>NC_052022.1:15973037-17173037 GCF_015832195.1 Motacilla alba alba | reverse complement strand
CCAGGTCCTGAAGGGATTTCCAGAATGCTTACAAGCTGACATTTGTCTGCACCTCAACCAAAATTTGCTTCAGAATTGCAAAGCTTTCCGGGGGGCCAGTAAAGGCTGTCTTAGAGCTTTGGCTATGAAATTTAAGACAACACATGCACCTCCTGGAGACACTTTAGTGCACTGTGGAGATGTTCTCACTGCTCTTTATTTTGTGTCAAGAGGCTCCATTGAAATCCTTAAGAGTGACATTGTTGTAGCCATTCTTGGTAAGTACATTTTTACAAGCCATATTAAAAGAGTCAGATTTTCAAAAAAATATTTATTGTTTCTCCTGGGACAGGAAATATGTAAATATTTAGTAACTATTTTTTAAAATCAAGCAAAGAAATAATTTAAGAAGAAAAATCTACATTACTGCAATAATTAATGTGCACCAAAGAGCCCATATCTTTGGATTTCTAAAGATTTCTCATTAGTCACATTAATCCCTAGGTAAAAGACAAGCTGCAAGTTGAGGCAAGCAGATATCTAATTATTCCAGTTCTGATATGCTGCAAGATCAAAAGCAAAGGCAACTCTGTTCTTAAACAGTGAGGAAGGTATTGAGACACATAGACTCCTCTATTTGCTGACTGGAGCAATCTATTCTGGGAATTCAAAATGTCTTCTAGAGAGTTTCAGAAATATCTGTTTCTGCCCACTAAGCATAAAGGAAAAGAAGAGAATAACAGATTAATTTTATCTAGAAGTAATGACACCAGTGTTTCCCCTATATGTCTTATTAACACATTCCTGTCTGTATAGCATGATGAGTTACTTGTTTTGTTTCCCAACAAAGTTGGCTCAGGACCATTCTCACTCCAGCTGGGAGCTCACCTGGAGCTGGTTAGCTATAGCAATATGAAAAGTAAAATAACTAAAACTGTACATAACATGACTACAGACTTCTCTAGTTTTATATTGGATAATAAGAATGCAAAGAATAATATTCAAATTTCCATATTTAATCACCTTTATTGTTAAAAATGTGTGCTTTATTTACAGTTGAAAATTATCTTGCTTCAATTTCTTTCCATTGGTTCCTCCTATGCTTTCCTTCTTAAAATCTAGAGGCATTGAATACCAAGTAATTTTTCCTCTCAAAAGAATAGACGGAATATAATCAGGTTTTCTCTTAATCTTCCCATATTCAAGATCCTCACAATAAATTAGCCCTTAAATTACCTTCTGTATTTTTTAGCTGCAGTTTTCAGCTTCCTTTTTAGAAAATAGAAAAACCAGAACTGCTCTTAGTAACCCAATGTGAAAGGCACAAATGTTAAACAGAGACCAAAAAATCACCATTGTATTCTTTCTTACCAGTCCCTGTTTCTCCCTTGCCATGATCACTATTCTTTTCCACAAGTGTTTTCTTAGTGCTTCTCCAACCCCATTTTGCACGTAACCCTGAAACCCTTAGTGTATAGCATATTTTCACTGGTTTATGGCTGTAGCTGCTTTGCATTGATGAAGTTTAGGTGCAGTTTGGCAAAAATGAGCAATTCAATAGAGATGAAAATCTTAACAAACACCTACTGCAAATGTGTCAACATTGGTTGGAAGAATTGTAATGGTATCAAAACAGAGGCAGACGTGTTTAAAGGGCTTGTTCAAGAGAACTCCTGCATCTTAGAAGCTTTGCATTCCCTCCAAAAAATATAAAAACTAAGTAATTTTCTGCTAAAGTATACTTCATGTAATTCTTAACAAAATTATATTACAGGCCAGACAAGTCCTGTTCTGGACTGGACAATAGAAATTACATTTTTGCCATCATAATATGACTGAAATTACCAAATAATGCTTTTAGAAGAAAGGACAAAGGAACCTGCTAAAATCATGTTGTTTTGATGAAACTGAAGAAAAATTGTGATGAAATGTTCACTTAGTCCAGTTATATGCTCATGTATTATATTGATCTTAACAATTACACTTTTAATACTTACTAATTCTGCTTTTTCTTTATATATTTGCAATGGGAATCTGACTGTATCTGACTGTATATTTTACTTCATGTAAAACCAAGTATTCGATGCCTCTGTCATAAAGAAATACATCATTCAATGTAATGGCTTATTCACATAAAATAATAGTCTCTGTGTAATTCTCTTTCTGCAGGGAAAAATGATATTTTTGGAGAGATGGTACATCTTTATGCTAAACCAGGAAAGTCAAATGCAGATGTGAGAGCTTTAACTTACTGTGACTTACACAAGATCCAGAGAGAAGATCTACTTGAAGTTTTGGATATGTATCCTGAATTTTCTGATCTCTTCCTCACCAATCTGGAGTTAACTTTTAATCTGAGAGATGAAACTGCAAAGGTACATATAATAAGTGATTTTTATTTCATAATATTGGGCCAGATTTGTCACACAGAAACAAAACTTGAAAATAGCATTTGAAAAAGTAAGGTTAACAAAATGAAAAGGTAAAATCCTGTATTAAAAAAATATATACTCCCCTGATTGCTTCTACTGAAGTCAGTTAAACTCAGCAGAAGTCAATGAAATTATTCAGATGATGTTAATCTAACAGGATTTGGTTCTATATTTAAATACTATTAAGGCTTCACCCAGGGGGATTTCGTTAAAACCATGGAAAATATGGTTTTATTAGATGACTATAGCCTAGGTCACCACAAGGGGTACTTTTGACACTAAATGTAATTGTACATCCATAAAATAAGGATAAATCAGATTATCCACATTCCTTCTGTGTCTAGCAATAGAAAATATTTAATTGCCTTTCAAATATGAACTGTTAATTCCCTTATCTTGGCATGCACTCCACCTCCTAGGGGACTAAAAACTTTCAAGGGACTTTTCAACTTTCACTCAGTCTTCAGATTTGCAGGCATTTCTTGGTTTGTTTTTTCCACAGTGACTGTCCTAAGTGTCCCCTTTTGCACAAATTATGTCTTCAGGAAAGTCAAAATATTACCAATGTTTCCCAGTTTTAGACTGACTTGGGAAAGAAAGTGGGTGTTTGGCCAGAGTGGGGAAATTCTCTTGCCCAGTTTGTGCTGCTGAGGCTAAAGGCTTCCCCAGAAGACTGCAGGTACCCCAGCTCTGGCCACCAGGCAGGGACTAGACTGCCCACAGAATCACTGGTTAATATTTCATTATTTCTGAGATAATGCCATTTTTTTGCTTCCCTAAAGAAAAACAGAGGTTCAGTGTGAAGGAACTAACATAATTTGGCCTCAAAGGACTTCTAAGAAAAAATGAGGAAAAGAACACTTAAGCTGTGGGCTACAAATCATAGGGACATCTTTGCTAATCAGATGTGGATCCTTATTTTTCAAAAAATTATAACAAAGGAAACTTCTAACAAGGAATGTCACTTCTTTCTATTATGACCGTTTTTTAATAAAATATAATTCTGAAAAATAAAAGACTTTTTTTTTTGGTCATGCCTTTGTGTGCATTGAAAAGGTCATAATTATTAATTACACATAAAACACAACACAATGAATGTATGGTCTAGTGATAAATTTAAGTTAAAACGGAATGTCCATATATTTGAAAAATTTCTTGAGAATAATTTCACATTAATGATTTAAGTCTGAGCAATTATTTCTTGCAATTACATTGTCATCAATGTTTTATCATTATTTTCTCATTGGATCAGAGACACGAAAGGCAGGAGAGGCTCAGCCATGCTTCTGAGCTTGCAAAATCACAGTTTTTCTCTAACAGTTCCACTTACTTTCCACTGTCTATTGCAATCCAGAAACTCATCCCCACAAAAGAAGCATTGAGCACATTCTGATTTTCAAAACACCACTCGGATCTAAATTTGTTATCAGAATAATAGGTGCTTTTGCCTCAACTTCTGCTCCTGCCCTCTTGTTTGTACGAAAGTGCCTTTTTCTTCCTGCAGTTATTCCCCCAGTGGGCCACCACTGAAGCACATAACTCACCAGGTTTAAAGTGAAGGGATAGAGAAAGATGTAAATGCTTCCCAGCTCCCCTCTGCCCTTCTCCCACATGCAAATCTGCTCACTTGAGTGGTATGGGAAACCTCACTAGCACAGGGAATGGAAGTAGGTTGAAGCCAGTGCCATGGGTATGTACACAAAGAGCAAATCTGGTGTTATATTTGCTAATTTGTAAATTTCTTAAAGTAGAAAAAACAAGAGTTAAATGCATCTTCTACCTACTGGACAAAAAAACCCTACTGCAATCTTCTTAAGATGGGTAGAAAAAAACAACATTGTGTTCTGGTACAGAAATAAGTATCTGAATTATCTAAATCTGACAAAGAGGAAGGGAGGGTCTAGAAAGATAAAATAATGAGGTAAAATGCCTGATGCTTGTCAGGCTTATATTTATTGTAAAATATAACCTTTATAATAATTGCAAACTGTAACCTTTATAATCATTACCATCAGTTAAATATAAATATAATTGCAATCAATTGCCACTTTACTTCTTGAAATAGTGTACATTATCTGTTAGAGGTTATTTAATTCTTTTTCATTAATTTGTCTAAAGTTACATAAACCGGATCTGTGCGAGTTCAGAGAAGTTGATAACACATGAACACATGTATTTCCATGTAAACTTATTACCAGTATAATTTTATTTCACCATTAGGTGATGACCGTGTTGGTTTTGCTCAATTTGCATAAACATTTTTCATGTTAGCCTTGGGCAATTCCATTCATTAGCTGGTGATGGAACGGCTGATGCAGGCTGACTTTAATATTGCCTTTTTTAAAGCTTGAACATGATTAACAGTCAATCACCTATTGCAAATCTGCCCTCTTTAGACGGGACTAATCTGTCATTTTGTTTCATATTTCATTCATCAAGTCTGACCTCGTAATAAGATCACAAACTACCAATGATACGGATGGAGATAACTGCAAAATACGAAGACGGAAATTGTCCTTCCAAAGTGAAATAGAGAAAGGTAATTAACTTCATTTCTTACATGAGACAGCACCGCCTCATTATTCATTGGTATCTCACTTGGTAATGCTGGGCACATTAGGGTCCATGTTGGCTGTTACTAGAGCAGCCCTTGAGAATCCAGCTGGGCGGCAAAATTTTTCTGTGTATTAACCCTTATATGCTTATGTATAACTAGAAGATATGTGTTTCATCCTTCTCTGACTTCACATCTGTCTGTGAAGAGCTGTTCCGACATTAAGCTACCTTATTGCCTTTGAGGCATGCATATATATCTGTATATTATCTCTTAATATCTATTTTTTGAGACATCATGTTTTAAACCGTGTGGACAACCTAGTCTGTGGATTATTTTATCTCCTCAGCAAAGCACTTTGTTGAACTTGATGTTAGGTGATGTTTCTCCCTGGAATTGAAATATTTTAAAAATTTTAAATTTAAAATATTTCAGGACACCATAGATTCACCACAGTCTGATTTTGATCCATGTGGTAATGTGTAAAAGGTTGTCCTGGCAAAAGTTTATGTAATACTTTATGTGCTTCCACTTACATTAGCAGCTTTTGGGAGTAAACCTAATGAAGGAAAATTCAGTGAAACATTAAACTTTTTCACCACTATTCAGTACTGCTAAATACCAGAAACTGTAGACAGTAGATCTAGTCAGACAGCAATAGTCATGAAGACAGCTAAGCTGATATTCATGGATTTTCATTTTTAGGTAGGAAAAACACAATTCCTTGAATACCATTGCACTTTTATGGTTGAATGGTTTGTCTGACAAATTACTGTTTCTGTTATGCCTGTCTTTCACACTCCACAGTTAAACCTCAGTCCTAAATGCAGCATAACACCAATTTATAGAGTAGCAGAGTAGCTGATAATAAATGGGAACAGCTTAAATATCCATAGCAGGTATAATGCTCAATGAAGAGACTCTAATCCAGAGTGTGGCTATTCAGAACAATGACATTCCTGTTTGATCAAAGAAGCATCTTTAGGGCAGGAAGCCAAGACTGACAACAAATCTGTCAGGAAAATGTCCACATGAAATATTCAATCTGCTCTTCACAAAGAATCTGTTGACAGAGATACTTTGCCTGACTAACCTTCACATTTCTTATGAGAAAACATATGCTGCTACCTAGACAAGATGGAAGTGATCTTTTATGTTGTGCCTGCTGCAGAATTACAAATAGGCTACTCAGGTGTCAGTGAGGTTCCAAGACCCCTAGGCTTTTATGGTTCTTGCCCAGTCAATTACACTGAACATTCTCTTTGAAACATTTATTTGCATTACTTTTGAAAGAATATAATTTCCCACAGTTTTGTCTTTGAAAAAAATACTTCCGCCATTGGGGAAGAAGAGGCAAGACTGGCAGGCTCCTTAGCCCTGGCAATGATTGTACAGCACCTGCTAATATGTGGGTTAGGCAGAAGTGAGGTACATTGGAAGTCCATCTGAGGAGAAGATAAAACAAGGAGGAGTCCTTTGCCAAGTACTGAGTACACTTTCGGTCCAGTGGCTTACTGCCCCTCTCTGATCTCTTTTCAGATTCTCTACGTGTTCCCATGGCCACAGCAGACACCTCATAGTCATAGATCTTCAGTGTTACTTTTCTGTGGCCCTTCCCACATCCTCTTTGAGGTTGTAAAGTAGGTTCTACTAGAGGTACTACTGGTTTTTAAAGTAATGTTCTATTGATTTCAACCCTTTATATGTAGGAGGGAGTGTCATATTATTTTGATCCAGCATAGTCAGTCTATAATGATAAATATTTGGAGATGATCCTGCAGAGTTTTTCAGAACTGGAGGAGAAAAGACACAGTTTCTGAACAAACAGCTGGAAAATGCATTTCTGGCCACAGTGTGCCAAAAAGGTAAAAAAATACATGTTGTATGAAAATCATATTTTGATTTCAGAACTATAGTTTGAACAGGATAGAGACTCCCAGAATTCTTACTGTAATATTTTGATATTTTATTTTGCAATTATTAGAGGCACGCTTAGTGAATGCTTCTTGCTGGAATTCGTTACTTTCAGCTGTTGACCTACTAGCATATTATGCAGCTTGAAATTGCATTTTTTTCCATCTTTAGTGTGATCATGATGTTTTCTCTGTTTTGGAGTGCTAAAAATGGGATTGTGTTATCTCAGCCTTTAGTTCATGCTAGCCTGATTTGGACCTTGTTTCCATGGTAACTCTTCCTGCACAAGTTGTTGTATCAGGGGTTAAACAAAACCAACACAGCTCTCTTTTATGCATCTGCAGTTAGTACCCCTGGTTCTCCAATTTCACACAAGACCTCACTCCACATGTACATAATTCCACCATTTCTATCTTGTGATCTTAACTAGGAAGGCTTATAAGGGCTCTCTCACAGTATGATTTCAGAAGCTACAAGACTATTTGAGAGACCAGCTTGTTCTCTGGCTTCTAGAATCAATTGCAGTCTCAGAAGAGGTCCACTGCAAAAATGAATGTATGCACTATGTAGCAGCTTACACTTGCTCCAACCTAAAGAAATTCACTACATGTCTTTCAGAATAATGGATGGTACTTCTTGCACAGGTGCAGGTGCAGACTTAGCCAGTTGCCATAGATCCTTGACCGCCAGCCAAGAAACTCTCTGAGACTGCTTAAAATTAGCAGCATTTTTGCCTAGCAGTTCCAAACAAAGCTCTCAGCTGGGTTGGCAAGTTAGCCTCCTGCTGAAAACTTTGTGACAATGAGCTGCACCATCTATACTCAGTTGTCATTTTTAGCAGTACAGAATGCAATTTTTTTTCTTGCTCATTTCTCATTTACTTCTAGCAGTTCTGTGTGAGTTAGCTAATTTCAAGGGAAACACATTCAGGCGAGAGCTTTCTTTTGGTCTGCTAGTTCTGAGTGCAGTTGTATTATCCCATGCTGAATAGGGCATTTCTAGAGCTGTTTACATCAATATAAAATCCAATATATGGGTGGAAAACGCACAGTGTAAGGAGACTCACTGAAAGCCTGAAAACTTGGGGCTTTGAAAAGTTCTGAAGTTCAAGCATTATCATTTTTGCTAGCAACTTTTTTAACTTTTTGTTAATGTTGGCTCTAAAATCTTAAACTTCTTGGGACTGTTCTAGTGACAGCTGTCTCAGGAAACTTATAACAAGAAAATTTTAGTTCCATGGATGTGATTTTAAGTGGTTGTTGATGCTGATGGTGGTTCTTGCTGATTCTTGTTACCCTGGGGTTTGCACTTGCCCACGTTGACACAGACTGTAACAATCAAGTGGGATATAAAATACATTTTGTTTAATTCTTAAAATATTATTAACTAGTAAACACATATGTAGCTTAATTTGAAGAGTTACGTTTCCTGATCAGACTTTTCAAAAGTGTCTACTGATCAATACTCAAAGTAAGCACAAAAGTCAGAATTCTAAAAAACTTCTAACTGAATCTTGATGAATGTAACTACCTTAAGTGTTCATTGCTTGTAGATGTTTTTCAGGCTAAGAAGCCAAGCCATATAAACACAGCTTTATTACACGAAGTATCTAGAGGCCATTGAGAGCCATCTGGAGGCTCTTGATTTAGATATAGAAAACAAGGAAACGTTTCAGGAACTGATTCTCCTGCCTGAAACTATGGAGTACAAAGAGAATGGGAAAACACCCCCTGCCCTGTTCTTTTTCATTCTTGTCCCCTCCCTCAGCTTACTTATTTAAATGCTTACTTTATTAATAGATGCTCAGACAAACACTGTGCCTTGTTCCCAGAGGGAAAGTCAGGTAAGAATGTGGAGAAAAATTGAAGCTCTTACTTAACTGTGTTAAATTGTTAGTATTTTGCTGATGAAGTTGGCTTGGGTTTAATTAGCAAAGAATTTTTAATATTCCCCTGGAATGTTAGGTCATTAAACGGCCAGGAAACAACTAATGTGTTGGCAGGCATCATATGGCTGGAAGCAAGACTTCATGTCCCCAAAATCTTACTTAATCATGAAACCCCTAGCAAAAAAAGTACCTGTCATCAGAGAGCCCCCCAGTGCAGTGTTCCATCTGCTCCTATTAGTGTTTCTGCTGTTATCACAGTGCCTAGGTGCCACCTCAGGGAGCTTCCACAGAAGAGTCTTGGTTCCAGGAGTTACTCCCAAAGAGGCTGTTTCCAAAGGCCAAATCTGATCGAGATGTTGTGTGCAGTCACACACATCCAAAGCTATCCTTTGGAAAAAAATAGTAATAGTAGTACTAGGGTGAAAGCTAAATCCCTTGTAAAAGAGAAGAGAACTGTAAATTTGGTTAGAGAATTATTTTGATCTATGCCCGGAATCCATTCTGAGGTGCATTGCTATTATTCTTTGTTTCTGATTTTCCCCATGGCATTATTTCCTGAAATATAAACTAATAATTGTCCTTCCATCATTACCTGACTACCATTGACACAAAATCAGACAAAACAAAGAAAATGGAGATGGAAGGCTGTCACTCCATTCTTAACATCTCATTGTACTGAAAATGGCACAAATGAATAAGGTCTTCATATTCCCTTGACCTTTGAAATTCTTGGGTTTTTAAGTGTGTCTCAAATTCGGTTATTCAAAACCTAGCTCTTTTGACTAAGGCCTTGTAAAAATAGGGACATGGATCCTTATGGAAAAGTCGATAAGGACTTCAGTCCCTCATGATGGGGAGGTTTCAGTACCTTCTGCTGTTTTCTATTTCCAAAATCACCCAAACTTTCATGGCTCAAAGACAAATCACAGCGAAGGACAGATTAACTTACCAAACATTCCCAAGCAGTGCTGATACACATAGTAATTCAAACCCTCTGCAGTACAGTTCATTTCCTCCACCATCACTATTGAATCCACTGGAAACTTTCAGCAAAATTGCCAGAAATTCTATAACTATGGAATCTCTCACTAGTTTACATCTATATTTATATCTAGCTTAATCTATTATATCTACCCATAGTAGACTTAGGATCTCCCAAATGATGAATGAAATTGGAATTAAACAAATCTTTAATCATTAAAAACAATCACAGGAAAAAAATAGAAACCTTTTTACTACTGAAAGAGAAAATGTTTTAACTTTCCCAAAATACTTCCAGCAACCTACTTTTCTTGGGATTAGAGATCTTCCTGCATAGTTACTAGACAGACAACGTTTTTCCTTGGTGTTAGTCAAATACCACACGCATATCTGACAGTCCATTTCTAAGTAGGGGGTCCTAAAGATAGGTTGGATATTTGAAGAGAACCATAATGAGTAGAAGTGAGGAAGAAGTAGGAAAATAAGCATGTGCTGAGGAATGCAAGAACTTTCACAGCTCAGATTGCAGAAGCCACTGTAAGTCTTTGGCATTATTTCAAATTTTGAGGTCTGACAGGTCAACAGATGCGTAATTGAAGGTGCTGAAGCAGAACATCTAGACACACAAATTCAAGTGCCTGGTGGAACTTCAGGCAAATTCTTTCTACCAGTTTATGAAATGTCTCAGGAAATGCATGTGCACCTTTAAGACCTCTTGTCTCTGCCATGTTCTGAAAATGGCCATGCTTTGATATAACTGCATGTGTCTCAAAAGATTATTTTTAAGGAAAAAAAAACTCTGATAGAAACTATTGTTGTTTTTTGTTTCACTTTATTTCTGCTGAATATTATGCTGGACAAGGGCATAACTATAATATGATGTTCACAGAAGGAGAAATTGTATTCACATAGCCAATTCTAATCTTATCACATAAATCTTCTGCTCTTAATAAATTGATTTTTTTATAAATATGTGATGGCTTCAGAGTTCATTACTTTGCTTTCTTAAATTTCTAAACTGTATAATCCTGTGGTCCTCAAATTTGAAGAAATATCTGTACCACTGAATAGGCACTTGTGCTTTATCTCTAGTTCTGATTATAACTACAAAGCTGCAAACATTCATTTCCACTTTTAAAAGTGATTTGCAGTGCAACTATCCATCAGAATACTATGTGATTATTTAGATTTCCAAAAGAAAATAAAGTATGTGTAAAAGATAGCCTTTATGTTGTCTCATTGTACTAAGTATTTTTGTTGACAATGTGATATACAAATGGATTTCCTGAGACCCTTACTATGCAAAGTGCACTGCAGATTTTAACAGTTCAGGTTTTTTTTCAGAACTTTAGGGCCAATGACTTCTCCTGACCATACCAACTTCTATTCTTACAGATAAGATAATTTGGAAAATGTTTAGATCTGAGTTGCTCAGGTTATCCAATAGTCTTTGTACAAAGCTTTCAAAGCATTTTAATTAGCAGTTTAATGATCTTAAACTCACTGATTGGCATTCTGTAGAGCAGTTTAGTCTGTGTACAGCTTGAGTAGACTTCTCTGGAGTCATATATTGGTCCTACTCCACAGTACCAGTACCTTTTGATATTAGATAAATATTATGTATTTCTTATAATGTTCTTGCACCACTGAGTGAAAAGCAGGGATTTCAGGATTTAGGATTACTATTTTCCCTGACTGGTTGTATGCTGTTCCCCATCTATATGATGGAAAACATAGATATGGTTCGAACATCAGTGTTCAAATTATTCATGAACAGCTTTTGATTTTTTGACATTTTGAAATTTTGTACTCTTTCAACCCTGTTTTTGGTATTGTATTTAATATGCTGTCTGAAATGCTCGGTCACTGACCTTTCATTCAAAATATTTACTTCCCATGGTGGTCACATAAGGCACTTTTCTGCTCATTGACAAGGTAACAGACATTTTTAAATTAAATAACAGATAATAAATAGTCCTGATGGCCAGCAAATTCTTTGTTTGTACGCAGAAACACAGATGACCACCACAGCAATACTTGTGAATACCACACAAGAAAGCGCTTGTAACAGTTGAACCAAATCATTAACCATCCTTCCATCCAAGTCATAGTGTGCATTTCTCCTTACCAAAGCATGCACATGGTGTAGTATAAAACAATATGGTGGGTTTTTTCAAAGGAAAGGGAAAATGTCATTTATGCTGAACAGATTTATAGCGATGCAGATAATTTTAGTGATGATGATTGTCTGTATTATGGTTTGGAATATAAATTGCTGCTTGCAGGAGAAAGGAAGTCATTCACCCCATTTCCTGCACAAAATTGAATTTATCTCAGCATATTATGGGATTTTTTTTTATTGGATGGCTGAAAAGGGAGTAAAAATCTGCTACCTTCTGAAACACTAGGCTACATAGTTGGCTTGGTTAATGATGACAAATTCCAGTTAATGAATTACAGCAGTATTAAACAATGCTGCTCCACAGGTAATATATTGTTGACACTTTCAGCAATACTGTTTGCAGCAGACAATATATATATTGATATATTAAGAGAAATATTGATATATTAAGAGAAAATACCTCTAGATCATGCAGACTAGCCCTACTTGAGTAATGCAATATTTCCATACTGCAAACCATATCACACAACATAAACCTGTCTAATGTCTGGTAACCATCCCATGAAGTAGGATTTTAATGCCAGTATTTCTGTCAGCCACTGTCATAGCACTCTGACCCAGACTTGTGACAACCCCACTTCCTCCCTTCCTCTGCCCTTGTACGTGCAAAAAGCAGGACACAAACCTTCTGATAATTACTTTGAAGATTTTGGAATTTCCAGACCGCAAAGGTCAGAGGACATTGCCTGTAAACTTGTCATGCACACAAAACATGTAACATGCCAAAACAGTCCCATAAAGAGTGTAAATGAAGTTTATACATTTTGGTAAAAGAGGAAGTAACAAAAATAATCATCTTCAGTAAAACAGCTTCTAGCTGCTTCGGAATCAGAAAGTGAAATTTTTCTTAGTGGAAAAGGAAAGAGAAAACACTAGAACTGGCACAGGGGGAGGAGAGGAAGATGGGGGTTAATGATTACATTTGGAAGAAGAACAGAAAGGGATAAATAAATCTTTTTAAACTCTTTTCTGTGTGGCGGAAAGTGAACATATCCATACATACACAGATAGAGAAGTCTTCTCTTTTGGAAAATCGATTCCAAACCAATGACTAAAGTTCATTACAAAAGGAAGGAGAAATTGGAGAAATTCACATTCTGAAAAAAGCCCTACCGATCTATTATTTGTGACTTACTCTCCACTGAGCTACAGATGCATTGCTAAGGTGTTGAGCAGACGTACAGATCTTGCATCATTATCAGGTCCCGAAGAGTCAACAAAATAGAGCCATTTCTATTTTAATTCATACCCTAGGTGCAAAGTGTCACAAGATTATCCTCCAGAGAGAATAATTTTTAGCATTAAATAGGAGCCTTTAAAAGGGAAAACAACTTTTGACTCTCTGAGTATAGCCAGATGCCTAGAGGATAAAGCAATGGCAGTAAAGCAAAGGATGTTCATTTTGAAATAGTTCAGCTGATGAACAAATCTGATTTCAATAGGCAGGAGCCTACATTCAACAGACCTCTGCCTTCTTTCTCATGCCAGTGAGTTCATAATTCTTGGACAGCATTTGGAAAATAATGTGTTCTGTTGTTCTGGTATAGATGGAGGGATATCCACTGAATTACCCTGCTTTTACAGCAGAGTAATTATTAGCAGAATCTGGCTTCATGTTTCTAAATATTTTAGTATTTTATGAATATAAGAGAGAAGACATTCTGCTATGTTTCAGCTGCTAAACGATTTTTTTCACTAGAGTCTCAATGACCCCTTCTTAAAATTAGTCCACTGCTTGATTTGTATTCCACAGAGTGCTCATTACAGCTGCCGCTAGTGCACAAAATCCCATGAACATTTAAAATTACCCTAAAAATTGGTAATTTCAAGCTTTCATTAGAAGGTCTTTTTCTCAGGTTGAAGTCAGTCAAACATTAAGTAATTAAGACAATTTACTGTAGCGTGACTATGTTTTCAATATATTCCCCCAAGAAATGTCATGGGAGACATCTATAATAAAATTTTCTTATGAAGGTTTCCTTTGCTTTTGTACTGTTTTGGAGATGGAATTGCCAAGAACATGGCACTTGAGTCTGCGCATCCCCCAAGAGCTCTTACACTGCCAGTCCATTTGAAGTTGTTTTGACAATTTTGCAGCAACTGAGCATCACCAATATCACTTAGAGCCAGTAGTCCTGCTTAACGAAAGCGCAGTAAAGTCATCTCTGTTTGGGGTTGTTTTAGTTGCCCTTGGAGACTCTAGAGGGTACAGGTACAGAAGGCCTGCTTTGCTATTGGCTTTGTTTTGCTTTTTTATTTGCTTTATTTTCTTTCCACTACCTGCCCTCACTGCTCACAGATTTCTGGACCTTTGAAGGGTGCTTTTTTACAGATAGTGCATTCTTTTTATGCGCATACAAAGACAATTAGATAAAGCCACAATTTCATTTCCTTATAGTGACCAGAAAACAGAGAAGAAACCTAGGGAATATGCAGAATGTTGGATTAGCCACTGCTGTAGGCTATAAAGACTCCAGATATTCTAGAACTATGTTGATTAGTAATTAGCACAAAGCAGATGGGAAATCATGCTGTCTCCCCAGGAACTCAATGCAAACTAGTTACAGTATTTATATGATGTTGAGATTACCCTGCTAAAATGTGTTTTAAATAAATAGCAGAAGTGAAATTATCTTGACATTTCAGTTAAAAAATAGGTAAAATCAAATATTTATTTGGAAATTAGCTTCAAGTTTATGCTGAAAAGAGATCGAGACTTCTTTATATTAATAAATAATTATTCTAGGGTATAAATCCTATTTAATTTTTACAATATGTTTTTAAAGATATCTGATTTAAATCTAGGCTTACTTGCCATTTCTTAAGAGGACTAAATCTGCTACTGCTCACTGCAGGCCTTGAATATGATTAATGAAAGATTCATTCTCAACTTGACTAGTATACTGCTACATATATATCACAGAATGTTGTTTACTTTTGTTATTCAAAAGATTGAATGTTCTCAGAATTCCAGCTCTAAAGACTAAGGAATTTGGGCTGCTTTGCAAAGTTGTTTTGAAGTGATCCTATAAGTCAGACTAGGAACTCCCTCCTTTTATTTCTCCCTATCATATCAATGCTGTAATAAATATGGAGAAATATGCTCTCTGCTTAGGTGGGCCCAGAAATTTTGGGGATGAGTGGTTGAATAATACCTCTAGTACTAATTAGAGGTAATTCAATAATGCCTCTTATGGGAAAAGAATAATCAATAAATATTCTCTCATATGAGAATAACTTAAACGAGTATTTCTGATATCAAGTCTAACATGCATCACTGTTAGCCTGTCAAGACTGTAATAAATGCCCAATAATGAGTGAAATTAGAAGACAGGATTAAATATTTCACATTTTGTAAACTTTGGAATATAAGGCTTCCTCAAATTTAATCCTTAGTAAAAAATAAAAAAAATTAAAAAAAGAGTACACAGGAAAGTTGTGTTGGATAAAGCCTTTGCTGTTTTTGATACAAACAAGTTTTGCAAAATGAGTTATGGTTTATGGGCTAAGAATCCTGACTACATACATACAAATGTCTTCCAGGACTTCAAAAGAAATACAAAACTCCTCTGACAGAAGAATCGAAAAAAGGCTTTAAAGTATTTTTTTTCCTAATAGACAATGAGCTTCCTACTTGATATAAGAATCTTGTCCATCCTCAGACCATAATAAAGTAGAATAAACTTTCAAGAATTGCTTATTTCTGTATACAATTATTTCTCTTTCACAGATTATTTCAAAGAGAATGATCAGAGTGATCCTGAACCCTCAGGAGACAGTACCAGATACTATCAATCTATTAAGAAACATTTTGAGGAGAAAAAAAGTGGGTCATCATCTTTTGTGTCCTCCATTGAAGATGAGCAAAAGCCTCTGTTCTCTGGGATAGCTGATTACCCATCTGTAACAGAGAAAACCACAGAGATGGACTTTGAAGAAATGGATCATGACGCAGAAGAAATTCTTATTGACAAAAGAAGCAGTTCTTGCAAAGGTAATCCAGCTGTTTCTATTTAGTAAAGTTTGAGCAGACATCTTTTTAGTCTGATTAACAAAAATATCTTTCTGAATGGTTCTCTTGATTCTTTACATAATATTTACTCCAAAAATCTTAAGAAAAAATATCTTAGATCAAAAACCATTATTTCCCAAGAGGATTAATATAGTTTAATTCAGTGGGAACTGGATTACAGTTCTGTAGGACTAGCTTGTACAACCTGCAAAAGGTCATTATAGGTTCTGTTACAAATCATCTTGTAACTGAACTACATAAGTAATTTAAACAAACTCTACAAAATTGTCCTCTGGTATTGGACTCCACTGAGTGTCCATTGATGATAGCTGCACTCAAAGCAGTACAGTATCTCCCAAAGGGTATTTGATGTGCCAGGGTTGGTGACGGTAAGAAATTATAGATAATGAGAGCCAGACTAGCTAAACCCAGTGACAGTTGCACATGCACTAAAAATGTGTTTTCAGATGACTAATTTTATTCACTGCATTGACAAGGCACAACAAAAATTAAGTGAAAAAAATATCATAATAGCTTGAAAGAGGACTATCCTGTCTTGCTGCATCTGTTGGTTAATGGAGTGCCATTACACCACACAGAAGAAAATCATGACTTCCAAAAGTAACACACAAGAATAAAGATTTGAGCTTTTGTATATGACAAATGATCAGGAACTATTTAACAATCTCAGATACTTTTACATAGACTTAAATCACATAATTAAAACTACATCTAATATACTAAAATATTAATTTTCTCAGTAATGTGAAAGGAAATTAATGAAAACCCCTGTATTAATATACAATTTAAATATCACTGCAAGTTCATTTGTAATTCTTTCAGTCTGAAGGGAAGAATTACATATTTATTGTTTAATGCTGTTTTCCTCAGCAGTTTCCATTGAGACAATTTAACCATTTAACCATCATTTAATAAACTTTAGGCTTCTAGGCTATCATTTTAAATAAGCCTAATGATTAATCAGACCAAGCAATGATTTTAATATCTCAGAGGTATGAATATGTGAAGTCTGGACTTTTCAAGTTAAGGCCTTATAAATCCACACCACATAAACTTGTTGCTTACATACTGCAACTGGAAACCTTTCCTTCCCCCTACCAATAGCCAGAAAAGTGTCCTTGCAGCTATAGCAACATTTTCCAAGGCAACCTATTGCAGATTTTATTTGAGCTAAATTTAGCATATCTAAAGGTTACAAATTTTGATTAAGCCACACTCTTTTTCCCATTTTGTAATTTACCACTTCTAGTAATGTTATGCTAGGTAATGAGCTTTCTTGCAACATTAATAAAACCTTCAAGGTCAATAAGATTAGCTTTTGCTGTTTTAAACTAAATTCTTACTTCTGCTATTTGAGATTGATTATAACTTACCATAAGAGTAGTTACAAACATAATGAACTTGAGAAAAAAGCTCTGCTTTTATGTATCGTCATATATTATAGTGTCTTATAAATCTTGGAAACAAATGCTCTTGTATAAAGTTAGTCCAATTCATTACCACTGTGACTGACACATATTTAATTTTTTTTGTTTTATTTTAATCATTGGTCATTACTTCAATGAATGGAAAGAAAATTAAAATTGCATTGTATAATTTGTCAGAAGCAGTAGAAACATCTCTCTCATAATCTTAGAATGCAACTTTTAAATTTTGAATATATGGGTCTTTTGTGTAGGTCTGAGAATTTTTCTGTAATTGTTAGCTCTCTGTAAAACACAAATGCTATTCTCACTTGGTCATTATTTGGGCTAAAAGACTGATTCTTCAATTCTTCTGGTGAACCTAGCCACACATTTATTGACGTAGTTCCCAGTCTAAGATTCTTCAAGTCCTGGAAGACCAGAGTTGGTTTTACAGTTGTAGCTGCTGATAGGTTTTTCTGGAGTTACTAACAAATATGGAATACCTGAAAAGGCACTTAGATGAGTAACACCATATTTAATAGAGTATTAACTTGCTTACAGTGTGTGAACTTATTTTGCTGTTTCAGTGCCAAATCATTTGCTTTGTCACAAATTAAGCATCTATTACAATAGTCTCAAAATACATATTCTGGGACAAAAACAGCTGAAATTTCCCCAGAATAATACCTAGCATTGAAAATCTGTGATTTTAATGAATTACTTATAGTTTAAAATAACCAACATTTTTTTAAACAATATTCCTGTTTTTACAGGACATTAAAAAGCAGTGAAATGCTCTTGAAATTCACTGCTTATAAGTCTACTGGATTTACAAAACCCATTGCAACTAAACTCATAGTTTGAAACTTTGCACCTCAATTTTTCATAATATGCTTCATTCAGTTTGCTGAGAGATTTCCAGCTTTTCCTTGAACACTGCAAATTGTGCCATGTGTGTTCCTAAAACCAAACTACCAAGTGCCTCTGTGACACCCTTTATCTCTTTCTTTCCATTGGCTTAAGTTCCTGAGAAGCAGAACAGGTTTCTGTGTAGCCAAGATGAAATCTCTTTCCTTTTCCTTCTGCCCAGTGCATAAAATCAGTTACAGGTAGTCACATGAAATTCAAACACTCTACAGCTCCAGGAAACCTTCTACCTACCACCTGCTAACCAAAGATCAGATAACACAGTAACGACCTTTGTCTGATAAAAACAAACAAACAAACAAACAACAACAACAATAAAGAAGAAGAGAGAGAAGAAAGTCTCTTACACTTGGAATCATGTAGTGAGAGCTCCCCTTCCTGGCTAAATCTACTTGGAATACTAAATCTGAGTGAGAAATTCTTTTTTTTTTTTTTTTTTTTTCTTTACTTAGAGAAACACTGCTCAATGACATGTTTGAAAAGGATTAACTATTAGCATTTGGACAAAGCTCTTACATGTCACCCACACTGTGGGGTTTTTTTCTCTTCTCTTTGAAACATGGCTCTAGCTGCTATGGTTACTTAGAAAAATTTCACAAGTGTGAAATGAATGTAACCTATGCTGAGTTAACAGCGTGCAATGCCAAGAGAAGTGTACGGAGAAGCTCTGAGCAAATCATTCAGGGACTGATGTGGGATTCAAATCCAACTGCAGATGCCTTATAAGCAGTCAAGGATTTTGCCCAACTGTATGCTGAAGCAGCAACCTTGGTGCAACGAGTTTAATTTGTTGCATAACTTCCTGTAGTTAAATAATTACAAATATACAACTCTAATGGGAATATTATTGAGCAGATGTTAAAATTTAAACAGCCTTTTTTTTATCACATCAAAGAAGAATGAGTGATTCTGACCAGTTTTGACTGTTTGCATGACTGATTAACTCAGAGTAAACAAAGACTATGGGGAGCAGGGTGAGCTGTAGAAAAAGCACTGTTCAACCTAAGTATGTCACCTGTAGGCTCTGCAAAGGTCACAGCAAGATCTTCATTCTATACTTGATAAGTGCAACAAGTATATCCTCATGATAATTGAGGTGCAACCTTTCAACAACTTGGTGAACAGGAGAAATGGCATAGAGCCAAGAATGTAACTAATAAATCCACAGCTGCTTTAAGTAAGCAAACTGAGAGATGAAAGAGAAATAGCCCAAGCCAGAAGTCAAAGCAAAAGGAAAGAGTATCCCTTAGCTCTGTTTGGTAGTCACTTGTAGTGCTTGGTCACAGTGTTCCAAGAACTGGGAGGGTCAAGAGGGATGAAATTTGGGCACAGCAGGTATAGGATAAGACCTGGAATAATCATAATCATTTTTTTTACAAGGGGCTGGAGGTAAAGCAACAAATATAAATTACTCATATAAGGAGAATTTAAGATACATCATGTTCACCATGAAGCTTTATTTAATATCAAAGAGATCTCTGGCTGACCCAGAAATGCTGAAAATTTCATTCTTTTAGGAGTCTGAAATCCCTAAACAAAATGAACAGGCACCTTTCACCCCACAGTACCATAGGAGTTTCAGAGATGTGCTTTACACAGAGGTGAACAGATTGGGTGGGAGAGTAGTGATGCTAAAAGCAACATCAATGAAAATCAATTCCCTTTATGAGAATAATAAGCAGTACCCTTTTGCGAGCATCATGAGCTGCATTAAACGGCCCTTGTCACAGAGAAAACATATTACACTTCACCAACCTAAGCAGTGTTACAGTTATGGGTAAGAAAGGCAGCTCCCTGAGGCCGGGCACCTTTCTCTAGAGGGGACATTCCAATGCACTGTACCGCATGCTCAGTGCTGCAATTTCAATGCAGTGAATCCTTCTTTCACACCAAAGAACTAAGCAGTGGATATACTTCAATAGCACATTCAAGGGCAAGAGAAGGCATCTTAGGCCTCTGAAGCACACTATCAAAGACATTCAAGTACATCATTCAACGTCTTTAGGTTAGAACAAGAATTTCTACTTTCAATGAATTTAAAAATTGCTAAAAAAAAACACTGAGAAAATTTGGGATCCATTTGTAAAATAATAGAAGCAAAACTAAAGAGAAGCCATTCAGTGGCAGAACTCTGATGATGTCTAGACTAGAAAAAGCTGCTTGTTTATTTGCAGCTTCAAAATGTTAGCATGTATGTGACCACTTTTATCTTTCCTTAAGGAGCGTTAAGGAACAAAGAGAGATGTTCAGTCTCTCTGGCCAATGTACCAATTTAACTTTCAATGTTTTGAGAAACTCAGTAGGAGGGATGCCTGAGAAGTGTCAACCTATGTCTAAATCTATGTATATAAATCTATACTTTTATATGTTGGTTTGTTTTTTTTTAATCAGACATCAACAAAAGAAACTGGGAACAGGAGAACATCCAGGAGTACCAGGACTCCCCAGTTCAACCAGCATTATCCCACGTTACATGGGGAATCTGTGAAACTGAAAGTGATTTTATATACGGGGAAGTGGAGAATCGATTAGATTTACTTCAAGAACAACTCAACAGGTAAAAATAAAGAGAAAAGAGCCTATGTATGAAAGAGTACATAATACAACTGATATTGAAGATGCTACAGGAGGAATGAGTTTCCCCAGGAAGTTTCCAAAAGCATTTAGATCTTCAGAAACTCAAAAGTACAAAAATATGCATAATGGGAATATCACTTTTTTGCGTGTATGTATTCTGGGGAGGCTGCATATCACCTAATTTAGTCTTTCCAGAATCCTGGAAAAACCAATTCTGGGAAATCTGGATACACAATTTTTAAATGTTGCCAGAATATTCATGTCTTTGCCCTCTAGGTACACACATTAGCTACTCTGAATGGCTTTGCAGTAGAGCCCTTTTCCTCAGCTGACTAGTTTAGACCATCTTTTTAACCAAGAAGTTGTACTGAGACGCCTCAAATTGTTAAATTTAAATCTCACCTCATCAAGAGTGCTGTTCCTAGATCACAGAACCATCAAACAATTTGGGTTAGAAGGGACATTAAAGATCACCTAGTTCCGACCCCCTGCCATGGGCAGGGACACAAAACAGCAATTTTCAGTATCTTCAAGATCTGAAGTACTTTTTCTTTCCTGGAGACTCAAAGTACACCAGCTGCCTACTTTTTAAAATGTGTTGCAGATGAATTCCCTTTTTGATGTGTTAACTCTTTTTGATACTTTCTTTATCAGAGTCTAATATCACCTTTGCTTAATATATTATTCTTTACTGGCAGCTAAGCAGCACAGCTTAGAGCATCTTAAAAATATGGTTACAAAATTTTGATCCATCCTGCACTGTAATTTACCATGCAACTTCACTTAATTTTAAATTGCCCTATGCTCAGGACCATTGATTTTTTTCATTATTTTCACTCTGTAATTCCATTACTTTTAATATTTTTCCATGACAAATACTATGACACACACTCAGTCCTAATCATACTTTAGTAGATATTCAGTGGCATTCTGTGCTGTATATTTTAGCAATCAGTTTAAAGCCAAGTTAACTGCATATTGATTCCTTCATCCACTATAAGCCAATCAAACAAGAGTATTTTTCATTCCTGAATATGGCATAATGCGTTAAAAAGAGATTTTTAACATTTAACCCTAAACTGCTATAATTTTAGTCAAGTAATCTAAGTAACTGCAAATGTCACATAACTAAATGCCTGCAGGATCCCCATCAACAGTATGGTCTTTTGGTAACATTTCATTTCCTGAAACCTTAAGGTCTCAAAACTGAAGTTATACCTCAAAGTTGCTATAGTTTAATCACACAAGTTGTCAGTATTTTCTTCTGTCAGAAAATATAATTGTTGCTGATAAACGAAGAATTAATTTTTTATGTATTTTATTATATCACTTTATTCTTTGTTCTCATGTTTTTAAAGCTTTTCATGCTTTTGGTATTTGGGGCCTTGCTGGGTTTTCTACTAATGTAACAGACAATATCCTTTCCTGCCTTTGTCACATATGACTTTCTAGCTTAAAAAGCATGGTCACATCTCCCTGTCTTTTTCCATGCCAAGTTAGAGGCTTAGCATAACACTCAGTTATTAAATGGACATAGAGGGCTGGAAAGTCCCCTGTGTACAAGGAATATGTAGAATTATCTCTGTTTCTCTTTTTTAAGCAATTGGAATTTCATGGACAATATGAGCCAAGCATTTAAGGTTCTCCTATTTGTTTGGGTAGCATGGATTTGTTTTAAATTTTGGAGAATGGAAAGTGAACCTTTATATGCAATGATGATGAATAAACACTACCAAAGACCTCTTTGATTTGAAGTACAAGGAAACATTCAAGTACTAGCAAAGTAAGAGGGGAGCAATTTTAGAGTTAATTCAAAGCCAAAAATAATCTTGAATGCATATCCTCCAATGCTACCTTTTATTCACTGAGGGGTTAAGGCCCAGGTATAGCAGATGGAAGTTCTCTGGATGGTGGCATGCTGCTGTTCCTGCAGCGTTTTGCCCTGTGGCATCAGCACCATGCTTGTGTGAGAACAGCACGTTGGCAAGTAGCAAAGAACCCAAGGGTGCTGACCAAGAGGGCAAGGAGGGCACATCTGACTCTAACAGAAGTCTGGGTTTGGGCCATTTTTTCTGGGAGCTGATGCCACAAAACCATCTTTTCTTGATGAAGGAAGAAACAGCATCCCAAATACACTTCGGTCATACCTTTTGGATTCATTTCACAGATGCTTTTATAAATAAATGATACAGGCAATGGACAACTCCAACAGGATAAAAAATAACACCAGTGCAGCACATGGTAAAAGCAAAAATCTGACAGCACGGGATCAATTTTGCTACCGTAGGGAGCCCAAGTAGTAACATCCACAACATTAAAGGCTGCTGACAAAGATTTGTTTACCCTGTCAGAAGCTCAGTTGCTGTACAGAAGGCTGTATTATCTGCATTACCATCTGTCAGCATGTGCTGTAGCCTTCCAGCAGCTGGGAAGGTACAAAAGGCATTGCCTTTTCCTGAGTTTGTCACAGATTTTGGCAAGACCATTTAAAAATCATTTCAGTGCTATGGAATTGTAAGTATGAACAAAATAATCAGCCCAAGTGTTTCAGAAGTCATATACAAATTTATAAAAAGGTGAAAAACATTTTTAAATATACAAAATTTGAACATTAGAAATGCTAACATTAATTCTGAGGCCTGCATAAGTTTGAATAAATTTTCACAGTAATGAGAATTGGGCAGTTGGATTTTTAATGGTTTTGGAAGCATCTTTCTTTTTCTAACTGTGGAAAAACACAAATGTGGTTTCTGCTTAGTTCAGTGCATTGTATCAGCATGTCAGAACTCATTGTCAGATGCATCAAAATAATGTCCCATGCCCAGCCAGCACAAATCACTATAGTTACAATGAAAAGAATACATTTATTCCAGTTATTTTCAACCAGATACCCAGTCCCCCACGTTGCTTCTTGTTGCAAACCTAAGGCACAGTGATGAACTCGTTCTTAGTGTAGCAAAAACCAGAGAAAAGCTAGCAGGTATGTTCTGCAAAGGAAAGGGAGAGTCAGAAGCTTTGGAAGGGCTCCGTACTCCCTCTGCTGTTCTCTCCTATTTAAGACATGTTCAAGCCACAACAAGCAATGGTTTTACTGGTAAACTGGAGGGCCCTCTTGAGCACCTCTGTAATCAGTGTGTAAAATACACCTGTTCCTGGCCGTGAGCTAACTGATTTCATGTTCCCTCTCTAGACTTGAATCCCAAATGACTGCTGATATCCAAACCATCCTTCAGCTTCTCCAAAGGCAGTCAGCACTCATTCCACCTGCCTATAGCATGGTGACTGCAAGTGCAGAGTATCAAGAGCCAGCAGTCCGGGTCATACAAAATCTTCAGCCTGCAGCATCAATTAAAACAGACAGAAGTTTCAGTCCTTCATCTCAGGTAATTACATGTCCATAAGATCAAAAGATGTTTCCTAGTCTTTTTATCTTATGAGGAAAAAATGCACCAGTCTGGTGCTGGTTCACTAGTTTAAGAAATATGAAATTATTATTTTCACCTAACTCCTCCACAGTCTGTTTAAACACC
The DNA here is from genome assembly GCF_015832195.1 of Motacilla alba alba. Lineage (NCBI taxonomy): Eukaryota > Metazoa > Chordata > Aves > Passeriformes > Motacillidae > Motacilla > Motacilla alba. The sequence goes on along the minus strand of NC_052022.1, from coordinate 17,148,634 downwards.
ACAGTTTCAGAGGCCACATCTTCTATGAGGGTTGTAGAGATTCATACAATGATCTTATAATCAGACAGATTTTCTTCATTGTCATTTTTTTAATAAAAATTAGCAGAAAAGGAATCCAAGTGGTTCGAACGCAATTCTGGAGTTATACTCTAAAACAGAACTTCCTATTCCAGAATGCTGATATTCATACTCTTAGACTGGGTCTCAAGAGTAATCAGTCCTTCAGAAAGGGTGGTTAATATGTGTATCTTGATGTCATATTAGCAAGTCTGAGGGGAGGAAAAGATATCCAGACTTCTACAATTAATCAGCAGAATTGCATTCAATTACATTAAATCAAATGCAGTACCATGTAAAAAAATATTTCTACATTGTTTAATTTTCAAAAATTATTTTCCATCAACCATCTGAATGTGCTAATTTTGAACAGAACAAGGGCCTGGAAGAGACCAATGTAATTATTACCATCTTGTTTTTTTCTCTTCCCTTACAGTGTCCTGAAATTTCAGAGGTTGAAAAATCAAAACTGAAATCCAAAGAATCCTTCTCAAGTGGAGTGCATCTGAACACAGCCTCAGAAGACAACCTGGCTTCTTTTTTAGACCAAGAACGTGACCAGTCTGTAGAGCATCCCCCACAGCCTTGTAAAACTTATCTCCCGCCAATTAGGCACCCTTCCTTGCCAGAATCTTCACTAAGCACTGTAGGAATCTTGAGTCTTCATAGGCATGTTTCTGATCCTGGTCTTCCTGGGAAATAGTACTTTTATACTATTACTTCACATAAAAATGTAAGTGCTTTTAATGGCTGTTTCTCCTTTTTTTTTTTTTTTTTTTTTTTTTTTTTTTGGTATTTAAATCCTCTATACTTGACTCAGGGGCTACAAGGAATATACCATTATATGCAAAAGTACTGTATATTTTCCTAAATCTGAAGCTTGTAAGGTAAAGTTGAGCAGTTCTGATGTAAATATATATATACACACACTAACTGTATGTTCCAAATGTAAAACTGCCAGCATTCTCAAGGCACCTTATATTTTTATTTTTTTTTAAATAACATGCATGTTCTGAAATTACAGTTTACATTGCATGGAGATTACCATTTACTGCTGTCATGGAAATAGTATTTTATTGTGGACATGTCTTCAGAGCAAATAGGAGACCAATAACAATAATTCACATAGAAAAACTCCTACCTGACCAAGGCAAAATTCAAGAAAAATGCTCTTCTAGCTCACTTTTGACACTTGATTTATCTTTCTTGTAGTGAGCTTTTTCTAATACATCACAATGAGTCTGAATCTAAAGAAAGAATAAGGTAGCCAAGTCTTCTGGGCTTGAAACAAAGGACAGAGAACACAGCCTCCTTCCAAACTAGTTGAAGTAGGGTAGTATTTTAACAGAGAGGAAAACTGCCATATGGTGGAAAGTATCACCATAGGTCACATCCACAGAACCGCATTAACTTGAATCATTTGTTTCCATCACATATTGGGTTTTGGTTTTTGTACTTTTTTTTTAATTGCATCATAGAATTCAGCTGTGATGAGCAGACAGGTACTCTTCATCTGTCACACAAACATAATCAAATGCAATAAACCTAATTTCCATGTAATGCAGAAGACTGTGTTCCTTTTGTTCAATACAAATATTAACAATGTTTTAATTTAAAAATATTTTACATATTTTTGTTTTATAATTAGTAGGGTGGCTGTTTGCAGTTACCTCTTTGTACTGACTGGCCCCTCTACAATGCTCACACACCCCACATGCGCTGTGGACGCATGCATGTGTGTATTTTATAGATGTACATAGGTGTGTATGTATGTGTATGTGTATATATATTTATATACACACATACACACAAGTGTGTGTATATACCTACACTTACATGTAGGAGTATAGATATAGAGCTATATATATATATATGTATATATGTAAAATCACTTTCAAGAACAATTGTAAACTTTCTTATTACAAAATGAGTAAGCTTAGCTTGTGTCCAAAGCTGACTACATTAGAATAAAATGATCTAAGGTCTGTAGGCTTTAAATACAGTATGTACTGTATGTGCATAATGCTTTGTGAATACTTAGATTTAATTTTATTAAAAATATTATTCTGCTTCAAATGTTGTGTTTATTTTGGAAGGAAATGATGTTTTTATTACTGCTTTCAAATATTTTTAAATGTCCATATGATTTTCTAATCTTATAGATTTAATGTGAAATTTCTCTAGCTTGAGTACTGTTTACAGAAAAGAATATAACCCAGCTAGAGGGGGAGTACATAAATTTTACCTAAAACCAAGCTAAACCCTCTGTCCTAAATCTGTGCAGAGACATGCAATAGTGGCTGTCCCTCACATAGATACATTCCTTGTATCTTGGGATCAGAATGAAACATGACACTTCAGTCACATACAGCCACTAGATAAACCCAAGGTTAGTAAATCATTCCTCATTTAAAATTAGTGTGAGTGTTAGGCTACTGAGCATGGCTCTGCTTTACCTTTGCTTTTAAGGATACCTAAATTAATTAAGTCAATACCTTTGTCACTGAAAAGATAAACCAACCCTTCTCATACAAGATCAAATTTTCTACTCTTCATTGTTGATGCTACTCTTGATTGTTGAAAAGTCCAAATGGTACAACAGGCTGACTGTTCTTCTACCACGATGACAGGAGGGCTGCACTGCTCAGTACCTTACAGGATCAGATCCTAGTATCAGGAAAATTAATCCACAAACACCAGAGCTTTATGTTCAAAAAGGAGACAGAGGACTCCTGCAACTTGATTGGAATAGAGGGAGGGAGAGTCCCCTGGGGCACAGCCCATGGGGTTTCTCTCCGTTTCGGAGGGCGCAGCCTCCTTTTATCCTGGACTCCCGACCGCACATTGCCCTCTTCCTTTCCTTGTTGCGTTGGCTGAGGTGCTATGGAGGTACCGCCTTTCCGAACCGCCTACCACGAATCCCCCCTCGAACCTGTCATTTTACCCTGAAGTTCAGAAGTTCAGGCTTGTGCAGACTCTTGAATGTTTCAGGAGCAAAGCTTCTGGGCTCTACGACAAACTCGCTGCTTGAGGTCAGTAAAGACATTGAGACCCATTTCAAAGAGTTAACACCCATACCCTCATCCATGGAATTTTTTTGTAAAGACATTATCACTCATCTTTCCTCCCACTAGGGACCAGTCAAAATCTCTGCCTGCATATACTTCAATTGAAACAGGAGTGTTGGATAACAAATACCTTCTGGGAGGTTTTGTTTGGGTTTTTTTAAACAGCAAGTGTTAAGGACTTCTGCTCTATCTCAGCCTGGTAACTAACACTCATGTCTGTTACAAGAAACAAGTTAGCACATTTTCTAAAAAGGCATTTGTTATGCTACATTCTAAAAAGTCTGTTATAAAATAAAAATAAAATTAATGAAAGAATTATAATGCATGAGCATTGCTTTACAAAAGGCTTTTTGTCCAATTTTATCACCTGGTATTTCTCATTACTGCAAAGAGATTGAGCAAAACAGGTGGCCTGAGGAAGGAGCATTGGGGAGGGAAGAGGAAGAGTGACAACTACTGTAGTCAGTCAAAGTGAAGGAAAAGCTACACTTATTCCTTTTTTTTTTTTTTTTTTTTTTTTTTTTTTTTTTTTTTTTTGGCTCAGAGACTTTGTTCCTTCCTTTGTCCTTGTACCAAGAAAAAAAATATCTCAAATGCCTACAAATAAGGGAGACTTCTTAAAGTTGTGGAGATTTTAAGCTCCCTGCCAAGGAACGCAGAAAAGATGAAAGTGTAGTGGCAACACTCTAGCTGCCCCTTCCTTGCCAGAAAGATCTGGCTTCTCAGGTAACTTCTTCTCTTGTTGAGGTTCAATGAAGACCCACTGCTTCAACATTTTTTCTTCCAGAAACAGATAAAAAACAGTGAGTATGGAAACTTATTGATTTTCTAAACAGCAAAAATTGCACCTTTTATTTGCAGGCGATTTTGCTGGGTTTTTTTGTTTGTTTGTTTGTTTGTTTGGTAGGAACATTTGGCTATGTATATTAAAAACCTGTGGCTAAAAATACATATAAATTATAAGCTGTAGATATAGAGAAGTCTCCTGGAAATTCAGGAATAGCCGAAGTAGCTGGAGTGCAAAAGCAATGTGGACAATCACACAATGTGAGAGGTGAAACTGTACAGATCAGCACAGCTCTTGATGAAGTTAATTGGCTCCTACCAGTTACAGTTGTAGTTCAACATTTAAAGCAAAGGAGAGGTTGTGATGCTTTTCAATAGTTAAGCTGTGCAGCAACCTGAACTATTTGGATGTGCACATTCATCTACAGGCACAGATTTACTGTAACACACAAATGTCATGGGTCTTGGCCCAATGGCTGTTTCATGGAAGCATACACCCAACTGCACGTCTCTTTCCTTCCATGTTCCCTTGCTGTTCACTTTGCAACTACATTTTCTGGTCTCCCACCTCGCTTCTGGCTCTCCACAGACGAACCTCTCTTCCCTTTTCCTGCTGTAAATTGTGCCCTAGCAATTTCATCTCTCTGGTGAGCACTCATCAAAGTTCCTGTCTCATTCACCAGCATCATAAGTAACATACAAAAAGCTGAAATGCACTGCTTGGCATAGCCTCTGGCTGACTGCTGAGGTGAACCAACTGGAGTCTTGCCCACTGGTAAATTGTAAGTCCTCTAATTGGAGCTGCTGAGCTCTAAAATGCTGAACACAAATAGAATCTCGGGAGACTGCAATACTGGCACAGCAGAAGGAACCAGTCATCCCATGACTGGTGTACTTAATACCACACCTGCAGATCAGCATCCCTAATCTTCCTACCCTCTCTGTTAAATACTCTTTATAAATATTCACACACTGTGAGCACCATGTAAGAATGTACACTGCACAGGGCAGTGCAGTGCTGTGCTGTGCAGAGCTGTGCTGTGCTGTGCAGTGTGCTGATGTGCAATGATGTGCACTGGTGTGCAGTGCTGTGCTGTGCAATGCTGTGCGCTGATGTGTGGTGCTGTGCAGTGCAGTGATGTGCAGTGCAGTGATGTGCAGTGCTGTGAGCTGATGTGTGGTGCTGTGCAGTGCACTGATGTGCAGTGATTGCAGTGTGGTGCAGTGCGGTGCTGTGCGCTGATGTGTGGTGCTGTGCAGTGCACTGATGTGCAGTGATGTGCAGTGCTGTGAGCTGATGTGCAGTGTGGTGCAGTGCGGTGCTGTATGCTGATGTGTGGTGCTGTGCAGTGCAGTTGCAGTGCGGTGCAGTGCTGTGCAGCGCAGTGTGATGCTGTGCGCTGATGTGCGGTGCTGTGCAGTGCACTGATGTGCAGTGATGTGCAGTGCACTGATGTGCAGTGATGTGCAGTGCTGTGAGCTGATGTGCAGTGTGGTGCAGTGTGATGCTGTACGCTGATATGTGGTGCTGTGCAGCGCAGTGCAGTGCGGTGCTGTGCGCTGATGTGCACTGCGGTGCTGCAGCCGTGGCGGCTGGGCCACGTCCCGGCTTCTCCCCTGCGCTCCGGCCGAGCAGGGAAGGGCAGCGTCGGGTCTGTAGCGGGGCCGGGTGGTGGCATTGCGCAGCCTTTGTGATAGCCAAGGGGAAAGCCGAGTGCTTCTCCCCTGCACTGCCAGAGCGACTGCTATGAACCCTGACACCAATTTCAATTATATCTGAAAGGGACAAAGGTCTCAGGAATCGGTGTAAACGTCCAGGACAGCGATAGTCAGGGTATCTCCATTATTCGTAGTCAGAGCAGGAGCTCAGCCATCATCTGCGCAACCTCACACTAGCAGAAATAAACAAGTAGTATTCTTTACCTCTGGAAGTCTCAAATGTCCTTTTAATGTCTGCAAACCCTTAGAGCCAGTAAAGGATTGTTTTGGAATTAATATACAGCCTGATTTACCACCACAGCGTACACAACAAAGCAAACACACAAACCCCATCAGTACACACTGAGTCCTGCGGGCTCCTAAAACTGAGCAAGGAAGGCTCATGTGTCTTCCAGCAAAGGTGCTGGAGACAGAAGAAAAAGTACTAAGGGGAAAGAAATCTTTCAAGGGAAACATGCATAAAGTAGAAAAGAAAAAGTAATGATGAAGTAACAGTGAAACTAGAGATAAGCATAAGAACGATGAAATGAAAGTAAAAACAAATTAAGTTCTTCTACAAAAGAAGCCTCCAACTGAAGGAAGCTCCTCTGAGAGCAGACTACTGCAGTCCATCTCAATGTGACAAGCAGCTGAGGGTACAGTTTGAACTACAGAATACTTTAGGCTGGGAAAGGACTTCTGGAGATAGCTGGTTTTCTTTTAAAAGCAAGACATTTAATCAAGGACACTGTCAAGCAAAATGTTGAATATTTCTATTGAGGAAATTTCCGCTACTTCTCTGAGTAATATATTCTAATGTCTAATTGTTTCTAGAATGGATAATACTTTCTTCTTATATCTAGAGATAATTTCCTCTAAAGAAACATATTCCAGTTCCCCTTTGTCCTGTGTACCCCAGTGAAGAACCATCCAACTTTTAGGAGCTGAAGAACTGCTGGTGTTCCAAGATAGGTTCTTTCACCCAGTTTGCTGGGGCTGATCTACACAGAGAATCAAGGTATTTTATTTATTTACAGTTCTGCCTTGCACAGAAAGAGGTGCTTGGTGGCAAATTCACAAAGTCAGTCATGACTGTCAACATTTTTTTACATTTTAGCAGACAAAGGCATTAACGCTCATTGGCTACAAGTTACAAAGTTTTTCATATTAATTAGTATTCTTTCTTCTATTGGTTAAACCATTCCCTTGCTTCTTATGCTGATTAGTCCACATGCCCAGTCTTTCTCTTCTTCTGAGTCAGTGGTTTCCTAGATCAGTGGTCTGTGAATCAGTGGTCACAACTTCCTTGTGCCAGAATTACATTCTACCCAGTCAGAGCCGATCTCAGCACAATTGCTGAACTGCCTTAATTTGTTTTTTCCTTACCTTGGGAGTTCTGCCAAATGTCCTTGAGGCCCATAAATTGTGTTCTTTGATTCTGCTATCAGTGATACATCCTTCTTCCCAAGCTTTGTTAACCTCCCCCTAGGTCTGAAAACATGCCTATGCCCTAGACCTTAACAAGGCAATTTTACAAACAAGTAAATTATCTTTCTAAGACCCAGATATCACTGTGGTTGGATCTTCCCTGACCCTTATTTTCTCCAGGCTTTACAAACATAGTTCTTTCAAACATGTGACAGGCTCTCCAATCCTGTTGGCCTCTGGACTCAACAATTTTTCAGTCTCTTGAACTGCCCTGGACCAAAACTGAACGCAGTAATCCAGACACTCTCTGTTTATCATTTTACCTGACCTCAGCATCACACTGAGGTTCCCCAAATCCCCACGATGGAAACCAAGACTGCTTCTGAAGCTCAGTGACACGTACGGTACGGGTGAAACCTCATCCCAGGGAGAGACCTTCCAACGCCTCAGACACCAATCAAGCACCTCTTATTGCTGCCACTGCGTGCCGGGCAGCAGCCAGCGCCCAAAACTCAGAAACGCTGTGAGCAGCCCGGGAAGCGAGCTCTCGTGAGCTGGAAAGTGAAAGACGTGTTTCCGTTTATGATTCGGTTTTTCAACTCATGGTTACTGTCAAAGGTTTTCTTACTGGAAAAGGTTTCGTTTTCGACACTGAGGAGTGGCACTGAGCCGTGCCAGGCGCGGAGCCGCCTCCCCGTCCCGCGGGCCCGGTCCCGGCGAGCCGGTCCCTGGCGCACCGCCCTGCCAAGCGAAACCGAAAGCCGCGCCGGTGCTGGGCCGGGCGGGCCGGGCCGGCGGAGCGTTCGCTGAGGGGCCGCGGCCGCGCTGCTCGCCGGGCCCAGGCGCAGCCCCCAGCAGCGGCCCGCAGGAGCCCTGGGTGCCGGGCGCCGCCATGGCAGAGGGCACCCGGGACGAGCGGTTCCTCTATATGATCTCCTGCTTCAGGCCGCGGCTGAAGCAGTTCATCCAGGTGCAGCCCGTGCTGGACCGGCTCCCCTCGCTGAGCGCGGAGGACAGGGACCGGGTGCGTGCGGCCGCCCTGCAGCGGGGCGCGGCCGCGGGCGCGGAGGAGCTGCTGCGGGCCGTGGAGCGGGGCCCCCGCGGCTGCGGCTGGATCCGCGAGTTCCTGCAGGCGCTGGAGCACGGCGGCTGCAGCCTGGCCGCCTGCTACGCCAACCCCAGCCTGAGCCAGCTGCCCTCGCCGGCAGAGGAGGCCGAGCACGACCTCTGCGTGCACCTGGTGCAGCTGCTGCACGGCACGCTGGTGGACAGGATGCGCGCCGTGCAGGTGGCCGAGAAGTGCCTGCAGAAGGGAATCTTCCAGGACGAGGACGTGGATCGGGTGAGTCCGGGAGCAGGCAGTGCCACAGAGACTGGCCAGCCCCAGGGCCTGTGGGGCAGGTAGGAAGCCACAACTACAAATGGCATAGAAAATGCAAAAACGAAAGGGGAGTTCCCAGACTTGGGGGCAGATAGACAATGGGTACAGGTAAGCCGATGAAGACTGTTGACAGTGGGCCAGCAGGTGGGATGCCAGCTAAGAGCCTGGCAAAGAAAAAAGCCAGGAACGGAGGGTTGGACCAAGACAGTGTCTAAGTGAAGAAATACGTCAGACTTTACTTATCATTTTGCCACAGACCTTAGGCTCAGAAGATCATTGTCTTTTGGCCCTTGAACCATACCAGGAAGTAGTGATGGTCTGTAAAGTCCTAAATAATACTGAGTTAAAATAAAGCAAGATTTTCTGTCCCCTTTTTTGCTATAGGTTCCCTAAGGAGTATCACACTAGACAGTGACGTGAGCAGAATTACCAGTTGGACAAGAACAAGGAAGTGTTAACCTTTGATGAGAATACTGTCCAGTGTTTATTCCACTTGGCTAAGAATGACTTGTCTGGAATGTGAAACCTAATTGAAACTAAAAAAAAATATTTATATCCTGTAACAGTCAGTGTTAGGACAAATTAAAATAATAATTTCCATAGCAATAAGGGGAAAACTGGTAAACTAAGGGTGGAACTAAGTGACATTTGCACTCTGAGCCTTTGCATTCACTTTTGGGGTCATTTTATGCTCCATCTCAGTTAAATGACTGTAAGATACATAATTTTGTCTTGTGACCATCGGGTGGCAGCAATGATCAGATGCACCCTTTGTAGCAGGGAGCCAAGCATGCTAACACAGCAGGCAGATGCAGAGGCCTTTTAGGAAGCTACTGGCTCCGTTCCCTGGTAATAGGTCCTCATGTTCCCCTGGGTCACCTTTTTGCTGCTGGCATTTGCATCAAACCATTTAATACCCTTCACAATCCTGCCAGTTTAAACTCCAGTAGAGTTTAGGCTTTACTAATGTCCCCCACTTCCCACACACTTCCTTTCAGTCACGTATCTCAGTCAGGTGTTCCCACTGCTATGCCTGCCCATTTCCTTGCATATCAGAATGGGTGATTCTTGAGCCTTGAGAAAATGGCCCTTGAGACTGAGCACCTGTCTCAGGCTGCTTTGCTCTTGGGTTCATGGTTTTGTTCCTCATTGATCACATGTCAAACTCTGCTTGTGACAGCCTTGGGACACTGTTCCATAGTTTTCTGAGGGCAGTAGCCACTTTCTAGAGGCTCAGCTATTGTATTTTTAAGTCCACAGTTTAAGAAGGGAAATGTTCTATTTTATGTATGAGGTCATGTTACAGGTTAAGTCTGAGCTTTGGTAAATTGTGTGACACCATTTCTCCTTAATCAAGGTTGCCTATTCCCTAAACCGGTCTGAACACCAGTTGTTATTCCACAATACTAATAATTATTATATAATGGTTACTTTTGTAACAATTGTCTAGTACTACCAGTCTCTCCAATTAAATTCCAGATCTCATAGGTTTTATATATCCTACCCAAAACCATATGGAATGAACATGAGGTTGGACAAAATTGCAATAATTCTCTTCTGATGAGTGGCAGGTCTACTTTATATCTTTATTTCTCCCTATGCTTTAATAATGACAGGGGAATGCTTTTGCACCTATACTATTCTTATGAACTTCCTCAGACCATTTCTAAAGTCTGTGTGAGGGTTGTTTCTGTTTTTTTATTTTTGCCAGATCCAGACTGTTACTGACAATCGTGGGAACAGAGATGGTGCAAGGGAGCTACTGAGCAGAATTGTCCAGAAGAAAGATTGGTTTTCTTCTTTTTTGATTGCTCTCCGTGAAACCCAACATGAAGACCTTGCAGATGATTTAAGTGGAAATACAGGAGGTAATCATCTTATTTCACTGGTACAGAGGTGTGGATTTTTATTATATCTTCTTTTTTTTTTCCTTCAATTTTCTTTTTTTTTTTTTTTCTGTTACTTAAGAAGCAACGCAGGATTCCCACCTCCCACCATAATAATGTTTTATTGACACACTGGGACTAATGCTTTTGATTGTCCAGGGATTTCAAAATCAAGTTATGTAACAGTTTGATTGATAGATTTTGAAATACTGAAAGTCCTTATTAAGCAATATGAGAATTGGGACAGTATGGATTTAGTTACAATTAAACTGAGTCTTACTTTTAAAACCCATTGGTTTTCAGTGTGATTTTTATAATCATTCATAAAACATACTTTGAAAATTAATTTGAGCAAACAAAACAGACTTTACCAGAATGTCTTCTTCAGTAAAGTGTTTCCTTTACAGAACAGTTTACAAATATTTTTGGCATTTTAAAGTACTTTGCATACTTTAAGACATTCAAAAGTCTCAAAACATTATAAAATTTACTAAAAATAATGCAATAAACTATTAAAGTGGCTACTCCTTTTCATTCCTGTATAATGTTTATAATACTGTAAAGTTAATCCCAGTGCTCCCCTGTATTCTTAAATGTGAAAAAAAAAATGGAGCCCCCAAATAATCTATCCCCTTATTTTTGGTCCCCATATGTTTTATGCAATTTTAGTGACTAAATTACTTTAACAGATTTCCCATTTAGCAGCTTCAGCCTGCTCACTTGAGGAGTTCACCAGAGCTGTCTCTGTGCTTTTAGTTGCTGCATATGGGTCAGAGCATTAAGACTGAGGCAAGAGTGACATGAAGATGTCTCTTCCAGCTTTGGAGAGGAATCAGACAGTGTTCTCCCAGACACACACAGGCAGCTGTGATATTTGAGGATGCAGTTCAAAGACGGTTGAGTGTTGCAGTCTGCAGGACTGGTGTTGGTGTTACCACAGGATAAGTGGTAACACTTATAAGTGGATTCTGCAGGAATGATGTTGGTGTTACCACAGGATAAGTAATTTTCCATGTACGCAGTCCTGTATGTTTGTAGATACGTAAAGTGTGTCGTTGCAGGAGCATGCCCTGATGTAAGGTCATAGGAAACAGCTTCATTGGGCACTGTGGATGAAGAACACTGATGCTACATTTTGTCATTGCAGCTTGACCCCTGTGATTTCTTACAGTAAAGTACATTGTTATTAGCAAACACCTACACACAGAAATTGAGAACTTCATAAAATTAAATCTATTAACCTACTTAAGTTTAGTTTCTAATTGTAAATTAGTAAATTCTTAGTAAATATTTATATAAAGGTCAAAATTCCAAACTATAACATTTGAGTCAAGACCAAGACCGTATGTTATACTGTTATGTGCCTGATAAATACAGGTTAGTTCTGTGTTTTCTGTGCTCCACACTAAAAGAAATGAAATGTTTTATAGAACTGCCTTAGAATTTCTCTATATTTTCTGGGAACAGAGAATAAACAAAATGGGATGGAACAGACTACGAACGAAGAAACGGAAGTTACAAGCCAACCAGGATACGTCATAGAGGAGAATTTGAAACAGGAAGAAAATGTGGATGGTAGTTTCAGCAGTGAGAACAGTCTGTTGGAAACATCCATAGAAAACAATTCTGTGATGTCAGGTTTGTCCACTAACTGGTATTTTGATCTGGTACCTGTGTGAATAAATGAGTAGTTTTGAAATATATTTATTACTTTTGATAAAAATATTAATATTATTAGGTTAGTATTTTGTTTCACACCCATCCATAGTAGGCTTATACTATCCAATGACAACATTAGGTTTATTAACATTGTCAACTCTGTACAGTGTTGACTAAGTTTAAGATAAGAGGAATGTTTTTATACCACTAAAACTGCAGCTGTATTAAGTACTTCTTTCTAGAAGGCTGGAAATGCTATATTGAAAGCATTTTTTTTTTTTGAGAAGTCCTTCAGTGTTGTCCAACAAGTATTTTTTTCTGTTCATTTTAAGGTTTTTTAACTTACAGAATATCAGACAACCTTTCTCATGCCACATACACACTCAGAAGTACATTTTTAGTAAAAATGTTTAGGAATGGTTGTGGCCTGTTGTTCATATAGATCGCTCTTAAAAACATGCCATGGGAGTTGCTTTTGAGTGACAGCAATTACCAGCAACAATGCCCAAACACAGCTGCAAACCAGTGATTCCAACATGCACTGCATGATTCAGGAACCATGTGTGTTCCAAGTTCTCTTGGAGCTCAAACAATAGTTACAGCTAAGGTTAATCCTGCCTGAAATCATACTAGTGGGCTAACTCAGCCAAAGGAGTAAGACAGCTAGGGCTGCTCTCTTTTTATCAAACATCTGTAAAACTGCAGCCTTTCAATGTGCAACACTAGTAGCCTGTTTCTCCTTTTGCATGATATTAACAGGATATCACACTGCTTCACAGCAACTAGTGAATTACTAACTACAGCAAAATTATCAACTTGTTTTTCCTGGGTTAGAACATAATTTCTCAGTATAAAGATGCCAAATATTTAATGATAATTCAAAGTAGATGAGACTGTATTATTCTTTCCGGATAAAGCTCAGGCTCTTATTTGGCCTATTGAAGGTAGGTTTTCATTGCTGTTAGCCTCATCTTCTACTTGCCTCTTGTCGGGTTGAGAATTACAGAAAGTTAGATCTATCAGTTATTAACTGGTGTGCCACAAGCTAATTGTAGCTAAAAAACTATGGTCTCAGCACAGAACTGAAATTAATAGAGTGCTTATTAGCAGTTTGGGGACTTGAGCAGATCTGTGCAGTGAAATGGCTAAGGGGATACAGAGTGCGTGTGTTCCATCAGTTTGGTTCAGATTGATTTCAGTCTTACGTGGACTGTGTGCCTGCAACTAATTAGAGCAAATCTCATTTGGTTTCAGCTGACAGTTCATTGCTTCTGATCTACACCAGCTCTGTGATATGAACCAAAGTAGTGTAAGTGGGGACAATTGACAGATTCACTGTAAATACACGGTTCTGAGATGAACCAAAGCAGCAGTGTAGATGCAGGGTAATAACAAGGGCTGCCAGGAGGCAGTGCTGCTTGGAGATTTCTGCAGAGGAGCTGCCTCACATTCAGCCATCCTCAAGTGCAGTAACCTTTGGTATCAATGCAGTTGTACACTCAGATTTAACAGCGCTCCGGTCTTTTTAAATTTCCTATTTCCATCCTTTCTCGTGATTTCATAAGACAGTAATTTTAGATCAGGCAGATTAAAATACAAATGGAACCCAGATTCTACTTCCAAGTGAGCTGGGAACCCGCCTAGTTTGTAACTTGATTGTGTCAAGTGTTGTCAGTTTTGCAGTACACTCGCACAATTCCTTTATGTCTTGAAAAGGACATATTTCAAGAAGAAAGAAGCTTTTCAGGTAATGTGAAATCACTGCCATTTGCATTGTATCTGGATCTTCCTCTGACCCTTTTATTTAGGTAGGTGAAACAGAGACAGAACAGTCAGAAGTTATGAGAGCAGTCAGAAGGTATGAGAGCAGTAAGGCCATAAAAACAAGTAGAAGTAGATAATTTAGCCTAAGAAATAGCTTGAGAAAAATTGAGCATCCAGAAACACAGATGAGAAACTTCACACGCAAAATTACACAAAAGCGAGTAGATTTGCAAGGTCAACACGGATTAAGTTGCTGCAGTTACCTATATAAACAACAATTTAAATAATAGCAGCTCTCTTTTTCAAGGCTTGCTTGTCTTTGCATTCCATTCCATTGTCTCTCTACTTATTTAGTACTCAGTGTAAAGTGAAGTGATGAAAATCTTCCTGTGAAATACCCCGCATTACAATGTGCAAGCGGGACTCTAAAGGAAGATTAGCAGAAGTGGTAAAACCAGCTGTTTAGACAATAACTCTTTTGTCTTGATTATTTTGGAAATGCTTATTGATTTGAATTTTTTGAAAATTTATTTTCTTTTAAAATAATTCTAGTAAGTTGCCACAGTTGAAAAAGGAGAATGTTGTTCTATTCACCTTTTATTTGGAAGATGAGTATTTTGCATTTCACATCACCACTGATGTTTTCTGTTTGAGAGATTGTTGTATAATGCATTCTGCACATTGTAATTAAGATAATTGTGTACAAAACACTTTATGGATTCATATTCTCATGACTTTCAGAAGGTCAGTTTAGATGAGAGACCATATGGAATAGATACACAGAATTTTAATTTTGTCCTCTCTTTCCTATTTTATGTGGATTCCTGGAAAGTGAAAGCAAGAGATAGCAGTGTCATCTTCATAGCTGGGAGTTCCTACTAATGCTACTAATTAGTTTGTCACAGGTCTTTGAACATGGCTTGTAACTGGTGAGGTTTTCTTCTATTTTGTGCTTTTCTGTTGGTTGCATTCATTTGTTAGAAAAACTACTAATAACCTGACTCCTAGTGGTAGCTAAGATAGCTTCATAACTTTACTGAATGCAGGCTAGGTTCAATTTCCACCTCACTCACCAAGACTTTATTGTGTATATTTTATGCATTCCTTTCTATGACACCATAACTTCCATTCAGTGCTAAATTCTCATTCACAGAATCTGTTTTGCCTTATGAATATTTTTTGGGGACAATAAGTTGTGAAAAATACGTATATTAGGATACAGGATATCCTATTATAATAGGATATTCATTGGAAAGGACTTGATGGAAAGACAAGCTCACTAGCTAATTAAGCAAAACATTGGTCAACACTATTATTGTGACCGATTCCATCTGCACACCATGGGCTCAGTTTCAGAGTGCTGTCGGCAAGCTGACAGCTCAGGGTGATGCTGTTCGCCGCGGATTTTCCCGGCGGAGCTGGGTATCTCTGTCCTGAGATAGTAAAAGGGCTGAGTTTTGGAAAGCGCGGCTTCGGGAGTGGCGCTGGCGGCCCCGATGCGCGCGTGTAATGCGTGCGTGGCCCGGCAGGGGGCGAGCGCAGCGCGGGCATCTCCCGGCGGAGCCGCTTCCGCTCCGCCAGTCAGGAGCTCGTCGCTGCCTGGGTTTAGTCGGGAACTACGGTTTGCGCTTTAATACGAGGAAACTTTAACGAAGAAAAAAAAGAAAAAAGAAAAAAATCACAGTTCGGGTTTTGTTTTTGTTCTGCTACAGATGTAGCTTTTGTGGCTTGAAGTGGCTTAAAGACTGGATGTGGCACTTGGTGCCATGATCTAGTTGAGGTGTTAGAACATGGGTTGGACTCGATGATCTTAAAGGTCTCTTCCAACCTAAAAATTCTGTAAATTCTGTGATTCTGTGAAGTGAGTAAAAGAGAATGTTCGGTTTGCCAGTATCTTCAGTATCTTTTTTTTTTTTTTTTTTCTTTTTTTTCTTTTTTGGCTTTTCACCTTTCTGGAAAGATACAGTAAAATAGGACTAAAGGGTATTATGCATGTGATGATGTCTGGAACCTCTGGTTTTAGGCAATAAATCATGACCATAGTACCTTACCTCTGCCATGCTTTGGATACTAATCTTCCACTCCATATTTTCTTCCATAAGAAAATTAATTATATTGTTCACTTTTTTTAATCTCTACCAAAAAATAAAGATCTCAGCCATCCCCCCCTGACATTCATCTAACCTACTTTAACAACTTAGGGGGAAAGAAAACAATATGCATTTGCCATTAATATTTGTTCAGCAAATATATTATGGTACATTTCTTTGTGTTTTTCATTTAGAGTCAGATGTCTCCTTAGGAGATGAAAATGTCAGTAACTTGAACGAAAACCTGGAGCAGAGCTGCACAACCAGCGATTCAGGTATGTTTCCCTTCTGTTATTATTTAGTAATTGCAAAGTAGGTTCTGGGGGAAGTGCTCTGTGAGTGGGCTAAAACGAAACTCAGTGGAGGGCTTTCCTTCACTGTAAACTCCAGTTCACTGTATTAGATGCCAGGCTTACTCTTACTTTGTTGAAAAACAGATGCCATTTTTAATGATCTGGACCTAAGTCCTAGTCCCAAAACAGTCAATTTACTGACATCATTTGAATAGGTCTCTAAATATCATCATTGTACAAACTGGTCAGTGAGGCAGAATGATGAAATCACATAGGCTGAAGGGACTAGAAGTCATCCAGTGCAGTCACCTGGACAGATATTCATAATGCTGCCACGCAGACGTGTTTCTTTTGCTCTCAGAGAGGAGCTAGATTGTGCCTGGCCCCCACATAGGGTGAGAGGGAATAGGGATATTTTAGAGGCAGCAAAAGGTGAGCAGAAGCATCTCCTGGGTACCTGCAGAATAATAATGAAGGTCCGCTTTGGACCCAAGTACTTTAATAGCCCTATTTGTAAAAGCAACATGAGCAATGGTGGTTGCCATCTGAAGATCTTTGTGAATCTCACATTTAAACACATGTCCATGTTCTAAATACAGTTTTAAATTAGATATTGGACTGTGTTTAAATGATATTTAGCAGACAGGTATTATATTGCTATGTATGAAGTATGAGCGAAACTATACACTGCTGTTGTAAAAGACATCCCAGTAAGTTTTTTTTGTCTTTTTTTTGTCTTTTTTTTTTTTTTCCAAACCTCAGGCAAAACAAATTGGGAGCTGTCCACCATGGTGATCAGCCTGTTTACCTATACAAGTAATTCAAGAACTACTTTTTGGAATCTAGCCTTTATAACATTTGTGCTGGGACTATGTCTTGTACAAGGGCTAGAAAAAAATCTGAATGCCTTTCAAGCCAGCTAGTATTACATCAGTAAGGTCACTGTAAATGTTATATATCTTATGCCTGCAAAGTGTTTGTTATAAATACTTTTAAAATAGTTTCAAGCTTTAAAGTATTAAAATCCACCTATTTTGTAAGTACACAGAAAATTCAGGATAGCTCAGATCTAAATTGCTATACTGCAGCTAAGATTTTAGTCTGTGTGTTGCTAACTCCAAAGAATTTACTTTGCACTTCTTTAGCAACCGAGGACATTCATCAGTCACATTGTATTTTTTGACTCACTCTGTCACATGAAATGTCTGGACATGGGAACTTCCCTCTTCTGTGGACAGGCAGACACACTGTATCAGTTGCTCAGGCTGAGCCAGGCTCATGGCAGCACATGGGTATATATGGCCTCATCCTTTAAGATTCCTGAAGTATCTCTCAGTAAGCAAATTGAGCATTTGCTGTGTCCAGTAATCCAGAAAAAAAACCTAAATACTGCAGTTTTGTGAAGAACGGAGGACAGATTTTTTCACAGTGTTTACTTGCTATATGTTCTGTATACATGTGGCTTTTAAAAACAACTAGTTTAAAAGTTTTTTAAAATATCCATGCTTTTTAATCATGTCTAGTAAACTCAGTGAGAGCAATAATGAGAAAAAATTGCTAAGAAGATCCAATTGCAGATGCTCTATTGGATAGATTTTATAATTTGAAATGTTACAGTAAGGCTGTTGTATTAACAAAGGTGTTCGGATGGTGTCATTGCACATTGACATTATTTGGATTTTAATGCAAAGAATCATGTGGATTTAGCTGCATTTTTATGTGCAAGGTTCATATCACATTTTATAAAATTGTGTAGTTAGGACAATAGAATAATTATCATGTTTCTTTTACCCCTGAGCATCTATTCACATGAGCCTTGTATGAAGGCAGACAACTTCCCTAGTGCTACATTGTGCATGATGAAAAATCTTTAAGTATTTAATTCTTTAATCTGTGAAAAGATTCCTGTATTTGCCTTTATCTAAACAAGGGCTGAAGAAGCTAGGAGAGAGCTGAGTTAAATATTTTTCAGGCCTGGACTGTTAATTGAGGATGTTAAGGAACTGAAATTTAACCAAACAGATGGGTGATAAAGTGCTAGTTTCAATATGATTGAGCTATTGAATTTAGCCAGCCAGAAAGCAAACAATGTTCTTCCTCAAAAGAGAGTAGTAGAAGTCAGATAAGTAACAGCAACTACTCTCTGGTGTAAATGTCCCTGTGTCCAGGTAGCACTGCACTCACACTAAAAGGCAAAACAAGCAAAAAACACTTTAGAATGGCATTCAGATGTTTCCATCAGCAGTGTTTTATCAAGCTTCATTACTTTTTGTTAGTTTGATTTTATTTAATGGAATCAAGAATACTAGAAAAATATACTTACTTTGTGTGTAATGTATCAGTGATAATAAAATCCTCATGATTCTGCATTGAATGATATCATCAGGAAACAAAACTAGGGTTTTTCTCCCCTCATTTTTAATCTAGTGGAATGAATTTGTGCATTTTCTTCACTGAGGGCAGTTAATACTTGAAGAGTGATCTAAACTTATTTGTAGCAATAAAACCCCATGAAAATTTAATTGAAATAAATCCTTCTGATATTAAGATATATATGTAAGTGCAGTCTCCCTAAATATATGGGAACTCAAGAGACTTGATATGCTTTTCTTACTGCTCAAAATAATGCAATAGTATTTTTTTTCACTTTTACATTTAGAGCAGTTTGTTTCTTCTGCAAGTCACAGATCTAAACTCTGCCATTGCATTTCCAATAAGAGATGGAAGGCTTTGGCCTTAGGTGGCAGATGTATATGGCTTTCTAATGAACACCCAATTGCATTAGGTATGTGTCAGGCTAAGAAGCAACGTAATCTACCACGAGTAGGTGTGATACATTCTGCAGTTAGCTCCATCTTGTATGGGCAATTGAATTTTCTTATCTATTTGATGTCTATACTTTATAACTCCCTTGACCATTTTTAAGTGTTCCATATCTTTTTTTTCTTTCTGTGGCTCCATTTTTCATTCTCTGGGAAGATTTAAAAAGGTAACTCCCTTGTAACCAAATGAATTTCAGTATTGATAAAGGAGAACATCACAGAAGCTTGGCTAGGTTATAAATACTGCAGCTCCAAACACAACCTTTGTTGGTCCAAGTGCTACTGAACTGTATCATTTGAATTTATACCTAATAGTCATTTCAGCATAGATGGGTGAAACTGTACTGTGGCTTATTCCACCTGCCCTGAGTGCTGACTGGATGGAAGCAGTTCTGATCCAGAGTTGCACAGGACCTCAGAGCAACAGTGTCTGTGCTAGTGTGCTGTTTCTATTCGGAAGATGCTTATGATAGTAAATGAATATTTTTTCCTTTGACATTTTTTCACTACTCTGATACATGTTCTCTCCCTCCTGTTTGAAACCTATATTTCGTTGTACCCTTAGATGAAGATGAAGAGGAGAGGAGAGCCTCACCTGAGCCAGATCTGACCCTGAGAGATTACCAGATGGAAGTTGCAAAGCCAGCATTGAATGGAGAGAATATTATAATATGTCTCCCTACAGGCAGTGGTAAAACCAGAGTGGCTGTTTACATTACCAAAGATCACTTGGATAAGAAGAAAAGAGCATCAGAGCCTGGAAAAGTCATAGTACTTGTTAATAAGGCAAGTTGGTCCATCTTTTAAAGAATAGTATTTTTCAAACATCATGCACTGTTAATACAAACATTGTAAAATGAATATAAACACAATTCTCAGCTTCTCCAGGTGTGTTGTGTTTAAAGACATACAGATCTAGACTATCACCTCCGATGCACCGTCAGCCTTGTGCAAGCACAAATTACTTTAGTGTACCCCAGTCCCAGTGCAAATTTAGATGCGCTGTAATAACCACATTATTGGGAAAAGTACAATTTCATTTTGTAATGAATTTTGAAAAATAAAAATATTTTTCACATTCTGTGTTTCAATTTGTAATGAAGGCTACCTAATGAGTCTCACAGTAGTTAAGGAATGTTTTGTCAGATTTTCTGATAATTGCTTTAATTTTTGCAGCTAAATTTAGCACATATAAATTAATCTTCTATTGTAATATTAAAATATAGAAATACATTAAATAATTTTATTGAAATTATAAGCAATATCCATATTATCTTATAAATAAATGTGAAAGCACTTTATAAGCTCAGTTAAATAGCCAGAGCATGCATGGTTTGTTCATTCTTTCAAAGGCTCAGTTAAGCCAAAGTTCTTGGGATAAAAAGGTTTCACAGGAGAAGTTGCAGGGGGAAATTTTGGGATTTTTGCTGCCTAATTTTCTTTTGTTGATCTAACAACATTTGTGGCAAACAGGCATGTATTTTTAATCCTGTGTTTAATATGTTTTAAATTCTTTGAAAACTTTTGTTCAGGTTCCATTGGTAGAACAGCATTTAAAAAGAGAGTTTGGTCCATTCCTGAAGCGTTGGTATCAAGTTATTGGTTTAAGTGGTGATTCTCAGCTGAAAATCTCATTTCCTGAAGTTGTCAGAAGAAATGATGTCATCATCAGTACAGCACAGATCCTTGAGAATTCACTGTTAAATGCATCCAAGGAAGATGAAGAAAGTGTCCACTTATCAGGCAAGTATTTTATTCTGAAAATTTTACAGAGGGTATAAAAGCATGGCTGTATTCTGGAAAACTGCAGAGAAAAGATGTGCCACATTCAGTAGGATTTTTTTCAATTTACTCGTTTTATAAATACAAGCTGTAGTCAAAATCAGATCTCAATTAACAAGCATGCAGGCCAAAATTAGGCTCTGTTGTTTATTTGTACTAAATACTTGTCATGCTTCCTATATTATCTAAATAAATTCTTAAGCACAACTTTGTGCACATGCAGTTGTACTGGTTCCACTTTCCAAACTTGGTAGAGCATTGAGTCATATCACATAGAAGCCATACACAGGATGAGAAAAAAAAACTATCAAAACTCAAATGCACTTGGTAGTTTGTGAAGTACAATGGAACACAAGATAAAAGCCAATCTGTTGTAAAAGTTATATTCTTTAAACTCTTGTAATTTTGCTAATATACAGTGATATGATGGCTTATAACTATATCTCTCTGAGGTCAGCAGATCTAATGGTTTCCTACAACACATGAAGGAAGTTGGAGAAAACAAAAGGTAAAGAAGGCAAGATTATTTTCCCAGAATGCTGAAGTGGCAGGTATCTCTGGGAGATCAGAAAGGAAATGGTATTATCTGTCAGTGAGGTACAATTAGAACAGCCCATGAGGTCAGCTCCCAGGGCCTGGGCTGCAGTGACCTTTCTCTGTGAGATGTTAGCTTCTCTCTCTATTTGCCTGCAATCAACTCTTTTTCAGATGGTGAAGGATGTAGGGGAGAGCTGTGATACTCAAAATAATGGCCCTGAGATAAAAGTATTGGTCTGGGTGTCGCAGAGACAGCGGAGAAACCTGAGGGGTTAGTCTGTGTCTGTCAGTGCCTAGTGCTTGATCCAAGCCAACTCCTGCAGAGCCACTTGGGTACCTCAGAATTGCATTCCCTCCTTCAGAATGCTTTGTTATTAACCTAGGCAGAGTACCAGCAATTTTCTTATACTTATTTCCTCTCCACTGCATCTAAGTTAATAAACTTCCCTACATCTGAATCATTTTGGAATGTTGTATGGAGGCATCTGAACATTTCTGCTGGAACTGCTGGCCTGTTTAGAATTGGGCTGAGTCCCAGCCAGACTGTGTAATGAAGTGGGTTGAATGGGTTTCACACTTTGTGAAGTTTCCTTCATAAGGAGCTACATTTTTTCCAGAACTCAGGCTGCCCTGCACCTCAGGGTTTTTTTTTTCCGTGCTGTTACACCTGTGCTCGTAGGTTCAGCTGGACCAAAGCCAAGCAAGCATGAACACAGCCAGCTCCATTTCTGTGGCTGTGATTTGGGTAACTCACAGCCTTTATAAATCATCCTAATTAGTTACAAGTTTTTTCCAGATTTCTGTGTGTACTTTTTTCATCTGTTACCACAGAGGTCTGCATTACACGTAATATGGAATTCCAGCCTCAGTGAAATGGAGGGGACTCTCTTAATTGCATTTTATCAAATGTTTACTCTCTTTACCAAGGGCTGAAATCACTGTATGGACTGTCTAAAAAGCTGTGTATCACTTCCTTAGTAGAAGAAACACATCCCTTCTGGTAGGTTAGTTTCTACACAAGTAGTTATAGAATATGTGTGATGGAGATGATGGTCAAAATCAGAGGCAGTAAGTTCATGTTGGCAGAATAACTGAGAAACTGCCAGCACTGCTTCTGAAATCTTGAAATGTGTAGAAATCTTGGAAATAAATAAGAATTTCAATTTGAAACTATGTCACTCCTGTCCAAACTGGCTTCCTGAACCACTGTGAAGGCAATCAGCTTTCCCCAGTGACATGGAGCATTGGCTTACTTTCCTAGCAGAAGTGTTTGGTGTAGCCTTTCCAGTATAACTTCCCTTGTTTAGTCTCCATCCTTCTTTAGGTTCTCCAATACCAGCTGAGACTGATTCAGCTCTCTGTTAATTTCCAACTTCTGCTGCCAGTTGTTGAAAACTGATTTGTAGTGGTGCAACAGTTTGAGCACATCAATATGTTTACACATCAATGCGCAAACAAGACTGGAAATTGTCCACATTTAAAAAATACGTATAAGAGTTTAACCCTGATCATTTCAGTGATCTTCTTTACAGTCATGTCCACTGTCTTCAGATTGTCAAAAACAATGTAAAATTAGAGAGTTACTGGCCAGCTACAGAAGGACTGGGACCTCCATAAACCAGTTTTGCTGCTAGAGGAACAGAAAAATGTTCATGAATCTTTCAGCTCAGAACCTTGAAATGTATGTCACTGGCTGCATGTGCAGAAAGATTAAAGATATGTTTTCTATATCTTTCAAGAAATTTGAAACAGAAAAATTCTTGGTTGTATAGTATATTATTTGTATGCAAATATACTGTGACCAAAAGGCACATTATACTTGTCTGAATTTCCATCGGTTTCCTCCACTACAAAAGAGAGATGAGTGGTAGTGCTCCCACTAATCTGTTTGTTCTTCCCAATAACACATCCATAAAGTAATATAAATATTTTAACTGGACTCTAATAGGGAGGAAATCTCTGTGTTGCTACAAAATGGAAGCATATTTTGACTAGAACAAGACTTTCAAGAATGTCTGAAGGGCTTCTAACATATTATGTATCTTCTCAAAAGAAAACAATATGTAGTTTGTCAGGCACAGTTATGGACATAAAAGATGGTATTGAGTTCAACTTTGATATGTTCTTATCACTGGTAAGATATGAAAAATATTTCTCTGAAATTCTTTATATAATCAGATTGTTTTTGCAAAAATATAAAGTCTTTTTTTTCCATTACATGAAATGTAAAACTACTTGGCACATCAGGACTGTAGCAAAGGTTCCAAAGTCCATCAAATATATTCAGTATCCATCCACACCATCCTCCAATACTTCAATTTCCTAGTACATTAGTTCTCAGACAAACTGATGGGTTTTTTTCAACACCATCCTTACCTGTTACAAGATTCAGTCACAAAATTCTGCATTTGAAATAGAATTATTCACTTCAGAATTCTTTTTTTTTCCAGATTTTTCCCTCATCATCATCGATGAGTGTCATCACACTCAAAAGGAAGGTGTCTACAATAATATAATGAGACGTTACTTAAAAGAAAAGATGAAGAACAGGAAGCTGGCAAAAGAAAACAAACCGCTGATCCCACAGCCTCAGATTCTGGGACTTACAGCCTCACCTGGTGTAGGAGGTGCAACATCCTACTCAAAAGCTGAAGAGCATATTCTGAAAGTAAATAGCCCTAACACTTACAAACCATCAAAGGGATATTGTCTTCTTCAAGTAAAACTTCTAAAGTCAGTTTTAGGCTCCAAATAGACAATCTGATTTTTTTTTTCTTGTGTACATGGAAGTTCAGCTCATAACCATTAAAAATAATGGAAATCCATGTCCAAATAAAGGTTACTTTACAGGAGGAGTAAGGAAAAGGGAAGTTAAATAATTGCCTCACTTGAAAAAATTTCCCAAGTTAAGATCAGCAGCAAGAAATTCACAATATAGTATGGTTTTATGGTTAATTGAAGTCTTACTGTTCCATTGATGGCTTATAATTTACTGTATATTCCTAAATACTAGAGACACGACATATTTTATATCTGTATTTCTAGCGTGACTAAGAGGAGCATTTTTGTGAGTCCAGAAAAAATGAAAAACAATGTTTAATACTTAAACAAAGTAGAAACCACTTGTGAGATACAGGTAGCATGCAAATATGTTTGTTCTTTTTCAGTTAGCATTACTCATTGAGGTTGCATGAACACCTGACTAAAGATAGTTTCTTAAATTCTATATTTAAAGAAACTATATTTTACTTGAAATTAAATGGTTTTGCATTAGTAATAGAAAAGTAGAATTTAGCCCAGTACAGCAGTGAAAACTTCTGACTGGTAAATCGTACCAGAACAGAACATGATATTGAATAAGTGAGGCCTGCAGGAATGTTTTATGCTGTATTGAAGTAGACAGAATTTCGACACAAAAACTTGCGGGCAGAAAAAGCAGAAAATTCCTTTTCATCAGCTCTGTATTCCTTGTGATAGGATTCTGGGATTTGTGTCTAAAGATTAATCTGAATTTACAAGCTGAAATATACAATTACCACTGAAGACATTAAAAAGATCACCTGTCAGTCTTCCTTTACTGTTTTCTCTGCTCAGAATAATGTTATGGTTTCCCTTATTACTTAATGACATGTACATATTTTCTCCTTGCAAGAGGTCAAAAGCAGAAAAGTCCAGTTCAGTTGTGCACTTAGCACAGTAATTCTCTCTATTTTTTCCTGTTCGAGGAAAGATTTTTTACTCTCAAAACAGCTCTTACTTTTATAATTAATCTATTTTTTTCTATTTCACCATTATTTTTATTTATTTTGTGCTCCAAAATCTATTCTTCCAAAGTACTGATGCTATATTTTCCTTCTCAAAATATTTGGTTTGCATCCTGATCTGCAATTTTTTTCCTGTATGCAAGGATCACTTCTGGCCTAAAATGTAACTTGTGCAGT
Source organism: Motacilla alba alba (assembly GCF_015832195.1). Taxonomy (NCBI): domain Eukaryota; kingdom Metazoa; phylum Chordata; class Aves; order Passeriformes; family Motacillidae; genus Motacilla; species Motacilla alba. Next base: position 17,123,442 of record NC_052022.1, on the reverse strand, counting down.
TCATCTCAAATGTTTTTCAAAGACTTGGACTTCCTTGTGCTGATACTGCCTTTATCCAATTTTTGTGGGAAGAAAGTCAAGTTATATAATCAATATCTAAATAAGAAGCTCTGTTGCATTAATTCTATTTTCATGTAAAATAACTCATTCAATATTAAAGAAATAACATTTTTTCTTCTCACAGATCTGTGCCAATCTTGATGCATGTAGAATTATGACTGTTGAAGAGCATGCCTCCCAGCTAAAGAATCAGGTGAAGGAACCATCTAAGAAAACTGTGATTGCAGATGACAAAAAAACGGTATGTTTTTTACAAAAAAAACAGTATTATAGTTACATTCTCCTTTAAAAATGTCTTGTATGGTATCAAAAACTTTTGCCTAATGCTCTTTTTCGATGGACTTTTGATGATCCAGAGTGCTAATTTGAATATTGTTGCTTTCCTCTGTTTCAAAAAGTCAAATACAACTAAATTTTTACTTATGTCAGTTATATTTTGAGTTATCTGGTCAAAAGACCTTCTAAATTTGAAATATTTGTATTGAAGTGGTGATATTTTATTCTGTTTTTTTAAAGTGCTGTTTCTCAGCATAATTTTTGTAATATTCTGAACTGTTTATTTCCATATCACTAAGCACACTTAACAGCCTTACTTCTTTAATTTAAGGTTTAGGTTTTAAAAAATTACTCAGTGTGGTACTAGCCAATGTTTTTGTTGCCAGAAGGTGCTTACTTACTTTGCCTGATCAATTTATTTCTAGGATCCATTTAAAGAGAGAATTACTGAGATCATGACAGAAATACAAAACTATTGCCAGCTGTATCCGAAATCTGAGTTTGGAACTCAGACATATGAACAGTGGGTGATCAGAGAAGAGAGAAGAGGTAACTGCATAGCAAATATACCCCAGCTTTGGATTTCTTTGCGTCATTCTATACTAAGACTTTTTTGTATTTTTGTTCCCTTCTAGCTGCGAAAGAGGAGAAACGCAGGGAACGTGTCTGTGCAGAGCACTTGAAGAAGTACAATGATGCTCTGCAGATAAATGACACCATCCGAATGGTGGATGCCTACAATCACCTAAATAACTTTTATAAAGAGGAGAAAAGTAAAAAGACAGTAAGGAGTGATGATGATGATGATAATGATGATGAACCAGCAGTATCAAAACAGGATGAAACAGATGAATTTCTAATAGGTTTATTTCACGGTGAGTTTGAAATATATAGTGATATTTAATATTTGAAATCCATAATTGTGCACTAACATGGTTTGCATGGGCCCACTAGTTATTGCATCCTAGAAACTGCTGTGTTGTTTATTATCACAGTGCCTTGATATCCCACTTCATACACTTTTGAATGCATTAAACATCATAGTGGGATCATGTCATAATATGTAATAGTGGTTCTTCAACTCCCACCTAAAGGTGCTTTTGTTTTTGTTGTCAGTTACTAAAAGCTGTTTTCTGCTTTTATCCAGTGAAACGTCCCTGAGGATACTCTTAACAGATACATAAAATACATATTTCAGTAGACACTCTTGGGGGGCAAAAGGTTGAACAAACGGAATAGAAAAGTAATGAAACAATGAGTTCTTAATCAACCCTTTCTGCCAAAGTTTGTTTGTCTATATACTAAGAAAGGAGAGTGCTGACTCTAAGTTAGTTTCAGGTAAAGAACATTAGGTAGAGAATTAAACAAAAGAGCAAACTGCAAAGACCAAAGTTAGCTGGTTTTTTTTTCAGATCTGTCACCTTGGAACTAGGATTCATTCATGAATCTTTTTTACTCAGTTTTTTTCCTTTACTGCCTTTGCAAGGAGAAAGAGCTAGAGAAGTTTGCTCCCATCACCCATGGCGCTCTTGGGTGGTACAAACAAAAATATATTATACTGCAGAATGTGACCCAGCTTCATATATCTAATGAACTACTAATTTTTCTCAGTATTATTGAGAAGTGAAAAAAAAAAAAAAAAGAAAACTATAGGTTAGGTAATGTCAGAATGGTTTTAATGACTCTTCATACATGTCTATTCCCCCTTGTTTAGATTTTCAGTAGTTAGCTATTGCTGAGAAGCAAAAATTTAAACCAACTAAAAATGAAACTCAGTTTCTTTAGTATAATTTCTGGTTGCTTTTATTTCTGCAGGTAAATGAAGTCCAAAGAACCTGTCAATGAAAAATAAATTCCATTTTGTTAGGATTTTACCACTGAAAGTGCTAGGAGTAATAGAACAAAATCTAAAATTTCTCAGCTTTAAGAGCAGAATGCATCTTTGGGTGATAAACACCCTTAGTGTAGGTTTAACTGAGGTGGAAAATTGTGGGAGTTTGTTACGTTTATCTACTTTTTGTATGTGTTTCTATGTTTGATTACATTCTAATTTATGAATAAGAGTAGTCATAAAGTCACTGTCTAGGTGGAGTAGCAGTTTGTGGCACATTGAGTATGATTACCTTGGATTAGGTACACTGCAATAGTCTGCACAGGGTCATGACATCAGAGTGTATTAACACACGAAGTCCCTGCCTTGAAGTGTTCCTGTGTTTGCATTATCACCTGATAATGACATAGATTTTTAAATAGAGTTTTTTTAAAAATTTAAAACACATGAGGAATCTCTTGCCAGGTGGGGGCTATGTACAAATCATGAAAGGGCCGGGACTGCTAGGAACGCGTCTTGAGCTGTTTTATTTTCCAGCATCAGCCTCATTACATGGTTGTAACAATGGGAAGATGCCATCAGCTCACATCCCAGGCAGCAGAGAAAGAACTTAATTTTACAGCTTACTTTAAAAGTTTTTTGACCAATCACACAAAGCAAGAGTATATTGACAGTAGTTCCATCCCAACCAATATAAGCACACGTACCTTTGGTTAAAACAATGCTTGCTTATTTCAAATACAATACCTGCTTGTAAGCCTTAAAACACAATGCACAGAGCTCCATTATTAAGCTTAGAAATTCCTAATATCTTGCTAGATGTACTTCTCTGCAGCTTAGGGAGTTATTCTAGATAAGCGTTAATACACAGGCCATTGGTCTATTTGTCCTTACTTTTCTACTTATATAACTTTTCTGCTGACCAATCTCATGGCTACTGCTTAGCTCTAATCACAGTTCTGCTGTCTCTGAGGCCTGTCTTTTACAGCTTTCCCAAAACGCTCTGATTTATGAATTCCCACAGAATCCTCCCTCCTTCTGTTCAATAGAGCCAGTTGAAGAGAGTCATTCATTTGACAGTTCACTGGGTGCATTGAAATGTCTTAGAGCTGCAATATCAATAACAACATGCCCATGCTGGTGTCTGCTGTACTGCATGTTTCTAGTGAGGATTCCTACTTTAATTCATGTCCCATGGACAATTTATGTCTAAATTTATAAAACCATTACCAGCTCCAAGGTTGTGCATATTAATCTGTTTCTCCTTGTAAGACTTTTTTCCATTAGTTTAAAATAGTTTTGTAAATATTATAAGCTGTGATTTAGCTCTATATTACAGTGCATTTGACTCTGTGCCAACTTTGTGTGTATAGACAGGTTTTTCTCCTTTGGCCTATTCTCACCATGAAATATAGGCAAAGTGAATGATAATGGTGATTTCTTTTGGTTGATTAGTATGTTTTTAGTGACTTATTTAAACTCACTTCAGAAATAATTGGTATGCCCCAGCTCTTCAAACTGACTGTGAATTAGCCATGCTGGGAGAATTATATAGAAAGTTGCTCTTTGCTTTGTAGGTTTTGGGGTTTATTTTGTTTTGAACTGTTGTTTTACATGGCTACATTTTCTTAATTTACATCTGTTCTTTTTAAAGCAAAAAAGAAACAGCTGAAAGAGTTGACTAGAAAGCCAGAAAATGAAAATGAGAAGCTAACAAAGTTGAGAAATACTTTAATGGAGGAGTTCACGAAGACTGAGGAACCTCGAGGAATCATTTTCACAAAGACTCGTCTAAGTGCCTTTGCTCTTTTCCAGTGGATTAAAGACAACCCAAAATTTGAAGAAGTGGGAATTAAGGCCCATTTTCTTATCGGCTCTGGACATAAGAGTGAAATGAAGCCCATGACTCAGGTATAGAACCATACACGTCAACATTACCTCTTGTACATGATTTTGGAAAACAGCTTGTCTTAGTACTAGGCCAGTGAACTGAAGTTCAGAGCCCAGAGTTCTGGTTTTATACCTGCCAGCAACTTATCTTCATAAAGATATGTGTATAATGATGTTGGAATAATTTTATTTCCACAAGTAACAAGCTTTTTTGGTTTTGGATTCTATGGCAATAGGAGTAGCCAGCATCCGTTGCCTAGAGTAGTATATAGTCCCAAGGACCCAAGTTGTAGCAAGGCATGGGAAGCAAAAGTAAACAAAATGGAAAGAGGAAAAATGCAATTAAATGAGTTTATGCTTATCAGGACAACAGTAATTCACATTATATTTTAGCTGCTGAATTGAAAAATGAAACTACAAAGGTGGTTATTCCTGTCTTTTTTTAGTATCACTGTTTAAATCAAATTACACCAATTTATATGCATGCTTCACACTGACACATAACCATTGTTATGTGTCAGTGTGAAGAAAATTTGCAAAATTTATACCAAAAATATCACAACTGATCACTCAGTTGTGTCCATCTTGTACCATTGTGTTGATTTCATACACCACATCTCTCAGGCAATTTATACTTGCACTTAAAACATCTTTCAAATCAAAGTACTTTGTGTCTCTTCTGTTCTGGTCTTTACTCCCCATATCAGCATTTAAGTAAAAATGGTGTGTTTTGCTCCTGGGCAGAGTCCATTTTCTTCTGCTGCACCGAGTTTCAAGGAAAAAAAGTTCTCTCAAAAATTCTGTCCAAAAGTTGCTTGAGTTTTTTCAAACCTGGAATTTAAATTCTGTGGCACGTTGCACAAACAAAACAATAGCTTCTGCATTTTGAAACTGAATATAGCAAATAGCAAGTTTCTATTCCTCTGCTCAAGCTGGTGACAAACACCCAGTTGATTCAGAAGTCTGTGATTTAGATCTTTTCTTTTTTAAGTGTATCATTGTTGTCCTTTTTGGTGCTACCGAGATCACCAGAGTTATAGTCTCCATTTATTATGGGGAATTTTAAATGTTTTAGAACTAGAACTAGAAGTCTGTATTTTAATCAGAAATACTGAAGTGATAGAAATCCCATCTTATGAATAAGTACTTAAAAAATTTGAAAACAACAGAACAACTATATTATCAAATCTCCTAGTACCTGTGACATAGGCTATGAAGTTCCAAGCCCAGTTACCATGAAAGGATTGGCTTCTGCTCCCTCCTCCCTCAAAATACAGTGCTGAACTCATGTTATATTCAATAGAAATTCCTTCTTTTGCAAGATGCTTAAATGCAGTTGTTAAGGCCACTTGATAGCACTCAGCTCAGAAATGATGGGACTTTAATTCCTGAAACTCATTAATTAGAATACACTGGTAACAGAAACTAATACTGAAAGTTAATTTGATGATTTCAATTTACAGAATGAGCAAAGGGAAGTTATTGATAAATTTCGATGTGGAAATGTAAATTTACTAATTGCTACTACTGTAGCTGAGGAAGGCCTGGACATCAAAGAGTGTAACATCGTTATTCGCTATGGCCTCGTCACCAATGAAATTGCTATGGTGCAGGTATGAGTTTTCTGCATACATAGCTTATTTTAATAATGCTTTTCTTTTTGCAGTGGGCAAATGGTGAATCATATACCTGGCGTTTGGAAATAATTTTTAAATGTTTGAATGCTAAAAGAGAAAATGTTCTTGCAACAATGTTAATTTCCAATATCCATCCCCAGTCTGTATGCAGTATAAAATTTACCTCTCTCTGTAATGGTCTAGCATCAGTTCAAAGTTCTACACAAATGTTAAGCTCTTTTAATAGAGGAGATACAAGATTATGGTCATCAGACCAGTTGATACAAGAGGCGTTTGTACCACCAGTGTATGGATGCCACACTATCATCAGCTAAAGAGAGGTTACTACATATCAGAATACCTGTTTCATACATGCTCTCATTTAACTTGTGAACACAAATATTTATATATTTCATATTTAAATGCATTCTTATATTTTGGTGACAAAATGTAGTTTTGGCATTGCAAAACATGCTAATCACCAATCTGAGCAATCCTCACAGGTATCATGGATGATGCTGCAGAAATAGTATGTGTTATTCACTGATTCTTTGTCTGTCTGAGTTGAATGGAAAAAACTGCACTTTGGGGATAGCGTATACGGAATAGTGCACGTCTTCCATTACAAAACTAGGAAAAATTGTTGTGTGATGTAACAGAAGTATTGTGGTGTTTATTTTTGTGTTCCTTGCAAATTGTAGGCTCGTGGTAGAGCTCGAGCTGATGAAAGCACCTATGCTCTTGTGGCTTCAAATGGCTCAGGGGCTGTTGAACGTGAAAATGTTAATATTTTTCGTGAGAAAATGATGTATAAGGCCATTCAGCGTGTCCAGAAGATGCCACAGGAAGAGTATTTAAATAAGGTATTCACTGCAACTCTGCACTTTCCCTTTAAAGAATACTGATTTATATTGTATGGAATACTTTCTATTTGAAATCTACTTAGAGGAGAAAAACTTGAAATAATACTAGTTACTACATATGGCTTTGTATTCTTTTGCCAATATTTGTTTTATAATCTGTTTTCTTGTCCTTTGGAAAAGTCTGGCTTTCTATTGGTAAGGGGAAAACACACAAGCAAGGGAAAATTGACTAGAAGTCATGTTGACAGTGAACTCAGTAAAATAACTGAGAAAGAAAGCTATAACTGTCATTCCAGCAGAATGTTACAGTGCTCCTACTGATCTGTTTCTAGATTCAGAGTTTCCAGTTGCAAAGTATAGTGGAAAAACAAATGAAGGTGATGAGAGATCAGCGCAAGACATACAAGAAAAATCCTTCACTAATAAAATTCTTATGCAAAAATTGCTCCAAGCCGATATGTTCAGGAGAAGACATACAAGTTATTGAAGACATGCATCATGTCAGTGTGAAAAAAGATTTCCAGTAAGTATTTATGAACTACTTTATCTCTTTCAGGCAGAAACAGATTTTCTTTTCATCGAGGCTGTAACAGGGCCTGTAACCCTCTAGGCCCTGTGAGAAAAAAATAGATTATTCCAATATTGTTGGGTCGTAGGCTCTATGGAGTTGAGGAGTTAAGAAGCTTGAACAAAATGTTTCTTCTTATTCCTGATTTCAAGATGAATCGAGTTTAAGACTTAAAAAAAAAAAAAAGATACAGCTTCTGTGGTACTATTAACTAGGTCACTTACTATGTAGTATGGTATGTATTCCATTCTGCACAGGCTAATACTAACCTTCAGGATCAAGTACTCCCTAAATAAATGATTCAAGATCGTACACATACTCTGCAGGTCTGGGTAGTCAGAGCCAAATGATTCTGTTAAGGGTTAAGGTTAAACTACAGGGAATAAAAAGAAAACCTTTAATTTTCAGGTATTATTTCACTGACAGTTCCATGGCACCTGAAAAAACAAGCTAGATCTGTCTGTTATTAGAACAAGAGCCTGCTGATGCAACTTTGAAGTATAAGAGGGAGGATGCAGCTCCTGAAATGCAATGAAAAGGGACACGTGTATTTCATCATTACTTAGGAGTATGAAGCATGACCTTGCATTTTCTCAAACAGTCAGACAGTCTGTGACTTTTTAGGTTTCATATCTGATTTCAACAATCTTAGTCACTGTTTATATATGTCTGTATGTTGCATGGAATGACCAATGGATTCTGATGGGTGCTGTCTGTTTTTCAGAAATCTTTATCATACAAGAGAAAATAAAACACTGCAAGATAAGCATGCTGATTACCAGACAAATGGGGAAATTATATGCAAAGACTGTGGACAAGTGAGGAACATCTTATTTTCATACTCCTCTTGTTGTCTGAATTTGTTTCTGTCTAATGATCTTGTCTTATTTTATCTGAAATACAATTTCCTTCTACTTTCAGGCTTGGGGAAATATGATGGTTCACCGAGGTCTTGACCTGCCTTGTCTAAAGATCAGAAATTTTGTGGTTGTGTTTGCAGACAAGAAAACAACAAACAATATTTTTAAGAAATGGGGAGACCTGCCCATAAGGTTTCCTAGTTTTGATTACGCAGCACATTTTCCTTCAAGTGATGAAGATTAAGGATTTGGAATGAAAATAAAAGCCCTTTTCAACTTCTCTCTGTTGATCAGAAGCTCCTGTGTCCCATAGAGAATACTGTGAAGCACTTTCACCTAAGCACTGCGAAAGCTTGTGGACATGAGGAAACTGTCTTGAAAACAAAAAGTGAAACAAGAAAGGAGAAGGACAAAGTCACATAGCTGCTATCTGCACTCAGATTTGTACTCCTGGACAAAGATTGAAAATGCATTGCAGTCATATGTATTTATGGAACAAACTCCTGTCTTTTTTCACTACAAGATGACAACACTGTCAAAAGTGTGTTAGATGACCTGTTGTTAATCCCAGAACATTGAAAAGAAACCCTAAGATATTCCATGCTCATTATTTTCTTCCTGCTATTACCATTTTTAAGATAAAATATCTCAAAAGAGGAGCCACATAAAGATGTCACCCATTATTTCTGAATCACTGTTGCTACGTCAGTGTTTTCATGACTGAATTGCTTCCTTCATAAATATAGCTGAAAGCTCATATGCTTTGACAGACTAAAATTAGGTTTCCCTTAGAAGACATTTCAAGAAATCAAGCCCCTAACCTGAAATTTATTATTTTAGTGTCCAAGAAGCACATTGCCAAAGTGACTCTCTGTGTGTCAGTTTCATGGGATTGTTAGCTGAGCTACATAAGGAGGTGTGTATTTTTTCCAATAAATTGCTATAACTAACGTTTACCAACTGTGATACTGTTAATTCTCTTCTACTGGAAGTATTTAGACAGTAATAATACCATAGCTTCTAAATTTAAAAGGTGGTAGTATTCTGACTGTAAAAATAGCATTATGTTTCTCCATATTTATCTCATGGACAGATTTCTCCCCCCCCACCCTTTGCAAGTAAGATATTGGAGAGTGGAAGGAAGTACAACAGTAACTGAATTAACTAGTAGAATAGTCTCTTGGGAAATCATCCAGGTATCATTCATCATCTGGGTCATCTCTGGATTTCTTTATTAATGAGTTGTTTCAGGTAAATAAATGCAATATAATACACTGTACATAGCATTTTCAAGTATCTGAATTCATTTATTCAGCACTTTTAAATAAGTGTAAAACACTGGTAAAAATACTACATCATGTCATACATTTCTGCTGGGTCTTCAATCAAATAAGTAGATTTTCTGAAAAAAAAAGTAGATTTTCTGAAATCTGAGCTTTTTATACTTCCCTTTACTGAAGCAACAAAAGTATTTGCAGATGAATTTCTGCATATGTGCTACAGACCTGTGTGACAAACATAACTGGGCTTCTTGTAGTTCACCAGGGTGCTGTTGTTACACTCCCATTTCCTAGCGTGACTGCCACATTGTCACCAAAGCTTAAATAGTGTTTGCACAATCTCACTTCAGGATAATGCATAATGAACCTCAAATTAATCCTGCTGGTGTGTAGGGTAACGAATTTCCAGTCAAGTTATTTTCTCTGAATGGGGTTGTAAAACACATCCATATTGCCCATCCAGGAAGTCTGAATTTGTAAAAAACAAGCTAAATTGCTGTATTTTATCTTCTGCTTAGCTCTGCATTTATTGCCTTTAGGGACCCAACATCCTCTAGGGAGTGTGACAAATCCTGATTGTATTTACTACTTACAGCTTTTATTAGTTCACAAATGTGGAAAGAAGAAAGTCATTGGGTTTTGTCTAGCTGTATGTGTGGCTGCTTAAGAACTGGATCCACCTCAGTTGTGTGTTCATTGCTGTGTCTCCCTTTGGTCTAATGTCATGCACAACCTACATCTGTAAATCTGCATTTCCTCACGTGCAAAGAGTAAATATTTCAGTGACCTTCGAGTAGTTGCATAACTGGCTGGATAGCTGCTGGCCAAACTGAGTATGTTTTCTGTTCCATAATTTGTCCATTTCTCCAAGAAACTTACTCTCTTTCTGCCTTTCTTACACTTTTCTTTCTCTTACATTATGGGTTCCTTATGTTGCAGAAGTTAGGAAGAGTTTGGCTGTTGAAAGAATTGCTGTTTGCTTCTTCACTGGTACTAGTCTAAACAGTCCAGAGAAGGGAGTTCAGGAATTAGCAGCAGTTCTACAAAGCTTGTATATGTCCTTCTCTGACAGGTAATTTTTTTCTTCTAATCTGCAGCTATTGTGAATCTTATTTAAACTCATGCCTAAATAATTTGATTCCTGAAGTAGACAAATACATGGTATGCAGCATAAAGTCATTTTGTAAAGCCTTTTAGATCATGTGAGATTGAATCATTTCCTTTGGAGCATTCTCTAAGTATGCATTCATTAGAAGAAGCTGCATATTTGGAATGGAAAACTAGCCTGATCAAAAACCTACATTTGCAATTTTGTGATGTTCTGGTTGTCAGAAATAACCAATGTTGGTAGGAAAAAAATGTATTTCTCTGAACCATGTTATTGAAAATACAAACAGCATTAATTATGGAATGCTAGGAAATAAGTAGCAGTTTGGAAATATGAATATGAAGCATGAGTTACAAGGGGAATTTTTTTTTGTCACAATTCTTTTCTGTTATGGAAATTTTGAGTAGCTGCAGTTTTATCTTGTTAGGAAAACTACTGGTTTTGAGCTGAGTTCTGCCCTTATTAGACATTGTATTTTAGCATAACAAACAATGTACATGAACAATGTATACCCAGAAAATGTATATACAAACATTGTATAAACAAATATATACATAAACAATGTATTTTAGCCTTCTCAGCCTTTTTGACCTGCGTGTCTTACACCACCAACATGGATCTTATTCAGAAACCTCATCTTTTCTAACTTGTAATTTATTGCTGTGACAAGAACTGCAGAGAGAGGGGAACTGAATTTTTATGAAAAAAATGAGGCATGTTTCATATCATTGTTTTTTCCACATGATAAAGCTGAATATTTTCAAAAATTCTCTCTCCAAGTCTAATGCAATGAATATTGCCAAAATATTGCCCAGATCAGTTCTGCCTCACCAAGGCTGATGTAACAGTTAGGATTCAAATTCCAGCCCACACTGTTAAGCTAAGGTAGTAACTTGGCCACTTGAGGGGTAATGTATTAGATGTTTTTTCTTTGTGATACTCTGTAATAAATTCTTTATCGTTAGCCCAAGTTCTGCTGGAAAATTTGGTGTAACAGAAAGCCTATCTCATCTACTGGATTTTCAATTTTCAGAGAAGCCAGAGGATTTGGTAAACCCATCAACTACTGAATTTCGGTAAGATCTGGGTACTTGGTCCTTGTTAACCTCCTGTGAAAAATCGGTGCCAGTGCCTGACTTTCACACAGAGGCACCACCATTGCAGACTCCTTTCCTCAGAAGAAAATGAACTCTGTCCCAGCAGGGAGAAAGGTGAGGTGAGTCATCAGACTCTGCATGCTAAATGAACACACTTCAGCCCAACCTGCAACTTCCAGTCACTAGCCCTAAGTTTTATGTGAATATTCTATCAGATTGTGGCCTTCTTTGGCAGGTGACATTTCCCACGTGTGTGTGTGTACATGTATACATGTATATGTGTCTCTGTGCATGTCTATATATATGTGTACGTGTGTATGTCTGTGTGTGTGTCTGTGTCCCTGTGTGTGTCTGTATTGTGTGGATGCCCATGTGTATGTGTATGGATTGTCTGTATCCACCTGTCAGCGTGTCTGTGTGTGTACCTGTCCCTGTGCGTGTGTCCCTGTCCTCGTGCGTGTTGCTATCCCTGTGTATGTCCCTGTCCCCGTGAGTGTCCATATCCCCGTGCGTGTCTCTCTCCCCGTGTGTGCCCATGTCCCCGTGCGTGTCCTTGTCCCCGTGTGTGCCCATGTCCCCGTGCGTGTCCTTGTCTCCGTGTGTGTCCATGTCCCCGTGTGTGTTTCCCTGTCCCCGTGTGTGTCCATGTCCCTGTGCGTGTCTCTCTCCTCGTGTGTGCCCATGTGCCCGTGCGTGTCTCTCTCCCCGTGTGTGTCCCTATCCCCGTGCGTCTCTCTCTCCCCGTGTCTGTCTCTGTCCCCCTGCGTGTCTCTCTCCTCGTGTGTGTCCCTGTCCCCGTGCGTGTCTCTCTCCCCGTGTCTGTCCCTGTCCCCGTGCGTGTCTCTCTCCCCGTGTGTGTGTCCCTGTCCCCGTGCGTGTCTCTCTCCCCGTGTGTGTGTCCCTGTCCCCGTGCGTGTCTCTCTCCCCGTGTGTGTCCCTGTCCCCGTGCCGGTCCCCGTGCCGGTGCGTGTGCGCGCCGTGCCGCCAGGGGGCGCGGTGCCGGGCGCTGGCGGGAGCGCTGCCGCGGGGCGGGGCCGGCTCCCTCAGGCCGGGCCGGGCCGGGGTCCGCGGCCGCCGCGGCGTGTGGGTAGCGTCGGAGGCCGGGCACGGCGGGCTTGTTCTTCCCTTTTCCAGCCTCTCTCCGCTCTCCTGAGGGATGGATTATGTAACCTGACACTGCGGTCTCCAGAGTTTTCCCAGTTTTCGGCTGACCTCATTTCAGTGGGCTAAATAAAATAGGTGTAATTGGCGGTTGGAGAACTATTTCAGAATTTCCGCTGGGCTTGTATGTATTTACTGCTGTAAGCTCTCCTACGTAGCCTATAGATGTGCATCGTTTTCAGGGGAAAACAGCAATTCTCCTCACATGTGGAAGACATTAAACAGTACTGTTTCTGCTGCTTGTTTTGCATTCTTGTGCCATCATTTATTATTTCTAAAAGTAAACATATGTGAATTCCACATAAGCAATAAAGCTATGGGATTTTCTTGTAATTTCTCTGTAGAGAGTAGAAGCACGGTCATGACTACGTCCTGAGAATGTGGGGAGTGCCAAAAAACACAGTAGATACTTTTCAGAGAAAAACAGTGCATGTCAAATATCTGATGAGTCATAAAACCTCAAGTTAGTGTAAGCAGATGTTGGTTACAGCTCACATTGATGGGAAGTACATAATCACCACCCCAATGGCCTCCCACTGTCCGTTTCTTGTCCAAGAACTTCCCCAAAAGTGTGGTTTCAATTTTATGGAAAGCCTTTGAAATTTGGCACAGTTTCCAAAAGTATGTAGGAAAAAAAAGTCTGCCAGAGGTTTGGCCTCCAACTGTGAAAACAGACACTGCCTTTTCGAACTCCTCTCCTAGATCTACTGACCAACACCCAGAAGAGAGAATTTACTTTCTTTTAGAACACGACAGGAAAATGAAGGTCTGTATGCTCCTGAATTCAACTTTTGGTAGTATTTACATCCTTTGTTTTAAACTGTCAGCTGTTAGACAAGGCAGACTCTGATATGAAAATTCTTGCTTTAAAGAAGGAAAGGGAAGTCTTTTCATGTGTACGGCAGGGACGTTTTTTGCTTGTTGCTAGGACTGATTACAGCAGTTAGAGAGAAGGAGGATTTCATTTTTTACCAGTCATGGAAACAAACTTCAGACAATATTAAAAATGTAATTGTTGTTTGTTTCTCTTCTGCAGACCCGGCTAAAAATCATATTTGGTGTGGTTATATGCCTTTTGCTTTCCTTATTACTTATGTGTATTATACTGCTTCCATCAAGAGGTAAGGTATTTCTAATCTAATGTAGTGTAAAATGCAGTATCTTTGGCTATTGTGGCTTCTGAAGTTCACAAAAGTTTGTCAAATCATGTTCAGGATTGTCCTGTCAGAATTGTTATGGCTTTATCACTTTACAGAAATGTACTGACAGCTGAAATATCCTGAAGGTAGAATTGAAATGCCAGCAGATGTTGAAACAAGGAACTCCTTGAAGTGAAAATCACCTGAATTAACTTCATTGTGCATGATATGTAATGTTCTTAGTCAATGCTGCAAAAATAACTCTCAGATCTTCTCATATTGTTTTTCTGTTTTGGGGGTTCGGACACTTTCCCAAACTGTTAGTAATTTTCATTAGCTTGGTGAACTTGCATTTGGTTTTAAATACTTGTGTAATAATTACAGAAGTTCTGTATCCAATTACAAGTTAAACTTCTTTCTTTTTTGTAGATGGGGTATGATAAATTACTTGTGAATATATTCAAGCATGCATTTGAAAATTAAAGTCAGCATTGAATAAAATAGGGATTGATAGTTTGCTCTAGTATTATAATGCCAGCTGTAGGTAAATCAACCCAGTGTGGTCTGCTGAGTGCTGTGGTGAAGCTTGAAATGAGTTTTGAAATTTGAACATGAGTGGCACTGACTTGGTGGGTATTGTTTTCTATGACAAGATAGTAACGGCAGTAGAAGTACTTACATGACCTTAGCACTATAGCAGATTACTTGAATGCCTCTGAAATAATTAAAATATTAATAAAAGGCTTATGTTCCAGTAACACGATCTATTTAAAGGATATTTTTTCTGTTAATATTCTTTTTTATGTGTGTGGGCAGGGGGTTTGAGATGGAGAAACAGTTTTGTATTTACAACTAAATGTTATAAAATCAACCATCTGCTTAAGTCTTGTGAAAGTTAAGTCCTGCAGTTAATATGCAGGTTTTGTAAAAGGTGAAATCTCTTTCGTATCTGATATTTCAGTGACTAATGTTTATCCTGGGTTGTTGAGAGAAGGGTTGAAGGTTTCTGAAGCAGTTAGGGATGATTTTGTTATGCAGCATTTTAATATGAGGATAGATGTATATCAGTTATATATATCTATAGATAGATGTAGATATGCGCATATATTATGCAGTGCTGGAAGAGATTGCGCCTCAGAATGACAGGTTTGACTTTTACTGTCAATAGTGGGGTGCCAGATTTTTTGTCTAGCTAAGCATGGTCAAATCTGAGCTTTCACTACAAGGTACTTGCATGGTATCAAGTCAGACTCACTCCCATCAGATCTGTGTTTTTTGACAGGGAAGGCAGAATATTTTTATGAGATTTAAATTTTAAAAATATTAGTGAGGGAACAAAGAGGTTGGAGACCAAGGATCACTTTGGCAGCCTGAAGAAGTTGATCAAGATGATGGAAGGTACTGTAGGGAAAAATGAATGTGTGGTTTTTGTTGTCAAATACAGCTCTCTGGCCTCTTCAGTACCTCAGCAATTATGGAAAATTCTTGTAGTGTCTCTTGGAATAGTGACTTGATAACTAGTCATACCAAACATCATATTTAGATCCAGTAGGATGATAAAGAAATTATCTTCACGGGATACTTTTGCAGGAGCATTTTAGACAACTGAAGAACACACAGTTACGTCCAACACGCAGTTATGTTGGATGTGTTGGATTACGCCTTCTTATTCTCAGCTGGAACTGCAAGTGCTGCAGTTACCTGTTCAAATGCCTTAACCTTTTTGATTTCTAAGTGGTCTACTGATCAGTTGTAAATAGAAGAAATATAAATTAATTTTGCAGTTACAAATTTTGCGAGCTGGAGACAGGCAGGAAATGGCTACACAGCTGGAATGTTGTTTGTACATTCCGGCTTTACCACTGCTCAATTGAAAGGATGTGGCAATCTAGAAGGACAATTAATTGCAGATGAGAAATGTATAGACACAGACCAAATAAATTTCTACTTAAGAAATCTGCAAAGAAAAATGGAAGGAGCATTTAGTTCTGGTTTTGTCTGCTAAGTTTTAGTCATTCCATGTTCTTCAGACTTCTCAAAATGTTGTAGGTGGTTTTGATTTACTCATGCAAGTGTATAAAAATGTAAAAAATTCTCAAAAGTTAATGGGAAAATAATTTTTTTAGAGGATATTAAGAGGGAAATATTTGCAAATGCAAGTATTAGACAGTTTCTGTGGGGCTCAGAAGAGCAAGGTGGGCAATATCAGTGTAGCGAATGGCATCCATGCCTAAGAAATCACTGACTGTTTTTTGACACATCTTTGAGTTAGGAACGTATGGTGGTATTTACCTGACAGCGATAACCCAGCTATGATACTGCAACTCCAAATGGTTCAGAAAGGAGCTTTTCACTTGTACACTGTGTACTAGTCCTCTTCTTCTGCAGCATAAAGAAAGAAAATACCTGTCTGCAGTTGAGAAGCAATAGCGGACCACAGGCAGAGTTACAATTGACTGTGTGTATTGCTTAGGCTTTGATTTAATCTCTTCTGCTATTTTTAATGAATGTCCAAAGTCATGTCTGTCAAAGTTTCTGTTCCCTGTGTACTCTTGGCCTAGGCCTGAGGCCCAAGCCCTGTTTCTCTGATTTCACAGGTGAGGTCGTAGAGCTTACTGCTCAGCCACAACATGGTGGGCAGCCAGTTTCTTCCTAAGAGGTCGTGTTCTCTGCAACACCTCAGCCAAATCCAAAAGTGGAAAAGCAGGTTCAGTTGATGTGAGTTGATGCTGACTGTGACCAAAGTTTTGGAGCGGGGTCAGGAGTATTGGAATTAATTTCTGGTGCTAAATTGAGTTTTGTGTTTCCTCATGTTGGAGGAGCTTGTGCTTCAGTTATTCAGCATCAGTCCACAGAGATGAGAATAGAAATTCTAGTCCAGAAGCAGACAATAACACCATGCTAACCAGTTTTCCTTTTTCACATCCTCTACTTGATGTTTAGCAGTGGATGCTACATAAAATACTTATAAAAATACATATATGTTAAATACATATGAAATACATATATATAAATATAAAAATAACCATATATAGAAACAACAATACCTTCTGATTATTATATATACTTACTCTAATTTGGCAAGACTAGACACAATTTAAAAGGATGCACATTAAAACATTTGGAATAAGCCATAAGCCAGGAGAGCTTTGAGATATAAATGATTGTGTTGGTTTACCCATATCAAGTCTTTGAAACTGAATAATTCTGGTAATACAAACAAAGCTGCTGCCTAAAAACAAGCATTCAAAATTGTAAATACTCAAGTGAGAAATAGTTGTTTTCAAATTTTTTGCAGTACAGTGGTAGAAGTTCAGATCTTAGTGGGCACATTTTGAAAATCAGCAGTCATAATAAATCCTCATGGAATATGATGTAAGGGTGAAATAGCTAACACAGGGAAGGTTTGAATTAGAGCTGTGAAAATTACACCAGTGATGAGAAGTTTGCGACATTGCTTGTCTCTTAAGATGAGAGAAGGAACCAGGTAATTTTACCAGATTAAGGTATCAAAAAGTACTGCAAATTTTAAGCTTTCTGCACAAACAACCTTGGAAATAGATCTTGATTTCTTTTGCTAATAAGCTTGTTCACTTAGAGAATTTCAACTGAGAGATAGTGATAAGTAATCATCATTCAACATTACTAGAAATGGATTCTTTGGAATTATCTTCTGAGCATTTTTTTAAGTCTGCCATCTTCTGTTTATCATTAGTGTATCAAAGATCTGTAATATGCAGTCATAGTATTAGCAAGAGGGATTAACTTTTTGTTGAACTTCTTGGGATATTTTCTGGATATATTGCTAGCTCAGAGTTTATAGGGACAGGTTTTTGCCTCTGGATTGGCATTCAGTTTTATTCCTTGTGACAGCTTTCTTCTGCATTAGTGCGGACAAGGCTTGTGTCAACAGTCAACCTGACATGTGTATTCTACAGTAAATAATAGTCACTTAGCAGAAGAAAATATGTGTTATCATTACAAAGTGCCATAGAAGGCAATATGAAGAAACATTTCCCAGGAAGTCAGTGTGATCTTAAGAGAGGGGGCAACTAATGAGCAAGTGATGGAGCATGATATGAAACCTGAGAGCAACGAGTCATCTTGATTATCTGACTGTCATCTGAGAGCACTGAAGAAACAAACAGGGAAAGTGGCAAAGATCTACTAAGCTGCAGTGTGACATTTTACTACCTCTGAAAACCCTGGCAGAAGTCCCTTTGATTTTAAAGGAGAAAGCATAGTGTCCAGAATGCCTGGACCTGAAAGCTGCCATTATTATGCCATTGAACTTTAAAAACTGGCCTTTATCAGAACAGTTCCTGTGACTTTTGAGAATTAAATATTTTGATTACTCTCGCTCTTGTGAATTGCATAGGTTCTACACAGGAACTGCATAGCATAATCCTCTTCTTATCCAGTTGATTGACCTTGAATTTTCTTTTAAAATCTGCCCTAGCTTAAGCTGTTTAGCTTTGGGAAAAAATATAGCCAGACAAGATCCAGAAAACCAGCCTCCACTTGCATTATTTTAATACAGTTATCTGACCTGCTTAGAAATCAAATATTTGAGTACCTGTCTTCTTTCAAGAATCATTTTCAATTTTCTTTTGCAGCATTAAATAAAAGTTCAAGTTTTGGTTCACTCATTCATTAATTTTCAGCATTATTTTTACCTGCATTCCTTCATCAATGTTTTTCATGTGACTACTAAGAAATATATGTGGATAGTGATTATCTTGCAAGCCATCCTCTAACAATGGTTAATGAGGCATGTACAAAATTTGGAAGTTAGGGTTTGCATCCTGTTGTTTGACCATTTGCTGAACGTGTGAAGGTCCTGATTGAAATAGTTGCCTCTACAAGTTCATTAAACCCATGCTTGAAAAAAAAAAATTAAAAACAACCTTTAATGACCAACCTTTAATTTGTATTTTGTGTGGAAAAAGCCTTTTTGGACTCACAAGTCTTCCGGTAAATGTGTCTGTGTGAATAAATGGTTGAAATAAATTAGTTTGTCTAGTTAATTTTGCATTCCCAAAGATGAGTCTTTCAGGACTTATCAGAAGGAACTTAGCAAAACAGTGAACTTTCCTTTCTGCTGTACCTATGATTTGCATTTCTCCAGGATTATAGTACCCTCACTGTTGCATGGCACTAAATGCAGAAAAAACAAAACACTGGACTAATAAATTTTTTCCTTCTTGTCATTAACAGAAAATTTTTGTCTTATGCTTAGTTGTCAACACAGATGATGGTCCTAGAGCTCTTACCTTGGAGGATTATTTGAATGGAAACTTCCAATATAAAACATTTTTTCCATACTGGGTGTCAGGTAAGTAAAACTTTTGCTCAAACATAGATAAGCCTTTCTAATATGTATTTCCAGACTGGTTTACACAGACTGAGAAATGTATTTTCCTTCCAGTTTTACTTTGAATGAATGCTAACTATGAAATTAAACAATGTGTTAGTCAAAACTTATGGTTGAAATTTACTGTTCTGTCAGTCATTCTAGAAAATCCAGGTATTTGATGTTTCAACAGACATGTCTGAGTCAAGTATAAACCATAATTTTACAGAGGCCTTCAGTGTTGTATTTCTTTTACTGTCATATTCATTGCAGCAAGTGAAAGAAATTTGTCAATGTGTCAGTCATCCCTTAAGCAATCTTCCTTTCATGCTTTTCACAGCACTTTTTCATTTACCACTTGTAATGATTGAGGTAGTCTGTCTTACAGGCTCTGTTCTTTGTTTTCAGTAGTACCTGGCTCTGCAATGAGCTGATCTAGTTTCATTTAAGGAAGTGCTGACACTGCTGAAATGCCTGAGTTCCAGGATATTGCATAGAAAATAAAGCTGACTTTCTAAGTTCCTTAAGGTGGAGACATGAAGTTAATTGCTGCTGATATAAATGTGTCTGTGTGTGGCTGAAGTGCTGCTCTTGTATCATTGAATTGCACGGCCCAGGGAGACTGCAGCCAGCCTGATTACATTCTAGCACACGTAGTACTCCCATCTCTGTGCTGCCTCAAGCACTGTTCTCTGCCAGTAGCAAGAAGCATAGTGCCCATTCACATGGAGTCTCACCAAGCTAGTTTTAGCCCACAGTTTTAAAACTGAAGTAAAGCCTTATGAGACATTGCTTGCAGTGGTTCAATTTCACAATGAGCAGTTTAAAGTATGTAGATATCACTTGTATGATTTAAAAATCAGGTCGCTGTTGTTAAAATTCTGTCTGAATGTCTGAAGAATTTAGGCAGCATATCACCTAAACCTAATATTCTTCTTCTATCTTTATAGCTTTCTCACTTAGACTTATCTTTCCTTTTAACAGTCACAAAACTCACGCAGAAGTCATGCCATAGATTCCATAGATAGTCATGCCTACAGCATTCCATATGTCTGCTTCTCTTCTGAAACAAGGAGTTAAAATTGTATATCTTTTCCTAAGGATGATTTTAAACACAAATACTGTTACAAAAATCACACAAGAGTGCTCAGAAGATCCAAGGGTGATCTAATTTCCTAAAAATGAACATCTTCACAATGTTTCAGGCTCCTATTTAACTTTTAGTCTTGTTTTCTAGCTACACCAAATATGTAATTCATTCTCTCTGTTTATAGAAGTGAAAATAATAATCTGAAACTTAAATTCTGATCTTTATTCTCCACCAAACTATAGCTCAGTTCTTGAGCAAAGGCAGGGTTAAATTCTATTTTTAATGAAGCCCACTCACCCTTATTTTGTAGGACTCGTGAGTAAGGGCAGAATCATGCAGTGTCACTTGTGTGGTTCTGCTTTTATCTGCCGAATATACAAATGAGAATGTTCTGGTGAAATGATAAGCAAAGGTATTTTTCTTGAAAACATTTACACTTTGATACTGACTTTCTAATGGGTCTGTCACTGGCATTCTTGATCAGACATGAGAATAAAATCTGGCATTTACTTGTAAAGTTAAGTAGTTGATCCTCTGTGCAGTGTATTATCTTGAGAATGTACTCAAGAACCCTAAAGACAGTTTCTTGATAACTCTGTACCTTAGCATCATTAGAAGAAAAACATTTTTTATGTAGATGCCAAAAGATATTTGCTTAAAACCTGTTCTTTGAAAGAGGTGTGAATTTGTTGATAAACAGATATGTTGTGTAGTATCTTCTGTGAATGTAACAAGCATTTTATCTTGTTTATGAAGATAATGAATATCTTCACCAGTCTGCAGAGGATGATATTATTCTTTACAATGTTGAAATTAATTATGCAACCACCATCCTGACAAACAGCACAATGGTATGTACCTTTTTCATTAATAAAAGGCAGAAAAGTGCTGTTGTAGTTCAAGTTACAGTTTAAAAGTGAGTGAGACTAGAATCTAATCTACTTCTTAATTTTTCAGAAACAAGTTAATGCTTCAAATTATGTGATGTCATCAGACCAATATTTCATAGCTCTGGAAAGCAATTACTCAAAGGTAATTATTTTAATATACCTCTTAATGTAATGTTGAATTTTACTTAGTATTTTGTAATTGTGTTTACCATAGATAAATGTTTCTTGGTACTTTCCTGAGAAAGGGATAGGCTGTGAAGAGGGAGCTGATTATTTGTAATTAGATTATCTTTTTCAAGGCTAATAATATTCTCTTGCTTCATTTATGCAGCTGTGGAGATACTCTTATACAGCATCATATCACATTTATGATCTTATAAATGGGTAAGGCCTGGTATTTCTTACAGAGAGCTGTGGTGAATTCACTGTACTGATGCGCTTGCAAGCATTCACTCCAAAACTGTAGTAATGTGACTACCAACTTGCTTTGCTTCTGCCTAAATCTGTCAGGTTACTTGTTTGCTTGAGAAAAAAAAATATTCTCTAGGAAAAATCATACATTCTTTTCATCTGGATTTATTTCTGTTTCATGCCCTAAAACTTTCACTACTCAACATTCTCTTTTGTCTCCATTCCCTTCTACTAATTCATTGTTTTTCTCATTGGTCTAATCTTCAGCTTCCCTAAAACTCTTGTAACAGCCTTCATTCCTCAAAAGTCTATAGCTCCTCCCATGGCATTTGGTGTCTTTCTCAAGATTGCCCAAACCAAATCCAAAGGAGGCCATCTGCCTCTGCAGTCACCTTTTTATGCTGAAAGCAGCAGCTTGACCAAATGTGCTTAGTTCTGAGCAACAGTGACTGCACTGAGCTGCATCATTCTTGGGCAACTGTTGGCTCAAGGTGACAGGAAGAAGTTGCTGCAAGCTGCTGTGAGTAGAGAGGTGCTGCATCTGAGTTGGGATCCTCAACAAGTGCTGGACATGCTGCTGTCACACCTGCCTCAGTGCATGCTGAGTTCACATTTCCCAACAACCTGCTGAGACTGTAACGCAGACTGCAGCTACAGCAAATGACTGTAGGTGCTTGTGCAGCATTTAGAAGCAGATAAGGTTGGCTCCTTAGGCTGTTGAATAGGTTTTCAAAGGAGTAAGTTTAAGCCTTTGCCAGCACTGGTGCACACCATCGTGTTAAGTGCATGTCTCTGCCTGCCTTAATTGTGCATTGCTCGAGAAACAATAAGCAGTTAGAAAATGACTTTGTGACTTTTTCATTAATGTACAGTATAATGATCCTTTTGCACTGTGCACGAAAAGCCATTTCAACTTCTTTTCTTTTTTTAGTGGTTTTGTAACAGAAAATCAGCTTCCACATAAAATTCAGTATATATCCTGGTCACCCATTGGACACAAATTGGTTAGTAAAGATAATTAACTCCTAGAATGAATTTACTTTGTATGGTTAAAAGATCTTTGGTTGTTCAGTTGTTGTATTTTTTTATATTAGGCCATATTTTTGACAAGCCTGTTTATTAATCTTGGTCATCAGAAAGAATGACAAAGAAAACAGTTTTAACTTGTTCAGATTTTACTGTCTGTGTCTCAAGACAAGAATAATCCATGTTCTCAGGTACATTATGTGTTTCAGTTTGCTCACCAGTCTTTTTCCAGAATTGCCCAACATAATTTTATATAAGATTAAATGCAGTTTCAAGGCCTGAAAACCAGTTGTTTTCCCTTTGATGCTGTGTAATACATGAATTAAAAATGGAGATTTACAGATGCAGTATTTAAAATCTGTTCTAGAATTTTTACTGAACATGGAATTTGGCCTGCAATGTATAATTTATTTGCTGAGGTACCAGCTCTTGCAGAATCTACAAGGGCTTTTCGTGTACCATTTCCCATTTTGTATTCATTAGGTCTTACTAGTGTAATGTAGGAGTATTGACTGCAGAAGATCTTGCTCTAATCCTGTTACTGCCTGTACTCTTAAAAAAACTTTCTTGTCTTTAGGTATATGTATATCAGAATAATATCTATTTGAAACAAAGTCCTAGAGAAGCATCAGTTAAAATAACTAGTGATGGAAAACAGAATGAAATATTTAATGGGATTCCTGACTGGGTCTATGAAGGTAAGTAAATCTTGAAGGGCAGCAACATGATAAATGCTTTGTTTAGATTGGTTCCGGTTTTCACAATCCATTTTAAAATGTCTGTGATGATACTCTTTTTTTTCGGCCCTAAGGATTACTTCTTTTCCATATTGTATTTACTGTACAATGTATGAATTTTGTATTCATAACACATAACCAAAATCCTGAGTCTTTGTTACTGAAACTGTATCAGAACTCTAAAATTGTCTTCCTTTTAAGGCAAAGGCAGAGGCTGGGAATTAAGATTTAAACTTTTAATTTCAGGGAAAATGTGGCACTTCAGTGCATCCAAAAAAAATAAAAATAAAACATGCACACAGGAAAATCCCAAGTGAATTAAGTGGGATCTGTGTGCATATTTTGAGATGTTTGATGTTATTTATTTAGTGTAATTGTCTTTATGTGTCTGGATTTGAGTAGAGTGCTAAAATAGATTGAAAGGTAGATTACAGTAATAAACATTTTTTTTTCTTCAGAGGAGATGCTAGCAACAAAATATGCCCTGTGGTGGTCTCCAAGTGGAAGATATTTAGCATATGTACAATTTAATGATTCTGACATACCAGTTATTGAATATTCATATTTTGGGGAGGACCAGTATCCTAGAAAAATAACTATCCCATACCCGAAGGTATGTCTTATCATTCTTTCTACTTCCTTTCTGTTGAGAAATGAGTTATGACAATGAGAAAATTAACTGTGCTTAATTCCTTAAGTATTACCATGGTTAAATCTACTGTGACTTAAATAAAAGAAAACAAGCTTGGTCTAAGTTCTGAAAAGCTGTAGGTACATGCAAAATTATATAATGTCAGTGAAATAAATGGAATTACTCATGTAGGCAAAAAGCATGTGCAAAAGTGCATTAATATTTTTCAATTCACTTTTCCTCTTCTGGTCTGTAAATAATGCAGTTGTTATTTTTCATTATAGTAAATAAATTATGAGACTAAGGGTTTTTATATATATATATATGTTTAAATAAAGGCCTTGCTTTGTTTGCACACTTCATGGTGCTTTTTGATCTCAAGGGGCTTTGGATTTTAATTGCTTTCAAGTGCCAGATCTAAGGCAAGAAGGTTTTGGGTTGGCATTTCTTCAGTGTGTATTAGAGAGCTCTCCTGACTCTTATCATGTTCATATGATTGCAAGGGATCATTTTAAGAATTTGCTCACCTGTCATCTGGGTGACACTTCTAAAGTAAAACTGGATGGTTTAGACCACACATGGAGAAGAATTAAAAAACTGATAATGGATGCAGTGAAGAAGCAACCATGAAATCAGTTTAAGCAACCATTTCCCAGTTGGGATGTCAAACAGCACTTGCAATTATATGAATAAACTGAAGTTTTGTGCTGAAGTCAGTGTACTGTGTGCTGCAGAGACCCCCACTGCAAACAGAACAATCGTTACCACCAAGCACATTTTCTGTAGAGAAAGGCACTAAACTCAAATGTTTAAAAGGTTTTCTTCCTTATATATATAAATATAAATGATAGAAAACTAAGCATGTACTATTGCTGCAGTGTCACTCTTAGATCTTACTATTTGCTCTATTATACTCAACTGAATTCGTATTTTGTAACCTGTCTACTTTCCTGCAAAAAGTGTTTTGATTTTCCTCAATCTAAAGTATTCAGAGCCTGGTTTTAATAACCTAAAACATTTTCTTTGAAGGCTGGAGCTAAAAATCCTACTGTTAAAGTGTTTATTGTAGACACTATTAACTCTGAAGCATTTGGTCCTAAGGAGGTGCCAGTTCCTGCAATCATAGCATCCAGGTAGTGTGCCCTCAAATATGTCTTTTCTTGATTAAAAAAAAGGTTTTGTCTATTTGTTTTAAGTGCTTGAACCTCTGAATTGTGTTTTATCTAACAGTGTACTGCCATATTAAACCCTTAGAAGGATTAGAAGCTAACTAGAAATACTGCATTTTTCTTTTGGTTGTCCATATGATACATTGTTACAGAGGATAAACACTGTACCCTAAAACACTGAAAGCTTTGCTGTTGTTTTTCACAGAGAAATGTGGGGAATGCAATTTGTAGCATTGCTTCTATACTCCTGTTGTTTAATAACCGCCATTTCTTCCTTTTCCATTTTTTTTATATTTTAGTGATCACTATTTTACTTGGCTTACTTGGGTAACAGATACTCGAATCTGTGTGCAGTGGCTGAAGAGAATACAGAATTTTTCAGTCTTAGCTATTTGTGACTTCAAAGAGCATTCAAATACTTGGGACTGTCCAGAGGTAATGAAGTTGGAAATATAAATCAAAATTACTGAAATTAGCATTTTTTAGTCCCTGCCATAATTATATTTTTCAGTGTTTTATCACAATAGTAGTGATACCTTTTTCAGTATTATAATTGCTGGAAGAGGGATGAAAAATACTAATTACGCCAGGAAATAAACCTGGAGAAACCATCACATTTTTAATTTGTGAAACTTAAATAACAACCAAAACAAAAACAACATCAACCCCCTAAAATGCTATTGAGAGGCTTTCAGTACTGTTGCTTATTTCCTTCTTATGTTAGCATCTTCAAAAGTGAAACCATATAGGATCTGTATTTTTTTTAAAGAAAATCTTAAAATCTTATTATGCTGTGTTGAAATTCCATACTAAGTCTGACTAATTCATGTCCTTTTAGATTAATGTTAGATTATTGGAAAGAACATACACGTTAATAGTAAGGCAGGTTTTCTGGAAGAAGAAATTCTTCTGTTTTATCAAGTCATACAGTTCTAAACAGTAGGCAAGTTTTCAGAAACGCAGTGAGATCTGAAAAGAAAATTTCAGGCTAATTGCAACAGTAACTACGTTTGGTTTCAATATGTCATTCTGTGATTTAGTCAGTTGGGAAAGAAGACTGTTGAACAGAGCAGAGCTTTGTAAAGCCTGAAAAGCATACACACAGATAAATTTATATAGATCCTGAAGGAAAAACAGCCCTGAATTTCAGTAACTCTAATACAGAGATCTCATTTGTTGTCTTTTAGTATTGGTGCTTTTGGCTTGTCTTGTTCATAGGGTTCATAGTACAGAACACCTATTAAAGCTAAAATTAGATGAAAACTGGAACTAATTGAAATAAAAGGCAAGAATATTTATTAAAGCATTCTGTATAACTGATAAATTATAAATTCAGAGTTTATTGACACAGCCTTTTCAAGCTGACAATAATTTTTACTCCTCTTTAACATGAAAACTATTTCAAATTTAAAGGGTATTTAAGGTCTTGTTACTTCAAAAACATTGTCATTGAAGTAGTATTCCACAGAGAAATACTGTAATTTAGTAGGAAAAAGCCGTGTTTCATGCAGCATTTGCTATATTTCCTAAATAATTGTTCCACTTTATAGGTGCATTAACACTGAATCTCTACCTTGCCTGCAAGTAAGCTATATTTAAATAATTCCATATTTTAATGGAAAGAAAAAACATATAAGGTTTCTAGGATTCTACCACAATCCAGTGAAGTACTTTTACACAAGCTTAACTTTTAGCACATAGCCAGTTTTATTTACTTCAGTAGATCTGTTTATGTGTTTAAAATTAAGCATGTGCTTAATTGCTTTGCTGGAACCAGACCAGACTAATTAACATCTTTCAGGACTTTGTTCATGATCCTTGTTTAATTGCATTTCTCCATGAAACCTTATTTATGGAGTCACTACTGACGTTTCTATAATTCTTTATTTAAACAGTGATACAATGCTTTTATCACATTAAAATTTGCACAAATGGCCAATCGAAGGAGTGTGAACAGATGGGACTGCTGCATTAGCTCTATTTGCCATCAAAAAGTATATCTCTGAACATTTCCTTTGGCAAAAATAGTTCTCTTGTTGAATTCAGATTGTATTGAGTCTCTAATGTACAATAAACTTGCTACATGTTATGTATCTGAAAATAATAACAGAATATAATCTACAAGATGTTCCCAAAGTATAGATTCATCAGAAATGTTCACATGTTCAACTCTTTCTCATGTGACTAGACCACAGAAACCGATATGAGCAGTGGAACTATTCATATGAGTAAATGTCTTTGTGAAATCGGGGGTCTTTGTGAAATTGGGACTACTCAAATAAGAGAATTTATGTGTATCCCTAATGTACTGTACCATCAAGATCTGAGTTTTAATGTAAAGCAAGGATAATGTTAGGATGCAGATATAAAACAATGCATCCCATTTTTATTATCTTTAAAAAAAATAAAATCAATCTTTTCAGTTAGTCGCTCAGCAGAGCCCTTGCAAAGCACTAGTCTTCTAAGGGACAAGGACTTGCAACTTTTCCTCAGGTCACTTTGTGGGGATTAAATCGGAAGGGAGAATGCATGATTTTAAATAGTGATGAGATTATGTTGAGTGTAAGAAATACAAATCATATTCCTTAAAAAGCGAATTTGTTAAATTTATTTCAAACTGTGAAGAAATACTGTATTGAATGAACAGCATAAAGAAAACTTTGCAAGATAAAAAAAGAAATACATTGATTGAATGCAGATTTTTAAATAAATCTAGAAACTTTACGAGCAAAACATAAGTACAAATGTAAAAGCACCTTTAGCTGCATCCTTGATGCTCAGTATAAGTCTGTTTCCAAATCAGCTTTAAGAACAAGGAGTTAAGATGTTCTAAATTTATATTCACAGTTTCAGAATACCTAGTCACCACATCACCACTGTTCTAAATCAACATCTCAGCTCTGAAATCAAAGAAAATACAAAGAAGCTGAAAATGTAAACCAAATTTTTAGTATTAATATTGCTGATATTATTTTACTTGAATTTTTGACAAAAATTAATGATATTAAGGAGTTTTCCATTCTTGTTTTTCAGTGAAAAAGTTGCATAATTGCTTTAAATTTTATTTAGGTCTGATGACAGTTGTTAAAAAATAGTCTAATTAATGTAATTACCTTAATACAGCAATATTATTTACTTAGACAACCTCCAACTCCCTGAACCTTCATAGCAAATATTCTAAAATTGTCTTTTACAGGCAGCTACTAATTTATTTGAAGATTTTGAATCTCCTTAAACTCAGTCTTCTTAAAGAATGTATGTTTGCTTTTGTTTTTCAGAATCAACAGCACATAGAGGAGAGTCAAACAGGATGGGCAGGCGGAGTAGGTTTTCTTGTTGTACTCTATTTTAATTCAGTTAAAAGCTACAGCTTCCTGCATCTTCCCATCAGTGTTTTGAAACACGAAGCACCCTTCTGAGACATACAGCACTACTGCTTAGACTTGTTGCACTGTAGGACTGAGACTTTTAATGCTGTGCTAGATGAAGTATCTGGCTATAAAAACCTATTTCTGTCCCCACCAACTGACTAGACAGGAAAGTTGGTCGAGACAGAAATTAATGAAGGGAGGAAAGTAATGAAAAGAGGTAGATTTACAGTGCAGTGTAACCCTTAGAAGCATTCTGGAGCCTAAGAATAGATGTAAAATTACTAGGGCAAAGGATAAAATGGTCTGTCACAGTATCTTAAGAATAAAACCATTCAATTCAGGACAGTTTTAGTGCCAGGTGCTGCACATCTTCAGCTAAGGGGGAACCTTCAAGGTAAGATATGCTCCTTAGAATGGCAGGTGATACTTCTCTGAGCTCCCTCTTAGCAAAAGATGTTTTCTCTGCCCAGTAACCCTAGATGACCATATACCTTTGGAAACTTGCAGTAAAAGCAAGCCTACAGGGAAAGTGTAAGAGCATGAGATCAGTATTTACAGTCATATAGACTGTATTCCAAAAGTGAATACGTAGTGTTGCTTATATTTTCAGGTAGGGGAAGTTAACAGAATCAAGTGTGGGAACTTCACACTGCCTGAATATCCTGCAGTGGACTTAACAATGGATTCAATTTTCAGTGCACTGTCCCTTAAGAGATGTTTTAATGTGAAGATCATCTATTTACAATAATTCGTTGTTTTGTTTTACTTGGTCCTTTTTTTTTTTGACACTTCACTTGAGGTTCTGATGACAGATTTTTATTAGAGCTAAAGAATTTGCATGCATGCATAAATCCCAGCTTTTGCCTTTATGGGCTTTCAAGTATTAGGAATCACAGATACAGGCTCCACGAGAATTTAACTTGTTGTCACAAGTCCTAGTGGAGCTTGAGTTAATATTATTTAAAAAGTACACTCACTCAGGAATGTTTGACTATGTTTGAAGTGCTTGCAGGTCATTCCTATATCTTCATATCTTCATGTTTTGAAAACAAAACTTAGAGTTGCAGTAATTCAAACTTGACTGGCAATTTTAGTAAAGACATGATTCTTTGAAAGGAAGTATAAGTTGAATGATCTTATCTGGAATAATTTGTTTTTTAAAATTAGTGGAATAATATGGGAAACTTCAGATATCCATTTCTTTGACGCTGTGCTTGCTCAGTGAAGCAGACAAACTGAGGCCCACAGAATACTCAGTGTGGCACAATTCATGAACAATAGCTTTATTCAGAAACTTACTTGTTAAAAATCATTTCTGCCTGTTTTTAAATAATTAAAGAAAGGTCATTGAGAATATACTAATTATTCCACTTACAAGTAGAGAGCTCACATTTGTGGTGTTCTTGAGGTATCTATATTATTGGTTTAAGAAATCTAAAATGACAGAAACTGTAAGATGTGATCATGGGGAGATTTGAGTATCACAGGTACAAACCTGTGCAAAGTAGTTTGTCCCATCTGAACTGATTAAATAGTCTAGTCACTTTTAGTATGTGTAGCACAATCTCCTAAACAGTTTTGACAGTCTTATGTCTCATCTACTGTTTTTCTTCCATTGTTTCAGTTCTTTGTTTCTGCACCATATTTTACATCAGACAGCAGTTCATACTACAAAATTTTTAGTGACAAAAATGGGTATAAGCATATTCATTACATCAATGGCTCTGTGGTAAGTCAAGCCAAGTGTTCTACATTGATCTACCGTCCTGAAATAATTCTACAATATTCAGTAACTTAAATGTCTCGCTACACAGGAGAATGCAATCCAAATTACAAGTGGAGAATGGGAGGCAATATACATTTTCAGAGTAACAAATGATGCAATGTAAGTGTCATGAAGTAAAAAGGTTGGGAGTGTTGTCAGTAAAAGCAACACTTAATCATTTGAACACCGTTTGTTAACTCCTCAGATTATAATTAGGTGTAATTTGTTTTTTTATCTGAATGCATCCACAATAAATTTGTATGCTAAGGTACTGCATAGGTTTGTAAACATGATTTACTTATGAAAGATTCTTTGCAAATTGCCCTCAATTTTCTAGTTATTTTTATTACCCATCTTAGAGAGTCTTATTTAAAAACACTTAATTTAATCATGTGGTCAACCCTCACACAATTTGCAGTTACTTGTCTTTTTATGATCTCTCATTCAGCTTACTGTATAGATAGAAGCAGCTTACATGATTGGAGAGATTAGCTCATGAGAATTAAGATAGAACTCCTATTTATATGGCTGATGTGTCACCTAATCATAGTCTGAGCAAAGATTTATTAAGATGAAAAGTATATAAGCTTAATTATTCTTCCATCGCATGCACAAATCTCAAAAAGTCTAAATTAACTTCCAAGACAGCTTTTCATCTTGATGCTCATTCATAGGTCATCCCTTTATGGATTATTTATTAACATATAAATGAATTTGCAGTTTTTATTCAAGCAATGAATTTGAAGGCTATCCAGGAAGAAGGAATATTTACAAGTAAGTGTTATCAACGTTATCTTAATGATAGTAGTTTAATAGAAGATGTCTCTGGATTTGTCAATAAAATAATTTCGTTTCAAGATGTTTAATATGTAATTTCACAAGCTATTTTAACTAAATCTTAATTTCAGATTCTATCTGACAATTGAGAGAAATGCCATCTAACATTTAAATATACTCTTGGGGGAAAATTGATAAAAAGACCAAGCATTTATTTTTAAATTAACTGTTCTGGAAGTACAGGGCCTGCATCCAAGAATATGAGATAGACACATATAAAGTTAATTTTAGCAAAATAATGATTGCTTTGTTTTATTTTTTTCTTAGAATCAGCATTGGAAGTAAACCTATGAGAAAACAATGCATTACTTGCAATTTAAGGAAAGAGAGATGTCAGTATTATACAGCAAGATTCAGTGAACGTTCAAAGTATTATGCCTTGATCTGTTATGGTATGTATGGCATGTGACCAAACATATAATCCGTTGTTCTTTAGAATTTATCAGCACTGTAGTTAATGCTGATTATCCCAAATGATTTTTGTTTGACTCACAGAAATTTCACAATAACCAGGAAAGATTTCCAGAAAGAGACTTCCCCTGTTCAAAAATTTTGTGATGTTTCAGTAAATATAGATATATTCAGGGTTTTTTTTTTTAACTTTTTCCAAAAAAGGCTTGGTATTTTGAGAATTTAAAATGAATTTGTGAATGTCCTTCAAGTCATAAAACAGATGTTAATCCAGCTCATGAAAGGCACATTTTTTCTTGCAGCAGGCAGAGCAGGATTTAGAAACATACACTGTTTTCCCTTCTATGTGATCAAAGTTAACTGTGAGAAACTACTTTACTGTGTTTCCCAATTGAAATTAAGACCTGTGTCAGCCATAAATGTTGGCTATTTAGCACCTGAGAACATTTTTAATAAATGATTTAAGAAAAATTCAGTTCAAGAAATGTGATCATTGAATCCTCTTGCAAGACACAAGTATTAAAGGAAGTCTTAGCTCATTTGTAATAAATTAGGTGACTTCAGTGATCTGCGGTTTCATCCACTGCTGTGCTCAAAAAACAGTGACATCACAATCTAAAAAAAAGAGGAAGAGGATCCAAGGTTTTCCTTTAGTATACTTCTTATAAAGTTTACTGTTCTTGTGATTCTGCACCGACTGATCAGCTGAAAAGTTCTAAGGAACTTCAGTTGAGGAGAGAACCAAATGTAGCAAATAACAACACCTTTCAATCATTCTTGCACAAAATAGTCAGTAAGGTCATCACCATGTGAAAGGCACTCACCTTCACAAATATGATGTGACATGTTCTCAGAAGAATGTTTCACATTGTTAGTTCTGCGTTCACCTTATGTAATCACATCTCAGGTATTAACTAGATGTCACTTCATCTCTAGGGAGGAAGCATTAGTAGATTTAAAGCTGGTTCTATTCTGTTTGCTGAGCAATGCCAAGTCTTTGTACACACAGTACCTTATGTATTGTAGCAGGAAGTAGTGACTTCTACAGCAGAGAAGATTCAGATTTTTGCATCAGCTTTGAGGTCTTTAACTCCTGTCAGTTATCAGTGTTAATGTAACACACACTGCATCACCAAATTCCAGCTTCAAACTGTAAACTGACTTTTTATCATTCTTACAACAGGTCCTGGGATTCCCATTTCTACTCTTTTTGAGAACCGTGGTGATAGAGGTACCGCAAGTATCCTGCCTATTTCTGAGCAATTGGTATACTCCTTTACCTCTAATCCAGATCAAGGTCTTCTAGTACAGTATTTAGGATTGTGATCAAGAAGACTTTCATCTTGTTTGGTATTAAAATAACTAATGTCTTTCTAGATTCGTTAATCAGTAAAATCCAAACGTGAATGAACACACTGATGCATTTATCTCAATTCCTGAGTCCAGCACTTTCATGGCATCCTGCTGTTTTTCCTGTTTTCACAGTATAGATAAAATGAACATGGGCAACTCTTTGTATACCAAATTTTGAGTCAAACTTTGTAGAAAACATTACTGTGATTTCCAGAATATTCCTTTTCACATTTGGATGAACACAAGACTTTCTTTTTCATGAGGCAACACTACCTTAAACAAAAGACAGTAGCGTACTATTTAGAGTTCACCGTTTGACCTGTCGTGCTGTACTAATTAGATACTGGATCAGTGACTTCCTCAGCCATCAGTAGAGATGTCAGAGAAGAGCAGAAGCTCTTTCAGAGTATCAGTTCAAATAACTGCTTCAGACTAGGTGTAATTATTGATACAAAGTGTGATCTTCAGCAAGAAACACTCAGAGCCCTTATTCTTTAAGTAGCCTGTCAGTGAAGACTGTTTGCAACCAAGCCAAGCAAGAACTTTGTAACTATGATAATACTAATTGTTCCGCAGTGAATCTTCTCTCTCTCTCCCTTGTTTTTTTCCCTAAAATTCTTCTCTGACTTTAGGCCTTCGGTTCCTGGAATGTTATGAAAACTAGCATGGTTCTGTATAAACTTCAGAGATTTAGCATTCCCTTCCTTCCCCAATAATCAGTGGAAATGAGCTGGTAGCTATAATGGTCCTTACAGTTCAGCCTACGTTGATAACCCACTGTTAACTGAGTGTTGTCGGACCAAAAGACACGAGGAAGACAAATGCTGCAATAGTGTTAAACTACCTTAATCTGTGGTGATTCATGTAGAAGTCAGTGAATTGCAACATTATTTAGACTCCAGTAGCAGTTGGTACATCTTATTTTAAAACCACTTTAAAGTTTTTGCAAATGGAAAAGAGAGGTTAACATGTCTCTTGCACTTACAGTATAGAAACACTGTGTTCTGGTATTTCTTTTGCAGAAGATTTAAATAGATTTAAAGGTTTAAATACAATGCATGCATGGTTTAGTTTTTGTTTCTTTTTTTATTCAATCCATTTTTATAAGTCTCTGTTTTTTCTGATTCAGTTACCTTTCATGTAAAGGGCCCCTACTATCTTCTCAAACTATGCATTGCTTGAAATACAACTAAGTGCCCACCTGTAGTTATGTGTTCCTTAACCTCTCTGCAGCAAAGAACAGTTTCCTGTAATGGATTTTCACCACTGGTTTCATCATGCCTCCCTCTTCTGTGCTGTTATTCTCAGGAATAAAAACAAATTCAGGCTTCTCTTTAAATTCTTCATTACCTTTTCAGAAATAATTTTCCTTCAGTTCCTCGCTTTCATAATCTCTTCTGTGGTGCAAAACTATTTTTAGTAAATCCATTTTCATTGCAGTTGGCAGCACTTTGAAACTATATCACCCATGAATTTTAGTAGGAGACAGTAGATACTGACATAGATCAGTTTGGAAGTTCCTTCCATGATGTCTGCAATTCAGTTGTGGTAATGGGAAAGTTTCAGGAGTTTGGAGGGTAAGACTGGAATAGGGTTCAGCTGAGTTTGCATGAGCATCCAAAAGCAGGACGATCTTTCAGCCATAAAAAAACCCACTTGAATCTGCAAAACTTGTCAAGAGTACTTTGAAAGAACGAATTCCAGTATTATATTTCTGGCATGTCCTAAGCACTACCTAGCTCAATATATGTTGAGAGAAGAATACTTCTTGTACGCTTTTGAACATTTCCAGAAACAAGGAGAAGGGAAAGGTAAAGGAAAAAAGAAAAATCTCCTGCAGTTTTAAAAGGTTCTTTCATTCTGAATGTGAAGCTAAAAGTCACAGATTTCCATTATGTTTCCAATATTCTTCATCCCTCACTACTCATAGGAAAACACATAAATAAACAAGAACCAGTAGATTAATAATATACAGTTCTACAATCTGTCCTGTAAGTTAATTAAATTTTAAACAGTAATTTTTAAATTATGTAACTGAATTTGGTCTAAAGCAAGTAAAAAAATAAATGTTAAACTTTAGATTTTTAAAAGAAATGAAAAAAGGTTTACTAAGTGAGCAGTAATAAGGACAGTGAGATGGTAAGTCTGTTGTCTTTGTGTAGGAATTCATTGTACAGTGGTTAAGTGAAGCTTTGCCATAACCCTTTGAGAAATTGAATTTCCTGCATTACCCAGAAACAAGATACTCCCTGAGGACCATGTGCTTGACCACACTGCCCAAGGGTCTCAGAGGTTAAACTGATGTCAGTCTGATAAGCAAGAGAAGAGATACAGGAGATACAGGACTGTGTTTTGCACAGTGCCATGAATTTTGCATTTCTAGCTCCCCCATTTTACAAATCTGGGATGAGGGATCTGCAGGAGAAAGCTGTTTCCTCTTAACATGCGGGACTAACACTCAGAGGCAACATGTGAAATGATTTGCATTGCAAAATGTACATCCTATAAAAATCTAACGAGTATTTGTGCACTGCAATGCCAGTGCTTTTCTTTCATTTAGCTATGTGATCAAGCCCAATTAGAAGAGTCTGAGTGGATTTCATTACTCTGCTTGTAAAATTCACAGATTTCCTTTCTGTTCTAATAACACAAAGTGAAGAAATCTTAATTACCGAAGAGAAATTAACAATAAATCAGTTAATAATTCAGGCATTTCTTTTACTTAGAGCTCAGAGTATTGGAAGACAATTGGGAATTGCAGTCTGCTTTGCAAGATATCAGACTGCCAAAAGAAGAAATTAATAAGCTTGAAGTGGATGGTATAAGTAAGAATTACAAATCTCTATTGTACTTTTTATTCTTACCATTTTGATATTTTGCCTTAATTTTGTTATAGTAAATATTGTCTTTCTGTAGAACCAAGTTGTTGGCCTGTCAGATTGGGAAGAAGAGGCCTGGTTCTGCCCTGTTCAATAACAGCTGATTTGTGTATGCCTCAGGTTATCTTTCAGTAAAAAAATTGTTAAAATAATTTGTTTCACAACGCACATTTTTAAAAAATCTTTAATACTGTTGGTAAAGAGTTTAAATATTGTGTAAAAACAATATAATATGGTGGTAATAAAATGGGAAATGTGAGCTGCTGTTCATGTGTTATGCATTATATTGACTTGCTTGCACTGTTCTTTTCACTAGTGACTTACCAACAGTATCCCATGGTAATAAGTCAGTGTAAAGCTTCCAAAACTAATATCTGGTAATCTTTAAATGGTTATGCTTTTCTAGGCACCTGGAAAAACTGAGAACCTAGACTTTTGTGAAGTAATAATTTAGCATAACTAAATTAAAGTAAAAGTGGGTTTCTTCAAAGCTGTTATTCAACAGCTCAATATAAGCAGTTAATTGCATCAGTTCTGTGATTCACAGTTTGTGCGTTGTGTACTATGTGCTGATTCATGTTCATATACTGCTACACTAGACTGTATTATGCCTAGAGGAATTGTTTCAGCCATTAACAACCTAATTTTAATTTGTCTTTTCTAGCTTTGTGGTACAAAATGCTCCTACCTCCACAGTTTGATAGATCCAAGAAGTACCCTCTGCTTATTCAGGTGTATGTAACTCTTCCTTTCTTTGAATCTTGTTGTTTTGTTAGAAAAAATACGTTTTCTAATTTAACAAAACCTGCGACATTTGCAACATTTTATAAAGCAAAAGCAAAACTACTTAGTTCTGTTTCATTTGTTGTGGTTTTTTCAATGTATTTCTGGAATAGAAATTCATCCCAATGGAGATCGATAAGGATTTTAATGTTAATCTTAGCATAGTAAGGATTACTTTCTCAGAGAAAGAGAAAGGCTAAAATAATATGGATTCCTCCTTGTAGATCTTAGCTCTGTTGCTTCTTCTGTTTATCATGAGGTAATCTAAAAGTATTGATTTCAGCTTTGCTAATATAAAAAAATACAAGAGCCTGCTTCATTTTTAAGATGAAGAGAAAACTAAACCATGTGGAGTTGCTTGTTAAGAGCACTTGACATAATTTATTGCAGGCAGAAAAGCAATAAAAATTGCAGTGGTGAAAAAAAGAAAAATATGCAGAAAGGAGAGTTGAGTGGGTGTAATAAACAATTACATCATTTTTTATTAACTAGTGATGATCCAAAGGTCCAAGAATGCTAAGTATGTTTGAAGTTTAGAGTAGAAGAGGCCTGTCCTTGAGGTCAAATGTGTAATTTGCATTCGGCCATTCTCATGAGGAGTGTCTCTGTTTGCTCAGCTATGCGGGGCGTGTTCTGCCTGCACTTCCAACAGCACATGATATTCCCTACTGAAACAAATAAGGTCTGGGGATAGCCAAAAAAGTGTAAGAAGCTGTACTTCTTAAACTTGCTTTTTTTTTGGCACTACTGACTGCATGTGGAAATCAAATGCAAAAAAGCAGAAAAGCACCAAAAAGGGATGTTACTCCTAAGGAATTTGGAGAGAGCAAAGAATTGAATCTTTGAGGGATGGCTTTTCCAAGGAGTCTCCTTAGGACAAGCAGCTGATACTGCACCACTTAGTCTGAGCTGAAACTAATTATTTCCCTTAGGGATAAGACCTAAATGAGTAAAATGGATTTTAGATAGCAAAATCTCATAACTACTTTAAAATAGTAGTAGAACTGTTTGTCTGATGAGCTCTCTGAACCACAGTCATGTAGCAAAATACATGCTAAAATACATGTGGAGGAAATGTTATCAGTGCCAATAGCTATAGTCCAGTGTCCAATAACCATTTATAAATTTGTAAGTATGAGTTGAAAATGTGTGAATTTTCTTCCTCAGATATGGAGGACCTTGCAGTCAGAATGTAAAGGAAACCTTTAGCATTAGCTGGATAACCTATCTTGCAAGCAAAGAGGGAATAATTGTTGCTCTGGTGGATGGCAGAGGGACAGCTTATCAAGGTGACAAGATTTTGCATGCAGTATATCGAAGACTTGGAGTCTATGAAGTTGAGGATCAAATCTCAGCAGTTAAGTAAGTAGATTATCTCCCAGTATAGCTGTTGTATTTGCACACCAAGAAATAGTAAGGTGAAAGAAACACTGAATTCTCAGCCTTTCTTCTGAAGACTTGACGTCTCCAGGATATAAGACAAAAACACTTGAAAAAAAAATATTAGTGTTTGCTTGATGTCAATGAGATTTTGTCTGGTATATTAAGTCCATATACCACTAAGTGCTCATTTGGGCCTTATCACTTGCATTGCATGAGAGAATCATCAGAGGCTTCAATCCTAAGCCCAAAGAAATACAATTGTCAGTGGTGAAAGTTAAGCCAATTATCCATTTTTCTGAAGTTACTGCCTGTAGGGCAAGTCTATCCCAGTGACCATAGAGATTAGCCTGAGATCCATAGGGATTTACCTCACTGATTAGCTAAAGCTCACATAAGAAGTTTGTGGGGAAACTGAAAACGACACAAATGTTCTACAGGTCAGTTAGTCACAAACTTGCATTCTGTGCTGTTGTAGGATAGTTAAAAATAGAAAGTACCTGAGGTCCCTTGATAAGTGTTCCCCAGCAGCTGCTCCTTTGCATGAAAACACTTTAAAGTGTTCCAGGGGAAACCGATTCCCTATGCAGAGATTTTGGGAGAAAGTGAAAGATGAGGATTGCAAAGAAAGGTTGTCTTGTTAATTTCACAGATGCAGTAGCACTGCTAAAGTGAGCATTTGAAGAAGTGTTAGTTTGAACCCCACAGAGATGACTGCAAAACAGGAATTTAGCCTAGCCTTTGGTGTGCAATTTGGCCCATCAGAGATAGATTGGGTAGATTTCAGAGAGATCAGAGATAGATAGATGGATAGATTTCCAGGTGCAACAGTAAATACCCTATTTCCTCCAGACTCGACAAAGATACTCTAGTACCTTAGCTGAAAATTTGATCTAGCAACCCAGGTTTTCTCAGCTTTCGCTGCGTGTTTGAGAGTGCTGCCTGTATTTACAAGTGTGTGTGAGAAGGATATCAGTTCTTTCCTCTTTCTGCTTTGTGATAATTCATTTCTTCCTCAATGTTATAAATAAAAATACACCATTATCCTTTTCAGTGATAAATGACTCAGAATAGCTGTATATCATGTCAAGTTTTTCTGTTATTCTATTATTTTATTTTCTATCTTGAAACTTTTAGTAGGAGTGGCATACTTCAACATAGAATATCAGAGGGAATCTAAACTGATTCTGCAGTTGCAAATCTGCTGAGACAGGCCATGAAAAAATGACCTCAGACTTCACACTTCCCAGTTTTCTGTCAGCACCTAGACTAAATTTTTATTCAGTTAAATGTAGTGCATTCCATCTTTCTGATCTAACACATGGATTAAGATGCATGATTTTTAGAGAGCCTCTATAGTCTAGTGGGAACTTCTTGGAGGGGCTTTTACTGTAGGTGGAGCCCCAGGGATTAAGACAGTAATATAACAAAACTGAATAATTTTTTGGCTTTTCTAACTCTGTCCCACCCAGATAGTATCCCATGTTTTGGGTGTTGTCAATCACTTGCCCTTGTCCTGGTAAATAAGGCTACTATGTTTCCTGATGTGTATCTGTACCTATTGTGTTTATCTGTCACTCTCAAGCATTTGTGGTCTTTTGCCTCATCTTCTTTTCTTTGCTGTTGCTAATATATCCTTAGAAATGCAGTCTTCACACTCTGATACAGGATATTTGTAGGAGAACTAATATTTATGGTTCTCTTTGACCTGTTTGACTCTTGAGAGCATAAGTTTTGTACTTTTTATACATTTCAAACTTATTACCTACTTGGAGCATTAGTAGATGGTTCCTTCATTATTATTTTTTTATTAAAGTAGCCCTAAGAGTTTTTACTTTTCAGGCACATAAAAAAAAGCTTATTTCTCCAGGGAATCCCTAATCTCCTCAGAAGTCAATACTGTTCCTGTTGAGAAATCAAAGTATTAACTCACTGTGACATCAGTATGTTGGGTGTCTTGCACGACAAATTCTGAATGTTAATGGTAATCCTGCACCTTTGGCACTAAAGCAATGAAAATTATCCTCAATCCGGTGGAATAAAAATTATTATGATGAAAGTATTTTCATTCAATATTTTCATTCAGGAAAAATTCTCCCTCTTCCCTTTCAACACCTATTGATTGAATAGTTGATGTTTTGTAGAAATCAGGCATGCTATGTTGATTGTCAGTTTGCTCAAATTGGTGGGATGTGTGGAAAAAAAAGTGCAAGAAAAACTATTTTGGTAATTTGCTATTGTACTAGCAATTTTTTGTAATAATGCATTTATTTCTGTGACTTTATTTTCCACAGAAAATTTATAGAAATGGGCTTTATTGATGAGAAACGAATAGCAATATGGGGCTGGGTAAGTGTTTGGAGTTTTTAGATCTATCTTTAAATAATCCTGCAGTATAATTTTTTTTATTATTATTATTATTCCTGGTTCTGTCTTAAGTATATATAAAATTTCTTCTGCAAATGTATGATGGTATTGCCAAAGGGGATGGTTCCTGATGGTACTTATATACCTGCAATTGCAACAGTTCGAGCCCCCAAAAATGAATCTTTGGCAGCTCAACAGGGAATTTTGAAAAGCTCATGTCTAATACATTGTTTAGACTGGAAGTTAAGCCAAATTAAGACATTTTTATTTGCTTTACTTTTAACTTTGGGGCTTACTGTCAAAATTCAAGTATTGTCCTTTCTGATCTGAGTTTAAAATAATGAGAAAAGTCCTGTGACTATCTCTCATCAGAAAGTATGACCCCTGCATCATCCTGAATCACTGTGTACTTCGCTGGCTTTGCAATCAGGGATGAATCTGGATCTGACAGATTTACAACATTGACAGCCTCACCAAAACGTGGAAAAATTGGGCAGTATGGGACCCATTCCAAATTATTAGCCAGTCTATTTTTCATCTTTGCTTTTTTTTTCATGTATTTCTCTTTGTAATGCTCCCAGAACCTTTAATAGCCAGATATATTGCCTCATCTTAGACAGCACATGAGCAGAATTGCTAAAATCTTTCGATGAAGTTTCTATCAACCAATATTTTAATTACTTTGGTACAGTTACTACTGTGACACCAGAATAAAATGGGTACCACATGGTGAAATTAAATGACACAGACACTTAGAAGTGAATAATTCTGAAGTGACATTAGGTAATTTAAGGTCTCAAGAAAATATTATCTTTTTAAAATCACGTAATATTTTATTTCACCACAGTGTTTCCAGAACCAACTAAGAGCTTGGACCCATTGTATTCCACTGGTGGATATAATATTAAAATAAAGGCACTACTGCCAAACCTATCAACCTTTTTTTTCTAATTTATTCCCAATTTATTATACCATTTCCTGGTCTGTAAGCTTTGAAAGGAGTTGAAAGGTGTTTATTTATAGGCTGCAGATTGGTGAGTATGCATGAACTCCTGCTTTCAGACTCAACAAACTCTTCAAGATGGCAAAACCTCTTAAATAACTACTAAAGTAATTTGGATTGTGAACTCTCTCTCAGCCTGTTACAGTGAATATATTTATCTGCCCAGTCCTAATCCCTTACTTTTCAGCCTTGTGGACTGATTTCTTGAAAGATCAAATGAGCAAATCAGATGATTTGGAAAAATTCTACTAATTAGTGTTTCTACTACTGTATCCCTCACTATCATTTCAAGCTGGAAAGTCAAAAGGATGGACTAAATTAACTTCTATACAAAAAAAAAAGAAAGAAATAATTCTACTTATTTCGCTTAGTCTTTCATATGGTACTGAAGTAATATTCAGAATTTTTCATGACACACCATATTTTTATCCCTTCCTCCATTCCTCCATTCCAAAGTAAACAGAAACCCATTATTTTGCAAAACCTTAAATGAGTTTTTCCAACCTCAGTTCCACTTCCTGTGGAGAGCCAAACCAAAGGCTTTTTATTTACATTATTTTCCTGTCTCAGCAACTAGCCCCATTCAGTTTCACAGATCTATTCTTACATCCAAGCTTACTTACTGTTTTACACTTCTTAGGGCTGGGAACTTATTCTTCCTTTCTGGGTCCCAGTTTGAGTAATCAGGCCAGAAAATACTGGGAACAGTGGCAAGCAGTAGGGAGGAACTGCTCCATCCTGAAGTAATGAGTATATTAGTACTGATGACTGAGTCAGTTCAATATGCTGATCTTCAGCAAAACCTAGGTAGTTTGTTAAGGGAGGGAAAAAAACCTCTAACTCTTCTTGGGGGTGCACCTTGAAAAGGATGAGAGGCAATGAAAACAAGCTACCAGAAGGAAAGTTTCTGTTTGGTTTTAGGAAAAAAAAATATGACAACATTGATCACTGTTGAAGCAGATTGAGGGGCGAGGATATGTACTATGGATGAGACTGCAATCAGTATCATTTTTGTCTGAAGTTAGCCCTGTTTTGAGCTATAGGCTGTGTTAGATTACCATGAAGGACACTACGAAATTCAATTTCTCTGTGACTGTAAGTGGTAATGAAAACAGTGATAAACATTGAAGAAGCAGCAAAAAAAAATTATTTGATAAATTTGTCTAATCTCTCTCACAAGAAATTACATCAGATCCATTTGATATCAATAAATTAATTTCAAAAAAACCTCAACCTTTTGTTACTTTGTCCTCCACACATGCAAAGCAAATTAGTTAATTTGGAATTAGTTTATATCAGTTTGATTCAGAAAACAGAATGATATTTCACCAGTAATTTTAAACTGTCTGTGATTCCTCCTAGTCCTATGGTGGCTATGTAACTTCTTTGGCACTTGGATCTGGCAGTGGAGTATTTAAATGCGGAATGGCTGTGGCTCCTGTTTCCAGCTGGGAATATTATGGTATGGAAACTTGTCATAAATACCGACTTGAAAAGCAAGATGTAGCATTTAATGACTTCTTAAATTAAATCATTGCAGGAGACTGGCAATTTGAAACATAAAGACATTCAAATTATCTAGATTTAAAACTTTTAAGACCTTAAGTTTAATGTTTTTCTTGCTGAAAATAACTGAGTGCAACTGGCAGTTTGGAACTGATTTTGTCACAAAGAAGGTATGTCTGGATAATTCCATATGCACTTCTATAACAGTAAGTGGATAAAGCCCTCTCAATAAACTGCTATTAAGGAGTGATCTGCCCTAAAGTCCTATTAAAGCATTATCACTGAATTTGGAAACAGCTGAACTGATTTATCTGCCAGCAACAGAATCATAGTACATTTCAGCTTCTGAAACCACAGATGACCTGTGTCAGGAACCTATTTCTGATGACTGCAAAGTTGTTTCCAAAAATCAATGGAAAAAGTGAAAGACTTTTGTGTTTAATATAATATTTTTTAATTAAATACTTTTCCTTCTAAATGTTTCTCAGCCACACCAGTACTGTTGTGCAATATGTACCATACATATTCTTTCTTATATTTATGGAATTAGGCTCCAAACTGTTGAGAGGAAACAACACTGGGTGTATATTCCCAAGGCCTTCCTGTGTGAATAAAGCAGGCACATACTCATACTTGCCGACCTGTTAAGCTTTTGGCATGGTGTTAAGGAACCTTAGTGTAAAAAAAAATCATGGCATGAATATTTTCAATGAGTAAAATGTAGCACTTTGAACACATTTACTTAGCATATGGTCGTTTTCTAAGAAGTCTTGGTTATGAGAAAAATTTTTGGTTAAATGGGAAAGATTCCTTCCCTGACTGCTAGCACAGACATTCCTTGTATTTATGGTGTTTTGCAAACAAAGGGGAAAATATTTGTATGACACAGGAAGCATAGTCTTCTTGTTTTCACTGGCATCAAGATTTTTTTAAGACATTTTTACTCATGATCACAAAATTATTTCCAGAATGCAGGCATAAAGCACTGCTTTCGCAAAAGTCCCTTAATAAAAGACGTGTTATAAAAATTTATCCCAGCATTACAATTCAAATGAAGTTTTTCAGTTCAAGCAGATTAGACCTGCACCATTGCAATCTCTACATCAGCTGAATTTTCAGGTGGCAATTAAAGAATCTTGCTGAAAACACACTGTAAAATCCAAACAGGCAAATGTACCTCCACTAAGGAAGGGAGGAAACAAAAGGAAGTCATGAGTCATAGGTTTTGGCAAACAGATCATGTTAGCATTAGGGTGAACTGTGTTAGGGGCAAAACTACAGGATGTTACATCCTTGAGTCTCCAAGTAGTATCAGTATGTCACAGGATGTACTGGCCTCTAGAGCTTCTAAATTCTGTCCGACCCTCTTTTAGATGCACAGATGAGATTCTGGGCCATAATCTTATGTCAGAAGCTGTCCCACTCCCCTCCATTTTGAGTCAGAGCTGAACAGTTATAAGATGGAAAGGAATATTCCATTCAGGGACAATGTATAGTTTAAAGCATTATATCTGTGACTGTTTCATTAAAATTTATTTAAATTCATCTATTTTTCCTTCCTCAACAATTGACAAGCTGAATCTTCCACTTAGTCATTTTAATGCAATTCTGCTGACCTCTGTGGACTTGTTGTAGCTATACTGGTAGAAGAGGGTGGAAAAATTGGCTCAGAATACTGTAGAAATGCCAGCCATTCAGAAAGAGTCTATTTTATTGAAAACTTAAGCCCAATATGGTTGTTTGACACTGTGTTGACAACAGATATTGCACATTTTCTGTTTCCACGGAATGATAAAGGATTTTGATAAAAGATAGGCTACTTAAATTTTTTTGGTACTTATATTACAAATGATCTTCAGAAGCCCTCCTTGGCTAATGTGGGAGCCA
This sequence comes from Motacilla alba alba, assembly GCF_015832195.1. Taxonomy (NCBI): domain Eukaryota; kingdom Metazoa; phylum Chordata; class Aves; order Passeriformes; family Motacillidae; genus Motacilla; species Motacilla alba. The sequence continues at coordinate 17,078,844 of NC_052022.1, read as the reverse complement.
TAGTACATGTTTCTAGCTCTCAGAGGTAGCACATGTAAACGATACATAATCAACTATGGAAACAAGAGTATAGTGATTCATTTTCTTTTCCTGGGAGGATTCCCATTTCTAATTTTTAGCAAATTTTTTCTGATACAGTGTATCAAACTGGACAAAGATAGACAATCCCAATTCCTTAATGATTACAATGGCCATCACCTGTCTTTTGACAGGGAAAGATGACAGCTCTTCTTTGTCAGAATGCCCTGACTTCCTTAAATGAATAAAGTCCTTGTAATACTGCAGCTTGACTGCTCAATATGTGTCAGTTCCTCCTTCAAGGCAAGGTCATAAAGAAAATAATCTTCTGGTAGTAGCAGCTGCTGTGTCAGTTTTCCATAAATTTTCATAACAGCTCCTAGTTAAAGTACAAACACCAAGGCAGCTCAAAGAGAGCTGCTTCTACTGATTTCTTGGTGATGGATACTGTTCAGTTATTCACATTTATTTTGTCAAATCTGTTACCAGTCTTTGTTGTATTTAGAAAAAGGAATTGAACAGAGACATGGAAAACAATGGGCCACCTTTTCAGTTCATGCCTTCATCCTTTCCTGCTCCCCCTAGTTGCTGCATATATACATTCAATAGGAAAATGACAACATGCATATCCATATTTACTGCAAATACTCATACAAATCCTCAGCTTCTTTTAAGGTGTCAGAATTAGTCTGTGTCATCTTTCCACCATGCACCCATATTGGCTCATTGACTTATTCATCTGGCTTCTGGAGTTCAGCCCAACAGCATAAAGCCGTATCAATTAATTATCTTTATCCCCTAAACCTAGATGAGTATAAAACCACTATTTCTGCCAACATGGTTTGGAGAACAGTAAATAATTAGCCTTCATACCTGGTTTTTAAAATATGTGTAAATTTGATGTGTTATGAGGAAGCCAAGAACAGACACAGTTAAACATCATTTAATTTCCGATGTGTCACTGAAGTCACAAAATATCTGCACTTTCTTTATCTACAGCTTTTTTCTTTTTTAATTTCAGCATCAATCTACACAGAACGATTTATGGGTCTTCCTATAAAGTCTGATAATCTTGAGCACTATAAGGTGAGAATTCAGTTTCTGTGCCATTCTGCCTTAAATTTGAATAACACTTCTATGGATAAGTGGAACTGTGAAGAAAGAAAGTGGCCCACCTACTCTCATGGTACAGTTCTTTTGTAGTGAGGCTACTGCCATGAAATTCTTATCTCCATAATTAATTGTAGGTTTGTATTTATAAATCCCAAAAATGCTAAATGGAAGTCCTTTTTTTCTTGGACAAGTCAGACTGTTCTGCCAGTGCAAACCATTAGCCTAGAAAAGAACTGAAGTGAGAGGGATTAAAATATTGATGTTAATAAGGTTTTGGTTGGTACTGTTGGCTGAGATATGCAAACTGCTTCATCCAAATTTAGCTCTCTGATAGTAAGATCATAAGCACACTAAATGATCAGAGCAGCTTCCCCTACCTAGAACAGATTGCCATTCTTTTCTTCACATTGATAGGAAGTCTGTAGTTTCCTCTAGCAGCACACACCAGCTCTGGATACAGAGAGGCCTGAATTAACATCCAAAGAACTTAGTGGAAACACTTCTGTTAAAGATTTGGATCATGTTCTCAGTACGTATTTCCATCCCAACTCAAAGAACAGAAATGCTTAATACCAAACAGCCCTGGTGGAGCAGCCAGGAATTAGAGCATTCTGGGAATGACATGACTAGCACTGTTCTTTGTATGAATTGGCCCTTAGAAAAGACACTAAATATCAAATCTGTTTCTGATAGTGTAGAGACATTAGTGCCAGCACAGAAAGCTACCTGCTGCAAGCCAAGCTTGCACAGAGACCTTTCATGGACAGATATCATCAATATGGTGCAGATTAGTATTTTTTCTTCTGCTGGTGCTTTTCAGAACACATGCAAATGATGTAAGAAAAAAAAAGAGTATCTATTTATAGGTATTTCTGTCCTGAAGCCAAAGTCACAGATCACAGATGCACAGAATAATTTAGTTTGAAAAGACTTCTGAGATCATCAGGTCCAGCCATTAACCTTACACTGAAAAGTGCACCACTAAACCATGTCCCCAGGTGCCACATCTACACATCTTTTAAATATCTTCTCAGATGGCAACTCAACCACTGCCCTGAGCAGCTTGTTCCAATGCCCGAAAACCCTTTCCATGAAGAAATTTTTCCTCATATCCAGTCTAAACCTCATCTGACATAATTTGAGGCCATTTCCTCTTGTCCGCTTGATTATTGCCTGGGACAAGAGGCCAACCCCCAGCTGGCTAAAACATACCTTCAGAGAGTCATAGAGAATGTTAAGGTCCCTCCTGAGCCTTCTCTTCTCCTGGCTAAACACCCTCAGCTATTCCTCAGAGGATTCACTCTTCAGACCCTCCCCAGCTCTATTGCCCTTCTCAGGATACACTCCAGCACCTCCGTTTCTTTCTTGGGCCCAAAACTGAGCACAGGATTTGGGGTGTGGCCTCACCACTGCCCAGTAAGGGGGATGATCACTTCTTCGGTCATGCTAGCCACACTACTTTTGGTACAGGCCAGGATGGGTCTGGCCTTCTTGGCCACCTGGGGATGCACTGGCTCATGGTCAGCTGTTTTCAATCAAGACCCACGTGTCCTTTTCTACCAGAGAGCTTCTCAGACACCCTTCCACATGGTCCCTAGTGCTGCATAGGGGTGGTTGTGACCCAAGAGTAGGACATGGCACTTTGCCTCGTTGAACCTTAGACAGCTGGCTTTGGGTCATTGGTCCAGGTCGTTCAGTTCCCTGTGTAGAGACTGATTACACATATACAGCCTTGTACATGGATGGTTTCTATTGTAATCTCAGATTGATATGAAGTCACTGCTGTCATGTCAGTTCAACTGTTTGATTGTTTTTCTACTTGGTAATGAAAGCCTTTCAGCACTATAAATAAGTGGTTTAAATTAAAGTTGCTGAACTGTTCTTTTTTCCTCTCAACAGAATTCAACTGTGATGGCAAGAGCAAAGAATTTCCAAAATGTAGAGTATCTTCTCATCCATGGAACAGCAGATGGTGAGGTTTGCAAATGGCAGAACAAACACAGAGCCAGAATCACTTTGTTTGAAAAACATTAAGCATCTCTCTTTGATTGGGTCAGGACTTAGATCTTTGGTAGATTTCCATATGACCTATCATAGGATGCTTACTCGTTCTTAGTAATGTCAACTGTATCACTTGATAATTAGTGGACACAGCTAAATGCACTATAACTTTATGCTTTGTGGTATTAACACGTTTCAACAGACAATCTCTTGTTTTTTCTTTTTAGATAATGTACATTTTCAGAACTCAGCACAAATTGCAAAAGCTCTGGTTAATGCACAGGTGGATTTCCAGGCAATGGTAAATAATAGACTATTTTTCATTTTGAAAAGTGGTTCATAACTTTATCAATAATCTTATCTGACATTTGGCAGTGTTTTTAACTACCCTGTTCCACTGAACATGCTCCAAAATATGGCAATTGCTAGTGCATTTGTTGTTCTTCAGAAACAACTTCTCAATTTCTTCCCCAAATGATCAGTCTGCTCTTTTTTTTCTTCCTTGCCCTTTGCATGCTAGCAGGATTTTCCTCTTGTCAAGAATAACTTGTAGGCTTTTAAAATGAGCCAGGGAGAAGAATAAGAATCCAGCCTCCTTATAAGTGTTTTTGATACCAGGTAGAAGAGGCAGGTGAAAGAGCTGAGTTCTGGGGCCGAAATGTCACTAGCTGTGGTACAGTCTATCTTGAACTGGACTTGCCTGCCACAGGCAAGAAGTGAAGCAAGCAAAAAGGGTGTAAGATATCCAAATATATATCCAGAATCAACAAAAGAAAGTTCTCTGAAAAACTTGCATGGGATAGCAGGCACAGGTAGAGAGAAACACATAGTCAAGGGGTTGCAGGATATAAAGGAGAAATAAACAGGGGAAATGTAGATCTGATTTATATGCTAACCTCTGCTTCCAAACCTTTTTTCTCAGGGCTAGTAACCAAAGTGTTTGCCTGCTGTCAAACATCTTCTGCCTGAATCCGTTTTCACATGGCCATGAACTCCCCAAAAGGGATAACCCCAAAGGGGTTTATAGGCCCTTTTGTGAATTACACATTTTCTGCCTCCTTTGCTGATCTTTAGCAAATCTGGGTTATATCTTAAGTATCTGGAATACTGTATGCAGTTGTAGTCATTCTGGTTCAGCTACAGTGGAATGGCAGATATTTCTGAGTTAGCATAATTTGTATGTGTGTTTTATTTCCAGATCATCACTCACAAGGTTCATGGCCCTGCTATAATGCAGGATGTTTTGAATAGAACTCAAAGAACATTTAGCTGAATTTTTTTTTTTGCTTAGAGCTCAATACTTATTCCTAAGCAAGACTCTTACCCTTATTACCCAGGCCATGCAGCAGGTCTAGGGGATTTCATCCTTAACAGCATCTCAAGGCTCTTTTGCCTGACTTGATACAACTGGCCTGTAAGTACTGAGGCAGTAATGCTCACTCTTAAATTACAGAAGGCTTAGAAAGTGGTTTTTTTCAGCAAGAATAAGAATATATTGGGAAATGATGAAAAAAATTATCAGGTTCTTCATTTTCCTTGAGCCATCCACTTTCTTATGTGTAGCAATAAAATACATTTTTTTGTATTGTTTGACTCTTGCAGAATTGAAAACATGACATAAGGGGTTTATGTTTTGTTTTTTCTTTTTCTTTCAGTGGTATACTGATCAGAACCATGGAATTCCAGGCCTTTCCAGCAAACATCTCTACACACATATGACCCACTTCCTCAAACAATGCTTTTCTTTGTCAGAATAAGTAGGCTACTCGGAGCATGCTAAGGCATCTGAGACATCTTTGGGAGAATGAAAAGACAGCAGTGCCCAAGTTGTATAGTGTTCAGGTGAATTGATCACAGGAACTTTGAAATTTTAAACTTGATGTTTACATCCACTTTTGATATTGTATATTAGCAAATGTTATGGTAACAAATGTTTTGACACATTTGATACCTGTTTGACAGAAAAAATAAAATCAGAATGTAAAGGGTCTTGTGCATCTATTGCTGACTTGCTTATACTTACATTCTGCAGTCCAAGAAAGGTGGTTCATTGCAAATGCACATTATTAATATGATTGCATTTGTTAACTAGAACTGTAGAATGGGAAAGGACAAAGGAAGCAGTGCAAGTACCTAATTAGCATCCTAACAAGAACCAGTTTCTCAAAATTGATTTCCAACCTTTTGAATCCAAGAAGAGACAGGAACACACAATATTTAACGCGGAAGTTTGGATACTTATTGAGAGTATTGAATGTGTTCAAATTTGATTCAACTCTTATTTGAAACCTTGATTCTGCAAAACTCTCAGTGTTCAGGTTTAAACATGAAAGTAGGACACTCATGACAACTATCATATATCCATGAGTTTTTCACCTTTATTCAAAGTATGTGAGCCATATTGCCCTGTTTTTAATTCCTAATCATCACCTCAGCATTCAAATTGATCTCAGTGTCATTCATCCCAGACTGGAGGGGAAGGATCAAAGGATTGTGCAATCTTTCTTTGCCTTGTTTCTAGTGCAACTGTTTTAGGGAGTCTTTAAAAAATGGTGGAAGCTAATAATTACTGGAATACTTGTATTCTTTTACTTAGTAATTAAATCAGTCTTCTCATAATATAAGAATATTAACAAGATAATTGGCAAGAGATCCATTGTAGATTAAACAATTGCTTGGTCATGTGTTTAAAAAATTCTGAATTAGTCTACTGCATAAAACCATGGTCTTTCTGACACAATCTCTGCTATTAGCTGTTGAGAGTGCAAAATAACCTAGAATACATTTTGTTGCCTTCCCACAAAGCAAGCTGCTTCATAACTCAGTCAGAGGCCAGTTGCTGCTTCTTTGTGGAAAAGCAAGGGGTTTCATTTGACTTTCTTGACAAAAACATGGGGTTTGGCCAAAATAATTAAAATGTGGAAGTGATTTGCTATGTAACAGCTTCCTTCGTTTGTTAATGGCAATATCAAATCTGATTTTCCACACATGAGAACATTCCTTAGATACATCTTTATGCAAATGTAGTTGCCAAGCTGTTTGTAATGGTTAAATTATACTTTGATGGGAACTCTTCAGAAAATACTCAATTAGTTCAGGTTTTTTTGGAAACGCTGCCAATTACGTGATGTTAATGAGCTTTTTGTTGGTAATGTAATTAAAATTCAACTGCTATAATGGCTAAAGGAAAAAATTATAGCTGTAAGAAAGTTAAAATTAAGCAAATATAACATGAAGTGGGCCTAATTAGATGTTGATTATATGGTCCTATGTGCATTTGCTGCACACAACAGTAGTCTCAGAAATATGATTATCTTACAAATAAGGAATACAATTCAGTTAAAATACTGAGATTTAACTCTCAATTTGTTATATTGATACAACACCATGGAAATAATTGTAATGTTGTGGTGAAAGAGAGAAAAATTAGGCTCTTATCTGAGATGCTTATAGGTTTAAGATACCTGAATATGTCAATGAGAGCCTAAGTAATTTCCAAAAAAGCATGGTATCAATCTCACATAAATATCAATATATTAAGGTCACTTTCAATTTCTTCACCTTTATTTTATTTATTCTATTTAAAATCCTCTAAGTTCTGGAAATCTGGGCAGATAGATTGGCCCTTTGTCAGTACCGTAAGTAATAAAATGATGCAATGTGTTGTTCACACCCTGCCCACAGGTCTGTTGTCTGAAGCTCTTGAAAGTATTTGATATAGGGGACATTTCAGGAAAATCAGTCAAATAAAATAACAGAAGGTACCTCTTTCTCAAGGGGTGCATTAGCTATTTCATTATTAATCTGCCCTGAGGTCTGGTTTTTTCCTAAGGCAATCATAGTACACATCTCCCAGACTGTTCACCATCTACTTTGGCTTGTAGGCAGCAGTTGTGGGGATAAAAATTATTTAAAAAATAAGTGCAGTTGCTGCCAACATTTTTCCTTCATTGTTTTTCATGTTGTTAATTTCTTTGCCTTACACAGTGTTCTTGCCAAAGAATGGGAATATGTCTCCAGCAGAGTGTGACATTTAGACTGAATTGCTGAAATAATGTCTAACCTGAAAGCTTTATGATAGAGCAACCATGTGTTTTGATGACCTGGGATAAAATGTCCTAGTATGCTGTTAGTGTCAAAAAAACCCTCTTAAAAATACATCAACATCAGATTTCTGGCTGGTCTGTGCTTATAACAGGTAACATCACAGTCAGACACTGGAAATGGTGCAGAGCACTGCAAACCTACCCTTGTACTCTAACAGAATCACAGAATGCTTGGGGTTGGAGGGGAACTTTGAAGGCCTACTTATCCCACTTCCCTGTTCACACAGGGCTACCTACATCCTGTAGCCCAGGACTTTGTCCAGATGGCTTTTGAATATCTAAAAGCCATCTGGATGCTCTACAACCTCTCTGGGCCACCACTGCCAGTGCTTGGTCACCCTCATAGTAAAAAAGGGCTTCCTTATGCTCAGACAGAACATTCTGTGGATCAGTTTGTGCCTGTTGCTTCTTGTTCTGTCATTGGGCACCTCTTAAAAGAGGTTGGCTCAGTCTTCTTTGGAAGATATCATCCCTTCAGATATTTATATACAGTGATGAGATTTTCCCAAGCCTTTTCTTCTCTAGAAAGAGAACATTTTCCATTCTGCCTTATCTACAAACACAATCCATGTTACAAGCATTACCCCAATCACTGGGACAGGTATTTGCCCCACTCCGCTTCAATCAGAGAGAAGAGCCTTAAGAGGCTACAGGATAGGCTCTGTTGTAACACATCTTCAGTAGTTCAAGTTGAAAGGGCTTGTCCTGAGGTATCAAGGTGAAGCTAACAAAGTATGTGAATAAAAAGTATATATAACTATACTGCAAACATGGAACATGGTGTGGAAGAGCCAACACTAGGACACAATTTGAATTAAGCTAAGCTCTTATGACAAGAATGAACATCCTCAAAGTTTTGCTTCCCACTTTCAAATGTTTTAGAGGATCTGGTTTTCAAAAAGTTCTGAGCACCTTCTGTTCTTTTCTCTTTTGGATAACACTCTCACACTTCAGATACTCAAACATACCACTTCAAACAATGAAACATGAGTCTTCAAATACCTGTCATGCAAACAAGGTATCCAAGCCTCTGAAGGTAGGATGTATTTTTTCTGAATTAGGTAGACAGGCCCTTGATAAATAGCCACAAATACAGTTGTTTACAAGTCAGTTTCCACTATGAATTCTTTCTAGCTTTTACAAATTAAAACTAGAGCTGAAAAGGAAAAATTGCTTTATTCTAGGGGCTGGAGTGTACTTAAATAGTAGAAAGTCACTGATTCCATTCCAAACCTCTTCTCATCATCTACCTTATTTGTGCTGTGTGAGCTGTGCACATGAAAGAACCTGCAAGCCTTATACTTCAAACGCAGACCTACATGATTTGTTTCACACAAGATTACTGCAGCTGTAAAGAAGAAAAGTCCTGAAGAGAAATTTAGCAGAAAACCAGTCAGGTTCTGGAATATGGTTAGTGTTATACTCATTTTACTCAGATATCAAGTCCAATTCAGACTGCATTCAATACTTCCCAGTTTGCCAGTCAGTTCCAATTACAAGGCACAGCTGTTTAGAACATTTTATAGAGTCATTTGAAGGCTCTATATTTAATCTGAATAATTCATAGTATTTGCAAAGAGCATTTGGTATTACTTTCAATTATGAACATTGTCTTCTCAGAATGTAAAACAACTAGTACATATTGGGCCAGCTCTTCTGCTTGCGCAAATTGATGCAGCTCCATTGACTCGCAGTGGAGCGATTCCAACTTATGCGAGCAGACAGTGTGGGCTGCAGCTCAGTTACAATGGCTGTGGCTCCTGAGGTACAAACCTCTCATCACTCCTGGCAGAGAGCACGGAGCTGTGTGCTGTGGAAAGGCCTAGAGACCCCAAACTCACCCTCCATTTCAGAAAACCATTCACGCTCCCCGAAGGGTGGCCGTGGATTTGTATACAGACATAGGCACACACTGTGTGTGTTATGTACAAGCACAGGTTTATGGATGTAACATGGTGGGGCTTTTATGTGTGCATGTGTTTACACATATGTTCTTCTTATATTGGTTCCCATTCTCAGGAGGGGAATGCTCTTTGTGATTATCATGTAACAAAGATAGCAAAACGAAAGGGGCTGCAGACCCCAGCCCTCTGAGCTGACAGCTGACAAGGTTAGGAGAGAATGCTTTCTGTGTAATATAAGAAAGTAAAGGGTGTGGGCCCGTAGTCATATCCCAAGATACATCCTCCTCCCTTTAGACATGTAATGGATAATAATATAATAGCAATAAATATGTAATGAAGAAATACACAGAAGAATTTGGGGAGGTCACTTTTTTAAAAGCATTTGATGAGGTTTTTTTTACTTTTTACTGTCAAAAGCCAGCAATTTCCTAATTCATTAAAATGTTCAAATGTTGACAATTTTACTGAGATGATGGTGCAGGAAACTTTGATAACTTCCAGATACAGTGAACTCAACCACTCCAACTGAATCATGAGAAACATGAAAATTTCCCAAAGGCAGGCCACTTTCAGCTTCTGTCTCTTAGTCTGACTCAAAGTATTGTCTCATCTGAGAGCAATGTTATAGAGGACAGTGGGGTTGCCCTTGATTTTGCCAAGAGGTACCATCTAACTGGTGTATTTTAAAATGTGAGAGGAAGAAACCTGAGTGTTATGTGCATGTCTCAAACACTTGATCTAATTTTCCACTTTCATTTGGAAGCTTTTCTTTGCTGTGCTCCTGAAATATATACTATAGACTCGGTTATGGCAACTGAGGGTTCCCTGGTTCTTGATGGCAGTTCACTTCTTTCCTGTACATTTTATTTTCAGTGTACCACTTGAAAAACAAGTAACCAGTCACCTTCTAGATGCTAGATGACCTGCTAGATGATACAGCTCTGTGACAACCTGCGCAGCCAGGTGCACTGAGGTGCTTTGTCTCTTTTTTTTTTTTTTTTTCTGGAATCATCCTACTGTAAACAAAGAACTTTATATGACACAAGAAAATAAACTGAGATAAACAAAAAGAGAAAAGCTGTCTGTTTCCTGGAGGAGAATATATTGTCTCACATTTCGTATTGCCTCTTTCCAAAGTATCTTTAACTCGGCGCGTAGAGCGATGATTGCAGCAGTCCCTGTAAAGCGTGTGCGTGTCGGTCCTGGTGCAGAAGCGGTGGAAAGGGCCCTTTGATCCCCATCTGCTGCATTGCCCCGGTACTGCAGGACGCACTGCTGGCCTCCGCGGGAGCCGCCGGCTGACCCACCCCGAGGACTAGAAATGGAAGGAATAAACCACGAATCTCATAGATTGAATAAATAGCATAGAAAAATTACACTTAACAAAAATTAAACTTGGTTATGTGGACTGTGTAGTGAGACTTAATGTTTCCCTGAACCCGTACCATGGTATCACAGCCAGGTATTTAGGACAGAGCTCTAGGAAGCATCCAGTAAATTTTGTTTGCCACTCTAATGTGGTTATTAAGTTTATACACTACCTCACTTGTATCTTATGGGCTATGCCAATCTGGCTGTGGTCAGTCAGCAGAAAATTGCCTCACTGAAGCACATTCTTTGCTGGCTTTGAGGAGCAGTGTTAAGGGAAATAAGGTTTGTTGTAACGTGTATGTGCCTTGTGCGACAAACCAGACCGTGAGGCACTCCAGACTGGAGCACAGGCTGTCATTAATTCAGTGAGATGTCTGCTGTGATTCCAGAACCTTCCTCCTACCTATCTCCCCTACCTGTCTCAGTCTCTGTGTTGTCGCCGCATGGATGACCATGGCTTTCTTTGGCAATGTTGCCCCACCAGAGCTATGAAATTGTCTCCATTGAACAACAATTGCATCAAACAGGCACTACTATACATCTCAAATCTATTTTGTTTAATTTTTTTCCTTGTAGGGAATGGAAATGTGAGCAAATTGTTTATCTTGCATAAATCTATAGGCCACGGTGTGAAACTCAATTTATAGTGAATGTTTGGCATATAGTTCTCAAGTGAGTATGAATTTTCTTACAGTAGCATTTACAAATTTGGAATTTTACGTCTAAGGCTAATCAAAACATTTTTTTAAATTTCACATGTGCTAGGCATAGTGTAGTGGGTAGCCATCACTGCAATATTTCACATCTCTTCATATTTGTTATATTAGCACAAGATTACCTGAAGAATCATTCAAGGGCTTTGAGAAAGTTGTGCTTATTTATAAAAATTAATTAAATTTATAAACTCTGATTTAAAATTGATAAGTGAAAAAAAATGCTATTAATGTCGATAGAATCAGGACTCTAAATATTAAATGTGGCAAATCAGAAATTGGAGAAATCGCTGCCTTGATCCCAGGCACCTTTTGCACACTGTTTGTCATGTTAATGCCCTTCTGTTTGATATTTACTACTTTGGACATCGCTACCTCACTCCTTCTGCAAATCCATGTTAGCATTGATGTCATAAAGTAAGCAGAATGAATGTGTGAAATTGCTTGTAAAATTATCAAATGAAATGAATAGCAAATATGATGACTTTTTTTTAAAGTTGAATAAGGAAACTGTCAGCAATGATGCACTCCTGTAATGCTTACTAGAGCTGAACAGTGTATATATAAGTCTGTGCAAGAGGCAGCTAGGCAGAGCTCAGGATCCTCAAGGCTTCCCATAGTTGCAGAAGAGAGAGTAGCTCTTTCTGCAACTGCCACGTATCCCTTCAAAGTATAATAAGGTAAGATTTCTATGAACTACCAGTTATTCATTTGAGAAAGCTGAGTGCATTATCTGCATTGTGTTGCCCAAAGTTTGCAATAGAGGTGCAGATCTTTCAGCAAATTGGTGTTTTCTTCTGAGGTTATACTCACTGATATTTGGAGTTAATGACATCATAATTTAAATATTTTGATGTATTGATTACTTCAACAGAAAATGATCAGAAAAATGGAAATCAACAGTGTGTGTTGCAGAATTAATTGAAAGAAGGAAGATTAATCATGAGAACATGAAAGACAAGGATTGCAGTAAGAATTTAAATGAGATACACAATTATTGATTTTTATATTTTTACCTTCTTTAGTATCTTCTGTAGAAATATTTAATTAATGTGAGTTTAAAATTATTCACTCCTTACAGATACTGCCTAAATATGAATCAATGAGGATTAAGCTAGAAGCGTGGAAACAAATTCAGTGGGTTTATGTAGACACTGATTTAAAACTGTCCAAGACAGATTGTCACTCTGTCACCCTACAGACTGTCACTCCACTGCCCCACTTTTAGATTAGTTTGTCTCAAGCAACTATTATTTCCATATCACTGTAAGATCAGAAAAGAAAATTTTATAGCACAGAAGTAAAATTAAAGCCTTTCAATAGTTATTGGGATTATTGCATAAAATCTAATTTAATCTTCTATCCTACTATCGAATTCCTTAGACTAGAACTGTTGGATTTTATAGAACTTTCTACAAGGCATTATAGCATGGTGGGAAAATTAGATGTAAAATACACCTACCTGAAAAAGTAATTTGTTTATTTCTAGAAATCATTGCTATTTGCAGACAGTTTCATTTCAATAGAAATCAATTTCATTCATGCATGCATGTTCATATGAAAATATTTCCTTTTTTTACTTTTTTTTTAAATGTAACTTCATAATTTCTATTTTTTAACTGGAAATAGATACAAATGTGACTTTTGAAAGAATTTTTTGAATACTCAGTGAAATTAAGCTAGTAAAAATTGTACATAGATACAAAAAATCTACTACATCTGTAGTAGAATATATTAGAAAACTAGAAAAATTAGGTTGGTCAAGGAAATAATATTCAAATAAATATCTGATCAAGATTTGAGAGGTATATTTGTTACCTATTTCTGGTGGTTCAAATTGAGATGTCTTAATTTTTTCATTATCAATCAGAAAGATATGAAAATATTTTCATTAGTCTAATATATGTAGGAATAAAAATTTTCTGTGTGAGATTAGCTTTAGTTTTCCTGCACCTTGACAATAGGTTTTCATGGTTTTTAGCAGTATCTACTGGTGACCGAAATAACTTACAGCAATTAAAACCTTTTTTCTATTTGAGAAATTAATTGATTAGCCAGAATAAACTAAGAAAACACTATTTTTCTGATCATCTCTTTTTCTCTATAATGCATGTCTATATTATCAAGAATAAAATTACAATTTCTTCTTTTAAAATTGTATCCTGTTTAACTTGTCAAGAACTTCTGTTCCTGGTTTAATTTACCTATTGAAAATACTAAATGTTGAAAAAACAAAACTGATGCTAATTTTTTTTAAGAACATATTTGACAGAAGGTTAATAGTTTTGGAAAAGCTTATTTTAATAAGGATTCTCAAAAATTTTATAAATTTCAAAAATTGCATTTATACATATTTCTTTTTTAATAATCTCACAATTTTGATTCTGAAAATTTTAGAAAGCAGCTGAAAATACATTTAGCTTTAATCTTAATACTTAAGGAATAAAGTAGCCAGTGGGACTGTTCACATCTGAAAGTTCTATAGGCCTGAGTGAGACATTAGAATTAGAGCCAAGATAAACTGAAATTATCTCTTTACTGACTACAGTGACTTTGAATTATTTTTTAATAACTTTTATATAAAAGAAAACCTTTTTGGTGTTGGGTATTTCATTCCACTTCAGTGACTTGGGTTTATGGCTAATCTGGATCGCAGTTTAATAAAGCTACAGACAGCTGTAAGCTACGACTATTAAGCAGGGCAAATTTACTTATGTATGCTGTAATAGCCAGACTTTATCTGGTGTCCAAGTCCAGGTTAACTCATTTACAGCTGTATCAGCTACCAGAGGGATCAATCAAACCATTTTGAAACATTTCAGAGACATTTCCCAAAGAACAGGCAGAGCTTTTGTTCCCTTGCTAGAAGGCTATGAAATGTGAAATTATGCATTCCTTGAGATAAACATTGGATGTCAGTGTTGCACCACCAAATTACAGCTCCAAATGGAATAGTGCAAACAGTTCAGTACTACAGTTAGGGTTTTAATAAAACTGACTACATGACCACTGTGGTATATGTTGGTACTGTAGCAGGGTATGTTCAAGTAAAGGGGCCAACTCTTGCACAAGGCAGAAACTAATCTCCAGACACTGATGAAAAAATTAGTAACACTGGCAGTGGCTTCTGGCTGAGAGAGGAAAACTGACTCCATTGCTTAATAGTAAAATCTGTCAGGAAATATTAAAGCTACACATTTATTTTCCTGAGCTTGATCAAAATTTTATTAAGATTTCGATTGCCTCAAGTATTTGGATACTGATACTGAAGTATTCTAGTAAAATATTAATATTATTCTTCAGTAAAATTCTCTTAAAAATTAGGCCTCACAAAGTAACAGTCCAATAGATTCTTCCTAACCATTGGTAAAATGTGTGCCAATAGTCAAGATTTGCATCTCCAACTATAAGTTATTTTAAAACAGATGGAATAAACAGGTTTCAAAAAAAATCTAAATCTGCTATGAAGGGGCAGACTATGGGGGCAGAGTAGAAGTCCAACAGCAGTAAGATTTTTGATGCAGGAGATCACCTTTTCAGAGGTGTTCATATAGCCCCCTCATTTGCATTGCTCAGTGCAGAGCCAAGTCTCAATCTCAAAATGGAGTGATTTGCACCTTCACTACACATCACTCCCTCATCATTTTCTAAGACTTCCTCCAGCCCATAGTATATTTAAATTCAGCCTCTTGTGACAAGGCATTAAAATAGAGAAGATATATATTTTCACTCAGACTGCCTTATTTTATAAATCAGTAAGCAATAAGTAAATCAGCTTCAGTAAGTAATTCCTGCAGTGGAGCCACTGGAACAGGGTACAAATTACATTCAGTGGGGAGGGTGTTTTGTGACTGGAACTTACTTTGCTACCACTGTGCTTCAAGGCACTCATGTGTCCCATCTCCCTTTGTTTTTCACACTGTATCATAAACTTCCACAGGAGAGTGCCATAGATGGCAGAAGGGCTTTTTTAAATACACAAGTATTAGCCCAAGTACATGACAAAATTATTTCCAATGACATTTTGCTGATGTGAACTCATTGCAACGTCTGTGAGAAAGAAGGATGGGGAGCTGTATTCTTGACAGTATTCTTGACAAAGATTTGCTTTGTTTTTTCTCCAGTGAATGACCTGGGAAAAGAAATCACAGCCACATCACTACCCCCAGTTTTGCAATAGAACAGTATTACAGATCTAGTGCTTGCCATCAGCAGAACCCAGGGAAAAGGAGAGAACAGACTTTTATCCTCACGTTGCAAAAGACAGTGAGGATGCAGTTGCTCTCAGCTCTCCTTGCATTCTAGAATACAGACTAGAGCTGAAAGACTCTAGCTGAAAGAGACTACAGCTTTTGAATGCCTACCCAAGGTCCTAAAATGTCATCCACTGCATATGAAGCCCATCCTAGAAGGCCCTTTATATTTAACCTTCATGTTCAGATCAGCACTAAGAATGTCTCTTTTTGATGTAATTGATTCAGACATATGTAAACATTATAACATTTTTCTTTGTTGCTTTATTTCTGTTTTGATAGGCAATGAAAATGAAAAGCATTTATTTTGTTGCTGGTCTCCTTTTAATGATAATTCAAGGCAGCTGGCAAAATCCTCTTCAGGATACAGAGGAGAAATCAAGGTAAATTCTTTAGACCAAACTTTTACAAATACTTGGCGTGAACTTCGTTTTCTTACACTTTGAAGCCAAACATACTATAATTTAAAGACCCCTTTAAGCAGTACTTGATCTACTGTTGAAATCGACAGGGTTTTTAATATTGCAAAGCTTAGCACAGAAATTTGGGGTATTGAAACAATAGCTACCTTGTTTATCCAAGAAAACTGTGTAATTGGGCAGTGTCCGATCTGCTATACAGATTCCTTTCACCAGACAGCTACTGATCAATATGCCACTTGCTTTCACTTTGTGGGAGTAAAAAATAGTATTCTTAAAAGAAAAATCAATGCACCTGTAGACTGTACTGCAACCATTGCAGATTAACAAGGTCTAAACTCTTCACAGATCATTCAAAGCTTCCCATTCTGAACCAATAGAGGAATCTAGACAGCTGAATGAAGTGAAACGTCACTCACAAGGCACATTCACCAGTGATTACACCAAGTACCTGGACACCAGACGAGCTCAGGACTTTGTGCAATGGTTAATGAGCACTAAAAGAAATGGGTAAGCATTTTGGTCACATTGATACAGATCTCCACAAACAGAAACAGCCAAGATCTAGCCAAGTCAGTTTCTTGGTATCAGCTCCACATCCCAGACCATGGATAAACCTCAAATAAGTAAATTACTTGAGGAAAATTTATGTATACAATCATAGAATCATTTAGGTTGGAAAGGACCTCTAAGATCAATTCCAGACATTAACAGAATATTAATATATTATTAGAAATGAGAATCATGCAAAATCAATCAAAAGGATTTGGCTAAATCAAAGTGCAGTATCTGATATGCCACCTAAAAAGACTGTCTCAGCCTCTTTGAGGCAGATTTTCTCAGTGAATCAATTAAGTTCAACACAAATAAAATATATAAATATAATGTACAAATCTGGGCCTCTAGGCCTCAACAAAACTTGCCTGTCTATGGATACTCTAATCCTGATGTTTCATTTGTGAAAAGGCAGCTGAAGTGTAAGTTTTGTTGACCACTGTAAAATTTACCAGTATCATCACTATAAGCTGGCATGGTTTTTTTTTCAAATATACTTTGATTAAACTCAAGCTAGCAAGCTAAGAGCAAGAATAAAATACAAGAGTGTCAGGCTTGTGTTCTAGAGAAAATCTGTCCAAAAAAGAATCCAGAAATATCCAGAAGAATCTTTATTAATGCTTTTAAATCTCTATGGGAGTCTTTAAAGTATAAAGTAACAATTTTTACACATTGTACTAATTTAAATTCATATGTATGAAATATAATTAATATAATATTTATCTACGAGTCATGGGGATTTACCATAATATTCAAATAATAACCAATAAAGCTTTTGCAGGCTCTGCAGTGTACTGCTAATAATGATCTAATAATCGTGCAATTTCACTACAGCCAACAAGCACAGGAGGACAAAGAAAATAACAAAGTCCCTGACCAGCTCTCAAGGTATATTCTATTTGTCCCAACTTGTTTTTTGAAACCAGTTTGAGTTCATTTTCAGTTAAACAAGAAAGAGAACAACTAATGTTCTTTGAAATGTTACCGCAATCAAAGAAATATCATTCAAATACATCATTTCACACCTGCTTTTCACAAGGAAAGAGGATATGTGTCTATTTTATTTATTCCTATACTTGTGTTCTATAGCTATAGATGCAAGGAATGCAACAGGATGAGAATAGGTTTTAGGAAAGCAGATTTCGAGTAATCAAGGAGAGTAGAGAACATAAAAAGAAAAACTTGGTATAGAGAAAGGCTGAAGAAAAAAAAATAAACAAAAACAACCACATTATGTTGAAGAACAAAAAACCAGTGAGAAGATTAGTGAAAGGAAGGTGGCCAGGAAAATTTGCAGAGAGCTGATTAAACATGATGCAATGTTCAGCTCTCAGCACTCAGTCCCGTGTTTCATAAACCACTTATTACAGAAAGGAGAAGACCTGCTGAAGGCCAGAATTCTGTTTCTTGACTGTGTTTCTGGGAAAGGGTTAGAGAGATTAGAAATTTTAAATAAATACAGGAGAAATTAAGTGAGTGTTTTTGCAAAACCGATTAAAATACCTATATCAATTCTTTCTCTTGTCAGAAAATCCAAAAAGGATAGCCCAGATCACAAAGACCCTTACATTCACACTGTCAATATTAATAACAAATTCGTAATAATGTTTCCACTTCATTGAAACAGCATATCTCAAAAAAAATTAACATTTCATTAAAAATGTTCCAAACAACTCTAGTTAGCATGCTGATGAAAAGTGCAGATGGTACTAAATTAGGAGGAATAGTGACATCCCAAGAAGAAAAAATAATAGAAAGAGCTAGATTTGGGCAGAAATTAGCAAATTTTAAAACAGAGATGCAAGGGAATTTATTAATGGAAAATATTCCATAACATGTCTACTTCTTAGTGCAGTTTGCTTTCCCAAGAGCACTGTAACATAATTTTGTGTTATATCAGAGAAAGAACCACAATGAGGTGTAGGGAGAGAGAAGAGAATGCCTTTTATAAGATGGAGTTGATCAGGCTTGAAAGTTTTCCAAGATTATGACTTGGTCAGAGTGATGATTTAAAGGGTGTTCATAAAACAACTCAAAATGTAAACTTGAAAGGAATTAAGTCTGAATAGTTTAGCTCAGAAATAATGAAGGTGAAGGTAGGGGGAGCATTTAACAAAGGGCAACAAAAAGCATGTCTGTATAATACAATACAGTTTCTAGCTCCTACTTAATTAGTAAGCTCAAACTTAATTAGTAACTTAATTACTATTCCAATACAGCTGTAATTGCTTTCCACACCTGAAGTGAGTTGTTTAGAACTAGTTCAGGAATGTCTGCACAAAACTGTATTGCATGGTACAGGCAATACCTTCAGAACTGAAACCTAGCAAAAAAAAATATGTCAAGATCAATTTGTGGTGCAAAAAGAACCGCTCTCTCCTATAGAACCATTAGTCTGGCATGTGGGAAATTGAAATCAATAAAGATTGGTAAAAAGTTAAATTCTTACACCGTCTGCTCCTGTGGTACTGCTCTCCTTTCAGCAATGCCATCTCCAAGCGCCACGCTGAATTTGAGAGACATGCTGAAGGCACCTACACCAGTGACATCACCTCTTATTTGGAAGGTCAAGCTGCCAAAGAGTTCATCGCTTGGTTAGTGAATGGACGAGGAAGAAGAGAGTAAGAATCCATCCACTCCTCTTATTAAATTTTGCCTAGTATTTGGGGTTAGAAATCATGTCTGATGAAACTTTGGTGTGTTTTTGATCATTCTTGCTGTACTTCATGTCTTTCTTTTGTATTAGAAGATATTCTGTTGGTGATTGACTACCACTTTACATTATTAAGTTCAAATATAGATTAAAACCTGTTCAGTATGCTGTTACACTCTAAAAGGTCAAGTTTTATTTAAGGTTAACACATCTAAAACTAAACCAGACCTTCTTCCTCTAACTACGACCTTTCCCCTTCACATAACATTGCTTACAGTCTCCTTAACTGCTATTGAGATTATTCAAGTTGGTGTCATTTTAAAATGCTTTCTCTTTTTTTCCTTTTACAGTCCATCTTTTCCTCTGCAATATTTCCAAGATTAAATTTTTACCAGTGTCATCAGGTGTACTCTGTGTGCTGATGATCATTCCCAGCAGTAACTAATAACTTCTTTTCCTCTTCCCATGCTTCTCAGAGTCTCCCCAAGCTGCTGCTGCCCTAACAACTCTCATTTGCTATAACTTATGTTCCTTTTTAAGATGCCTCTGATTCTTTTGCCATGGTTTGCAGTTCCCTGGACACAAAGCTCCAGTAATGGTTTTGCCTACCTATGATTTCTTTAATTTCTACCTTGTTCTCCACACACTCATTGCAGGTTTCTCTATCCTATCCACTTCGTGTACTCCCTCATGACTTTACATCTTTTATCATGATGGTCTTGCACTTAGAATGGCATTGCCTTCAGTCTCCTGCAGGCATCTTCTCCTCATCTATTTCCAACTCTGCATGGTTAGGAGCTACACCATGCAGCTGCCACTCTCCACCTTTCAACTGTTCTGTACTTATTTGTGCCTTTAGACTGTAAGCTCTTTGGGGCAGGGATTTCAGTTCATCCTCTGATTAAATATTCTAACAGCTGTAAAGTATTATGTAAGTCTCTCACTTTACATAAATATAATAATAATAAATAATAATAAAATACAGTCTGTAAGACAAGATTGTGTGTTTTAGTTAAGGAAGACTAAATAGGAAAAAGTTTTATAAATATTGACAATTTCCTAAAAAAAACAGAGTTAAATAAATTAGGTTAGCTATACAGAGAAGGGAAAAGCTGGTTCCCCTTCCTAGTTATGTTCAGACTTCCACTTTTTTTTCTGTCATGTTTTATTTTCATGAGCAGAAATAGGGTATTTCTGTATCCATTTGAGAGAAATACAACCTCAACTGAACTTAGAAACCTAGATGGATAATTAATTGTAAACACTTCTGCTTTCCAGTATTTAGTACTATTTGTGGTTGAACTTGTATATAGTCTTCCTTGAAATGGACCAGTCTGCCTGTTATTGGATCCAGGACCCAGGGTGCTTCAGCATCAGCCCACCTCAATGAAATCCATCAAAATCTTCCTATATTTGATGGGATGAAACAAGAGAGGAAAGTTTTCTACATCAAACTCTGGTTTTGACAAACTGGTTTTCCAGCAGTCAAAAAAAGAATGGAAAAAGAATCAGGATCTGATTCCAAGTATAAAATGCAACATTCTACGATTTTATATCAAACAAGCACATCGGTTTTATACAGGTGCTTTAAGTGAGCTATTTCAACCACCCTTCTGCAAAAAAAAAAAAAAAAAAAAAAAAAAAGCTGCCCTTAATAATTCTTATAAAGAATAAGAATTCTTAGGAAATATAATTTTAAGTAAATAAATAGGCCTTATGTACAAATAAAACAGAAAAATTTGACTGTAATGTTTTACTAGTAATAGACACTGCAGAACAAGATATATTTTAGCATGTGTGACTTTTTCAAAACTGCTAGAGAGGAGTTTAGGCTCACTGGAAGGAACGGCTGTGTGTTTGGAAAATAATGCCTCAAAAGATGTTCTGACACGCATCGTGCTATACTGAGCCATAACATCAGGCTCAACCCTTAACTCCTCAAAACGACAGGGAATGTGCAGTGTATTAGAACCCTGTAACAAGGCCCTTTTAAATGGTTTGTTTGTTTTGATCTGCACAGTGTTGATAATTTCTTACCTTTGAAGTTTCCCAGAAAAAGCTCTTGTGGCTGAAGAAATGGGTCGAAGACATGCAGATGGCACTTTCACGAGTGATATCAACAAAGTCCTTGATGACATGGCTGCCAAAGAGTTCCTAAAATGGCTAATTAACACAAAAGTTACCCAAAGGTGCCTGAATTTTATACTATTCTTAATATACTGATATTTTAAATGCATTTGTCACACCTGGGGAAAATACTACTAATTTTTCTCTTAGCTATCTGTAGTATGTTGCAAACTTTGTTACAGACAGATGAAGAAGGATAAGACACTAAATGGAACTTATTCCAAATATAATTTGAATTTTTATCAACAGTGAACCTCTCTAGTAATTTCCTATTTAACTTGAAAGTAGTTCTGCCACTGAATGTTACCAGAAGTAAGGTCATATTAAATTACTGAAAAATAAAATTTCGCTTTGCATGGAAATTATAAAATCAGAAATATTTATTGGCAAAATTACACCAAATTGATTATTCTTTAAAGACTGTGATATAAAACACTGCCTTAATCTGTGGCTTGTCATTAGGGAACAGTGCTGTAATCTGAGTTTCTGACAGGTGCCTGTTTGGGAGCCCTGCTTTAGTTTGCCTGTATGTAGGCAAAGCAGCATTTACTAAATGAGCGCTGTGAACAGGTTAATATTTGGGAATTATTTGTTAAAATTAACAAAGCATTTTAAAAAGTAATTAAATGCCAACACAAGACACATGTGAGTGGCCAGATTTTTTAAAATGTTGGAAATCCCCTTTGTGTTATTAAAGCACCCAAAAAGACTAGTGATTTTGGAAATCTGAAACAAAACTAACAAAAAATTTAGAAAGTGTGGTTAAAATACAGTTTTTATTAAAATGTTACTATTTTTATGTTTGCAGTTCAGCATTGAAACAAACAATTTAGGAAAAGAATCTATTAGAAACTACTAAAATGCTTTTCCTGTAGGAATAATTGTTTTCAATCTGTTATTAGAGAGAGGCATTGAGAGGTCTGTGAAACTAACATCTGCTCACTCTTAAACAGAAAAAATATGTTCCACACATATTTCATAAATCTTGGGAGATTTAGAATATTTCCTAATTGCTGCTGCTTTTTTTCTTTCTTTTTTTTTTTCCCCAGAGACCTTTTGGAAGAATACCAGTAAAAATGAAAAATAAAATGGAATACATGAAGATCTTCATTTCATCAACTGCCAGTTATTAAGAGATTCTGAAATCTGTATTCTGTCATTTACATTTGTTGTAACAAAGCTATGTCACCTTGCATGCCAGGAAATAATTGTACTATAGTTTAGTGTTGCCAAAGGTTTATATATGGAAAACCTGTTGTCTAAGGGATGGTTTTCTTAACAGCTTTAAGACTATGAAAGTTCTATAACTTCATGTTTTGCATTTATTAGGACTAAAATAACTCCATTTATATTTAAGGATAAAATTATTTTTCTAAAAAATTTACTTCTACACACAAATTATTCAATTACCAATTATATGTGTTATTCATAAGGGGCTGGCAGTTACAAATGCCTGAGAAGTGAATATCCCTCTTATAACCTTTGTTATAAAAAGGCTAAGCTTTAAGGGTATTAAATTATAGCCTTAAATAAATTTTTTCAAGCTTCTTTTCTGTTGACTTCTCATTGTGTATATGCCATGTTCCTCTTTGCACTCCATTTCATTTTATTCTAATATTTTAGTGTCTCTGAGATTTTAGAAGTGGTTTTGTTTGGAATTATAAACTCAGAATCGTTTGATCACATTTTCTCTGCATTAATTCCCAGAAAAGAGCTGTGTGAACTCTGAACTATCTTTAGGTGAAAAATAAGTCATGTAAAATGAAGCTAGAGGGGGAAACATGACTGAAGAGACAATTATTCTTCATTAGCATAAATTCTGGCTCAGAACATGAGGACAGCTTTGAAAAATGTTAAGTTTAATATAGTCCATAAGTGTGGAAACTGCCCCAGAACGCCTTCAAATTTTGTAAGATTGCCAAGCCAAGCCAAGGCCCTCTAATCCATGCTATATTCCTTCCTTCCTTCTTCCTCTGAGGATCATTTTTATGGCTGCTGCCTCCTACTTCCAATGACTACCCAAAGCCCCTTTTCTTCCTCTTGCTACTTTAGCAATATACCAGGGATCTATATTAAAATGTCCTAAAGGGGAAGTGGTTTAAGAGAAATCCAATGATCTTAACAAGTATCTAGCAGAAGTTGATGTGAAATAGGACCATTGTTGAATCAGAATTACTACCTATAATCTGTGCTAGGAATAAAATTTTTATGGGAATAAGTTCTTTTAAAGCATCTGAAACTTCCACTTATAATCTAAAATTTCTGGGAAAATATCAGATCATTCTTCCAAAGTGCTATAGGAATGAATATTCTGTAATTTCAGATAAGAACAGAGCATACCCAATTTGGCATCTTGATCAGCTTCTTGGCAACAACAGAAAGCTGTTCTAACATCCCAACTTAAACCAATTTAAACTCAATAGAATCTTGCACTAAAAAATACATATATAAAATCATAACATCCAAAATACTACTGGATATAAGAAAAGAAAAAGGAAAAAAAGGTGGAGGCTATGTATACATATTATTTGTTTATTTAATCCCATATGTACACAGTGATTTTGGTTCAAGTGGAACTGGAAAAGATTTAGTTATACACAGTTGGATATATATGGTCCAGGATAAAATGGTACAAGGTAACTCTTCTGTTCCCACAGACTGAACAATTGCCTTTGAAATGTTTTATTTCACTTTATTTCACTTTATTTCTCTTTATTTCACTTTCGCTGATTCCCAGGATGCTTTGGTGTTCTGAAGGACAGGATTCACCAGTTACAAATCCGTTTTTCCACGGTGTCTGTCACCAGGGATTTTGAGCCCCTCCTGGTGATGATTTTGTCAGCTATGAAAATACTGGGCTTTCCACACTTTTGTTACAAAAGATATGCTTTAGGAACAGAGAGATATAAATTATTTTCTCAAGTTTATGCAGCTTGTCTGGAACACAACAAACATTTAACCTCTAATTTTCTAAGTCATGATCTAGAGCATGAATCAAAAGTAACCCTTTCTTCACAAGTGAGACAAGCTGAGCTTATAATCAGAAATATCAAACACATGTATCACCTCAACAGGACTAGGATTTACATATCCTGAAATCACAGAGCAAGTCCATATGGCATCAGTAATAAGGTATGCCCTGGATATTTCTCACACATGCTACATGAAATTCAGTGAAGAGTATAAATATAGGGGAAAATGAGTCCCAATCTCTTTGTCTTTACTACAATAGCTGAAGTCCTCTCTGTATTGCCTTGAACTTTCAGGTGGCCTTATATTTAAAAGTGTCCCTACTGTGTTTTATTTGCTGAGTGTGCAGCATCTTTTCTCTTCCATACTATTCACTAAGTATCTGGAAAAATAAGCACATTGCATTAAAACAAGACAACTACTTGGAATTAATACCCCAAAAAAAAAAAAAAAAAAAAAAACCAACACAGAAACCTGAGATACTCTAACCACTCAACTGTGCTCAGAGGACATGTAAGTAGTAGTTCCCAGGAAAATAATTTTCTGAAGAAAAACATACAAACTTGAAAGAGCTAAATGACAGCTGCTACTAACCACATTGAAATTGATGTCCCAGTGACATAATCACATAAAGCAGGGATTTGTCTCTCTTGGTTTACAGTTAACACTCTCTTCACAATCCTCTCAAACAGAACCAATGCAAAGATGCCACAAAACTGTCATGCCATTTCAACTCCTAATGCAAAGAAAAAATGAAACTCCACTATTCACTGGAGCCACTGAATCCATACAAAACCTTATCCAGCCCATATTTTGTCTCCCACAGCAACACACTGAGAAATCTGGAATACATCATTGCACCTGCAAAGTAAACTTTACAGATTTTAGTAACCTTTTTTTTTTTTTAAATTCTGCAGAGAGCTTAAGTTTTCCATTTTTTGCAGTTTGACTTTTCTAAATATTTCTGGAGGAAAGGCTCAAATACATAAACAGATGTCTAATGAAGTCTTGAGTTTTACTGAGGCTAGAAGTCTGAGGAAGACATTGCATCTGGCAGGTCCCCAAACTGCTTGGGAAGTTCAGCCTCAGGCTGAAAGCTGTATTTTCATTCTTTTCTAGTAAGTAGCTCCTTGCAATCATGCAACTTCTTTATGAATACCACTCTGTTGAACATACAATGAAGATACAGCTTCTCAAATTTCATCACGTAGCAGCCACTGCTGGATAGTCATTTGTTTAATATCTTGGCATGGTGATAATACACATCTGATTAGAAAAGAACACCACAGTATAAAGTAACTTGAAATATTTAGCTGGAAGAACTTTTTTAAGTCTCAGGCTATCACAAAAGACAATCTGACCAAGAACCAGAAGCACAACCATAACTATATTTTTTTGGGCTCATGGGTGTTTTGATCAGTCAGGAGGAACTTGAGATTTTTTTCAAGTTGTAGAGAATCATTGTCAGGAACTATTACAATTCAATGGAAAACATATTCTGCTTTACTGACTATTACTGAATCACTCAGGTTGTTCTGCCTACAGATTTGGGTCCTGTAAGTCCCTCTGGCATGACCAGAGTCAGAGGCACTGTAGGTTACTAAAAATTTGATCTAGACATAGGAATCCAGATTTCCAAAGGTACTGAAAATGGTGTTCCCACAGAAACCAGCAGTAACCAGCCATATGCATTGACAGTACTGCTCCTTTTTTCTCCTTAGAATTCACCACTGAGAAACTTTAAAATATGGTAGATAATCTCTCAAAATATTACTAAACTACAACTTGGCTATGAAAAGCTACAAAACATTCAGGTACATTTTTTCACAAGACTGACATAATTTGACTGTGCTGTATTTTGAGACATTGTGATGATCATTACTTAAATGTTTAGGGGGAATAAAAAGCACAGATTAGCTGAATTATATCTATGTTGTGATTCCTACTCACTAGGAAAAGGAAAATTCACCCTGGGGTGAGGGGTGGTGGTGTTTTATTTTCCATTTTGATTGTTGCTAAGACCAACAGATGCACAGTATACCAGACTGATATTTAGGTGGAGCTGTAAGACATTCTGAAACATTGGTCATGCATCTTACAGCATATAATGAGATGCTACTTTGAAAAGTAATGTAAAACACTGTTATTTCACTGTGATTTTACTTTATAGAAGTGGCCTAATCTACTCAGAGATTAGTGATTAGCAAACTGTGAAATTGCTGCATGGTAAATGTACACTGGGCTACCTGGAACCACTGTCAGGGCACAATAATGACCTTCTTAAGGTAACCCAGTACAGCCAGCACAGCATAAATTTGTAACTAGTACCAGCTGCTACCTTCAAGGAGAATGGTATACAACAATGAGCAAGAACATGTTTGTACCTAGATGAAGTCTCTTAGTTCCCAAACAGACACATCCTTTATGTTTGTAAACACTTTGGTTATATTAAAGGAAACTTTTTTATCACAAAAAGCTATTATCCCACTTCCAGACACAGTTTGCTTAAGAAACAGCAGTAAGATATTAAATGCTGTGCTCTGTCTGCAGAAATAGAATGAAGGAGCAAGCAGCATAACCTTTCTGAAAGCTTTGACAAGTTCTTTGAAGGCAAGACTAAGAACATTTGCTATTTCCCTTGACTTGAAATCTTGCTTCAGCAGATCATATACTTTTTCTGTTACATTTCTCAACTCGTAAAATACCTGCATCTGTTTCTGGTAGTTGCTAGTGCTCTGCAATTAGAGGAAGAAAATCTAACGTGGATAAAACAAAAAGCACGACTTACTGTTTTGGAGGCTAGAGCTCTTAAAATCATTTAGAAACTCAGACAGTTTTTTACTAACTGGTAAGACTCAGCTTTTTAAACAATCAAAAGCTTTACATTTTTGATTTACAGGTTATTCTGTCTTTTCCAACAATTTGTCCTACTTTATCAGCACATACTCAAAACTCTCCTTGGAAAGGAAATTGTTTCATGTCATAAAACTCACCACTAAAATTTAAACTTTTGTCCTATACTTACATTTTCTGGTCTTAATTTAAAGACCCACTTAGCAGACTTACACGTCTATCTCCAGTGCCAAAAAACTATAAATACAAGCCCTTCCTGCAATTTTATCAGTTTTTTCATGACTTGACTGTCAGAAAAAGAAGTTCAAAGAGCAGAAACTTAACAAGAAATGCTGGTGTTATCAAAACATTGGGAGTTTTCCATCAGCGTTCGAAGGCACTGCGGTTCTGGGCCGCTATCTGATTTCCGCCAGAAATCCCCCCGCTGTCCCCAGTCTCTCCTCGGCCGCGTACGGCGGTGTCACCGCGCTGCCGGGGGAAGCGCCGCTCAGAGCGCAGAGCCAGCGGCAAGCCGGGCTCTTGCACAACCCCCAGCGCCTGCCGCTCCCCAGGCAGCCGCCCCCAGCCCCCGCCCAGGCGCCGCTCACGCGGAGAGCCCCGCGGGCAGCGCCGGGGCTGCGGAGCCACAGCGCGCCCGGCGAGCCCGGCGAGCCCGCCCCGCTCCGCGCCGCGATGCCGGTGGGCGAGGGGACGGTGGGCGGCAGCGCGGGCAGGGCCTGCGCCGCCGGCGGCTGACGGGACTTCTCTTGCAGAGCTTCCTGAAGTGGCTGCTGGGGATCCTGGGGGTCGCCGTGGTTGTCGTGGTCATCACCGTGCCCCTGGTGCTGCTCACCCGCGGTAAGTGCGCGGCGCGGGGAGGGGCGGGGGGCTCGGCGGCAGCGGGGAAAGTTCTGCGGAAAGTTTCTGCCTCAGGGAACGGCGTCCGCAGAGCTGCAGCTGCTGGCTCCTCCAGACTGGGAGGTACGACCGTCTCGCCAGAGAGGGTGGGGGGCGCCGGGACAGTTAAAAAGTCTCTTGTTTTTCTTGTTTGTTGGTAATAATTAGAAGCATTGTCGTTTTCACCACTTTCTGTTCTTACTGTCGCCAAAGGCTCTCGAAGCGGCAGTAAACTGCCAATTACTCATTTTTCTAGAGTGTATTGAAAAGATTATATTCCCTCTCGCTTGCTTTGTTTGCACAACTTTTGTTAACGCCGTTGAGAGAAATTATTTAAACAGCACAGTTACAGAGGTCAGAAAGGTACAGAAAGATTCGGAATGTGTTTTTGGACTCTGACCAGTTAGCACTTTCCAGGTCGCCCTCGTAGCTCTGGATGTTAATGTGAAACAGCATTAAATCCTGATCAAGCGATGCATTGCTTTCTGCTGGTAGGACAGAGCTGCTCTCGTTTTGTGTTCTTGTGATTAACAGCTGAGCAGTCGTGATACGTACAGCCAGCACAGCACACTCTAAGGAAGGGTTTTCTAGACTAGACCTAGGGCCGAGAAATGCACCCCCAAAAAAAGTGAAGATGTGCAAGCGGATCTTGGTGATTTGTTCGGAAATTGCTTATGTGCGCACAAAGTTGGGGGGTTTTGTTGTTTCGGGTAAAGAGGTGGAGCTTGTGTCACTGGTGCTCATTAAACTGTTTTGCAGTTCAGCTCTATTAATATTAATGTCAGTATCACAGTCATTCAGAACTGGATTTTCAAACTCCAGATATCTGAGTTACATGCCTTCTAGGCTGAAACTTCCATCAGTGGATGCTGAGTCTATTTTCTCTTATTTTTGGGCAGCTTTTTGCCACTTATCTCAAAAAAAGCAGATTTTTGAGGTGACAAAAAATACTCTGAATTTCACAAGTGGGGAAGAGCAAGAGAAAGGGTCTTGATAACTTATCAGATGGATGTGTGCAGGCGTAACACCTAGTGAAAGAATTCGGTATGCAGGCCTGAACTCTGCTGAAGAGTTCGTACTTGTCTATCTTGATGCCAATGCTATGTCTTGCTGTAAATAAAGTGGGTTTTCTTCTTTCATGAATTGTAGCATAGGAGTTCTTTTCCTCTAGAAGTGGCTGCGATTCAAGATCAGTCATTCAGTTACATAGTAAATTAATTTTACTTCAAAGAGGCATTTCTGTTCTACGATACACAGAACACCACCATGCTGTCAGCCTTGGCTTGTGTCCTTTGGTTGTAAAAGAGTAGAACAGTGTGTCAGACTTCTTACTGTTGGTTCAAATTAAGGCATAGAGAACACACCCAGGTAGTTCATTAAGTCCCTCTGGGTAAGATAAGGATTGAAATGGAGTGGTCCCAGTTCAAAAATTTCAATTCCTGTCTCTTCACAAATCAGGCCAGCAGTAACATCTGAACAACTGTGACCATTGTAGTTTGGGAACTGCAGAGTTCTTTTGAATTTTTGACTGAAGGGTGCTAAACAGGTGTTTTCTGTTAGCTGAGCGTGTACAGGGTGGTGCACTCATAAACTAGTAATTTATTGGTTAGGGCAATTAATCACTAGTTTGATTATATGGCTTTTATGAACAACCACAGGACATGAGTCAGCTAGGGATGCTACTTAGGCCAGGCAGGTGATTGAGTACAAAATTAAAATGATAAAACTGCTTTGGGAAGGAGCAGCTCATGTGACAGTGACTATGTGAAATCAAAGTCTGCTCTGATAAAAATTCCTGTAATTGCAGTCAAATAGTTTTCATCCCAATGGTTCGAGCGTTGTACAGGGAGTGAATATGACAGTTATTGATATAAACAGATAATTTTGAGTTTGAATTTCTTACCTTTGGTCTGCAGCTGTTTTCCCTGCCATACTTCTCAATGTATTTTCATTTCATAAGCTTAGTATTCATGTAGCACATAATTAGTTTGATAAGTGGTCTCCAGTGCAGTGAAAGGCAGTGGAATTTTGCCTCTCCAGCAGAGTTTTGGCTTGTTGGCTGGCCTGTAGGCCTTGCAAGGAGACCTTCTGCTTCTTTTCTTGCAGACACTTAGCATGGACAAATAGTGAAGACTTAAATTTGTGGAGTAGTTCCTTAATTTGAGGTGCAGCCATTTACCTGGAGGGTCTGCTGCCAGAACTCGGTACAAAATTCTGTATTTCATTTAGACCCACTGCCTATTTTGACACTTCATTTTATATTTAATAACCACATGGGGCTACTTTCATCAAACAGTTTAATTTCAAAACAGTGTTGGGCTTGTATTTGAAGTCTGTTGATCAAAGCATTGTTGTGCTTTGAGGAGCTATCCAACAGGTAACTACAGCAACAAGTTGCTACCCTTAAAGCATGAGTATTTTATAAAAAAATATTTGGTATGTTTGTTCACGATTTACCAATTTGCTTACACTTCTCACATTTTTTTCTTCTTTTATAACCTTCCATGCAAAAGGCAGATTGAAACATCCCCTGTCTATATATACCTTTACCACTTCTCTGACTGCAGGTCTTGTTACAGCTGGGCAGGAACACCAGGAGTGGGAGGATGAGCAGCCAATGCTGGGAGCAGCAAGGAGACAGTGCAGTATTTGCTATTATTCTGCTGCCATGAGCAAGTCATAGACAGCCTTAGAGTGAGGGTCCCATACAGCTGTCTGTCCACAAACCAGGTTTCTTCACTCACAGGTGTAATTCTCTAAGGGTGAGATATTCACTAAATGAGAAGCTTTTGTGGTCTTTTGATGGAAATGTGCTCAGGAGAGGCTGGAAGAGCACAGCAGGTCTTGGGGAAGGTAATGACCCTAAGTTGCCTGAGTGTTCTGTGTGAGTTTGAAAAGATAGGGAACGGACATGTTTTCCTGCTACATGTCCTTGACTTCTGTAACTGTCATTTATCTCAGTTACCTACCCTAATTCAAGTGTTGGGTAATATAATATAAAACCCATTATCAACTGTAGATTGCTATCTGTAGAACACGTCTGCTATTATTTCCTTGCTTTGCATGAGATGGGTAAATTTGAGAGAGATTCCAGAGGTACGATTGACCAAGTTAATGATTAAAACTCTCCAGGGAAGTATCTGCAGTCCGGTGGAGTGGCTTTTGGATGAACTGCCCCAGGAGGTGTCACAGCACTCACATTTGGTTGTGATCTCTCCTGAATGTCCTGTATCAGCTCCTGGATATTTGATAGAACTCTGAATTAAGTGAGCCGTTGGCCCGAGCCAGCAAAGTAGTTTTTACCTACTTTTTTTTTTTTTTTCTGGCAATCAGGTCTCTAACCGTCACATAGTGACTGGGGGCTGGAGTATACAGGAGGGGGGAAGAGTTAGAGCACTCTTTTACATGTTGGAAGAGAAATGGAGAAACAGCAGATCTGGAAAAACTAGCCTGAAATGTCTCTTACTTTTCTGACCACTAAATCAGCCAGGATTCCCTTGCATCTCTCCCGCTGCTCCTAAATTACATGCTTTGATTGCAGGTCATTCTTGTTCTTCTGGCTTCACTTTAAAATGGCAATGACCATTCACCTTTTCTGATTTTTATAATTTCTCTATTCCTTTCTTGTTATTACTGAACATCATGCTTGCGCTTGTCTTTCCCTTTACATGTTTTTTCCTGTCTCTCTCAGTAGTGGTGAACATGCAGTTAAGCTTCCAATATTACTGCTTTTGTCATTTACCATGGTTTAAAGTCCATTCATTTCTTGCCCCTTTTCTTTTTAAATTACATGTGGAAATTAGGAAAATGCACCTTTACATTGGGGAATAACCAAAACATATGCCAAAAGTCATTTCTCAACATGGTTCCATTTTGGTATGGTGATATGTCATACCATAAACCTTACACAGTTTAACTTCTTGTTTGCTTTTACACTTGTCCTGGTTTTGGCTGGGAATCAGGTATTTTCTCCTGGTAGCTAGTCCAGTGCTCTGTTTTGGATTCAGTATGAGAATAAGGTTGATAACACACTGATGTTTTTTGGTTGTTGCTAAGTAGTGCTTACTCTTAAGTCATGGACACCAGTTTCCCAGGCTCTGCCATTTAACAGGTGCACAAGGAGCTGGGAGGGAGCATGGCCAGGACAGCTGATCCAAAGGAATATTTAATAACACATAATGTCATGCTCATATAAACTGGGAGATGCCTGGACAGGCTGGACATTGGTCAGTGGGTGGTGAGCAAATTGTATTTTGGGGTTTTATTCCTCTCGCTTTTCTTTTAATTACAAATATAATAACTATTATTAGGAGTATTGCATTTAGTTTTATTTCAATCATTAACTGTTCTTTCAACTGTTCTCAACCTGTGGGTTTATCTTTTCCTGATTCTCCTCCCCATCTCCACTGAGGGCGAGGGAGGAAGGAAGCTAGTGGTACTTAGTTGCCGACTGAGGTTAAACAATGTCAACACCTCACACCTACGGAAACCAACTCAGTTTTTCTCTTAAGAGAGGATGGCATATTAATAGGAAATTCCAAAATTCAAACAGAATTGTTTATCAACTTTGTGTGAGTACTGCTTTTGTAAACGGTTAAGAGACTTCTTTGCAGAAGGACTTACAGTTTTACTGTTGTACCAGGGGTATTATGATGTAACTATTTTTAGTATATCATTATGACAGTGGAAATGTGTACTGTCAGGAGTCAGACCAGGGTAGAGATGAATCGTGGAATCATTAAGATTGGGAAAAACCTCCAAGATCATCAAGCCCAACCTTTGAATGAACATCACTCTATCAACTAAACCATAGCACATCCTGTCATCTCTTAAACATTGACAGGGATGGTGACTCCACCACTTTCCTGGGCCCTTCTTTCCATTGCTTAACAGCCCTTTCAGTGAAAAAAATTCTTCCTAATGTTCAACCTGAACCTTCTCTGGCACAGCTTCAAGCTATTTCCTCTTGTCTAGTCGCTATCTGCCTGGGAGAAGAGCCTGCCCCCCACCTGACTACAGCCTCCTCTCAGGTAGTTGTAGAAAGCAATACCATTCCCTCTGAGCCTCCTCTCCTCAGGTTGAACATTCCCAGCTCCCTCAGCCATCCCTCACAGGACTTGTACTCCAGACCCTTCACCTGCTCCATTGTCCTTCCCTGGACATATTCCAGCACCTCCAGGTCTGCCGTGAACTGAGGGGCCCAGAACTGGACAGAGCACTCGAGATGTGGCCTCACCTGTGCCGAGTACAAGGGGACAATCACAGCCCTGTTCCTGCTGGCCAAGTTATTCCAGATGCAGGTCAGAATGCCATTGGCCTTCTTGGCTTCCTGGGCACACGCTGGCTCATGTTCAGTCTGGTGTTGACCAGCACCCCCAGGTCCTTTTCAGCTGGGCAGCTTTCCAGCCCAGTGGCGCTTCCTGGGGTTGTTGTAACCCAGGTGTAGGATGTGGAGCTTGCTGAGCCTCAGGCAGTTGGCCTCAGCCCATCAATCCAGCCTGTCCAGACCCCTCTGCAGAGCCCTCCTGCCCTACAGCAGAGCAACACTCCTGCCCAGCTGGTGTTGTCTGCGAACTTAATGAGGATGAACTCAATCCCCTCATCCAAAGCATTGATAAAGATTATTAAACAGAACTGGCCCAAATACTGAGCATTGGAAGCTAGTTATTTGGAGTTTAGAAAAATAAGTCTGTATGTGGAATTGTTCAAAAAGAAAAATAACAAGAAAATGCAGCCTCTCTGAGAAACCTAAGAGTGAAAGAAGCAGTTTTGTTAAAACATCCAATGACCTGTATATCATCTTCAAAGCCCATAAAATGCTCTTGAATGTCAGCAATTACCTTATTCTGCCAAAATAAACCTGTTTGACCTTTCTTTTCAAATAGAATCTGAACAATAAGAACCAAAATTTGGAATTCAATGTATGTTGAGTATCATTGGTCACATTGATACCGTTGGTGGCACAAAGTAGATAAGTAAGAATATACTGGTAATGGCCTACCTTGTAGATTAAGAAAATGCTTCAACTAGAACTTCTATGACTGTACCCTTACAGCTTGGCGTGTGTTTTCATATTCAGATACTATGCGGAAGGTGTTGACAGAAAATGAAATTTTAATTTTATACATAGCCAACAAATCTTAATAGTGGCCTGATTTTTAGTAATGAGACCTTAGCAAAATATGTATGTCACCAGGGAGAAAAACATTCATCAGTTTGGAAAAATCCCTAAACCTGTTCATCAGCCACCTGTCTTAAATTGCTTCTCCTTTTCCAAGAGAGAGTTTGTTCCTTTCTGAAGCCCCTCTGATTGAAAATGACACTTTCTCGATTAGGAAGAAGTCATATTCCCAGCTAGACAACTGTGTATGAATATTAAATACCCACTTGTTCATAATCCATCAAATTAAATATTCAGTTAAATAAATAACCTGAGAAATTAATATTCTCACAGAAACTTCAAGAGAAATAAATCCAGCCTAGTAATTTTTTTAAAGAGTCACATTTCACATGGAATTGGGCAAGCATTTTTAACCTTTTCTGAGCATTTTAGGATAAAATCACTGTTTGTTACCTCTCTTGCAGAGGTAGTTGTACAGTCTGTGCTGTATATATATGGTTATCTTATTGTTTGGAAATATGAGTAAAGCTGTAATAGCTGATATAAATCAGCTTCATGTGCTGATATAAATCTTCGTGTGCTGTTCCAGATGTCACAGGTATCCAACCTGCAGAAAGAGAACCTGCAAAAACTGTTGTGAGGTGTTTTTGTGTGTGTGTGTCTCCCCAAGGACTTGCTGTCTTTTTCTTCTTCAGCATAAGGAAAGTGAAGGCAGTGTGTTTAAAAGTATCTAAAAGACTGGGGTCTCAGAATTGGTGGGGCAGGCTGGCACCTTGGTTGATCAGTCACCACATCTGTACTTGAGTGTTTTTATCAGTTGCTTTTATTCTGGTCTTTTGATTTAGGCAGTTGAAATAAAAATTCCTTCCCTTCTGGACCCTGTCGGTAAAAGGGTATATGCAGGTAGATGAGGGTAGATTTTAGTTTTCCATTAAAAAAATAGTCAGGGAGGATGCAGGGAGAGAATTGCACACCTGAATTTAAAATCTGTAGTCTTTGTTCTCAGAGGAAAAAAAATCACAAAGACTCACAGACTCAGTTGTTGTTGTTATTACTTGTCATACTTTGGAAAATGTGGCCTGTGCACTGCAGACAATAACAAAGAAATACTTTGCATAGAAGCTGACTGCAGCTGAAGTTGATGACCAAACTCATTAGCTTAACTAGATTAAAAGTTTCACTTGGTCTTTTCAGACTAACCCAGTTACTTGGCTTTAATTTTCTAGTTAAATTGTCATGCTAAAATAAAGTTAAAGATATTGTGGTGAAAATCACATCAATAGAGGGATAAATGTTTAAACAATTATTTCATCATAATCTTATTAGGAAGTGTTTGTTGTTTAAATATTTTTATTAGACCTTCCCTGAATATTTTACTGTTCCTCAGATTTCTAGGGCTTTTTTATTTGAGACATTTCTGAAATTTGAGCTTAAGGAAAAGCAAATTATTCACAATTGCAACTATTAGCAGCTGGGGCTTTGCAGTGAACTTCCTAGAGTGAGCATGGGGAGAAAGGCACAAAGATCACTTCTTTTCAGCTTTTGAGGAGTACATGTTTGCTGAGGTAAGAGAGCCAGAGGTCTTCTGGTAATTATTGTCACTGTCAAAAAGGTATTTTCATTTCCATGAGTTTGTTGAGTGACCTTGCTGACGCTCCTTTATTATATGCTTGCTGAATTTACCTTGCAATAAAGTTTTATTGCCTTCCCATTGCTACTACCTTAGAGGCTGCTAGCTAAAACACTTTAATGACCAGCAACAAATATCTGCTTAGTAGCCAGGTTAAGAAGCTAGGTTGGAACAATTTGCAGCAAAGATCAGAATCTCTCTTCTGTCTGTTTCTTGCAGAAGAGACCTCTTCAGGAAAAACATACACACTACAGAATTACTTGAACAATGACTATAAGTACAAAACACATAATTTGGAGTGGATTTCAGGTAATTCATTTATACATACAACTTGAATGTCAAGAAAATGTGCTGCCTTAAGCAATGTACCACCTGTGGTCACCTCGTGCTGAGGTGACTACTGTATTCTGAAAAAAAGTCAAATTATTGAATTGTGCATTATGGAACGGCAGTAGCTCAGAGGGTTGGTTCCTTGTTTCCCTTAGAAACATGCTCATGTTCATGGCAAGTTATATTCTACTGCTAAAAGACCATACTTACTCCTGTGCTTTAGGGTAGAATCATGTTACCCTCTGAGGTGTGTCAGCTTCCTGTGCTTTGGGCTGCCAGAGAACAGGGAGATGCAGGCTACTTTTCCTTCTGAGTATGCCTATTGGCCCAAGGGAAAGAGATGTTAGGAGGTGGATGCTGTGGGCTCCATGACTACATTTTGTGGGCATTCTTGTGCTGTAAGCCTCCTTTCATTATAGAATTGGGAAACACAGCATTGACCAGATTTTGGGGATTTATTTCCTGCTTAAAAGAATAAAGAGCAAATAGAAGTTACTTATTTTTGTTGTCATCTCTCTTGTGCTTTTAGGAAATGAGTATCTTCACAAAACAGATAATGGGGACATCGTGTGTATCAGTGCTGACAACGGAACATCCTCAGTAATCCTGGCAAATACAACATTAGTATGTTGACTTATATGTAATATATGCAGACATTGGGAAGGGTATTGGATTTCATAATTTGTTCTGTGTAGTCTTTGGAATCAGTGCTTAATGTGTTTCTTTTGCTCTTCCTTTGTTGACAGGATAAGTACCAGGCAAGCACTGTTGCATTGTCTCCTGACCAACAGTTTGCTCTTCTGCAATACAGCTATACAAAGGTACAAGTGCACTTTACAACTGAGGATGAAACTGGAAAATAAAGGTTTGGGAACAACTGGGAGGCTGAGAGAACATGAGGGAAATGCAGGAGGATGGATGAATGTGATGAATGTAAGGGAACAGTCAAGTTGAGCAGGCAGGAGGAGAAGAGACTGGTATTATCTGTGAGCTTGGCAGAAGAGAGTTGACTGCCCAAGGAAAAAAAGCATCTGGATAAAAAGTGGTTGTGCAGTTATTGCAAGGAGAGCAAGGCTGGATGGTTTATCTAGGAAGACGATCTAGGAGAGTAGATAGGCATGGCTGTCCCAGGAGCTGTGTGCGTAAGGAGAAGTGATGAGTAGATATGCTGGTATACATCTGCTTGTATATGTATGCTATATATATATATACGTGGTTGTTACATTGTGGTGGTAGGAGGTAAGAGTTTAAAACTGAGGTGAATGAAAATCTGCATGTGCTTCAAAGAAGGCTTGTGCTTGGAGTGGGCTTGTGTGTCCCTGTTGCCTCCTGTCAGCAAGCACATGAAAAGCCTGCAGCAGAATGCCACATCCTGGCACGGTGCTGAACCGTGCAACAGAGGTCAACCCACATTTATGCCAGGTGGCACGAAAACCTGGCTCTGTGTGCCAGTTGAGAAGCCTAATGGTGGTGATCATTTGCTGTGCAGTTTGTGTGCTGAGAAACCGCTGATTTTGTTGTTCTTTCCTTTTTTTTCTAGAGAATGCCTGTTCTGTTTGTAAAAAGTTCAGTGCTAACTTGTGCAGTGTACAAACACTTGAGCACTGTGTCACTGAACACTGTCTACATGTCCTGGCCTTGCAGTCCCAGAGTGGTTCTTGAACTGTGCCAGATGCAGTCTGTGAACTCAGTCATCAATTTTTTTCAGTTTTAGCTTCCGTGCTGGATCCTCCTAAGCCAGTTAGCTTTTCTGAATTGTTCAGGATTATTTTGCTCTTCACAACATCATTAGAGGCCACAAAATGGATAATATTTTACCAGCCACCCTACACATCCCCTCTACTTGTAATTTATTGTTCTGTAGTATTTTATTTGTTGCATTCATAAGAGTTAATTTTGTTTTAATGCTGAAGCAAGATATTTTAACCTTTATGTAACAGTGTGATTGAAAGTTCTGTTATTATTAATCTTTATTGCAAAGAAAGAGAGTAACAAAATGAATCATGAGGATGTAGACACTTGTTATGTAATAGCCATCTGGCTGTGTAGTACTAAGTTGTTGGTTTATATCTTTATACAAATATCCAAGAACCCTCTTAGAAGGGAGCATTATTGCAACATGTCAGTGCTGTGGGCTGAATCAAACCTTTCCAGCCCCACATAGCGAGCATGTTTAAATGTGTGTGCATTATCGTCATCATCTTTCTCTCTGTCAAGTGGCCGCAGAGCGATACAGATTTCAAGAGGCAGATTACTCAAAGAGTTTTATTTCTGTGACAATATGAATGGGAATAGGTCACCCTGGTACTGGAGGAAGTGCTGCAGACATACTGCTGGGACTTGTGAGAACTAGCATAAAATAAGATGCCAAGTTAAATAATACAGCATGAAAAATGAGACAGAAAACAGCAAATGAGCCAGTAAAGCACAAGGAGGAGGGTAAAGTGCACACTGAGGATAGTCTGCCATGTAGCTACAAGGATATCTAATAATCTGCAGCATCTCTGGCATCTGTATCTCTGTCCTTAATCAGTCAATGGCCTCAGTCATAGTATTTGAGTGATGACCCCAGAAGAGTGGAAATTCTTTAGTCTTTCCTTAAACCTGGTAGGGATCTGTTACCCTTCAATGTTCATTGTGTTCTCTCTATCTTAATAAAAATCACAAGAGAGCTTTAGGGGTAATTCAAGTGTCAAGAGATGTGAAATTTATTTTCTTACTATTAAAATAATTCTTTTGCAGTTGTGGAGGCATTCCTTTACAGCTTCATATCACATCTATAATTTCAGTAGCAGGTCAGTAATTTTTGCACATAAAATGCTATTTTAATGTTCATTTTGCACTGAAATGTCATTTCACTGATTTCTGTTGGCTGCATTTTGTTTTTGTTTTTCCAGTTCTATCTTAGATGATGGACTACTACCTAATGATATACAGTATATATCCTGGTCACCTGTTGGTCATAAACTGGTTAGTAAGAAAAATAAAACCTTTATATAGCCATTTTCATACACATGACATGGAAACTCAAGTTGTCTGTACCCTTGAGGTTTTGGGACTTTCCTACTGCTAGGTAAAGTAGCTGAACTAGTTTCAAAATTGACTACTGTAGCTGGAAAGATTCCAGAATTCCTCTGTGTGTTTTCTTTTGTTCTTTAATGAAAATGCATTCCTCATAGTAACTGGTGGCCCCAGCAGTCATGAAATGCACAAATGCACAGGAACTTTGTGTTTTTACAGTTGCAGACAGTAGCTCATCCCTTTCAAAGACAGCAGCATTACAACTGTCTATTTAATCATCACGGTGTGATTTTTATCTCCTAATTACACAAAAATTGATGAAGTTTTACTTGATAGATGCATGTAATGGGATTAGAGGATTAAAATCTGTCTTGTACTCTTTCCCACTGTTGTTTTCTTCCTCCCCTCCTCTTCAGTCCATTTCAATGGTGCCAACCACCACGTTTGCAAGGCTTGTGCCTTCCTTGTGTTGTGTGTTAGACTGCCACAGGAGAATGTGCTGTTTATTTATTCCTATTGCTTAGTGAATTTGTATGTCAATTATAAAGACCAGCATCAGAAGCAAAGGAAGATGAAAAGAGTTTCTGTATCG
Source organism: Motacilla alba alba (assembly GCF_015832195.1). NCBI lineage: Eukaryota > Metazoa > Chordata > Aves > Passeriformes > Motacillidae > Motacilla > Motacilla alba. The sequence goes on along the minus strand of NC_052022.1, from coordinate 17,039,218 downwards.
TGGAGCAAAGCTCTGGAATAAAATTGTGCTGTTCAGTTATTGGAGATGAGAACCAGGGGTGATTAGAGAAGCAGGCAGGGGCCAAAAACTAGAGTTCTGAGTGCCACTGAAGAAATGTACCATCTTTGCTGATCTATTGGCAGCACCGAGACCACAGTGAATGTTTTACCAAAGCCCTGATAGTTTTTTTTGAAAGACAAGTTAGTGAAAAACAACTCCTGATGAAGGAAAATAAGTTTGTATCTGGGAGAAAAATGAATTGCAGGATTTTTGAAACTCGATACAGCAGTCATGTCACTTTTCATATTTGATTCGGGTTTTTGCATATTGCTCACCCTGATTTGTATTAGTAACTCCAAGTTTGTTAAGTATCAAGGCTGTTTGGTGAAATGCAGCTTTTAAAGATGTTTTTTTGTCATCTGTTGTAAATTGCCCAGTAGATGAAATAAAGAAAGGGAGTAAGATTTACTGTAATAGTAATTGTTATCACAATGATGTTTTGCAGGCATATGTTTGGAATAATAATGTTTATGTAAAAGCTTCACCAACAGCAGAAGCTGTGCAAATCACTAAAAATGGAGAAGAAAATAAAATTTTCAATGGAATTCCAGACTGGGTTTATGAAGGTAACTACATCAAGCAAGTTTTACTTTCCATTATTATGTGAAAACTATGGTTTACTGTAATTGTTATCTCATTCCTTACCACTGAAAAAATCAAATTAATCAAAATCTTTATTTTAAAAGAAACATGCATCCTTATCTGGGCTTAATACCTGGCTAGTGTGAGGATCTAAGAATATATATGAGTTTGCCTAGTTTGCATTGTGTAACTGGAAATTTTAGTGTGAATTAGCTTCACATGATAGATTATAAACAGTGATCTAATGTCTCATTTCAGAACCCCAACAGTCTGCATTTTAGTATCTGAACTTCAATTAAAAAATCCTATTAAAAACTAATGAGTACAGCACCTAGGATAGAAGAGCTGACTTACCAATTATAACTTAAATACATTTTCATCTCTTTCAGAGGAAATGTTTGGCACCCATTCTGCTCTGTGGTGGTCTCCAAATGGCAATTTTTTGGCATATGCATCCTTTAATGATTCAGAAGTCCCTGTTATAGAATATTCCTTTTATTCTGAAGACACCTTGCAGTATCCAAAGACCATTAAAATCCCATATCCCAAGGTCTGTGTTATTAAACATGTTTGTTCTGTAGTTTCATTAAGAGAGTAGTCTCATTTAATCAGTTCCTGCTAATGAAAATATTGTCTGTCTCTCCTCAACAGCTTGCTGTGATTACTCTTTCTGAAGTCAACAGCATCTGGCAATGTTAAAGTATTTTATTATCTCCAGGGGAAAGAAAAAAGAGGGGAAAAAAAAAGTATGATTTAAGGTTTTGTTGTTTCACTATAAAATTTAGAGGTAGTGAGTAGATGTTGAGATAAAAATTCTCTCAGGGAGCTAAGTTGGTACGAGGCATTAGGCAGATGTACATTAGGTTAGGGTTGTGTGAGGTGTTGATAATGGAATCTTCTTCAGCTAATCCAGCATTTTCAGTTTCCTGTATTGAGAAGAAGAGGAGGAATCTGCTAAAGGAGTTTCTTTGCCCACACGTTAAGCTCTTCCAGATTTAGCTGTGAGAGTGAAAGCTTTAGTGCAAGGAGCTCCTCCTCCTTCCCCCTCCTCTCCACGTGACTTTATGCCCTCTGCTCTTGGCGCTGTTGGCACTGGGCTGAATGGGCTCAGAGTGCAGAGTGATCCTTCATGTGCTCCATGTGGGGAGGATTTCATATTTAATACAGGACTTACCTGTTATTTGATGTCATACAGGATTTTGATTTACCTGAGCAATGCACTTAAGACATAAAGCAAGTACAAATTACACTTAGAGTACGATTGCACTCCCCTGCTGAATGTCAGTACAAGCATGTTCTCATAGTTGGCCTCCGTAATGCACTCACCATCACAGTCCTGGGGCATCCCCATTGCTGGGAAGGAATAGATGGGTTGAAGTCATCTCAAGTCCATCATTTTAGTTCTTTTTGTTCACCCCTGGGATTTTATGCTCTGTTTTGGCTTAAGGCGTCAGCATGCCCTGCCTGCCCCAAATCCATGATGATCTGGCCATCCCTGGAAGATATTTTCACTCTTGATTAATGGTGCAGGACGGATGATGCAGCCAGTTTATTGCTCATCTGGTACAGGTGTCTGGTGGAGAAATTGCCCTCTTTGTGCCAAGCTCAGCTTTTTCTGCAGTAGCCATGGTCACTCCCTACCCTTGCAAAGGTCCTGGAGCACGTGGCCTGTGCACTCAGAGCCTCAGAGGGGTCACTGACAGCTGCAGTCCTGAGCGTGGTCCCTGAGAAGAGACAAGGTGTAGAATGAATTGCCAGTCTAAATTACACATTTTGTTACAAACCCCTTTTGTTTGGAATATTGCTGACTTTGGAGGTGGATCAAGCTTAGCTACCTCACTGTTACCATGAGGTCTTGGCTGGTTAACCACAAGAGAAGCAGCCCTTACACAGCTTTTTGCTGTCAGCAGCATTACATTAGAGATAGTGCAGTGCATGCTGCAGTCACAGCTTTGATTGTGATACAGGCAGCTGTGATATGATTAGTTCATGTAAGGTGCTGCTTCCATGGAGAAGCATTTTCCTGTGTGTTAGCAATGGATTTGATTCTCTCTAGATACTGTGTGTGTTATGTAGGATGAGGTCTGGTCAAATACAGCAAGTCCTGTGATTGTTTCTAAATGTAGTAGTCTTTCTTATCTAGAAACACATAACTAACACTTCTGTGTAAAAAATACAAAGGAAAATTTTTGTATCAATCATAAAACTGCATTTAGGAACTTGTCTTCTCACATGTTTGCAGTTGGTTGGCTTTACCTTTCTGTCTGTAGTAACTTATTCATCTATAATTTCAAACACTTCACAAAGAATATTCTCTCTTCAAAAGTACAATGAAAAATTTTATTTTTAGGCAGGAGCTACAAATCCAACTGTACAATTTTTTATTGTGGATACCACATCACTTCCAGCTTCCAGCCCTGTTGAAATTTTTCCACCCGCAGAAATAGAATCAAGGTGAGAAATTTTGGTTAAATATTTGATATTTGATTGTTTCTTTTGATGGGAGAGGAGGAGCTTTTATATGTGACCTCCCTGTATTCAGTGTACATGCAGTTTTTCCCTGTAATGTGGCTCTGGTAGCAACAAGATTTACCAGAGAAAATCTGCACAGAGATTATCCTCCTAGTGATTATATATAGATGGCATATTCCATGTATGTTATATTCAGAATGTGACAAGTTCTTGGCTCATCACATTCAGTGGAGTCTAACTATGGTGAAGTCATTTCACAGTACAACTTTAATATGAGCAAGTTTTCGTATAATCAAATTATAATATATGTATTTCTATTCACTGGAGAAAAAAAAAACCAACAAAACAAAACCTTAATGGTAAGTGAAGATTTGATTTCGTTGGAAGCAGACTCCTTGCTAAGGCAAGGTATCATGGTTGTCTTCAGATTTATACTTAAAATGTTTGTTTTCTTTGGGAAGATGGTGAAAATCAGCACCTCTCAGAGTAAATGGAAAATTGTATTCCTCAAAATGCCACTGGAAATGCACAACATGATATAAATGTATTTTGTAAAGAGCAGCTACATCAATTTAAAGTGCATGCACACAATTTGGTATCCCAAATCTTGGGTTTTGTTTTTTTTTTTCTTTTTAACAGTATTGTGGAAATGTTTTAGAGGTTTGCACTTAGAAACATGATGGGTATGAAAGCACAGGTTATACTGATAAACCAGAAAAAAAACAAAGGTCTGTTAGCTTATGCATAAAACCAGCATTTTATACATGAGGGCCAAAAAGCTATAACTGGAAAAATCAGTAGTCTTCCATTTCAGCCTCACCACAGTGTAACATCCATGTGTTAGCAGAGATGCAAGTTCTTATGAATATGTTGTTCTTTATCCTTCCCTTACAGTCACACTGCCATAGCTGCATGTTAGATAGCTGTCGTGCCTTGTTTTCCTCCAGAATTCCAGTGCCTCAGAATTAAAAGCCCTTTACATTTTGCTCAGTACTGATTAAGATCTTTGCTCTCTTAGAGGGTTTTTTTAAGTTTTGTTAATACCTTATGGAAGTCGATGTGAGGAGAAGAACCATCAGCTGCCTTCCAGCCTCGCACCCATCTGGCTAGCAGAGGTGTGAGTTACATGGACTTCATCCATTTTTAAATTAATTTGCCACTCTGTAAGGATTAATACAAATATAAATCTTGAATGATGAGTTCAAGGATCAAAAGTCCTTCTCCCAGTGGCTGATCCACATAATGGCCAAGTCTCACCATACATGTACTGCAAAAGTTGAGGTGGCCAGAATGAGTCTTGGGGAACTTTGCGAGAGCAAAGTACATGAGTAGGAAAAGGTGAGCAATGTGCAGTGTTGCTGTTGGGTGGGGTTTTTTCTGGAAGCACAAAGTATTGAATATTTACATTTATAGGTATTAATATGTATACCATTGTATGGCAGGAAAGGTTAGTTTTTGTGATGGAAAATTCTATTTTTACCTCCATGGAGCTAAATTTTGAGCAAAACTGGGTTTGACTTGGTGGCATATCTCACTCCCCCTGTCTGGTTGGGGATGTTGAGGGGCAGTGCCTCAGCAAATGGTTGCCTGCTACAGCACTATCCGGAGCTTGGATGAACACCAATTTTACCCCTACATATGAAGGGGGCACAGCTCACTTAAGTTGCAGAGCAAGAGTTTTATTTGTCAAGAAAAATCACTGCCAGAATCTGGAATGGCTTTGCCATGTGATGGTACTTGAAACCTGACACTCTGCTTGAATGACCAGCCTGAAATCCATCCAGCATTTAAGCACTGGTTTTGGCACCCTGAATACAGGGGCTCCTGTTAGCCGACAGAAGGATGAAGGAAATGGATTCTTCTTGTCTGAAATTCTCTATCCTAGAATAAGCTGACTTCTAAGTAGGGTAGTTGCAGAGTATCCCTTTTCAGCAACAAATGAGGCAGGGCAGTGCAAAACTACTGTACTTTATACTTGACTTAATTGCAGCTTAGTTAACCTTTTGTGTGTTGTTGAGTACTGAAGGTGCATTCCCACTCTCACAGGGGAGACATAGTTATTGTAATAGCTCAATAAATGATACTTGTTTTGTTTGTTTTCCTTGTAATGTTCATCTTGTCGGATTAATGATTTATCGTCACCAGAATTGTTATCGACACTCACTTGAAGGAATGAAAAGTGTGGGACTAATTCCCCTTATACAAAACAAGGGAAACCACTATTATAGGCACAGGAAGAATGATGGTTTTGTTTTTGGTTTTTTGTTTCACAAACAAGCTCCTGCAGACTCAGTGGAAGTAGCAATTAAATGACCTGCTGACTTCCCAGTCAAATATAAATGCAGAAATAGACCTTTTCCAAACATGAATTTGAAACTATAATCTAGAAATAAATCTGAAGGTTTTTGATAACCAGCTGACATATTTTTAATCCATCCACACTAATTGTAGTGTCTCCTTCCCCAAACTGCAGTGATCAGAAAGACACTCTTATCACAAAACTTCCCACACATTTTTGTTAACTAACTTTGGGGGAAAAGGGAACATGAACTTGGAACTAAGTCAAATGTGCAAATTACAGTTAAAAATGTATACTTGCCTTGGAGGGGAAGTTTGTTTTATTTTAGTTCATAAGGCTTCAAGAAGATAGGAAAGATCTAAAATAAGAAAAGACAGTACATCCAACAGATCGTTATGGTAAACAAAGCCACTAAATTTTATGTGGTGGATTTTTAAAATTAATATACAGGAATATTCATGAAAATGGGTTTTTTTCCTGATACTTCATGCTTCATGTCAGCTGGGTAGTCTCCTGAAGGTGAAAGTAAAATATTCAAATAGTCATATCTGGTTTTGGTATGATCTCTCCCTCCACTGTAACTAAAGAAATAACTACTAAATTGAACAAAAGTATCTATCATTCAGAAAATAATTATAAGCAATCAACTTCAGGCAGCTAAGGATAAAATTGCTTAATCTAAGGCATATACAACTTAATATTCAGAAGAATTTCCTCTAGATGCACACAGTACGAGATTTATGAACAGCCTGGAGTAGCTATTATTTTATGCATTAGAGAATAGCTGTTAAAATTTAATTGCAGTCTTTATGGAAGTGGGTTGTATGAGCCATCTAATTCTTTATTGTATCTCTGAAAATAACTAAAGCATCTACTGGCAGCAAAAACAATTGATGAAAAAATGGCTCAATTACATTTGCATCATTGTTTATTGTTGAAGAGTAGATTGAAATGAAAATAGCCAGATGAGTCTCATTCAGTGAATTGCTGAATGCAGTTGTATGGTATGCTATTATAGAGAGGATTTCAAATATCTTATGTTGTTGCTGTTTTCAGCGATCATTATTTGAGTGTTGTAACATGGGTGACAGATGAAAGGATTTGTCTGCAGTGGCTCAGAAGAATTCAGAATTTTTCAGTCCTCACAATCTGTGACTTTGAAAATGCTACTTGGTCATGTCCAAAGGTAAGAGAAATTATGTGGGAGAGTTGCAATGGTAGGTGAAACGAGAAAGGAGTAGACTGTATCTGTATGTTTATCTTTGTAGAAATAAAGCCTGATGTAAAATAAACATAATTGTTGTGGGATTGTTTGTTTTTCTCGTTCTTAGGAAAAACAATTTACTGAAGAAAGTACAACTGGCTGGATTGGCAGAGTAAGTATTCAATGTCTAAAACTGCTACATGCTAAATAATTCTGATAATTATGAAAATTTCATATGAGCCTGTTGCATTTTGCAGTGCCTCTTGCACATAGGTCCAGTCCTCTCACTTGCTGTGTCTTACCTGTACAGGAAAAAATTATCTCAAATGTCACCTCACGCCTGGGGTTAAGCTTAATTTTTTGTGAGTAATGGGTTCTGACCTCCCAGGCTGGGCTGACAGTGCAGTATGGCTGGAGCTCTTAATCATGCCCTCTGTGACCTGTGCATCTTCTTGACAGCACAAGAAGTTATGGCTTTAAATTTAAAGAGTAGGCTCAGATTAGGTGTTAGAAAGAAATTCTTCCCTGAGAGGGTGGTGAGGCACTGGAACAGGTTGTCCAGAGAAGCTGTGGATACCCCATCTCTGGGAGTGTTTTAGGCAAGCTGGATGGGGCTTCGAGCACCCTGGTCTAGTGGAAGGTGTTCCTTCTCATGGCAGGGGGGTTGGAACAAGATGAACTTCAAGGTCCCGTCCAACCCACACCATTCTATGATTCTATGATTTTATGTTCAGCTTACCAAAAGCATAGCACCCTGTCCAGACTCCTTTCTGCTTCTGACCTGCTGCTTTGGTAGCAGTAGGTAGGGGAAAATGCAGGAGCCCAGATTCAGAATTCCCTTTGTTCTGGGGAGTTGCCAGCTATTCTGGTTTACCTGCTTTCTAGTCTTCCTACTGCCTCCAGAAAGATCTAGGGAATTAAATGTATTTAGAAGTGTATTCTGCAACCTTTGAATCGTATTGGAATAAAGGCATTAAGGACAAAGGTAATTTTTAATATATCAGGTTGCAACAAACCATTTCAGGTTTTAGTTGGGGCTACTCATTTATTTATTTTTCCCCTGAATGAAATATCCACTGAAGAGAAGTGGGGACAAGATGAATGTAACTGGCCAGATTAACATTTTCATGCACTGCTGCCAAACCAGCCACTACTGTCTGGATGATGCTTTCCAAGCTGCCTCTTAGTCCTTTTGTACATGGTGGGGAGTAGGCACCTAATGAACTACACAGAAGATCTGGGGGAAGTGAAACAGAGATGCAAAAGTTCAGATTTGGAGGGAGAAATGAGTTTCAGAGTTTTTGATGAGAACACAGAGTACACTTTCCACTCCCGCATTTTCCACACACTGATTATGCTTTAGTCACTAATTCACTTTTGAAGTCAAAAATGAAAGTTTAAAGAAATGCAAAGAGGGAGGCAACAGCAGGGATGAAATCATCCGCAGTATGAAGATGAGAGATCAACCCACCTGCTGTCAAATTTGATATGGAAAGGAAGGCCTTAACGCTGACACATTTTGCTTCTCTGCAGCAAAGGCTTCACAATTAGACAATGTGATGATCAAGCTGCAGACTTTGTAAACAGTTGTGCAAAATGAGAGGGCAAAATGCAAGTCTGTGCCACTAAACTAGGTTGTTGGTTTTTTGTTTCTTTTAAAGAGACAACCCACTTCTGTTGGGAGAAATGATAATCTCACTGTATGATTCTTGGATTTGAGAAAGAGAGAGTAGGGAGGACTGAAGAGGGGATAGCATAGGTATATTTATTCCTTTTTCATTTTTTTCACCTTCTTAGGGATGATAAAATTATATTTGACTGATAAGGAATATCTTTATACATTTGCAAGATGTATATATGCACATACTTATATATAGAAAAATTTAAGTAAATTAGGTGTGTAAAATACAGACATATAATCTTCTCTTTGTATCTATAATGTTTTTTATGAGTTTTGGCAGGGAGGGCTTTTTGGTTTTCTTGTTGGTGGTTTTGTTTTGGGGTTTTTTGGTTTGTTTGTTTGTTTGTTTGTTTTTTTTAATAGAGATGAAATTACATTTAAATGAAGAATGCTCAGAAAAGCCTGCATTGCTGTATAAGGCTTCCAGGTCATCAGCTGTTAGAGCTTGCCAGTTGAGTTAAAGGAAAGTCACACTTTGGAAAATAAGAGAAAAGCTAGCAAAATATTTGCCAGATTACTTTTTGCAAGAATATTGCTTGGGAACAAGGAGAGGTTATTTGGAGCCCATAGTTAGAAAGACTTAATATCTGTCTTTGCTTTCTGAGTGACCGGAGGCAAATCACTTCAGCTTTGTTTCACCATTTCAGGATGGGTGTAACATCTCCGAGGCAGTTCCATTGTGTCAGTTGCTTAATTAGCATTTAGATCCTTTGGGCATTTGTCACAGATATAAGTTTTATTTCATTCAGCTCAATTTCATTCCTCTCTTTTTTCCTACCATATGTAGCACATTCAAATGGCAGTCAATAGAAGAAATTGATTCATTTCTGTCACTCTCAATTGATAAATGGATAATTACTTCCTGAAAATATTATTCCAGTTTGAGTTCTCTGTCATTCTGTAATCACCTACTTGCTAGGGAAATTTCCTCTTGGAAAGCAGCTTGTGTTTTTTTGAATAGAGCAGGACATTTTTCACTGTTAAGCTAAAAAAAAAATGAGTTCAAAGAATTTGTTCACAAGTATGTGTTTTAAAATGGGAAATTCAAGAAAAACATGAATTTGCAAAATTTACATTTTTATAGGTTACAGCTGCATTGGATGGAATAAAACAGTGCCTTTGAAAGTAGATGCACATATTGAACTAAGACCACCAAAAATACTTCAAATTCTATGGGGGGGATAGGGGAAAGGAATTGGGGGGTGTGGATCACTGCCAGAACTAGTAATCAGGAAATTCTGCTGCTTAAGGAGCAGGAAAATATTTCAAGTGTGTTTATTTTAAGAGTGATGGCTATGGGTTCTACTTACTAAGTCAGAAGGCAAAAATGTTGCAGGACATTCATTGATGCCTTGTTGTAAGCATTGAGAGTCCTGGTTAGAGATATTAAAACCTAAATTTATCGCTTAGGATCTGGAGTTTTGTTTTTTGCTTTAATAGACATCTCTCTTATGTTCAAGTTTCAGCCATCTGTCCCTCACTTTGCACCCGACAATGCTTCCTACTACAAAGTCTTCAGCGACACAGCAGGTTACAAGCACATCCATTACATAAATGGCTCACAGGTGAGGAGTGTTGTCTAGGACAGTCGCTGCTGGCTTGTGTTTCTCCTGGTGATCAAGGACTTTCATGTTCTACTTCTTGCCTTAATTTTCCCCCTGCTCCAGGTTCCAATAGCTATTACTTCAGGAGATTGGGAAGTAATCAGCATAGAAGCTGTAACCAATAAATTTTTGTAAGTATCTGTAAATAAGGTACCTCTTCCTATCATAAGGGCTGGTAACAAGGGTCTAAGCAAGCACAGAGAGAGAAGAGGGAGAAGGTTTTTAACTTATTAAAATCTGATTTAAACATGTCAGATAAAATTTTTAATTATACTGTAAATATTTTACTAAAACCAGTATGTTTTGCTTTTATAGGTACTACATCAGTAATGAAAATAATAAAATGCCAGGAGGAAGAAATCTTTATAAGTAAGAAATTATTTTTTCTGCAGTATGAGTAAAATTTTTGTTAATTAAAAAGAGAAACTTTAATAAAAAATCACTGAAAACTTAAAGATTTGTATGTTCAGCCTAATGCAGGATTCTCTTTAAGATATTTAATGAAAATCAGTGTAAGAGTATAAACTGCAAAAATAACAGAAATATTTTTCTGTAAATTCAGTTAATAAAGGGAAATTGTGAAAAGAAACAACCAATCCTCAAGCAAAAAAACCCTAAATATAACTCTCATGCCTTTTTTCCTATTGCTATAATTTCAGTATTAATTGAACTCAAAAGATGAAACTCTGTTTTTTCTGGTTTTTGAATCAGTTTCTGTCAGTTTCTATCTTCCAAATTTTAACATTTTTTATTCAGCCATCTTACTTAAAAAGCATATACTGCTTTAGCATAGCTTAAAAAAAAATCTCTGAGATAAAGCTCATTTACTTTGCAGAGTGCTCTTGGAAAGCAATCCAAAATTTACTAAATGTGTTAGCTGTAATCTGGATGAAAAAAGATGCCAGTATTATTCTGTGTCCTTCAGCAAAGACACAGAGTATTATCAGCTAAATTGTCTTGGTGAGTATATCCCGAATTAATTGACATAAACATGACTCGCTGATTAGTGGGGTGGTGAAGTTCACTTCGTCAGGATCTTGATATGTACTGTGTAACAATGATATGTGTTGATAACATTGGATAAATGTATTGGCAGTGGAAATACTTACTGCCTCCTAGGCTCAAAAGTACCTTGACAAAAATTACTGGGATAAAACTTGTTAGTTCTATCTGTCAGTGGACCTGAAAGAGCTGCAAAACACTCCTGTCCACTGTGCATCTCCTCGAGAGATGTATGGGGAGCTCTGCCTGCAGAAGGAGTTTGGAGGCTCTGAAAGTGCGACAAGCAACAGAGAGAGCAGTGCCTTATGTATGAGAATAAAATTGAGATAGTGCTGGTCAAGAAGAAAATCCAAGTAATGTAATCATAAGGTAAGCAGAGGGACTGTAGTCTGTCTGTGACCTCTAAGTGCTCCTGCTACATAGTGCAAGGGTTAAATTAATCAAGGTCTGGGAAAAATAAATACGTTCTCCAAAATTGCTTTAAATTTAAATCTATTTAAATTGGCTGTTTTTTAACATGCCAAGATCTTCCTTAATCCATGGGCTAGGAGGACAGACAGCAGACAGAATTTTCTGTCAGACTGTGAAAATGGTTGGAGACAGCTGCTGTGGTCCCTGTGACAAAGCTGCCTGACGGCCAAACCATCGTCCACAGCCAAGGCATGGGCTTCGCTAAAGAGGGGAGGTTCTGTTCTTCAGTACCTCACAGTCATGTGGTTCATCTTTGAGTCAGTCTAAACATTCTGTGGGATCCTGTAGCTTGAATTTGGGCCCTGCTAACCTAAAATATAGCTTGAGCAGACAGGAGGGAAACAAGTTCTGAGCTTTTATGATTCACCCATTTCCAATTATTTTATGAGGGCTGTGTTTCAATCCAGCATGTAAACGGGAAGGTTTTGTGCCCTGTTAACAGGTCCTGGCCTGCCCATGTCTACCCTGCACAGAAGCAGTGATGATAAAGGTATGGGATTGTCTTTAATTTATATTATGCCAGAAAATTGCACTGTAAATTTTATTCTAATTTTCTTCTCATTGCGTAGTATAATAATAAAAATGTCCATTATAAAGGGTAAATTTAATTTCAAATAATTACCAGAAGAATAAATTGTATAGCTTCATATATATTTATTCAGAGTTTATTTAACATTATTATACACAGGGCTAGAATACAGTAAGTAGTGTATGACGTATTTACTGAATAATTGTTCAGTTTTTCTGAAACAATGTTTAGATGAAAAACAGGGAAAAAAGAACTGAAGGAAAACGATATTGTAAATGTTGACTCTGAGAGGAAAAACAAAAACTGCTGTAAACCAAAACTGCAATATAAGTTGCCATCATCTCAGGTTTAGTATTTAAAGTGGTTCGTAATTAAAGAGCAGTGCATTTGAAAAAAATCTATTTAGTCTTTGAATCTTACTTACTCTGTTATTTAGTCCTCAGATACTTGGAAAATAACACTGAACTGGAAAATTCATTGAAAGATATTCAGATGCCTTCAAAAAAATTTGGTTCCTTTAAAATAGGTGGATTCGGTAAGTTCAAAAATGTATTTTACCTTTCCCCTCCCACCCCCCCCCTTTTCACCCAGTGGTTCAAGGTCTTCTGCTGAGGAGCATGACAGGACAGATGGGTGTAATGGGAATTCTTGCAGTTATTCAGAACTTAGAGGCAAGAATTTTTTGGGGGGGCATTTCCAAATATTCTTGGTTATTTTCTGAAATCCCAAAGTGTTCTTATCTAAAATTTGCCTTTTCCATAGTGTGGTATCTTCATGTTTTCATGATGAAGTGGCTTAACTCTTTTTTCCTTTATAATAAACTAGAAACCAGAAGTCTCTAACAGTGCATTAAGTAAATAAGAGAAATGAGTATGGGGCACTAACCCAAAGCTTAACATTGTTGAATTTAAATTACATTATAAATTCAAGCAGGTCTTTCTGATTTACAGGTGCAAGTCCCCTTGGTTTTTGTTAGCAGGTTGGGAGAGTGGAGAAGTTCAGTTACTATGAAAAAGCAGACACAATCAAAATGAAAAAATCTTGAAAAAACATTTAAGCAACATTTGAACTCTATCACCTTTGACTTTGTGTGGAGGGATTGGATAGGTTGGATAGATTTGGATTGAATCATCATTCTTGAAAGCATATTCATGCTCTGAGACTGCATAAACCTTAGTACAGACCAGAACAAAATGCTAGAAAATGAACTGTTAATGCTTTGTGAGTGGTGCCCCTCAGAATCTGGATAGAGAAATGTTCATGGTGTGCTCTTAGGCTGAGCAACATCAAAGAGCCCAGCAGTGGGAGGCCTGGTACCTGTCTAAACTGTACTTGCTCCAGCCTTTGCTACTAGCTTTTCTCTTCATGACAAACTTCCTCCTGATAAAATGAGCAGACATTCTTAATGGAATTCCATTTTATGAACTGTATTGAGTTAGGTCAGTCATTGCTAACTGTTCTTTTTGATGCCTCCCTTCTTTCACTGTTACCTTATTTATATAATAATTCTCTTTATCTTTGTGTTTTCTGTCTTTTATTTCTGTCACATTTTTACTAGGGCTAAAGATGAAATCTTCCAGGCAAGATGGAGATTTAAAGATGTTCTTCATGCTATCAGTTGTATATTCATATTTTTTTTATTCCTCTTTGTTCTTACTACTTCATGTCTTCAGGGTAAAAGCTTTTGGGTAAGGGGAATCTATTTTTGATATCAAAAATAGGGAATCTATTTATGTAGTCCTACTTAAAACTTCAAGTCTGCTCACAAATCCATGTAGGTAATTAGAGAAGAACTCCACCCCTGTGACTATAGAGTATGCAAAAGTTAAAATTAGTATTTTAATGTGTTCAATTTAAGTTGTTTATGTTTCAGTGTTCTGATGCCTTGCATATTTGTATCTGGGCAAATTTCTGTAAGATTTGCATTCTGACTATTACTGCAGTGCAGTCCATCAGCATTGCAGCATCAGTTCAATTAAAATTCATGAGTGAACAATTGAGTCATTCAGTTTGCAAAACTTACAGGGTGTGCCTTTGAAATGTTCAGCTCATAGCCAACTTGGGTAGGACGAATAACATGAATGGAACTGGAATCAGTATTGCTTCAAAAATAATAGATACTTGGATATGTTTCTGGGATGCTTTACAAACTGTCAAGCAAAGTCTATCTGGCAGGTTCAAAATAATATAGAATTTCTTTCCTCTGCTGGGAGAGAAATTTTATTTTTGAACCTATGTTAGATTTACTACTGTAGAGACATAACAAGTTTCACATGTAAGCTTAGAATAATGTCATGAGACGGCATTTTGATTCCCCAGATTTTATTACTTTCTGCTAGTTTAGCTGTAAAACATTTTAAAAAATGAATAGCTAGGAATTTCTGCATATATATGTTAGGACAGTCCAGTTGAAACAGCTCTATAATTTTAGAGGGTGGCTCAAATCTTCTTTTGTAATAATTGTAATGCATGTCAAGTAATTTCTGGAGAGCTGACCTAAGTCAAATTCTTTTCACTTTTAGACCTGTGGTATCAAATGATTCTGCCTCCCCATTTTGATGAATCAAAGAAGCATCCTCTGCTCCTTGATGTGTAAGTTTTCAACCACATGGCAGTGCTGTGTTAATAATCACTTTCATCTACTTCAAATGTTCTTAATAAGGAAACACCAAACTGAAATGTTTTCTACTTACTTCTTGAAGCAGTTTTAAGATGGAATGGAAAATAGGGGTTTATCCCAGTTCACGGTGGATTCCTGTGCCCTAAGATGATGTAATGCTTAATGAACACGTGCTCTGGCACTGGCACTGAGGCAGATACATTCTATGTGATTTAACAGCCAGGATGTTTGTGTTAGCTTACCTCCTCCTCTGCTTGTGACTTTCCTTAGGAGTAATCTTTGACGAAATCACAATCCAGAATGAAACCTTCAATAAGCCTTGTATTCTAAAGCTGAAGTAGTGTGTGTGACGTTGCACGTTTTCTGTGCTATTTGAGTCTCAGTCAATGTTGACAAACATCATCCTGTGGTCAGGATTGCATTTTTCATAAATACAAGCCCATGAGCATGTGCTCATTGGTCTGATTTTCCTCAGGCACTTCTGTTCATCCTGGTATGTTTTCTTCTAAATGTGAATTACTGAATTTTAGGTATGCATTAAACGAAAAATGTTGAGTTACTCCTTTTTTACAAAACGTGACTCTATAAGGAAACTGGATGTTAGTTGTTAGATACAGCTTTATATAATGCAATTTGGTAGCACTTTTTGATGTGCCATTGAACATTTCAATGAACAGCCAGTGCTCTTGGCTTCTTAAGACTTGTTTTGGTTATGATGCTATTTTTATTGACTTCCCCGGACCTTTGTCAGGATCACCTCTGGTTCACAGTGATCTTAATATTGGAAATTATTTTGGAAGTATATGGACCCATAGCTTGAATTAAATTCCCAGTAGTTTTTTCTGTGCTTTTAAAACAGATAAAAGTGGGCTATAGAGCCATAGGACCCATTCTTCTGTTTCTTATTCTGTTGAACAGTGGCTAGAGAATTGCGCTGCACAGAATTTTGCCATCAAGGCACTCAGAGTATGATTTAATAGTGATCAAGTGCTTCTGAAACTTTTTTTTTAAGTAAAAAGTTACAATTATAATTTTGCTTCTTTTTTTTCCACCTGTGTAAGAAACAGTTCAGACTGATGAGACATAGGAAGTGGTATTTTTCATTTTTCCAGTTGAAGGCAATTCATTGATTTCAGACTTAAACCAAATAAATCATGGGTGAGTGGAACAGAAATAGAGAACATCACTTTGAAACTCAGGTGACTAGATATGCTGGAACAGAAGAAAATTTGGCTTGGATTTCTGGATTTCTGATAAGCTGCGTTAAGTCAAAATAATGAAGGTTTCTTATTAGAGCAGAAAGAACTAAAACGAAAAAGAAAAAAAATACAGTCTGCTTTCTTGATTAACAGCTGAAGTTTCAAAAAAGCATATTGCTTTTAGGGGCACCTTGGAGTCAGTCAGTCAGGGATGCTTTTCTTGTTTCCTCAGTTCAATTTGAAAGTTTTTCCTGTTTTAAAGGGCAAAATTGTCAGCAGTAATTATATTTCAAATGCTTGATGTGCGGAGAGTAAATGCCTGAATTTTGTGACACTCTTCCCCTAGGTATGCAGGACCTTGTAGTCAGAAAGTAGACCAAGCCTTCCGGATCAGCTGGGCGACGTACCTGGCGAGCACGGAGCGCGTCATCGTGGCCAGCTTCGACGGCAGGGGCAGCGGCTACCAGGGCGATCCAATCATGCACGCGATAAACCGAAGGCTGGGAACCTTTGAAGTGGAAGATCAGATCACAGCAGCCAGGTGAGCTACAGGGAAAGGTCAACACCTGCTCCTTCTTTTCCGTGCTTAGTTTGTAAGGGGAAAAAAGGTGAAGGTTTCAAATCGTCATCTTGAAAATATTGGCAAAAAATAACTACATTCTGCCTAATTTTGTGCAGTGAAGTGTGTCATCTATATGCCGACCATCATTTTATGTTTAAAAAGAGAGGAGAGTTAATGCTGTAATACCAGTTAACCATATCTCTGATTTTATGGAGATGATTTTATAGAGATGAATGTGTCATATTTGTAGAAGAACATGCTACCAAGGAACTTGGAGATGGAAGTTTTACTTCAAGCATTTGCAAGTTTCTGTTGTCACGGAATTATGAGAAATACTCAGCCTTCAAATCGTAGTTCACATTTGTCACTTGGTTTATGCTTGTAGAACCTTACTAAAAGAAGCAATCCCAGTATACATCTTTCAGAATTGCAATGAAATTTGATCTTACAGGGTTTTTTATATGGGATTTTTAAACGTTAAGAAGTTTAAACAATTTCACTATCTTCTTAGATTTTTTGGGTTTGTTTTTTTTTTATGGTGACTGTATTTCCATGTGTTGGTCTGTTACTTACTGCTGCCATTTGATTTTTGTGCATCTTTAAGAAAAAGACAAAGGAGGTAGTGAAATCTAATACAATACAAATGTCAGTGAGTATGGGTTGAGGGGTTTCAGAGTGTCAAATGCACATCTGTTTTTCTAAATTTGAAGTGGAAAATGCTTGTTTGTACAACAGAAAGAAGAAAACTTGATAGGAAATAGGCACAACTGTAGAATGGCAGATACTTGCAGTCTGTTAAGTGTTTAATTATTCTGTTTGTTTTCAGAAAATTTTCTGAAATGAGCTTTGTTGATAAGGACAGAATAGCTATTTGGGGTTGGGTAAGTACTCAAATAATTTTGGGGGGAATACTATTTAATTTCAACAACTATTTATTGTGCTGTCATGTGTGTGAGATCCTGTAGTGCTTCATGTGAGGCACCTCTGGGGTCACAGAACAATCCAGTACTTGAGCTGATGAAGTTAATCTTAAAAGTGTGTTTATACATTAACGTTTTGCAATAATTCAGGAGCCTTTGTAAGAGAAATTAGGACAACTAGAGGGATTAAAAACCAATTTAAGTGGATGCTGCCAAGTTCCTGTGTACAGTATGAACCTATACCAAAAAGGAAAAAAAATCCAAGTATATATTCAAGAGTATTTCTTCAGTTGGATGACTGATTTTAAAAAAGATGTGAAATTACACTCAAGCCAGCTGTGTGGGATGGTTATCGTGGTATTTGCAACCAGAGGCCAGATTTCTCTAACTTGATGCATCTTTAAAACCTGGCACAGTAGATGGAAATATTTAATAGTTTAATAGCATGCACATATCCCCTCAGCTACAAAGCTAAATGTGCACGTAGTGTTAGTGATTGCAGTGCAGAATTAAATTGTTAACTGAAATTTGGGCACTGCAGGTGACAGGCACAGATGAATAAATTGCTTGATGGCAATATGGTGTCTTTAATAGCTTTTCTTCTGGGGCTAAAGATCCCTCTTCTCTGAAATTACATGTAATGGTATTAACTGTAGTGAAAGGAAGTTCTTTCTGCAGAAATTGATGATTTGATGCAATCCCATCTTAAGTCCTTATGACCCTCAGGATGAATAGTAGAACATTCCTCTTTGGAGCTATGTTGGGATATGCATCCTGGACATTGAACCTGTGGGCAAACAGATTTTCTTTATATCTTGAGTTTTTAGATTGTCAGCCTGTCATTGTCACCTGTACATGAATTCATGTACGTTAATTTTGTTTGCCATAGATTCAGCAGTAATACCTTTACTGTGGCCAGGTTAGGCATTTATACAGTGTTTAATTACTAAGTGCATGCATTAGTTCATTAATCTCATTGGAAGGACCTAGGAGTTGAAGTTGGAGGAAACATTTAAGGACTTGGAAATAAAATGCAATTCCCTTTGCCTGTAATCTGATTTTAAGACAGGAATGAGATCCAAAAATAGCTCTTGTTTTTGAATGTGGGTGGGCACATTTTCCTAAATAACCCATTCAAACTCTTGTGAGGGCAGTCATTTGGGCGGATGGTGACAGTGTTTAGGTATCTTGCTGCCTGGATGCTCAAGTGTGTCAGATATTTACTCATCTGTGTATCAGGCTAGACTGTGAGTAAATTTTCTGTGTATAGCAAGGAGTGTGTTGTTGCACAGTTCCTCCCACAGACTCAGCAGATCCTTCACTCCCCAGTCACAGTCTTGCTCCCGACACTTTGGGGGAGAGTTAGGGAGCGAGTTACCATAGGCCTGCTCCAAGGGAGCTGGAAATTTTTGGATGCCCTGTTGCAACTACTCATCAGAGCAGACTGTGGGCCAGAGCTCTGCTTCCACCCACTCCCCCAGCACGGGAAGGGACACAGCGGTTCAGCAGTGTCTCGTTTCCTGTCTTTTGCTGCTGCCTACAGTGCTACCAAACACAGTCATCCTCAGCTGAGTCACAGTTCGGCAGCGTTTTGTGCCCTTTTTCCCCATCAAGCTCTCATTCATCAGTGCCACAGCTGCCATGCACTGTTTGATGCCTGTTTCCCCGACTGAGCAGGCTGGCTGAGATCTGACCCAAATTCAGAATGGAGTTCATTAATATGAAAAACGCTGATCCTATAAATGCCTGATGAACTGTGTAGCAGATGGGCCCCATCCTTTCCCTTCTGACTAAAATAACAGCAATGTTTTCTTCTCAGTCTTATGGGGGATATGTGACCTCCATGGTGCTTGGCTCTGGAAGCGGCGTGTTCAAGTGTGGAATAGCGGTTGCCCCCGTGTCACGCTGGCAATATTATGGTATGTGAGGGCTTCCTCGTTACAAGGATTCCCATATGTCTTCCAGTGCACACGCTGCAAAGTGTGGATTCGGAGCGCAGAACTTTGGGTTATCTACTAGATGCCGCGTAAATGCCACTTGGTCTGTTTTTATGAGCTTGTGGCCGCTGCATTTTGAAATTAAACCAATTCGCTAAATATTATTTCCCATCTTAAAAAATCAGATCCATAACTTCAGGTAATCTCTTTATCCATTAATGAATCATTGTAATGTTGGTAGTACTGCTGTAATATGTGTGCGTTTGCTTTGACGACACGTTTGTGTGTCGGAAATCCATCGCAGTTAAAGTTTTGTGTCTTCAAAATGAAACTTTGCTTATAAAAATGAACTGTGAGGATCAGCTTTGAACTTGCATTGTAATTTACTCTCTAAAAGTACCAGAATAGGATTTGAATTGCCTTAGATTGGTTGGTCAGGGGTTTTTTTAGCATGTAAAATTTGGATTTTATAAATCTAATTCATCTTGAGAATAGCTTGATGTGAGAAAAACCTGACCACGTGGACAGGTCTCTACATGCCTCAAGCCTTTAGAGCATAAGGTTTCAAGTAGTTGCATGAGGCTAGAAATGGGCTAGTTATAGGGGCCCTCCTCCCAGATTAAAAAAATTATGTAAAGTTATAAATAGGTGCTGGTACAATCTGAACACATTTTAACATTTTCCTCATTTTTATTTGTCCAAAAACATTCAAGGGAAAGCTTTCCCTGGCAAACCCCTGCTAAAGAAGGCATAATTTATCATTCTGCAGCTAGCACAGAGGCTGTATAATAGCTAATTCAGCAGATCAGATCATGCTGCCAGGCAGTGGCAGAAGTCTGTTGGGGACATAGCAACGTCTTCATAGTATTTTGGACATGAATATTACAGTATGACAGGAAATATTTCTTTACTGATCAGGATCTCTAAAATTCCACTTTTACCTAGTTAAATGAAGGATTATGGAGGAATACATATTCAGCATTAAAAAACCTCTAGTGCAACAACTCTGATGAGAAGTCAAATAGACATTAGAATATGGCAGCAGAGCATTAGTTTGTATGGTTTAAAACAAAGCTGCAAATCAGCAAATGGTAAAATGACAAAAAAATACGTGGAAAATCAATTTGGGTTTGGTTTTTTTTTTGGGTTTTTTTTTTTTTTTTAACCCAAGGTGAATCCTAATATACTATCATATTTTCATAGTATAGATTTTTGGTAGTGAATATTTAGATAAAATAAAGATTTTTTTTCAAATGCTAGTTATTTACTGCAACATCTTCAGTCATTTTTTTAGGATTACTCAAAGAATAACAATAAGGAAACACTGACACAAAGTACTATATTAATATTCAGCATTCAGGTGTCCATGGCAACAAGAAGATTAACTATTCTGAATAATGATGGTTACCTACACCCCTCATTGTGGAAAACCTGATTTCCAGTATGCATTGTTACTGCTTGCATTGATGGGTAAAATTGATGGTGGACAGACTGAAAATTAAGCAGCAGATTCTAATTTTGGGATTTTTTACATTTCAGATTCAATATACACAGAGCGATACATGGGCCTTCCTACAGAAAATGATAATCTGAAGAACTATAATGTAAGAAAGAAATCACTTTGTTTCATTTTTTTGTGTGTTGTTTCATTTCTAAACTGGTGTATTCTTCTTTAAACAGTTTATTTCTTTCCCTGTGGGGAGAAATAAGTTTGTTTCTTCTTTTCTGCTAGAACTGTTGCATTGTGCTGTTAGAGGTTGTAGTTTCGTGTGTTTGGATTTGCACAGGGCAGCTTCCTCTTGGTGAATGGTGTGGGGTTTCTGTTGTTTGTTTGGTGTGTTGGTGTTTTGGAGGTTTTTTTACATTAATTTCCATTTGACTACTACTTTCCATTTGCAGACTGTAAAATAAGCTATATAAACTTTTATTTTAACCACCAAGAAACAAATTTGTTTTAAAATTCATATGTTTGTGAGCAAAGTATGCTTTATCTTAAACATTTTTCACAAAAACAAATGCACTCCCATTCTTTCTGAAATGTAATTTTTTAAAAAATGGATATTGTGTGAACTTCTCTGCTTTAGGAATTTGCGGGTTTTTTGCAGGGAAAGCAAAATCTCCTCAATACTAGAACACTTTGA
Organism: Motacilla alba alba; assembly: GCF_015832195.1. Lineage (NCBI taxonomy): Eukaryota > Metazoa > Chordata > Aves > Passeriformes > Motacillidae > Motacilla > Motacilla alba. The sequence goes on along the minus strand of NC_052022.1, from coordinate 17,017,935 downwards.
CAGGTAGGCAAATCTGTCTGTACTGTGATGATATCAAATTGTGGACCAACTGAGAGCCAGTAGTGTCAGGACTGAAACGTTGGCCCAATCTCCATAAACAGAGGGTGTCCAAAGTTTATTCTAAAATGACCAGTGTTTGCACAGGAGTGAGGGAATTTGCATTTGTCCTACTGAAAGCAAATTACATGTAGATTGTTCATCCTTGTTACAGCGTGATTAATCTAATTGAGTTGCTCTAATCTAATTTGACTTGCTCTTCCATGTGCCAGATCATTTTTGTTGCCTCAAGGGCTTTTTGAAGTCACAGATACCTGGGCATAGGGCAGAGCAACCAAACGTTCTGTTAGGTTTTGGGAAACTTCAGGCCCCGATGAAAATACAGTGCCTATGGGAGAGCTGTGAAGAATCTGAGGGGTACTTTGTGCCCTGGTTATTGGAGTGTTTCACAGAAAACTGTTTCACAGTCCAGCCATGGTGATACTGGAACCAAGCATTGATGTTAGAGGAGGAGATAGAGCATTCTCTGTGTTTGGGTTGGTAAGCAGGGTAGAAGACAGATAGCACTGTTGTGTGCATTAAAAAAGTGTCATGGGTAGAAAAAAAGGTGGGGGTTGTTGCACTGTTTTAAAAGTATGATAAAACTTATAAATACATACATATTTATGTATGTCAAACCACTGAAATGTGGTTTGACATATATTTACAGTACTCTAATGCTGTCAGCTGCTATACGAGATGTTCTGGTCAAGACTGGCGACAATGGTAGTGACTGCTGGACAACTTGGTACTGTGTCTGTCTCCCTCTTCTAACCACAGAGCTACTGGGCTCAGCAGGAACTGACCAGCAGCCTGCAGCCTCCTGCCTGCCTTTTTCCAAATGTGTTTCTTTAAGGCAGTGGAAACAGTAGGAGGTCTGCGAGGTAGCAATGTAAATACAAGTTCCTGTCGCTGTGCAGAACGAACGTTAACGCTCTGGGTGCACAAAGTCACTCACCAGCTTCACGGCACAGATGGCAACAGAGGACTGTTTAATCCTTTCAAGCCAGGAGTCGGATTTTCTTGGCATGGTATCCATTGCTGGCAATGGCCACGTTGAAACTGCCAGTACCAAAGAGCTAAAGGTTTCAAATGTGTTACTCAGAGGACTAATTGGGGAGAATGGTGGCTAGATGGAGGAGGAGTAATTGCCTAGATCAGATTGTCACACTTTGCTGCTGCTCCTAGAGAAAGGAAAATGTAACTTAAATCCTCATTTTTTTGTTAAAAGCTCCAAATAATATAGTATTTGGACTTTACTTTTAACCTGGAGGGTGGGGTGCCTTGTGAAGTGAGTTTGTTGGTTTTCATGTAGCCTCAGTGACAGTGTTGTGGGATTTTGTTATTGCTGAGGACCCTTACTGACTTCAGCCCAGTATGTTCCTGGCTTACAGCCCCTTTGATCCATGTCCCAGTCCCAATAGCCAGCCTCCTGGCCCCTTGACGCTGACGAGAGCTGTTTGCTGAAACGAATGGTTTTTGAGGTGAATGCAGAATCTGTACTGAAAGCTAGTACATACAGCTGAAGCTGTTAAAGCTAGCACTGCTAACTCTGTGCTGTCAGGTTTGTGTGCTGCATCATATATTCTCTATCCTGCTGCATTGCTGTAAAGCTGGCATGAAAAGTGAAAAGTTGCATAAACTGTAGTATGCACCATGATGTAAAAGAAATGAGATGGTGTACACCCCTGTTTGGAGAAGATGAGCACTGCCAGGCACATTCCTAACATGTAGAGTATTATTAATGACTGAATCTATAGACTCAAGAAACTAGCTGTGGTAAGAGGGGTACATTCTGCCTTTTTATTACTGTGACATTAGGTTTTACTTTATTAGAGGCAGAGAATCTGAGGTGTTAAATATTGTTTGTCAGGAGTCAAGTCTGAGGGAGGACTCACCCTCCTAAGTGGGTTAATTAGGTATGTTCAACGTCTTTTAAGGTAGTTGTAAACTATTAAAAATTAGAGCTTTGTAAAAGAGAGAAACAAGCATGGGTGGTGCTCCTAATACAATCCTAGACTGAATGGCAGAGAATCTGGTGGCCTGGAAGAAACATCCCTGATGCAAAAGACTTGAGACTGAATCAGGGCAGAGCTCTGGAGGTCAGACACAGTAGCCATGTAAAGCATACTGAAGAGACTGTTCAACTTGTGAGAACATTATTTTGCAGTTCACTCTGAATTTGATATGCTTTTGGCAAGTGTTTGAAACAGTCATAGATTTGGCAATCTTTTTCTAGCAGATTTGAAATGTTCAGTCCTTAAGAACTGCTGCATCATTAGGTTATGCAAAACAGGGTACAATTTTGTAAATATGCCATCTTGTACTGATTTGACATTTGTTCTATTATCTGAGAATATGCTAAAGGGAGAGAGACCTTAAATTTCAGCCAAACCTTAACTTGTTTGTGGAGTGCTGATAAAATGTTGACTGCTGTGTGATCTTTAGAAAAGCCAGTAACACTCAGCAGGGCCGAATTCTCAGTACATGTTCACATTACCTTTTCAGAGCCTTTGTCCTAGCAGTGTAACTGTAAAACAGAAGTGGTAAATAAAGTTGTCTTTTTTTTTTGCTGTCCACTTAAGGTTTGTTCAGCTGCTGTTGCTTTGTTGTCTAACTCTGCCTACTTGTGAGTGCTCCCTATCTTGCAACCTTCTTTAAGGACACAAAGGTACTGTGTTCTTCAAGCATGTTTTAGGGAAGGGACTCTTCATGTTGAGTGTGAGTACAGCAAGTGAAGTACCACCAGTGATAAAAAAGCAGAGAAAGTATCTCATATGCTTCATCTTTCTGAAGTATTTTTGCAAATAACTTTTTTTTAATTTAATGCCTGAAGAGGAAAAATAATGACATCCCCTTTCAAAACTGCTTTTGCCAAGTCAAGTTCTCAGAAGTGTAGCTTAATCAGGCTTCCACTCACAGAAGGTTTACTTAAAACAGCACTGCTTTTCTGCAATTAAGCCTAGCAAGGTGATCTATCAATTTTCCCTCTGCCCATGTGGGAAATGATTTACTCAAAGGATACTGGTTGGTTTGGGGGTTTTTTGGTTGTTGGTAGTTTTTTTGTCTTTAATCTCACTGTGCCATTTCTTTCTCATTTGTTCTTTTGGTCAGCTGGTTTACCAGTGCTCCTCAGTGTATCAAAGTGCTCTTTCCATATTTTGGCACTCACAGCTAAATGTTCTTACTCCATGATACCAAATCATCTAAATGGAAAGTGTCATGTTTCCACTCTTGGTGGATTTCCATGTACTGGATTTCTGCTGCTCTCTAACCTTTGACTATCAAAAGAGGGCAACTGCAGTGTTACAGACTGGAGGGTGGGGGTTTTTTGCCTTCTCTGCTGAAGTTGGTTTTCAGATTTCATTGAATACATACAAAGAACTTACTTCATGTATGGAAGGGTTCTGGTACACTATTCTGCCATGACAAAAGAATTTAATATTTTTACTTGCTTTAAAGATTCATGAGTGTACAAGAGACATAAGGAAATCAGAACACTTCTTGTTTTGGCACTATAATGTATTTGACTTTTTTGGGGTACTAAATGCAAATCCTTGTGCAAGGATACAGCCTTAATGCAAAACTACGAAGAAAAAAAGCAAATCACTAAATTCTCCTGTTCATAATTTTTAGTCATTTTTTTCTTTCCAGATTAACAGGTTGTCTTATCAAGTTTCAAATGTCTTGTCCATGTTGTTCCACTTCTTTCTCTGCTCATGCAGAGCACCATCCTACTCCCTTTCGTTGCCCAAATTAAAAATCTTATCTGCAATCCTCACTGTCTTCATTCTTTAGTCACAGTAGCAAGTCAGGTGGGCTAGAATGTTCTAGGGAATATGTTGTTACTATGTTTTAAATTTCTTGATTAATCACAGTCGCTGATTATCATCTTTTCATCACTGTATCGTGTTTCCATTCCCAAAATGTAGCTTGACTTCTATTTAGAGATTTGGTCTAGTGATTTTCGTTCAGGCATTTCTCTTTCATATTTGGAGAGCGTATTTTTCTAAACTTCTTGTTACCCAATTTTGCTGGAGACTGAGGCAGTATCAGCTCTGGTGCCTTACCTGCAGGTGAACCTTGTGGGGAAGATACCGTGTAGCCTCTGCAAGAGCTACTCCTTGCTCTCGCAGGGTGCACTGTTGCCATGACAACATTTTTTTAACTTGTCTGCAGTCAAACAGGAAACCTATGGCACACGGTGTGCTGCAGGCTACCACCACGCTGGCCACGGATTGAACGTGAACCTCACTGCAGAGCTCTCGCCCTCTGCAGCTGCCTGTTCCTTGGCAGCCATAACCTTGGTAACAGTTGGAGGCAGGTGTGGGGTGGTTTGAGTGTGGGCACCCAGCCCTGGATGTGTGACCATGTCCTGTGGCACTTCAGAGGGGGGTAAGCAGGGCTGTGCTTGGTTTGAGCTGAAGGACCCCAGACAATGTCAACACAAATCAAATTCAATTGGTAGCAAGTCATACCCTAATAAATAGCACCTTTTTTCTTTTTTTTTCCTTTAATTTCAGAGTTCAACAGTAATGGCCAGAGCTGAAAAATTCAAGGAAGTTGAATATCTCCTTATTCATGGAACAGCAGATGGTGAGTTGCAGTTAATTAGACATTTTAGTATTACAGACAGGTTCGCAATTCTACTACTGACAAAACAAAAGCATGAAGGGGCAAGGCTGTTACATTTGCGTCAATAAAATAATACCGATTTTTGCAACTATTCTGTGTTTCAGTCAGCAGTGCTGGGGAGTCTAGTGTGTACATTGCTTTGATTTTCCCCCAGAGTATTACAGAAGCAGTTTTTGTTTACCTTTTTCCTCTTCCACTTTTCAGATAATGTTCACTTTCAGCAAGCAGCACAGATTTCCAAAGCTCTTGTTGATGCTGAAGTGGATTTTCAGGCAATGGTATGGTTCTGTTTTGTTTGTCCTTATACAAATGAGAATGATAAAATAAACTCCCTGTGGTAAGGTATAAATTCATTGCCCTCTTAAATGAAAGTTCATATAGTTGCATTTCATGTTCAGTAACTGAAATGTGAACATAAAGCACGTATTTTATTTCTGCACAAGAGAAACTGTAAAGCAACACCATCTCCTATTTGATCCTTTTTACCTAATCTTTCATTTTCTTAATTTTTTTGTGTTCTCTGACAAATAGCCAATCCCAACCTTTGCATATACCCAAGTGCAATGAACAGTGTCTTACAGACAGGATAAAAGGAAAGGTTGGCTTCAGCAAAATCCCAGATAGCCTGTCCATCATGTCTGATGTTTACTGTACTTGTTAGACAAGCAGTGATTTGCCCTTTCTTGTGTTGTGTATCGAAGTTCTCAGGCTAAGGTGCAAGCTCTTCCTTTTCTATATTCTCTCAGCCCTAGAGGAGCAGTGCTAGAAAGGATGATGTATAGAAGGAGGCCAAGTGCATGGTTTTCCTTCAGCCAAACTCAAAGGACATACAGAGGAAGAGGTCAGGCACCCCTTGTAACTGAACAGCTGAATCTACCCTCCATGTGGACAAGCCACATGTTGTTTTTACGCCTTCAGAATAAAAACAGAGCATGTCCCACATGCAAAGAAGGAGCTTGACTGTCATAGCAGCTTCCTACCCCATCACATCTTCACCTCCATGCTGAAAGCCTCATGCTAGGATAATTTTAAATGGCTGCCCAGGTTTTTATGTCTGTCATGTTTGATTTATATCATTTAGATGTAGCTGCAACTAACATTCTCTTTATTTCTCTTTCACACAGTGGTACACTGACAAAGACCATTCCATCTCCGGTCAAGCACATAAGCATATTTATACCCACATGAGCCACTTCATAAAGCAGTGTTTCTCACTGCACTAGCACCAGCATTTTGCTTGTTAGGATGGTACTTCTCCAGAAAACTCTCACAATGATGTACTCTGAGCCAGTATAAATCAAGATGAGATAAGAGTCAGCTCTTGGGATACCGGTGTACACAATGAAATGCTAATCTTTGTAATGATTCCTGTTGCCAAGCAACTATTGCATTTTTATTGATTGTGTTTAATTGGGTCTTAACATCACCAGAATGATGTTGCAGACTTCTAGGAAGCATGGTACTTGCTTGAGTAATTACCTTTTGATATTTCAGTCTAAAAGAGGAACAATCCACTTTGTATACTGGAGAAAGGAATGACAAAAATGTCACATGGCAATCAGTCACAGAATAAAAATATAATAATGTTTCCATCAAAAATGAAATTAACCCTGGGGTAATTTCTGTGAAATTAATGAAGAGACGTTTTTGCAGAAATTCATAAGGCTTGATAATTATTATTTTAGATTGGGTATCAGGAATACTGCAATGTTAATATGTGCAGAATGAAATAATTTATACGGCAGTTCCTGAAGTGAGTGTGTTTGCTCTGCAATCCCTTGTATTACAGTTGTAGAACTCTTGCAAGGCAAGCACATAACCAGCTTTCACCAAAGATTTTGAAAGATATCTAATCAAACCAGTGGCACTGAATTTCTTTGTGTGCTATCATATAGTACTGTGATTTTTGCTTATTTTATAGTGAAAACAGCTGCTACACTGGGAATCTGCACTGCAAAATCTCTGGGAACAAGAGCCCCATTTTTTTAATGTAGAAGTTGCTCATGTACTGATGAATAGGAACTAGTTCTTACACTGAATCGTAAAACATGACAATGTGAACTAGCCGCCACTTACAGCAAGGGCTGGACTGTCACTCTCCTGTGAACATACTCTTTGGCAAAACCTTACAGCCTAGCAATAAATATCTGCTTTCTTTACAGCACTCCAGGTAGGCTTCTCCATCTAATCTGAGGAATAATTTTCTTAATTTCACATAGAAAAAATGCAATCCACTTGTACTAAAAATTGTGCTGCTTTAAAATAATAAAGACAATAATTTATGAAAGGAGGTGTAGTCCGTATCATTGAAAATGTTGTTTCAGAAAAAGGAGACTCGATTTTTTTTTTAAATCCCATTAATTTTGAGGATGACTTACAGTGAAGCTTCTGGTTTTGTGTAATGGTATCGTGTAATGGAGTGTGACATGATTATCTAACACTTAGCTTCTTGGTATTACATGCCAGCATCTGATTATGTCTGTATTGTGGGTTATTAGTGACATTAGGTGTGAATGTAAAAGTACTCATGCAGACAGATAAAGCATGGGGAAGAATGTTAAGACACTTTGTGCAGCTTGTCCTTAAATGAGAAAGTCTCAGCTAGAAAATCAGATTTTGTTTTCACAAACTAACAATTCCTTGACTCACAAAATAAGATGGGCAGTTTTGTTCTGTTTGTTGGCATTTTTTGAAACATACTGGAGCTGGGTTTTACAAATACCATCTTGAGTCCAAGGCAGTAGTGGCTCGAATGTAGACTGGCACCACTGTTAAAGTTCTACAAGATTACAGGGTGTCAGTTGTCTCCAAGAGGTTTTATCATCACATCTCTCATTTTTTTGACTCAAGGCAAAGAAACCTATATCAGTGTAAGGTAAATCCCAGCAATACAGACAGGTTATAAAAAAAGATTATCATTATGATATGGCTTGTGTATGTAAGGGTAAATAGTTAGGATTTCTTTTAATGTTATCACTCACACTGTCATAAAAAACAAAAAAAAAGTGTTTCTGTAATACAAAAAGCTACTTTCATCAGGCTCTCCTTGGATAAGTGCAAGAATTAGTATAATCAAAGAAAGATTTTAAAAAATAAGTGAATCTAGAAATTATATGGTCTAAGTCTTTCATTAAGATGCAGTTCTTTGCATCTGACCTATGTTAATGATTCTAGCGTCTCTGGGAAACTCTCAATACATCATTCTCTTTTAACTGTCTTATCTGCGGGGCATTACATAATGCAATGCTAATTATCTTACTTTGTCTGGAAAGCAACTTCTAAGATATGCTGCTAATAGACAATGATACAACTTTTAAAACAAAAGAAAACTTCATTGCTATAGTATGTGTCCTAATTAACATCAATTCAGTGTCTAATTTTTCACTGTGGTAGAACTCCCTCAGCTCCAAAAATAATGCAGGCAATAGGATGATAGAGCTGCCTCAGGGAACTGACAGCTTGCGTGAACTGCATGACCACAGGTAAATAACTAAAACTGACGCCACAGAAAATACCTAGCTCATTTCAATAATGTCCAAGCTAGAAGTCAGTTGTGCCTGAATTACTGCACCATGCTAGTCAGTTGCACATCTACTAATAAGAGGTTTTCTCTGTATTTTTTTCGCTATGTGAAATGGATATTAAGTTTGTTGTACTTTGTGAAAAATCCTAACAGAAGCAGCAGAAGCTTGAGGTGTCACTGTTACCATTCTCAGGTTAGGAGACTTGTAATCTTTGATTTAATAATTGGTGAAGAAGTTCAAAAGGGATTTAGTGAGATGGAGTCAATACTGTACATAGTACTGTGATTCATGGCCTTAAAGTTTTTCAGTAGCAGAAATTTAGGCTTCTGAGAAGAGCAGAAGCATTTTAAATTGTATGACCTTACCTACTGATCTCTTAAAAGATCCAACTACTCCTGCTTTGTCTGCATCATCTCTCTCAGGAGAAAGGGGGACCAACTCATGAGAAGTAAATTGGAGCTTCATTCCCATTCTCTTCCTGGAACAGTGAGCTCTGAGCTGTCCCCGGTGTCACGCTACTGTTAAGGTCAGACCAAGTACATCACCACCAACTCCACCCAGGGAGCAACACTCACAGCCTTACATGTTTCAGTGAGATTCTACTTGAAAAGGGAGCCATGCTGGGCTCTACCACTCATTAATTTGTGAAGCCCATTCAGGTCAGGTAGACATTTCGAATATCGCATGGTATTGCAAACCTTTTCTGGGTTTTGCAGTATAAAAATAAAATTGAAAATTAGTTAGGATAAATATTTATTTTCACATAACATATCTTAATTGTGAAAAACACAATAGTCTATTCACATGTACACATAAACTTTTGTAATAAATTACATCCAAGAAGTTGAGTAATTTTGACCAGGAATATGAAATTAGAAGTAAATATAGCACTACATCTGCTTTACATTGTCTGTGATTTCAGAACGTTAAGATTAACATTGGAAAAGCACTCAAATCCACGTAAAACCAGAGTGTTTTAAAATAAAACCACTCTGAAATACTGAACAGAAATACAGAATGCCATTGAATACACTGATTTCTTAATATTCTAAGAGTTGGTCAAGTGAAGCTAATACATTTTGATTGTATGCATTATCTGTAACAAAGTCAGCAACATGTTAAAACACCATCAGGCTGCTTTCAGGACAAACCAGTATTGAGCTTCTATACTAACCTTAAAACAATTGGAATCTTACAATTTATCATCAAGTACACAAAACAAAGCATTTAACCTTAATGCATCAGAGTTTTTTTCCTAAATTTACATATACAAAACATTGAATTAGATGTTAAACCTTCTTCGCATCCATTAGATTTTTTTTTCTCCATAAAAATGGCTTTTAATGGGCTTTGATAATGCTAAGGTAAATTTAGAACAGTGACCCTATTAAGTTTGCAAAAAAATGCAATTATTTATGGCTAAAGTATTAAAACATACGCACTCACATACACAAAAAAGTTGTAATACTTTAAATGTGCTGAATGGGAAAACTTGTTCACGAGGTGTGTAGAAAATTTGCATATTTGGGAAAGGTGGGGAATGTCATAGCCCTATGGATGAGTTCTTACGAAGATTGCAAGACTACAATTCTTACTTTTAGGATTCAAAGTTACAGCATAATACTGAGAGTTAGCTTTCATTTTAATAATTTAAAAATTTATCTTAAAAAATTTAAAAATCAGTGAATTCCAAATAACACAATAAAACTTCAGCTCCACATCCCTATTCATTCAATACCTAATCTTGCAGTCTTTTACACAAAAGAACAGCTTGAAGGGTCAGGCAGTAACAAAATCCATTACAAAAAATGTAATAGCCTTAAAGCCACATTTTACTTAGCAATGTTGTTTTTATCTTTTACTCAATATGTACTTGATGGAATAATAAAGAGCTGTAGCAAAACAACAGCAGGATACCCATTTAATTATTATACACAATCTCTGAAACGAATAGGTTTACAGTTGTTAGTGGAGAGAAGACAATATAAATACGTCCTTTATGTGGCTGAATTTTAGGCAATAAAGAGGAAGATCATTGGGCAGGTGATAAAACTGCATGTGGGGTATAGTTTGTATCTACAAATTTTTCCCTATAATAAAATGATGGATTGATTAATGACAAAATGCATTTGTTTGGCCTACCATGGCAACATTCATACAATACAAGGTAAGATACCGTAATCACAAATCGCATTTTAAGAAATACTGTACCCATGGTTCACATCAAAGGATGTGTGGTGTTCTTTAGCTAAGGTGAGAAAATGCTTTAATATATAATTTTTTATATATATATATATATTTATATATATATAGGACTATGTTCCAGTTACATACAAATTTTAATATTAAATACACTGTATTAAATCAAGGAAAACATCACAAATACAGAATCTGACCCTGCAATTCACATTGCAAAACTGAATCCATGACTTCAAATGGACAGACTAAGGAGGAAAGTATTATCCTTGTTAGTTTATTCGCAGGGTCAGATCAGTTGTTATTTTATAAACTTCTTAATGTTTGCTCGTCAGTTTGGGTCTCTTGAAATCATTCACTAGTTAGGTGATTAAAAAAAATTGAAACAAGGGTTTTCAAGTTCATCTTGAATCAAGATTATTAAGTATTCTCACACAGAAAAAGTAGCAAAATACAGTACAAACCTATTAACAGGAAAGTTGAATTTGAAAGAAAATTTGCTTCTTACATTTCTGATACAAGTACTGATAAATGGCCAAGATCAGCAACGAACACAAAGATTTTTTGCATTGGCTACTGCAGACATTTACATTGATACTAGACAAGGTAGACAAGGTGGAATGAGACAAGTATTGCACTACATTACCTGTGCTAGTTTGAGATGAAAGACAAAAGTTACAAGGTAAATAATTTATATTTAGTGGTTGTGGCACTCCTTTAATTCATTTGTAAAAAAATTACTTGAAGAGCAAGTCATAGACAAGTCTCCCGGTCGACACCTTTCCCTGAGTCAGCTTTCTTCTCTTTTCTGATTTCAGCACTAGGAAACGAAAGGGGAAACAAAAAAAATAGAGTTATGGTAGCACTATCACACACACAACTACACATATATATATATATAATCGACCTGAAAACCAACATTGCACAGATACTTTATTTTTCATGCTTCATGGCACAAACTGGGAAAGCAGGTGAAAATTTCTGTGCTGAATGGTGTAGAAGACATCAGGCAGCATTTTAGTGACAAGGCAGGTAAAGAACTTAAGATGTACAGCCAGCCAGCATGCAAGCAAAGATAGCCACTTATTTTTACTTTTTTGGCAAATACAACTTAATTTACTAAATAATGGTAATGGTACAGTTCTCAGACAATACCAGGACATTCTCAAATGGAACAAACAAGAGGTCACAGTAAGTATTTCTTGTCTTTAAAATGTATTCTCTTGTTCAACTGCACATTTAGAAGGAATGTCTCTGAACTAGAGTGGTGCAAGCCAATATCCAACAAATATTTGGCTTTCATCTTTATTGAGGCGAGCAGAAGTCTGGGGAGGATGAGGAGAGATAATATTCCCCGTGTGGAGTGTAATACATACTTCCTCATGTATACATTATAAGGAAATAATTATTTTTTTTTAAAGCCTGAAATAAATAATTTTTTTTTAAAGCCTGAAAGATCAGACACAAGCTGTATCATTCAGAGCACTAAACCAGAGTTCAAATTGATTCAGCTTTTTTTTCCCCCCAGTTAAAACAATGTTGATTTGCCTACAGAAAGCAATATACGTGCAAAGCGGATGATTTTTTTTGTGTGTGAGTGTCCTAATTTACAACAGCGTAAATAAATAAAAAGTCATGTTTTTCCAATGAGTCTCAATCACAGCATGAAAATGCAAAGAGGCTTCCACAACACAGGCAAATCAAGCCTTCAACAAAGAGTGGCAGGGTATCTAAAGAAAACCAGATGGTTCTGAGAACAAACCTGTAGCAAGCACATAACCTACCAGGTTTCATGGGAATAATTCCTTAACTAGAATGAATGAGAAATAGGCTGAGTTACGCAAGGCTTAAAGAAAGCAAGATCAATTCTCAAATTCTTAAGGTGATTCATGCACAATTCTACAATCATTTGACATTTTTCTTCACATAAAAATTGCTTTAAGGATACAATTCAGTTCAGCCAAAGCTTACTTCTATGCCTATGGCAGCTTCCAGAGGTGTTAATGGAAATAGCTAAAGAATACCAACTTCTGCCACTTCAACTGCCAAATCTGTCACCTTCTGTAGAGCAGTGATAGAATTGGGTACGTTACACTTTCTGCACACAAAGGGTATGCAAACAAATTCCGGGGGGGTGAATTGAAAGTGCAGCAGTACAGCAGGCAGGGAGTTACCTGTGCTTAGTAAATGCAAACACTGAGGTGTTGTGTGCCTTACAGTCTACAATATTTCCACGTTTTAGGTGCCTCTGTGATACCAGGAAAGTCTTCCTTCTATTTAGGATTCACATCTCTGAGCAGCTCCTGCAGATGTGGGCTTTAATGCCTTGAGAAATTTGAAAAAAAAAGGACAAGTCCAGTCTTTTTCCAGTAAAACACGTCACTGGTGGATCTGTAAAGGAGTTGGAGCTCTCTTCCTCCAAGGGAATAGCCTAACCAAGGGAATAGCCTAACACACCTGAGCAGGAAGGTCTGGGATGTGGGATTTTCATACCTTCAGGTCGAAAAGGAAACTCATATCATGTACAAAGTGACAGATACCTCTTTCTCCAATACTTCAAAAGACCAGCTAAGTCTATCTCCAGTCCATGGTCAGATCTGCATATGCTTTGAAACTGCTCTCTGAAGGGCTTAATACTATGAGCAAAGACAGAGGAATGTTTATTTCCATGTACCAAAGAGGGCTGTGCTTCAGATAAGTGCCGTGGTGTTCTGTTCTACCAAGAAAGGCTCAAAGGCAGACCTTTAGGTCCCTGGGAATTTTAATAATAAAAAAACAAAGGTTGGAAAATTATAAGGTGCCTCGATGGCTAGGCAACTTGACTGAATCCCTTGTTAAGTCCTCTCTTTAGACAGGTAAAAACATTCAGGAGCCTGGGATGCAAGAGCTCTCTCGCACTATGCTACTTCACAGAATCAGGGCCAGGGCACATCTTGTGATAGAAATTATCCATGCATCAGACTGGGAAGTCATTTGTATAAACCCTTCCTGTCTAAAATCTCTTTTTGTAGATGATCTTAGTTTTAGAATTGGCCAAGTGAACTCAGCATTTAATTACTATGAGTAACTTCTTGTTAATTGGTCAATACCTTGCATAAAAGGCATTACATAAAATGATGTAATTACATAAATGATGTAATAATGTAGTATACTATCATAATTTAATTATCCCCATTTAATAATATTTTGAGATATAAGGAAGCAGAACTGACAGCAGAAAGGGAATACTAAATGTTATGTAGTTAAGCTTCACAAGGCATCAGTAAAATTTATTTCAAAATGAGATTTTTCCCCCTCTGTGATAAGGTACCCTTCACTGCAGAAATTGTTAATCTAATACTGCTAATCTTGATCATTTGCAGAAATTATCCTTACAACTGCTACCATTCCAAGCTTTTTTTTTCCTCACTAATTACCTAGGATTGAATTATATCCTCATTTAATGATACATGCATTAGGTTCTATAATATTTTTGTAGCTCTATCCCTAATATGACTTAAGATTAAAGTTGATTATGGCTTTGCTTATCAGAAAAAAAGTCTTTCAGGGTTAAAGTTCGTTGAATCTACTCCTCTCTTAGAATCTGAGACAAGCTAGAGCACCTGAAAATGCAGGATTTCAGAGTCTTTAAGGCTGTTTGTTTATAATAGGACACTCATATCTAAAACCAGAAAAATCTTTTCTCCTGAGTCTTTGTTTTCAAGAGCAAAGATACAAGAACAAATTGAAAATTAGATCTTAAGAAAATTATTTTCTATTTCATTAGTTTCTATTTCACTGCAATTTAAAGGGCAAGTTTCTTATCTGAGCCACAATCTATGTGGATGCTCTTTGTTCAGAGGGTCATGTTTACATCATCTATCATACCACCAAAGAAAGTAACATCCACCAGGAAAATTAAAACTCCTGTGTACCCAGGGGCTGTGAATGTACCTTTCATTCATGTACAAGAAATGTCTCTTTCTCCAGGCTTTCAGAGGCTGGACAGCAGAGGCACTTGACATAAGAAAACCCTCCAGTACATCCTCCTCCCACGCACCACACTGATTTCAATGACATGATCCTTTTCAGTCCATGTGTAGGGTGAAAGGCAAACAAGAACTAGGCTATTTTGACTGTCAGGGAAATATCATCAAAATGACCACATCAGTGGGCTGCTCCATGGGTGTCTAAAATGAAGATTCTCTGGTCATCAACTGCTCAGTCTTGTTAGTGCAGTACAGGGAAAGGAACAACTCTGAAAGGCAGCATGCCATTTCGGGGTGACAAAATTAAAAAACACTATCAGTTCAAGTGTTCTCTTACTGCATCTATTCACCTTGAAACAATGACTAGCTGTTGCAGAAATGGTCTTTTGAAAAGCATATTTAGAAATGGGCAGAATATAATTCTGTATTTTAAAAAAGATGACTAGGAATAAATTCAGTTTGACATTTGAATACATTACACTACTTAAATACACTATTTTAAATACAGAATAAATTTCAAATTCTCATATTTGGGACTTTACTGAAGACATTTTACATTCTTATTTGAAATTTCTTCTCATCGTCTCTCCCCAAAAACTACACAAAGTCAACTCATTCGGGTTCCAAGGTGACATCATTTTGAATTGGTGAATTGGAAGACACAATCAAGGAAAAGGTTGGGGTCAGGGTCTTACCTTTGGGGAATCAGCTTCTAGAGTGATTAGGAAGGGGAGCTTATGACAGAAGTGTGATACAAAATAATTAAATAGAAAATAGTTACATTTTAAATTTATGGAAGTAGAGGAAAAAATTCTCTTAGAAAATCACACTGGGCTTGAATTTAATATTTTCTTATTCCTGTCATATCTCTATAGCACAGATTAAATAATGTGTCTTCATTTTACCAAACTAAAATCTAAAATTATTTAAATGTTTTGAGTACAAGTGAAGTAGGCAGAAAAATGTAAAGAAATGATGCAATCATAAAATTATTTTCACTCCAAATATTATTAGATTGCATTCAGAGTACTGGGTTCTTCATACAGCTATTTCCAGGGCAGTGATGATCACTTCTTTTTCAGGAGGAAAGAACAAAAGCAAGCAGAACAAATGCAATATCCAGGTGGAGGCTGGTGGTTCATTACACAAGCATCAGGCATGCTCAGCTTCATTTTCCACTGGAGCATAACTAAGTATCATGCAAATATTTGTGATTTATGTTTTTAAATAAATAGTGAATTTGTGTTTTGAGCTCAGAATATTACAACTGGACATAAGAAATAAAACTGCAAAATGCTAAAAATCTTTCAAATCCCTAGCAAAATATTCTAACATTGGTTTGACACCAATATATAAAGTATAATGAAGTTAAAAAAAAATTAAGACCTTTTAGAAGGAAAGCTTGACTCCTTATCTTTTGCATTCTCTGAGGATATCAACAATGTCTTCCACACAGCAGTTTTTGCCATTTCATCAGAAATGTTTATCACAGATGGGTCATCTCTAGACAAGAATGAAAGTAGATACACAATAAAACAATCAGCCATCAGTCTTGTTATTTATTAACTCAATAAAAGTCCTTGAAAACTGATAGTGATGACAATAATTAAGTGCAATGTAAGTTAAGAGACTATGTTAAACTTCAGAAGTCTTGAACAATTACTTAAATATTCTCTCAGAACATCTTTGCACTTTTTAAGTATCTTCTTCCTCCAGCAGCAATTAATCACAGTAAAATAAAATTTATTGTGTCACTCCCAACTATTAAACAAGATAAAAATAAAGAAATGTGAAATTAAATATTGCCCAAGATCTCACAGCATGATAGTGGCATCACTGGATTAAACACAATCCCAAAAGGTCCTACTTATGCTCTGAAACTCCACCTACTTTTAAAACTATTTTAAAAGCAATCAAAAGCCTTAATAAACTAAAATATTTAAGAGTGCTTAGGTATTTTTTAAAATTTAATTTAACAGGACTAATAAAAATGCCCCAATTACACAAACTAATCAGTAGCCTTAAGTAGCACCTTGTAGGCATTATGCTCCTTGCTTTACCTGGACTGCTCCAAACATGTATTTATACACTTATAATAAAGTTTTAAATGTTTTAAGAGATTGCCTGTACATTATTCCTGACATCATGGTTACATATACTTGGCATTCAGTAAGCCCTCAGTAAACTTTCTGTTGTGTGTTTTGGGAAACCACTTTAATCACCAATATCTTGACTCTTGTTTTTAGCTACAGGACTGCAACCCTTACAGTACAGAGTCAGGTCATTATCCAGGCAACTCTGCCAACCTCAACACACAATGCAAATCGAAAGAGGTCACAGTGCAAGATAAATTAAGCTACATATTGCTAATATAAATTACAACAAGAAGGTATGGACAAAACAAGAAAAGAACCAGACCATTAGTAGTGTGATGAGTCAAAAGGAATAGGCTGGGATTTTTCAGAGACACAGTTACAAATATCCTGATTTGCATTAGGAGACACTGCGGTAACTTTGTGTTAAAATGTTAGAGAGAAGCCACTCAAGGATGATGTTCCTATGAGCTCACATTCATGCAGAGGTTCCTGTCACCAGATATTTCAAATGTTTTATTAAGACTTTATTTCTGAAAACTTTAAATTATATTCATTCCTTATGGCCTGGCAACATGTATTATTACTATCTATAACACAGATGTTCATGCTTTTTTAGTTGTGTCAACCCTGCATTATGCTTTATCTACTTGGGACAGCTCTTGATTCACTCATTATCTTACATAACAGGATTTAAACAGAATGTTTTACAATGTAATACTGTAAGAGCCTAGTTTTTCTGCAGCGTTTTCAAAATCTTTCCTGGTTCCCTGCTTGCATCAGGCTGAAGGGTTTGACCTGCTCTACATCTTCATTTTGCACTGTGCATGTCAGAAGCCAAAGTTCATTGTGAACAGTCTGATCCTGCAGCCCTGTCCAATGGAAAACTTCCAACTAGTGTGTCTTTTTCCTAGGGAATGTGAGATGGTGTGGAAAGACTAGAGAAGGGCTGACCTTGTGACATGCTGCAGTGTGTGGTTCAGTTCACCTATGCGTACCAAAGAAACATTCTCCTGATATTCAGAAACCATTATGAATAAATATTGTGGCACGTTTACTTTATTTAATTGCAACTCACCTAAAAGAGGAAAGGTATATTTTACCTGTAATGTCCTTCTAGTGGTAACTGAACAGTCCCTTCCTCTTCCATTGCTAACATACTTTGCTCTTCCTAGAACAAAGGAATTCAGCCATGAGACAGGATATGAAATTGTGAAAAGGGAAATCTGTGTACTTTAATCATCTTTCCATTTTCTTTAATATTAAGTATTTATCTGAAGTTCTTCAAGGGAGATACTTTTCAACTTTTACTTAAATATTTGACATTTAAAAACTTCTGTTTTAAAAGATGTATCTTCACTTAATGCTGTTTTCCAATGCCAAATAGAGCACTGTTTTGTAACAATAAAGAGGAGAATCATTAACAGTGAGTGAACAACTGTCTGATGAATTTTAAATAACACTGATAACAGGATATATACATTGATGTTTACATGCAAAAATTAGGGAAGATGATTTACGTTTGCACACACAGTTTTAAGACTGATAATACTGTTTTTAATACTGATTTTTCAGTGAAAGGTAATGAAACAAGAGACCCAAAATCAGTTTGCACTTGAAGAGAATTAGGAGATAAATCTACTAAAAACCATATGTAAATTAATCACAAATTTAGCAAATCTGCCTTAGCTGGAGGAGAGAAGAATAGAGCAGCTCCCAAGAGCCATGTCCCCTGCAAAAGCAAAGGAAAACAACCTCCAGAAGAGGATTCCCAATGTCCACACCCCTGGTCAGTACGAGCACAGCTAGGAGGTTAACAAGTCTTGGCAGGGGGGTAACCATCAAATCCTGCTCTAAATTGTTGCAGTGTGTGTGTGAGCCCAACAGACACCCAGAGACCTCCACAGCTTTCTTCCCTTTACAACAGTTTCCCTTTGTTACGGTTTTCACCAGTGCCTGTCTGGAAGCATGGGTTGGCTAAAAAGGAGAGTTTATCATTTTCTGGCAGATCACCAAAGCCCCACGTGCATCACAAATACTGATTGTTGGTGTTAGCAGCAAGAGCCAGTACAGTTTTCCAAAATAGTAGAATTTAAGTTCTCTCTGCTCAGAAATTTGTTTCTTCAATGCTTTATTATTATAACTATTTCAAAAGTCACAATATTTTTTTTTTCTTCAAATGTGAAAGTTCTTTGTTCATCCATGTCTCAGAAAGACTTAATTGATTAACATCAAAGTGACTTCCAAAGGAGGTCTGTGAGGAGAAGGCATGTATCATATCCACTATAAATGTACAAAGCCCTGGAAAAAACATGGCCTAAAAATATAAAAACAACTTAAGTGATGAAATTAGGATCCAATCAAGTAAGTTTCAGATCCTGTCAACTACATTTCTGAATATTCTTGTGGGTAGAATACTTCTATTTTTAAAAGCTGTGTGATAGCAACTCTCCAATTAATTCCTTAGGCTACATGTCAGAAGTTTTTTATTACTAGTTAATTTTGTCATTTCCAGGCTTCACAGCTTCATAAGTTTTTGACAGTTGAACAGTTTTAATAATAGCTCTAAATATTTAGAAATGCCAAAATATGTAAAAATAACCTCTCAAAATAGACAGTGAATGAAATAAAGTAACACCAGTAGATTTTCCCAGTTTTGTTTCCTGATGCCATCCTATCAAGCAAGGGAAGGAAAGTGACATATAACCAAAACATAAGTATAACAAGGAATTCTTTCCAACAACCAGACCCACAAGAAGAGAGCTACCTTGGTTACTTCTGGTTACTCTGAATTGTGATGACAACAGACACCATGATGAAACATCTCTCTGGTCTGCTTTGATTCAAGGGAGACAACAATGACTCACATATTTTAATTTCAGCCTGGTAGTTTTACAGGCACATACTAAATAGTAAATACTCATCTGGATTTTTTTTTTTTTTCTTATAGGTAAAATCTTTTCCACAGAAAATATTCCATGACAGTATGTTGAATGTATCAAGGAAATCAAAGGTAAGAGTTTACCAGGTTACAGATGAGGCAGGGAGTTTTCAAAGGTCACAGAAAAATCAATCCTAAAGGCAGAGTAATCTAGTTTGTGTAGTTACCCATTCAAATTATTAGCTCATGTCCTATTTCTGCAAATAAAGCTACTAATGGCCATCCTTAACACACACATTTCACTGGTCTTGGATCACGTCTCAGGGCATTCTTAAGGATAATTTTCAAGTTGATAAGGAATTATCTGAAAAGCATATTCTTTGAAATAGATGAGAGTCCAGATCTGAAACAGCCACCTGGGTGGTAATGCCACAGGATGTGAGTCTGAGCATTTGGTTAACGGGGTTAGCAGGGTCACTGACCTTTTCATTACAAAGTGAATTGTTTCTGCAGTAGCAGAAAGACAGCTCAGGCCCAGAGTGTAACGGGGACACTGCACAGGGTCATGACATTGCTGAGCAGAAAGAGCACAGAGTGATGCCTTGTGCCCTGTGTAAGGCTCAGAGGCAGCTGGGACATCCACAGGCCTCAAAATCTGCACTTCTTTCCTCAGCATCTCCTGCAGGGATGAGACCCAGCCCAGTGCAGCATCCAAGCGCCCCAGGGCTAGGATCTGAGGGCTTTCCTACAGGCACAGGTTCATCTCTGCACACCATCTGAGTGGGTCTCAGAAGCAATCCCCAGGAGTACTGTGGATAATATTTTATATAACAGCATGGCAGCCTAAGAATCTACATCCCCACCTAAGCCTATCAGATTTGTAACCTTAGAAGCAGTTCTGCAAAACATGGCAATGTTACACTTAGATACTGTTAACAAGTCTGCCTGGTACATGGAATGTGCCTTAAAGAATTTTCTCTAAATGTCTGAAGGAGAAATTGATAAATTGCTACACACAAAGAAACCTGAAACCATGACCCACCTCTTTTTCAGCATCTTCCAGTTTCTTTTTCTTGCTCTCAGGCATCAAATCATCTAACCAACTGAGCTCCCGCTTGGTAAAAAAGAAATCCATGAGTTTTCGGACAAATACCAAAGCTAGGACCTGAAAAGATATTAATTCAAAGAATTAGGAAATTTAGCAAGTAAAACAGACAAATAGACTTTTAGAGGAATTCTTTCAAAAGTGATCAGTTTATTGCTAGAATTTTATCCTTTAATTTGAATAAACTAACAGCTGCTATTCCTGTGTTCAAATGAAGTATGGTTTGAAGCACTTAACAATCACTGAGGTCAGTAAATATATTCTATTTTCTATTAGTGAAATCATCAGAGAAATCACTTAAGCAGCAGACCATCGTTATTTCTCCCAAGACACAGAACTGTTAGGCTCCTCAGTTCAATAAGCAGTTCTTCCTTAATAAGTGAGTGTTCTTACTGTAACAGGATTTAGTAATATTCCTTAAATAAAAATGTCAAATAAATTTTAGTATTTTTTCTTTAAGAGAAGAATTTTCCCTAAGAGAATATAAGTTGGGATATCCACACATAGGACTCAAAACAGAGGTTGAATGTCAATTTTTTCACTACTTAATAAATTACAAATTTTCCTTGAACACAGAATCAAAGCAATACTATAATTAACTGCCCCTCTTAATATAAGAAAAATTATCTTTTTCTTCAATAATAATTATCCACAAGTGAAAATAATTAGGGATTTTTAGAGGAAATTAAAAAATTTCATACCATCATAGGAAAGACAATTGCAGCTCTTGAAACCTTTATAATCCAGAGAAGCACAAGACAACTCAGCTGAATTATAGTGAAGAGATGGACCTTTCTAAGAGGAACATGCCTTAGATAAATAAAATCTGGCTGGTGCTTTGCAGGCATCCAGAATAACTTTATCCTGTCAAAAAGCTGAAAGAGAAAATTTTACAAGTTTGGATCAAAATGAGGTGTAGGATCATCTATGCTGGCATTCACACACTGCCTAAGAGATCCTGAATATCCAAAGAATCTGGCTTGTTATTCTAAAGGCAAAAACTACATCATTTCAGCACCATAGAAGAGACTCCCTCAGTAACAACCATAAGCCTTTAATCTAGACTAGTCCAGCAGTGGCAAAGGACTTGTCTTCTTGCCCACTGAGCCAGCAGAGTAGGAACTAGAAACATGTCACTTAAGCAGAGTTTAATTACTTGGTCAGTCATACTTCAGTGCCTTTCCATTTGAAACACATGGGCCTCCCTAGGCTTACACACATGCTTACTACACTGGATGTTATGCATAAAGTAGGTGGTTACTTTTAAATCGTGAACTCTTAACATTAGGCAAAGACAGACTTCAGAGTGGTCTTGAATCAATTGTGACTCCACCTGAATGGAAGCTGGTTGATCCTGTTGGGCATGTGTACTATCACACTTCTTTCCTAATACATCCTAGACTCCTTTTTCAACAACTGAGCTCTGCCTCCTTTGGCACATAAAAAGCTGCTCCTGAAGGGACCTCTGCAGTCTTTTATTTCCTGCAAATGAACAGCTTTTCTTTTAATTCACCAGACAGTTTATCCCAGGCTGTTTTCTTCTCCATTTTTCACTTTATTCACAAAACCAGAAACAGAAAAGGGAAAAAAAAAAAAAAAAAAAAAAAAAGGACCGAATACCAGAAAGCTGACTGCCATGCAGCTAGGAATGTATGTGAGATGTGAGAGGTTCCTATTTTTCTATTTTTCAGGCCTGCTTGGCTCCATACTGACCTGAGACATTTGTATCATGGCACAGTGATTATGGTGATACACCAATTCTCCCTGCATGGATGAGCCATGCACATTCACACAGCCTTCAGCAATGTCAAGTTTTGGAAATTTTTATTGAGCATGTGCAAACTGCATTTTTCAAAAGGCTTATAATTTAGCCAGATTTGAGAATATTCCTTTTTCACAGAAACAGCAAAAAGCACATCCTCCCACAAAAGCCATCTTATCAAATCTCTATTCCTTATCCCAGCATGGGGGAGGGATGTAAGGAGGGGGATGCTATCACTTTTCCAAGTAAAGATAGCCATATTTCAGCATGTCTTAAAAACGCTCCTCAATAGTGTAGTGTACCTTCTCATATCCCTCTTCTGAGAAACAGCTGAACCATGTTAAGTTGAAATAATTTAAACCTCAGTAAAAGCCAAACTACACTTCTGAGAATATCAATCCAAAGGATAAGAGACAGGCAAAGTTATAAAAGAAGAATCTCTGAATAGAGACCACCAGTCAAAAAAAAATCCCAGTTTTGCCTATAAATGGAGGTAATTTGCAAGCAAATGTAATGAAAAAAACAATCAGAAATTTTCTTTGCTTTTTGTATTTGACCTTTTGCACAGTATAGCTTGTGTTTTCACTGTGTGATTGTTCTTTCTCAATTGTCTTGGAAGGTGTGCCGATGCCTCATGGGCTAAAGGATTTGACACTGCGCCATTTCATGCTGCAGTCAGCCAGGAGAAAAAGAGCACAGTACAACCCCAACCTGACTGCTGGAATGCCAGCTTTCTGCCAGCTACTCCTACTTGAGGCCGCTGCAGGAATGCTGCTCTTCCACTAGACTTGACCCTTCATCCCTGAAGGGCTGTGGGGCTTGCAACAGCTCCCCCTCCCTGCCTGGAGCATTTATTTGCACAGGGAAGACTTTCAAAATTTCACTTAAGTTAGTTTTAGGGCAAGTTAGCCCTAAAGGCAAAGTTCAAGGTAAGTGTAGCCCTGCAAAGGAACTTGGAAAAGGTAGCACGCAAGCTAGTGAATGGGGAGGCAGCAGAGAGGGAAGAGCCCCTGACAGTTATTACTCAGTTTTTAGGCTCAGCAAAATTCTCTTGATAACAAGAGAGAACAGAAAAATCAGCATCCAAAAAATAGGGGAAAAAATGAACATATTACCTAAAGGGAATACTCTTATTTAGAGAGTAGTCGCTTACAAAAATTTAAGGTTGGCAACATTCCTTTAAGACTATACACAAAAGCTAATACAATAATATAAGAAGAACAGTAATATTTTTTATAGAAAGCATCACCAATAACACACTCATCATAAGTCCATTTTACCTGAATTCCCTTTAGAGATGAAGCACCCATGTAAAGAAACACTCCATAAAGTACTGGCATAGGAATAAACTGCACAAACAAGCAGAGAAAGAGAAGAGCATATTAAATACTACTTAACAATTTTAAACACTTCTAGAAAGGCATTCAAAACAGTTGAAATACAAAGTGCCATATGCCTGCATTAATCAGACAAGTTGTAAATTCAGAGTCACTCAATTATAAATTAATAATGTTTCTCAGAGTATAAAGCAAAAGAAGAATCTGGCTCTGTAGTTTTATTTTCCTCTCATGGACAGTTATTACAATATAGTTAATTCCCTATTAATAAAATTAACAGAACTACACAAAAAAAAAAAAAGCCTTAATTTATACTTACATTCTTTACTTTAAAGACAGCTCCGAAAAATGTTTGTGTCAAGAGACACAAAATATTTCTTACTGCTAAAAGTAATATTTTGTGCTGTAAGCATTTAGAAATGGGTGAATGATTCTATGGAATGATTTTTAAAGATACTATTTAAATGTTCAGGTTCACAGCATAAACTCTGTAGGTAAATGAGTATGTCCATAGAATCTGTTAGAAATACTAAATACACAAAATGCATGTTCTGTGTGTTTTCAAAGTGAAGGCTTTATAATATACTTAATAAAATACTGCTGGGAAGTCCAAGTGCTAAGGGTTTATTGCCCTCACTGCGACAATATTCAAGAGTAAGTTCCGGTTTTACTAAAGCCAGTGCCAAAACTTGCACTGATTTCACAGAGGCCAGATCATTCTTTCAAAAGTATTACATGTATACAGAGTATTATATATGACTGTAACTAGACACCCTTTTTCAGGACACTGGTGAGCTGTCTTGAGTATGCAGGAAGCATGAGATAATTTTTCTGTTCATTTCCAAGAAACAAACCATAGAACTTCTCTTGCAACTGTGAAAATATTTTTAAATTACTTGGAAACCACAAAATGTTTTTAAATTATCTAAATAAATTTTAAGTTGGTATAATGAGACTGTTTCATGGGAATTTGCCATGGGCCCAAAGTATTGACAAAGTGTGAATACAGCTCAATGGCAGAATTCCCTTTGACTTCAGTCAGGCCAGATTTTCATTACAAGGTTTTTATTTTAAAAATGCTAGGCACTTTATTAAGCAAAATGAGAATTCCACTTTAAACTCTCATTGTGTAACATTATGCTAGTCAGTAATGTGCCTGGAAAGAGCATTCATTAGATAATACACTAACAACAGTGAAGTGTTCAGTGCAGTATTCTTTAACTTGCCCTTACTTCCCCAAATTACCTTTAGAATACTTGTCAAAAAGACAGATGAGCCCATAAGGATAAAAATCATGAGCCCTGTGACTCTTTGCTCCCGGATTCCAAGAAATTTTGGCTGCTCCCCTGGAGCAGAGCATTCTGATTCCAGTTTTAAGCTGTTCACATGGGAAATAGAGAGGACAGTGGCTGCAACAAACCACGGCAATCCCATAATGGAGCACACACCAAGCATCACTGCCACCATGAGTAGGTCGAGGTGGTATCCGCATCCTTTCTGTTAAGAAAAGTAAAGATGGAAAGATGTAAAACGACATCTGAATTAAGGAGAACGCTCCTGGCAGGCATTCCTAATGAACAGCTAGAGACAAATGAAAATTTGAGACTTATAGGGAAAAAATAGCTTCCTTCTATGTGTTATCCAGGCTGGGTCAGTAGGGATGCAGAATGGTTATCTAAGGGGAATTCCTACTGGTTCACACTCAGAGCTCAATGTCACTGGACTCCTTCCAGTTAGAAGTTAAATGTCCCACAAATCCACTCTACAGTGGGCACCAAACAGCTTTCCTGCTTATAAAATGAATACTGGTGAGACACTGGAAAATACATGCGTTTCCTGTTTTAACTAAGTCTCTTCTGTGGATAATAGTAAGCAGAACATTCAGCTGTGCTGCCAACGTCCCACTAATCTTAGTAGACCTTCCATCCATTCTTACAAAGAGGTGGAAAAATATGTATTTTTATTGGTCCCTACATAAAAATCCATAATCGATAAAAATCCACTGCCAAGTCAGTTTATGCTAGAAGGGGCCATAAAACCACAGTGTTCCTTCTAAAGTTTAAGATGGTAAGCGCATGATACACATTTTCAGTAATGTACTTTCAATCTTAGATAAGAGCAGATAGCTAGAAAATAAGATACATTGAATTAAAATATAAAATCAGGTACTGGTTTATTGGTTTCCTGATTGAAACTTAGCATCGTAATATCCGTATGAAAAGTCAATACAAAACCTTTGGGTTTGAATCACTTCTGTAGTGGTCAAATGCTACATAAATTTACCAACAGGTGGATAATGGTTTGCTTTCATGCATAAAACCCTTTGGTCAAATCTTAGATACATTTAAAAACCTCCACTAATGACCTAAAGAAAAATGCATCAATGCATCAAGCTTGGTTCTATAGATATCTGCCAACATAGCTGAACCACAGCTGAGTGGGATATTTCACTTCAAATTTAGCAAGTATCCAGGACTGCCTCACAGCTGCAAGCAGCAGCTGAAGCTATTTTCCTTCAAAAGTCAGGTAGTTAGCCATCTCCACAAAACTTTGCAATAAGGCAACAAATCCAGTGTCATGGTCTGATGAAACAGCGATGTTCATGCAAACAATGTGAATATGTTGAACCATAATTTTTCCTGTAAACCCATGCAAATGCCTTTTGACATAAAAAAAGTAACTAAACTAAACTTGGAAGGGTTTGCTACAGAGACTGCCAAAAGCTGAAATGTGCACTATCCAGAATTTGCTATGGGAAGTATAAAAAAAGAGGGGAAAATGAGTTGGAAGCAAACAAATCATTTCTTTATGAAGACAACTTTTACTTCTAAAATGGGAAGCGTCTGGGTTTATGAAAATGTAAGCCACATATCAAAATGAAAATGCCATCTTATTTGCTTACATTATTTAAAAAGGGGAAAAAGTAAAGAAAATGAAGAGAATCAACTCTAGCAACCTTCCCTCACTCCCCAAAAGTGCTTATGAGTCTTATCTTCAAGACACATCTTGACAAACTCAGAGATGTGTCAAACACAGATATTAGTTACAGGCACAATGCACTCAAAGAAAGAGTTTAATTCTAAATCCTAACAGAGACACCTTTTTTTACCTTCTGACACATTTATGAGGAATGTATCTGCTAATGCATACAGAATCCGAGAGCATTTCCTCACATTCATACATGATCTGAGGAACCTGACATATGGGAAGAAAAGGAAGCATAGCAACAGGTGATGCTACACCAGACCCCAGCAAAACTAAAACGCAGCAAGACAAGGGGGCAGCCAGGAGGACCATCTGACTCCCAGATGCCAGTGCTGAAAAAACACATTCCAAAGCTTGGCAGCAAATTCCTGCATCTGTCAAGTTAACCACATGCAATGCTATGGATTGACATGAAGAGCCAGGCTGACAAAGAGGGCAAAAAAAGAACATATCAAATGTCACAATCATCCAAGAAGAGGCAATGCAAAGTGAAGGTTGCAAATGCATTTGCTAAAGCAACTTGGGATTGGATTGCTGCTTATTAAAAGTATGTCAAAAAAAAGCCTAAGCTTGCTGCATATACATGTACAGAAACCTGCTGCTAGATTTTGCCCAACAGTTTTTCAGAGGGGTGATGTCCCTTTTTCTCTCTCCATCTGTAGGCAACTAAAGTGTTAGAGAACAGAGCAGGAAGTTGTCCTATGTTGTTTTAAGAACCCATTGTGCCTCTAAGGCTCAGTTTTGTTCTTCTCCCTTCTTTAACATAGGAAGGGCATTAAAAAAAAAGGATGGGTAGAACCACAGAGAGCAGGATGAAGAGGGGAAAAAAATCTTGTATTACGAAATAACCCCTGAGTAGTTTTTAAAAAACAAGTCCAGTAGAACAGCACTGTCAATACCTGAAGAGGCCATTAATATTGTGGTATTTGAGGAGATTATTAACTTGAAGGCATTTTTTTAAGTGAATGAATCCTACTTCTACTAAAGCACAGAAGGCAGCACTTTTTAAACTCAGAATCTGTATTCCAAGTAACATTCATAAAGCCTTCTGTAAGGCAGTGGGTCACTGACACAGGGCACAGGTACCACATAGACCAACAAAGAAAAAAGCATAAAAATTTAAAGGGGTTCTATATAATATATAACAAACTAGCATACTAAAGTTGATGTATGCACATTACATAATCTGAAGCAGAAAACAACAGTCAAAGTATAAATTTTGAGTGAATACCTTTAGTTTGTGTTCTTTTCTATTGATAATGACAGCTGTGATCTGCTGGTCCATAAAGATAAGGATAGTACAAAGCAGGGCTGGAATTACAGCAGCTATCACTGTCCACCAAGGATTAGGCCCCAAAGGAGTAATAAACCAGCCACGATCATCTCTGGTGGGCTACAAAAACAGTCATGCATGGCCAGTCAGAACTGTAAGGATTATTCACATTTCAATTTCATTTCAATTGAGAATACATACAAAACATTATTAAGATAGAACTTCCTTTAAAACCAACTTATACAGAGCACTAAAAAACATGCTAGACTTCCTCTGATGCCAAAGCAAGAAATTGCATATAATAAAATCATCTGGATTATTACAGACTTGGTTGCACTTGATACAGTAAACCCAAAATTTGGAGGAAGCCCCAGAACATTACAGTAGTCTAGGATTTGGGTGATTCAAACCCTTTTAATTTCTACAGAGGAAATTAATGTTAAGAAGCATGAAAGAGCCTGATGGGAGAGGTTCACTTACATGATCCATAAATCAGAGAGGCTGCATAATTCCTTGTGAACAATCACTTATTTTAAAATACAATCACTACTCCCTGATGATGATAATAAACAAGTATAAACCCATCATAGTAGATGACTTTGCAAAATGATAAAGCAGTGTAATTTATCAACAACTTACCTTAAAAGCATTTGGAACCTGAAGTTTTGGTGATGGAATTCCAATGGCATAGTCAATTAAAACCATGGACAAAATAGTGAGAAAGACAGCAAAGTCGCTGACAACAGAGCGTACCTACGATTATTGAGAGAAATGACAATTTTGACTAAAACATTCAGGTATGACTTGAGATTTTTTCTTCACTGTTTTAGTACAGCTCACAGCTTTAGCTTACAGCTAAAACCCTGCTTATTCTGATACAAGTTTCTGACAGAGGAAAGATGCCCTGTCTACTTCACCAGCAGTTAACTGAATTTGCAATGCAGACGGAATTCATACTTAGACACGACTAATGGCAACTTTTGAATTGAAATAAGGTCACACACCTTTGTTGGGAAGTATCGGCTGGTTTTGAACTGCTTCAGAGTGGATGAGAGTGTTACTGTAGAGAAGAACAAGATGACAGACCAGAAGAGGACATCTGGAACGTAAGGACCATGATGACCACAGGCTCGCCCAACAAACTCGCCATGAAACTTTTTACATTCCTATCAGGGAGAGAAAAATAGTGTTGTTCTAAAAATTATTCATGCTTACACTAACATTTTCTTTCCAATTTCTTTCCTAAATTGTATTACTAGAAATAGTAAAACTATTTCTAGATATTTATTATTTTAAAACTTAAAAACTCCCTATGTGTGTCTCTAGTCTACATGGAAAATTCCCGAAGGAATCTCTTTTTTAGGCATATTAAATGGTGAAGTCACTATGACATACCATAAATAAAGTCATTAACATAAAAACGGGGTTTTTTCAAACTCAGCAAGTACACTGATTTATTTTCTGTGTACAAATACAGATTTACACTTACTAACACTCTCCAAGTGTGGAAAGCAAAGTTCAAAAGGCACAAAGAGAAAGACTGCTCCTGGTCCATTCTTAAGAACTGATTTTTCGTTTTCACTTCACAGCCCCAGCAATTGAAGAAAAAGCTACTTAGGACGTGAGGCATTGGCCTAAAAGGAGCACAGTACATTTAATACCACACGGGGGCAGCACATCCTGCAAATTGTCTTTCTCTTACAAAAAGATCTGCTAAAATGCCAGAAAACCCTAAATCTTTAACAGCAATTACATTTAATATAATTTATTATCAATATACAAATACAGTAGAAATAATTTCCAGTACTTCTCCACTACTATCCTTAGTCATCTAAAATCATAAATAATAGCTCTAGAAATGTGAGCTTCCAGCTCTGAACTCACAATCCTTTCCTTCTCCTTCCCAATTCCTCCACATTTATTAAGAAAAATGAAATGCAGCACCCAGAAGCAGGGATTCCAAGAAGAAACACCCTGCCAGATCAGGATCTTTTTGTATTAAACCACGTGTATCATTGGCTCATCACACTCACTGCACAATTATCCTCTTAGAGGAAACTTCAGCTTTGAAAAAAGATTGTCTTGGAAAAAACCACAATTGCTATTTGATGACTGCGAGACAAAGGAGTGCAAGGTTTTTTTACACTGCTACAGCAGTAAACGTGGGATGCAGTTCATCATATGCCTCTAGAAGAGGATTTTGTCACCATCAAAATCCTCTTCACACTTGTCCAAAATCCTCTTCATACTTGGTCCAAAATCCTTTGCTCGCACTTGGTTTGTCTTGATAGCAAAAAATAATCATTGGATTTTAAGAGAGAATGAGAATCCAGATCTTCAGAAACTTGAAACATTTCAACTAGATACAAGAAGATATGAGCAGTAAAAGAGACGTAATGGGGTGAGTCTGACCAAATATTTACAGACAGCAATGTCTAATCTCTTACTGAAGTTCTCTAGAACAGAAGTTTCTTGATGATGCTTGCAAGAAACAAAAAAGTACCAAAAAATCAGTTATTTCTCTGACAACTACAGGGACTCATGGGAAAAGTTGGTCAGTCATACTGCTACCTATGTAAACTCAAGTTTTGGTAATAAGCTTTCACAGAAGTTTTTAAGGGTTTTATATAATGCAGCCAGTCTTTTACATTTATAGTTAAAACAAAATCTGTTATTTTAAATCTCCTCAGCTGCAAATGTACTCTGAAAAACACTGTCAGAGATCTGAGAAAGTGAGAGGAGGAGTCTGCTCCTGCACAGATGCTCTTAGAGTGTGCTGCAATTTTGAGAATATTCATTCTGGACTGCTGGAATCCCTCAGGCCAGCAGTTCTCAACTTTCTTTCTGCTGTTGCCACACCAACAGAGTTGAGGTGCAGTCCCTGCTCAGAGGAAGGCATGGAAGCAAAACAGAGCAGCCATGGAAGACAGCTCTTACTTAACAAGAGTTCTTCTGCATTCCTGCCTTTGGAAAAAAAAAAGAACAGTATCTTCTAGAGACAGTCCACTGGATTGGCTTTAAAGTGTTCGATTTGATTATGCCTATGATTTGGTTAATTCAGTTATCTCTTCAGTCTGGTGTCTTTTGCATTCAATTCTCTTTGACTGTGTAATGAAATTATCCCTTTGCAAGAAAAAGTGATGGCCCAATCTCAACACAACATTTTAATCAAGTTGTAAATGTCACTTTGAAGAAGGCAAACTTGAATTATATAAATCCTTTAAATATAGAAAAGTGTACAGTTAAGAAACTTGTTACACATTCACACAAGCCCCACTAAACTGCAGCTTTATCCCCTTCCTCCCCTGGGAAAAGAAATTACAGAATTTATGTGAGAAAAAAGTGGTCAATGAAGAGAAAATGTTACAAAATTTCTCCCCATCCTCTTTTTTATAGCCTGAACTACTGCAAGAGTGTTTTAGGGGAAATAAATGCTTTTGATTCTTTCTACACAAGGGAACTTTGGTTTTGCCATCTGGCAGAATTTAGGACAAATACATTGTCATTTGACATGTTTGACTTAATCTCAGCCAAGCTCTTGTGCTAGTGTGTCAAGAAGGTTCCAAAGCAGGGCATAAAATGCACACACTTGCTGCAAAAAGCTTACAAAAGGAGATAATGTTACAAAGTTCATGTTAGTTTTTGTTCAGTATCTTTTATTACTTGTTTGAACAAATATGAGCAGAAAAAAAAATGGTATTTTTAAAATATATTTGTTGCAGTAAGATGGACAAAATTATTTATGCCTATGCCTTTATTTATTAAGTTCCAAAATTTACTTACTGATACAGTTAGGTTCCCCCATGGCACATCAGATGCAGATATGTTGTAGTCCTGCCAGTATTGTAAGGTTTTATTGCTAGGATGCTCTGGTTCCACACAATTGCATCTGAAAATAAATATTTTTTTCTTTAATAATAAAAGATGTATCAGATATTAATCCAAATTATCAATTTTATGATACATTGAAATTATTCTCTACATTGACAGATCATTGTAGTTCAAATGAGTTCAGTAAATGCATGCTTTGAAGCAGTTTGGAGTTCAGCAGCTAGTGCTTTTACTGGAGTATTATTTGCTGTGAGGTGCATATGCATATATAGTATGTAACGTGACATATTCAAACCATGACCACATTAAGTTTTACCACCTGTTTTCTTCCTTGTCTATCGATACTTCTGAGCGCAGTTTGTAATACTGACAAGATGCTGGTCCTGTTCCACTCTCTTACACCTAACACTTCTCTACATGGACATTAGATGCTATGTACAGTTCCAGGCTGATCCATTTCCCAAATAACAAACTATCTACATCCCCTTTCCTTCCTAGATGGAAAAGTGCCCTTCTTTCCTAGATGGAGAAGTGTATGCAAAATTGCCAACTACCCAGTCAACTGTCAGGGCTCTGAATGTCAGGATCACCAGCACCAAAGGCTCTCTGGACTCTGTGTCCCTTGTTTCTCCTTTCCCCACAGCTGCTGTAAAAGCTCACTTTTCATTCTAAATTGTGTATTTTAACACGCAAAATGTGACGAGGCAGTGTAGGAGGACAATAAGAAATTTAAAAATAAGTAATTTAAAATCAAAATTAAATCTTTAAAGCCTCTGAAGCAACTGTGGGAGGCTTTTTCTTTGACAAAGCCTTCAAAACATCCAGGATACTCTGTAGGATCCAAGATGTCAAGTGTGCTTTGCAATACGCTTTAAATTAATCCTGCTTTAATAATCTATAGCACCATCGAGTCTGCTAGTATTTTAATGTGCTTATGATGACTTTAAATAAATTGTGTACTCTCTGATAAAGTTTTCAGGAGTAGCTGGGGACAGGATAACATCTGACTATCCCATGCAGAGCCATTGAGCATAAACTGCATTACAGCTGTAGCAGAATATCAGTTTATTCACTTACCTATGCCATCTATTTCCTACGTGACTGTTTATCTTTCCACAAAATGATAATACTCATCTAGATTTATATGATTTTCTATATATGAAATTCTACCATCTACACCATGAGGACACATCACTGACATTCTATTTCAATTACAATACTATACATGTGACAACAGCTGCATTTAATACATAGAGAGGAAAAGATGCAGGTTGTCTTTGTGCAATTCCTTGCTTTTATTTTAAATGCAGCTATTTCCAAAAGAAAGAGAAAACCCTCACAGCCCATGAAAAAAAAAAAAAAAAGCAACTGCATTCAGAGTATAGGGCCTGAGCCAAAAGTCCTTGACTGTCTTGCAAACATATTCAATATGCTTTGGATCAGGCCCTAAGTGCAGAACGAATGCGTGTTCAATGCATTGTTCAAAGTATTACAGAATGGGTTAAATGAAGCACATCACTACCAGTGAGCTACAGTACCAGAATAAAGCCAACAAACAGTAGGGCTACATCACGTATTGCAAGGGAGTATTGGATGTTCATGCAACAATACAGAGGTGGCTGTGTCAGGTTACTGCAGTTCTCTGGGAGCACGGGAGCTCCCTGGCCCTGGTGTCCATCGCCGATCGCAGACTGGCCAGACGCCGGGCCATGGCTGTTTGATTACAGCAGGCCAGGGTGGCACAGGCTGATCACTCAGTCACTTCCTCACTAGAAGGGGAGACTGTGCCTGTCGCCAGCACTACATGGTACAGCTACACTTGCTGCAAACTGCAAAATTACATTTAAAGGTTAGAGAAGCCAAAATTTCTATTTCCTCAGAAACGTGACACTTGAAGCTATAGTTCAATACAGCTCAGGTAAATCACCTTCAGATGAGATCATCTGTTTATTTCTGTAGCAATATCACTTTCCTCCTGCACAGCATTCCAGTCTGGTCTTTACCAAGTTTCACAGACATTTGGCAATGGCAGACTGATCATCAGCAAATAAGCGACTTATGCAAACTACACCCACGCAGACCAAAATCACCCTGCACAGTGCTTCTGTCACTGAATGGGGGCAGAGCTAGGCCCTAACAGTGGAGATCAGATCCAGTTCCTACTCAGAAGACCATTCAAACAATGATCTCAGTGTTTTGATATATACAACATTGCATTGCTTTCAATATTGTATGTGTTTTGGCAATGCTGACATTTTGATGTGAGATTGTGTCATGGTATTACTGTCTTCCAGCATCCCACTAATTGCTTAACATTGTAGAACTGTGCGATAGTAAAACACTGCCTGTCCATCCCAGAAAACACAAATGAAGGTACCATTCAGTGCCAAAATATAAAAACATTATCTACCAAAATGTGTTGTTTCATAACAGATTTAATTGCTTCAATGATAACTACTTCCCAACGTAAATGACCTTCAAGGATTATCTCACATTAATGAAATAATGCTTCCTACTTTAATATTTTTAGTATTTTAGTCTCTTTCATTGCCATTTCTACTTTGAGTAGTTTTGCCAGAAAAAGCAAAATACGCTGAATAGTTAACACTAACACATTCTTCTATTTTCCTGATAAAATATTACTCAGAATGCTGGAATAAGCAAAAAATTATTTCCTCTTGGGGGTTCAAATGCTCTTACATTCTTGTAAAGTTGTTTAAAGTGCTGAGCACTTGCCCACAACAAAGGATCTGTGTGGATTTTATGCTATTACCAAATGAGTAATAGACTATACAAACACCTGTGTTTTCTAAGCAACATATTCATCTTTAAATGAAGTACCAACTTAGCAACATACTCTTGTGACGTTGAGTGATAAATCAGCAATCATCTTCCTGATACTAAAAGATTCAAAAGGATTCTTTTGATTCTCTTTCATCCTGGCTAGAATAAAGGCAGGGAAGAATCTGACACCGGTTGTGGTAGCAAAAGCATAGGTGTCAATGGTTGGGGGGGGGGGGGGTAATCTTTGCTGCCAATTTCAACACATCCATTTCATAACACTTATGACAGAAATAAATAATTTTTCACTTTACCATTTTGGATATGGCAAGACATTCTGATCTCCTAGTAGGAATTCAGATGTTTAAGCATGGGTGACTGTACACTCCATGGTATCTGTGACATCCGTGATGAGCTGGCACATATGAGAGGATCTTCGTTGACTCATGCCTTTGTTTTCAAAGCAGCTGGAGGCTGAGAGATCTAAAATAGCACTAGATACTCAGTCACAGGCCCCTACCTGTATTTAAAATGTCCATATTTTGCAGCTAGACAGATATCAGTGGAGCTTGTTTTCTTTTAGGGTATTTAAAAATCAGCCTAATAGAAAGTGGATTATTTTTCTGAGGTCGATAAATAGACCATTTCAGACAAGATAGTCTTCAGACAACTCAGAACTGTTGTGAAATGAGAACTGACAAAATGAGAATATAACAAAGAATAACCTGAACCTGCTAGCTAGAAACAATAACCAGAGCAAGGAGTCTTTATTGCCTTTATCCTTCCAAGGCACTCAAGAAATCTCCGGCAAATCAGAATAGAGAACAAAGGTAGTTTAGAAATAAAAATTTTTAGGACTGCATGACAGATGGGTATCCCCTGGAGCCTGTACCTCTCTCCCCTTTATTGGTGGATGAAAATTTCAGCTTAATCTTCAGCACCAATTCAACTGTAACACACAGGCAGTATAGGTCATTCCCCAATTCCCTTCTTCCCCCCCCCCCCCCCCCCCCCCCCCCCCCCAACTCTCCACAATTTCTTAGCTGTTTTAGGTTTTGGTTCATAAGTCTCAATCTTGTTCACTTCATTAATTAGAGGCAGCCATCCTAGCTTTGCTGCATGCAACATCTAAAACTTGTCCTGTTTTCAGAGAGCAGAGCTAGGATCCGACAAGAGCAACTTCAGGAAATCTCAGATTACTATCAGTGTTCTTTGTTCCACAAAAGGAACATTTATTACTATCCTTAACAGCACCAAAAAGACTGTCTGTATGATCCCTCTTTCTCTGGACTACGGGAAAGGGAATATTAGTTAGAAAATTAAAAAGCTGTCACTTTATATGTCAAGTTGGGGAATATTTTCCCCTTCCTTTTCAGATTAGCAATAAAACATAAATATCATGGCTGCTCAAGAACTAAAAGGTTCTTTACTAAAACCACTTGCATCCTCACTCTAATTTTCTGTTAACTGCAAAACAAGAAACTTAGTACCTACTTTTATTTGTTCAATTCAAATTAACCTCAGTCTAGTCCTTCCAATCCTTACAATATCCACCTCTTACCCCTGATTCTTCAGGTTGCTTCTTCACCATTTTCTTCTCTTTACTCTGTCATGCATGCTCTGCTGCCCACATAGACTTTAATGTAGCATGGTGCCTGTCCAGCCTCAAAAAAAGAGCCTCCGACAGTGTTTTTGTGAGTAAATAAACCACACTTAAATGGTGCAGCTCCCTTTGAAAGCCCCATGGCCATTCATCCATTGGCAGTCGCCATTTTTCAGCAGCGGGTTTTCAAGACTAGGAGGCACTTACTATTGATGATTTTATAAAATTCAACAGGCAGTGGTTTGGATCTCTTATTTTTCCAGCACTTACATACTGTAAGCTCCACCTGTTTATACTAGATAAGGATATGATCTATAAAAGATGCGACTGCAGCTTCTTCCTGATTAGTCAATATACCATCTCCCCTCGCTAGAAGGGGAAAATGCCTTTCTGGCTCACTTAAGATAGCCTGAGAACGAGATTTGGTCTAAATGAATATTTATAATCCTTTAAAAACTGCAGGCAAGTATGACAAATAACTTGCAAAGTGTGCTTGTTTAAACAATATGTCTCACTGAGTATCAGAGCACATATTTGGTAGGATGAGTAGGAAAGTTTTCCCCTAGCACAGAGGACGCTCTGAGCGTGCTGTGCACTGATCACTTAACAGAGACAGAGGAAGATAACAGCATGAAGTGGAAGACAACATCACTAGGTTTGTTTTTTAAGTAAGGTGTATGTGTAGGTATTCTTTACATTGCATTTACAAGGCTAAAGTATATTAATAGCACTATGCTATGCATGTTTAGGTTTCCTCCAAATACACCATTTTCATGGGAATTATGGGCATTCACAGAATCCTTATGTTTGTCTAACAACTTTTATGGGAAGAGGACAACAATGGTATCATAAAATGATATCTTCTCTGCTGTCTCATACCTACAATACCTGCATATCCCTGGCATTTTATCTACCATATATTCCTTCTTGTGCCAACCTTCATTCCAACTAAATCAAAGGCTCAGTGGATAAAAGACTGGAAACAAAATAATTAATAGTGATGGAAAATGGACTTGTCAGTTAAGTTCTATTCTCAGTATCATGAAACCCTTTCACAGCACAGCTGTCATGGCAAGACAAGGTTTTTTTCTTCATTTATTTATGAGATCTGCCATCCTGAATTACGACCACTGTTATGTGGCCCATCTCTGACAGTCACGAACATCAGAAGGCATCCACAAATATTCTCTAAGGTTACAAGGCTGTATAGTTTAGTTGGTTAAGTTCAGGAGGAAAATAGAAAAGCCTATTAAAGCACCTAAACAATGCACTCAGCAGTACAATAGTTTCACGGAGAGAGAAACAAAGATAAATCTGAGAAGGGGAATTGATGTTAGCCTGAAGAAATCTCAAAGAATCAGGTTCTTTTGGATAGCATATCAGGAGACAAATGGTGTTTTTTCAAGAGGAAGGTCTAGAAAACAGTTTTATAATCATATTGTAGCTTTGTTAACCTCGAAGGTTGGTTTTTATTAGCTATCTGCTGCAGTATGCAGTCCATGCATTTGCAGCAGCACTACGGTGTGTAACTGCCATACACAGAAATTCCTGTGCAGAAAAACAGTGCAACTCTGGGAGATACTGGCAATTCATCTGAAAGCTTTTACTGTGAAATATTTCTAGGATGTCACTTCACCTCACTTCCAAAGTTAAGAGTGCATGTACTTCAGGAGAAGAGGTTCAGTATAATGCTGGTACAGAAATAATTACTGCAATACATTGCAGTGCTAAATAGTCAACTTGAATTTCAACTGTGCAGGTGCAATGCATCACTACACATAAAGGTACTGTAAAAAACCACCCACAGAGTTTATGTAAGCCTTCCTAGATTTTGAAGGCATTGTGTAGACCAGCTCTCAACTACAAACTGAATGCTGTGGAGAATAGCTTAACAAGGAGATCTATTTCCAAAGTGGAGGGGACGAGTAGTAGGAAAGAAGAAAACAAGGTGGGCACTCTCTGGGCTCAAATGAAGGAGAAAGAGATAAACAAGTCAGCTGAGTTGGGCAGGCACAGAGAAGTCATGGAAAAAATAGAATAAAAAAAAAAGAAAGCCTGGATTCCAAGGTTTGTGTAGAAGCAAAAGGGAACCAGCAGTTAAACTCAGTGATGGCACTTGCATGGTTCTGGGAAGAAGAGGGATATTCTTAGGGAAGGACACACAGTATATGGCACAGTTACTTAACTGTAGGAAAAAATTTTTAAGAAGGGAAACAGAAAACCTATATTCATATCTAACCTCAAAGAAATAATTACAGGAATTGAAATTCAATTATATGCCTGAGACTATAATGAGCAATACTGTGCTCATCATCACTGACTCTTCTCATTCCACCTGCAGCTTAAGGGATACAGGGTATAAACCAACCTAATTTGCATCCAATAATGATGTCTTTAGAATAATTTATATAGATAATGGAAGATTTAAAACTTGCTTGTGTAAACAGTGGTATGCACAAAACTAACCTTCACAATGCCTTCTAGAAGCAGTAGTTTCTATAGCCTGAAATGATACTGAGATTGACATGATCTTGGCTCCCTAATTACATCAGAGTGGGATTTTCTACTCCTAATGCTTAAGTGCATGTCAATACCAAGACAGATTGCAATATGCATATTACTATGCCAAGAAATCACTTTAAAATTATTCAATGTAATCTGTTAATAATTGAGTAACTTCTGGTAAAGAATTATTAAAACAACATGAATTCATCCCTTTGAAAAAAGAATTAATAAAAACCAAAAAGGTATATAAAATTCTTTATATACCAAAAAGGTATATAAAGATCTAAGCAACCTCACCCTGAGAAATAACTGAACTTCTGTGTTCTAGGAAAACCATCTTAAAATGCTTGTATTTTAAAGACTACTGGATTGCTTTCTGAATCACATTCTTTCATCCACAATGCTTATTCTGTTTTCCTTTTAAAATCAGGGGGTTTATCTGCTCCAATATGGGGTTCTCTTTTCCTAGCAAAAATAACATTCTAATATTTAATATACACTTTAAAACTGATGGGCATCAGTGTTCCAGACAGGTTTCACTGACTGGAGATATATTTGCTACCAGGGTAGGATAAAAACAGGAGGAGGAGAGTGCAGAAATAAGAGAGTTGCTATGCCAACCTACAAATGCTAATGGCATGACAAATACAAAAAGGTCACATAAAAAAATAGAAAGAAATGCTCTGATCAAGAAGTCTTCATACTTAATTTAATAAACAATGTAGCCACTCTATTCAAGTTCCTTCAAAACAATACAGTTAAAAAAATAACAAAATATAGCACAATACCACACTGAAAATCAAGCTGTCTTTGTCCTCCCTTTGATTTATCATTTAAATGCTTTATTCTTTATCATCCATATCAAAAATTTGACATTTTAGGGAAAAGTTACATATAAATGCTGACTGGATTTGCCTGTAAGTAGATCACTGTATTTATTCAGTATTTAAATACAGAGTAAAGAAAAAAATTAAAAATTAGTAAAAACTGCATCATGTCTAGTTTTACATTAATTAGATCATGCAAAAAGATATTTTTGTCATTTTGAGGTAGAATTCTGTAATAAACTCAAAACTTATCTTCTACT
Organism: Motacilla alba alba; assembly: GCF_015832195.1. NCBI lineage: Eukaryota > Metazoa > Chordata > Aves > Passeriformes > Motacillidae > Motacilla > Motacilla alba. The sequence goes on along the minus strand of NC_052022.1, from coordinate 16,978,333 downwards.
TAAAATGGTAAAATGCTAAATGCAATTTTTAAGAAATCTTTTAGGAGGACTTTCAGTCGATTTTCAAATATTTGGGTGTGCTTGATTAAAAACTAAAAAAAAAAAAATCTAACTGTTCTGAATGTTCTTCTTCATCTTCTAAGGTGCATTATGGCAGACATTAGTAATGACTCCTGTACTCTCAAATATAAGGGATGTATGCAGTGCAGTATTTTACATCAAATTCCTGTAACAGAGACTGTTTGTAACAGAATTCAAGCTCACCAAAAATACAGAATGGCTTTTCTTTCTTACTTGAAATATGATTTCAATCTGGTTGAAACACCAACCATTTAAAATTACCATTTTCTTTGTCTTTCTAGTACTCCAAGAGAGCACTAACAGAATGACAATGACTTTTCCTGGGTCAAACTCATGTCTTCACCAGGGCAAAGGAACACTACTGGCATGTAGACAGACAACCTGTGGACATCAAAGCATCTTCAGAAAGCCCATAGGAGAAAGGAGGACAGCTGGGCCACAGCATACACTAAAAATTTCAAATATATTCAGTGTTCTGACCAATTTATCATCAACTTTTGGAGTGGGCAACAGAAAACACAGAAATTTTACAGCGCAACCCAAGTTTTCTAGCACAGAATTACAGATCCAGGATAAAGCTTTACATAAGCTTTGGTTGAGCATTCAAAGAGAAACGAGTTGCTCAACCTTTTGAAGATCACCCATGGCTAATTAAAGACCTGCCAAGGCTTTACTAACAATTAAAAACTTGTCTTTAAAATCCCCAAAGAGGAAAACGCAAACAGCTGTTTTAATTAGCAAAACAGCAGATACTAATTAGCTTCTGTAACAGAGTAAGCTGGTCCTTTAAGGACAGGACCAGTTTCAGCCCAAGTTTGTCACCCATTTAAGCTACAAGTAGAAGGACTGGAATCAGATGCTGCAGGAAAAGCTAATTCCTTGCAAAATTAGTATTTCCCAACTTCAAGTAAACAAAAGAGATTTTTATTTTGAGTAAACTTTCAAGCTTATCCATCTTCTAGTTTATCTATCCAGAACTGAGTCGTGTACAGACATTCAAGCAGAGACTAAGAGTACTTGAAATGTCTTGTGATGATCCCACGGGGATGAAAATTGTGACATCCCACCTTCTAGGCAAAAGGCCACTGTATCTGGACAGAGTAACACTAATATGTGCACATTTGCACAGCAAGCCCACAGAGTTCAGGTTGCATCAAGTCTGCTGTGAAAGCTGATTTGGGCACCTGATGTAGTGTTGTTGCAACTGACCACATCTTTCAATTCTCCCAGTCTTTTGGGACTGGTTCTGAATAACTAAGAAATCCCAGATGAAAGAAAAAGGAATGGAGAGAACAGGAGAGGCTGGAATTAGCCTTTTGCTGGGTTCAGAGCACAGATCCTTGGATAGCAGCATTTATGCTCTTATAAGGTAATCAACATGCATTGATTGTCAGTACACTGCCATTTCTAAAAATCAGTTTCAAAGCTAAAAAAATGTAAGTCACATCCCGTAAGAGCTGTATGTCTACAGCTAGGCATTTCGCTGTTAGTGGGGTCAGTTGCTACAGGCATGATTGATACTAAACAGGAACATGCTGCAAGTAGAACATACAGCATAAGTGCCAAATGTGAGATTTAATACAAGAGTTTAAAAGGCAATCTATTTGTACTTGCTACATAGAGTGAAAGAATAACTGAAAATATAGGTATGAAAAAATAAACTCAACTACAAAAGTACGATATAATTTACGTTTGGTATCAGTGATATTAAATAATTCTGATATATGTGGTTGAAAACACCAGGCAGGGGTGAAATCTTTCTTCCAAACATATGGAAGACACTTATATTTCAGAAACTGTGTTCGAAAAACCTAAAACTGTTGTGCTGGTATTCCAACACTGTAGGCCAGGACAGGTCAGTAGGTGTACCTGGAGGATGACAAAGGCCATCCTGTGTGTTCTGCACATTTTACATTCATTGCTCAATTACCAAGAGCAGACAGCAATAAAACACCACCCTTCAAAAACCAGTCTGGGATTCTGATTACTGAATGGCATTCTAAATAAAACCAACAACATTTATTGATTAACACAAGGATTACAATGAGAAAACATTTTGACAAAATATAGACATAACTCTGACTGTACCCCTACAAGTAGGACTGTTAAACTCATTTCTCTGAAATCTCTAGCAATATTATGGGATATACGAATACAGCTACCCAGGAACCCATGTTTCTACTTGTGTTCTTGCTTTCTGTGACATATTAAAATATGTCATCTCCACCTGCTAAATGTTTTCTAAATAATATTTTGTCTTTGTATAGCATTTCAACATCTGATTTTCAAAATGATAGCAGGACATCATGTTGAAGGAAAAGAAAAAAAATCTGCAAAGACTCTGCCATATGAAGGTCTTCAGAGTTAAATACCTACTTCACAGAAGGTGATTAAAGTTATATAAGAGGATATAACCTCAACTGCATGCACGGTTTTGATGTCTGCTGATGTCTGCTTTCTCTTCAAATTAATATTCCTTTGTCTACTGATTAAACTATTAGAGAGGAATAATAATATTTTCAGCATGATGAGAGTATGTCACGGCAGAACTATAGTTTCTGTAACTTGTTCTGTGTATTAAGGTATATAATGCACATTCAGATTCAGGATTTGCTAACTATTTTTCTAGTGATAATATACACGAAGCTCAAATGTTTTCTCTGTTGCTGTGTTCTGTTTTTCCCAGCTTAAAATGCAAATGAGACATTTGGTTGAGACACTCCTGTTTTTCCAGTGAACAGAAGATGTGGCACTGTTCAAGCACTGTTGCTTTAGGGACCCACCCAGCTCATGCAGAGGGTTCAAATGGGTTCAATGAAATAAAGACATTTATGGAGAGGGATTTTCATTGAAAATGCTTTTTAATTAAATTTTATTTACTGATGTGACCAAGCTTAACTGGCCTCAGGACAGACTAGGATCTTGTCCTTTAGTAGAACAACATTTTTATTCTCATATCACAGAAACAGGTCTATGAGGGTTTACTTCTCAATGAAACAATATTGATAAAAGCAATTCACTGTTTTATTCCCCAATTAGATTAGTACCTGTTTAAACTTCACAATAAAGTAAAGCTGTTTAAATGGAGCTAGATTAAAAATCTTTGTATTAAGAACAAATTGATTATGAGCTCCTGAGATGCATCTAACAATTCCAAATCCACTTCAGCTCTTGTAAATGAAGCTTGGACCTAAATGCCAGAGAGGTAAAAATAAAGGATGTACATCAACTTACAACCTTTTGGAAAGGTGAATATTTCAATTTGGGAAAAAAACAAAACAAAACAAGATAAATATGACATACAAGCATTACCTGAATATCTTGTTGCCATTTAAAGATCATAAATCATAAGTACAAGGTTACAGAAAGAGACAGTGAATTAAGTCTCATTAGACAAAAATGAATCGAGACCTAAACCCGAGGTCCCTTTAAATCCTATTTTTAATTCTAGGATTTTCAGGTTAAATATGTTGAAGCTTTCCCAAATCTCAAGTCTGGAAATGAATTTTTTACTTATCTTGTTCTGCTTGTACACATCCCCCCAGTAATTACTATTTCCATAAGACACCCTAGTGACTGAGTAGCTTCTACATGCTGCAACTACTGAAAACTTTCCTGCTGTGCTCCTTGCAGAGAAAACAACCTATGGAAAAAACACCCTAACAGTTTAAGAGAAGAAATCTTACTTACGAGTATTTTGTCAGCAGCTCCAAATTATTATGCATGTTGATTGGATAAGTCTCACTGAGATGAAACAGCTTCTCTAAGGCCTCATAAATGAAAATGATGCAGATAAGAGAAGCAAAGGCTTCTTCAGTAAACCGGGTAATGTAGCAGACTAGGGAGCTTGCATCAGTTGCAACAAGGATGATGCACAGGATTGCAGTCCACAGCCCAATGCTGGCTCTCAGAGAAAGGTATGACAACCCATACTCTCTAAAAAGAAGAGAAAAAAACACCAACTCACTCAACCTTTTGTCCAGCCGCTGTAAATGGAGACAAGACAGCTCCAAAATTTCTTTTTGGGGACAGTCTGAGTCAGAAATTATGTACTCAATGTGAACAGAAGATCCTAACAAGTCACCACCTGACCAGAGCTCTTCCTCCAATTAACAGGACACAAAGAGTTCTACCTCTATTAAAGTAATCACATGAGCAGCTTTGAGAGTAGTCACACAAAGTGTATAAGGTCCACTCACTCTTTATCCCATATCCTGCTTTGTGAACAGCCAACACCTGTCAATTTCTTTTTAAGCTGTGAAAGTGTAGCTATAACAACTTTCATCAAAATTCTGTAAGCTTACTGCATATGATAATAGGGCTCCAAACACACCGTGTGACATTATCACAGCAAACTGAAAGGTCTGTCTGAAGGTGCGAGAAAATCTGAGTGCTAAGTGGGGTTTCCTACTCTGTGTTGTGCAGGAGATCCTGGTACAGAAGTCCCTGTCACAGCAGTGAGGCAGAAAAGCAGACTGAATAGCAGAGAAGCATGATGGCTTCCAAATGGAGACATAATTTTTACCCACACTGTGGCAGAGACATGTCAAGTACAGCACATGAGCCTAAATGTGGCTCTTGTGGCATGACACCTCACCCCCTCTCTGTGAAGGTGAGGGAATGGCATGGCCTGTATTAGGGACTATTGACACAGGGACCACTTCTACTGTGTGCACTTTCTTGGTGAGAGGCAGCACCTTTCAAGTTAGGGATGAGATAAACCACTGATTTAAATGTATTGTATCAGAGTAGAGAATACTAAAATATATAAAATTTTTTAAAAATCCCCACAAACTTCTTGAAGCCATCATTCCCTTCAAAACATCTGAAGAAAGGGGGAGGGAAAAAGGAAGGAGAGTTTAAAGGCAACAAAAGCCCTAAATTTAAGAAAATTCACCTTTTTGCATCATCAATTCACTGCTTAATTTTTGGGCTCTGCAACATGATAAAAGCAACAATTTATCTTGTAATGCACTGCTCAGGATTTCAGCTTTGGGATAGGTGTCTCTACTTTTACCTAAAAACAAATGAAGGATGAGGAATATCATGATCTTCACTTACTTGCAAAATTTGAATAAGATCTTCTCAAACACTAAAACTGGTCCTGTGCTGCCAAGTATAGTGAGAGGCTGTCCACCAAAAAGAGAGTAGGCAATTCCAGTCATGGATGCTCCAAACAGCGATTCTATTGCACTCTGCATATGATACAGAGAGAAGTGTCCATAAATTTTCAAACAGGTTCTTTTTGCAATGTCTTAGTCCGCAGCCTTCTAAACATTGAAACACCAATATATAAAGGTGATTCATGCAACAGTAAGGAATACAAACCACAAAACTAGGAACGTAAGTTTGTTTTAAAAGTTCAGATTTAACACATACTATACGACCTTCAGTTGCCTCTCCCAGCAGACCACCAAATGTGATGACAGGAGACATGCAAGCACAGTAGAGAAACAAAAATGATGCCAGACACTGCAGACTGAGAGCATCCCTGAAGTCACTCCAGAAGAAGGGAGCTTTTCTTTTGATATCTAAAATTAATCCTCCAAAAAATCTAAAGAAAACATAGAAGAGCTCAAATCAATTAAGGTGGCACACAAAACTTTCTTTTACAGTATTGCTTCAATCACACTGCAGAGATGCTACTGTTCCTTGATCAAATGATACATACTCTTATGTTTCACCCTTCATTAAAAATAAGTTTATAGGAAGCCTGTCTTTGTAACTTCAACCAGGAAATTATTGTGGTTTTAAAACAAACTAATTTCCATGTCTCTTTTATAAATTCTTCAACCAGTCATCCAGACACCAAAGTTCGGAACAGTCACTTGCTCCCATGCAAATCAAACTGTTTATTACATGAGATAATTCTTTACATTTGTTTAAATAGAGAGGTATCACAGTGCCTATTTGCCCATATCAGCTTCACATTCTTTATTTGAGAACCTGTTCCTAAATACACTTGATGATAGAAATGAATGTATGCTACCATTTTTCAAGGACAAGAACTGTCATGTTTTGTCATTTACACTGTGTCAAGTATAATCAAATATTTAGGAACAGACGGTCCCTTACAAAATACCATACAGCTAAAGTAAATAACCCCACAATGCTCTTTTCCTCACAGGCACACAATGTATCAGATGCTGCTGAGGTAAAGAAGAAGGTGTAGTGCTACAATCTCCTAAATATTAAAATAATCCTTCAAGCTGTCAATTAGCAGATTCTCTGGTGAGAGAACAACTTCCAGCCAGAGTGGCCATCACCTCCCCTGCCCCCGTGTACACCAGGGCTTCAGCTGAATCTTTAGCTTCATGCTAAAGGTAGGAACAGAATTTAAATATCAGGAGGCAGCAAAGTAAAAGAAACATCTATTGCCCAACTACACTGCACTAAGGCAGCCACTGACAGCTGATGCACTTACACTACATCATTGCAGATGAGGGAAAACAAGTATTCCTTGGGGCAAATTCTTCATTCTGTATATTGCATCCACCAGGGTAACCACAGCCTCATGTACCAGGACATATCACAGCTTACTGAGGTAAGAAGAAATGCTAGAGCTACACAACCCAGAAATTTCAACTACAAAAGAGCTGTAAGTATTCATAATATATGGCACAATACGATACCAAATTTCCCTTCATCCTGTACAAAACCAAGAAACATTAATCAAGTTTAAGAAAGGTCTGGCCTTTGTAAATATTAGAGAAAGGAGCTTGCAATAAATACAATGAGAAAACTCAAACCCTCTTGCCCTCTCCTGCTCTCTGTAAACGAGCATGTATTGTCCTCTTCAGCTATGTGGCACATGCAAATCAGGACAAATGCCTGAAAGAAGTTATGCACCAAGACACTTCTGAGAGAGAACCAGACCCTTGTGATTCCTTTTGAACATCACTTTGAACATTTAAGGTTTTGAATATGTTTTCACTAACTTTCCAGTGCGTTGCAGTTCTGGTCCAGAGTGTCCCCCAGGATGTTCTGCTTCCCCATGGGCTGCAGTTCCATTTGGCACTCCTGGGATCTTACGCTTCTCCTACCAGAAGGAAAAGATATTTCTCATGGGTTTTAGTACTGAAACAGGCTCTGAAAGTTAAAAGCTTAAACATAAAAATTTCATTTTAAGATTCGTCAGCATAACCTTCTCATAAGCTGTAAAGGAGTTCTACTACCAGACAGTTAACACTAAAAAGAATTGTGATTCTGTGAAATTTAAAAAATTGAGCTCAAAAAATCCTGTATCAGAAAACATTTTAAAGAGTAACAAGCCTCGATCAATTCTTGCAATAAGCTTAGAACAAAAGCAAACCATGGCTATTTGGAATAATCAAGGATGCTTAAGACCACTTATCCCTGAATTTAGTGTCTTTAGATACAACTGCCTGTATTTACTCAGGAGAGAACTAGTACTGAACTAAACAAAATGTCATCACTATACTGTATGTTTGCAAGTCAAGGGGTCTTCTAAAGAAAATTAACCTAAAAAAAACAGCACGCAAAACACAGAGACTCTGCTAAATGCTAAATTAATGAGACTTAGATCTACATAATAAAAATTCGTCACAACTTTTAAAAGTGTCTGAATTTTACACTGTACAAACCTGAGAGGGAACATTCTTAGGTGGTTCTATTCGAATTGTTGGGTCCCACTCTCCAGGAGGGAGAACAGTAACCTGATCAAGAAACTCATCAATTCCAGACACCAAGTCATTGCGGTCCTTTGCTTTGTAAGCAACATCATGGAATACCTGTGAAAAATTGAGACGTGTGTGTGGGAGGAAAAAGAGATTGAAAAAGGAACTCTCTCTAAAATAACGGCCCCACTTCTCTGAAACAGAACACACTTTGTAAAGTTCCCACTGAACAATCTCAGCTTAAACTGAAAATAGCTTCCAGTACTTAGTTCTCATAGAAATTCCAGCTGCTACAGAAAAACATCCTTATGGCTGCTAAATATTTGAGAGATTTTGCAGTTAAAACAAAATTAAATCCACTGGAAAGCAACTGTGTAAAATGGAACCTTATTGGTGAAGACATCTTCGCTTATGAATACTGTTTCTCATTTTGTTATCCCCTTACAGCAGCATAATCTGGGCTGTCACAGGATCATGGAAGGAGTTAGAATGCTCATTGTCATCACCAGAATGATTAGTCACATTTCACCTGAAGGACTGGAGATTCCCTATTACACCTCTTCAGTTAGTACAAAACAGAACCATGAATAAAAATACCTCATCTGTCATTAGTGTTGCAATTGATCTTCCAATCTCATGGTATTGTTGGCCTTTACCCAGTGGTCCAAGAAGAATGAACAAAAATCTGCAAATTAAAAGTAAATTTGAGAAATTGTAAAGCATAGATGGTTGAAATTATTATAAATATTACAGAAATATTTATCTAAAATGTGGACTAGAAGAATCTCTCAGATAAACACTATATATAATCTCCTCCAGGATCCTCACACATGCATTTAAACATGAAGCTTTGCTTAGAAAAAGAATATGAAAATAGCTTCCAAAAATATATCATAAACTTAACAGTCAGTCTTGACTGAGGCTACCAAAACCTCCTTACATAACAAACCTTAACTTACATAATAAATGTATGCAATTGTAATCTATGAACAGAACACATTAATTAATTCAATTCTGCTAATTCAACAGAATGGTTATGGTTACATAAATTATTGCAATATTGGAGAAGTTAAATTAATAAAAAAAATTTTGAAATAATTTTTACTCCCATTGGACAGTCTCTACTTGAGGCTGTAGGCAAGTAAAGTTCTATAAAAGGCAGAGGATTTGTTCAAATGAAATAACTAAAATTCTCAGTTTTGCTAAAATGCAAAAGACAATACTTTGATGTGTATTACTGATTTTTATTTTTTTTATTACATACAATTTTTTTAGAAACATTTAATTGCCCCTATTTGTAACTATTTTTATTTTGACCAAAAATCAAGAAATCTCTTCTTTTCCTTTTGGTGTTTTTTTTTTTTTTTTTCTTGTGGGAATTTGGGGGAGATTAGAAGGAAAAGCTTTTTCCAAAACAAATTCCTTCAGTGCTTCTTATGCACATGCAAAAACTAGAAAACATCAAAAAAGTAATATCCAAAGTAACTACAAAGTACAGCTCAAAGAAAATGTTTATCTGGTTAGAAGCAAGGAGCTGAATCTCAGCATGGCATTTCATAGCATAACATGAGTGTCCCATGTGAATGTCCTGAGCATCACAAACTGGAATACATTACTGCCTACTGCTGGAATTCTACTTTCATAGAAACTAAAAGAGGGAAGGGGAAAGAAAGACAAAATGCGTGTACAAACACATGCACAAATAATAAAAAAATAAGAGGGGGTGGATTCTGCAATAATAGTTAAATCAGTGAACATAGATACGGGAGAATCACTCTGGAGTTTTGATCTGAATTAACCTCAGCAGGACACAATGTAACCACAGATCTATCCCAAGATAGATCTTCTTAGTTCTTCTATTTGAATACAAGGTCCATTTTAGCCTTTTTTTTTTAATTCCTCAATTTGGTTTCAGAATCAAAGCATTCCATCAGAAAAAGCTTCAACTTGGAAAAAATTAATCTAAAATAATTCATGGTTAAAAATCACATTCTGTACCATGCAAAGTAAATTTCTGAAGAAGCAAAAATTTTTGAAGAATATATTTACAGCATGTTCTCCATCCATTCAGTCACTTTCCCTAGTCAACCAAATCAAACAGTTTGCTTTTTGCCTTTTCTCAATTCCATCTTCATTATTTTTTAATTCTGTACATAATTATGCAGTATCACACAAGTAGTTTCAGTTCCAGATGAAATATTCTACAAAGCTGAATGTTTCACCTTAGTGAAGTATTTCATCAGGAGTAATACCTGTTTGTATAGGATAAACTGTGTTATAACCTACATTTCTACATCTGTGAAGTAGTCAAAACTAGCATGAATATACCCACACATCACTTACAGGTGAGTGGAAGGCTGAGAGACGTCTTTGTTAAAGAGCAAACCAAATTCCTCAGTCAGTAACTGGCAAAGCTGAGGGTCATATCACGCTGTCCCCACAAAGTACTCAGGAAAACACGAAGCAGAATCAGCCCAACTGTACCTGGTTGGAATTGGAACTTCAGCCAGCCCTGTAAGCAGCACTGCAGGCGACAACCTAACAAAAGCCACAACGGCGCGGTCCAGGAACTCGAGTTCACCAACTAAGATGTTTGATGCTTCAGCTCCAGGTGGTATCTTTTTCATGAAGTGTAGGTCAACCTGGGAAAAGTATATTAAATTACAACCTAAAAGTTACTCACAGGGGTTTTTTTTCCCCTGCTTTGTTGACAGAGACTTGCTGATCACTGCACTATAACCTTGGCTATTTCAGTTATGCAGTTCCACTGTTCTTGTCTGTTAAATATTTTTCTTTTCATAAAAATGTTTCTCTAAACTAAACTAGACATTAATTATTTGACTGATTTTTATTGGAAACAAAGCACTGCAGAATTAATTTATAAAGACAATAAATCAAATTCAAAATATTTTTAAGAATATAGGATAAATCTCCTATATTCCTATCTATACTTATAACAGCATGAATACTTAATAACCATCATAACAGAAGAAGAAGAGAAGACACCTTTTTTTTTTCCCATAATTATCAATTCTGGAAATCATTAATTCATAGCTCAAAGTTGTTGTGTTATTATCTCACTGAGAAGAACAATAGATTCCACTACACGCAATTTTCCTTTTTCCACTCTGAGACGCATTTTTGTTTTCAGATTTAACAGAAGACAGTTGCCCTTCTGCTGAAACTAACAGAGAATAAGCTATCATGAGCATTGACAGTCTCAAGAGCAAGAACAAAGCAGAAGAAAAACTTTGGAATTTTAGGCAGCAATGTTGACTTTTTGCAGGATGACAGAAAAACAGAGACACAGCTTCCTCATGACATTGCTATAATAAGCTCAAGGTATTTGTGAAGGATTATATGACTCTAGACTTTACTCTGTAACAAAGACTGACATACAGTAATAAAGTATATAATGTATGTCTGATTTAATTATGCACCAGCATTGTCTACATTTCAAAATGCATGAATTTTGTCATTTGCTTTCCTTTTATTAATCTAAACACAACAACAGCAACCAAATCCAATATAAACTGTTAAAGTGGACCATTTTAATGTCTATCTTACAGCCATCTGTCAGTACTAGTTTGCATAGTTTTTGGTAATATTTAGAAAATTGTTTTCTTGCAAATGGCTCTGGCACTAAATCAGAATTCAGATATAACACAGTTGCCTGTGTAATGAAATCTTGGTTTGCTGAGATCACAAAGAGATATCTAATGCTTCCCTATGCTACAAAGATGACTAAACACCTCACAAAGTTAAACAAGAACCAGATCAACCTGGAAGGTTGGAGACCAAGTACTTTTCAAGGTAAATTGAAAAACTGAGGCAAATTCTGTTCTCTGCTCAAATAAAAAAATAACTCTTCAGGTTTAAATACATAACTAAGGTTCACTCCACACCTAATTTTGGTGTCACAGGTTATTTGTAATTGAGAGGAAGAAAGCAGTCTTCCAGGCATGTAGAAATCTGCATTCTGTGCTGAGTTTGCCTTGTGGATGGATGGATTTAACATTTAAATGCATTTAACATTTAATAATTAGTCCCATTTACAATATGCTACAGTTGTGACATTGAGGTCCTCTAACATACAGATCACAAGATTTAAATTTGAAAGAAACATTCTGTCTCCTGTCTACAAGAAAGCATTTCCAGATATTTCCTGTACTATTTATCAGCTTGAGATTCTAATACTGCCTAATATTGTTTAGGTAGTGAAGAGAACTCCATTAAAAGGAAAGTAGCTGGCAGAGGAGCAAACTGAGCAAGCTCACCCAAACCCCAAAGGCACTGCTTTCACTGCATAATGAGAGTGGGGGTGGTCCTGGAGTGAATTTATGACAGTGGCAGAAGCTACATATTTAGAATATATCATCTAACCTATGCATAATACATGTCTTATCCCAGGTCTTTAGCTGGAGAGACCTGATGTGCATCTTAATCTGCACCCTAACCTTAGTCACATTCCTGACCTGACCCTAAATAGTCCAGGCAAGCTTCAATTACATCTAAAACTGAATAACTAATGCAGAGACCATGTCCCTCCAGGGCAACACAAAGACTGAAGAGTGGTGGGCATCTAACCTGAAACCAAACATAAACTGACATGAAGACAAAGTAAATACCCAGCATTCCTTCTTAGTAAAATATATTAATCAAATTTATTTATAAGCAGGGTCAATTGGCATTCAACACCAGTCAGTTGCTTCACATGGTATTTGAAAGTCCAAGCTCTGTCAGTATGAGACAGGGGTTTGTCTCAGAAATAATGTTTCCACACAGAGCACAGGAATGTTGCTGTGAGAAGGGATGAGGGTACCATGTCTTTATCCATTTTGTGTTTCAGGACAATAAATGTTCCCTTCAGTCTTTGGCATAAAAAGTAGAAATGAGCCAGCTGAAGTAGTTAAACCATAAGCCCCATTCTGCTCAGACAGGGGGTAAAGTTGTGCTGCAACACATCACCTCCACCTCACCCCGAGAACACAAAAGTCGTGGTGGTGCAGCAGGGGAAGAGGAGTGACACATTTACAAACAGCACAAACCATCTCTCCATGCTACTGAAGTAACACTCAAGACAGCTTTCAGTGCCTGTCTCACATTTTTCATAGATAGATACCAATACAATCAACACACTCTCAATGCTGTATCCAGATTAAGTCAGCTTTTTGAACCAGCTCCAAATTTGGAATATTAGACATAGCCCAAGGGAGACAGATTAGCAAGGAGAGAATATGTGAGGTAGTCAAAGGTGCTTTTTTTTTGTAGAAGATAAATGAAATTAATATCTGGAACGAAATTAGAGCAAGAAATCACAATACTCAAGAGAAAATTAGTGTACTGCTCTACTTTCCTCTCAATCTGTGCATATAATTCCAATTATAACCGTTGGGAGTTATTGCAATAGCACATTTCAAGGGGAAGCTGCACTTATGCATCTTCAAAAGGATAAATAGATCTATTTAAAGCCAGTCAAAAAGAAAGGTATTAGATTACAATCCTTTACTGTTATTTCATTCCTCCTAACAAAAGTTGTTCCTTTCATATTCCTGACTTCCTTGTTGGTATCCATCACTGTTGAGGTTAGAAAAAGATGAAATGTTGATTTCTTCCAGCTAGTTTAAATGGGAATAGCTCTTTTGATCAGCAAAGCTGCAGCAGTACAAAAATAATGAGTGGAGGATCAAATGATGCAGCTCCCATTTTTGTTTAATACAAACAGAATTGCAGTTAGACAACTGACTGGGATTTGGATCCTACAACACTCAAAGCAACTGGAGAAATATTCAAGAAGAGCACTACTGAAATTTAAGTCATTCTGCAGAGCTTAATTTTGAATATAAAATTTTATTTATATTTTATAACCTTTACAAATTTTACATCTTGATATTAGAACACTTTCAAAACCAATTAGCTTTACTTAAGACTTTAATATAAATATCATGAAACCAATATTGTACTTGACTCTTTAAAGCATTATAATTTTAGTTTGAAATGTGTTTAAAGGATTAATATTCAATTTTTAACAATCTGCCACTGTTTATAAATGTTCTTGCAGCCTCTATAGAAATGTGGTTCATAATACATTCCCAGCCAGCCTCCTTTTTTCTCATTGTCATTGACAGAAAGATCAGTTTCCCCTCTCATTTCAGCCATATACAATTCATAGTCTGGAATGTTCAGTCAAAAATTCAAATGATGCAAATAGCTACTGCTGCTAGGAAATAAGTCTGGCACCAGATGGAGCAATCACATAACTCTACTTTTAGCTCAGCTGCACGAACATTAAAATTCAACAGACTCAAAGTGCTGTTCTCCAGAATTTTGGTTTAAATCACCTTTCTTCACTTACTCAACCTTTGTTGCACTAATGTGTCAGCTGAAGTCATCTATCCCTGTCAGGCCTGTCATCTGTACCCATTGTGACTGTCTTAGGTACATACAGACTTCTTACACAAATTAGGATTCTCCTTCACATTAAAGCTGAGAAGCTGTTTGCTTTTCTTTGCTATCTAACATTGAACTGTCATTGCAATCTCCACTACTGAGCAGTTAACATCTTTTGTAAAGTGTACTGAAAGATCTTGGCTTGCCAGAAGAATTAAGTTGTAGGTTTACAGAAACACATTCTGTTTGAGACATCTGGAATCCACGAGTTCGGGTTATAAAAAGCATCGTTTGCATTCACACATCACTTCTACAGAAAGTAAAAATCTGAGGTAAATGTGAATTATAGGAATTCTGAATTACTTTCCTACTTAGATAATTTTCTGTTAATTTGTAACATCTCCCCTACAAACATGCACCTATGATTAAATTTATTTGTGCTCCTAAACTGTGATTTCCTCTTACATATAATTTAGAAAGAAACTGTAAGATTCTGGAAGTGTGTACTGCAGTGCACACAAAACTTCAACACTAAAGTAAAATCTACACTTTACAGATTTTCCTGACTTGCATGGACTTCATTTTATTCAATTTTAAATATCTGTTTGGCAGCCAGGAAGCTCTCTTCACCATCAGTGAACACTTACCTTGCTAAAGTCAACAGTGCTGTTTTCTCTGCTCACATCGTTTTTGTTTTCAATACAGGCTGGAGTAGCCTGTGGGGAAACAACCTGACCTGCTAAAAAAAAGTATCATTATTACAGTTCTATAAATAAAGCAACATCAAATGACACAATTATTGGAGCTCTGCATACATTTCATATCATATATATATGATGCACCTAAACATGGCATTTTAATTAAAAACTTATTTAGAATAGCACATTCTCAAGAGATAGAACATTCATCATGTGTGGTTAGGAACGTGAGACGGTAATTTCAAAAATAGAAAAGATACTGTTGGATATTAGAAGACAAAATTTCTATACCAATTAAAGCCTACAATTCTAAAGATATACATTTGGGGACAGTCCTGCCTTCACATAACTTTTGCAAATAATTTGAGGAGCTGCCAATTTTGGGTAATATCTGTCTACAAAAGTAATCCTCATTGACCTAAATAGGATTACGAATTTTTACAAAATTACTCATGTGTATAAGAATGTCCTGATTATAACAACTACAAAAAACAACATAAAAGTGGACTGGTATAAAAATAAATATATTGGAAAATAATTTATTTATAAGCTTAGTATTGAAAAACGTGATTATGAACATGCATGAAACAAATGTTCCAGTAAACACATTTTCAAAAAAAATTCCAGTGAGGATTTAGTAAAATATTTTAAAATAAGTTATAAAAGTATCTCAAGATGAGAAATATTTAAATCCACCTCAGTCTTGTGGAAACAAAGAGCAAGTCTGTTGGCAAACAGAATTTTGCCAACAAAAGCTCAAAAAGAAAAAACAAAGTCGAGTAACAAGTCTATGTCATATCAAGCATATTTTTAAGTAAAGCCAACATTGCCCCTGCACATGGCCAGAGCCCTTCGTGCACACACCGAGGGTGTGGGGCTGGCACAAACCCCACAGGGCACAAAGCCCACAGGGGCACTGGCCACGTCTTGCTTGCCTTCGCTCTTTCTCCCTCTCTGGCATGTCAGAAGCCACACACAGCTCTGAGCACCACAATAAAGTATAAAAGAAAGTACCAAATATAGGAGCCAACTATCTCTTACTGCCCTAACACATACCCAGGAATAACTACAGAGTCCAGCTGGCCCAGAGTCAGCATCTCGTGCCCAGCATATATTTGTTTCCATAGCGAATAAAGTCTCTCATATGACTGAGAAATGATGATGTGAAAACATTGGTTCTGGTGAAAATCAACCTAAACTTGCACAGTAACAAAGACCATATGTTCATGATATTTGAAGATGAAGACAGTCAGGAAGTCCTAAGCTAGGCACATTGTCTGGGCAATTCCAAACGCCACAGTGTGGCCCCTCACACTGCTGGGGCTCACACCTGCAGCCCAGGCACGTCCCCAGCCACAGCCTGGACACCGAGCACTTTGCGGGGTCCGGAACAGGACCAGACACTCGCAAGAGCCCCTCAGCAACTGCCAAAATGCTGAAGTATCCAGTTTCTGTCACAGCAGAGCAATAGAGGAACCCTAAGTCTGGTCGTGAATTCCCAGCTGAAACACTTGCTCAAGGAAAATGCTGGTTTTCATGAAAATCAACATGTCATTTTCCACTACACAAATCTCCCATGACACAAAGCAGGTTTTAGACTCATGCGTGCATACTGGCAGCACAGACAGATATTGCACTTTGATTAGGTAGTACATTAACAGAATGTTTAAAAATATATTGCTAGAAATCCTATCTTTAAACTGCAAGCTTTTCTATTTTTCTCTCTGATTCAGGGCAAGGACAGATCAAAATAAGAATAGAAATCAGGGCTTTTGTTCAGCTCTACAGTGAAATAAACAGAGAACGACAAACAGACATGACAAGCATGTAAATCTAACCAAGTAGAACAAAAATAAAGTCAGGATTCAAATTTGCATATGATAAAAAATAAAAGACTGATTTTAGAAATCCACATATTAATGTAAATTCAAGGAATATAAAAAGAGGCTATTAATCCTACATGTCACAGGAGAAAACTTTTGGAAAACAGAAACTATAAATTATTACATATGTAAGGTATTTACCAACAGTCATTCATTTTGTCTGTTTTAATTAGAACTGAAAGAAAAACAGAGTTCCATCATTGTTACACCGTCATCTTTACAATATGTATTCCAGTGCACTACTTCACATTGTAATTCTTTTTCTGTATTTTTTATTTAGCAATCCTTGAATTATTTCCACAGGAATCATCCTGTAGTATTACAGCTCTTAAAAATCATTAATATAAAATTATATAAATTTTATTTCTGTTCTATTTTGGAGATTGTATTAATATGACAAAAATAACCCTTCCACTTATTCAAATAAAGAAGGCATAAAGTACTCAAGGAAAGTTTCTGTCTTAACTTACTCCCAAAAAAACTTAAAATCTAGTAATAAAAACCTGCTGACTCTTCATTTTTTCCTTTTAAACACTCCTCTATACCCTAGGATGTATGAAAAGGGAAATAGCTGTAATAATTACTCATACTAATACACATATTACATTAGAAAGAAGCTACAGGAAAGTAACCGAAATAGTAGTTCATTATCTTTCTGTTGCTAATTAGGCATTTGCACTTTTTTTTTTCTGGACCCAAAAATTCAAGAAAATGAGAGCAGAAATATCTGCCAGAGAAAAATATATTGACCAACAAAGGAGTCAAAGCATGGACCACCTGTTCAAATACTGAAGTTTTAACATCATAATTGGAGGTGTCAAAAGCAATCAGCCTAACAATCCAGAGGACTTTTAAACATTGTGTCCACCTCTCTTTTAGGAGAAAAATATGTAAAGATATACATATAAGAAATAAAAAGCCACCACCAGTAAGTATGTGAAGTTTTTAAGAATAGCATATGTTCTTTTTCTGTGCCAACAGAAGACCTCAAACTTTGATTTACCCATATGCTGGAGTAATCTGAAAGAACACAAGTTTTACCTTGAGGCAGAAAGACATGTTTAAATAGCTCTACAACTTCGGGCAGCTTTCTGGATCATGGAACAACAAGTTTGGGTTTTTGACTGTATTGAGTAACAATCAAAGATACAAGGTAGAGACAACAGGTAATCTCTTTTCACAAAAACCCCCCACCAAAGTAACCCCAAACTCTAGCCAGATTTTAAACATTTGTCATGGTTTATTACTTTTTTTGTTTGAGCTGAAAATATGGGGTTTAGGCTGCTACAAACGGTGAAGGCATAAACCATCAACTCCCCACGAGAGGGAACAAGTGCAGCAGCAGCCTCACCATTCCACTCTTTCCTGCCCTCTCCTCACCAGCTCCACTTCAGCACTCCATGCAAAATGGTTATTTACACATTGTATGGGGTAAATACAGAATTTTGTTCTTCAAGAGTGCAATGTAACACTGCTAGTCACTCTAAAGCTGAAGCCTCGATTTTTCCTGCAGTCCACCTACATAAAGCCCGTGAAGAGCTGCATTCTTCGAGAACTCATCAGAGCCATTCTCACAGTTGTAGGAATCAAATGCACAATGTGGTATAATTGAAATATCCAGGGTACATATAAAGGAACTTAATACATAACAGATAAAACCACACTATAATTGGTGCAACAGCTTTCCTAAGTAATAAAAAGCCAACATCAGCACAGTTTTAAATTTATGTTTTAAAAAAATGCATATATAAAAAATAAGTGTCTTTTTTAGATAACGTGAAATTGCCAGAGCTTTGACTAGAGCAAGAATTCACACAAAAAGCACTCTTGCATGCAAAGTCAAGCCCCTTATAAATCAAAATAAGGTCCACATTTGTTACAGTAATAGAAGTTTGCATTTGTAGATACAGTTTGCCATTTTTGAGACAGTTAGTCCTGGCAAATTAAAAAAAAATCCCATTAAATTAATGTCACATGTAACATATTCTTCCTCCCTAAAATGTAGAACTTTAGACATTTAACTGTGCATTGTGGTCTTTATTCAAAACCTGAGACATCTCTAAAACATCAATGACAAAAACACAGAACAATTAGTCAAACACAAATCACAGTTAATGGAAACAAACTGGATGCAACCAACACGTCAAAGGAAACTAAACCAGAAATGAAGTTGCTTCTTTTTCTAAACCATACATATTTCTTCCCATTCAGAAAAAAGAAAAAAAATCCTGATTTTCCAACTTCTTTAGTCTCCAGATTTTCACTACAACTAGTCACCAATTTTCTAAATCTAAATGGACAACACTGTCTGCATCAAAACTCAAGGATTGAAAAACAGTACGTTTTCTTCAGTATATGATAAAATTCCATATAACAGAGCAGTGACAGCATCTCTGCAGGCTGAATTGCACGTGTGCATTTAGGCCTCCTGATGATAAATGTTTTTAATCAGTGGGGAATCATATCACTCCAATTGAAACTCCGCAACTACAGGGAAATTTGGTGTTCATTAATGATATACAATTTAAGAGGATGAGAAAGAAGTCACTTTAGCTGTTTTTCTAACGCTAGGCCTGAATATCTCAAGCATAATTCACATGAAGTCATGCAGTATAAACTAAAATGCTGTGATTTGCAGTTTTATAAATTGATGCAAGAAAATGAACTTAATAAAGAAATGGCACTGTCCCCCCACCAAAACAACAAATTCCACACAAACTTCTCTTCAGTG
This sequence comes from Motacilla alba alba, assembly GCF_015832195.1. Lineage (NCBI taxonomy): Eukaryota > Metazoa > Chordata > Aves > Passeriformes > Motacillidae > Motacilla > Motacilla alba. Next base: position 16,958,913 of record NC_052022.1, on the reverse strand, counting down.
TGCCACAGCTGTGGACAAAGGCCTGTGGTATTTTTTAAATCACTACAGCAAGAAGTTGCATGCTGACAGGAAACTGGTATGAGGACATGGGTGTACATGTGAAATGATCTGAAGCCCAAGCAAGAATATGTATTTATACTACCTCTGAACCTTCAGGGAGTTTACAGAACCCAAAGGATAGGAGATGAGGAAGGTACAGAGATGAGATGAGCCTGTTAGAGACAGACACAACAAAGACAGAGCAAAATAAAGAAATACAAAGATGAATGATACAGTTTTATACATACAGGTTACACATTTTATCATGGGTACAAGGAAATGTAGAGAAAGAAAGAATAAATATCAGATGAAAATGTTCATAAATACAAGTTATATTTTAGTAGTATAAAAACCTGTGGAAAATACAACCTGATTAAAATATATACATTTGAGAAGAATCTAAAACAAGAAATACAGCATTAGCAACCTTAAGGCAGAATTAACTATGGTTGAGTTTGTCTTCTCTTCAAGGTAAGCTGAAGCAATTCTCCTGATCCAGATCCAACACATCAGAAAACTTGTGAGTATATCAACGGCATTGCCTGTGATTTACTCACAAAATGAAAGTGCATGGTCATATATTTAGGAATGCCTCCCCTCACCCTCTTCATGGGGCTCCAGGTCATATCCAGCTTTCTCCACATGATAGTACTGACATGGGAGATTCACATGCTGTAAGCTCGCTCCGAGTTACAACATAAATCCTTGAACTTATCTTCAGAAAAGACTGGGAAACTGAAGAAGGTAACTAACACCATAACATAACTGAGAACTTTGACTTTCCAGAATACTGAAGGACGCTACCCTAAATTAGAATAAGCATAGGCTCCAATACCTCTGCTTATGCTCATACTGCCACAAAAAAAAAATGAAGCCCAAACCAGCCCATCATACTAACTGAAATAACTGGGAAAAGGTTTAAAAAAAGAACATGTCAAAGTGAACAGTTTCAGCAGCTCATGCTATTAACTCCAGAGATCCCAAATTTAATATGCCATTGCTTCCTTCAATCTCCTTGGAATACCAATAAATCTCTGCTTGGAATTTCAGAATTTCTCAAAATCAGACATGATGTGTGGTGCAACCCAATTTTTACACTAATAATGTGCCTGCTCTGATGTCAAGGGAGAAGAAACTCTTATAAATGGCATAAGTATGGAACAGAAAACAGGCACAAGATCATGTTATTGTGGGTAAAGTACACTTCAGCAAGGTGCATGAAAATAAAAGTAACTTAGCCTGCCATACTCCTCTCCAGAGTTCCTTCCTCTTGGGCTTTAACCAGTATAATGTCTGTTAGATTTCATTATAAATATTTTTAATATATGTATAAATGAATAAAACATACATGCTCCTAAACTAAAATTGAAATTAGCCAATCAAACCCTTTAAATGTTTATGTGATGAAAACTTCTTTTCCTAACTACATTTTCACAGAATCAGTTAATTTTTCATGCCGCATGTGCTTGAACTCTAAATTTCAGAACCCCTTTTATAAAAAGGAAGAGGCTTATGAAATTATTTTAGCATTCCTATAAAACAGGGATGTGTCATATATTTGCAGCTGTCCTTGGCTTTTTAGGTCATGTCATAGGAATTTACAAACACAGCTCTGAAGTATCAGTGGGAAACATACTCATCTCAAAAAAAATAGGTTAAATTGCTTTATAAACTAAACTTTCTAAATATGATTTAACAATTAAAAATTTCATCTTTTTACCTGTTTTTTTTTTTTATACTATTTATGCTAAAATCACTTGCCAACCTCTATTCTGGGTATTTGGTGTCAAATTAGCCCATAAAAAATCACTTTTTTCTGCTCTTATGCCAAACTTGACTGTCGTTTTTTATTGGAACATCAAAAGCAGGCTTTTAATTCTCACAGTTTTGATGCCTAATGAAAAGTGAAAGTTAAACACAGCATGGCAGCATTAAAAATGCATGGTAAATCCATAGCACCCTGACATCTTAGCCCTGCAGAGGATGTGAAGAAAAGCCATTGTAAACAAAAGATAATACTACTAAATACAAAGCAAATTAATTAGATGGTCTGACAGATTCATAAACAAAGAAAAATGGAGGGAGAACATATGTACAACTATCTTCCAGCAAAGATATCACAATGGCCTGTCAGTAGTGCTGCCATATATTGAATTTATTTATTTATTCATTTTCAGACTTTGCTCTTGAACATCTGAAAATTGACACATTGATAAGCTACTATTGTCAAGAACTTGGACAAATAAGGGAGTTTGAATCTTCAGCTGTACCACATAACCCACAGATCAGGGACTTTGGGCTCTGAATCACCTTTTTTACAATCAACAAACTGCTAAGGATTTTTTCCAGCTCGACTATCTAACACTAACTCCAAATTCAACCAAAGAGACAACTTCCTTTTGTGCAGAAAAAGTGTCCAAGTTCCATGTCTCATTTCAGCAGGAACGAACAAGTGTCCCTTCCAAAGCTCCTGGTCAATGCAGGAGACAGCCAAACATGCATTAGCACTTAAAGGATGCAAGTATAACAATGCCTTAAACTGATTTTAAAAAATCTCAGTCCAAAAAGTTCATGCTTAGGGCTTTTCACTGTAATTTAGATAGAAATTTGGTATACTTTCACATAAGCTTCCTTAAAAGTATTGAATCTCTATGGGTTGTTCTATTTTTTACAAACATATGTGATTTCTATTATGTCTATTGGTACATTTAATTTAAATTAACACAGTAAAAGTGACTTTTTTAACAGAGGTCAGAGCACTTGGAGACATTTCTACACAAGCACATGAACTATGCCTTTGGCATTTTTTCATCTTGCAAAATAGGGACAGAAAAATGAAAAACTGTAAGAATATGTCTCCCTACTTAAGAGAATCACTTAACCACTGAGTATATAAAATTAGTGTGTTTGATATGGACTTAGATGCTATCCTGATGAGAATTTATTTTGGGGGGAATTTAGGAAGAGCTAGGAAGTTTGCCAGAAGAAACTTAGGCAAAAGCAAGATGTTTCTGGAGTGAATTACTGCATCAGTTCCACTAACAGACACAGAAAGTTGCTGAAATTGAGCTCATGATAATTTCACAGCTTGCCCTGAAGGTTTTCTTAAAGCAACTAATGCCTATTTGTTACATAAGATCTAGTGCAAAAAGCTTAATGGAATGCAAGCTTCCATCTTACATCCTATGGAAATTAAGTACAGGATCATTATATCATTAACTTTCTCTAGTGTCTCCTGAATATTTGTTTAAAGTCATCAGCAAAAGCTGTATAAATCAACAGGAAAGTTGCTTTAAAAATGCTGGACAATCATCCCACTTACATTTACTCTTGTGGATCTGAATGCATGATCACACACATCTTAGTAAATATTAGTTTTTCCTTACTCTTACAATGACACTTTGCCACAATTAAGGTTTCTACTTAATAACCTCAGCAGATATAATTTTATGTTGCCTTTTAGGTCTAGAATCTTCCCCAGGGAAGCAACTAGATTTAGATCTCTTAAAACTTTATATGGCAATGATTGAAAAAACCTTCTTCCTTGAAATCAAGGTAACCTTTATTATATATAAGCAGCCCCATCTTTCCAGATCAGCCACACAACTGCTCTTTGCCTTCTGTCCTGTGCCTCAGAGCACACAAATTCCTCTTGCAATCCTGACCTTCCCTGTGCTATGGCTCACTCCCCACTTCCCAAGGTGACAGGGGAGCTCAGTAGGGCTCTGAAACAGAGTGACAGCAAAAGGGACCAGGATTTCACTACAATTAAGATGATTTCTGGAACAAGAGTTAAGTGAAAAATATTTACTGAAATTTGGCTGCAAATTTCATAACATAGACCTTTGTTTATGTAAATAAGGAAGGGGCAGAAAGAAATTATCTTTCATTATGATGACCTGCAACAATAATACACCTTGTAAGGTGTATCTTCTGTAAAAGCAAGGGGGGACAAAAAAGTTATGTCAACATTTTACTCTAGAACCATTCTGCAAACATTTCTCATTTGCATTATTCTGATTTTCCCAAAAGGGATTTTTTGAAAGAACAAGGTACAGCTTTTGTGATATCTCTCCAACAGTGTTATCTTGAAATGTTTGCCTCATTTTTCAAGCCCTCAAACTCACCTATAAAATCTGAAGCAGCAGTTGAACTCTAGCTAATGCATTCACTGATGCAACAATCCACTACATTTTAAATCAATAGGTCCTGGATAGTCAACAGGAGTCAAAAATAGTTCTACCACATTCCTGGCACAGATGGAACCTGTCCACAGCTCAGAACAACCCTGTGCTCAAGCTCAGTCTGAGAATTTGCACAGGACACCTAAAGCTGCACTGGAAATAACACACCATGCCAGCCACCCAGGACACCAGCACAGCTTTCAACACCTCAGTGAGCTCCCTTGAATAGCTCTGCCCAGCTCTGAGCTGGGAAAGGTAGCCAGATTTCAAATTTGAGCAGGTATGTTTCTGAATGCATGAGAGGAGCCACTCTCATGCAAAAAATACCATTTTTCCAGGGTAGTTTTCAGAGCAGAATCACGCTGTTAAGCTGTGGGTACAAAGCGCGTGCAATACCAAACAGGCAGATGCTATCAAAGGCTCAAAACGCAAAATAAAGCATTACCATTTTTATCCATGGAATGGGGCTCAGACTGCTTCTTCCCAATATCAGCAAAGGATCTTACAATTGGGATCCTGTTGCTCAGCTTCTTCTGGTTCTGATGGTGATGCTGTTTCAGTAATGCCTCATGCACTCTGTGACGAACATCCTCACTGAGCTGCCCAGAACCCACCTGCTGGTCCAGAATCATATCTGAAAATATATACACAACATAACAAAAGAGGGGAAAGAGGAAACTATTTATCTCTTAAATTGCAATAATAATAATAATGATTAGTACCCTATAGAATTACAAATGAAATGCACCAGTTCCTTTAATGCAACAGAATTAAATGTAAGTTTTATCTAGAAGTGTTGCACTTTCAGGGGGAGAGAGACAGGGGAAGGACAGGGACAAAAGGATGTCATTAATATGAAAAAATCCTCAAAAAAGTATGCTGTTCACAAATTAGGGTCACCTATGCAACAACTTTGAAGTCAGTTCTTAAGCACTCTTACATATAATGTATTTAAATCCAGGGTTATGATGTATATAAGATGTCTTTTTTTTTTTTCCCAAATAACCCCTATTCTATTTCCTACAAAGGACTGGACGTGAGGAAACTTTTTTTTTTATTCCCTTTGTACTTACCACAGGAGATCACAGTCTTTCTTTCTTGTAGCTAAAATTACAGTACCTTGTGTGGAATGCACAGAAACTTCAGGTAAGACAATACAGAAAAATTGCTGTATTACTTGTCAATACCAAATAGAATCTATTTCTACTGCCAGATGTACATGTTACTGCAAGAGGATAATTTCGAGGAGGTGAGAGTGAAACTGATCCCCCTGCTAAGAAATTACAACCATTTTTCCAGTACATTAGCGGAAAAGTTTTACATATTCATATTCAACACTCTTTGCCTACAGGTAAGTGCAACTCTACTTGTATGGTGTCATTCCTGGAATAACAGTATATTGCAAATAAAATATTAAAATATAGTATCTGCTGAGGATGATGTCAATATTTAAGATTATCCATTTAGCAGAGAAAATTACAGGAAAAAGAAAATCAAATCCGTATCCTCTTCCTTTCCCTAGGATGCTCTGCTAGGCTTGTTAACAGCCACAGAAGCCACAGGGCTGGTGCCAGTGTGGTGACTAACAGTTTTTATTTCCTGCCAGAAAGAAGAAAGTGGCTTACCTAGACTTTTTTGGGTTTTTACAATGACTTCCCTTTTACTGTAGCACTGCTACATGTAATAAGGGAAGATGCATTCAGTTTTTGAGAGAGTGAAGATGTGCTTTCTTGCCCTGGTATTTCCCATCAGTTGTTACTCTTTTAACATAGACCCAGTTGCAGTAGTAGCTGCAGGAGCTTTAATACAGTCAAATTTCCAACAGATTACTGTATTTTGAGCCTTTTTTTCAAGCCCTGCACAGATGTGAGCTGGAATAAGAAAGACTGTGTCCATCCACCCCTATCATTATGGGATTCCTTTTCAGTTTCTTCTCAAGCTTCTCAAAATATTTTTTCAAAGCCCAGGCCCCTGCAATATCAGTAACACCCTTAATTGCAAAGATTGTCTTGAAAACAAGAGCAGTATGGTTAACATCCAAGAGTAAATGGCGAAAAGGAACACTTTAAACATTTAATTTTCAAAATAGACTGTAATCATTTAATCCTGTAAGTAGAAGAGCCTACGTGCTCACATCAGTTGAAGCTGTACATATTTTCAAAGCCCTGGTCTTCACTTTTGTATCTAGAACAGGCAGCCATTTCTTCACACTCCATATGAAAAAAAAAGAAGGAAAGAATCTTTGTTTTAACAAATTTTCTTCTTGAATGCCCTTTTAAATTCTGCACAGCCCCCTTCTAGCCAGAGACACAGCTTACCATTTCTTTTTTCAAGGATGCTTCACTACCATATGAAGCTTTCAGAAGGATGTGGAGCCTGTGGAATACCCAGCAGCACAGTCTTACCCTTTCTGTTAAATGCTCACACTGCAGTGTGACATGGTACTTGTTGACACCAAGTACACTAAGGTAGGATACTTCTTCAGTAAGGAATCTTGGTTGATACTGGAAGCATGAAATAGTATTTTCAAGCTATGAAAGACAGATGTTCTCCCTGACCTGGTCATTTAAAAGAATTCAAAGAAATTTGGGGTTTCTTATATTTCAAGAATGTTTTCTCCATTCATACTCAGTTACAATATATCATCTGTATAAAATTCATTTTGTGAGTAAATGTGAGCAATGTGAGTACTAACAAGCTATTACAGTAACTGAGCAGCAACTCATCACCACCTGTGAACAATTTACCCAGGCTGTGAATTACAGCACTGGGGCGCAGACAATTTGTATCAGTTCAAATGCAGCATGGCTCCTGTGTGGCCCAGCAGAGAAAATTCCATCTGTCCCACCTCTAGAGTCGGCAAGGATGCAAAAGCAGGCTGGCTGCTTCCACTCACTCTGGAGCTGTCTGTTACACGCTGCAGCTCTGTACAGTGGCCAGACCCATGTGCAGCCCCCACAGGTCCAGGCAAATGGACAATAAGGAGGCCCTCAAGTGTGGTGACAGCTGGCTCCCCACTGCACCTGGTTCACAGTGTGCTCATCACCTCACGTGCAACAACACACAGAATGCTCAGGTGAAACACAGAATAAATTTATAGAAAACATTCTGTATTTCTATCAAAATACCTGTGAAGTCCCAAAAGAAATTACTGGGCTCATATTCTCCTGATATAGGTTAGCACTGGCAGTTTACAGCAGAAACTGAATTCAATGTATACCAGCAAGGGTGCTGGTATTCAGACTTCCAAATTTTACAACTGCACAGTTGTAGGACAAAATGAGAGATTAATGACAAAATGTAAAACACACAGGCTTTTGTGTGCATCACAACTGCAGTGATAGCTGACTACAAAAACCTAATTTAAAAGCCAAAGTTTTTCTGGCTTGTGGTTGTTGCCCTTAAAGACAGGGAAGAAAAAACCAAGCAACCCTAATGCATTGCTTTATGGAAGACAATCAGGTGGAACACCATCCTTTATCTTCATGCGTCTCTAAAGAGGAACCCAAATATATCCTTCCCTAGTGAGTCAGGCAGGAGGAGCAATACAAACCCAACAATTAGGATTCCTGGGCTGCACTTGTGAACCAAGACCCATTTACATCATTTACAATGGTGATTATAAACAAGCTATCTAAGCTGGCAGATTTAGCAGCTCATCCAAGAGGACAGAGCACTCCAGTGCTTCGAGACACAGATTCTATTTCCAGCTTTACCTGAAATTATTTGGTTCAAATATTCAAGTTCCCTAATACTTAAAAAGGAAAGAAAGAATGAAAAATGTCTGTTTTTTAAAATTACAGTATGTAATTCTGTTCTGGAGGAACAAAAGCAAGTACTTCACAAAACCATAAACTGCAGAGACAAGGCCAAAATTCCCAGCTTGCAGTTCGGAACTGCAGGCACAGTGAATGCCTCATAAAAAATAAATTTTGCAAGCTGAGATTGATTTGTGCAATCCAAAAAGATTCCTACAGTTGTGGCTAACATGGGAAAACACAAAACAACCACACAAAAAGACAGCTCTACTTAGAAGTTGGAAGATCTACGATTTACCCACAGACAAAGGAACAAAACCTGACAGTTTCTCTGCAGAGGTTATTACCACATGCTAAGCTGAAAATAAAGCAAACAAATGCAGGAACCTGGGTAAGTGAGAAGGTGAAAGCTGAACAAAAGACAGGTGTAGGGTCAAACAGAGAAGCAGATTACTCACAGGCAATCCCACGCTTTATTACAGTGTTTGTAATAAAAGTTAAATGCACCATAAAAGCACTGTCAGAAACATAACACAGTGTGAGTGCTGCAGATGAAACAAAAGGTTCCAGCGAAATAAAATCTCAACTTGAGCCAGTTAAAATATGTGGTTATTATGGAGTGATATAGCTTAAAGCAAACAAAGGTAAAAAAAGACTTGTTCAGATTGAAAGCTTAATATGATATTAACGAAATCAATAAAATTGCACACTTGGGATGTAATGCCCTGAGTTGCTGAGCACAGAGTCTGGTGACCTCAATCACAAGATTAAGCTGTTACACAGATTGAAAATTCAATCGTGAGGAACATTCAAAAGACTGCTTGGGGAAAAACAGTCAGATCTTGGGATTGGAAAAGAAGGCTAGATTTCAAATTTATTTTAAAATAAGAAACTATTATTAAAATTAAACCATTTAAAATAAATGGGAATATTTCAAATACCTGCAAGTCGCCAAAGCTCCACTGTGAGGCCACAATTTGTATTTGACAAGGTTTGACATTTGTTCACAGAACACTGCACAACTACAAGAACGTGCAAGTTCTGTGGCTCGTGCTGTAAAGAAATTATTGCCATTAAAGGCTGGACTGAATAGTTTTTGAACCAAACAACAGAAAATGGCATCATATGTTAAATAGAGGAACCTTTTGGGTTCATTCAGTGGTTATAATCAAAAAACCAGATGGTAATCTGAGAATCTGCATGGTTTCAAAGGAACTAAATGAAAATATCAAAAGAGAACATTTTCATCTGCCAACTTGAACAACACAGTGAAGCTGCTCTCTAATGGTACCGCCAGATTCTGGCAAATACATCCTCAAGAGACAAGTTCCAAAATAAACTGTTTTGATTACATAGATTTTTCAGACTTCCTTTTAGCATATGTTCTATACAGAAGTGATCGATAAAATATTACTACATAATGTTCAAAGGAATTCCTTGTGCATGGAGTGCTAACTTACTGATACAAGAGTCACTGCAAAGACCTATGAAAAAATAACGTCACGCATTAGAAATAGTAATAACTCCCCCAAAATATGTGTAATAAAAATTGCATTTTTAAACAGGATAAAGTTCAGCAGAGGAACTGAGCTCTTTCCAAGAGAAGCAAAATCCATCTTACAAAAATTAAGAACAATTTGAGAAATTCAGGAACAAACATGCTGTTCTGATGTATGATGGCAGTGTTGGAAATTCATCTCAGAAGTCTCTATTATAATAAGATGCTGTCTGTGAATTCAGCATTGTAGGTATGAATAAGCTCTTTTGCAACAAGGAAAATTGTGTGCCTGTCCAAAGAAATACACAATATTGTAGATGAAGTCATTTTTAAATATGACAGTTGGAATGAAAAAGACCTAATAGAGAATGGACATGCTGGAATAGAATATGATTTTAAAACTCTCACCACATGAACAGTACCAAAATATTTTTATGCAGAACTGTCAGTGTTTCCAGAGATAAAATACAAAATACATTGTTCTGGAAACCATGCAAACATTACAAAAGGTGGCTTTCATCTGTACATTTTACCACAAGCCTGTTAATGTTTTAAAATACAGACTTTAATAATAGAAATTCTCAAAGGCTAAGTGCTAAGAGTTTAATGCATTAGTAAGTGTTTATAGATTAAAAGCCTTGACTAAAACAAATAGGAATTCTTAGTCTCAATTTAGCAATAAAGTTTAAGTACACCTCTTTCAAGGATATGAAGACTGGCATTGCATTAATAGCAATGTAATTTGATATTGGAATATAGCCCAGATAGCAAGACATCACCAATAAATACACAGCACACATTTCTCACTAACAGAGGCAAGAAGAAAGCACAAACAATGTTATTTGTTCTCAAAAGATGATGTATTATAGCAATGCAGTAAAATTATCAAAAGATTGCATCAAAAAAATCAAAACTTTACTATGAATCAAAAGCACAAGAATCAAACTTAATTTAGGAGTACCTCTTAGAACTGTAGGGCATAACCTGTTTTCCCAAACTCTCCTAAAAGTGGCATACACAGTAACAGGGAAACAAAACCAAAAGTGGTCACCAGGACTGCTGGACAAGCCTGGCATGAGGATGGCTAGCAAGCCAAATAACAAGAGCTGAATGTTGAAAAAAAATTTGAAGCCAAGAGGTGAGAGCAACGACCTCCTTAAATTCTAAAGTGTCAGGACTGTCAGATACAACTGGAATACATAACAGTTTGTGGTGAAAAAAGCATTTTTCTTCTATAGCACAAGATAAGTAGGATTCTAACTACAAGGAGGGAATAGCAACTGACTGGAACAAACAATAAAGGACTTCCTGAGCGTGGCATCACTTCCATGATGCAAAACCAGCACACTGAGAGGTACCAGTCCTGCTTAATCTTCAGGTCCAGCAGTCACTTTCAAGTAAAAATAATTATTTGTCATATTATTTGGAATTGCCACATTTCTAAGATCCCCATCACCCCAGGTGGTGTGCTTATTACCACTACTATCAGTCTTTCCTTCTCACAGCAGTGCCTACTGTGTGCCACACTCTAGGTAACATTGTCTAACCACTGGAGACCAGGAATTACACACCTAGCAGTAAAGCAACAAATTACAAAGGGACTTGATTGAAGAAAAGTTAAAACAGCATTGCTACAGCACAAATGATATTAACAGAGAAAAGCAACCGGAGCAGCAACTTTATTTCTGCAGAAAACAGAAAAAAATAAGTCTCTTCAAAGAAACCTGACAGAACGTGAGTAATTTACAGAATGATTCACTTGCCTGAAGCACCTGCTGCAAAGCTTTTTAAAAAAAGAATAGTTCATTGCTTATTGAATCTGCAGAGGAGGAAAAATATAATCTTCTCTCCAAGACCAAGCACAAGTCATGCAAACCTTATCATGTGTCAGGTCACCTTATCACAATGGGATGCCTACCATGCCACTTCATAATACAACAAATTAAATGCATCCAAATCTGCCACAACAACAGATACTTTTAAATGAAAATGGTACATTCCATTTAATGAAAGTCATCCTAAAGCCTCCTCTCAGAATAGGTTTTCCTAATCAACAAACCAGGATAAGCCACAGCTAGGGCTGACTTATAATAGCATGAGGGTAACTCCCCAAATTCTCTGCTGAAGATCAACTTACATCTGTGCTGAGTTTCAACATTAGTATTACAAATGCTCAAATCCCTGGCCACCTTAACTGAAACAAAATCACTTCAACTAAGGACTGACATTATAAACAGTAATTAATTAGGGTCTCATTATATTGGAAAATATACAGTATCTTTCAAAAACAGGGAAAAAAGATGTTCACTGAAGTTCAGGGGTTTTTGCATTCATCCTTACATTTTTACCTACTAAAAGAAATAATTCTGGAAGGACTTTCTTAGCTGACTACAGACTAAGTTGAGTGATTTCTGGATTAAGAATGTAAAGCTCAAGATTGAAAAACTCAGTGTACTATTTAAGCAAAAAATGATACAAGAACATTAAGCAGCTGACCAAAGCACTCCTTAATTATTTATAAATAAATAATAAAGCAACATATTGATAGACACCTTTGTTCTTTCAAATGAGCTGCTTTTTATTCTTCATATTTATCTTTTCTCTTTATCAAGACAAATTTTGAAGGTCTAATTCAGACCATGAGTCATAAAAGAATCAGATCTCGGCACAGAGTAGAAACCCACACAAGTTTCTGCACATTTGTATTATTAATATCTTGCATCAGTTTGACATAAACAATTTGGGAAAAGTAAATAAAAAAAGCAGCTACCACAATCTGAGCCAATTTTAATTCCACTGTTAAATACAGCCCACCAAACAATATGTCCCCTACAATCGAACTAAGTAAAATTCATTTTATATGAGACTTAGAGATTTATATATAATTCACAAAGCAGTTTTTCTTGATAATCTTGACTGTTAGAAAATTTTATTGCTTTGTCTTTTGTATCTTTCCTAAACTAGTTACAGTCTTCAAGGAAAACACCAGGAAAGCAGGAGACGGCATTTCATCTCAATCTCATTTATACTTCTGGGAGAGAAGACTCGTCCATTATGTTTTGTCTTGCTCAGAAGCTCACACAAGCTCTAGAATTGCAACTGTCAAATAAACTTCTATTGGAAAAAAATGCACTCAACTGTATCTTAAGGTAATGTACCTAAAATTTCTTTTAAAAACTTACATTGTATCATTACTCCTGATTTCCTTCTTAAATCTGAGACATATCTGTTTGCATGCAACTTAATTGCAATAAATACTTCCCTATATTTTGGGGTTTTTTTTTAAGCTAGATTGCCTGCAATCAGCATAGCAGGAGATTAAGTTTGTGAAAGTTAGTACACGCCTCATTCACATGAGGCAGCATGGCAGGAGCAGAGAACATGCCAGCTCTAATTAAATCTAACCAAACTGCCCTCTTTCTTCCATTTTAATTTTCTTCTTTATTAAAAATTTATTCTTAAAGCAACAGATTCCACATAAAAAATATAAATAGAATATTTACTATCTGTGCCAGACGTGAGTTTCTTTTCTAGTACATTGAGAAAAACATTTCCAAGGAGTTTCTAAACTGAACTGATTATTATGTAATAACTTTCTTGGTAAGCATTTAGTTTTTGTTAAATAATTTTCATAACTAATACATGAAATATTGATACGTATATTGATACCTGCAATTTCTTCTATGGAGTTGGCTCTCATGTCCAAAAGAACTGTGCCGTTCAGGATGCAGCTCCTCAGCTCAAACAAGCTATGAAGTGACAGTGTGGCAACGTAGGGCTTGCTCCACCTCTCTCCACCATCCTCTACATCTTCTTCAAACTTCAACCACCTATACAAACAATCAATTTTATTACTCCATTGTGCATAAGAAATGAAAAATTAATTACTTCCATGAATGCTGACAGTACAAAGATGTTAAGCATGTATTTAGATTTCACTTTATTCTTCCTTTTTAGGAAATATGAGAAAATTCCATTGCCGACTTCTTTAATAAAGCTGTATTATGTCATTTTTGAGGTTAAGTTCTGACCACATAGATGAAGAGAGAAGTATATTAAGCAATTATCTTTGTACTTTACAAGAACTTTGACTAATTCTTTGGCATACAATGATATTTCTGTGACAGAATAACAAGTTGTACGAAAAGGAGTCTAGAGAAACTCTGGTAATGTAAAAGGATATGTGAAACTTCCATATGTGAAAGGATCAAGTCTTTTGTTACCATCCAGCCAGATGAACCTGCTTGAGACTGAATTCTCTACTGATAAATATTGCAGTTAAAATGTTAAAAGAATATTAAACGAACAAATAACATCTGAGAAGTCACACAGGGATGCTGCTGTGTGGAGTCCTGCAACCTGCCAGCCTAGCAAGGTTTGCACAGCTGCAGCCACAGCACACGCCTGAACTGCTTGACTCTACAGCTCCCAGCTGTTTTATGTGGACATGGCAGCAGTGAAGCCAAGCAGAGCCTCACACCTGGACAGCATCTTCACACATTTCCAGACAGCAGGGAAATGTAAAGCCTTAAGACCTTTAAGCCTGAGGAATTTCAAGTTTTACCAAGCCTCACAGCCCAGCAAAGCAGCTATCACAGCTGTCCTCTTCTGTTCCTGGGCCACACATCTAGCTCTGCTCCTACTTGTAAAATACACAAGTGTACCCACATTTTAGACACTTTTCTACTTTCAGTCCTCGGGTACCAAGTTCTTCCCCTTTTGCTGCCATCTTGCAAGCAGCCACCACTTCACTGACTCACTCATCATCAGCATACCTGCTCCCATCCTGACAGAACTGTCCCAGCTGCCTTCAAATCATTCTCTCACTAAATATAGAGACAATTTGCCTCAACTCCTCAGGTCCTTCAAAAGTCTCCTATGTCTAGCCCTCTCCTCCTCTTTGTATCTAAACATTTTCCTTCCATTTCCTCTGTGAGGAAACTGTCCAGTTTCTGTACTTGGTCTTTGCCCATGAGAACTCTTTCCTCTTCATCAAACCTGTTTCCCACTCCCTTTTCTGCTTTCTCTTCTCAGCCCATCCCCTTCACTTTTGCATTCCTCCAGAGAAGCAGCAAGGAGGACACAGCACAAAAATTTGCTTCCACAAAGCCAAACCATGAAATTGAATTTGCATATGCAAATGAGATTTTCCAAATAAATTTTCAAAACCATGTCCAAAGGGACATCAAACACGATTTAACACACTTCTCCCCAGCAAATTCAAAGCTATACTTTTAAAGGGAGGCCTACAACAACTCAGGGAAGAAGCATGTGAGAAGAAAAAATAGTTCTTGAATTTTTTTACATTTTGCAGTTATGCCTGAGCTCCCTAAGAAGAGGCTGCTCCTATCTTACTCATGGCACTCTTGTTTCCAAGCTGAGAAATGTGCAGTACCTATTTGTATCCACAGCATCACAAATATGGTGCATGAATTGTCCTGTTTAACCCATCTCCCAAGACACTGCAAAATACCTACTTTTTTCTTTTCTCATACCTCCATTTTCATTTGTGTTTCTAATTTATAAGATCTTTATGTTTGAGTATTCTTAATTATTTCTGTTATTATGTATTATTATTAGTGTTGTTATATATCTTATTATTTCTATGCTTGTTATGTCTTCTTATATCTTATAGCTTGTTATATCTTTTATGCTGATTCAAAGAAAAAAAGAAAAATTGTGCTCCATATATTCTAAAAACAATGATCCAAGCACAGAGTTTGACAAAATATCATCATAAACCTCATCCTGTCATTACCTTTTGTTCATGTAAGTCAGTCTTCAACATTGCTTATCTGATTATGCTGCTGCAGTCTGTCCTTGATATTTCCTAATTTAAATCTACTGACCCGTTGTAAACAGATTTTAAAAGAGCAATAAAAGATAAGCATGTTCTTAAAAGTCTAAGACAGGTGACTGGATGGAGGCCAGCTTATTATCAGAGCTTGTAACATGCTAGGGACACAGAGAAATCTAAATCATGAAAACAGCTTTAATTAGAGTTTATCGTGTCAGACATTAAAGCTTACACATTGGTACATAAAAATCCATAGGAAACTGTTGCTACTGCTCAAATAATTTTACTTGCCATTGTGATCATCTGCGTTCCCAT
This sequence comes from Motacilla alba alba, assembly GCF_015832195.1. Classification (NCBI taxonomy): domain Eukaryota; kingdom Metazoa; phylum Chordata; class Aves; order Passeriformes; family Motacillidae; genus Motacilla; species Motacilla alba. The sequence goes on along the minus strand of NC_052022.1, from coordinate 16,943,322 downwards.
GAATTGCAATAGTATAATTGTATGGGTTGCACCCCATTTCCTACTGTTGCTGAAACTTAGGTGTTTAAACACATTATCATACATTGTTACTCAATGAGCCAATAGGCCAGGACATGGAATTAAATCATGTCCAACTGACAGCATTCTGTGTTCGGAATAAATTTCTATTTTGATTTTAATAAGCATATCACAAGTTTACTAATTTCATCAAGGGAATATCATTATACTACTTATCGCCTTTTGTCTTTTCAGAAATATTCCTGTTATGTCAGATAATCCTTATTTAACATATCAAATGAGAAACAGTACCAGTAAGCATAAAACAACTCTAATCTTATGCAGTCTCTTTCAATTCCAAGTGTTCAGTACTTTTAAAAATCATAATACCATTTGATCAATCCTCTGAATTCGTGAGCAAGGCCCCATGACAGAAGTGGCTTTGAAATACAAACTCAGCCATAGATCCCAGTTTGCTGATTTTGTACTCCTTTTAGTTTCCCAAAGACAAATTTAAATTTTGGAGTTTAACCCCTTAAATTGGTATGATGGACAGATAAAAGCCTTTCTTAGTTTCTTGGGAAAGGCCATTGGTCCCTATTGAGCTCATGTCACACGCATCCCCTGTGACTGGAACATATCTGGAGCCATCTCCGTTGTGGCTGATTGCATGGAAGAGCACTTTCATCCTTACAGCTTTCTTTTACTGGTAAAGACTGGCACAGGTCTATTGATAACACAGTTTAGTTTCTCTGATGGAATGCTTGCTAGAAAAAATACGCCAGGAGTTTCAGCAAGGCTTGTTACTGTAGGAAAAACATTACTCAGGCTAGGGTGTGTACACACACCTCATGTGTATGTTCTAGCTTCTAAGAAACACCATCTTCATCACTTTCTCAGGCATCAATAAAAGAGTGCACATGCTTCATTTTAGGCACAGTTACTGCATTTTCTGCACAATATGAAGTGGGTGACTGTATTTTATCTGTTTTGTAGTGCGGTATGTCTGCAGCAGAGAGATGGAGAATGTACTCACAGCCCGCTCAACAGTTAATGGTTTCAATGTAATATTTCAATCTGTATCAATTTCCACATGAGCTTGTCCCTGCCCACACTGATTTGAAAACCAACCAAAGAACACAAGCATGTCAGGAACAAAGCAGGAGTGAGAAAAACATGTTTCTTGTGATCCACTGTCTTTGAAATAAAGTTTTGATCCAGGGAAAAGGTTATACTTCCTACCTTTCCCTAACCAATCCAATTTCTAGTCACTATTAAAAATTTACTTTCTAAACTATGGACACAAGTTTTTTTCCTAACTGTGCATTGAAATTTAAGCTTAAGCCCTTTCCTCCTGGTTCCAAGGTTCTTTCTATTTTCTTCCTTACTACATAATTTCTTCCGCTCCATAAAGACAGTGATATTCTCCAGATATTTTTGGTTGATACTAGCAGATAAATGAGTCCCAAAAGTCTGGGTAAAACTTGCTACAAATCAGGCACCACTTTCCAGCCACGACACATGAATTGCTTTCCCAACACCTGCAACTTGCAGCTACACTATTTAGGTGTATAAAATAAGTCCAACAGTTACATTTCAGCACGTTTCTCCACAAACTTACCAGAATTTATTTTTTTTTCCAGAACAGAAACTATGCATCATCTCCATAGAGAATGCACAGCTGTACAGCTGGGCCACATACAAAAACTACTGTAAGAATGACTATTGATTTTAAAAGGTATGTGTTTCTTCTGGCTTGAAATCAATTGATGGAGGAAAAAGAAATTATCCCTATATCAACATAACCAAGTTATTCATTCCATTCTGCTCACTAACTGTAATTAGTCTCTACCTGAAACTACATCCAAAGCCAAACAGTAAGATTTACAAATATTTCCAAGTGACATTTGCACACAGATGAAAAACTTACAATAAGCCGGGAACAGCAACAAATTCATGTTGTATCTTCTCCATAACATGCTTTTAGTCAAATCAATAATTTTGAAGTCCTGAATCAACCACAGGTATTTAAAGTGACCCACTCTATTAGTTTCTAATGATCTTGCATATTAAACACCATCCATTTCTACTACTCTACTCAAAGCCACTTGGTTCTTTGTGTATGATACCTTTATCTATTTCTAGAGGATAAATACCTCCTAATTTCTTATTATCAGCAAGTTTCCTTATTATAATCCCATTTTTTAATTCAATAATAAATCTATTTACTAAGCCTCATTCTTCAGAAGTTAGCTGTCACTACCTTTCACACTAATAGTATAGTCTCTCAGCATGGCCTGCTGCACCTCTTCAAATAGTTCCTGACCTGCTAATAGAATTTTTACAGTAGAATGCAGTTTAAGTAATACATTCCCACTGCTGTACCATAGCAAATGCTTTACTCTGAAAAATTTAGATTCACTGTTTTTTCTTTGTCAGAAAAACAAAAATCTATTACCTGATTAGAGAGCATTATTAACTTAGTCTGACATGACATACCATTGTATTGCATTTTATTCAATTTTCCACTTATCTCCAAGTCTATAATTTTTCTTTCCTTCAAGCATTGCACGGCTCTGAAATTGGTCTATAAGGGCTCTGTTTGCCCCGACCATTTTTTTATCCTTTCTTTAACAGTATTGCTGTGTTTGGATTAGCACAGCACACCTGACAGACTCAGAGAGACAGGAATTGCCCTACCCATTAAATACACATTCTTTCTCCTTTCTGTGATGGAAATTATTGCACCCTCTTATTTGCACAGAGAAGCACTTTGAGTCTTATCTTCATTTTGAATCTGGTAATTTCCTTGCCATCTCCTCCTTCTCTAACCAGTCACCCCATGTCAAATGCAGTCTGAAATCTGGGGATCCAAACTGAAAAAGACCATTTTTCTTGGCCAGTCCTTTTTTCCATCTCACTGCTAAAGCTAATGAAAATTTTACTATTACCTATTATGTCACTCTCGTATTTTCTGAGCTCAAAAAACATAGTTTTCTTGGCTGTTTTCGTCCTGTCTTTTTTCAACAATCTCATTCCTATTAAACATTTTTAATTCTTCATTTCACAAACAACAATTGAGAAGGGTGAGGAGGTATAGATAGATCAACCAAAACAGAAATTTATTTCACCTACTCCTTTTGAATTCTATCTTCATCAGAACCACTTGCTGACAGAAACTGTTATAGTTTTCAGAAACACAATTCTTTAATAATTTTCAAAGGGATTTTTTAATTGAACTAAAGAAGTCACTAATTCCCTGCTTAAAAATAACATAACATACAGTGCTTTTTACTTTTTAATTTCAACAGAAGTTGATACCCCTCCTAGAGAAGTTCTATGTATTCCTAATCAGTATAAGAACATTGCAAATGATTACCTTGATTAGTTTTTCTCTCTCTGAATATTAATAAGATTATTTAGGAACACTACTGCCTTCCTTTTGCAGCACAATCCCCATATGGGAATTTTCTACACATAAAAATCTATATTTAGCATCTGTCTATGCTGCCTATCAACAGATAATGGAAGGGAAGGTCATAGAAAAATTTTTGGCCCTCTGGGAAAGAAGAAATTTGCAGTAAAATTAGAAAGAAAACTACCACCCATGTTCATGTCAAACAGCCCACATACATAGTTCCCCACAAAATCCTTCCAGAAATTTTGCAATTTATATTCTACCAAATATATGCATTACACAGACTTTTGGGCACCACTGAGGAACAATGTCAACAACTGAGAAGGACAGGAAGAATTAAGGCTTCAAGATGAAAAGTAAAGATTGCTGTAAAATGTAAATTCTTAATGAAGCTAAGCAAATTATCTCCCATTTAAATGCTCAAGGAAAGAAAATATACAAGTAAAAGAAAAGTTCTGTACCAGTATTGTTTTTTTTTCTCAGCAGAAGTGCAATCTAAAAGTCTTTCCCACTAATTTTGCAGAAATAAAATAATCCAGCACTGAATACTCATTCTCAAACTGTTCATGGAGACTTAGAATATGTATAAGTTCTATTGCTCCAAAAGTAATCTCATTCTTTGCTTTAATCTTTTTATGATGGTTCCCTTACCACTTTCTTGAGGATTCGAACAAAATATGAAGTTTGAAAGATTCTTTAAATTAGAAGATAAAATATGAACTGACCCAATTATTTTAATTCATATCTATGGTATATTTACATCATTTTTTTTCCATCAGTGTTCACTCTGACCTATATTCATAAATCCAAATGAAAATATTTGGCTCTGGGAAACGATGAATGCTGTTGTAATACTAGCACTAAGGATTAAAATTATGGGTTTATTTAAGCTTTATGTCCAAAATCTGTCCCTGAGCTTGCTACAGCTTTGCAATCATTCCTCAATACACCAGCAACCAATACCCACAGATAATTTTTAAGTTATAAAAATGCTCACCTTGCTGTCTCCCTCCACTCTGCATCCTCTCCTTCACGCCAACAGATCTCATCAAGCTCAGTGAAGAGATCATGAGGAATGTGTTCCTCATCATCATCTTCTGTTCCAAGAATAAACTGCACCCTTTGTGATGGGGTATCTGGAGAAAAACAAAAATATCAAGTCCAAAACACCAGTTTTCTTGCCCTGAGAAAATAAATGTTATGAGATTATCCACATGTGTTCATGCATATCACTTACTGCCACACAAAAAAAATTACAGTTCTGCTGTAAGAACATTCAATTACACACAAACACATTCAGATTGAGATCTCTTCATTTACTGTAGTTGTCAAGTCCACTTTTCAAAAACTCTTCCAAAGATATAACCTCATGCATGGAAACAGAGTGCATTGGAAGCTGGAATGGTATCTCCCAGGAAAAAAAAGACACACAGAAAGCAGCACAGATAAAGATGAATAAAGCTGATAAAAGTCTTTTACTCCAGTGTTAGGAAAATCTACTTTACCACTTCATAAATCTACATCTGCAGATCTATCTCAGGCCATAAAGACAGAATACTAACTGTGGAATCTTTGCTGTAGGAGAAATAAACCAAATGAAACCTGCCTAATGTGAATATACAATTGCAGACTTGACCATTGCTCCTTTGTTAACTCTTTCAACTTGGTTAGGCTGCTTGAGATACAAAACTTCTTAATCTGTCCCAGCTTCCTTATTTTATTCTTCCTGTCTTCCCTTCAATATTGTTACTGATTAATTTTCTTCATAACCTTTCAGTGCAGATGGCTAAATATGTTTTTGAAGACATACTATTGTTTTTTCACTCAAAAATTCACAGAGCATCTTAAAGTACATGTATATTCAGTGTTCATAGCTCAAGTGCTATATTAAAAAAAATCCTATATCCTATTTGCTTATTTAAATGCAAATCTCAAATGAACAAATTCTGATGAAGCACAGCCTCATTGCTGCTTTTTCTGCTAATGTGTTTTAGATTTCTGAAAGGAACCAAAAGTCCTTTGTGAGAGCTGAGAGAGGCCAGGCTGCCAGTCAACTGAAAAACTGATTATCCAGCAGAACAGCTCAGTGATTCTTTGAACATTGTCTAAATGAAGTTCAGTTCTATAACATATTTGTAAGACAAGCTACAGTGTTCCATCTAACAGCAAAGAGCATCACTGCACAGGGTCCTAAAGCTCTTTGAATATTGGGAAAAAATGAGATTATAACACCCATTGAATGCAAATGAAAGAGAAAACACAGCTCTGATCCAAACAAATTAAATGGGCCACTGACACAGAAAATTAAATTCAGCAATACAGATACCTTTTTGATAGCAGTACTAAACTTGCTACAGCAAGGAAACACAAACAATACATGACAAGTTTCACCTGAGGTCTATTTGCTTTAACAGAGTGTAAAGATCTAGAGCAGTAAAGCCTATTTACTCCTTCACAAAGCAAGGAAATTAAACCCAAGGAGAAATACAAGAGAGTAGGAAGAGATGTTTGGACTCAGGTGCCAGAAAGAACCAGAGGATGGAACTGCAAGGGGTACAGCTAAAGGAATTACTTTTGGTGAATCACTGAAGAACACCAAGAAACTCCTCCACTTGACCCTTTCTCTGCTTTCTCTTCTCTCTTACTGTTCAGTCCTCTTTTTTCTTTAAAAATATTCAACTTTTTTCTTTAAATCTGAGACTATAAAGTACATTCTAGTTAAGAAGTGTGCAACTTCTTAAAACTAATTTCCAGAAGGACAAAATTCAGTGAGATATGAACTTACAAAGGATTTGTGCATATGACTACTAACAGAACATGGAAAACAATCTACTTTGGTAGAGAGCTGGACTGCAGCTAGAATCTGAGAATAAGCATTGCCAGGAACACCCTGTACTCTTGATAAAATCAGCACTAGAACTGATTTACAGCAACTGCTACTGTTAAGTAATAAATGAGCAGTGTTGCACAGCAGAGCTGCAGCTCTGTGACAGTTATGATCCTCATGCAAGTACATGCTTTCAGCGTGGGAGGAAAGCAGAGGATCAGAAACCTCTTGAAGTCAGGTGAGCAGTAACAAGGAATCACCTCACTGCAGTAATTTGCTCTTACTGGGTCTTCTGTGTAACAAGCTACTTGACTGACAGCAGTGAATCAGAATCTTTCAGGTTGAAAAGACATCTAACATCATCAGGACCAAGCACTGCCAAGTCCACCACCAAACCACACCCCTAAGCACCACGTTTATAGAAATGACAAAATATGCACTAAATTATCTTCTTCCTTGTTAACAAAGCAGTAAAAATAGCAGCTAGATTCTGTCTCTCTTTACTGCTGTGATTTCTATTGATATTTGAAACCTGCAAATCACAGCTTCATTTTCAGACAAGTTGAAACTGAAAAGAAGTTCTCATTTGCTTTATGATACAATAATTTTATTTCAAGGACAAAACCCTAAAAGACATAAACAATAGGAAAATTATAATAAGAACAACAGATCTGTTGGTTCCACTTGTAAAACTGAATTAACAGGACTATTCATGAGCAATGCCAGATAGATTTGGCTCATATTCACAGGAGTAATAAATACCAAATATGTCATTAATATGTTATATAGAAAATTAGTAATATGTGGTTCAAAATCAGTATGGAAGAATACTTCAATTGCTGACTGTCAAACTGTGATAACTTAATCCTCAGTGCAGAAGCATAATATTTGCAAACTAGGACACAATGTTTTCTGTAGTCTAGGCAAACAGAAATTGGCTTGAATATTATTTTTGTCTATCCCTACTTCAAGCAGCACAGCCAGCATAAAAAAATCCTTCATACTATTATTGCTATTTCTAAAAAGTAACGAAGACAATCTAGATTACAGTTTAAAAAAAATAAATTACTGAGACTAATCAGTTACAGTAGTATTTCTATCACTGTAGTTGTTTTATATCAGAGTTATCAGAAAGAACATGAATTTAAAATTTCACAATAAGCAGCTGATGATTCTCCCATGTAACTTGGTCATCACCAGTTCAGGAAATCCTCCACGACCAGCTAGAACTGGGTAGAAAGCCTAGTGCACAACAGGAGCTGGGGTACCATCAACAAGCACTCCTACTTGGCCAATGAGCAGTCTCAGTCAGGAAAATTGAAGCAGCTTTGTGATTGCTGTGGCTCCACCACCCCCTCTGATTTATCCCTGGGTTTCTCTGGACTTGTGCTCATTTCACACGTGCAGCACATGCATCCAAACTACCTCTGATACCTCAAATTCATTGTATGCATGCAAATACTGAGCATTCCACATTTTAAAATCTGGCTAATTCCACTGGCCTAATAAAAGGGTAAAAATTAAGACCTGGTGGTTAAGCTGTTGTTGTACACACAAATCCAAAGGGGGACTCAGCGCTGCAAAAAGGGAGTGATCCTGCAGAAACCTGATATATTGTTCTATATTATGACACCTTGTACAGGCATCAACACCCCTAAAACAAATGCAAGATGTGGGCACAGACATACCAAAAGAGCAGATCTGAAAGCCAGAATTTCCAATAACCTAGTTCCCAGAGGGAAACAAAGAGCTGCTCTCTGGAACAGCAATGAGTGCAGGTAAAGGCAAACAGAGTCCCACAACACCTTCCCACCTTGCAAAACACAAACAGAAAGGAATCATAACTGGCATTTCCCCCATTGAGAACAACCCCAAGTGCAACCACAACTCTCGGTCAGGGCTGCTCCCTCTTGCCTAAGGGAATAAGTTAAAATCAAGACTTGGTCTGAGGTAACAAAAGAGGATCACTCTCAGTCCCTTCAAGTAAATTCAGCCCAGCAAACTTTCTGTTCCACAACTCCAGTCAGAGTAACCCACACCTGCTCAGTGAGTGCCAGGGTTTCAATGGGACAAAGCTCCCTGCCATCAGGCAGAACTGCACACAATCCATCAGGCGATGTCACAAGCAAAAATACAGCTTTCAGTACATAGAAAATGTATCTAAATTCTGTCCTCTGTTCTCAACAAACTCTAGAAAGAGTGCTAAGATGTATTTCCCCCTGTATGTAACACTCCCTGTATTTCTCAGCTTGTCAAGCCTGCATTTAAGGATAGAATTAGTAGACAAATACTTCTTACTGGGGTCAGCAGATAAACATGCTAACTATTAAAGTAAAACTTTCATTACAGAAATTAACATAAAATAGTAAGCAACATATACAAGATTTAATCCATGCTTTGCGCTCTTCTACATCCACATTAAAATAATATTAATTAGGCAAACTAATTTTTTATTACTCACTGTACAGGACAAACAGCAGACTAGGAATTAACAAGTGTAACACAGTTGACATTAATAACAATCCCTCACAAGCCAAGGGGAAATGATATAAAAAATTCACAGGAGCAGAGAAAAGAAAGGATCATTTCAGACACAAACATTGAGCAACCTCCTGCTTGCACTCACCACAGAAGTGGTGGATGGGGACTCTCCCCTAACCTTCTTCCTTTGCAGATTGGACCCTGCCCTTAGCTCAGCAATCAGTACAGGTAAGGATCATAAATTCAATTTTATTAATTAGAAAACTTATTAAAATTTTAAACTAAATTTGCATTACTAAATCCCACATAAAATAGCCAACAGCCATACAGAGCACTTCTGAAAATCTCTTCACAGACCTTAGAAACCACATGTTGGGTTTGGAGAAAGTATTCCTTTGGTTATGCTCTGGCATTTTATCCCTGCAGGAACAATCTGCTTCAGGGAACTATCCCAGCATTTTCTTGACATGAATTATTTCCATCAACCCAGGTCTATGGCAAATAATCATATCTTTTGGATCTGACAATATGGACAATTCTTAAGCTTTAACTATCTTCTTTTTGCTAGATTCTTAGAACTGCAGTTATGATACATTATTTTAATCTAGATTTGCAGCAATCCGTGCCACAGCTGCCCAGACATTCAAACTTCCGAGTTCATCATTCCTCACACAAGCCTATAGCTAAGAGTAGGTGAATTCTCTTAACAGCCATACTCTTTACAAACAATTTAATTTACCCCACTAATAACCGTTCAGCACCTGAGTTTAGGTACCAGATACATCCAGCTGAGTCTTTTACATTTATTTTCTTCAGGTCCTTCTACTAACCAAAAGAGGCCCCACTTTACAACTCACTTTTTTTGCCTGCATTACCTTCAGAGCCTTTCCTGAGCTGTGTGTGCAGTCCTGTGTCAGGCTCACCTCCAGGGCTGCCCTGCCTGCCTTGCCATGTCCAATATCATGAATTACAAATTTAAGCCTCTTTAAAACTAGGGATTACTAAATCCAGATTTCTTAAAAGAACAAACCTTCCACAAGCTTCAACAGTGTCTACTCATCCAGGACACACATGAGGCTATAATCAAACCCCAGCTCTTACAGCTGTGTTCACTTTAACCCTCAACAAAACCTGTCCTTAAAGACACCCTGTTCAGAGCCAAAGTCTTCCTATTCCACACTTTTAAAACAGCTATTAAATATCTTTAAGTCATGAGTACCAAAAAGCTGTTTCACTGGCTACAGGCAAATAACAGATATCAAAAAAGCCACAGAAAACTGCCACTAAAATCCACATGCACACAAGTGAGTGCAACCCCACCAGCCAAAGGGAAATGTGCACCAGGCTTTCAGTGCCACCACGACCCACGGCACTGATAGAGCCTCGTGGCCCAGCAGCCCACAGGGGCTGCCACCCATTGCCCTCACAAGCAGCACCAAGGAGATGCCCCAGGCTAGAAAGAGCCTTTTTTTTATCAAATAAGTTTTAATATGCATCAATTCCCTAATTTAATTCTCAAGGAGTCACAATACTTTACCCCACAAGGAAAACTGTGGAGAAGGGGAGCTTAAGGCAGAAATGAAACTAGGGCTTTAATTACAACAGCAGCATTTCAGCTGAGAACAGTAAACCTCTCCAGTAAAACAAACAGCACTACTGCATTTTTAACCAGAGTGGATAAATGCACTGAATTTCTCCTTCTCTTCAAAAAGAAGAAATTTAAGAGACAAGATGGTGAAAACTAGAAATCACTTAACTTACAATTTTTACTACCCAAAAAACCCTCCAAATGTGCAAACCATCAAATCTGTAAATTGTGCCATTACAGGCACATCATTATTGCAAAATGGAAACACCTTTTACAACCTCATCTCATTAAGAGGCAACAGACAGAGAGCTAGAATCAGGTGTGGGGAAAACAAAACCCAAACCTGAGTACCTGATCTGTGCCCCTAAATGACAGGATGCTCTTTCATCCCATTAAGTATATATCCTGCATATTATTTGTCTGATCTGGAGTTATCTCTGAATCTGTACACTGTGAACATTTGGGTTATTTTTGAAAAATGACAGTAGGAGATTAAAAAAAAAGCTAATGAGTCAATGTCAGAATGTTCTAAAAAAATCTATTCTCTGCAGAAACCTTCCCAGAAAGTATCTGGTAAAGCTTTCCCAGCCAGGATTCAAAGGGATTACCCAGAAGCTTCCCCCTATTGTCATTGCACTGACTAGAGGTGTTTTCTACCCATGCTGATACACAGAAAACACTTAAAGGAATTGGTTTTTACTGGACAGGAACCAGGTGGCACCTGTGACTCTGCATGGGGGGCACAGAGCCCCCCAGCACAAGGTGCACTGCACAGCTCCTGGAGCAGTGACAGCAGAGCAAGGGCTGCACGTGATGGTACAGCACAGATAAAGTTATAAATTACACAGTTATAGATTATGACAGAAAATAATGCTTTATCCCGTGCTGGGTTAACTGAGCAATGTGGAGCACTTCATGTCTGAATATTTCAGGTCTTGTTTCAGAATCTCTATTATTCAGTTGTTGGATCTTTTGCTTTTATTATATCTCCTTTCATACTTCACTGCTTCAAAACACTGCTAATTTATTCTCTTGTATCATAAAAATCCTTATGTATTTTACTGACTTACTTCAAAGCACTGTTTTCCATCAGTTGGTCTCACAGTGCTTATTTTCTCCATCTTTTCTTCTTGCACCTGCTCATCAAAATGTTTTTTTCTTTCCCCTCCTCCCTCACAGTTCCCAAGCACACAGCCTTCTACTATTTGGCAGAAAAGCATTAAAAGGTGTCAATAGAAAGATGGAGCTAAGCATTTCTGCTTGCTCAATTAAATCAGAATGATTTATAAATTAAGGGACTAATTTGGATCTACTCTCTCAGGTAATACAGTCCCTCATATTGAGTTACACATCAAAAAAAGGAAGAGTAATTGTCTTCCTTCAAGCTTCCTTCACTTCTGGTTACTGCTAGAAACTTGTAGTCATGGGGAAGAACAGCTAAAAAGCTTATTGAGGTTTAGTAGGTTCAGATTTAGTGTGGGAAGTATCTGTTGCTCCCTCTGTGCAAATAAAGCATAGAAAAACCATGCTTATATTCTCTCTAAAGGCAATGCTACACCCCAGGCAGCACAGCAAGTCTGAAACTCCTGTAAGGAAAAACCATAGTGAAAGAAGGAGGTGTATACAGACTACTATTCATCTCTGTATTATTTTTTCCTGCTTGTTCTGTACATGCTTAATCTCACCATCACTGTAGCATTTTAAGATTTGCCTTGCTTATACAAATCCCTTTCACTCTTGTCAATAGAATGCCACATTTCTGCCTGGATGGACCAATGTCAAAGCTCAAAATCTGTTTCACTGGCCCAACTTCCAGGAGTCAGATAGACAAGGGGGAAAACCCTCAACATTTACTATTCAGATAATTATTCAGGGTAAAAAGACTAGATATTTCCAGATTTGTGGTTCTATCTTTGGATTCTTTGAATTGTTATCAACCAAGTACTTCAAAGAATATCTTCAGCAGTCTGAGTCCAGAAAAGATTTCCATGTTTCTGGCCTGTAACTTGTCTGTCAAGTGACATCACTTATACACACCCTTGAACTGGTTACTATAAAACCTTTAAAGGTGAAATTGTGACTTTAAAAACTGCAGATCTCTACTCATTTCTTGAGGTATACCAGAGGATAAGTGCAGTGAACATCAAGCTACAAATCTACTTCAAGACCATCTTTTTTCATATTACTGCTATTTCACCCTCAGAGATCCTTTGAACATAGGCTGATTTACCTAACACAGAATTATGTTCAACATTGCATTGTATTGTATGCACAAATGTCAAAGACTATTAAGAACAGATTCAGCCAGTTAATTTCTTCTTTTTTTTTTTTTTTTTTACTTTTGACATTAAGAAGGACACAAGCCTAGGTCTCCAGAAGTTGAAAGAACAGAGCTAAATTCTCAGCCAAAATGTGTCACATACTGGCACTTAAATAAAACCAGATGACTCAACAGAAGACACTGTTTCATAGTTCAAGATATCTCACTTCTTGGCTAATGTAACTTTCAATTGTTTCTTTTTAATCTGACTTTATATGTATATATGCGTATTCTTTTTGAAAACTGTTTTAATAATTTATGAACTTTGTTTTTCTCCAAGAAACTGGTTTCCATATAGTATTGGGTCTTTGTACATTTGAAATCCATTCCAGACAGAACCACCATAGCCAATTTTTTTCTTCACTGCTCAGTCTTCAAAACATAACTTGTATCTGCTAAGTTTGAAAAAGTCTTGACTTTGTTTTACTCTCAGTATAATAAATCATTGTGATTTGAGAATTTCAAGATCTAACCATCACCACTTACAGTATACTTGCTCAAAAGCTTTCCACATACAAAATACAAATTTCTGATTAAAAGAAAGTCTTATAATTACTGTTCTATAACCTGAAATTACACTGGTACATTTCCCAAATGATTTAAAAGCACACTAGCAAATTGTTTTCTACACATGCTTCCATTATATTTTAAACACTTTCCATAGCCTTGGACATTTCATCACATGCACTTTTTATTTTTGAACAGCATGTAATATTCTCATGTTTTGAGACAAAGCTTGGCTAATTTATTAATGACTACCTTCTTCTCTGTAATGTTTACTAACTTAAAATTTTGAGAACTTTAGGAGTTTCATATCAGGTTTGTTTACTGAAAGGTAAAACCTGTTTTTTTCTCAAGTCCACAGTTAGCAGATCCATGTTACAAGGGCACATTTATAGTGTCATGTTAGGAAAAAGGTAAACACAACCTAGATCATGGTTTCAATCTGATAAAACACTGCAGCTTCAGTAACATCAACATTATTACAAAACTAATCATAAAGGACCATGGCTCTTCTATGTTACATTTTAGGGGCAGATACTCCAGAGCCTACCCTGAGGGTAGCTGGTGCCATAAAGCACTTCCCCTCTCAGTGGTAGCTGCAGTCTGTCTTCAAGAGAACACTCAGGAACAGCTCCCACCGTGCTCCTTCAGTGCTGGAAACTACTGAGCTTTCTCATGTATTGGCTGCCACTGGCTGCCGCCCCTCAGTGGATTTGTTCAGAGGAAGGAATCACCAGCAGAGACTCTGATGGATTCTCCAAAACCCTGCTGCTAATCGTGTCCAAGTGATAACAGGACAGATTATGCACAACCATGCTGACATTTATTACTTAAAGACCGATCCAAAACTAAAATTTGTCTTACCAAAAGGAGGAGATTCTCTCCCATCTTCTAATCCTGAGTCCCGCTCTCTGTCTCTCTTTCTGTGTTTGTGCCCGCGGTGCCGATGGCGTCGGTGACTTTTTCTTCCACCCAGTGGCACATGAACCCCAATGAACAATGTTCGATGGCCTACAGGTAAAAAAAGGAGTCTTTGAGAAAGGAACAGGCAAAAAAAGGAGTCTTTGAGAAAGGAACTATGTTATAACAAAAGTATAAATATCCTTAATAGCATTAATGGTATCATTCTTACGATAATTTTGAATTTATATAATATTGATTATTCTAATGTTAATAGTCATAACAGTACTGACTTGAATAATGATGATTAAGCATCACAGATACACAACCCCTTGATACAGGAAGAAATTCTACTACTGAAATCTTTATGATACAGTGCCAGATTCGGTTTTTTCCTTCAAATTTGCATCTTTGTATTTGAACTTTCATTAAAGCCAGGCAGGTGTTCTGTTAAATGTCTTCCAAAACAGTAACACAAAGAGACACATGGATCTCTTTGGATTGAACATTTGGTAAAGTTGCTGTTTGCTTTGTGTGTACAAGAACTTTATCAAACTCATTCCTATTTATGAGCCAAACCCTGACAGAATTCTTGTGGGAAATTCACTGAATAAAAAACAAAGAAGAAAGGAAAAACAAAAGAAATTGAAAAAACAATTAAACACTATGTAAGCAAGAGCAAAAAATCCCTATACCACTTTACATGCTCACATAATAAATACATTGCTGGTATCTTAGTGTGCTTTCATTTCTTCTGTTTAATTTTTTTAAATACATAAGAAGGTACATATTGCATGCCTGCTGCCTTCAAGTCTGATGAATTTCATGTTGCTGATCAAGCCCAAAATATTTAGGTCTCTTAGCTATGTGGGCTAACAGGATTAGAGCACAGTAAAGCATTTAGAAGGGGGAGAGCACAGCAGAAATGTGCACTAACCAGAACAAATGGGAAAGAAATCATGACTCACTACAGGCAGGTCTTCTACATTTACTCAGCAGAAAGACATAGCCCAGATTACTCATCTCAAATAACATTATTTTCTCCTTGAAATGAACATAACACAGCCCATGGATATTTGCTGCTTTGCTGTAATCATTCAGCTGTGTCAATCATCTGAAAAAGGTCAAGAATATTAAGCTAAGGTAGCACGTGATCTCTAATCCCATGGAGACTCCAGAGGAGGCAGAAAACGCAGCAAGGCAGCATGTGTCACAAAGCATCAAAGAAATTCAATACTGACAGGAATTCTCTGCAGAGGCTGGGCTAAAAAATCTGGAGAAAAGACTCTCGACACCACACTAGTTACTTCCCTAGCACTGATCCATGCAGAGGAGGCTAGAAAGCAGAGGCATCAGTTTTTGAGAGACTATTCTAGTAGAGTCAGGAGATCTTCCTAATACAATGCCCACAAGTTGAAAAATATTTATTTATTTATTTGTTTGTTTGTTATATACCTCTTTTTTCTTGTTGATCACATTTAACCCAAGAAATGGTTTAAAGAGAACTGCTGCCTTTTGTGTATTTCAAATGCATTGCAGTCAGTAGTGCATGACACAAGGAAAAATTCATTAAAAAAATACTGAAGGACATGAGTAATGTAGTACTTTACATTTCCTTATCCCCCTCCTTGGATAGAAGAAAAAGCAAAACAACATTTTGAAAGGAAGGTTTACTGTTCCTAAGACTTCAGTCATTTCCAGAGGTGCAAATAGATTGCTTTTTTAATTTAGTAACTCAGTACATTCCTGCTGCTTTGTGATAGAAGTGGGCATGCTTATCCTAGTTTTCTCCCACGTCAATGATCAGATTGTACCTGCATCAGGAAATGCTGATTGAGACTCACATTTCAATTAATTTCCAGGGCTGAAAGCAGTACTTGAGTCCAGACTGTTCTTTATTCAGTACACTGGGATACAGTGCCAGAACATTTGCGTGTGTGTGTCTAAATGCCACAGCAATTTTCCTTATACAGACACAATCAGTTCACACTGAAAAAAAAAATAAAGAACCGGAACCTGGAAACTGAGATAGTCATCAGGAAAAAACAAAGTGGATTTTACTCTTTCTGCGTGAACCTACTGAGACCAGCAGAGTGCTACCTAGGCATAATTTCAATAAAGACATGGAGAAAGGTAGGTGCTTGTTACAAAGTTCAGGCAAACAAGAGGAAAAGAAACTGACGGGGAAAAGCAATAGTTCTCTACAGAAAAATCATAGATCAAACAGCAAAAAATCTGAGAGTTAAGTAGTTCTGGTTTATTAAAAGATCACAACTGTGGAGCAAAAAGAGACCATCTGGGAACTAAAGAGTAATGAATTCTGAATTGCTGACAAAATGACAATGAATGATAGAAGCAGCAAAAAATGAA
The DNA here is from genome assembly GCF_015832195.1 of Motacilla alba alba. Taxonomy (NCBI): domain Eukaryota; kingdom Metazoa; phylum Chordata; class Aves; order Passeriformes; family Motacillidae; genus Motacilla; species Motacilla alba. The sequence goes on along the minus strand of NC_052022.1, from coordinate 16,926,917 downwards.
AGAGGAAATACAAAAGAAATCCAATTACTGTATTACCTTACTTCAAGTAACCTTTTCGTGGCAGGTATTATGAGCTAGAGCCCAGAATGTGATGTACGTTTTTCTGTACAAATTGTCCAAGGCATTATTAAACAGGAGTTTCCAGGGAGCTCTCTAAATTTGCCAAGACTAGAAGGTCAAACATGGGCAGAGCAGGGCAGATCTCAAGAAAACCTGACTAAAATTTCTAACAAGAAAGGGCATCTACAACTGAGTGAACTCAGGATCAACCAGGATATCCACTATCCAGGATATCCTCATAGATAATAACTAATCATATATGGGCATTTCTTTCATTTATCTTTAAGAACTTTTTTGTGTCTTTTATTATTTACTTCATCAGAATGCCAACTTAAGATGACTGAATATTGCTCAGATATTGTTAAACAATTCTGCTCTGCCATACATTTTCACAGGACCTAGCTCAATTAGATCATAATTTCTCATTCTTTTGGCAAGGCTACAAAGACACTCAAGTATGGCAAATAGTAACAACTGCAGGTTACATCAGAGTACAAACCACTGACATCAGGAACAACCTAACAGCCATTCTCACACTGAACTGACACATGGTTTAGGAGGTGAACATAACACATTGCTCTCCCTGTCAAATGGGTGTGGATTTTGTGTTAAAATTGTTTTCGGAAGAATGGGAAGTGCTGGGACAAAGAAATCTGTACTCTTAACACTCCTTTGAAAATATCTTAATTCTACTAAATTAAGGGAAATATTTACAAATCCTTTCTCTCCATCACCATTTTCCCTTGAAATATAATGGGATTTCCAGAAGTACCTAAGTTAAGTCACCAAGCACCATCAATTATAATGGGTTATGTGTTTTCAGACTACTTTCTCACTACTTTTCTTTTTCTTTCCATTCATTTAATGCATAAGATAGGTAGCTAGGATAAGCTTCTGGTTTTAAAGACCCAGAATGCCAGGTTCTGAAAACCATTTCTAGACATCACTTAGTTCATTCTGAAGGGAAATGCAGGAAATTCTTGCTATTCTGAGCCTGGGTTTTTAGAGTATTAATTTGCTATTGGGTTCCTAAAATAAATTTAACTGTGAGGAATAATTTCTCCTCTGAAACTCAGCAACCCCAAACAACACTTCTACTCAGATTTTATTCTGAGAAATGTCTCTGCAAGACATATTCATATTAATAATGTATGTTTCATATCTGTCTTTTCTAGGGCAATGATTTCATACCTCCACAAGCTGAAGAGACTTGCAGCACAATAATTTTTTTCTTCAGAAGTTTAGGGGAGATCCTGATTTTTCCACATGGTTATATGTACTTTCATCTGTCTTAAAGATATTTATAATTAATAGGAATCCTTTTAAAATATTTTATAATATCATTTGGATTTAATGTAATTCCATAAAAATTTTTTAAAATAATGCTTTATAACAAGGGTTCTTGTTTCTTCAATCTTTAAATACTTTAACTCAAGGAGTGTTTTAATGCTTTGAAGGTAAACCACAAGCTTCTTACGATATCAGTGCATATATTTGAACTGACTTTATATTCTGGGTTTTGTTCCCCAGCTATTTGTAATTTGATTCAGAATAGTCTTTTATTGAAAATAATATTTTTTTAAATTTACCAGTGGATGTGTAGCACTGTATAAACATCATTGTAGAGCAGATCAATTCAGTGCATTGCATTTCTTTAATAAGCTTTCACATTGTAAATAATCTTTGTGCATTACTGTATTTTCTCAGCGGGTCTGTTATAAAAAAAATACTTGCTCCTAAATCCTTATACTGAAAATATTAATGCATGTGTTCATGTTTCGCTTTCCTAGCAGCACATCTGGAATAAATCAACATTTGAGTTCAGAGTGTGTTTTTGCAAAGACAAAATCATAGTCTTTCTATGATAAAACACTACTGATGCTAATGTAGGTTAATAGAAAAACTCAGGAAGATCAGATAAATTCTATGGCTCACTGATATCTAAACCAATTCTGACTTCTTAAATTGTAACATAAATTAAACATAGCATAAACCATGGAGAAGAGCCTCTCTCAGCATGGAAATTCTTTCGGGTCTCCATATTACACCAGGAACGTGGAATTCAAGTAGGTACTTTAGAGCTTCTTAGTGAGCCAGCCCTGTTGGTGGCACCTGTGTAAAAAAATTACTGTCCTGGATCCAAACACCAGATGCTCAGGGTCCATGCGCTTGTGCTGCCTTCCACCTGGGATTATCTGAATCTGCCTGAGGCACCAGCTGACACCAAGGCTTTCAGATCCCTGCTCACAGGCACGGAGGGAAGGGGCAGATAAGGGAACAGATGGGTCTTGAAACACCTCCAGAAAGAGCAAAGGCAGGCTTCTGTGACCTACTGAGGAAACAAATTGCAAAGGCAAGATGCCTTGAGAAAGAATACTTTGCCAGTAGTTCAAGCCAAGTCTCAGCTGACTGCTGACCTCAGCAGGACCAGAGGGGTTTCTCCCTCCTCTGGAAAACACTCAGGGCCTTGAAGCCTCTCCTATGCATTGACAGCTAGGCCTGAACCAAATGCAATTTTTCATCCTCTCAAAAACGAACAGTGAGGTAGAGACAGAAAACCATCAGTCCATGTAGGGTTAAAAAAATTGCCTTTTTCCTTACAGGAAAGAAAGTGATTATGGTGAATTGTGTAGGAGTAGAAGTACATGACTCATGATTCGTTATTGTAGTGCAGCAGGGAGGCAGAACTGGAGAAAAAGCAGAAAGGACAAAAGCAATCCTTCCAAAGTCAACAGTTTACATTGCTGTTTGTGGTTATGTTTTGCCCAAAACCCATTTTTCACCTTCTTGCTGTGCCATAATTTGGAGGAACTGACAAGAAAACCTTCAAAATTTCTTTTAGAAATGTAAGGTAATTCATATTCTAGAGGAGACTACAAGAGAAATTATATAGAAAAAAAATAAAAACAATATCCCTGACCCAAGATAACATAGCACTTATGTTTCAAATTCTCTAAATTCCTCCAGAGGAATCCAGAGGTGCTGTATGTATGGCTCTATCACGAGATCACAACCATGCCAGACGAAAGAAAAAAAGCCAGCAGACACAGAATATAAAAGAACCTGCTCAGATACACAACTCTTTCCACTGATGGAGAGTGAAGCTGTGGTTATTGGAGGGAAGAATTTCACCTATATTTCTAAATTAGCAGCAAGCCAAAAAAAAAAAAAAAGCAACCTCAGTACAATAAAAAATGAATGTTTCTATCTTCTGATGCTGCAATTTAGCAGCTTTTTTCTGCAATTTAGCAGACCAACACTGGCAAATTGGTTTATATCAGTTTCATCTGGAATTTCACAAAGGGAAGCATTTGAATATATTAATCCCTACAAATACTGAAAAGGTTTCCTGTCTGTGAAGCTCACAGCAAACTCAAACCAAATTCACAACCAAACCTTATCATCAGCTAAAGACTGTGGTGTTCAACCAACACTGTGGCACTTGTTTGCTTCCATTATTTCATTATTCATTACTTTAAAGAGATTCTGTGAACACATCCTTCAGACTTATTCATGAATCTTCAAGGTGAACCCCCTTCCCACTAACACAGAAACTGCAGAGGAGGGACAAGGGGAGCAAAGGGATAAAACCAGGCAACTGCCAAGACAAAAGGAGAAAAGTGAAATCTCAAGGAATATTGAATTACATAGGAAAAAGAAAACAAAACTAGATGAGAGGCACTACAGAAACACGTGCCTTAGGAATCACAAAGGGAACAAGCTTGAGTATGTGATACCTGGTAGGCAACAAAATGAAAGAGCAACCTTTCAGGTACAGACAAAGCCAAATCATTCTGGACTCTGTTTCCACAGCTTTTATTGTTCCCATCGAAGCGCGGCGAACATCGCTGCAAGGAGCACGAGCGAGGTCAGAGCCAACGTCAGGATGAGCAGGGCACCCCAGGGAAGCACAGGCAAGGAAGCTTGGAGCAGGGGATCTGTACTGACATGGTAACAAATTATTTGCAGTAGGCTGTAGCGTCCTGGGAGCCAAGGGGAAGGGAAATCTTGGTGGATGCTCCTGTCTGACCAAGCAGAGCCAGTGTCTGACTTGTTTCTACATTGAAGCATGGGTGAATCAAAGCCAGGTTATGAAAATTTATATTCTTTCAGTCCAATGAGCTGCTAGGTCCTATTAATTTTCAGGTAAATAATGTCAGTGGCAGACAGGTGTGCTATGATGTTATTCCTACAAAAAAGGTCCAGTCTCTGAGAATAAAAGGCCACTTAAAGCTCAAATTTCTACTAAGTAATAGTATATGGAGCTTAGCATTTAATCAAATGAGGTTTTTCATACATTAACCCTAACAGTATATAATCAAAATTTCATTAAAATAGTTTTTAAATTATTGTCACAAGCTAGAATAAAACTAAAAAGAAAAAAAAACTAAAATAATTATTTTTAAAAGATAATAATTAAATCGGAAACACTGGAGTTTCACCTTTTTTGTTCAGCATCTATCAAAATTATCCTTCAAGCACGTTGTTAATTACAAAATATCTCTAAAAAATTTATATTTAAGTTTTGGTTTATTAAGTTTAAAGTCTCAGCCTCTGCAACATTCTGTGTTGCACTAGTCGTATTTATATTCTAATTAAGCTGGAAGGGTTTTTGTGACTTTCAGTAGGCAATCCACGTAATCTGAATTTTGTAAAAAGTGTCAGGAGGCATATTCTGACGTACAGTCATGCATATACTGGATACAGTGTTTTATGTGTCCTCAGAGATATGAAACATGGCAAACTTGATTTCCCCTGAGGCAAATTTTCCCATGCCATTTAGGCAGACTAAATGAATGAAACATAAAAAGCTAAAGCAAAATCCTGACTTCTCTGAATCAAGGATCATTTTGCAATTTTCTGCATCAGAGCCAGAATTCATCCCTGATTCATGCTGGGACCTTCACCTTACAATCTGATCTCCACCCATCTCCCTGTTGAAGCTGTTTCTCAAACCAGGCCACAGTGATACCCACAGCAGTTCTGAAACACTCTCACAAAAATCCTCAATCTGCAGTTGAGCACTTCCAGCACTTTTCCCCCCAGCTAACGTGTGGGCATAAGGAAAAGACCTTGGCCAGAGTGTATTTAATGTCAATCCCCTCGCATACCTGCATAGTCCAAAAGTCAGCATGTGACCTGAGAGAATCTGAGCTCTCCAGCCCAGAGCAATCCAAGTAATTTTGACCTATGAGATAAACAGTAGGTATATCCATCTGATCAGAAATTGTTCTTACTGAACAGACACTGAAGCAATGGCAGCCAGCCAGAGACAGCCCCACGGAATAAGCTGAGAACAGCTGCTGAAGTGCACATCTGTCCAGGAAAACGTGCCTAGCTACCCTCAGTAACAGGTACATGTACAACCTGTCATTTTGCAATTAAATACTTGAGCATCCAGAATCAGTGCCCAATTCTCATTTAGGAATTCCACCACTGATAAAAATGAGTGCATATTTATTTCAGTAGGATTGTTGTCTGTATACACATTGAAAGATAACATGCAAAACAGTGATTATAACCAGGGAATATAATCTCTTTTTTGCTTTTAGAAATGCTTTCTCAGTCCCTCCATCAATGCAATAGTCAGACAAATGACCTATTCAATATTAGTGACTGATCCTGACCTTACAATTCACAAAAAATTAACTATGTGGAAAAATAATGCGTGCTGAAAATCTGAATGCCAAAGCTCTGCAAACAATTCACCTATGAAGCACTACAAAACTTAAGTAAAAAGATACAATTTGAAGCACTTACTGCGCTAAGATGAGCACCACATCTCTTCTGTTCCCATAAGTACTGCAGTTCCTGTGTTATGTTCCCAAAGTTTTACTATACGGCTCAGGGAAAGAAAATACTGATCTAGAGAAACTGAGGCAAAAATCTATTCTTGTGTCCATTCTTCGAGGCAGGATTAATCACCATATCTTCATGTTTTCAGCAAGAAATGTATATTCCAATATACTTGCACAATGACTACCTAAAATATGCAAGTCCAAATATTTACTAGGCTTTGAAATTTCAGATGGAAATTTTAGTACACATTTAAATCTGTATTTCTGAAGTTTGAATGTTGATAGTTAATTTTTTTTAAAAAAAAAGACAAAATAGTTACAATTATAAGATGTAATAAGAAATTGAGTACTGATTTTCAGATTTAAACCTGTAGCTCTTCATATGAATTGCAATTTTTGAAATGTTGCTGACATGGTGCCATTAAAACTTACACCCTGGCAAAGCTATTCTTCCCTAGAATATTCACTAACTAGCTATTTACATTTTAAAACATAAACCCAATTAAATGTCTGTCAAAAAGCTAATTACGTAATACATATTAATAGTCTGGTTATACTCTTTTTCTAAGGTATGCAATTAGCACCTGATTATTTAATTTCATATTTCATAGTTGTTATGTCATTAGGAAAAAGGTACATTTTTCAGCAGAACCCAACACAATGTCAGTGAATAAGACAGGTATTTGTGAGTCACATTCTCTGTTTCCAGGGGCAGAGTGCCTAGATGTACTGCAAAACAAATGAACATGCTATTAACAGCAACTGGATATTAAAATCTGCAATGTCTTCAAAACTTATAATGTCACTTGGTATTTTTGAATGTAGTGATTATATATTTAAGGACAAACTGATCTGAACTTAGAGTGAGCATGAAATTATCTGAAAAAGCTAACTGCATCATAAAGGATTGATCACTGAAAAATTGTTTTCTTAGAACACTATGAAACAATAGGGTTTTATTTTTAGTAAAAACAGATTCATTTGATAACTGCAGAATTTTTCAATATTCTAAATTTAATTCAACTTAAATTGATGGGAAGATTGCGGGAATGTCACTGCCATGTTCCAATTTCTACTGATAACATCTTAAGAGCACATCTTTGAAATAATAGTTTCACTGATAGACAATTGGAGCAACTCTACACATATAGGATGGTGGGGGAAAAATAATTAAATACAGTTCTAAAATGATGTTTCACATAGTCACATATGGAACATCACAGTAATTCTGACAACTTTAATGTGACTTAAGTTTATGTGACTGAGCTTAAAGATGTCATTCTGCAGAAAGCTGTCCATCTTTAAAATGCCATCTCACTATCATCAATAAAATGACTCAGCAAAAGGGTATTTTTGTGGGTTGACTCACCCCACAAAATCTCTGTGAGTCAGTACCATGGAGAAAGGGTGACAGGGAGCTCTCACTCTTTTATTGGGTGTCTCTCTGAGGACACAAGATACAGGGGTTTCTCTTTGATCAAGGATACAATCAAGAGACTGAAGATCACAGATTAAATGTGAGACTCAAAATAGGAGATGTTGTGCTTATGCCCAAAACTGGCATTGCCAGCCTGACCCACTGGTACTCTCACTCCTGGAGACACCAAAAGTCTAAATGTTTGAAACATCTTACCTGAGATCTACCCTTGCACACGTGCAGACTTCCCCCAGGCTGAGTAGAGAGCTACCTACCTCATACATGCCACACTGCACAACATCTAACAACATCCTTCTGAGAGAGACAACCTCACAGACACAGCCAGGCCCCTCTCAAATGCAGCTATATCTGCTTTTTGAGGGAGGCACTGCTGAAGGAAGCAGCAACAGAGTTGCTGTGTATCATTGGTAGTGCAATGAAGTCATCAATATGGCCAACATGTATCAGATAACACAAAGTTCATACAGACAGAGAAAAAAAGAAAAAAAAAAATTATGAAGTAATCAATGGTAGACATTTAGAGAACTCAAGCTCCTGCACAGAGGGAGATAGCTCTCTTTAGACCTGAAGCAGGGAACTTTTCAGATGTAGCATGTTGATCTTAGTATTTCTTTTGGGCTAGTTCATGTGGATCTGCGTGACAAAAACAGGAACCTCCACGTCCCACTACAAGAAGCTAACAAAATCAGCCATTTCCAGTCTCAGGAAAGGGATATCACATGTGCAACAGAAACTTTTTCATCGTAACTTTGACCTGGGAGCTCACACAACTCAAAACAAGAGTTTAAGTACAGTGGTAACCAAAGCTTGGGATACACTAAATAAACAAGAAACGTAACTGACTCATTAGACCAGTATCTAAACAGTTCTCATAATTTCTCACTTTCTTCTACATGGTCAAGTTAGGTGGTTTCTGCAGTGGATATCAGTAAACACGTATCAAATCTCTGACGCTCCAGAAAGCTGTTGTTCAGCTCAAGATGTGGCTAGGCAACAACCTGAGGATTGTAACGCAAATGTAGAAGCCTTTATAAGTACTAAATCAACAGTTCTGCTTGCAAATGCATATTCAAAAGCTTGAAAGACTTTTCTAAAGTCACACATGTATATTCACTTGACCACAGATCATCAAAACTAGCAAACTTCTTCCATCATCATCTGTTTCTGGACACTGCTGTGAGAGAAAATAGTATTTATTTTTTTTAAATAAAAGACAATGTTCTACTCTCTTGTCTCTTTACATCCCTGCTCAAATCAGTAAGTTTACACATTGGAATTACATTTCATTACTTTCAGAAGGAAGTGATAACACAAAGCACAGAAAAATCATCCCTCACCTTCTAGATCTTCCTTTTCAAAATGTGTCTTGAGAATGGAGCGAGTTCCACCTCTATCCACAACAGCCTCTTCATCATTTCTCTACAAAACAGAAAAAAAAAGACAAATAAGCTACTTTTCATTTGGAAACTACTGGCAAGATTGTACAGTACTATGAAACAAAGATGTTTTTAATATTTCAACTTTTCCAACTCAAGAACAAAAGGGGTGTAAGAATTTAATTTTACTTATTAAATATATTTATTTTGCATCAGTTTTTACTGAGGTATGATTACAGCTAACTTTAACGCACAAAACTTCTGGTAAAAACTGCAAGATGATGAGTAAATACTGGTTACTGGAAATCAAGAAAAACATGAGCCAATAGGACAATAAAAGAGATGAGAGAAGAAATGTCTGATCAAGGCAGCTTTATTCTCGTGCACCTTAAGAAAGGGGTTGCACGTGTATTTTTGTCTTTAGATCAGGATCTTGAGCTACATGCAGAACCCCCTAACTATTACCACTAAGATTCCTTATACTTCAGCAAAGCTAGACAATAACACTCAGTGACAATATGGTAAGAAATAAAACTAACACCATGAAAACAACTGGCTTCACTTACTAAGGAATTGCAAAGCCTTTGCTTTTCTTTACAAACACCAAGCTGAATTTAGTATAAAGGCAGGCAGCATACACTAATAGCAGAAAACAGAAAAGCTATTCTTCCTCAGGAACATATATTTCATGTTTAATTTTATCCTGTAGTCATATATGCATTTCAACTGTACTCTCTACTGCACTGCAAATGTATTACGTGATTAATTAGTGTACTGTACTCAGGCTAGGTAAGGTACAGAAATTAGTGATTTTGTCATTTCTGACATGAAAAAAACCCCAACTCATTTCCCTGAACAGAAAAATATTTTGGGGGTTCAGCAACCAGTCACTAGATGCGGTGCTAAAATGAGTATTTGGTTCACTACAAGTTTGACACCACTTGTGAAAAAATCCAGGCTGCTAAATACAGTCTATACTTCACAACATGAAAGAGTAATTTCCATAAAATTATTATGAAAAATGATGCATTATACAAAAGTAACAATAAATATATTTATTTGTCATTAGTAGAAGGGTTTTAGCAAGTGATATTAGAACTAGAACTACTTGATTTCAATACGTAAAACTGGTATCTTAATGCAAGTCTGAAGCAAGGGGATTTAAATACCAGTGCCACATGATAAATATACATCTATATATAGAATGCAATGGAATATAATGAGAAATTAAAGTCTTTGAGCACTTCTCCTTAAATATCAGATGCCCCAGGCAAAAAGATTCACTTATATAGCTGGATGTGGTGCATTCTGGATGTGATTTTTTGTTTCAGGCCCTTTTCTTATTTAAAAATAGCTGTCATGCTCTAGCTATCTTACATAGAAAAATCCTACGAATGTGTCAGCACCAAGCATCTGGGCTGTTAAAGAAAGAAAGACCAAGTGTTAAAATGTCTTTATTAGAGCTTTGACATAGAAAATAGTACGTAACAAAAATATGACAATAAAAAATGGGCTTCTATTGTACTATTTTGTCTTTTAATAATTTAGAATCATTACAATGTAGCAGGAAAGTATAACTTTGCTCAAACCATTTGATCATTTTACTAAAATAAATCCATTATTTTAAAGCAGCTAGACATAACAATGCCATGCCCTTGGGTGAGTGATTAGGCAGGATGTCAAAGTCCAAGTATTAGAGCCATATCATAAATAATGCTATTCTAGCATAAGATACATCAGAAAGGAAGCAATGTTAGGGAGAATTTACAGTGGGGAAAATACTAAATTGCTGGGCAGTTTAAAGCCTTTACAGATTATCTAAGTAAATTAAATACAAATTAATTCATTAATATTTATCAAAATATGCTCATACACTTTGACTTCTCCTTTCCCATGTGTTCAATTTTCAGCTTCTGGCAGACTTTTACTTCTCTGCCTCCTCTTCCTGTAATGTCACAGCAAGTCTCAGCCTTGCCTCATTCTCAGAAGTGGGTTTATTCCATTAATATTACAGGAAAAAACAGCTTAATTGGGAGTGCTGTGTTGTTAGCAATTCACTTGTCAAACTCTGAGCAAAGTCCAATTAAACAGGCCTGGCACTGAACACGCTGACTTCCCAGGGAGCAGCATAAAAGCCACCTCACGTTCACCAGTACAAGAGTTGTACTGCATTTACTCTAGAAGTAATTTCTGATTCCTGTACTGCCCCCTTGGAGGAGGGGAGAGGTGACACAAAGGTTAACTTGCAGTTTAGTGCTTAAACTCATTGGGCGGTGAGGTCTATTGCAATATAAATAATAACAGATCCCACTCCACTTTCCCCTGGATTAATAGAGACTGGAAACCTAATTTCAATTAGTAATGCTCTGATTTTTATTAGAATTTCAGGAAAACTATCAACTTATTATTTTTAAGTGCTGCAATAAATGAGAGCTTGAAACTGAAAGTATAGGCAAGACTAACCATAATACAGTCACAGAAGAACGAACTCATGCCAACCAAACTCCACACTAGCATCCTCAAAGCCATGAATCTTGGGCCAATCTGCAGCTTGGCCCATCAGTTTCAGAAGGTTCAGAATAAGGTATGAAAACTAAAAGCTCTTCATTGCCATGCCACATTTATGTCAAAATTCCACTTCTTCCTTTTATACCATTTGAAGATATTGAAGGTACAAAATTTTACATAGGGCACAAATCTGCAAGGACCGGAGTAGTGAAACCATACAGACATACTGCAGCAGTCTGCAAACAAATGTGTGGACACACTGACCATGTGCAAGTCCTTGGAACTGTCCATTACTGCAATGAGTTGCTTGCTGAGTCCAGTGAACACTGTGGTCTACTGCTTAAAGCATGGAAGAGGGATCCAGGAAGTCCCCGAGTGCTAATCCTGGATCTGCCACTGACTCGCTGAGTGGCCTTGGAAAAGTGACTTAATCTCTGTGCCTCAGTTTCCCCATCTGCAAAACAGGGATAATAATACTTACTCATCTACCTTCCTCACTGGGCTGCTCTGTGCCGAAATAAATTTTCACACAGCATTTCAGAGCTGTAAGGCACTACAGAAGTGCCAAGTCATTCAATTTAAGAAATTGTGCCCATGTGAACAGATAATGATAGGAAATAAGAAATTGACAAAAAACATTAAGGCATAAACTTTCTCTTTTTTAACATCAAACATCAAATGTATATTAATACCTTGCAATAATTTGCACAACTTTGACAAAGATATATAAGAATAAATGGAGGAGGGTTTTTTCTGCCAGCCTCATTTAAGGGCAATGCTGGAGAAAGCAGTGGAATTATATTTCAGTGAAGCTATAATCAGAGTGTAATAAACTTTTCCTAAACAATATAACATCTTTTCACTCTCCTTTTCATAATATTTGTTAATATCGTATGGTTTTACATTGTCATCACACAATAGTTGATCTAAAATTTATTTCCCTACAGTAATAAAATACCAGCAAACACATAGTAGAAGAAATAATGTATCTGAGATAAAATAGCAAGAAAAAACCAAAGCTTTTTACATGGAAACCACAAGATCCTTAGAGACTAGGGCCCAGCAACCCTACTCAGTTCATGTTTTTTGTCATGTCTTACATTTTCCAAATGAATGCTGGAGTGACCTTCAGCATGCAGCAGCAGCAGCTGCACATATTTCACAGAAAACATCTATTCAATGAAAGTCTTATAAATACAGTTGTTACTATATTTCTCTCTACATACTAGAAGTTCAAACACAGTGGCAAGCAGAGAAAAGCAGACAATAGAGTCATCTTCTGCATGCTTTCAATTGCAAACACATTGCACTGAAAATACGTATTTGAAGTTGAACAAAACAAAAGGAAATAAACCACCTTTAAAGACATTACTTTTTGGTAAGTAATCACAAAGGAAGAAGGACACCATGAGTCTTGGAGTACGGATTTTCAACTCTTAGATAAACAACCTGCTTATCAGAGTATAAAGTGAGACTACATTGTTGCCAGGAATTTTAAGTGTATTGGTTAGATGGAATAAAAAGGCCCATGAATTAGAAACCAAAACCAAATGCCTTAAATGTCCTTTCCACATATGTACTGATAAAGCTCAGCATCCAGGATATTCCAATATAAAAATGACCTCCTGGAAAGCTTCCCAAAGTGACCCTCTTCAGCTAGGATACAGCCCTAACTACAATTCATAACAGGTTGCAAAGAGGTTGGTCCTCAACCTGCCACCTCCCAGAACTGTGCACTGCCCTTCCACACCTCAGAACAACTTAGCTGATGAAAAAATACACTTATAGGAAAGCTGAGAAGCATAATTTTATGACAGATGTTTCTGTGCATTTTTAGTTACTGTCTATGCTTTCATCACATTGTAGATGACCGGGTGGAGAACAAAAGGAAATTAACTACTTTCAAAGGTGGATCTGTACAAAGGCACATGACAAACCTCTTTAAATATGTATGTCTAACATAGACACACACTCTTGTAGAGCTTCAGTACATTTCCAGATGATGGAATTAGGACATATTCCACATCTTTTGGATGACAACAAGGTAGGCTGAAGTCCAGGTGACAACCTTTGATTTGAAGTTATCTATAAAGGTATTATATGTATTTAATATGACAGGAAAATCAATATATTCTATTAAAAGACACTCGCATCCATCATAAAAACTATTTGGATACTGGGCAAACATTTACTAAAGATCATCTGTGTTGATCACTACAGCAAATGAAATATTAGTATAACAATAAATATACATTAGGAATCAGAAAATTAGGACAACAAAAAAGTATTAAATACTTGCAAAGAGTATGTCTCATTTCTTTCCCTTGGTAGGTTCAGTGATCCACTAATATGACATCTCTACCTAATATATTTTGAGTAGACATAACAGATTTTTATTTTACATGGAAATCTACAAAATTTTTTTGATCCTTCTTTTTATCTATTTTTTTCATACGTGGCTACTTTTATTTTCTGTCCTCGTATTTGCTCAGTGTTTTCAATAAACTGGGTGATTGTTTCCCTTTGAAATACAATGCAAAAACCAGCTACAAAGAGTATTAATATTCTACTTTTTTTCACAGCTTTTATGACTCTCAGTCAAATCCTGTCCCTTTTAAATTACATTCTTAATATACTCACAGAATAAATCATATTAACATAACCATAAAGAACCTTTTTTCCAGCATCTTTCTTCCTGCAAAATATATAACAGAGCAGAAGCCATTTTGATTTTTCACACACTAGAAATTATGCATATGACACACCTGCTGACTCATGAGGAAAATAATCATGGTAATAATTGCTTCTCCATATAAGCCCCTTATTGATGATTTGACAACCTACATAATTCTGAAATGCCATCTGGAACTCAGGAACACCTGTCAGCATAAACCATAAAATACTGCCTTCCCATAAACAATAGAAAGCTGTAATGTTGTGCTGGCTTTGGCTGGGGTAGAGTTAACTTTCTTCCCAGCAGCTGGTAGGGGGCTGTGTTTTGGGTTTGTGCTGAACACAGGTTGATAACACAGACATGTTTTGTTACTGCTGAGCAGGGCTTGCACTGAGCCAGGGCCCTTTCTGCTCCTTGTACGGCCACACTGGAGAGGGGGCTGGGGGTGCCTGGGAGACACAGCTGACCAAAGGGACATTCCAGACCATGTGACATCATGCTCAGCATATGAGGTGGGGGGAAGAAAGAGGAAAGGGGGAGGACATCTGGAGTGCCAGCGTTCGTCTTCCCAAGTCACCGTGACCTGTGATGGGGCTCTGCTCTCCTGGAGATGGCTGAACACCTGCCTGCCCACGGGAAGCAGGGAATGAATTCCTTGTTTTGTTTTGCTTGTGTGGGTGGCTTTTGCTTTCCCTATTAAACTGTATCTCAATCCATGAGTTCTCTCACTTTTACCCTTCTGGCTTTCTCCCCCATCCCACCGGTGTGGGAGTGAACAAGTGGCTGCGTGGGGCTTGGCTGCTGGCTGGGGTTAAACCATGACAAACATACAATTATTTCATTTATTTTATATTATCAATAATTGCAGATGCTTAAAAGATGGAACCCTAACATGTTCATTTCACTTTATACCTATTATCATACAGTTAGTGGTATAAAATTTGTGTATTTACCTTTCCAGTGGCCTGTAATGAAATACTAAACATTTCTGCAGACACCACATACACGATTATCTTCTCAGTTCCAACATTACTGTTTTGTGTTATATTCCTTTTACAGAATCATTACACAGTATTTGTATTTTTAAGATCATTTTGGTTGAGTTCAGCTTAACATTTCATAAAGACGGCATTACAAAAGATACGGAAAATGAAGTTACTTGAACTCAAGAGCTACCAAGTGCATATTGGAAATATTTTGCAAAGACAATTAACCAAAATGGCTTAAAAGCTGTTACACGTAGATGCCTGCCCCCCTGTTGCAGGAGGAAAATCACTGGTGACTGCCATGTTCAATCTTGTCCTTTAAACTGTCCTTGAGCAAACAGGCTCACACAAAACTGATTTAATGCACAATGTGTATGCCCACAATTCAGGTGCTATAATTCTTTTATTTCTGAAGAAAAGCACACGGGGTTTAAAAAAACCCCAACCTTATTTTAATATTTTCATGTTCAATTGCTATATTACATATAGCCATATTTAGCAATCTTCTGAGGTGGAAAGTACAGTGAATTTTATCTTTCGGATGAAATATAATTGCTTTTCCATTCCACTAGCTACATTATGTCATCCTTTCCCCCTCTATCCACCTATTAAAGAAGACCCATCAAAACACATTTATAATGCAATAAGATCTGTTCTGTAAGGTCTGAAGGATCATTTTTTTTAAGTGTCCCTTTAATGGCACTGCTTTTATGGCAGCTTTCTGGAGTAATCACTACTGGTTAACATAAAGCACAGCTTTCCTTTTGGTCAGCTCTGCTCCACATAGTCCAGGCTATGCAACAAAGTAAGAAGCAATTCGTTTTCATCCCAGATTTGCATCTTCCCTAGGGCTGCATGTCATATGCATAAAAGCATCCTTCTCTGTCTTCTTTTTTTCCTCTTTTCTATTTTTATAGCAAAAGCCAAGATAATGTTTAGCATGACTCAATAATGAAATGTCATGTTCTGCAATGCTGCTAAAAATTGCACTAATCAGCACTGGCTTCAAAGAACTGATTTGCTACTGGCCTGAGATTGAACACATATTTAATGTTATAATGCAATTTCTCTAACATATAAGCATAGAGAAAAATTTCAGACATTAACTCTAAGCACAAAGTATTGCTATAAATAAAACAAAACACAAGCAGAAAATAAACCAAAGCAGTTTTACACAGAATTAAATCTCAGTAATACTTGTAATTCCTGGGTTCATCTGCATTGAAGCATCCTGTACATGTTAAATATCATTATGTACAATAGAGCAGCTATAAACTGACACATAAATATTTCCTTCATATTTGATACAGAATGTTCTTTTTTAGAAAAGCCATTTTAGGCAGAAAAAATACATTCCTTCCATTTGCAAGGCAAACATGATACACTCTTTATCTATTCTCTATACTCCTATCCACCTGAACACAACATTTCCATTTGAAAAGATTAAACAAAAAATCAAGGCAAAATAGGAGCTTAGCTTGTTGCAATGGCCAGGTGCCCCACTTTGTCAGTCTAACAGGGTGGAGGGGTGGGGTGTGGGGACAACTGCAACAGAACATGGCAAAAAAACTTTCCCACTTAAAACGCTTGACAAACATGTTAGAGCACAGGATATAACAATCAAATAATGAACTGCTAAATTCTTTCTGGGTTCTGGTACCTGTTTTAAAGCACCTACAATTAACTGCAGCTGCTTACCATGTTTTGTATGTCTTGGAGTAAATTTATCAGGAGTGCCCAAGTGATGCAAACACCTTACAAAACCTGAACAAGGCACTTAGGTTATTCTGTTCCTTTGAATATTTCCAGTCATTTTCAGAGTCTCAAAACTTCTTCCTTCCCTTCTACCCTATCACTTCTGCCAGATCTGCAAACTAATCTTTATTCAATTGCTAGTTTCAGCCAGATGTCTGAATAAATAAAAGACAGTACTTCTTGCTGCTATGTAGATGTAAAAGCAGGGTAACATCTTTATGACTGAGATTTTATTCCTTTTACTTCATATTTTTTACTACACTGTGAAATACTTAGAAGTTCTAGAGAGGAGAGCAGCGTAGATGGTTCTTTTGTCCTCTGTGGTTATTATTTCAATTTCTTACGTCATTCTAATGCAGTGCCATTAGCTGAAATCCTCTTTTCTCACTTCATAGCAATGGCTATGTCAACTACTACAGAGAAGTCTAAGAGCAAGAAGATGGATGTGAAGACTTTATCCAAAGCCCAAATGAGATTTAACTTTAGTTTGTCTGGCCTCTCTCTTGTCCCAGTGCCAGGTCAGGACCGACCCAGGATAACAGCCCTATTTAGGTGCAGTTAGAAGCTGAACATGCAGACTTTAGCCCACTATGCAATAGGATTTTAGCTGCTGGGCAGCAAAGGGGAAAAAAGTCTGTAATTGCTAGTTTCTTAATCAGCAGAAAGATGTATTTGGTTTTAAGCTGGATACACTTCCCATCTTAAGGGGTCTCCTTTCAGCCTCAGAAATTATGACATGCTTTCAGATTTCTTCACCTCAAAATAGGGTCAGGGAGAGGAATCATAGAGACAGTCTTCTTGAAGCAGCTACTCATGTGGAAATAGCAAGTGCAAAGAAGAAAAAGGGTCATGACCAACTTTCAGAACCCATTTTGACAACAACTACAACACAGGAGAGAGGAGTTTTTGTCTTCCTTTACAGCCAGCCACAAAAATTACGGTGTTAGGCAACTGCATCTTTTAGATGCAAATATATGCCAATCACATTTCAAAACCACCTTTCTTGATATTACAAGCCAGCAAGATAGACAATAAACTAAATCACTCTCTCTGAAACACCAACACAATGTTCAGCAATTCTTCTGCTTCTCAAACCACTTTCAATTGTATTTGACAAACATTTTCTCCAAACACAATACAAGGATTAGCGAAGGCAGCAGGAAGGTTTCTCATGCTGACCTCCCACAGAAGTGTGCCAACACTAGTGATATTGTTTCCCTTCTTGCAGTAGAGGTAGTCTGGCTGAACCAAATCTAACTGAAGTGTTAAAAAATAGTATGGCCATTCTATCATTCATTTTCAGGAAAAAATCAGCATCCAATACCATAAAATTTTCTGTTACAAGCCCAAAGATCAAATCAGATTCTGATTCTTCAAGGTTGACTTTTATATGACCTATTGTGCTCCAAAAGAGAAAAGAAGATTGTGTTTGGTTTGTTTGGCTTTTTTTAAACTGAAATCAGTAAATAGTTTCCTTGAATAAAACTGACAGATCTTCCTGATCAAATTCAAATGTAGGGTTTAGTCTAAAGAGTTCCTAAGCATCGACATTTTCAGGGACTAACTTCAGCAGAAAATCTAGAACTGATGACCCAGTATTTCGGCTCTCCAAAGATTTAGGTTGATCCATGTGATTTTGTTGTCATGAGTGAATTTTTTATCAAGGCAAACTGTAATTGATGTGACTGAAAAACATAAATCTATATCACTGAGAAATGTTCTGCTGCATGCAAATGAACAGCTACCACCATGGAAATGAAGAGACCTTTTGCACTGTCAATACAGTCAGAACATAAGGAGAAACTTTTCATCTCATAGTTAGACAATGATATTCTGATTATCTTTGCTCTCCCTCTTTATCTGTTGCAGACCATCAGTAAGCCATGGTGACCAGGAAGGGTAATCCTAGAGAAAAGAGTTAGGAGCCCCTTGTTCACAAGAAGATAAAAAAACAATTAAATCCTCCAAGCCATTTACAATACTATCAGCTATCTGAAAGCTCAGGTGGTCTAGTTAATTCACACAGGCATTAAGAAAAGCAGGAAACAGTACAGGAGCAGTGAGGACAGGGAAGGGAAAGGCAAAAAAGAAATAAGTAAAATAATGATAATGAAATTGAGAAATATATTCTGAGAAATAACAGGACAAATGAACAGATTTCAAATGCCAAGTCACTTGTGCATCCTTTCTGCCCTGGTGATGAAACACTGGACTGTAAGGAAAATTTTCATGTTGAAGACCCATTCAAAATATATTGGGAAAATGATCACAACAGTGGATTAGATAAGGAGGGATTTGTATAGCTTACAACTTTAGACAGCACAACATAAATAGTCAGGAATTTGAAACGTGCTGCCAAAGAATCAAAGATAAATATGAATTAAGTAGTAGTTGAACTGGTCTTTCTATCTCTCAGATGTAAGAACTAAACATCGCCCACCTGTTGTAATCTGTTGGCTTTAAAATCATCACTTCCATGTGACAGACAACAACATCTGGTTGTCCTAGACTAGTCAAGACACTTGAAAATAAAGACAAGCTAAAAGTAAAAACAAGTTATATAACTTTAATAGTGTGCTTCATCTTGAAAGTACAGAATGTAACTTTTGGAAAGGAAAAGGGACAAGTATTCCTATAGAGTAGAAAGTAGGTATGAACATGGCAGTACCTCTTTTGTCAAAGCTTCTACATGAAAATGTTTTATTTTTAGAAAAGACTATTAATTTCTCTTTAAATTTTCTCATGATAACACTCAATTGACAGACCCTTATGCAAATGTAGAGAACAGCAAGGAAGGACACAATGTCCATCAGACAGAGTTTTGAAGGGTATTTATCTAAATGACCCCAGTGGTCAGTACTTCAGGAAAACAGCAGAAATTACTAGATACCAAGTTTTACTGGCACATCACAGGTAATGAAATTTTCAAGTTACATATCATTACTTCTATCTCACTGTACTGCCCTAAAAAAAAATTGGTTACAAGCACAATGACAAAAAAATAATATTCAACATCTACCCTTCATACCCTTCCTTGTCAAGATAACATCATCTCCTATTTTTAAAGAATGGATTCTTTTGTGGTGAACACAAAAAGATAACTCTTCTAATTTAAACATGCCACAAGCTATTTGGATCAATCTTTGATTTGTTACAAGCTGTACCAGGTTTATCATATAATCATTAAGGTTGTAAAAGACCTCCAAGAACATCAAGTCCAACTTTGACCTAATACCACGATAGACAAAGCTTTTGAACACTCACTCATTTCTAGAACACTTCCAGGAACAGTGACTCCACTATTTCCCTGTGGAGTCTGTTTCAGTGTTAAACACTCTTTCAGACTTAGTGCAACAGGTGCTTCCTCTTCAAGCCCAATCTTAATGTAGGTATTAAAAAGTAATAATAACCTGCTGATCTATATTTACTCATACAAGCATTCTTCCTCAGACCTGCAAGTTCTGCCTACTTTTTATTTGACTAGCATTGCTATTAAATAAGTATGTGTATGCATATGTGGAGAAATAAAAACAATGTCTATGGGCTCCATTGATATACATGCTGCAAATACATGCATGATGTGCTTGTCAAAAAAAATTACTTAATTAATAAATCAATAATCACATCACTCAAATGAGGTATAACAGCTTACAGGAATACAAACAATAAATAGCCATGAGTTAAGGGTACTTAGCAACCGAAGCGTAATAAGATGAACACAACTAGCACATCTGCCAAGTCAGTAACAGGGTATAATTCATTTTATAGACTACAGAAAGAGTTCTGATGAGGATCTTCAAAGATTGGGTGCTGTAAAAGAAATTTCACTAGTGGCTATAACACGAATAGCACTTGGGAAATCAAAATTGATACTATACTGCCAGTAGAGCTAACACAAGATTCAACCTTGTGGTAAAATCTCTCTCTTGGAAGGGAAAGGACAAGGCAAGTTGAAAAGCTGTTAAAAGAAAGAGAAGAAGATGTATTGTATTTGTATTTGAGAAAATTAGTAAATAGACCTTAAATAGCAAGTGATGAGCAAAGATGATATTAACACCAGTAATCAAGTGAAGGAAAGCTGTAAGTATTAACGTCAGCCAGACAGATGAGATCATAACAGTCATGGTGCTGAGGTGAGCCAGACCTCAATCTGATTTATGGCTCCATGACCAAACAGGAACTGAGAGCTCTCAGAGCCGCATAGAGCAAAAAGAGCACATCAGGAAAGAAAAGGAAAGAAAATTCAAGATTGTTTCTGATATGATTACATTCAGGTGATCACTGAAGACCAAGCAAATTTTCTGAGCTAAGCAGAGTTTAACTAGACTGGGGGAAAACCATTAAAAAATGGTTAGGAAGGCAGTGGTGCCTTCACAAAGGTTAGCTCATGGCTAAATTATCTGAAGTAAAGTGTGGAGGAGGATGCAAAGCTGAGGATGGATTCCTGAGAGATCTAAACATACACCTACATAGAGAAACAGAAGGGGGAGAGGAAGACCCACCCAATAAAAAACAGTCTGTAAAGAGAAACAATCAACAAGGACTAAATGACAAATGTCTAAGAACAACAAAATTTAGTGAAGACTATAACATAGCATCACAGAGAGATGACAGATGGAGTGGAGGAGAATAAAGGATTAGACTGGAATTCCTCCAGGAAGAAGTCAAGTGGAACATTAGGGACATAAATTTCAGTGTAGAAGACAGAAACCAGAAGTAAGCAGTTCTAGAAAGGCATTAGAAGTCAAGAAGTTAAGACAAGTATACAAAGCATATGAATGGGGAGAGTGGGGAGTGGGAGAAGATGAAGAGGGTCAAGGGTTAGGACATTAATCTGGTGAGCAGAAACTTCTGAAGTAGAGGGTTGGCTTGTGCTGAGTTCTTTTTTTTAATATTAAGAGACTCAGACATACTTCTTGTGTAGGGAAGGAATTCAAGGAGAGAAGCAAAAATTTTAAAAAAGTCACAATATGGACAGGAAGAGGAAAAAGTTAATTGGAACAGGTTCAGAGACTACAAAAAAAATTTGTTTCAGTAAACAAAAAGGAAGCTTGAATTTTGACCTTAGTTTGTTAGTTTTAAGAAATTCACATGGAGACATGGGGTAACAGATTAACTACATGGAGGGCTGTATAACTAATAAAAAATAAAGAACAGGCAAAACTGCAAGCAAAAATATTCATAACAGATGACAAAAATCCCAGAGATTAAGAAATATGGAAAGTCAGCAGAACCAAAAGATTTTTACCAGAGATAGTCAGCAGTATCTCTAAGGCATTGCAGATGGCATTAGGAACTGAGAAAATGGATACTGGGAGTCAGCCAGGACCACGAATGTCAGAAGGGTTTGGAACTGTATGAGAAGAACAAAAAATAGTGCCTAAAGGGAACTGATAAGATGATAGAAGAAAGTAAAGAGGAATAAAGGAAATCAAAATCATCAAGAAAACAAAACAGAAGTTTTACAAAGTCTCATTCCGAGAGAATAAAAATCTTTTTAAAGTTCCAGCAGTTACCACAGAAAAGGAACCTGAATTACACAGTGCAGGGAGAAGACCAACTCAAGCGTGTAGCTGATTTGGCACATGGTATATAGTTCAAATGAGAAACAGTAGCAGGGCAGCTACAGAGTTGGATGGTTATCCATATGGAGACTGAAGGGTGAGAAATTATGAATGGAAGAAAGCTGGAAGTCAAAGTCAGACAGAGATGGGAACAGGTATAATTGTATGCATAAAAATATAAAAATATTAGAAAGACAGGCAGAAGGAAATTCTATTGCTAAATAAATAAATAATAAATAGGAGCAGGAAGAACTCAGAACAGCACAGAAGTACCTAATTCTTTGACCCAAATTCAGAGCAGATAATGTTTTAGGTAACAATCTCCACAGATAGGACCAGAGATGAAGCAGTGTTAATAAACAAGGGAAAAAAATCTCTCTGGGCTGAAGGGAATGGCAGGAGGTAGAAAGACAACATCTAGGTTTTTTGCATTTGTAGCATTCTAGAAACCTCAAGAAAATAAAAAGAATACCAAATAAGAGAGAAGATAAAGAGTTTTGCACTCAAAGAAAAAAGGGAGTTAACAGGAATTTCACAACCTGAACAAGAGGCAGATGTAATTTAAGGGAAGAAGGGAAGAACATTACACAAAAGCATAATCCAGACATAGGTTGATATAGAGCATGAAAAGCATCAGAAAACACAGAGATAAATTGGCACGAATAAAGTAATCAAAAATCTCAAGAGAAAGGAAACAGCACCATACTAATTGTTGCTTTTTCATATATGCTGAAACTTCTGTTATCTGAAGCTGTTACACATATACTCTCTAACATGCATTACTTGTTTTAACAAACAACATGGTGATTTCAAATACTAGTTGATAAGGATGATTTGCTGTGACATAGTTATACTAGGAAAGATTTAATCCCCTGAAGCTTATACTGCATGCCAAGTCCATATAAGCAGTACTGGTCAAAGTATTTTATACTTGTACACTCTGTAACAACACTAAAAGTTCATGCCAATAGTAAAAAATAAAAATAAAAGAACTGAATTAACTAACCTATTAAAAAGATTTCTAATAACAATTAATGGATCATTAATGCACAGAATTGATAAAAGTGAATTTCTACATCACATCCTCTTCCTAATACCAGCCCCAAGATGTACTAATCCGCCAATCACTGTCTATTCTACTCATCACTCCTCGGACAACCAAGCACCTCACCTGCGTTCTTACAGCATCCAGGACCTCGCATGCCTTAACAGCCGTCATTTCAGAGGATTTCTTAAGGAGCTAGTTATGTTATTTTAAGCTTATTTATTCTTTTCCAGACAAACAGCACAGCTCCTATGTGTGATACATAACTTTACCACTGATCATGTTCAAGTAGACTTTCAGAGGAAAAGGACTGTAAACAGAGTAAGGCCAGCTAATGTATTTTAAACCAGACATATCCCAGAAAGCTGCACAGGGCTTTTGGTCCCCAAATAAGGGTGTAATCAGATCTGCTATATAGGAACCACAGATTTCAGCTACCACTTTAAATAGGAGTTGATTCATCTAAAAAGAAAAAAAAAATAAGAAAAAAAAAAGTTAATTGAAAACCACTCCTTTGCTGTGACTCTGATATGCTATTATAGTCACAAGCATGCACACTTGAAAAACAAAGAGGTACCCACACTCAGAAATGGAAAAATGGAATAATTTTATTTTCTTTGAAACATTAATTCTCTAGGATAATTTCATCTGCTGATATAAATACGGCAGAATACAAAACTCTAGGAAGTAGGTTTGTAACCCATCAGAATTACAAATCCATTTATAACTGGTAGAATTCTCAGTAGATGGAAACACAACACACAAAGACATTACTCTTCAAAAGGTGTATGAAATCCTACGTTAGCTTGCACCTTGCACAACTCCCATGTAGTCAATGGGAGCTAGATGAGATTCCAAAAAAAAATTATCTTGAAATATAGCATTGCCATGAACTGCAACAGAACACTTTAAACAGCGCATATCACAAGAGCTTTCCTCTGCTTAGAATGAGCATATTTTAAACTGGCACAGTGAAGAGAAAAATTCTGTGAGAGATGAGAAGAAACAACAGGAATTCAGAAGAACAGAACTGGTATCTCCCTTGAATCTATCCTTTGTCTATCCTTCAAACAAAGAAGGCCCAAAGCTTTTATAAGACCACTAAAGACTGAAATGGCTTCTCCCTGTACATTCTACATTTAAACTGAAGGATTTTTTTTGTAGAGGAATAAAAGAAGATAAAAAGCAAATGTTCCTACTTCTCCTTTTAGCAGTGGATTTGACTTGCAAGGGCACTCTGGAAGCCTGATCATCCAACCTCACAAGCACTGGAACAGCAAATTTAGCTTAACTATCACTCTATCTATGCCCATTTACTATTTATCTGCTAAAAAGAGTATTGGGGGAGAGGAGGGGAGTAGCAAGAGACTACTAATTAATTACTAAGTAATAGGTGAGAAATTCTCCTTTTCAACAGCAAAGGATCAAGTCAATAAATCTTGTGCATAGTTCTATTAATAGATACTGCTATGATTTCCTTGAAAATTTTATTCATGAATATTCTCATTCTCGATTTTCCATCATCCTGAATCACAAAAATAATGTGTATGGCAAATTATGAGAAAATATTAGCAAAGATGTGATGGCGTTTTTAATCTGTCAATGAGAAAAACTGAAATTCTATGTAATATTATTACCTTGTATTTGATGTGTCTTGTTTTGAACACTTTCTGAATGTTTCTACTTGCTCAGTTTTCTTCTTACTCTTATGCTGGTTTATGTTTCTAGCCAGCCTAGAAGCAGTATCAAATTTGCATGTCCTTCCAACAGAATACATTTTAGTCAACAAAAGGCTGCTTATAGTCCCTAATTCATACACAGCTGAAACACTGTATATGGTGTGTAACATCCTTATGTGAAATCTCCCTTCATACCTTCGTACTGGAAACCTGTTGTTCTCTGAGAAGTGTGGTGCTGTTCCTCTGCGCTCAGCTAGATCAGTGCATGTGCCTGTCCCAAATGGCAGACTGCAAACCAAGAGAGGAAGACATTTGGTGATGAATGTGCTGGGAAGGCAGGAACATCCATTATGGGAACAGCATCGGCTCCAAGGTTTAACCAATTTACTTTATGGGATCCCTGCTGCCCAGCTCTGTATGGAAGAAGCTGCTGAAAGTGGCCAAAGCAAAAGAGCCTGAGTCTTGTTTGCTATGACTTGAATAAACAGAATAAGAGATTCTTCAGTTCTCCTGGAAGAGAAAGGTGTCATTCTTAACATTCCTACATTAAATTAGAGAACTACAGGTGTGTACAGTGTAGCCAAGCAAAGACAGGAAAATTAAATGGAAATTAAAGCAGAAATTGATAATGACACTTCTATGAACATGAAAGGAGGCCCATGAGGGAAATAAAGTCTAAGCAATTACCAGCAAAATTTGTTTATAGCTGATGATACAGACATTACTTAAAACCTATATTTAATTCTTGTCTCTGCAATTGCAAATGATACTAAAAAGGAAACAACAGTCCTTATCTGTAGAAGGAGGCAAGAAAAGGACTCAGAGCATGTCTCACTTCTGTGCTGAGGTTTCTGTAGCTGTAGATGTTCAGGACACAAGGCAGTGCTAGTAACTACTTTTGACAGCACAAATTACATCTTTCACTGACATCCATGGCAAATATGCGTGTTTGCATTAGAAGTTAAGTGGCTGAGAAATTTCAGCACATCTGCACCCTAGAAACTAGAAAATCACTCAGGAAAGAGGAGGAGGGGAGCAGAAGGCAGACTGGGCAATAACAAAACCCAGTGAGTCACTGTGAGACATTCACTGAGCAGCAATGAGACATTCACTCATGACTACGTGCAGAAGGACTGGTGACAGAACACTGAGATCCAGCAGAGGATCCAGCCTGCCGAAGGCAACAAAGCAACCAAGTTCCCAGAGAAAGAGGTCTTCAGCTCCTTCTGGAAGACAAGAATGCCAACACAGCTTTTCATTTCCATATGTTTCACATTTCATATGTCAGGTGAACTTCACTGGCATTATCCAGCCACTGCCATTAAATCCTGTGCCCAGGTAATCTAAATGTCATATTTTTGACATGTATTAGTACAACCACCTTAACTGGTAGTCTAAAGATAAGATGAAGCCACAGTTATCAGACACTGCGCTTCACCCTTTCTAGTACTCACAGAGCTAGGCCTACACTTGTCATGTGGAATCTAAGTACCCAGCAATAATCTTCAGCAGCACATAAAACACAATAAAAAATCACTGTATTACTATAACTGCTATGAAATTATAATTTTGTGGTTTATCTATGTATTAGATTTTTCTATTGATCATTCAGTGAACTCCATTACAAATGTTAACTGGCAGACAACACTAAAGTTACACCAACCAATCTCAACTTTCTTACATACTAAAAGTTGGCTGATTTTAAATTACAAGTTCTGATGTGCGCAACCACTGTTTAAGACACATATGTTTGTATGGAGTCTAAAATTCTTTATTCACCAAAACAGACTAAAAAAGTTAGAAAACAATGGGAAGGAAAAATGGGAAAGAGGATTGCTGGTTTTCAAGTTTAAAGTATTTCAGATAACCTTAGCAGAAAAAAAGAACATAAACACTTAAATATCCTTTTAAAATGAACTGAAATGTGACATCAGCTGGTATAACTGACCTGCATGGTTACCTCTCAAAAAGAAACTCACCTGAAGCATAGCTCATCCCCTCATACCATAAACTTGTTGTCAGGCCTCCACCACACCAATTCCTGCCTCCAAAACAGAACTACAAGCCTGAATGGTCTAGCACAACTGGAGCTCCCCTAATCAATATAAGCACAAGGTATTTCTCTCCTTTTCCACTTGCAGGATTCAGACATAAACACGACACTGCCTTTCCCAGAAAGTTCTAATCATAGGATTTGGACATAAAACTGATACTGCTTTGGCTAGAATACTTTTAATTGCGTTAAATGTGGATACAAACCATATGGGTATGATTCCTTGCGTGTATTTTAATGACTCTGTGTGCCTGCATAAAATCTTTAATAAAGAAAATTTAAACAAGTGAACTCATTATGCTAGCAGGAGAGAAATGGATGGATCTTAAATCACTGAAGGCTCCTATATAAATTTTTGTTTCATTTAAGCAGCCCGGGGGAACAGAGGGAGGCTATTATAAAAATGAGAAAATTTTTCTATACCTCAACACTCCCTCATGTCCCTTACTTCTTTTTTTCACATCATTCAATATAACAAGCTGAATATTTTTTATCAGTTGATGGTTGCTTGAGAACATCTGAGAACTCTGAGTTCACTCTGAATTTCAAGCAAAACTAGAAATTAACAAATTATTTTTGTCAAGTTGACTAAAACCACAACTCTTTAATCTCTCTAGGCCATGTTTCATTTAGTTTACCTTTTTGAGGTTTTTTGATTAGTGATATCATACCAGATAATATCCTTCTATTCAGTTAATTTAGTTTGCTTAGCTCAAAATATTAGTCTAGCCTTTCCCTTCAGGATTTATTCTCTGCTTATGTCAATTAGTATTAGGGAGTGCAGATTCCATATAAGACATTTCAATACAACAGGAGGTTTCATCACTAAAATGACTACTATGAATTAAGCAAAGCTATTTTCAAAGCCTTCCTTCTCCACAAGATTACCAATTATAATTTTCTGTGCATTCAGCCCTCATTTTTCAAGGATTTCCATGCAAATTTTTCTGTAATTAATTGACTAGTTAACAGACAATCCAAGTTTCCTTACCAGATAATGTTATTCTGCCCCTCTACTGAGCCCTGTTGAGACATAGCTGGAGAGCTCTGAGCAAGTCTGGATTCCATTCTTACATGAGTGAAATGGACATAATGAAGTAAGCCCAGTAAAGGAACACAAAGGTCATCAAAGGAGAGGCTGAGAGCACCGGGACTGTTTCAGCCTGAAAGGAAAAGGCTCAGAGGTGTCTTATCAGAACATACAATTCCCTCACTGGGGGCAACATAGAGAAGACCTAGCCCGACTCTTGGTGCTGCCCAGTGACAAGGTAAGAGCAAATGGATACAAATGAAATATTAGAAGTATCACTTCAACATAAGAAAATCTTGGGGCCCTTAATGATAAGGGAATAGCAGCTTTTTGCCACCTTATCACCAGTCACATCTTGTGGTCTCCTTATTGGTACGTACATTGTTTAAATGATCCAGGAAAGTGATTTTAGGATCACACTAGAACAGTATGGCAAGCAGTGTGGAGTTTACTCTGTGTGAGCTGTAGATAATATTGAGTTTATTAATGAAGCAATCTATAAGAATTTACCAGAATTATGGATCAGCTTCTACTTAAAAGAAATTCTACTGACAGCAAAGCCACTGACTGCAGTAGGGTAACAGCACTGATGTTAATGGGGTTCTTTCATTAATAACATTTATTGAAAATTTAAGTTAGGCAAAATAAATATGGTCTTGCAAAGACAGAAGAAACAACATGAATATGTCATATTCTCCAGGAGGCTCATTATGGGATGGGAGGGTGAAAAGAGAGGCACAGGGTGGACAAAGAGGGAGAGAGAAAGAATGAACTGAGGTAGTTTCTTCTCTCAAAAATTCCACTCAAAATAATGCATAACCATTAGCTTTTACTGCATTAATATACTCAGCTTCCCTACTACTTCATCTTAGGTGGTTCCACCTCTACAGGAATTTTTGGGGACTAAATATCACTCTACTCTAAATTTTTTTAGCAGATTACCATGATATAATTTATTATTACGATTATTATTATTTGATTTATTCACATATTCAGACTGCATCTTAGCAAAACTCCTTCAAATAATCTTTATTCAGAATTACCATGTGATGATATTCTTGGAACACTAAATAGATGGGATCATTCTTAGAACACTCATTGTGGAGCTATGTATTTTGTGACCATGCAGTTACCTATATTATGTTACTTTATGTTTTACATCTTTCTGGTATGCTTATAGTAAGCCTTCCCCAATTCTGGTCATTAGGCCCAATGACTTGAAACATCAATTAAAATACTTACTGAGAAGAATTTGACCAGAGAAGAAGGTCATGTCTTAGGAAGGAGACTTATGTACACCAAAAACACTTCAATTCTTTCAGCAAACTCTGAAAGTACTTTTTGCTTCTAGTGTTTTGCAAATGTTTGGTCGCAATCTCCCATTTGTCCCAGTGTTCTCATTTCCTTAAAACTGGCACTACAACCTACAAAAAAGTCAGTACTGTGGAATCAGGACAGCAACCAGTAACACGTAAAAGCACCACAACTGTGTATGTGCATGAGTAAGAGCATTCTTGTTTAAAATTGGTCAATTACACAAATATTTGACTTCTTGCCCAACTGTTCTTAAAACAGTGTTTCGCTACAAGATCTTTATCAGAGAGTCCTTTAAATTGCAAAGTTTTAAAGACAAGGAAACGCATACTCATGGATGCGTATTCGTTATGCTCAGTCAAGGGAAAAGAATTCTGTATTTAGAGAGATCCTTCCTTACACAGCATTCTTTAAATACTGACAGTACCAATCATCTTGAAGAGAGATGATACAGTTTTGAAGAAAGCACAAAAATGTCTTCCTGTTAAGTTGCTACTAACACAGTGCCCTGAATTCAATGGCTCTGCTCTTGTGCAGGAAGAGCAAATATCAAATTTCAGCAATCTTTCAAACTTTTCTTTTTCAGGGCGCTGGATGTGAGACTTATACAAATAAAACAAGCAAAATAGATCGTAGTTTTAAGTTTTCAGATCACTTCAGTCCAATTCCCAGCTCTCACGTGTCTAAATCTATCTTGCTGGAATTTCCTCTCTTACAAAATAACTTTACTTTCTTAATACATTCTTCTGGGGTGTTACTCTCTAGCCCCTCCAAATCAACAAGGGCTTATGTCCTAATGGGACTATGTCCTTTGAGTGAAAAAACAAACTCAAATTCACTTGCAATAGTCAGTAACAGTGTTGCTTCAAAACAGAATGACCTAAGCACAAACTTCCTTAAGCAAGCATTTTTCACCAATTCATTTTCCTCTGTAGATAGTTTCCATTGTCAACAGGCTGCAATGGATGTCTACTGAGATTATATCAACGATACATTCCAAAGCCATCCACAGAATGCACTGTCCAAAATTAGTGTAAGTTATGAGAGTCCAGGACAAGCACAACCTACTGCTGTAGCTTCCAGATGCAAAATTCCATGGAGATCTAATTATTTCAATTTAGCAAAGAAGCAACTTCAAAATGAAGCTAAGTCAAGACTGTAAATTGAATAAGGAAAACAAAGAAGCTGGGGAGGGTTGGTCCTATTGAAAAGTCTATAAATACTCTGCAAAGCACCAAAATACCATGAAACCAATACTTGCAGGAATTTCATTCCAACGCCAAGAAACAGAATGTACTCATTGTGACTAATACATCAAAATACTGAAAATAAATTCTAACAGATTAAAAGGATCTTGTAGCAAGAGAAAGGTATAGTTAAATCATGCCAAACTTAATCAAGCTTAAGAGCAGGGCAGTCTTTGCCTATTATTAATAAGAATGTAAGATGAATAAAGTAGACTATGAAACTGGAATTTATGGTCACTACAAGTAATACATATTTTCTACAAATTGTCTTTTTAATTAAAAATTAAAAGACAGACATTTTTACCATTGCTGCACAAGCTTAAGTCTGATCTTCTGTTGTCTCCCACACACATACGGCTTCAGCAAAATGTTATTAAATGGAGTGAAACCAGAATATAGTTCCAAATGGAAAATCAAATCCATGACTTACATGTTTACATTTCTAGGTGGACACATGAAAATATTTTTAAATCTTGATCACTTAATCCTGTGCTTTGCGGTCAGAAAATACCGCTCACCCCTGCCAATCTGCTGTCCAGTTATACGTGAAAATTGCTGTTCCACAAGGGTAAAGCAAGAGACAGAAAAATTGCCACTACTTCCAGGCTTCATCTGAGCTTTTAAAACACATGGTCAAACACGTTGCCATGGAAATGTTCTGCAAATATATGTAGAATTTCTTAAGATGGAGTCGAACATCCCTTTTTAAAATTAATTTCTACTACAATTTTAAATATAATTGCTCTATGATGTATTCAAGGGAATATATCTGCCATTCTCTAATGTTTATAACACCTAAAGTGCTAACAGTACCTCCAAATCTATTTTGTGTTTCATATATGAAATTAGGCCACTAATCTTCCTATGTAAAATACCCATATACCTGCTTTCTTTTATGTACTCTGACTTTCGTATACCTCATCACAACACATTAGCAGATCCACAAGTATTAGTCTTGCAATAAAGTTGACAGCAGTTACCAAAAAAAAACTAAACAAAAAAAAAGATATCTGTTTCAATAAAATTAATCTGGTTTTTAATAACATTCTAAATTTTTAAGATATTAATCTTCTCTTCTACAACCCATTAGTATTATTATGCGTCACTGAGTGTAGTAATTAAAAAGAGGAGAGTTATCTTGCCAAACTTTCACTGTTATGTTCCATGAGCTATTTTTAAAACTGATTTGAAACGAAGCAAAAAGAAAAAGAATCTACTGCTGCAAAATGAAGCAAGATCTGTGCCTGCAGAATAGCCCTGTCCTGTTACACAATGTGATACGTTGTTTTAAATAACCTGGCACTGTAGGTAAGCAGTTGCCTTATACTGCATTTCATATGACAAACAAACACAATCACAATAGCTTTTGTGTGCCATGTAAAGATAAAGCAAAATAAAAATGCAATAGAATCTTGTCATTTTACTTTACAGCAAAGGGATAATCTTTCACCATTAATTAGTTCAAAGAAAACATATTCACAATAAAACAGGTTGAAAATACATAGAGAATAACCTTACATTTTTCAAACATAAATGAGCACATTAGAATTCCAAGATATATGTTGCTCTGCTTATGTAAACAGTCTACCCTATAAATCCTGTAGCAAATCCAACATGAAGCAATTACACAGACAAAGAGATTGCAAATGACCTAAAATTGTAAAACAAACCCTGTGTTAGAAATATTAGTATAAATCATGAGGTCATACCTGATGACTTAGGGACTGTAATGTCTCACCGGTTCCAAGCTGCATAACCTTTCTATTTCCAGAGACCCCCAAAAATTGCATTTCCTGTCTTATCAAAGTACATCACAGACCTATCTATCTTTCAAAATCTTCTGGGCTAGTGAAGAAAGCATTAACAGCCATTCTGCCCATCAGTAAGTGCTGGAGTCATTACCCTCAAGCTATCAGATCTTAAATATAGTTTCCTCGGTGCGATTACAGACATCCAGCAGTCGAGGAGGCTGACACAGCTATATCACTGATGCTGCTAATGCCATCTGAAAACAGTAAGCTTACTGCTTAAAGCAATCCTGCATCGTCCAAACAGAACAAGCCACATCCTTCAATTCCTCACTCGCGTTTTTTATAAAACCTAGCACTGCCATTATAGATTTTGTTTTCATCTCTGGTCAGCTAAAGGAGAAATTAGATATTATGTAACCAGCTTTGCATTAACGAAAGAAAAACGGCAGATGAAGTGACATATCGAGGTTATCAGATTTTGCTTGCATGACCACTCCTCAGCAAGCACAGTCACCATTCACAAGAAGCATCACAATCTCATCTAAAGGAAAATCACCAGAAATAAATTATAAACAACTCACAGGCAGCAAGGTATCTTAATTCCTCTGTGATACTGAAACAGCTATTTTTATGAAGCCTTATGAATCCTAGTCCCTATTAAAATAAAAACATTGCTTGCCTAGTATTTTAGTGTCTATTTTTAATAAATTGCATGATCACTGCATTGTTTCCATTACTCCCTGCTAGCAGCCAGAAAACAGCATGACTTGAAAATGTGCCAGTGTTATGACAGCAAAAATGTGGTTTGATATCAAACAAAACAATCATGCATGAATTTCTTCTGATAAGAGAGACCTTTCAAGCAAGCAATATACAGTAACCTCCTTAATAATTTTAAAATTATTAGGACTAAAAAGTAATAACTGGATTTTTTTTATTAAAACATATGTTTGACACAAAGTGAAATTTCCTAGTGGAAGTTATTATTATAAACTATTATTTACATTTACTGTTGCTAGTAATTATGGCAGCAAACACACAAACCAAAAAAAAAAAAAACAACACTTCACAGACCTAAGATGAAACAGTGCCACCAAACTGGTAAAAGTATCATTTTGTAATTTCTGCAATTTGAATTCCAGACCCATAGAACAATTATTTGTGTTCACTTAGTGAGATACTAATTTTGAGGCAAGCAGTTCATCTGCTTAAACACATAGGAATTTTCTCTCAAGACATACTGAAATACTTTGCTACCAATTGAATTTTACTGACAAATAAAACTTGGAAGAAAAAACTCTACCCTAACTTAACTTCAGCTTGCTTCAAGTGTTATTCAAATTAATTTGGATGTCCTTCTTTACTTTAAAATATAAGCAGAAGCTGAAAGTAGAAGCAAATAGTTCTAAATTAATTCACCCAGATCCTATCCTGTTAGTTTAACGTTATTATTACACAGTTGTAATCGCTCCTTTGTGTAACTGAAGAGTTAATCAAATTTAGCTTACAGTCATTCACATTATGGCACTGATAAAAGCAAACTGGTCTCATCCATCAATACCATATATTTCCATTTAGAGGGAGAAGCTACCTGCTACCATTTTTAACTGTTTTCACTTTATCCAGTGTGCAATTGCCTCAACATAAGGATGCTACATCTCCAGGAAAAGGGAACTGTCAGCCACTCACTGATACAGGGTCTCCAGTGAAGTGTCCAGCAGCCTGGCAGAGCCAGTCAGTGAAGCTTTGAAGTGCAGCAGAGAACCAGATAAGGCCCAACTTGATGCTGCTTTTTATGTTCTCTGAGAGTTAATCCTGATGCCCAACAACCTGACAGTCTTTTTACTGCTGCTGGCAGCGGCAGTCAGGGAGCCACTTCTGAACATTGGGAATGTTCTCAAAAGCTGCCACTTTTCAACTTGCTCCAGATTAACTCATTAATTCACTTTCAAACCAGAAAATATTACTAAATCTATGCACACAAAAATAAATGCATATGCACAAGAAGACAAAAGGCCCTTCAAAACACAAACAAGAGCAATTTAGGAATGAAAGGAGAAAACAGCTTTCCCCGCATCAATATGGAATAGGATTATCTCCAACAGGAATATTTTTATTTCCAAAGGTAATTTACAAAAATAATAATACACCAGCACTATATATTAAGTTACTTTTTCCTGTACAAACCCTGAGTTCTGTCTGAATTCATTCTGTCCTGTATCTACTCACAACTAGGTAAGGGAGTACAACCCCACATCTTTAAGTTGCCACTTCCAAGTCCCCAAAAGCTGCTTGCTAGGATACAAAGGCCAGTAAGATGATAAGAAGTGATATAAAAATGTAGGTTGCCAAGCAACCTTTCATAAATACTATGTAGGTTCTCCTGTGCAGATCTTATACTGCATGAAGATCTCCACTCAGAGTGAAAAACTTGCAGCTAGGGGTTCTCCCCACAGCTGTCAAACACATCACTTCAGAGTTTCTGCTCACAAAGAGTACATGGTCTCTCCTCCAGCTGGACACCTGAAGAATTTAAGAACTAGCAAAACACAAGGTAGAAGACTATCTTCCTGAGTTTGGTTAAGATCTCAGTACAAATTATAAATGCACTCAGAAATATAATAATTATTTCTTTGTGCACATTATCTCAGCTAATGGAATACTTTCACTGAACTTATTCCATGCTTTTCCTCATGTCAATACCATTACCTTTTTGCTAAAGGGAAAATTTTAACACTTCATTAACAATGTTAAAGCAGAGGGAGGGTAGAAATTCAGTAACATTTTTTAAAATATGGATATTTGTTCTGAGATGTTAAAGCAAAAGTCTTGTAACCCATCGCCTTTAGATTATCAACAAGTACCACTTTATGTCATACAAAAAAATTACTCACAAATATAGTTTGCTTTTATTTAATTCTTCCTCACAGGACAAAATAAAGAAAATTCATTTCTTGTGAATTATGCAAGGTGAGACAATGGTCACTTTGAATCCACCACAAAACAGTTTCATATCAAATAGAGCTGACCTAAGCAGTGAGGGAGCAAGCAACAGAAGCTCTGTCACTCAGCTTTTTAGATTAAGTGTAAGCTGTGTTTGCTAATACTAATGATCATGATAAAGAACATTTGAAATTAGTGCAAGATATTGGAGACTGGGAAAGATGAAATTATGTAGTGCTGCGCCAAAAGGGCTAGAAGAACAGTATAAATGCATATTTCTCAGCAGTAATTTGAGCGATCAGTTTTACTACATATTTTTATAAATTATCAGAGCACAGGATGAATTACAGCCAAAAAATCCTAGTTCAGAAATTTCTGATATGGGAAAGCATTGCTAATATATATATAAGACTGCAACAGTACCAGGAAGACATGAATTACCTCTAGGACCACAAGAATAAAACTGAGGTAAAATTTTACAGTGCAAAATGAAAATATGTGAACTTGATGGTTATTAAGTTTCTGCTGAAAATTGAGACCTCAGCAGTCAAAAATTACAATGGATGAAATTTTGGGTACAAAGTAGATCACAAATAAGTGTGAGCTATCAAAATTATATCCTTATTGAAATGAAATGAAAATTTTTATTAATCAAGTAATATATTTCTAGTACATAAATATCAACATTAATTCAATAATAAATTATATTAAAATTCTATTATAATCTATAGTCTGGAAGTGAAAGACTTCTGCAATGGTCAGGAAAAATTTGAGAAGAAACTGAAAACATTTGCTTTGTTTAGCTTAACACAGAAAAGACTAAAAGAGAGATCTGCATAGGTGTGTCAAGAAAAGTGCCAAGGAAAAAGAAACTCAAGTACAGATTTGTAGCAAGCACAAATCCATACCATGTCATCAGTAATTGGGGGAGTCTTAACTATCAGGTGCTGGAGGCCTGTAAGTGGAGGAAATCAAAATTAGAAAGCACACAAAAGTGTATCTTGCACACCTCTATTTCTAAAACATATGAAAACACTGACAAATGAAGAAAAATGCAGAAATTTAAGTTACAGCAGAATTGGTATCAAGGACAGGACTGAAAGGAAAGTCCATAGATTGCAATGAGGCTCAACACTGATTGGAAATTGGTTTAGAAACCTGAATCTTAAAAAAAAAGACATGAAAACAGTTGGTTTCTCATGTACTAAAGACACCAAACTTTCATCTCGATACATAGAATGGTATTAACAATATAAAAAGCTCTGAAATTTCTCTTAACCAAAATAAATTAAAAACTCCAAGTTTTAGCTGACTGCTCAGATCAGGTTAAAATTTTATCTTTGTAGTTGCGTGGAGTAAGCTGAAAAGTAATTAATGATAGCCATTCTCCTTTAATCCCGATGAGAGGACTATTTCTATTGACTGTCTTTAGCCCATTTATGTCTCTCTTATTCAATTCTCCCATTATATCACTGGGGTTTGGATAAAGTAGTAATATCCTTCTTTAGGGAAAAAGGAAGATCATTAGGAAATTGAAGTTTATTTTTATTAACTCAGTTTTAACTTGTTTTATTTTATGGACATCTCAAATGAGATACTGTCCAAAGACTCTACTGGGATTATGTCAGCAGGCATTATATAAGTCTAATCAGCTCATCTGTGGACAACCATGGCTGTGGCTAAGGAAACTCAAAATATTTATAAAACAAAAGAGGAAACTAGTAGAGGCAGACCTGAGCTGTGGATGCATAGTCAAAATTTGCAAATTAACTGGCTGGTTCCAAATCTGCCTAGCAGATAACGCAGCTGTATTAAAACCTGCCTTCCCAAATATCCCACTAGTAGTGTGACTGAATCCAAGTATGAATCCAAGACTGAATCCAAGTCTGTACCTCTGGCCAGTACCTGATGATCCAGATCACTACATTACATATTATTGACAAATTAGAAAAAAATTATAAAAAACAGCTTCAAACCAAGATTTCTTTCCAACATTTTACCTTCAAAAACTATTTTAAAATGTCTGGCATCCCATTTCCCAGAAAATAATGTAGGAGAAGGCTGACATCCCCTTTCTCTCAGACTGCTGAGGAGCAATCTTATAATGTATATAACAGATGGTTGCTTACACTTGCTCTTGGAAAAATACAGAAAATAAAGAATACTAATCTCAAAGCTTGCAATCATACATTTATTTTCTAAGCAAAGTTATATTTATCTAAATCGTGTATTCTATAAAATTATCCCTAAAATCAGACTGAAATGGCAAATTTTAAATTTGTGAATAGAAGGTGAATAGGTTCTAGCTAAAATAACCATGCCTTCCTCTTCTGATTAAAAAGAAAGCAAAGCTTTCCACATTTTTAAGCATCTCACTTAAGTTTGGTAACTTGGGCCATAGCCTGGGAAAACCTTTCTACTTTTATTAACTGATAAAAGTCATGGCTGACTAAGGACGTAACTTGCAACAACTGGGGATGCTAAAATTGATTATAGGAAAACACCTTCTTTTCCTCAAAAAGGTGATGATGGAATTTGGACTCACTGTTGTACAGCACAAGAGAAATTTACTTTCCTGGTAACAAAGAAACACCACTTTAGTTAAAAGGGCTGGAACTCCTTAGCAAAGCAAGTTCCAACAGCCTTCCCACAGAAGGAGCAACAGGAGAGGCGATGTTGCTCTGGGTGCCTCCCAAATATTACACAATACTGAAGCTGCAGCCTAGTTACATTACACACCTCATATGTTTGTTTCTTTTGATCCTTTTTCATCTCCCCCTTGTGCCTGAAGAGAAAGAAAAACTCCTTTTGCCTAAGAAAAATTTGTCAGCTCACTAATCCTAGCTCCTTATCTGCCTCAGAATAGATCTGACTTTTCTAAATATTTTGCATTAAAAAGTTCTCTTTCAAAGAAGAGAAATGTTAAATTTTGACATATGATTACCATTATCCTCTCTGCTAGCAGAAAATGATGGCAAAATGCCAACTTGCTTGTCTGCTACAGATAAGACATTTCCAAGCTTACATCCTTCCTTTCAGAGAAAACAGAAGGGGAAGACCAGCCAGGAGAAAGCCTACCCTGTCAGCTGATCCTCTAAGAAATAAAATTAATATTCTCCTAGAAGAAATCATTTTCCTCTGAGCCTGAGGTAAATGATATGCCTTACCATATGTTATGATGGTCCTTTCAAGAATGACAAATTTGATGAATTTTTCCTGGATGGTCTTTCTCTCATCCAATCTCTTCTCATCACCTCCAGCTTCTGCTGCAGGCAAACTCTCAAGAGGCATAAATCAGCATAGCATCACCAAATTATATAATTCCTATCCCCTGGGGATTTAGCCCCTTCTATTTCAGACTTAGCAAAAAGTGCCTGTGCATTCTTCAATAATCTTTTTGATCTGTGTAGAGCTTGAGAGAATTACCCTGACACGCTGCTGAGCCGTGGCAGCAGTATGCCCATCGTGAGCAGAGAACCCAGACATTTTTTTAAAGGAAGAGCTCTATAAAGGTTATGTCCAACTACAACATATTCAGAACTAGCTCTAAATCAGAAAAAAACTCTGCTTCAGTGCAAACAAAGAGGGAAAAGGCACAGAACAGTTCAGTCTAGTTTCTTCACTGTTTAAAAAAATATTGACATAATTTGAAGACAAACTCAGCTTTGCGCTACTCGTCAGTTCATCTATACTTCTAGGCAATCAAAATGTCTGAATATCTTTGCCAAACCCCAGACACCAGATTATTTGCACATCATCTTTTGCACATCATGGTACTTTGAAAGTTTTACTTTTATCAATAAAATATAGATACAAATATTTTTAAAATTTGTCTATCAATGCACAGATTTCAAAAATTCTCATTTGCTGTAAAGTATACTGATTCAAAAGAGAATGACAATAAATAAAGATCGATTTTAGACAATATTCCTTAGTCAAAGCTCATCCAAAAAGAAAACTGCTGGATATACCAGTTAGCCCCAAAATTTCCAGGCTGTTTTAACTGTTTATTTCAGCCATGTGAAACAAGTGGGTTTATATGTTTAAATATCAGATCACAAATTATTGTGATTATTCCTATATTATTCCTATATTATTGTGATTATTATATTCCTATATTATTGTGATTATTTCTATATTATTATATAATATTCCTATATTATTGTGATTATTCCTATTTACATAGGAATAATATTCCTAATATTATTCCTATGTAAAATACCCTTTGGAATCTTAAATTACTAATGTGGGATGGGAATTGCAAGGATTGGGAGGCAAGGTCACTGTTTGGAAAGAAGGCAATAGGCAAAAGGAGCTATTACTAATTTAGGATTAGGTTAGTTTTGACAAAAACCCATACAATAGGAAAATGCAAGACAGCAAAAAGTGCTTTATAAATGCAATCTATCACATAAATATGTAGTTTACCAGAAAGATTAGTACCTAATTTTATCATGCTTTTAGCTACCAAAAAAGAAAAAATAACGAGTCGCTTACTGCAAAATCAATTCCAAAATGTGATCTCTGAAACAAACATTTGCTTTCTCGCAAAGTTAGCAAAGGATTTCACATGGAGATTAAACACGCTAAGATTAACTGCACCAGATCTATTCTGCCATCTTTTCTCTGCAAGGGGACACAGAAAAGCTGTTCAAGCAGCACACACTTCACTAACAGCTAAACTGATTTAGGATGATGCAAGGTGAGGCATCCACAGCCTAAACAGGCACTGGGCTGGGAGCAGCCCTCCTCTGGTTTATATAAGAATAAAGAAAGGACAGCGCCCCAAAACTAGAAGCCGGGCATAAAGCTGATGTTGGGATATTCTGGAATAAATTATGAAATCAGAGACACAAACCATCTAAACAAGATAAATTCATAGATATTTTTGATTAAAATGGGAGAAAAAGTATATTTTCCAGGGACAATTCAAAGTGTTTTAAATTGCCCATATGGTTTTTTTTTTAATATTTAAAACCAAATTTTATGCTCAATAGCACAAGGACAGTGATAAAAATGTTAAGACCTCAAGGAAAAAAAAAGCCAATGATTGCTTCAAAGATAGAAAACTGGGACAAAATGGTCATTGGAACATACAGAGGCTCCCACAGGAGCTTAAAAAGTCAGACATTGTCTGCTTTTCCATTTAAACTGCCTTTCAGCTACCTACTTAGTCAGAAGACACTTGTAAAAGTGTAAAGGTGTAGAGGACAACGAAAGATAAGAGAATACTAAAATGAAGAAACTTAGATGCATTCCCATCATGGAGACTTTGCTGGTTTTGAAGGGGAGTTGATGGCTGCTTGTCTTATGATGATAAGCAGCAATTAAAACAAAGCAAAAAGATCCACTCCTGTGAACAGCAGTCATTTGCCTTCCAGTGTATACCTATACACCATACAGATAGACATGAGGAAAGCGTATCATTTGTCATCCTAAACTATCACATGAACCTAGACAGCATGAAAGATTTTTTGGGCATTACACACAAAAAGAGAGCTACTGTTGTAGAGTCCAAAGCCTAAACGATCAGATCTATC
The DNA here is from genome assembly GCF_015832195.1 of Motacilla alba alba. NCBI lineage: Eukaryota > Metazoa > Chordata > Aves > Passeriformes > Motacillidae > Motacilla > Motacilla alba. The sequence continues at coordinate 16,886,156 of NC_052022.1, read as the reverse complement.
ATAACTAAATATACCCAAGCTAATAAACCTCCCTCTTTCTCCTGAAAGGGAAAGCCAGCAGCAGCCAATTTTACCTTTTCTTTTTTCTCTCCCTCCATCAGGAAGAAAAACAGTGCTGGGACCAGCTCCCCAGAGGGTGAGAATGGCAGACAGAAGGTTCTCAACTTAGACAATTCTTTCCTGCTCTCACCTGCACCCCATGAACATCAGTGGAACAACCACAGATCCACCACCAGCACAGCCCTATTTCAGGCCTTCCTGCTCACTTAAAGTCTTACTGTTTTCAAAGCTGATGAGAAAAAAGTCAGATGAGTCTGCAAGCAAATACAAGGCTAGGTGGGAAAGAAAATCTCTCCTACTCAACACCCTTCCTTAAGATTCTTCTTAAATTACAACTGTGAGCCATTTCCAGAAATTTCAGAGAAAAGGGTAATTATAAAGCAAGGGCATTCTCCTCACAAAATAGCTGTCCAGCAGTCTCCCCCTCAGAAGCTGTATGGCTTCACTCCTCAGAAGCTACATGGCTTCAGCCTGTGCTGCCTCCAGTGTCCTGAAAGACACCACATGCTCTTGAACTAAAACCTGATCACTGGGTTCTCAGACCAGACTCAGGAACAAAATGAAGGCCTGGAGAAACACTGAAGTACTGATAAAATGATTCAGAAAAAAAAATGTTTCCAAATTTGACACAAAAATGTTGGGCAGCTTCCTCTTTGTAGAAGAAATTTGACATTTAATACCATGAAATTCATGATAGGATATGGTTAAAAACTGACTTTGAAACATGTCACCTGTAGAACAGTCTCACACAGGAAACAGTGCTACCTTTGCCATGGTGCTTTCAAAACTCAGCTGGATAAAATGCTGTAAATCTCCTACACAGATTCACTTTCTCTTATCAATGCACTAAAAAATTCTACTTAATGTCACACTTCATGCCTTGTTTAGCTGCACCATGCCATACATGAAGTCACAAATACCAGATAACTTAAATACCTCATATGAACATGACACCACATCCCTGCAACAGAGCATATTCTGTGATCATTGTTAATGACACCAACCCAGACAACTCTTTAAGTTATTTTGGTCCATGGGCTAGCATAAGATGAATAGTCTTTTAAGTAAAAAGAATAAATGTAGTTTACTGTGAAAAAACTTGCAGGAAACTGATGCAAGTTTTAACTGCCAGCTGCTTGCAATTTTGTAATGAGGTAACACCACGGAGACATCATTTGCAGTAGCATTGGAATTGCAATTGTCAAGCTTGATTTCAGTTATTTACATTCTAATGGATGACCTCCAAGTCCTGGATTCCCTTCTACTTTTATTATGGAAAAACCAAAGGTAATGAAATGTTACAGAACATATTCATTAATTTGAAGAATATCAGATAAATTACTAAAAGTTAGGATTTTCTGAAGTGAAGCAGAAGATACTTTTTAAAAATACATTAAGATTTCAGTTAGTTTTAAAAAACTGGAATTCTGACTTCATTAAGTACATGTTAGGAATAATATTATTGTTAGTTCCCCAAAACCTATTTCTCAGTTAGTTCCTGACCACCTTTCAATGTAATATATTGCACCAAATAATCTACCTCAAATATAATCCAAGAACATCTGTTATTTCAATAGTCTGGCTATTCTCAAAATTCCTATATAGTACTTAATTTTAAAGCACTATCATTATACATAATGATTCATTTCAAGTCACCAATTTTTGTCTTCGAGGATGAATTCTACAGTTTAGCATGTTGTGTTGTGTGCCACCTTAAAGGAGAATAGTATGCAAAAGGAGAACCATGAAAATAATAATTCAAATGTGGCACCTGACACACACTACTAGTAAAAGTTTTGAATATTTCAACTATCTACAGGGTTTTGCTATGGCTAGCCAGAGACAATGTAAATCTTAAATGCAGCCTTCTTACTACCCTACAAAGAAAACAAAGTCACTTTGAAAACAAGTATGTGGCAGTCAGCACCCACTTAGTAGCAAGGTAAACAGAGACTTCTATCTATTATTTCATAAATTCTTCCCATCATTAAAGTTCTTATTCATACAACTCATACTAAAAAACCAAGTTTACCATAATTCACTTTAAATATTACAGCTGTAACACGAATTACTATAAATAACTCATCCAAGAAATTAATTAGCAACAAAAGATCTAGAAATTCACTCAATAACAGGAAAAGTATGTAAAATAAAAGCAATAGAAATAATTCATACTAATTTAAAAGACAGTACTGAGCATTATAACCCAAGAAAAGCAGTTCAGACAGTGTCATAAAAAGAAAATTCTCATAAATGTTTAATTTTTTTAAAATTACTTTCTTACCTCACTTAGCCTCCAGCGGTCGATAGACCATAGGCTTATCTATAGCCTATGCTAACTCCAGAAACTACTCAATCACTTGCCAAGGAAAAGAAAACTAGGAAAGCAAGGGAAACCAAATCAGACCTTGAATTTAAGGTACTATTGTATCTGGGCCTGTTGCCTCTTTCTCACCTTGAAACCAAAGCAAGTCTTCCACTATCAGGAAAAACAGTATTAGTCTAACTAGAATAAATGAGTTCTCTACTCAAACAGATGCTCCATATACTCATTTTATTACCTCTCCCAAGAATACAGTGACTAAAACCACATTGTAAGTAAAAGGCTGAATCTATAATTCCTAGCACCTTTATAATCCATTCCAAGAAAAACGCATTTTGCTTTCCCTCACTCACACTCTCATGCCACTCTACCAAGCTGACATTCCTACATCTAAGCCTATTTTCCAGGTCATCAGTATGACCTTGTGCAAAGCCTTGCCCAGTGGGATTTATAGCTGCATGGCATTATACCCACACGGAAACTTATACTGTCTATTATTTTTGTACTGGTGAGGTAAGCAAAGACTTTGAGTCTTCTAAAAAGAAGCTTTTGACAATTTCATGCTTTGTAGAAACATCTTCATGCATGTCAATCATAGGGGAAGGTTTGGAGCACTGGGCACTCTACCCACATGGCACACAAGGCAATGCCAAAGGCTGACCACCAGCCTCTCCCATACTCAGGAAGCCAAAAATTCTCATATTCTACCAAAGCACAACAGGTCATGCTGGTCGCAGAAAACACTTTGAAAACACTTGATTGCAAGAGGAAGGCTGATCTCCACATAACTTGACCTTTTTTGCAGTTCTGTAGTTTTTTTAATATGTAATTGCATTTCTCTTAACCCAAGACATAATGAAGTTAGGGCAGCTATCACAAGTATTAAAACAGCAGATTTTTGTAAAATCAATTTTTCAATCAGCTTAAGAAATTAGAATTCAGCCCTTATCTTCCTGATTTTAATAGTCCAACTGCAAGGCTTTTCTTAAGAAATACATCTATTTTATACTAGTTATCATCATCAACATTAGCAGGAATAGTAGTATTTAGCACTTCTGATTTGAACCAGGGCTACCAGCAAAGCAGTGAAAGGAGGTGAAAGGTGCAAAAAGCAGAAGGCAGAGCCAAGCATCTCTTTTTCTTTGTTCCAGCTGGGAACCCAGGCACAGGGATACCTGGCATCAACAAGGTTCTGATATCTGTTCAGGTTCATCCTTTTTTTTTCTCCCCAAGCAGAGCTCTCACAGGGGGCTCCTGCTGCTCCTTTCCCAGCAGGGCCCCCACATCCAGCACCATGGCTGTACCCAGTCTGTCCAGGTAGTCCGTACACTAAAATTTTAAATGTAGATGGCATTAATTATTAATACAGTCCAGTCTGACACATCAGATTGAAAGTCAGTTATCCTAAAGGTAAAAAATGTTGAGTTTTACATAACATTCATTAAATGTAGTGAACTAATTAATGTTAATTAGGTAATAGACAAAAAGAACTTAGTATGTGGTGAGACTGGTCACTTTTAATACAGTGTGTATTGTACTGCATTAATACTTTGGCTGTAATTTTATGCTTAATGAGCAAAAGGAAAAGCTGATTATTCAGAAAGCAGAAAAAAAAATCACATGTGTTATGTGTTGGAAAAATAGCCTCAGGTGACAGAGGAAATACGTACCAAAGGAATTGGCACTCTAACAAAGAAAGTATCATTTCAAAACTCATAAACAACATGCTGTCACTAGGAATTTTACATAATCAGATTCTAGGAAGCAATACTTAATTGCTGATGTTAATAAAAAGACAAAAATCTGATTTTATTTGCAAAAGTTATCTGTTCTCCTTGTACAGAGTAAACATTTTTCTCAGTTTTTCTTAGATTCACATTTGCTTTATGGTAATTCAGAATAAGGCTTTCATATCAAACGCTCTAGCTAGGAGAAAAAAAATAGAAGCAAGAATTTATTGATTAAACTCCTACTCACACCAGGCAAATGCTGGTGGGAAATAGAAATGCGTATGTCTGGCATTGAAAAAAAAGCCCATATAATGCTCTACATGCAATTAAAAAACACTCTGGGCCTAAGCATTTTTTTCTCATTCCATATCTTATTTCCCTGCTTTCCACTTGATTTGAAAAGGCTTGATCAAACCTAGAAAGCGCCTTGAAGCATGTTACTGGAAAGAAAAAAAAAAATCCAGTTAGTGCTCTCAGTAAAACAAAGGCCTATACCATCTTCAGAAGATGACTGGAATAATGACAGGAACAAAGAGGATAGATGCTGGTGATCTCAAACTACTCAGGATAAAAGCAAAGTACTTAAGTTCTTTCTTAAGCTCAGCAGCATACAATTTGGATATCATTAGGCAGTCATTAAAAAGCGAATCCTAGTATAAAAGACTAAGAAAGACTGATTGAGAAAAAGCTCACAATGAAATTTGAAGAGAATTTAGATAAATTCAAAGGAAGTCTTAAGCTTAAACAAAAAACACACCACACACAAGCTCATGAACTGAAAAAAAATTCAGAAAGATCAGCAGCCACCTGGCCTAGAGGCCACTCTGTTTGGGTTTTGTAATATTAAAGTTTCATTTAGGGCTAAAATTCTACTGTGAGACACATCAGTCTTCACGGGGCCAAGAAACTTGAGGTCTCACCAGAGCCTAACAGCAGCCTGAGCTCCAGCGTTGTTCTCACATCTGTCCACTCAACTTTCTCCACTCTCTGAAAAAATATGTACAATGCCAGAAAGACAGAGATGGCCACTGCTTTGTTTTCTAAAAATGCTATAAAGCCATACACCCTTGCTTGCTCCCCCAGAGGTCTGCTTATCATCTCTACCTTAAAGAACTGAGGGACTTTCTCTCCCCACCTCTAGAAAATGGCCTCCTTGGGAAGGGAGGTGAGAGCTGCTTTGGAGCTGCAATACTCTCTAGGGACAATGGAAACAGTGGGTTATCCTTCTAAAAAAGTAAAAGGAGTTGAAGTCATGTCTCATGTCCTGCATAATTACATCAATCACTGAACCACTGACACACAGAAAGCCATGAGCATAGCCACCATTTGCCCACAGAGAAGGTCAGGGATCTGTGGGGGCAGATCAACACCCAACACCTTGTCAAGGCACCTAACCCAGGTCCCCACACTGAGCACCAACACCCGCACAAGTTCAGGAGACTCTACTGAAAATAAGGCTAAAACCTTCATAAATGGCCAGGAAACTTAGAAGCTTTAGTCCTGTCAAATGTCAGACATGTGGGTAATCTCAGGTGAGCTGGTGCAAAGGCACAGCAGCGCATCAGCTGCCAGCCCTGAAGCAGCACAGCCGCACGCGTGTCCTGCTGCGGTCAAGCTGACTGGGTGCTCCCCCAGACAGATGTAGCTAGCAGAGGCACAGTACCATGCTGCTCTGGCAAAACCGCCTCCGCTTCTGGGTTTATTTTATCCACGCAAGGTCAAAAATATGTGTACCAGGTTCTCAAATTTTGCCGTAGTGCAAAAAGTTTTTCCACATCAAGATGGCAGCCCTGCTTCATCCCAGGCCTGAAGAGAACTGCTGGAAGCGGCTCAAACTCACAATGGCCCACAAGGTTCACAAACGTTATTATCCCTAATGCTCCCTGCTTAACCCTAAGCTCATTAAAAACAACTTCTGAGCACTCAGTTGCAAGGTCTTTCACCTCTACCTAGTTATGACCTCTGTGAGAAAATGTGGTCGCAAGTTCCTTCAAGAACATGCCATGCCACTGCCCAGCACTAACAAATACCTACTTAGAGAGGATAACACACTAAGAATGCAGGGCAGACCATATTAACACAACTAGCACTCAAATTCACAAGAACCAGAACTGTTGTGTAAAGTTTCTTATCCTAAAAATTCACTGAGGTATCTAAAGAAACAGCTTGTTTTGGTTTGTTTCTGGTTTTTTGTTATGATTTGTTCTTCAGAATAACTCACGAAACTTTTGTCAGGAGAAAGTTGCAACATTTCCTGTAACACATGAATGGCATCAATTGCAATTAACTGCTCTAACAGAGTTTACATATCTCTGCTGGCTGAGTAGTTCCCTTGGCACATGCACCCTTTCCAGTCCTTTTACTCCAGGCTTCACACAGTTACCTGCAAGGGATTTATTATAAGTGAGTCCAATGCATATAGTTATTTTAAACAAGGGCATTGATTTAATGAAGCCCTGTAGATTCACGAACAGCAGAACTTTAACCAATTCCACAGGATGTGTTCCCCCAGTGCATTTTCCCTTACATATAAACTAAAAGACAGTGAGTGACTATTTGACTGCTCAGCAGTCCAAAATAACAGCAAAAGATTTTTGTTTTAATTTTCAAAATCACCTTAAACATCAAGAGTCCAGGAAATTCAAGAGTCTCTCAAAAGAATCACATAGTATCCTTTCTGGAATAAGTTAAATAGATAAAAGAACAATGCTGCTCCTGCTTTTGACAGACAATGAGGTAACACCACCATTTTTAGGGTGTGAGGAACACAAGTACGAAGATAATAAGCATTATAATATGCCTTAAAAATTAAAAAATGTGGCAAATAATCTTTCCAGTAAAGGATGGATCATTCCCATTGTGTTCATATTTTACCACTACCTGTGCCTTGACAGCTAACTATTTCTAACTGCACTAAGTGCATTTTACAAATTTGAATCATTTAGGATGTACACCAGGATTTAATTTCTTAAAATTCTTCTTTTGGGTTTGACTTGAAAAAAACCTAACCAAGTAGAGAGAGGTGTATTTCCCAAAAACTTCATGAAATCCATAAAGTTGTCAACAAATTTGTTCAGTTAGAAAAAAGATTAAAAACATAAAGCTTAAATGGTTTAAGAAGATAAGATAACAAGGTATCACTTAAACTGACCATTGAGGTGAATTATTTAGGATTGTTTAGGAAAGCGTAATTCAAATGAACAGGAGTAAGTTTTCCACTGTAAAATTCAAGTTAAACTTGAAGATCCTTTAAAAATGGGATTATTAAAGCCCTTTGAACTCAAAAAATTGAATCAAATTAAATACCAAACTTTCCAGACATCCAAGAAGTGCTAGACTGAAAAAACACAAGGTAACAGGCTTTTTCTTAGTACAATTGCTAGAAACAATAATGAAATTATTTGCATTGTCAGGAGGTAAATACCCTTGCTGATCTTAGCCATTTCCCAGATAATGGCTTGCAGATAAATTAGCTTTTAACTGTAAAGGGTAAGAACATTTCTGGCCAAAAGGAATCAGGTACAGAGACCTAATCACATAATAATCAAGTTCTTTGTTCATTCCTCGGTAGCAAGAGACAACATATGAGGAGAGAAAAATCTTCCTGATAGAAAGAAAAACAAACTTATCTTGTCAGTAAGACAATAAAATGAAAATCATAAAACATTGCTGCAGGGACTTAGATGAGGCTTTACAACTTCACAACAAAATTAAATTTGGAAGCATTTTTTAATGGACATAACATTTAAAAACAAGGGGATAAAGACACATATTCAGGTGATTATCAGATGTCAGTAAAACTCAATGAGCAGCAAAATTACTTTGGCAACATCACAAAAATGTCCATCTTTATATTTAGTCCAAATTTTATAATGAGTTCCTGGGAAATATGCCCAAAACTCTGTTACTCAAGTATCAGAACTATTACTGCTGTGATTCTTCTACCAAAAAATTATTACAACTGTGATATTTATAACACAGACTAAATATAGGTAAGCCTCCAAGCAAAAATACATTATTCAGATGATAAATGTCTTTCACTACATTTTTTGTCATTTATTCTAATAACAGTTTCCCTATTTTCAGAAAGTTAATATCATTCAACCTTAAAAAAATCTCTTCCAGAGAGAGAAAAAGACTACTGAATCCATTTTCTGATCATATCTAGTTGGAGAAAATTCTGTCTCCTTAAGTGAACAAACTCCTTCAGTATGCAAAGATTTTTTGCCTTTAAAGTCTTTTTATATCTGCCACCAAAATCTCCAAATTTTCCCAATGTAAATAATAATCAAACCAACATTTCATTCCTATTTTGAAACAACAGCCAATAAATTGGTGTCAAATTATGAACAGAAAAAAAAATCAGTAAAAAAAATAAGCTTAAGAACAGGTTAAGCATGTAAAAAGTATAAACTGATAACTTGGAAATGCTGCCCCTTCCCTTCAGTTTGAAATTTGCCCAGAGTTAAAGAATTTCTGTTATCTAGAAATAGGTTACTGTAGTTTAATGCAATTAATAATGCACGGTTGCAATCCCCCTTTTTTGCCAGCAATCTCCCATTGTCCCCATTCAGGCCATTCTGAGCATCCCCAGCCCATGATCAAGTTCTTAAAAATATTTACAATCAACTCTAACTGAAGGCTGTGATCCCTACCAAATCAAGTACATGCAGATCAAGATGGAAGTCTATGAACATTGTGAAGGCTCCTAATGCAGATCACAAAGTATTTGAGGAAAGAATGTAAAAATAATTGTGGCTGGAGAGAAATGTGGTGCTAGAATGAACCCCTACAGTAGACTGGCTAAATCATACACTATTATGAAATTGTTTAGAGTGGTCTTGTTTAACTAGTCTAAAAAGTACAGTTCTAACATGACATTCCTTCATGTAACAAAAACCTGCCAAAAAGTACAAAAAAACTATTTTTAAAAAAACCACTACACAAAACAACCTTACAGATTGATATATATACAAAGCACTCAATTATCCCGTAAGACTTCAGTGAGAGATTCGACCAATTACTATAGCAACCAGATGAAGTTTCATATATTAAAAAGGAACTAATTAAGCAAATTAAGAAGAACTTTTTCACCAAATTATGCAACAACATGAAACCAGCAAATGCAACATGAAGCCTCCTGAAACGTCTGCAATGCACCAGCAATCCCTATTTTCTGCATGATCCTGTCAAAAGTCCACTGAGAGGTCCAGCTGCAACTCACTGGAGTGGATCAGTTTTTCACCTTGGAACTGGGATCAGTTGCTTTCACAGGTGCTGGAGAGAAACTGCAGCTACATTACCAATGCTTCATGGGAATACTGAGAGGTAAAAAATGAGTCCCTCTACTTTTTTTTCCTGCTTGTTTTAGAAAACAAGAGGATTTTGGAAGCCAGTACAAATCATAGCAGCAAGTCAGATACTATGTTTCAGCAATATGACCTGAAAACACTCTACAACTCCGTAAAGAATCCGAATTATGAAATACAGATACTAATTACCTAGAACCTCAAGTATATCATATTAGTCTATTCATGCTATAGTGATCCAGAAGATATTCTCAAGCCATAAATGGACTGTTGAGAGTGCAGTCCTATTTTAGTCTCTGCTCATCTGTAACAGAAAGAAGTAAATTAGAGAACAGGGTTGGGGGTTTTTTGTCTCCTCCAAAAGAAAACTAGTAGCAGAAAGTATCCCATTAGAGAGATCACAGAGAAAATACAGTTTGAGAACAGATTCAGCATTGCTGCAGGGGATGAAAGCTAAAAGGCACCTAGAGAAATAAACAACTTTAAGCATCTGACTAAGCAAAAGTACAGCAGACTTTGCCACCGGCATCTCGCCTCTGTAGCTCTCTCTCTCTCTCTAGGTTCTGCCCCTTTGTACCATGCCCTAAGCAAAGCAGATCAATTTAAAACAAAATTCATACAAACATTATTTAAATTAGCTTTTAGGTCATTTTAGTTAAATAATCTATTTTGAATCTTGCTTTACAGCTAGATTTTTAGATATTTTCAAAATAGAGAGATCTATTCTCAATTGTTAGTTTAACAATGCAGGTATACCAAAGAGGAAAACAAAATGTATTAGATCTGGTGGCTGTATGTGCACTAACATATTGATCAGAGTCAATTTTGCATTATTTTGTCAGAAAATTACAGCATTTAAAGGAGATTTGGGTTTCTGTTTGTTTGGTTTTTTTCTGTGGGGCTTTTAATCAGCTACGTTTCCCAAGAGTCTAATTCAGTGAAAACACTACCCCAAACCTAGTTACACATGATTTTTTGGAACCCCAGTAAGATTTCTGATGTTTGAATTTCCTTTAAATTTTGTGTGCATATCCTTTAAATTCCACAAGGTAGAACCCACCATCTCTAGTATATCCATGTACTATGTGGAAGAAAAGCTTCCTTGCCTTTTTTACTCCCAGCTGGGTTCTCAACTTTGAATGAATCCTGAGTTGACCCACCCATCTGCTCTATCACACATCTGCAAGTAACACAGACTTGGTTTAGCTGGCTGAAAATGCAGACAGCTGAAGCAGCAGAAAACCCAGTGATTAGGATCCAGAGTCTCTAAGTTAATTTCAGGTTGCTGTCACTGCAGCTCTCAGCTGACAGGATTCAAAAAACCGGTTTTGTACAGAACCATATACATGATCATGCAGAGCTGTAATCTCCTGATGGTGGGGCACAATGGATAAAGAGAGAACCAAAGAAATGGAGAAAGAAAAGAAAACAAAAGTAAAAGGATGAAGATGTTTGCATACGAAAACAAGATGCTAATATATGTTTGTATAGACTGTAAAAGTACTACAGAAATACTTGAGAGAGAAATCCTTTTTTTCAGTTTCTAATACTAATGTTGGGCAACTTTCATAGGTTTTGTTTTATTAAACAAAAAATATTAATGGAAAACTTTCTGTATCTGGTAATTTCTTTATTATAGGTCAGGTCCAAACCTAGAGATTGAGATCAAAATATTGATAAAATATTTGAGATTTTTTTAAACCCAAACTTCCAAACCTGAAAATTAATCTTTAAAATAGAATTTATTTCTCAGCAAAATACAATCCAAAACTGAAAACATGATTCCTTAATCCTGACACAGAAAGTATTCTATTAGATTTCCTTATGAATGTTTCAACACAGCATCTAGTTGCTAGTCCTGCAAGAAAAGCATTTCATGAACATCACTTTACTACAGATGTGAGCATTGTACTTTTATTCTAGCATCTCTGAACACTGTTTTAAATAATTAAAATATTTGTAAATAATTTTAATTTATTTCATATTTGCCATTGTGTAAATTAGTAACCTGGTTTTGTGACTATTCTGATCCATCTGAAGATACAGGATTTTTGCATGGAGTGTCACTGTCATAATGATACATAAAAACATTTGCTGATTTTCCAACATATTAAGTATTTATGCATCTGAAAAATAGATCTTTTTAAGAGCATACATGACTATATTGCTTGATATTACAGATCAGGATGCTCTTACGTGAAACTGCAGAGTAACAGGAGACCTAAAACTTAGCTGTTTCAGTATCCAAATACTGAAGCACCAAAATTAGTGGGGATCTTTGAAACTAACAGATTTCCTAACTCCTGGAAACTCTTCAATGTACGTTTCACATCTCAAGAGCCATGTGCTGTCACCACGCCTGCAATGCGCTCTCCTCTCCTCATTTGCCAAGCAAAGCTCGCAATGAAGACTCGAGGGAAGAGCACAGAGCAGCAGAGCCAAGCCTGACACCATCTAGGGCCCAGCAGCTGAATTACACACAGCTGGTCCCAGCAACATCCAGGGCCAGAGCCTGACATTAATACAATTACAGTGAAAGCTCTTGGCATCCATCATCAGCTCCTTCATTGGCTCCTCCTGGCTCAGTGGCAGCCTTGTGCCCTCCTCTGAAGCTCATAACTGAATCTGCAAAAGAATATGCAACTATTTGCCCACTGTAAAAAGGAAGTATTTTATTTATTATACAAAGCAAGTCTTGTCACAGCTGAAGCCTATAAATTGCTGGGCAGCACATTCTCAATGATCATAGAACCTTCCTGCAAGCAACGTGGATTTTTCAAAAATCAGATCTGTGATAACAACCAGGGCCGTGGCTTTAACAAAACCCCCAAAACTCAGCAAAGGGAGGTGCTTTGGGGAAGGACAACAGTTCAAAAGCCCAGGAAGACATCCATATATAGATAGATATATAGATTTTCACACACTTGCTTGTGTGAAAATGAGAATGCACAAGTAGAGTAGACCAGTGTTCTCCTCCTTTTGCTGCTGAACTGAGCAAGAACACAGTGTGACTGGTCTCTCCCAGCTCACTGCTGCTCATTACTAAAACATTTGAGGTTCTGCAGGTTCTGCATTTTCCTGAGTTTGGGACCTCTCAACCAGGAACTTTATCCTGAAATATCCAATTCAACAAAAAAAATTGTAACTGATCAGAAAGAAAATTAACTCTTTGGCACATGAAAGGCTCATTTTGGATAACCTGCTATTTTTAAATTACCTCATCTACAGGTGAATGAGTCATTAGTGAGACCAAAGAGAATTATTTCCTTTCACACAGAACCATCTGAGAGATACGCCATCCCTGCAAAGCTAACAAAGAAAAGCCCTATTTCACAGACCCCAGTAAGGAAAACAAAAGCAGAACCACAGAAATCTTTGAAAACCAGTATCTTGCCTCAGGTTACTCCACTATTTGGTTCTTATTGCACAAGGGGAAAAAGAGACCTAATAAATGGTCTTTCCTCTGGTATTCAGTCCCTCATTCTGGTGATCAGCAGTTTAAAGTTTTCCTAAGCTGGTGATTGCATCTGTTGAATTAGGATCATTGTGCTCAATTACCTAATTCCTTTTTAACCTATTTAGGTGCATGGCCTCCACAATACCCTTCATCACTGTAATTTCTGCACTTGAACTCTATACTTTCTCAAAAATGTTTCTCTCATTTTTACCTTAGTAACTGATAAATGCTAATGAAATTTACTATTTCTGCAATAATGAAATCATTTGGATTTATTCTGTATTCACTTTTAATTCTTTATTTTTCACAGTATCACATCCTCTGTCTCCTGAATCGCCTCATTTCCAGAACAACTCCTAATCTAAAGAGCTTCAATTTGAACAGAATTTATTTCCCCACTAGCCAAGAAATCCTGATTCATGTAACACCAAAATATGATCCAGACTTTACAGTCCTGAAATTGAAAGCCCAGTCTCAGGTTGCCAGCCCTCAGGGCTACCATCAATGACATTATCTGAGACCATGCCAGATGGTCACTGTCACTACCCCATGAAAGCTGCAGACAGGTCAGATAACATCTAGTATTCTTTTTTTTTTTTTTTTCTTGAAGAAGTTAAAAAATAATGTGCAGAAGGCTCTCTGAAACATCTTTTTATATTGAGTCTCCATCAGCAGCCACTTAACTCTCAGACACACACTCACACACTTGTGTGCAGTACAAGAAAGAGAAGAGCAGGAAGAAATGCCTGAGCAGAGCACAGCACTGGAAAGAGGCATATCCTGGACAATGAGCATGCTGGACAGAAGAGAGAAAACCACTCCAGGGGAAAAGCAAGTTTGTTCCAGACAAAGGATATTGACAGCTAGCAGCAGCACCTAAAAATTAAGATATTGCCTCAAAAAATGAGATACAGAAAGAAGCACACATAGGATGACTTTTGCCTTCTAGATTATCAAGACTGATGCTTTCACATTTTTAACTTCTACCATGAGAGCCAAAATCTTGCCTATTTTTTTAACATTCAAATAAATAACTAGATAATTGGTGTTTTCTTGGTGTCAAAGTTATAAGATTGCAAGATTACAGCAGAAACAAAAAAGTTAACAATAATGATTTGATACTAAATTTTCTTTGTTTTTTATAATTTCTTGCTCTAAGCATTATATTCACACTTGGACCACTTATGGCACATCAGTAATTTAACACTGCCAAGTACTAGAAACTTCCTTATCACTGTATCCCTATCCCTACCACTAAAGTAATCTAAAATGAAAATATGAGACACTTGAGATTTTGTAAAGGAATCATGCTGCTGACTGTGGATTGAGACATTTTCCAATTCCACATAAATAAAAGACATATTTTTTTCTTTTCCTTCCTTTTTTTTTTAATTCTACAACCATTTCTAATACTTGTTGGAAGCTGCTTTAAGGCTTAAAATATTGTAATAAATCTCAATGTGATTTCAGTGCCTTGAAAAAGTTTGGTCAATAGGAAATGTCAAGCACTTGCCAACTCGGAACTAAGCCTGGGTCCGGATAATTCCATGATTCTGTGTGAGGCACTGGAGCAGGCTGCCCAGAGCAGCTGTGGATCCTCAATTCATGGCAGTGCTCAAGGCCAGGTTGGATAAGGCTTAGAGCAACCTGGTCTAGTGGAAGGTGTCCCTGCCCGTGGCACAAAGGGGGCTGGAATGAGATGATTTTTAAGGTCCCTTCCAGCCCAAACCATTCTATGGTTCTATGAAATGGAGTAAAACAAGTACTAACCACAGTATTAGTAACAAACTCAAAGGAAAATTTACTTAGTCTTGTATTTCTTGAAAGCTGAAACCATTCAACTGAATTGCATATACCAGGAAGAAATTTTAAAAAGGATTCCCATTAGAATTAAATGTATTTGCATGTACAGACACAGAAAACACATCCTTTCTAAATATACAAGCAAAGCCTGCTGAAGAAATATCAAATGTCAGCAGGAAAATAACCAATTCATTATGGACTGTAAAAAAAAGGCAAATTAAAACATCATCATAACAACTACAAATTTATATTATTTTCCCATATAAAATATATCAGTTGCAGAACTAGACCCAGTATAGGAATGAGTTATTAAAAACCATACTACAAATGTGAAGCATTAAAAATTTATTACAGGTTGCACATACCATCTATCAATACTTTTTTTTTGCTCAAGTCAATTTTGTCAGACTTATTTTAATGATTTTTATTACTTTTTAATAAATATGCATAATGGAAGCACTATATAAACAGTTATTTCTGCAATCACTGTGAAATGAATAATTAAAAACTCAAAGGTGAAAGCATAGCAGATACTAGAATAAAAGTCTGTGGGTTACAGTATTTGTACAAGACAAATCATAATCCTCTAGAAAATTTTTATCTCATATCCATAAAAAAGCATTTGCCCTATTCCATAAAATTTTATATTTGTTGTGCATAAAAATTGGAAGTTATCTTATTCTAAAAAAAAAAAAAAAAAAAAAAAGAAAAAATACAAACTGAGGGGTATTTTAACTCTGTCCATTCACAATCTATAACTATTATTATTTGAACTCTTAGAGCAAGAACTTCATGTGATTACAGTCCTAATGATTATGCTACAGTGGCTCAGTAATTTCCACGAGCAGTCTGGAGTAACAAACTTAGAGAAAACAAGTAGATTTTTGTATTGCCAGAGATGTATTTGTTTGCAATCATGCTACTAAGCAGGCTTGTTGTTCATCTGTGTCCTAGCCCCTGAACAGGCCAGTCACAGACCAGGAGCAGTGAGTGACAGACCCTGCACCCACTGAGAAGGAAACCACAGTCTTCATCCCAAAAAGTTCACACCATTTTTTTCCTAAACAAATAAACATAACCATCTAAAGTTTTTACAGCATCTTATCCAGGCTTTAATATTCTTTGTTCTTACCATGTTTATTCCTGTGGGATGCCAAGCACAAAGCAGATTAGCCCAATTTTCTCAAGGGTAAACATGGCATTTATGCAAGGTCAGTTCACACAACTAAGGGACTTGAAGAGAAGGCTCTGATTCTGTCTATTTTGCAGCAGTTTTTCTTTATAGCCATCCTTTATATGCAATCCAAGAGAGAAGAGACAGACACAAGCAAAAAAATTTTAAATAGTTAATAACTTTTGATGAGTGTCATAGTTAGCAATTTTAGTAGTCTAAGAGTCACCAAGAATTGGTTTTGCAGAGATACCCGTTTCCAATATTGCCACTGAAACAATGCTCAGAATTTTTATATGATGAGCTGATCTTAATACCAGACTTTTGGAATCATAATTTCTACAGTTTTAGATTTAAAAACAATTATTTCAGAGCAAGAACACTACTTTCCCAACAGAGTTTTTCAGATCCTGCATTGGATGCATCATCAAAACCTACATCCTTTGTGCTGAACTACTCGAGACATATTAGTCATATGAATGTGTAACAGACTGGATTGTATAAGTCTCAATCACTCACAGAAGAATAAATAAAACAATTTAGCCAGTTTTTACATATCTCCACATTCACATGTTTTGATAATAACTTTCATTAGATAGCTTAAATATTTCCATATTTTTCTTCAAAAGATTATTTTACATAGTTCAATTTGTACTCTCTAGCTTAACATTTTTCATAGACATACATATATTAACAAGTTTCACATTTATGGAGAAATTTGGAGGAGGGAGGCAGGGTACGATAGCTTTGGGATTTGGTGCTTTTTGACTATAATGTACTGGGGTTTGCAAGCTCTAATTCCGTTACCATGTACAGTCCCACAATATCTGCTAATGGGAACACAGCTCCTGTAGCAGAAGCTAGTCCAAGGCAAATCCTACATCATGGGTACAGTTCTTAAAAACATCTCTTGTCTTCCACAAGCTGGCTTTCAGCAGCACTCCTTGGTAAAGCATGCACATTCTTCAGCAGCTTGATATTTTTCAAGGCAAAAAGGGCTTTGCTGCTTCTGTTATTTTTGCCCAAATTTGGCCAGCACCGGACAGAGAACTGGGGAGAAAAAAGTCATAATTCACAAATATTCAGTGGAGAGTTACTTGCTTCTTTTCAAATGGTCTTCACTCCAGAGGCAACTGCAGTTGTGTTGCTCTGAGCAATACTGGCTAACGTTCAGAAACCTCTCATTTACCTGGGGTTGGGTAAATAGAAAAAAATGTTCACTTATTTGCTGGCCAAAGTAAATCAATTCAGATACAGCAGACACAAAGCCCTGAACTTTTAGGCAAGACAAACTGAAAAGAACACAGTCAAATGACACAAACTGTAGATCACTAAAAAACATTTCATCCTGTCTAAGGCAGAATGTGGCTTTTTCTTTATAAGATACTTTAAAAGCCTTTTTCTGCCTATGTTGTTCTAGACAAAATCACATGAGTTACATGAGTTTTCAGTATGTACTCCACAGCAGGGTTTTTCTCAATCCATTCCCCCTACAAGATGAGGACTGAGGGTGAGGGGTTATTCCAAAAGCAAGAGGCACATTTGATGTTGATGGGGAAATACAGATCACTACAGAAAAAACTCCTTTTTGTGAAATTGGTGAGGATAAGCACGAAGGCTTCTGCACTGCTCAATGCTTTTTTTGAGAGCATATTCACCTAATCTGAAATCATTCAGCTGCTTCTCCCAAAACAAGGAATTCACTTATTATTAGAATTTTCATGAGAAGATTCTTATACGAGTATGAAACACAGCTTTATGAGTGCTTTTACAGCTCATTGCTACATTTAATTTCAAAAGCTATTATAAGATTGCAATAAAAACAAGTGGACATAGTATCAACATTTATATTCCAGTATTTCACTATAGCACAGTCATAAAGAGGAAAAACATAATAAAGTGGAAGCTTTCTAAAAGACAATTATACAGTCAATCAAGTCTTATGTTTGAGCATTTCTATCTTCTCTTCAAATAAAGTGAAAGGATAACACCAATTGAAGGAGATGGATAACGTGAGTCACGATCCAAGTCATGAAATTTACTAAAAAAAAGTTAAGTGTGTCAAAATCTCAGCCCAGAGCAGACTTGCAGATACCACATGAAGATTTGCCATGGTGATGGTACCTTGGAAATATGTACAAGCCTCAAATGAAGTAGCAATAGTCTCAAAAGAACTGGAAACTAAGTTGTTTCTGAGGAACAGCATTAAGAGGGCTGGTAGCAACTGCTGCACAGACTTGGGGATGAGGGGGCAGAAGGGAACTAATTTTATTCTATAAATTCTTTTAAAATACCAATACATATAATATCCCTTCTGCTGACACGATAATGTACTGTTCTGGGACACTCCGGTTCTATTTTGGTAGCTACTTAAATAGGTCACAAAAATGATTAAAAGAAATGTTTAATGCATTTTTAGGAAAATGGATACAGGTTATCACATTTTCATGAATTCAAAGGTAGATGAATGCCCACTATTTCACAGGCAACAGAAAATTCTAACCTTTGTTACATTCTTCACACTACAGAGTACAGCAGGAGAATAATTTTATTCCCCTGTGTATGCTGTTCTTTGACTTTATAAAGAAAAAATATCAAGGCAACTAGTCAGTACCATAGAAAAAAAAATCTAAAGCACTTAAAATTTACACACAATCTCCCTCATTCTGCCTTTTTTTCCTAATCATATTTACAACACTATGAACATCCTTGATACCACACAACCAGCACAAAGTTTTCCGTGGTATTCAGAATTCAAAAGTCTTCAGGTTTGACATGAAATCACATTCTTGCTTTTGCATGCTTACCTCTAAAGTAAAACCCCTGTACACATTCATAGGTTGAGAGGGAAGTTTGCATGTACCTACCATCTTCTCTCCAGAAAAGACATGGCATTTTGTTCTCAACTTTAATGGCATTGTTTGCCAGACTAATTACAGTTTAAGTACCTATTTTCTATTCTTGCCAGGATCTAATAGCAGGGTTGGGTCTTTTTTCCATCCTTACATAGTTTCAGTGACTAGGAATGGCTCTAGAGATAATCTAACACAACTGCTAGTGACTGGTATCTGGAACTATTCTTCAAAATAGTGGCTTCAGATCAAGGGTATTTTGAATTTATAGCATTTTAACTACTATTAATAAAAGTTTCCAGACAAAGGTGCCGAATGTTTTTAATCTCTCTCCAAAAACTTCACAAACACGCAATATTTTCTGTCATTTTTGAGTGTCACATCTAATTGCCATGACAGTAATTGCTCCCGGGGAAATTTGTCCTGGAATTTCTTGCAGCCCCACTAATGCAAAAAGAGTCCTACACTCTTTAAAAAGTCAACAGGATTCCTCAAAGGCTTAAAAATCTACATTTCAGATTGGCATTTTGCAGACATAAATTAATAAATAATGTTGCATTTTATGGTTTTAAAACCTGCTTGAAACAAAATGGATCAACAGTGAGTATTTATCATTGCAAGGTACTCTTTGAATATGTTTACAGTAAATGTAAATGTTTGTAGTAAATTCGCTATTTAGGTGGTCTTAACTGAGAGTATCAACATTTATATTCCAGATAAACTACTTCTTTCTCCTTAGTTTGCACTTAATCTATCATCCATCTATAACATACTTGTGCCAAAAAGACAAAAATGAGCTCTTTTCACAGAATGATAGGACTGGAAGAGATCTCGTGAGGTCTTCTTGTCCATTACTCAGCTCAAAACCAGCAATAACTGTCTTACGTATTCCTACAGATGGGTAATAGACTCCACAGACATACCAGACAATTTGTCCCATTACTACACCACTCTTAGCATTAGACACCTTTCCTTAAGATGCTTTTAAAAGTGTCCTACAACCTTTCTCTTGGTTAGGGATCCCTTCCCTTGGTTGATCCTTTTTGCATCAGTATTACATACCAAACATGCGTCTCCAGGCTAAGGAATCCCAGTTTCTTCAAATGCTCTTTCATATTTTTAGGTCCATGCTCATTTTTGTTGTCCTTGAATTGTTCTACAATTGCTACTCGTTTCTCACAACACACATATAGTACTGCAGTAACCAACTAATACCTTACAAATGCCAAATATTAGCTCACGTAACTAGCACACTGAATTTCTCCTAAATACATAATGTTACTGTGCAAGGGTTCTTGCAGCAAGCTCCTGGTCAGTTTGATTAAAATTGAGATCTTGCAAACCTTGACCTTATCTTTCAGATCTCCAGTAAATTTCAATATATATTTATTCATAAACTTTGTGATGTCTCATAAATACCTAATTAAACCAAGTGGAAAGGCTCTAAGGCAAAAAAGGGCAAAAGCCCTGGTTTTCCTGCTTCTGTCCCTAAATTCCTCTGCCCATGAAATTTAGTCAGCTCCCTTTTGCCTTTCATACCAGTCAGCCATAATGCCCTCGATTCTCCAAGTGCACAAAACTCCACACCTCATTTACCCTCATTTCACCCTGCAACTTCTTTTTTCCCCAAGACATTTCTTCTATTTTTAGCAATAGCCTTATCATCTATTCCAACTTTCACCTTGCCTATCCTAATAAACAACCTTGTAGAACAAGGGTGGATTTTAATTATCTTTAAGTATGCTACACTTTTTTTTTCATTTCATGAGAAGAACTTTTAAACTGCACCAACATTGAAAATTTGTGAACACATTTGTATGACATCAAAATGGCATTATTATTGCAAAAGGAGTCAGATAGATGCAATTCTTCAATATTTGGGCTTTTTACAAGGCAGACCTGAACCTATGAAAGGAACATGCAATGCCTATGGATTTCCCTTCTCGTATCAGACACACAACTAATTGTCTAAGACACTTCACAGTGGATTAAGTATTCCCTCACCTACTTAAATCCTCTCAACCATTGAAACTGTAAACATTACTTATTTAAGAAGCATTAAAAGATGTCAGTGGAAGTATTTTGTTTTAGAATTCATTCTGTATTTTTTCCAAAGGAAAAAGTAGAGAGAAGATACAATTATCAACAGAGGAAATTGAAAGTATATATTTAACAAGTAGAATCTGTGGGAAGAAATCAAACAAGTTATAGATGCATTAAGGTGGGATGATTTCCACACAGTACTTTTTTTTTTTTTTTTTGTGCAAATATATTTCAGGCTGCCATTTACTCTTAAACAGAAACACCCGAGAACACCATATGATCCAGATGTATTTTTTTTATTAAATTAACTGTGACACTGGCAAATATAAGGAAGAATTTGGGGGGGCTCAAATAAATATGTGATTGTTACTTCATTTCTATCTAGCATTTTCTGAGAAAAGTTTTCTTTTTTCTTTTCATTTAGAACTTGGAATCAGGCAGTAATAAAGAAAACACCAAGAGCAGAAACTCAGTCTTAAATTTATATTTACAATTAAGTTTAAGGGTTTTATTTTCAATGTTGCCATTATCTCAGCACTCTTGTCTTGAAAATGTAATGCTGCCTCTGTATTTTTCCAAAAGAATCACAGCATTCCTGCAGTCTCTATAAACTTGCCTTAAGTGTTGCTATAATGCTGTACTCTGGAGAAGTGAACTGGGAATGAGTACTGTTATACAAACCACGGGGTCAGGCTCTGACACCCCTTCTCACAATGAGCAATACATTTCATCTGCAAGTCTCATCCAAGGTCCCACTCAGCATTAACAAAAGCAAAAGAATTTGGCCTGTTAGTGTGAGCAGCTTCCCACACTCACCTGCTACATTAAAAATAGTCACTTCCCAAGATCTTGCTATACCATTCTCCCACATACAGAGTCCTAAGCAGCAATAACTGTGTGCCATTTGCAGCAGCACAAGAGTGCTCTTGATACAAACACTGTCTTACCTAGAGCATACACATCATACACTGTGGCGTGTGCATATGCAGCATCCACATATAGCTCAGCAACGCCGTGCTTTAAGGCCTTGTATCTACCAGACTGGAGCAAGAAAATTAAAAATAAATAAACAAATAAATACATCAAAATAGCTCTTTAATTTGAAGAGGGCAAGAGAACATGAACTTAGGAAAAAGTCACTTTGACTTTCCATACATAGGTTTTACTGCTACCTTCAGAAAACACAGGAAAACAACATGCCAAACATAAAAATAGTTAACAAAAATATCTGCACTTTGTCTATACGTCTTCCTTATATCCAAAATATCAAACCTCTACCAAATAACAATCCTATTTTAAAAACCAGTTTTGACTTGCATATGAGAGATCCAGAATCTACAGGAACAAACATGAACAACTTGTGCTATGAATAAATTGCCAATAAAGTCACAATAAAGCAACAAAACAATTTTCAAAATCATTTCCATGCAATCAGGTATACATGTACACAACAAACTCGCAATATTTAGTCCTTTGTTAGGAAATCAACAGAAGGTCTTTGTGGAGGTCTGCAGATTGTTTCCCCTGTTCTGTAAACAAATGATGACTCCTCAGAAATCTTTCAATTACTCACAACTATTTAAAGCATTCTGAATAATCACTGAAAAAAACATACTTGATGACTGATAAATAAATCACTAGTTGATTCTGAAAGCATACAACTACATTTTGTTACCATATTAGTATATATACTGAACTATACAAATTAAGACTATATTTGCATTTACAAGAGCAGCTTCAACAATCACTTATGGTAAATTAGCAATAGATTTCTATTAACTTTCACCAAAACTTGTCCAAGCTAAAAAAATTAAAAAAGAGAGAAAACATTAGCACAACTGCCAACAAGGCTATGGTCTCTACATAAGACCTGTTTTCAAAAAAAAGTGACAGGAAACTGCCAAGGAAATTATTTAGTTTCTCAGAACCACAGGCAATAATGTACTTTATTAGTTTTCAAATTGCTAGGAATTGGGGATTTCAATTAAAAGCTGGCATAATAAATCAATAACACATGACTAACACTAGAGTAAAAGTAGATTCCACTTTGTACAGACTGTGGGATTTTGGTGGGAAATTTTATTGAGGCTTCACTATCTCCATCACTAGCACCATTAGTAGATAAACTCAATAAAGGACTACATTCTCAATCTTACTAGAAATAACAATTAAAATATATAGTGTGTTACAGTTTCACAAAAAAAGAAAAAAATTAACTCTGTTGCATATAGTAAAGCCCCTAGACTAACCCCTGAAAGTAAGAAGCTCTGCTAGAAGCCTTTTTTTCATACCCAGAGCCCACTGAACTGGGACAACACTTGGGAACAGACCGGTATTCATCTTACAGCTTGCATTCCTGTTCTGCTTTTTCCAGTCAAGATGAGGATCGATCCCCAGAACAGAAGTCCTCTAAAGGTATGTCACAACATTACCTCCCACACCAACAGACCTTAGCACCGATTAGTTCTCACCTACTGCTGTTGCCCAAACTCTGCCATGACTCCAGGTACAAGACTCCCAGCATGCAAAAGGCATTTCTGCCTTAGAGGGCCTTAGACAGCAGCCAGGCTGAGACTGCCACAGCACAGACACTTTATTGCCTGACACACACAGAAAACATCACCAGAACCAGAAATCTTGAAGGAGCTGAGGCTTTTGCCATCACTGTGGCAAGAAATCAGTGTTGTGTTGTTGAGGTGCACAGGCCCTCTCAGAAACCACAAGAGTAAGAGGGGACTGGGGTACATGCCACAATATATTTATTACATGGAGAAGTCTCCCGTGCTCACTTGAAGCAAATACAACTGAATGAATTAGCTGTATTAAATGGAGGTGGGAATGAGGACACAAAGGTAGGAAGCACTGATCTGCAGCTCTATGGACAGGGACCTGCAGCTCTGCAGAGAGGTACTGCACCTGGGCAGGGCTCCTGAGCAAACAAGGGACAATTGTCTCCTCATCAGCACACAAGAAATATTATCTTCTTTGGTATTCTCAACCACAGCAACAGCCTTTTTTTCTGGGCACAGCCCTGGAGAAACAAAATTTAAAGCCAGACAGCCCAAGGCAACCCTGCACGTTGTGCCTTCTGAAAGCTGACTCCTCGGGCTCCCTGCGCCCTGGCCATCGCACAGAGACAACACACGCTGACAAAGTGACACTAGCACACAGGCCAGCAAGGCATGAGCAAGAGCAAAACTGCTACTGACTGCTGCATTAGTGTGAAACACTAAAGACTAAGCTTTCCATGGAATCACTGTCATGAACTACAGATGGAAACTTACACTTAATTGTCTCTCTACAGAAAGGAACTCAGCAGCCAGTCTGTCAGTGAAAGCAACAGGACCTTGTAGTCCACTGTCAGAAACTGAGAGAGCAGCCAGTAATAGGAAGGAAGATTCATAAAAGGGATCCAGAAAGCAACAGGAAAAAACGGTCCCTGCCACAAGGAGAAAGAAGATGCCAGAGATAACCTCACACTGTGTAGCAACCTGCCACCTGATTGCAAAATGGACCACGTCAACAGATGATGGGAACAGACCCTATGAAAAACGGGCTTGCCACGAGTGCATCTCATCAACCTGCAGCAGCTGAGACTTGTCTCTTTCAAGCTTTGTCAATGTTGTGCATCTCACCGTGCTAACACACAGCCATTTCAGGAGCAGCAAAGCCTCTACAGACCTATGCAGTGTGTTGACAGGGATGTGTACGCACGGTCAGACACTTGTGTATGTACATGAGAGACTTTTCCTCGCCCCAGACAGATTTCCTGTGCAAGGCAGGAACCACCATTCGCAAACAGAATCTCAGTATGAGATCGACATCGACACCCACAGTTAAACCTTCTGTGTGTCTGCAACCCTGTGTTTGGAGAAGGCCTGGCAGGAAAAAGGGTCCCTACAGATCTAAGGATTTTAAAAGCCCCCCATAAACGGATCTCTTTCCTACTTGCACGGAAAAAGCTGCCCAGCCGCAGCTGTGCAGCTGCACGGTGCTCCGAGGAGAGGGGGCATCGGGTCCCTCTCAGACAACAATAACCCCAGATCACCAGCTCCACGGCTGAGCACAAGAGACTGCGACACGGCGGCGCGGAGCCCGGGATCCGGCAGAAGGCAGGCACTGCCGTGTCAGTGCCAGCCCTCAGCAGATTCTTCTGCGGGCTGCAAGCGAGGAGGGCCAGGGACCCCCGGATACTGCCCCAGCCGCGGCCCCGGAGCGGGATCCCGGCGGGGCTGCCCACAGGTGCTCGCTCCCCTGCGCTGCCCCACGGCCAGGGAGCAGGGGGGCAAGAGAGCCTGAGAAAGGCGATGTCGGAGGCAGGGGGACACGAAGAGAGGGGGTACCGAGAGGAAGGGGATGCCTGAGGCGGGGGCCCGGAGGGCAGGGTGCTTGCCCCGGAGGGACACACGTACACACGCGCACAAACACACACCGCTCCATCCCCGACCGTCCTGGCGCCGAGACACTCCCGCCGCCGCGGCATCGCCCGGCACCAGAGCGAGCCAACCTGTTTCCCCGCGAAATCGGCTGCGGCGCCCAGCGCGGGCGGGCGGGCGGGCGGGAAGGCGGCCCCCGCGCCCCCTCCCCGGCTGCCTCCCCGCGGGGCGCGTCGCAACCCCCCGGCCGGGGCCGCGCTGCGGCAGCCGTACCGTGGGCAGCAGCGGCTCCATCTGCGCCCCTTGGTCCTGAGTCTCCATGCGGCGGCGGCGGGGCTGCGGCGGCGCCCCCTCCCCGCCGCCCGCGGGCCGGGGCGCTCCCCGGGCGCTGCGGGAGCCGCTGGGCTGCGCCGAGCTCGGGGCTCGCTCCGCGCTCCCGGCTGCGCGCTCCCGCCGCGGATCAGGCGGCGCGGAGGCAGGAAGCGCGCGCCAGTCACATGGCCGCGCGCACCGCCGGCCCCGCGCGGGGGGGCAGGAGCCGGAGCCACCTGCGGGATGCGGGATGCGGGATGCGGGATGCGGGATGCGGGATGCGGGATGAGGCCGCTCCCGCCGGGCCGGGCCCGCCTCTCCCTGCGCACCGGCACCCCGCGGGCGCTGCAATGGGAGCGGGGAGCGGAGGGATCGGGCCCCGCTAACCGCTGGGTGAGACTATAGAAAACACCACACACAGCTCAGAAGTTTAGTACTTTACGCCAAGCTTCAGCCGCAGGCTCCCCAGCACTGCTGCTTCAGGGCAGTATTGGGCCAAGACTTGATTTAGCCAAAACCAGAAAAGTACCAGGAGACAGTGATCCTTCACTCGGTCCTCCCTGACTTCGACCCTTAGCTACAGACAGAACCTTCAAGAGAGTCTTGCCTCTCTCCCCACTATGATAACCCCACCATCCCCTTCTACCTGCAAATCACAATCATATCAGAATACCATATTTTTCAGTATAGGGTTAGTAGGAGTCTTACCTTCTTTTCCACCCAATTTTATCATTCAAGCCTGCTACACATTTGGCTTCTCCTAGTCTATCTGGGTCTGCATCTCAGTGGTTACATTCAGCTATACCAAAACCCCAACAAGCTACACAAATGGTTGTCAAAGCCTAAATTTGCTGTACAAATGGGAATAAGAAGTTGAGTCTCCACAGTATTTGCGGAGAACTAAGAATGAGTGTGACACTGCCTACCAAAACAAACAACTGAGCTAGAGAAGTTTATATTTTCATCACTTCCCAGTTTGATGAAAATCTTCCAAAAAAAAAAAAAAAGCCCATCCAAACCTGTGTGCATAAAAATCAAAGTTGACAGAGATTTGATTATGAAAAAACACTAGCAAGTAAACTTGTATCTCCCTGTTAAATTAATTTCCTTGCCAAAGCAGCAGGCCATGCCCTACATTTTGGATATCCTTTGCAGTCTAAAAGTAGAT
This sequence comes from Motacilla alba alba, assembly GCF_015832195.1. Lineage (NCBI taxonomy): Eukaryota > Metazoa > Chordata > Aves > Passeriformes > Motacillidae > Motacilla > Motacilla alba. Next base: position 16,859,552 of record NC_052022.1, on the reverse strand, counting down.
CAATAAACAGCTTCACTAAATCTGATTAATTTCCTCTGCCATGGGACATGCTCTTCAAGTCTCCCAGAGATCTTCCAGGTTGAATTACTTGTACATCAGCCAAGCAAGACACAGAGCTGGGGAAGCAGTATGAAGGAGAGGGGAGTCCAAGCTGATTCTTACAAAGAAGGGGGCTATTTTTCTGAGTTACAGCTGAGATTTTTTTCTTTGAAGTGACACATATATTTAACACTGTACAGAAAGACAGACAACAGATATGGCCCAGGTTCTGGGACAAAGGCGAGATGTGTATTTTCACAACATGATTACAGAGCTACAGTAATTAACACAGGAGGCCATTCAGGTCACTAGAGTTAAGGCTGTGTCAGCATTTGTGCAGTAAAACCCTATTTGTAGGAGCTTATAATTAAGCTATGAAAGTCATGATGAAGCTGGGAAAGAGTGTGTTTAAAAGTGATTTTCCTCCTTTAAAGAAAATAGATTTAAAGTGAATATACCACCTGTAAAGTCAGAAAGACCAAAAGCTTTCAGGCTACAGACATTTATTTCAATGAAGATTAGTATAAGCACCTTAGTCTTCTCTCCTAAATATCTCAAGCTTGTCCAAGAGCATTTTTTCAATAGGTACTGCAGTTCTTCAAGCTCAATGGCATTTATACATTTTTCACTCCCCAAAATATTCCCTCAAAACATACTCATCCACATAGACACATCTAGTAAATGTAAAGCCCAAAACCAACTCAGATACTGTGTACACGACACTGCTCCCCCAACAATTCACAGTGAAAAACAGGATCAAGACCACAAGCCCCATGCTCAGGAGTTACAAGTGATTTACTGAATGGATCATCCAAAGAGAGTTAGGATCAGCCATGTAATTGTTTTTGCAAAGGTTTTTTGTCAGAGTGCTTTACAGTCAGGACTTCACCATTATGGAAAAATAGATGAAATATGGAAAAAGTTGGTTTAATAACAAACCTCTCCAAATTATTCTGTATTGTCCTGCTTCACACACATAAAAACACCACAGACTTCCATAGCTACAAAGCCACACTTGGATAGCCAAAGTGGGAGTCATTCTTTTGGCAGCTGTGACAAACATGCTTCAGTATGAAGGTCCAAAATGTTGAATCCAAAACTCCGAAGCCAAGGGCTTTGCATATACAAAAGTGGAAAAGATGAAGGACCTTGCTGAAAATTCTGTTTTTAATCAAACATAACTAAGCTATTTTTGTAACATTATCACAGTATATCACATCAAAAAGAGAATTAAGAGAAAGTAATATTTATTCTCTAGTTGATTTATAATTGAATTTGAATTCTGTTTTGCCTTACTTCACTTCTTTCACTATTGCATCTGATTGTAAGCCATACTTCCATGTCCAGCAATTTTGTTAGCATTACTCTATTACAGTAGTAATTTCGTTTCTCATCCCAAAAGAATAAGCTTTTAAAATAGGGCAGGCTTGGTTTCCAGTTTCAACTTTTAGTACACAACTAGGTGTTATTTTCAAGCTTTTGTACATGAAAGGTATAAAAAGAGAGAGTTCTCAGGTCATCAAGAATTGGAGAAACTTCATCACAAAAGCAGGTGTGAAATCATGACATGCAGATACACTTCAGTTGTAAGATTAAGAATACTTAGGAGATGCTATCAAAGAAATAATTTTGGGGCATATTTATGTCAGACTGTTTTTTTTTTCTTTATATATATTTCTAGTGCATTGGATAAATGAAATAGTGAGTGTTTCTATGTTCAGTTTTATAGTGATAAAACTCCTGAAGCAAACGTCAATAGAAAAAAGGGGAAATATTGTTCTTGTTCAATAACATTCTGAATTTATGTCAGAAACTGACCTGATCCCTGCCTGGTGTCAGCTTTCATAAGAAATTAAAGACAGCAAAAGTTGAATTTTATTCTTCTCCTTCCTCAAGCTGCCTTTTGCCCCCTTGGCCTGCAGCAAGCCAATATCTCAGATGTTCTCCCAAGTCACGGGGAATGTGTTCAACCCCGCTGAAGAGAGGTTTTGTTCCTCAGAAGCTGTTCACAAGGGGTATGCTTTGTATATAAGCTGAATTACATTCGAAAGGCTCAGAACATTCTCAAAGTACTTTGTAGGCCTATAGTATAGATTTTGGAGGCATATACCCATCTGTCTGGGTTTGACATAAAAATGGTCAGGGGTGTAAATAATTCCCACTGTCTTGAGCCTCACTGAGATAGCCCTGTTTATACAAAAATAGATGTGTGATTAGAAGCAGCAGAAAAAGACCTAGAAATCACAGAGTTCAAGCTGATGAGAGGGTTTCTTGTCTAAAGAGCACTTCTAAATTATCAGGAAGGTGAAGAATTATCGCTTCCTCCACCTAAGTCCCAAGAAGGTATTCTGATATAGTAAGTGATGCTATATATATGGGTGTATTTTTATATGCACATAAAAGCTGTCACAGAATCCTAGCATCACTTACTAGCCCAGTACCACTCACATTTTTACTGTCATTCTTTTCTGTCAGTTTTCATTTTGTGACCAGTATATAGCTATAATTTAAAATAAATTCTTTATTTAAACCATTTCTCTGAATACAATTCCTGTTCTAGGAAGACATCCTGGGAGTATTGGCTCATCTCCCAGTTTAGCCATAAAATATGTCACTCTACCAGGATGGAGGGGGGTAGGAATTGCTACTAAGCAAGAGTGAAGTCCACAGAGCTGTTAGTTACAAACCTGAACATGAGAACTATTTACTTTTAAATGTCCCCATAGCAGAAATATGCTTGAAGCCTAATTCATTCATTTACATATACATCCAATAGTCTCAGCATGTTCTTAATTCCAAAAAGAACCTGCACTCTGTCAGACCTAAAGTGGTTGCCAGTAGATTTTAGCAACATAGTGAACAATTTCACACAATATTCAGAATCAGAAAGGACTGGGGTTAGATCAGTTTGCCCTCTCTTGATTCCTGCCTAAGCTCAAGCCTCAGATACACTGGTAAATAAAATGCATGCACAATACACATTAATTTGAATGCTCATACTGTGCATATTTATCATAAACATATTTCATTAATGAAGGGAAACCTTTTTGAAAGCTGCAAATTATTTTCAGCTTGTTACAGGTTATTCCTATTTCAAGTAAAACCGCAAATTAATTCCTAAGCTTCTGGGGGAAACAAAATAACTATCAAGCAGTCAGAATCCTTTTCATTCTCTTTTTGTCTTAATGACCATAGAAGATGAAATACTAATGGGTGGACCTCTCAAAATAAAGTGGGTGGACTACTAAAATAAATATGTGAACTACCTTTTCATATGGAGAGGAACATCCCACCGATATAACCTATTCCTAACACATTTTTTTCTCTGTAATTAGAGAAACTATTCTGACAAAAAGGTAAAAAAGGGGAGGGGAAAAACACAAATTCTGGCAGCAGTGTTTCCTCTCTCCATTCTTCCTCCCTAAATGAAGATAAATAACCATCTGGATCATTGTACTGCCTTTGTGACAGGTGGTACTCAGTTATGTTTCTCATTTGATTGGAAAGTGGTAATGGCTCTTTAGCAGCTCTTTCTTTTGCTAATACACTCTGCCTGAAATAATTTACTCTAAGTTAATTCATTTGAAATATGATCCAAAAAGATTCAGTGCTATGGGGATGTATTCTTCAGTTGCAACATAATCTCTTTTTTTCTATTGGCATTCAAATTAGAAAAAAGTGCTCTAATAATTGTTTCACTAATATAACTTCTCACATTGTTCAGCCAAAAGAAGTAATGCCAATGAAATATGTCTGTGTCCACAGCCCAAAACTACAACTCCTATGACATGGGGAGACAATCTGTGTTGGTAAAGAGCACCAAATATTTGTTACTTTCTTAATTTTCCCCAAAATGGATCCTCTACCAAAGGTCATGAATTTTATGGTATTCTGACTCTAAGCTAGGCCTCTGACTTTTGCTGTAAGGTCAATATTAGAGAATACTATTTTACATTTTAAACTGAAATTAAGATGTGTTAGAGACTCTTAAAATAATACATGTAATTAATAATTATATTAGTTTGCTAATTATTAAGATAGCCACTCTTTCTAGGCTTATTTTTCAAGTGAAAGAAATTCCTCAGACATATCATCCATTTAATCCTGCTTTGTAAATAAAATATGTTGAATCAGGCCCTGATTACTCACTGACCTAAATAATACTTCAAAAAGATTAAGCTATCTTAATTTAAAACCTGCAAGGAGGGACAATATATTGTTTCTTGCTCAGTTACTCTAACAGTAAAATATAACTACACATTTATTTTTCAGATGTAAGATAACATTTATCTAGATTAAGCTTCAAGTGGTTGGATTTTCCTACAAGTCTTACTTTGAGGCCCAGAAGTCCTCTTGCATGAGGAATGGTTTCCTTATATAGCACTGTGTAAATATTTCTCTTCCTTTATGGTGCTTCTAATTCTCTGCATCTAATCCTCTGCACCACTGTCCTGGCTCCTCTGAAGTTTCCAATTTGCACAGGAACACCACAACATTGCAAAACTTGGCCTGACAGTGCAGCATCAGGAAACCAGAGCATCAGCCTTTGACCTGCGGATCATCCCCTGTTTTCCACTTCATGAAACATGATTGTTCCCTTGAGCACTGCACCGCGAGAGAGATCCTAACTGGGGCATCTGCAGGGTCAGATGATGGTTATTGGGAGAGATGGATGAGGCTGGACGCGGTTTTGTTTGTTTGCAATATCTGAAATTTGCAAGTACATACTACAGTGTTACAAAGTGCATATATCTACTTTCAGCTTTGGAATCCTTGTCATATTCTTTGTCTGGTGCTTGCCTTAGACCATAATCACTTCAGCAGAGAGTTTATCAGCCTCCGTAGCAGACCAGACTGATCATGTGGCCTTACTGTGATTGAGCCAAAGGCACAAAACTTCAAACAGAAGCTTTTCTGTTGGTATTCGTGAAACTATAGAAATAACTGTATAAAATTCATGAACAGAAATATTTTGCACATATACCTAAGACAGCAAAGCTATCTCTGCTAGTCCCAGAAAGAGAAGCACTGAGCTGTCATGCTGTACCCATTTTTCTCATTACATCTTGGGTAAGATGCGTTATCCCAGCTGCTGGGATTTTCAACTTGGTCTTGAATTGCAGGCAACTGAAGAGATTGTTTGCAACACTACTTAAGCCAAATCAATTACTCCTGGCAGAAAAAGCACCCACCTCCTCTTCAGGTTTTCCAAATACAAAGTTCATTCAAGTCGCTTCAAATCTAAATAGAGAAAAAGGAGAGAGGAAAAAAACTGCATGGAAAATTATCTTTTAATTACAATGTTGAAAACAGAGCCCCAAAAATTACAATTATTTCAATAAAAATCCCAGTCTAGACTGCATATAACCTGGAAGTTTCTCAGTAAATCAAAGCAGTGCTACAGGTAATGTATGGAGCTCACAATATAGTTCCCTCTCTGTCCATCACCATTGATAGGAGCCCAAACGTGGTATCATGGAGTTTGCTTAGAAGGTAAGATCATTTTCTCCTCTTTTGGGAGCATCTCTGAGATAACATATAAAATTGAATGTACTACACTTACTATACTTTCTAATCACACATTTTTACACCCTAAATGGCCTCTTTGCTGTACACAAGATTTTAAAAACAAACGCTTTAGAAATTACATCACATGACAATTGTTCATTGCAAGCATGTTTTACTGTTTTCATAATTTGCAGTACTAGATTTTCACAAAAACTAGATCCACATGTAGTGCATTACTAATAAAGATGACGGTTTTGGCTTTACAAATGCTTCTTTTGTTTCAAAATACCACCTTTGTCAGTTTTGCTGCTCAAACCCCCTACATAGAGGGGAAAACGTTTGCTGTGTTTATACTGACCTGCTAATGAAATAGAAATACACGTTCTTCTTATTTTTTCACATGCTACATTTCCAGACAAAAAAAAATCTTACCTGAAATCCGGGATCTTGACTGGCTTGCCATTTCACAAGAGCAGCAGCTGGCATAAACTGGCAGAGCTCCAATACAGTCAAATGGGGTTTATGAGATGAAAGTGCATTCTTTACTGAAGTAGCCAACTCAATTCAAAAGCAGGAATTTAAAAAGGAACTATTTGAAAAAAATAGCTACAAAGAAGTAACTATTCTTTTTAAATTTAAATACTGTAAAGCTCAGCTTTTAAATTGCGCAAAGAGAACACGTTCATCCATGTTCCCCAGCAGGCAGGTAGTGGGGACACAGAAAGTGAAATCTTCACTGAATGACTAGCCTCATGTAAGCCAGTGATACCAGTTCCTTGGTTTTGTAAGAATTTTGCCTTATTAAGACACTTTTGGCCTAAAGAGTAGTGATCAGTGATGCAAAAGCTAACTGCAGACAGTTAGTGTGTAAGTGACTCTCATTTCCAGCCAGTCACTTTTGGGACGGGTCCTGTGTCTAATGCTCAAGTGCTTAACATTGATGAGCTCCATGATGGGACAGACTGAGCCCTCCTGAGGCTCATGGAGAGTTCATGGCAAACTGGAGGAGTGGACTGACAGAAACCTCATGAAGCTTAGTAAGAAGTGCAGAGTCCTGTACCTGGGATGGGTCAGCTTTATGGGGTGAATTAACAAAATCACAGCCAGCAAGTGCAGGAATGGGATTATTCCCCTTGGCACTCACAAAGCCACATCTGAAATGTGTAAAAATGCTCTGGTTTTGGGTCCCCAGTACACAGAGGAAGATCAACAAACTGTCTGTTCAAATTATATACTTACAGCATTGTCAGCTTAAATTTACTAGAACAATATATATTTCATATACAGAAAAAGGCATTTCTCAGCTATAATAACTCACATCTCCCTAAGGTAAACATTTAAAATGATTCATGACCTAGGAGTACTTGTTCTTCTCCAAAGACTTCAAAAGGATTTCACACAAATTTCTCAGATACCTTTAGCCACATTTGAGTCATCTAACACTGTCAGAGTAACCCGCTCCAAGCTGTCTTGCATTACACATGAAAAAAGAAAGATTACTTACAAAGTAAATAGCAGCATAATGTCTGAATTCCAATTGTTTATCCAATTTTGACCAAAGGTAAACACACCAACCACAGAACTGAGTTCAAAACTTATGCTTATGATAAGAAGGTTTAAACTCAAGTACTCCCGCACTTTCCTCCTTGAGATGAAAAAAATATAATATTAAAATTCTGATTATAAAGAGAAAACTGAGGAGTACTAACACAGCAATATTCAGGAATTATTTTTGTGACATTAAAAATATAGGTTAAATGGTTTATATTAACTTTTACCAAAGCAGTAGACAACTCCTGTTTGAGTTCTGAGAAATCTTATCTGTATGTCTATGGACTTCTAAGACAGGGAGTGTAGGGTTTCTGTATCTCATTTTTTATAGGGTCTTTAAAACCACTAATAGATTTTTTAAAGGGACAGAAGCCATTTAGTACATGCAATCTCTTTACATTTCTGCAAATACCCTATTATTAGTAGATTTGTAACTGTCAGGACCCAGCTGCAAATTTACTCCATAGTCATTGCATTACACCCAGAAATGCTCTAATCTGAGGAATCATTGCCTGTTCCTAAAAATCATGGCCAATGTGTTGACACAGGCAAAATATTTTACCACCTGTCAGCAGGACCAGAAGCCACCAAAGTTTCCAGAGTTCCTCTAATACTCCCACTGCATGCATGAAAACACATTAAAGTGAAAGTGTGAGGTTATCAGGACCACCTGAAGCATCAAACATAAATATCACACTGAGACAACTGCACTGTTGCAAAAATGCCTTGAGGCACTGCCACATAATTCAGCCTTGGTGTCAGGCTGTGTGTTGAGAAAACAGGGATGGACTGATTAAAGCCTTGACCAAAATTATTATATAAACTGTGCTTAACATCTCAAACAGAGACTGTGGGACACTAGTATCTCAACTGGCAAAAGGAACTAAGATAGCTTCTCGTCTCCCGTGTGGCTCCCACTCTGACATGTGCACATCAAAACAGGATCATGGCACAATTTCCCCCCAGTGTCTTCATTCCCAAAAAGAGGAAATTGTCATGGGGAAGCTGTAGTGCATCACAGACAAGAGAAGAGGGACACCAAGAATGCAGTTCTTGATCCCAGTTACCTCAAGAAGCACTTATAACAGAGAGACTGGAAAGTGCATGGAAGTCAGAGAGTTCTCAGGAGAACAAATTGTTTTGCCCTGCCCTAAGAATCAATGGTCATCAGGATAGTCCTGCAGGACTCAGCTGTAAGATAGTCACATCTCTAATGTCTGGCAACACACCTGGACCACTTTCACAAAACCTGTATTTTGCTTGAAGTTTGCTGCCTTTTGCTAGACCACATGAAAAGAGCACGTGTTCAGCGGTGAACACTTTTGCCTACCACACTGAGAGGTGTTTTCTGTCCATACAGAAAACTTATGTTTCCAGACTCATGTTTCTGAGACCAAGCTACAACTACACAACTTGAATCATATTTAGAGTTCACAGGAGGTTAACATGTTTAGGGGAAGAGCACTTTTTTGTATGCCAGTGCTCCTAGCATTGGAGATAGTTTATATTTTGCTATATTTCTTGGTGTAATTTCAGAAAGTATAACTCTATTTCTATCACTGCAGCACACTCAATCATATCTGATCCACATCTAAATTACTAAGATGGCAGGGAACTGCAGTAGCACCAAGCACACTGTAAACCATCCCTCTCTGGAGGAATTAGTCTAACTTCCATTTCCCTGATAGCTACCATGACAGCCTAACTGATGAGCAACTCCCTGTAAGATCTTCCATGATTGTTTATGTTTTGAGAACATTCAAAAGGAGCAAATACAATGAAGATCGCACCATTGCATTTCCACATGATTCTGTAGGTCATCTTCAAAAACTTCAAAAAATTACTGGAAAGGGTTTTAGCAAATTCAACATGGAAGCTTTAGCATTTCCCCACAATGAGAAAAATTGTAAGGTGTGACAATATGTAATTCCATATTGTAATATTTTATTCAATACTGAATTTGAATAACAAAATTTAAACAGATTTTCTAATACATAAAAAGAAAAACGGCTTGTATAACAAAGATAAATCTAGCCCCAAGATACCCTTGTGAGTAATTGTCACAAGTTCTGCCATTTCTTTTCATTTGTGCACAAACCCTTGGGTGAGTACATTTTCACCTTAGTCGATTGCTGCTGTTTGGCCAAATCACAAGGCTACCATCAATCAGAAAAGAATATAATTTAATGCCTACAGGTAGTAAAAAACAATTTAATGGAAGACATTTTTCTCTCCCTTACGAAGTGCCTGTAATAAATTGCCCATTTTCCAGGCAGGACAGTTCAGGAACATATCACCAGGCTGGCTTAAATACATGAAAACCTTCCACCCTGTAGTAAACGCCTGCCGGGGATATTAAATAGAAGGAGGAAAGGAAGATTTTCCAACTACTAATGAATTTGCTGTCAAAAAAGAAAGAATCCACTGTCCAAATTTTATCTGCAGAAAAAGCATGAAGAACTCCAAGACACAGGGATATGGCCACCATCTATGGTCATTTAACACAATCATGATTACATCGCAAGAGCAGCTTGTCTCAATTCACAAAATGTACTTTGCACAGCTTTTGGTAACTGTGCAAAGCCACGAACCTTAGAGCAAAGAGCTTTAGAGCAATGTCAAAAGGCAATTCCATATTTGTCTGAAAGTCCACATATTGGTGAATTATCTGAAACACAACATTCAGAGCTATAAGAATAAGTTGGTTCTGTAACCACAGATGGAGGCCTGACAGGTTCAGAACACTTGAAAAAAGGGTCCTTGCTGTAAATCTCATCTGCCATTGCATACAGTCAAGATTATTTTGATAGCTATTTATTTTTATAGATAGATATATGTGTGTGTATATATGTACAGCTTTTTCTTTTGCAAATTGCAAAATATTTCTACTGCAAATTGCAGTAAAAACATACAATCTTTGCAGTGTATGAATGCAAGAGATCAGATTAACTGTTGTTCTTCCATGGCATTATTATGGGAGGTTTCCAACAGAAAGCATATTGGCCACTGGTTGGGTTGTGATATTTGCTAACTAGTGGCCAGACACAGAAAAGGAGGTGTCAGTGTGCAGCAGGCTCATTCCATACTGCCGAACAAGGTGCAGAATTCTGAAGTCTCACCTTCCCCTATCACTAACACAGAGACAGTGAAAAAGTTGACACAAAACACAGAGCAGAAAGACCCTGCAGTAAGCTGAAGTTGGTTTACCCTTTCCTAATAAAAATTGACCCAAGACACAGCAATATTTTTTAATTACAAGTCCACCTCAAAATTAGACATGAAGTTAAGGGTTTTCCTCTCAAAGTGTATATAGATAATTATGGAAACTGTTAGTTTTTCCAGATGATGCCAGACCTTATCCAGCTGACCCAGTTTCACTTAAATGGAAGAAGTTCTTACCTGCCTCAAAGTGGTGTGAAGAAGCAAGGCAGTGCAGCACGGCGCAGATGAAAGGTGACAAAAAGTAATGCATGCCACTAACTATCACTCCCTGCCCACTTAAAATCCTTCTGTATCTAACAACTCTCTGCCAGCCATGAAGAGAAATGAGGTACCACTCCAATTAGTAATACACAGTCGGATCAGTAACTAAATTAATAGTGAGTGTCACTTGTATACATAAATTAATAACTGAAGTTTGATCAACTAAGAAAAACAGTAAGATACCCATATAACCATGTGTCCCATCCCCCTTCAAACAGGATTAGAAAACAAAGCCAATTCTATGTGACACTCAGAAACTGGTTAAGTGCACTAAGATTAAGTAAGTTTGAACGGCTGCAGTATCATAGGGAAAGATGGAAAAATAAGAAGAGGGATAGAAGCAATTTCTATAGTTAGTTTTCATTTGCCTTGTATGTTTGCTGCATCTAAGTCACACCTTGAAACAAGCCCATCACACTATGCCTACAACTGATGGTTTTCCCCAGAGTTCCACTTTTAAGCACATACTGCAACTACACCTCCAGAATTTCAGGTCAGAGATGGTAATTTAGTCTTGCCCTCAGCACAGTGATTGAGGGCCAAGTGCCAAACCCAGCCCTGACTTGGGGCTGGATTTTACTGGCATTTCCAGTGCCAGTAAAAATTGTCAAACACAAAATGCAGCTGTCTAAGGTCAAGTCCCAGATGTTTTGTTCAAGTAAAGCACAGATGATCTTGACCTCAAGAAAACTGAATGTGACATTCATGTCATGGGCTAGTCAAAAAACAGGGTTCCTACAAGAAAAGCAGGAGCTATTTCTTTTTGAAGGAAGATTTAAGGCCTTTGGTGAAACTGTACCTTTAAAGCAGATAGGAGCTGGTCTCAGATAACTTTAAATAGTACAGAATTTCCCCAGAACCATGGGGTATTGCAAAATATGAATTGTTGACCACAAGTAATTTTTAAAAGCAACATAGTGGTCGTTCAACATTACTTACAGCATTCGGCTTTTTTCCATGCTTTCTCTGAGCTAACCAAACTGAGCGATTGTATCTTAATTTCACATTGATACAGGACTTCCAGAAGAATGGCTTCTTTTTAATATATTGCATCTGCCTGAAGCTAAAAAGTAAGGTCAACAAATTTTAAAAAAAAAAAAAAAAGAAAAAGCCAGAATTCTTCAGCAGTTCCAGAACGATCCCTTAGCAAAGCTTAAGATAAATTTCTCCTCAAAAGTAGCTCGAGAGGCAACATGTCTAAGAGACGTAGGATGTGTGTGTGTCTGTTTCATCTATAAAACCTCCCTTCCCAGTCATACAAAAAACAGTCTCAGCTGTTACCTAGTCGTTTGCATCCTCCTAGGTTAAAGACCTATCCTGGAATACCTTGTGCTGCCGGTGCCGTGGGCTTTAGTGCCACTCAGTGTTCAAATGGCACAACTGCAGGGAGCTGCTCCACCAGGGCGCCCAGCAGCTTGAAACGAAGCGGAATGGTACTCGACTAATTCATAGAGAACAGCGGATTTTAGAAAAGAGGCTGATGTTAAGCCTTCGTTTGGTCTCAGCCTTAGCCTCAATGCTTCTGTTGAAAAGCCGCAGTGGGATTTTCGGAGGAAATGGACATTCAGCCTGAAATGGCATGTCACGGCCATGAAAAGTAAAGAAATTGCCAGAAGAGGAGGGGAGAGTGAAAGAACTTTGCAGGACATAGGAGACAAGACAAAGTCGGAGGAAGCAAGAAGAGACATTCAGCAAACACATGCAAGGAGAAGAAGGAGCAAGTGAACACAAAGAGAATGGGACAATGTAAAAAACTATTGGGAGAAGTCAGGTAAGTTATTACTGCTTTGTGGCTCACCTGGGCAAAAACTCATCTTCACCAAAATACATGTCTTGAATTTAACCTAAGAGATGGAAGCAATCCCATATAGTATATTTCTTTATTCTGCCTCTTCCTCCTTCCTGATTCACATTAATTATTTTTGTTATTTTAGGATGGGTATTTTCTTTTTTTTAACCTAAAAAAACCCTCAGACAATACACTTTTGAAACACCTTGCCAAAATAAATTCTGCTATCAATATCCTTTCTAAATGAAAGACAAACCAAAAACTAGCCGAGAAAAAAATATCAGATCTATCAACAGTAATTTCCACAAAAAGAAATGTCTTACAAGAAGTTTCCATAACATAAATAGAAGTTACAATCAGAGAAAAAAATATTTTCTCCCAGTCCAAAAAATATACAAAAACTAAAATCGTGAACAGAAACTAAAACTGAGTAGGAGTTCCTGCTTATTGCAAAAGAAAAACATTATTTGTCCAAACAAAATAAGATGAGGTTAAGAAACATCCTGAGAATCAAACAAGCCAAAGTTACCATAAAATACTGGAAACATTTTGCACAGGGATGCTCAGACTGCCCATAGGGGATGCTGTCACACCCTGCCCTGCCAGCCTCACCTGAACTACACAAACACTAATGCTGGCAAGGGGCAAATCACCAAAGGGCTGCATTGTGAGAAATGTTATTTATAATACATGGAGATACCATCATCACACACAACAGCTAGCATGAAGCATCACAATAAAGACAGTTCCTTTAGCAGATTAAGCCCTCAAAAAAATTGCCAATCTCAGAAACACGGAAGAGCACAAAGTCCCCCTCGGCTGGCCTGAGGACATCACGTGTCTGCCAGAGAAGATGGGCTGCTGCAGTATGGCATCACAAAAGGGTGCTGAAGGAACACAAACTGTTTGAGGCTTGTCTTCTCTTTTCTGCTTGAATTTATGTAAAATCTCTAATGAATAGAAGTTAATTAGCTACACTTAAGACTGATATACAACTACAGCCATAGGGAATAAACAGGTTCACCAGCTGCTGTATTACTTTAACTATACTGTAAATTGCTGCATGCTATTAACATGCTCTCCTGGCTTCAATAAAGAAAATCTTATTGAAATCAGTAGCACACATTTCCTATTTCAGTGAGACATTGCAAAATTAAAATGATATGTAGTAAAAACAATATGTGTGAGCCACCTGCTTACTGTATGATAGAATAGATTGGCATAGAATGACAGCTGCTGCACAGCCAACATTTCAGATACTGTACTACCTTGCCAACTGGACTTAAATTCACACACGATTTCCTTGACTAGCACTGAATGAATTTTTGCTGCTATAAATATGCATTGGCAATTGTGATGAATCATCCTGGGTACTAAGGGTCATTGTTAATTCAAATACATCAAGAACCATATCCAATGCAAAAAGCCTCCAGAACAAATATTGATTAGTCCAGACTGTTTTGGTGACCTACCCGTAAAGAACATGTCTTGACCCACAACAAAGGGTAATGAAGCCTGCAGGGCTTGCTGGATGTTCATAGCACAAAATGCTCAATGTTAAAACCAAAATACTAATCAATCATCACATGGCTCCTCACACTAGCTTGGAGTCCATGAAAATTGCCATCATCAAGACCTTACAGCCTTATTTAAGCACTTAGAGCCACATTCAGAGAGCCTAAACTCCCTAATTTCTTACACTTATCCTAGCCTATGCTACATCTGCATTTTGTTTTTAGCAGACTCAAGGCAGGTCTCAGCTCTGCCCCTAATCTGGGCTATCTGAATCCCTTTTCAAGACTCATACGGTTCTCAGCACTGCTCAGTCACAGGAGCTTACTGAAAGGCAGGCTCCTTGATGTTGCTTCTAATTCCCATTGATTTCAATTAGAGCCATGTGTCTAATTATGTTTGCAGATCTGTTTTTGCTGGTTTTATATTAAGGGGATGCCTAGAAACAATAAACGTTTCTTTTAATCTAACTTTCTCTGCTGGCAGCTGATGTCTCAAGTCAGTGCTGACAGAAGCTCTAGCAAGGCATTAGATTCCCCTGATAATAAAATCTTGTTTGTATATATAATAATAAATACTCTGAGTTGGAATAGGAAATAATTTTGAAAGGATGAATATGATTTACAGTTCTACAACAAGCGATGATATAGTAATGTTCATAAAAGGGCAGGTTTGGGGTAAAATCAGTAATCTTTTTCAACCAATTCAAATGCCAATATCCCATCTGCTAAGTCTCTTTATTTTATATCAGTCTGCCATTTTCTCTTAGTGGTAGCATCAATAAACATTGTTGGTAATCATCTGCTTGTGCTCTAATGTGGCATATTCAGTTTCATTGAACAAAGCCAGGCTGAAGATCCCCAAAGGAAAACAAAAGTGAGTTGTTTAGTTATGATTCAGACCCATGTCTCTGATTTCAGAATGACTCAAGTTGCATAATCACCAAACCTGAACATAAATAGGTTTTATGATATACAAAGCTAAATGCTAATAGCAGCTGTTTTATTTATTCCAAAGAATTTTTCAATTACATGGGATTCTTTTCTTCATTTTGCCAAATGCAGTGGAACATTTCAAAAAAAGCCATTAATTTGAGGAGTTCACTAAAAATAGTATTTTTTGTGTCTGATGATGTATAACAGGATTCCAGCTGGAGAATACTACTTTTGATTTATGAAAGCATTTGTTTCTCTTTCCCTGCTTTCAAATAGATTTGTTATCCACAGAGATGAAATGCTGGATACCTAAGCCTAAATTGAGGTTTCCTCTAGCTGGCATTTGCCCTAAAATTCCCAAATACATCTAGCATACTAACAGTCTGCAGCCAGAGATAACCTAAAGCAAGATTACAAAGGTAAGTTTTGTTTCTCTGGCCCTGTAAAATTCCAGTTTCAATACTATAATTAATCATGGCCATTTATAGTTACAATAGGCCTGATAATCAACAGTGAAGGGAATTATAACAGGCCACTTACTCTGAGAAACTTGGAGATGATAAGCCCTGTCTTGCACAGTAACTTCAAAGCCTCACAGGTTTTGAGTTTCCATCAGGATGTTTGGGTTTCTAACAGGAACAAGTCAACAACAAACTTGAGTCCTTCTGCCTTAAAAGGCTTATCAGTAAGACCAAGAGGATCTAAAACTGTCCAGTTGTGAGACCAACCTGATACACATGTTAACATAAAGCTGGAATACCAGCCTGGAAAGCAACCTTCAGGAATTAGCTACATTTCCTGGCATTGCTTTCTTCTTCAATCAAACTTCCTCCATCTAAAAAGCCATTTCCAAAAATCTGTATTCTCTGTTATGAAAATGTTCCCTTACAGATTATTGTCAGGACAGGCAATTTTTCTCATGGCCCACCAGGCCATCAACAGACCCATGCTCCTGGCAGTCCACTGCAGAGGTGGAGGACACAGAGCTCAGCACCCCTGAGGAGCAGGAGCTCCAGGGAGGCTGGAGCAGGCTGTAACCTGCCAGTTCTGCCATGAGGATAGACCTTGTAAAACATTCTCATGCCTGTCAGCTAATACTGTACTCTGCCCTGGCATTGTAATGGAAACGGCTGTGCTTTCTGAAGGCATCATCTTTGACATGAGACATTAAACCACACATGTTTGTCATTTCTATATTTAACATCCCGATGTGGAGCCTGGGGAGGAAAGAATAGCTTCTGCTAACATAGATCAGAAATGTCTTTTGAGAGGTGGCATGTAAAACCATATCCCCAGAAAAAATGTTTAGTTATTTCTAAAAATTCTGATGTTACCACTGCTGTCCCAAATTACTAGAAAACACTTTTCAAAGGAACGACTGCAAAAGTACAAATATACTAAGTTTAAAAATTATCCTTGCACATTTGCTCAGTTACCGATGACAAAAAAAATCCATGACTTCAGCAAAGAACCACTGTTAAGGTATCAAAATCACCTAAATAATCTATTACATTTGTTCTTCAAATAATGTTATTTACTGTGGTATTTATAGTGTGAATAGCACTTACGTGTTAAACAAGCATCTTGTTATCTAAGATGCTTAGACTTTTATGCACACATAAAAATAAAAAAAATACCAACCATTGGAAAAAGGCAAATTTACTAGCAACATTCAAATATTGTTCAGACTATGTAATTAATTCTGTAGGTGTGGCTTGATCATATAC
Organism: Motacilla alba alba; assembly: GCF_015832195.1. NCBI lineage: Eukaryota > Metazoa > Chordata > Aves > Passeriformes > Motacillidae > Motacilla > Motacilla alba. The sequence goes on along the minus strand of NC_052022.1, from coordinate 16,843,008 downwards.
AACATAATAGACTATTTGGAGCACAGGCACTGGCAAGCCTGCTGCAGTCTCGGCTGGCCTGCTGCCTGGGCTATAAATTTTTTGTGCAAGAAGTAAATCCTGCTTTAGAACGTTACTTGGGCCTGAGATTTACTATTCAGCAGCGTCACCTACACGGATGTCCACACACAATGGCACAGCTGCAGGAAACGTGGCAGCAGAGAGAGTCAGCTCTGGCAGCAATCCCCGCCAGAGGGACCGCTGCCGCCCAGGGAGACTCCAGGAGCCACCAAAGGGAATGGCAGTTCAGGCCAGAGAAACTGCAGCAGCATATTCTCCCCATCCTCTCCCTGGTGAAATGAATAGACCATTAGAAGCCAAAAAAGAAATCTATGTTGAGATGCTGCTAATGTTCTAACAAAGTGACACAAACAAGTTACACCTCTAACAACTCACCTTCTTCCTACTCTAGGTATTTATAGAAATCTCTCGAATTTGACTGATATACCATAGTCTATTAATTGTGCTGATCCCCCCACCCCTTGCCTTCCCCCCAAAAAAAGCAGGATAAACAAGGGGCAAAGTGAAAATTTTAAAATAGAATTTCCTCGCCTCAGTTTATTTAAGTTAGATATTTAGGACTGAGCTTATCAAGCCAACTGGTGGGCATCCTGCACATGGCATAGCACCTAGCACCAGCTTCCTGCGTGTGCTGAATCATGGCAACTGATTTTACAGGAGCCGGTGGTACATTCATACACCACAGAGCAGAAACAAGCTTTTTATTATGACAGTCTCTTAATTAGTAAATTGTTAATAAACCGAGTTAAAAACAACAAAACAATTGACTGATTATTAAATGACCTTAGAATTAAATGTGCTGTTACTATACTTGAGCTAGAACAGTGCAAGTAAATATCTCTAAAAGAAAAAGCAAAGTCTTCTATAACAGAAACCAATTTGATATGGAAATGGGTCAACAGTTGCTTAAGATGTAGCACAGTTTTGATTTGATCTGCTATATTTGGACTCTGTAAGAGGCGCTTCCAGTAACATCGGTATTGCTTATACATGAGACTTTTGCATAATCACCGTATGAAGCATTAGAATTCTTCAAACCGAGAATGATTTTCAAAATGATTATATATATCTATGTTAATAATGTGGATATGACAGTATTTGCTGAAGAAAAAGAACAACAGTTTTCTAAAACAATTAGGATTCATAATACATTGCTTGGCACACTATTGTTCAAAAGCCCACACAGTCCTTATCCAAAGGAAGCCCAGATGCAGCCATGGGCACCAAGTTATGCTTAGCACTTAGCTCAGAATACACACTGGTCAGAAATATGGAAATAATTGGACATACATTTGTGTTACAAATTAAATCCTTTTTAATTTGGAGCAAGCTGTTTGGTATATTGCTGCTTTTCAGACATGATCACAATTTGAGTTGTTCTTAAGGAAACAATCAGATTTCATTTAAATCTTTTAAGATTTTTTACTTCCACGTATCTTAGCTGTTACCTTTCTAGTCCACCTTGTTATTTCTATGGAGCCCCTGGTAAACTTTGTGTCATCAGAAGAACTAATCTGATTTCTCTCCTGAAAACTATGAAAGATCATTTCACTGTGCTTACCACCATGGTAGGGAACCTACCCCAGACAGCAGGGAATGTTCCTTCTTCTTTTCAAGCCTGGCCTCCGCTCACACTTGCTACGGATACAATTGTGCTGGTTCTTCTTTGCCCTTGCATTCTGACCTTGGGGAGAAGAACACACATATGTAACATCTTTCTTTAAGTGCACTTAAACAGTGAATACAAGCATGCACTTTCTGAATGCGAAGTGCAAGCATTAAATCAGCCATTGACTCCTGCAGAGTGATCAAAGGAATTTGACCTTGCCATAGATGAGGTCCTAGCAGCCCTCACAGCACAGAGCCACGATCAGCTGCTGAGCATGGGCAACCTTAAAAACCAAGAATTATAGTGAACATTTTCAATTTATCTGTGTGCTGTTTGACATTGAAAAAGGACACATTCAGAAAATATTATCATATGTCATTGCATAAGCATATTATCTCTGCAGAGACATAAATGAATTATTGTAGCCATAGTAAGCCAGAGGTTTGCTGAAACCAAAGGGAATTGGGAATGCTAGATCTTCACACAGACAACAAAATGAAACAAAAATGCACCAGGTTATTTGTGATTAATAATAGTGCCTCTAAAATCAATATTAATTATTATTGCATGGGTTACTAACCTTTACAGAGTCCACATGAATATCCATTGGATTCCCCTGTCCATTCTGAAACTTATATGCCAATAAAGATGATACTCTGAGAACAAAAGTCTGTACAATACGTGTCTCCACCAGGGTACAGCCCACTCTGTTGAAGCATATTTTAACCTAATAATTCCTATAGCATATTGCAATTTTTAGATTAACTGCTATTAGTGAAAACCCAGCTATTCAATCCTGTGTCTGGCTCTGTAACAGATGTCATACATATTGTTTAACATGTAGTTCATGTCTCTTGACACCATTTTACCACTTGTAAAATAAGAATGCTATGAGATCATTGAATGGTAGACATTATAGAAGTAGAAAGCATTGACTATTATTTGTTTTATTATTATTTAATGTAACATATGGATGCAAAATTCTGGCTTGTTTGACCAGGAAGACAGCCCTATATGTTTAAAATTAAATTAGCATAGAAAAAAATTAAGCAAACAGACTATCTCAAACAGGAAATGAAATAAACAGTATGGAGCTCTTTAAATACATAACAAGTAATCAGCAAAAGGGCTGTGAACGGAACCTGAGTGGGAAGCTTGTGACCAGTGAGGCTGATACTGCTGGAAGCCTGAATGAAAGTTAAAAGGCTCCATGACTAGGCCAGACTATACAGGCAATTAGAAGTGCTGAATGTTGCCAAGGCATCAGGCCAACAAGAATTACAACTCAACAAACTGAATGAAGGAGAGTGGGGGGAGGAAAAAAAAAAGAAAAAGGAAAAAAAAGGAAAGGCTTTAATTAAATATTTGAGATCTCACAAGGGATGGGGAAAGTGCCAGGTAACTGGAAGATGGTTAACTAAACAGAGGGGGTCTGTTCACTCATTAATGCGTGGGGGAATTTACAAGTGTAACTTCTACTACCATTAATTGGAGCTACAGTAAATGAGTGATGCCAGTGCATACTGGTGGGGAAAGATTCTTGTTATCTAGTCTGGTCTTACCTGGTAAGGGCTCATCGAAGAGTTATGGGATGATTTATGGATCTGAATGAAAAATGTCACCAAGATAGAACTTGTAGAAATAAAAATTTCTACTACTTTGAGTGCAGGATGATCCCAGAATAATGAGGTATTTTCTTAAGAACTTTTCCTAGCAGTGTTTTTTCAGAATTGTGCAAACATTTACTCTGCCCTGCACCTCAGAAAATCCAAAATAACTGTGTTGGACATGTGTCAGGTTTAGAGTGCATTAAAGATCTTCATTTCTGCAGCTGCTTGTCAGAAGGGTCACCATGGATGGGATGATTTGATTGTGCCTTTGCTGAAATGAAATAGGGAAATGAAGCCAGCAGGCCACTCACCTGCAGAGAAAGAGCAAGAAAGAGGAGAACAGAGGCACTTGTGAAGGGACCCAACACTGGTGAGTGTGGGATAAGAATTCCAAGTGCACTCTGTTACTAATGGACCCATTTTAGAAACTCTTTAGATGCAATCACTTCAGGTAAGCTTATATGTATTTTTATGCAGCTCCAAATTCCATGGCTTTGACAAGACCTATCACATGACAAATCTTAAATGCATGTTAGCTATAATCATTTTGCTGTCTGCTGGTCCTCCATTAAATCTGAAGTTTTTTTCAAAACAGATATTTAAACTTCATTGTTCCTATAGCACTACAATGAAGACAGAAATTACTTAACAGCTAAGCAGAGATTTGTATTTTTTTTCAGCCACAATCAAAGAAACTTTGGGGTATGTAAAGTATGCTATATTTTCAGAGCCCATTAATAAAAACCAGAAATAAAATTTTAGTAACTCTTTCAGGGACATTAAATGGAGAAATAAGGGCCAGGAAGGTCATGTCTCAGTCCTGTGTTGGCTGTTTTGTCACTATTTCTAAGTGAAAAGGAGAAACTATCAGAATTTCAGAGCACGGCATTATAAAAAGGGCAGAATTCAGCCTCTGTTCTCCATCTGAGATGGGGTGGTTTAGAATATCATGGAATAGTTTAGAATAAGAAATCTATTAAAAAAATACATAAAAAAAAGGCTATAAGCCTTCACAGTCTTGAGGCCATATAAAATCTTGTTAAAACTCAGACTGCCCTGAGATGTTCAAGAACTTGATGTCTCAAGTGAAACGTGTCCTTACAAGCACATTTAAGAAGGTTTAATACTCTCAACATTTACTAATGCTTTCCCAGAAAAGCAGTCGGGTAGCCACCTCAATAAGCCCAGTGTAACTTGAACTTGGACTCCTATTTCATTATAGGAATAACAGAGTACAGGAGAGCATTAGAACAATAAATTTAAATTATTACTACAACCAACAACGAATGAGAAAGATAGCCATTGAAGTATTTACAGTGCTTGAAGACAAATTTCCAGTCACCTGCACAGTATTTACCTTACAAAAAGTAGCTGCCAAGAAATATTCACTCTTTTTTTCTTGCCTACCCTCATGGAAATATAGACATCTGTAAAGGACAAAACAGATCCACATTTACAATTGCTGTGAAAGAGCTTATTTCAAAAGTACATCCTTTATGGCCATAACAGAATTAAATACTAGATAAGTATCAATTCAACTATTATTTTCATATGGAACTTAAATGCTGACACAAGAGCCAGTCAATCTTACAAGCCAAATCTGATAAATTTCTTAAGATTAGGATGGGAAAAAATGGAAAATTTTCATATTAAGGTGGTGGGCTATATTGTAGCTTAATTTATAATTTCCAGGCGTATAAGGCAAGCATAGACAGACCATATGTCTTTTCTTGGCCTTTAAATGCTCCTATTTTCCACTAGACTTGCCTTTTTCTCCATCTATTGGCAACCATACCATTTGCTATTCAGGTGATTGGCTGTAATGAGCCAACTCCTGTTTCCATATGAATAACCACTTTTTTCCCCAATTACTTAAGCTGCCAGCAAGTCACTGGTGTCATGTTCTTTGATGCAAATCTGATTGTCAATAGAGAACAGGACTACATAAAGGAAGAATTTATTATGATACCTTTAGTTTAATATTTTTTGTAAATGCTATTCAGTTTAGCTTCCAAGGAACATGGGCAGCAATGGTCCACAGTAAGAAGTAAGAATATCTTTAATTGGCTTTGTGCTCCACATGCCCTTGTAATCAGCCTTCCCATATGGTAGTCTGAAATAAATTTATCAATCTCAATTTATGTTTTTATGTCACTTTAAAAGGTCCATTTTAGTCAATATCAAAATCTATAAAATGTCACATTTAATTTTAAAATTGTAATTAAAAGACTTAGAGCACCGAATATATAGTTTGATATTTGCATTTTTTTTAATAAGCAGACACACAGAAAAACATGGGAAAGGGGATTTTCTGAGGCAATCAAACACCAGATATTAACAATACAAGAACTAAATATTAATTTTAACTTACTTTTTTTTAAAGGTCATTTTTTATTAAATCATTCTTAAGTGGGCTTGGATATTTTTTCCAAGTGTGTTAGGGAAACAGCTAACATTTTGCAAGCCAGGAGACCTTTTTCTTGAAATGCCCATGATAAGTGTGATCATGGGGTAAGGGGCAGATTCCTTGCTAGTGTTGGCACTCCTGACTGCAAGCACCACATTTGACAGTAAATAGCAGACTAAACTACTTTCCATTTTACAACTTGCAATATTAAAATTCTAACACAGAACAATAAAGGCAATGCTACACACTGTTCAAAGCTTTGTCCATTTACTGCCTACCTTCAAACCTGTATCATTTCAGGATGCCTCTCCAGATCTCTATCAAGTAGGTTTTCCAAGTGTTGTTCATTTTTTCCAGGTGATTCCAGTTATACACCATTTAAAGCATCTGAGTAATTTTGTGAACTCATGCTTCTGCAATAGAGACACCAGCAGCCAATCTTAAAAGAAGGATAAATTCAGTACATATTTAAAACGTCTCTTGGTTCTACAGTTCTGCATATTTCCAGGTGCTCTCAGCTCAGGCTTTACCTATCGAATAAGTAGCTCCTGTAGTAACTTCTTTAGTAACAGCAGGTGTCCTTAACAACCACTGCTTTTTTTGTTTAAAGGGTTTGTGGATCCATTTTTTTATCATTGGAAACACTATAACAAATTATTCTTTACGTAACGTTGACAGCACTTATCAAAGAGCTGAGACAAAACAAGAAGCCAGCAAAGGGAAGAGAGGTAAAGAGTAAAAATATTTCTTTAACAGTCTGCTAAGAAGTAGATTATCTTGGATTATGCTCATTTACCAATGGGAAAGGTCCTGTCTAATATCTGTAAGCAAAATGAGAAAATACATGCTAAGTCTAAAATTCATTAGTGAAATATATTTAATACCAAATTTAACAAAACAGTAATGCAAAATTCAGTGGGATTAATTAACCTCAAAAATAGAAATATCTCTTCAAGTTTAAAGTTGTTGTTTAATGACAACCTGGGGGTTTTATTATTATTATTATTATTATTATTATTATTATTATTATTATTAGGCTAAAACCTGACTTTAGGAGCACACATAAAATCAAAGAAGCTCACAGCTTTCTCAGATTACTAAAGACCAGGACTGGATTAGACTGCATTAATAAGGGTTTTGAATAACACATAAATAAAAATATATGACAGTTATAATTCATTAACTTTGGTACAGAAGTTGATTAGAATTTGTACAAATAATTTTTATGGGTTTTTTCACCAATGCTTTTTCAAAGGTGTCTTAAGACTGTTGCCCATTGTAATGTGTATATACTCAAGCAAAGCTGGCTGCCACAAACTCTAAAGGAGCATTGCTGATCAGGTACCAGAACAACGGCATTTAGGCCCTGGAAGGAACAAAGAGGTGCCTGATTTGATTTCCCAAAGTTAGGGTACCTGCCTGCTCTCTAGCTGCAAAAATGCTTTCAAATCTTTTAAATTCTAATGGACTAATGCAAGGCACAGACTAGCTGGTGCCTACATTTGAAATCTGCTCTCAAACCTCATTTGCAGATTGGCCAGATGGTCATTAGTGTGGAGGTGTTCTCCAGGCAGACTTGCTTTCAGGGCAGGGTTTTTTAAATTTTGGAGGGGGTTGGGGAAGCAGAAAAGGAAATCTTTTTTGGGGTTTGGATTTTTTTTTTTTCATTTTGGGGGGAGGGTTGTTGGGTTTTGGTTTTTCAGTTAAGATTAGTAACAGCTAGGAAAGGGTGAATAAAAGCTGAACTACAACAGAATATTCTCTAGCTTGATGTATTTAAGAAAGTGCTTGCAATTTAATCCAGAGAGACCAATAAACAGAAGACTAAAATAAAAAGGCAGAAGGCTGCAGTGTCAAAGTGCTGTTAAAGTACATGAGAAAAGCAATTCACTTGGGGTTCAATGTAACACTTCTAATAATGAGCTTCCCATATTTAGACACAAGAGATAGCAAATTCAAACCCCCTGGAAAGGATACAATACAGTTATACAACAACATAGCAAACTGTATTTGTTTTGTTATTACTACCTATGCACCCTATGGTTTCTTTAGGGAAGATGATATGATATCTTTATACCATAGTGTGTAAAACAGTCTGAAATCTCTCTTTGACACCAGTAATGCACTAAAATCCTTCCTAAATATTGAAAGACCTCCAACTTGATGCTAAGCTTGATCTTACTCATCACCAAAAAAAATAAATGTTTTGTTACTGCATTTCTCTCAGAGAGGTTTTCAAAATCCTTCCAGTCAGTACATGAGATAGGATACATATTGTCGGGGATAAGTTGTTAAAGTGAATTTGAAATGTGCTTCTCAAAATATCGTTTACACATTTACCAGATGGTAAAATAAACATGTAAATTGTTATCGAGTATACACCAACTTTATACTACAATTTTACCCACTGTAGAAATGGTGTAAAAATGTTGAATATAGTGTTACTTGTTCATTTAATAGTTTATTAACATTTTAAATACATTTGGAGAATAGGTTTGCTTTCAGAGAAAAAAAATACTTACAAAAGCAGCATTTCAAGCCATTAATCAGGCCAAATTAATGTACTGACTTCTACATTTATCATTTACCTTGTCAATAATATAATTAACATAATTATAGTTGGTTTCTAAGTATTTACATATGCATAGATGTTGCATATGTTTAATGGTATGGGTTTTAAAAGACAAATTTAAGTTGAACAAAGGGCTAAAAAAGGAATTTTAAGAAGTGTAGTTACCAACATCTTAGTTAAATGGTGTGTGCTTTGGGGTTGTCCTGGATTTGGGATTTGGACTCAGGATTTGGGTTCAAGAGTTGTTGTGGGTCCCCTCCAACTGAGGATATTCTATGATTCTGTGATTCATAAGTAGCTGCTATTAGACCAACAGATCACTTTGTCACTGGAATTTCCTCTTTCAAGACCCACCATACACATTCAGAAATAGAAAGATGTGAATACTTTATGTATGACAAAGTAGAAGGCGTGTGCTAACAAACCCTCTCTCGAAGAGTGAAATGCAACTGTTAAGCAGTATGCAGGAGTTAAAATCCTCAGCTCAGGGAATAACCTTTGTCTTTCTCTAAAATATGAGGTCCCATGCATGAAATCACTAGCTAATGACCTTAGTAGAAGACAGCAGACAAAGGATTTTGGTGAAAGACTGTGGCTCGTACTGGTTATGATTGGTCTCTCCTTTTGTAATTCTATTTCTACTAACCCAGCTCATCAATTACACTGTACTATAGCATTTTCTTTCTCACATTTCAGACTATGCCAGCTCCTTTTTTTAGAAAAAGAATTTTATTATTTTGCTGTGTTAGATTTGGATCTTTCCTCACCTACGATGACATGTATTGACTCAGCATATTTTCAGTCTCTGAATTATTTACTCCTTAGATATGAGCATATAAATTAGTCTTCAAAATATCGAATTACTTCTTTGGCCAGTCCACAGTAGGGTCTTGGCTTCTCCCACATCTTGTAGGAATTATTTTTTTCAGAGGCTTTTCACGGCACCTAAATTCAGTCTGACACCAGCCACAAAGCTCCTGTTTACTATTGCATAGTGGCTTTACTATCATATGCCCTCAGCAGTAAGGTGTTATCACATAAATGCAAAAGATACATAATTCTCAAAAGTACTAGCACAGAGCTAACTTAAGAGATAAGCTGACCTTATTAATGAGTTCTGGAGGAATGTGCATATCTAACAAATATCCTCTATTAATAGAGGATACACATACATAACATAAACTCTTAAATGAAATTATCTTTAAATAGTATCACCCCTATACAAGGAGCTACCAGAAAAGTGATAGACAATAGACTTTAACAAACCTGTCTGGTTTTCTGACTTATACTAAGAAAGTCTGTAATTTAAAATCAGAGGTCAAAACCTGCTCCACACTGGGTGCTTTATCAGTGCTCCAGAAGAATCTTCCAGAGAAAGCCAATTGCATGTGAGCACATTTAAAACACCATTTGGAACGTCCTGCTCTACAGAATCACAGAATCATCAAGGTTGTAAGAAACCTTCAAGATCATCTGCTGCAACCAACCCAGCACCACCATAATCACGCCTAAAGCATGTCCCACATCCAGACTTCTCTTGAACATTTCCAAAAAGAATTCCACCACCTCTCTTGGAAACTTATTCCAATGCCTAACCACTCTTTCAGTGATTTTTCTTTTCCAATATCTAATCTGGACTTTCCCCAGTGCAAAGTAAGGCTATTTCCACTCATCCTTTTGCTTGGGACATGACAAAAGAGGCCAACCTCCATCTCACTACCACCTCCTTTCAGGCAGCTGTAGAGAGGAAACTACCTTTTGAATTATACTCTGCAGATGAAGTATTTTGCAAATATAAACCGAAATATTTGATGTTATTGAAAAGACAGCAATAATAAGGGTTTCATATGGGAATAAATTATAATTTAACTTCATTAAATACCCCGGAATCTCTGGAAAGGTCTGGTTTGGAAATCATTAAGCAGAAACATAAGTTCAAACTTGAAGAAATAGTCTGAGTGGGACAGGGAGAAGACGGGTGTACACAGACAGGAGGTGTTCAATAGCATACCGTTTCCAGCATACCTCTATTATGAATTAAGAAAAATATGGGGAAGCTTTAAAGTCTGACTACCAAAATCCCTCGTGCATCCAAGGCGTGCATTGGCTTTGGTGTACACACAGGTACTATAGACTGAAACACTAAACATGAGAAGGAGCTGCCGAAGAAAGCAATGTCTTCAAAGCCTGAGCCATGGGGAACCAAACACCTCTGCCAACTAACTTCGAAGCAGAGCCTGAGCCAACACTTCTGTAAAGACAGGGTGAGCACTGAAAACTTGTAGCATATGCTGCTATTTACATAACTAATTGTAGCATGCACAGTCAAAAAACAGCCTCTAGCTTTAGCATATACATGCAAAATAATTGATTTTATTATGTACAGAAAATTAGAAGCTGTCAGAAACAAAGCCACTAGTAACAGCCGCGAGCAAGAATTTCGAATTTTCATCGCCTAGATTGCAGAGGCTAGTCTTCACACAGTTGTGAGGTTTACAGCTAGAATATAAATCTAGACGAGATTCAGTGACAGCTGATACCCTATCCAAGCTTTCGGTAAAACTGACATACACACACCATAGACTGGTGGTGGAGACACTCAAGAAAAATATTCCCAGTCTCAGACTAGCTGTGGTTTGTCATTGCAGGCATTGTAATACAAGATTAAACTCTGCAGAGGATATTGCAAATATAATAATAACAACCTGATCTTGCACAAAATAAAAAAAGGAAGAAAAATATGATGGCGCGGAATAAAAGCACTAGCTGAGTTGCTCCTAAATCTCTGATGAATGATAAGAGGACACCAAGATGGGAAAAATATGGAAGAAAAAGCTGCATTATGCTGACTATTTTTCTATGGGGAAAAAAAAAACAAACCAAAAAACATGAAGCACAACCTCAGTGTTTCCCAGGCAAAACAATGCTTATGTATAACCAAAAAAATATGCATAATTGTTACAGAATGTTCTTCTATCATTCAGAAATAATATTATTTGAGACAATATTTAACCCTATAGATTAGTTCTATATTGGTTTAACATTACATGCTTTTCTTGCAATTACAGAGTGGATGACAATTTTTCACAAGTTTAAACATTTTTATAAAATAATAAATTTTAAGCAGGTTATTTTAAGATATCCTCTTGCCAGTAACCTTTTTGAAAATGGTGTTAAAATTCTAATTTTTTTTAGTCAAAAAGCTACTACAAATCAAAGTTAGATCAGCAGTGGCCCCATAAATTATAATGCAACACTCATAAAAATAGGACTTCACCTGTTACATGCTGCTGAAGAAAAAACTCAGAAACAGACACTGATTGTACTACTAAAAATGCTAAAAATGTTTTACATTGTATATTCTTGTAAAACGTGTGATGTTAAATGTATCATATGAGGAAAAACCTTTACAATCACAAAAAAAAAAAAAAAAAGTAAATGTAAATTTAGAAGTTTGGGTACAAAAGAAAGCAGCCTTGCATGGATCTCCTTCTTGTCAGTAATCCTGAGCAAGGCTTTCCTGGTTTAAGCATCCTCCACAGAAGGAGTTGCAGGAGAAAGCACTTGTCTGCATGCTCTGGTTCTAAACACAGCAAGCCACAGAAGAGCCAGTGAAGTGCCCCCCAGTAAGGAAAAGGATGGTGGAGAGAAAGTCAGGGTCTGGAGCTCTTGGGAAGCTTTGGAGACCGAGCAGGGGAAGAGACCAGAGTCTGCCTGGGTACTACTGGTGTATGTGCATCAGCTTGGAGCTCTGCTGCTTCCCCGCGCAGGAATTCAGCGATCGCATGCATTATCCTAAACAACTCTGGGAGAGCAGGTTTTGGGTTAGAGATAAGCCCGTCTCCTACCTGCCTGTGAAAGGGATCACCAGCTTCCTGCTGTCCTGCCCTTGCACCCACCAGCCTGGCAGCCTTTCCCATGCAATAGCACCATCACCATCCAAGTGACTTCAGAGAGCTGAGCTGACAGCAAAACAACCCTCGTGAAAAGGGTTGAGTACACAGAACTACACTTGAAATCTCCTAGATCCTTATCCTGAGGCAACTGTAGATATTAAAACAAAGTCAAAATTAAATATAGCTACTGTTTAGCACATTGTGTATTTAGCACAGGCATTGCCCTTGTCCCTCTATAACTGGGAAATGTGACCGCAGTGACAGAACTGCATTTTAATTACCAGGAGGAAAAAAAAGACCCAAAACCCACAACAGAGAGTACTGCCAAAGCAGAAGAGACTTGGGCCCTGATCCTACCAAGACTTATGCGCACATATACACTAAACTTTACACTGTTACAGGACAATCATATGTGTTGTTTCTCCAGTTACAGTGTATTTGAAAAATAAACGTATCAGTAATGGACTGCTTTGGGATTTGGCCTTTTAGGTTACATCTGACTAAATGGCTTATGGGGCAATATAGTCCTGAAGAAATCTAACCTGCACATTCCACTAAAATTAATTACATTAATTTTTATAGGCCCGTATTTTATTTCTGCCATTACATTTCACATTACTTCAGTTTACTTCTGCTTATACAAATGAATCTATTTGCAATTTAAAAAAAAAAAACACAATTTAAAAATAATGTTTATTTATATAGTGATGAGAAAGAAGTTATAAATGAACAGTGTATAGAAATACAGCAACTGAAACACTGAAATATTTAAAAACACAATACTAAATATTAACATCAGAGGGTTTTTTAGTATTAAACACAAAGCAAAAATGAGCTACACTAGATAACACTTCAAAGAAGGTGAAAAAGATTTGGGCATTACAAAATCCTAAATTCAGAAGAAGAATTGAAATATCTGGTTAACTCCTTTCCACTCAATTTCTGAGCAACACTTTTAAATTAAAAGAATATAGCTGGCCTAAATATTGCCCCCAAAAGGGAGCAAGTTCTTGTATTACACAGACCAAACAATTTGCTTTTGATTCAATCATTAAGACAATTAAATAATCAGAATCAACCTTGACAATAAGCTGAAAGGAAGATTCAATTATTCTTACAATCTAAACAGTGAAAAACAAAAATGTAAGTAGAGTAAGATATCCATTGATGATTTCATAATTATGTTACCATGGGAGAAACAAATTTGTTTATCAGTTTGTATATCAATTAGTTCTTGGTCCTATTCTTTCCATCAAGCAGCACCTGCTTTGGATAGTATCTAAACCACAAGAGGAGACAATCAGATTGTTACAATGCAAAGCAGTATTGAACCACTGAAACCCATGAAATAACTATACACCAGATGAGGATTTAATCCATGCTATTCTGACCCTAACTCTGCAACAAATGCCATGCTCAATGCATAATTGAAATAACTACTCAATAATATGCCCAAGAATAGTCATAAGCACTGGAGATTTTTCAGTGAGATTTTCATAATTTCTAAACACAGGTGACTAAACCACTTGGAGATTTTTGAAAATGTCCCTACCCTTAATCATTCATGCATGATAGGTTCCGTAGGAAAGTCAGGAACCAATAATAGAAAGCAAAGCCCTTAAGATCAATACCTCAATACCCTGCATCTAATTCAAGGGAAAGGTTCCTTCTCCTAATGTAAGAGTAAACTGAGCTTCCAGGAGAGAGTTCACACAAAGCTTAAAGTAACACCTATGTACAAACCCCTCATGCTTTAGAAGCATAGTGGGAAAGCAGTGGGAATGTGGGGAGAGGGGAGACGCCTCGAGGGTTTGCCGAGGGGGCTGCAGTGCGAGGCGAGGAGCGGCTCTTTCTGTCACTGCACCGCAGACCTCAGCCGGTGGTGTGCAGGCACCGATCGATCGCTGAGCAAGAGGCAAAACAGGAGCTGCTCCTGCCAGGCCCGCGAGTGGACTTCCCAGACAATGCAGGATGAGCCACAACTTTCCCCAGGGCCAGAGAGCATCCACCATATTTCTGCAGTGTCTCCAGCAGGAGGTCTGGGACTGAAGGGTGAGAGAGCAACACCAATATTTTGAGTTGGAAGCCAAAAATGTGACAGCAAACATTTCCACAAAGGGAAATAAGCTTTAATCAGGGTGTTGATCAATCATAAAATACATGTTTTATCTTACATTTATGATCTCAGTTTAATTCTTCGTAGGTGGGTGGGTGTCTTCATCTAAACTAGGACACCTTTCAGCAGCATAAAATTTCTCTCAACTCAAAATATCCGTGTTGCTCTTTCACCCTTCAGTCCCAGACCACTATCTGCTTTCTGGATAAACAAAAGCAGCCAATGTTTAACCAAATATGGTTAAAGAAAGAAGCTTACTTACAAAACTGAATTCCATAGCATGGCCCACAGAAATTGACATGACTTTTGAAAAGTTTAATTTATGTGCCAGTGCCATCAGTTTAAAAAAAATTACTCAAACAAGCCAAAAAATTATATTTCAAATTGCTGAAGTGGGAACTTGGATGATGTGCTTTGGTAACTCATCAATGTTTCTACTATATTAAAAAAAATCAAATTATTAAGTGTATCCTAAATCAGTCAGTCACTTCAAGGTACACAACTATCACAATTATTGAAAAAGGCCTTGATCCTGAAAACATTTATGTCTGTGAATTTTTAGACAACTGAATAGTCTTTGTAGGAATGACCTCTTACTTTACGTTGTTCACACATATGAACTTGTATGCACGATCAGAGACTAAGGCAGAAATACACATTTACAAGCTATCAACATTTTACCTAAAATGTCTCTTAAAACGGATTCAAAGTCATTACCAGCTGTTTCTTATTTAAAGCTTAATATCCGTGTAATAGTATAGACAGTTTTACACAGAAGTATCTGACGTTTTTCATCCTTTTTGCCTTCGGTTAAAAAAAAAAAAAAAAAAAAGAAAAAAATTGGCCTAAAAAGTTATCTTAAGACCAAGATCATTCAATTCATACTCATATCAGCCCCTTAGAATTAGAAACACTCCAACACTATGACAAATCACAGTGATAGCATGAATAAAATATCGCTGGTTTTATTGTGTAATATGTTTTATAAGGTCAAAAGTTACATCTAATCAGCAATGGCAGCCTTGGATTCTAATGGATTCATAATTATCCTACATCCAATAAGTAAAATATTACATATGTTCAAAAAGTTCAGAGTTAAATATATATATTTCAAACAATATCTGTTTTTTTCAGACATAAATATTTGACCAAATGGGCTTGAAGGCACCATGGTCCGAAATAAGCGATGCTTTTGTTTTCATTTCCAGATTAATACCCATACTGATAAAAGCATGAAACGTTACCAGTAAGCTGTGCGGCTCTCCAGACCTACCACAAATATATTATCTGGAAAGAGCTGGGTACTGAATGCAAACAGTCTGCTGCCTTCCCTCTACTTATCACTCTGCTGTTTCAATATTTTTTCTTTGACTTTGCCCCCGTATCTTAGCAAGTGACACATTCCCTACTGAAAACCACATTTATGACAAGTTTTAATACTTGGAATGAAAACTTGTGTCCATTCTGCACAGAAAGTACCTGGAAAGTGCACTTTCATGCAAAATCCTTTCTTTCTGCTTTTCCCAATACACACACATTCTTTTTTTGTATCACGGAGATTTTAAAATTGTCTTATGCAATTTAAATAAGATTTCTAAAAACAGTAACCTTTTCACAGGGAAAAATCAGAGCATTTCCAGTTGACAAAGTAATTTGTGAGGGCCATGCAAAGCACCTGAAAATACAGACTGCAATGAAAAACATTTTAACTATAGCAACAGCGCTCACTGCATAATGTTAAAAGGAAAATTATGCAATTAGGTCTCTTATCAGACTTACAAAAATTCAGATTATGCCATTTGGGGGAAAAAAAAAAAAGAAAAATTATTTTTCACCACATTTCACTTGAGCACTACCTAGAGGAGGGGAGTGATGACCAGACAGTGAAAATTAAGAAGAACGTGTCCCACCTTACGCCTATTCTGCCAATCTGTCTCAGTTGTTCTTCTAGCTCCATAGGTTTACATGATTTTTTTCCCCTAATTTTTTCTTTTCTTTTTTTCTTTTTTTTTTATGCTGACAAGTAATACAAGACAGATTCTTGCCTTCTTAGGATCTTGCAATCTAGTTTAGACATAGCACGTCAAGTGGTGATGAAAGAAGGTTAGGGTGGGTTTGAAAAGATGAGGATTCCAACAGTAAACGATGCAGAGACATCAGTTTGGTAATGTACACATGTTTTGCATGATTCATTGGACCAAAATGGCCAAAGGAACTTAAAAAGCTGTCAAAGGCATCTTTACCTCTGACCTACCTAGTCATCCATCTGCTTCCTCATACTGTCAATCAAAACCCTCCCATCCTTATCACTATTCTATTACACACATTTTCCACAACCATTTCTCCTCCAGCTCTTAAAAAATATCTTAGCAAACATTTCAATCAGTCATTAAAAACCTTGTTAAAATATGCAATGTGTCATCAAATATGCATAGCGTACTCGTGCAAAATCTGTAGAGCGTAAATCACTGTATTACATTTGATATAGTATTAATGTGAAACATCATAGAAAGTATTACCAATAAGAACTTTGAATTACTTTCTACAGATTGAAGCTTGATTTTGTGTTATATTAAATAAAGGAAGGGCAATTGAATAGATTATTTTGCACAATAATTAAATTAAAACCCATTCAACATGCCTAGAATAATAATATTAACTACACGTAAAATTCACGTAGTTAATTGCTGTTCTAACAAATTCATACACGGGGGTTTGCTTCAACTAAACTGCACACGCTTCAATTTAAACATGCCGGGTCAAAACCCGGGCATTCCCTCCTCAGTGAACGCGAACAATTTAACGGGTTGGTAAACATATGTTTAGCAGATATACAGGTGCACCTCTAAAAATGCTATTCTAAAAAATTATAATAGTAATAAAGTGACCTACCGACAGGAAATAGCCTGTTTAACTTCTGCAGCCCTTATCTCTTCCAGTCTCTTGCTCAAATAGTTACGGAATTATCCTGTCGAAATAGTTATGGAATAACATCAGCCACTCACGCACAGGAAAGAATTTTGTTCAGACCTGTCACACGTTACGTATTTATTCCAGACCCGCTGGATAACCCCCGCTAAATAAAACCTGGCGGAGGCTCCCTGAAGAGCGGTGTGTCCGGGGTGACTGCCCGGCGGGCAGCAGCCCCGGCACGGCGGCGGCAGAGGGGGAGCGGGCGGGGAACGCCGCGGTGCCTCGGGCCGCTGCCTCTGCCCTCTCGGGGGGCAGCGCAGAGGGACCGGCAGCGGCCGGGGGAGAAGGGGCGGCTTTTGCTGGCCGAGAGCGGGGAAGGAGGGTCGGGAACATGCCACGGGTTATTTAGGGTGCGGGAAGCCCCGAGGAGGGCGCCGGGACAGCCCCTCACGGCGCCGCTGAGGGTGCACCGGGGCCCGCCGGAGGCGGAGAGGTGCGGGCGCTGCGCGGGGGAACTCGTGCGGCGCCCCGGCCCCCGCCGCTTGGGAAGAGGCGGCTGGGGAAAGGCGCGCACCGCCCGCGCTTCTCCGAGGGGCGGTCCCGGGGGCGCTGCCCCCACGGCCCCTCTGCGGGTGGGGTCCCGCGGGGCAGGACCCTGAGCCCGACGGCCCCGCGGGGCGGGCGCCGCTCCCCGCAGCTGGCACAGGTCGGCGGCCGCCGGCCCCTCGAGGGCTGCGGAGGCGCTGGGCGGGCAGGGCCCCGCTCGGGGCCCGCACCTTGGCGGAGGTGGAGGGCACGGAACGCAACTGGGGTGCTCAGGCGCCCCCCGACAATACGGCGGCAGGACAGAATACCTCTGACAGCTCCACACCTCGCTTACCCCACCGCGGAACCGAGAGGAAGCCCGGCCTGTTACCCTCCAGCCCCTGCGGACTCGGTCCACGCAGGTGCCGGGCCGGCGCCTGTCCCAAAGGCCACAGATGGCCGTCTCCAAAGGGGGCAGAGTCCCGGGAAGGCCGCAGGGGTAGTGCTGCAGGAGTGGGGGCTCCGCTCCCGCGCGTAGGGCAAGCTGCTCCCCCGAAAGGGGCCCCGCCTTTGGGGCACTGTGGGGCTCCGCCAGGGCAGCCCCCGCCCTGGGAAGGCGAGGGAAGGCTGCAGGCGGGCAGCGTTGCGTCCCTCGCCTCTGCTCCGCCAGCGATGGTACCCCCCGCCCCGCGCCAGGCACCTTTCCCGCCTGCAAAGTGCTGTCAGGGTTTTTAAGCGTCAAACACAGGGATAATTATAAACCTCTGAAAACCGACGGGGTTTCATCTCCCTCTTTCACCCACTGCAAACCTCCACGCTTGGCCACGCGGTATGAGCACTGAACCCTACGCTCTTCCACCCCCCTCAAAAAAAGGATAAGCGCGGGGCAAGCGGACCAGCTCTGTCGGGGAGAGCAGCGGCGACTCCCGCTCCAGAGCCTCCCGGTGGGCCCAGAGCGAGAGAGCCCGCCAGCCTCTTCCCCGTGCTCCCACCCGATCCCTTACTTGCAAATCGGCGAAGTGCTTTTTCCAACACGACGTTAACGTTTTGCCAGGTTTATTTTACTTGTTATACACAGACGATACAAACGGGCAAAAACCGAAACATTTCTCAATGGAGCATGTACTGGTATAAATTATTCAGTTCCACAGACGTAACAGAACAAATATAAAAATCACAACATTCGATTTACAGAAGAGTCAAAAATATACACACGTTTATGACCCTGAATTTCTATTAGGAAATTTCCCCGTCGAGTGCAATCTAGACTGAATATTTAGCCCGATGCATATTTTCAGTTCGTAATTGGTCGGTTTGTTGGTTTTTTGTTTGTTTTTTTTTTTTTCTTCCATATAAAAATGTGTTAATTGTATAGATTTGCTACTCAAAATTCGAAGACTTATTATTCTGCTTCGCCGGGGAGGGAGTCCTGGAGGGATATTACTTCTCCTTCAATAGTATAATAAGAGATTTACAAGAATGATCACTCTTTCGATGTGCATTTTATTCCCCAGGAAGTCAGATCTCAGTTAGCTACTTTATGAAAAAGTCAATTCCAAAACTAAATGCAGTAAAATATACAACTCACAACTCATCTTCACTGGACTACACTATGGTTACCAACAATTCAGTCGTCTATATCTTTTTTCTTTTTTTTTTTCTTTTTTTTTTTTTTTTTAGATTATTCATTACAAAGATTTACAGCAATATAAAGAAAGACGGGGGAAACTGCAAAGAAATTTGAAAATAGTTTGTTAGCATATTTGGCACCTGCAGGGACCAGTAATGGATTTGGCACTTGGGGGCAGGGGAAGGGGGATTCCACAAAAATAATAATATTGCTGATCTCAAGCTATTCCTTTCAAAGAAAAAATAAGAGGCAGTTAATTTTGGTTCCGGGAGGCGTTATGCTCCTTTAATCGACTTTCCTATGAGACGTATTTCTGTTCTTTTGAAGGGAAAGCTGAGCTATTCCTTAGCTGTGTTAGCCCAGGGCACCACGTAATTATTTCATGCGAGGAATTGAAGAGAAAGTGAGAAACCCATTACCCGCTGCTACAGCTATGGACCACTGACATTTCCAGAGGCATTTAGGAAGTGTTTACCTGGGGAGGGGCACGAGGAAGAGGGAGCAAAGAGCGGGGAACGGGGTAAAGAAATTTAAACAGGATCTAAGTTTTGTGACTTAACAATGAAAACAAAACAAAAAAATCCAAACAAATAAATAAACCGAACCAAAGAAAAGTAATCTGTTACAATAAAATAAATACTATGTACAGGCATTTCACAGGCTGTTTTCCCCACTATTACTGTTTCCCCTAGAATCCATCCGTGGTAAAAGGAAGGAAGCGCTGTACGGTTTGAGAGTCTAAGCATCCTACTGATCAGTGGGTTTCGGTGCGGCAGTGCCCCCCGCGCCCTCGGGGCGCCGCCGGACCGGGCCGGGCGGGGAGCGGGGAGGGGAGGCGGCGGCGGCCGCGGCTCAGCCTGCCTGCCTGCCTCCCTGCCGGGCCGGGGCACGGATGGGGCAGCCAGGGGCGGGGGTCAGTGCGCTAACGCGGAGGAGTTATTGTGCAAAAGGACGGCGGGCCGGCGGCCGCGCCTAGCTGTGCGAGTAGAAGCCGTAATAGCCGATGTCCTTGGCGCAGGTCTTTTCGCAGTCCCGCTGGGTAAGCACCTCGCTCTTGAGGGGCGAGGAGCTCTCGGACACCGGGGTGTCCGAGGGGGAGATCCGCCTCCTTTTGGCCTGCTCGTAAATCCCAGAATCGGAGGAGTCGATGGACTTAATGGACGACGGCGTCTCGATCCAGCTGGAGTCGGACAAATCTTTGGGCTTGGAGTCCTCGGCGCCCGGCAAGGGGGACCGCTCGGGGGCCAGGCTCTCCGCCTCCTCCCCCAGGTAGGGGTTGCCGGCGGCCATGCGCGCCGCCGCCGCGCTGTTGGGCCAGCAGGAGAGCACGGAGCCCGACTTGCTGCAGTACTGCGGGGGGCTGCGGGCCCCCCAGCCCGAGGGGTCGGCGTAGTAGCCCAGCGGCCGCCCGGCGCAGCCGGCCGCCTGCAGCGGCAGCGCCTTGACGCCCGCGGCCGCGTAGGACAGCAGCGTGGCCGCGTTGCCGGCGAAGTCGGTGGCCGTGTCGTAGGCGGAGGCGGCGAAGTCGAGGCGGTTGTTGGCGGGGGCGACGAACCAGCGCTGCGGCGAGGGGGCCCCCGGGTCCTCGGCTTGCTGTGGGGAGAGCAGCCCGTTGGTGTGGGGCACGCTGCGGTCGGCGCCGGGCCCCGGGCCGGCTCCTGCCCCGGGATGGAAGCGGGACTTGGCGTAGTTACTCACGAACTGGTCCTGGAGGAAGGAGCCGGCCATGGCGTAGCGGGCCCCGGGCACGATCTGCGAGCGGGGCGAGTCGTTGGGGGAAGGCGTCAGCCGGTCCATGTCGCAGCCCGTGTAGATCCTGCCCAAGAGAAGGGGAGAGAGCTGGGTGTCCGCCGCAGCCCGGCGCCCTCCTCGGCGCGGCACCCGGCCGAACGCGGCCCTCGGGGGACGAACGGGACGGCGCCGTCCCAGCGCGTTCCGGCCCTGCCCGGGAGCCTGAGCTCCTCTCCGGGCTTGGCCTCTGGCATCAGCAGCGCCGAGGGCCTTTAAAGGGGAAGAGGAAAGACGGGGGCAAGCATGGAGAACAAATCTTTCGGAACCGGTTGGCCATTCCTTGACGGGGCTGAGATCCCTCTTTCCGGTTCGAACCCACAACCCAAAAGCGTGGAATCCGCGCGGTGACACGTTGACCGGTCCCACCACACGTGCAACAGGCAGCCAGCCCGGTCATTTGCCGCCAGCAGCATGAGTGGCAGACTACGGAATTCTATCGGCTGTTTAACACTTATTATTGGGAGTCACAGACGAACCATCAACATTTTACTGAGTTTAAATTAAGCTAATCTTTAAACACCTACTGTACGAAATGTAAAGCCAGACACTTCCAGTGTTCCCGGCTTGGCCTATATATAATTCTCCCATGCTGGGCTGCAATTTGCGATTATAAAAACTTTAATGGATGAATAACTACTATCTGTATTTAATTCAGGCTAAAACTGTGCTTTAATTAACCCTCCACGCCTCCTGGAATTTCTTATCCAAAATAAACTTGGCCCTTAAACAAATTCAACGTGCTAGACAACATTGAAGCTTCCCCCTCCCCCCCGTCTCCTTTCAAGTGACGCCCTATAAAGTTTTTTTCCTATCAAAAAGAGAAAAGCACTTTTGGCTGGGGCCGAAGGTCTTTCCCAAGGCCGCACATACTCTCGCAGAGCTTCCGGAGAGCAGGCAGGCTCGGCTGCCGCCCTCTATGGCACCAGGGACCGCCGCTGCCCTCCCGGTGGCGGACCGGCTCCCCGCCACAGCCTCGGCGACCCCCGCCCCTTGGGGAAAGCGACCGCACCACAAGATGCTCCCTGGGGAGAGCTGGAGCTTGGCCCCGGCCCCTCTCGCACTAGTTCAGCTCTCGGCGTCGTTTCCCCCCTTGCCCGGCAAGCCTGCTGCTGGCGGCCGCCGGACCGCGCTCCAGCGGAGAGGCTGAAGTAGGCGCTCAAGATACGCACGGGGTGAGGCGCTCGAGGCCAAGTGAGGCCGCTCCCCGCCACAGTTTAGGAAGGAAAAGGGTTTTCCTCCTCAAAGCCGGGGGCCCGTCCCACAGACCAGAGTTTGCAGCGAGACAGGCGAAATTCCTGCCGTCTGCTCCTCCGGGTGTATGGGCAGCCCTGCGGCCGCCACCTCTCGCTGCCCCAAGCTGGGCAGGGGGACGCCGGGCGGGTCGTACCCCGGGCCCGGGGAAGCCTGCCTGCAGGGCCTGCAGGCCGGGATACCCCCATTTTTGTCCCGAGGGCCGCGAAAGGCGGCGGCGGGGGCCGAGTGTTGATGCCGCCCAGGAGCCGCAGTCGGAGGGGCACCAGCGGCGTCAAGGCCGGGGTCAGACCGCTGGGGACGCCTCGGAGGCGGACGGGCAGAGGCAGAACAGGGACAAACCGCGATTAAAACTTCCGAGGCTTTAGCTCCACCCAGAAGGGAGAAGGGGAAAAAAAAATTAATCCCCGGCGAAGAATAAAACGAGACGAAGACATTTCCCTCCGGACCCCGGCTTTGCGGACCTCGGAATGATGCAGACCCGGCGGGTTGCCGGGGACTGAGCTCCTGCTGCTCCGGTGCTTCTTTCGGAGCCCTTACGCGCAAGTGAAACGGAAGCTTGGAAAGAGGCGCCAAGATACGTGCCAGGAAAAACCAACAACAAAACCGCCGCAAGTGCCAAAGCGAGGTGCGGCCTCAGGTGCGGGCAGCGCGGCCCCAGGCGCGGAAGCCTCGGCGCTGCGCAGGGCCTCGCCGCAGGGACAGCCCCTGTGCGGGAGCGGGCGTGTGCTTCCCTCCCGGAGGGCTCTAGAAAAGCCTGACATTACACATCTCGGTGTGAAATGAGCCAGCCCTCTCCCTAAATCTCCCCTCTTTGACATGTGTATGCAGCCGGCAGAAGGGTAGTAAAAATCCGGTTTACTTACGTGTCATAATTGTCTCGGAATCCTTTTGCGAAAGGGTTGTGATCTATTTTCAGCTGTGTGATCTAGGGAAAGAGAAGCAGAGCACACGTTGTGAAAGCCTGAAAAATATACCCCACTGCAGCCAACACGTTTTTAAAGGACCAAGCTTCACTCTAGTCAATCATACTGCCTTTAAACCGTGAAAAATCAGCTCTGGCATGCTTATAGACATCACAGTCTAATTTTAAGATTTACGTTGTTGTAAAAATTACGAAAAAAATCAATATTTAACCCCATATTTTGAGACGTGTTCAGCATTCCTAGTGCATGGGAATGAATACACTGAAATCCAGAAATTAGGCAAAACGTACCGCAGAACGGTAACTAGGAGTTTGCATTTGCATCGAGCAAAATAATTAAAGCGAGAATGTGGACTGAACATATGTCATTTGAAAAGGGGGCACCAGTCTGTAGCAAAGCCAGACCACTCCGAAACGCATCCAGGCATTAACGAGCTTTTAATTTGAGGAAGTTGCTCCGTCACCCCCGGCGCAATCAATGAGGATGTTAATTGATCTTTGCAGACTTAAAGCTTAAGCTAACAGCTTAACAGCTAACTAAGCTGTTTCCGACTGGGAGATAAACGCTGCGGGCCAGCGCCCAGCCCCGGGCGGAGGGGCAGGATCGCGCCCAACCTGGCGGGGAGGGCGATGCCTCTGCGGGCATCCGGAGGGGGCTTCTGAGGCGAAGGCGGCCCGAGGGCTACGGCCGCCCTCGGGATGGCCAGGGAGGGCTGGCACCAAGTGGGGAACAGGGAGCCCCATCTCCTGGCGCCGGAGACCCGGGGTAGGGCGGGCAGCAGCCGGGCCACCCCTGGTGGACTGCCTTGCGGGGAGCGGGGGGACCACGGGGGGAATAAACCAGGGAGCTCTTTACATCGGTGTTTTGGTAGGCGGTGACGGCAATGAACTGCGTCTCGGGGAACGTGAATGTCTGCACTCTGCCCGGCTGGTTGGTATCCTCCGTCCCGTCTTCGTTCACCTCCACCACATGCAAGCGAGGTTGGTACTTGTGAAGGGACTGCAAAACCACCATCTGTCAGGCATGGTAAAAGGAGGGAGGGGGACGCGGGGAGAAAAGAAGGAATTAAAGCGAGAAGGACGAGGAGAGCGATGCCCGCTGGCCGCCGCCTCCCCGGGACGGTTGCGGACTTCCCGGCCGCACCGGACAGCAGTGTCAGCTTGGGCAACGCGCTCAGAGCCGACGAGGCCCGTGGCAATATGAAATGGGAGGACTTTCTCACCACCACCCCCCTTTTATTTTCACCTCACGACACGATCTAAAAAAAAAAAAAAAAAAAAATACACGTCCTTTCGGAAACGGTAGGATTTTAACCGAAGAAATAAAAATAATTCTGGCAGCGTCTGCGTTCCCCCACTGACCTGCCCGTTGTTGTTTGATGCTCCTTTATTGTTTGTAAGTTTTAGTTTCCCAAAGGAGATTTCCTGACGCATCCAGTGGGCTCCCGTGTTGGGGGAGTCGGGATGCATATACACCCGGTTTCCTATGCAAAACAACAAAAAACACAACCACATCACAGTTCTAGCCTGTACCCCGGTTCTGCTTGCTGCATCCGCACACGAGGGTGAAGAACCCCGTGAAGTGGACAATATTTTACTGCCAAAACTCCCTTCATTTTAAACGAAAAGGATTAAAACAGCTTTTTCCGAACACCTTTTACTTTCTCCTCCACCCTCCTTTTTTTTTCCCTATTTAAAAAAAAAAATTAAAAAAACATCGTTGGCCCATTTGCGTTTAAGAAGTCGCCAGAGCCCGTCCGCAAAGGCATTAATTAATCATTCTCACCTACATATGTGTCGGGAAAAGTGTTAATTGGAGGAACTTGCCTTGTACATTGGTGTCCGCCTTGCCGCAAGGAACCCATTTGCCTCCCTGAAATCTCCAGTGATTGGGGTCCGCCAAAATTACATCCACAAAAATATTGTAGTGAGCCGTAGGGTCGAGACCAGAAATATTAAAGCTTAGGAAAGGGAACATGCGCCTATATAAAAAAAAAAAAAAAAAAAGAAAAAAGAAAAAAAAAAAGAAAAAAAAAAAGAAAATAAAAAGAAAGGAAAGAAGGAAAGCAAGCTATCGGCAGTGACAGGCACACGCGGAGCACCCAGCCGTTGTGCTTTATCCTCACGGCTCCCGATAGCGACTGGGAAATAAAAATCAAAAGAAGCCCCCTCCCCGGAGTGCCGAGCTTTCCGCGGGGAAGAGCCGAGTGCAGCGGGCGCGGGAACTTGCGGGGAGGCAGAGAGGGCTGCCCCGGCGGGGACCGGCTCCGGCGGGAACCCGCATCGGAGCTCCCGGCGACCAGGGCAGGGGCCCCGGTGACGGGGGGACGGCTCCACCGGGGCTGCGGAGGCTCCGGGCGGCTCCCGCGGCGAAGTCCGCGGCTCAGCCCCGACACCCGGCTAGGTGCGCGCGGTGGCTTACCTTCCCTGCTTCGTGATGATCATCTCCGTCTGGTGCCGGTGAAATTTCAGCCAGAGTGGCCTGTTGCACAGGTAGACCTGAGCCTTGCCGGGAACCAGCCCTGGCTGGGTGGAGGAGAACTGGTAGAAAGGTGCCCCTTGGTAGGAATGGCCATACTGCTGGGGGTACGGGTAGCCCGCCGTGGGGTAGCCTTGCGGAGAAGAGTTGGACAGGAGGCTGTTATAAGCTCCGTTGGTGATCACAGGATGATGAGCCATGTAGCGGCTGGGGCTGGCGATGGAGAAGGCTGGGTGAGCAGGTCCATGCTGGCTGGGATAAGGGAACATGGTACTAGGAGCAGAGGCAGCAGACTGGGGCTGGCTGGACTGAGAGAGCAGATAGCGATCTGCAGCAGATCCATCGAAACTGTGACGAAGCTCAGAGACCCCGTCCAAGACGGGAGAGAGTTTATTTCTCTGGACGTCCCCTGGTGTGTCCTTGGAGTCAGGAAAATTGTCTGTATCTGACTGATTCGTCATCCCCCTGGTAATTTTTTTCAAAGGTGAACTTCTCTCCAGGTTGTCAGTGGTCGAGATAATGGGATGATCATGCAAGGCAAGCTCAGATCCGCCTGCATGTGGGTAACTGCTGCTCACATTGAGAAATTTCTTGGAGAGCATGATAGAGGGAGAAAGACAATGCTCCAGCTGCATAGCTCTAGCACCACAGTAATAACCCTTCAGTCCCTGGATCTGAAAGGGCTTCCTAGTATCAGAAGCTAGACATCCTGGGACCCACACTAGGCAGAAAGCACTTCATCTACCAAATGCTTCCAAACGTTTGATTTACTTTTTTTTTTTTTTTTTTTTTTTTTTTTTTTCCTCCCTTCCCAGGGAGAAGAGATTGGCCAATTGACACTATGCAGCAATCAGGAAAGACTCACTTTTGATCTTGCTGCTTGTGGAGAGGATGAAACGGCTTCTGCCATTGGTTAACCGCTGACAGTAATTTAATTAGATAGACATTAATTAGGATAATCACCTGGCTCCTGGTCGCGACGATCATGGCAAATTGAAGGAGATGATTTTATTGTGAGATAGAAGGAAGGGAAAGGGGGAAGGGAATAGTGTGTTTGCTGTGAGAGCTCATTATTATGTGACCTTTCTAGCTTTTTTCTTTTTTTTTTTTTTTCTTTGACTACGGCTGGAAAATAAATCGGAACCCTGCGATTCCCCAAATATTGAGCGCGTGTACCCCACCTTTGTGCGTCGGGGAGAAGAGCGGGTCCTGGGCGCCTTGGGGAGCGATGCGAGGGGAGCGCGGGGCTCGGCGGCCGCTGCCCTCAGCTCACCCCCGCGGTTTGTCCCCGGCGGGGCGCAGTCCCTCTCCCCCAGCTCTTCTGAGCGATCCCCGGCGCATCGCCCCCACCCTTCCCACCCGTGCCTGTTTCGTGGGGGAAAATACACCCTCCGTTCCCGCTGACAGTGGCCGCGTATCATCTCTTTTAACTTCTGAAATAATCATAAGCCCCGCAGCCGAAGTGCCCTAATGTATTTGCCGCGATGTTTACGGGTTCTTTAGTAAATAAATATTTTATCTGGGAGCCGTAATGCCTGAGATTATCGGCAAAATAGCGTGGAAGGCGTCCACCTCCCCATCCGTCCCCGGATTTCTTTCCTCTCGGTGCCTGCTTTCTCTCAGTGACTCAGTCCCGCGGGCAGCTCTCGGGAGGGGCATGTTTCTGGTAGCACCCTTGCCAGGGGCCGCGGCCCGCCCCGGCCGCGGGGTCGATCGGAGCTGAGAAACCCAAACCTCGATGGTGCTGCGGCAGGAGCCGCCGGCACCCTCTGCCCAGGGGGGTCTCCGCGGGAGCCGCGGCCCGGGCTGCGCTCCCAGGCGGGCGGGGGCTCCCCGTGACCGGAGGGAGCGGCCGCGGGTCCGCGCTGTGCGCGGCCGTGCCTCCGGATATTGAAAGCGGGACCCTCGAAGGTGCAAAGATGCGCCTGAAGAGTTCGGAGGCCCGCTCGCCACCCCGCCTTTGCCAAGCACCAATGCACCAATCTCAATTTCTCTTCCTAGGGAAGCCTGCCCGAGAGTTTAAAAGCACGGGGTTTGTTTTTCGGTTTTTTGTGGGCTTGGGGTTTGGGTTTTTTTGGCCGGGCAGGAGCTCTCCTGTTCCATTTTTCTTAGTGTTGTCCCCTTAGTGGTTAGGGCTTCAGGTATTTTACAGACCACATCTCTTCCCAGGTGACATCAGCAGCCGGCTTCAAATTTCACTGACAGATAAGGCAGCCTTGAACCACCACGTAAGAAACTGAACCACGGCATAACTGCCTGAAGCCAGACTGAAACTTTGCAAACTCAAATCCAGAGAAGACTAGAACCAGGATGACTTGACAGAATGTGTATTTCAATGCTCTCAAATCCCGTGGCCATTTATTTTTCTATTGCTTAACCGTAAGCTACTTTGGTTATTTGGTGTTTCATAGATGCCAACATACACACACTCTCTGCAAGGAAATTAGTCTAATAAGTCAATTTATGAAGCAAAAAGCAAGCCGTTCACTGTTCTACTCGAGTGCTTCAGCGCCTGCAACTTTCCATACACCACCTTCTTTCAGTGTTAAGAAAACGGTTTCATTATTATCAGTTTTAACTAATGTTTCCAACACTTGTTTCACCAGCGCTCACCCTTCCCTTTCCCTGTTTGCAACAACAGAACGTTAATGGACTTTTACAGGCAGGAGACGGACCGAAATGCAGATAAACCCTCGGAAACACTGCCCTGAATTACAGAGCTACAGCCATATAGATGCAGAGCTGCAATGAATTCAGTGGTGTACTGCCAATCACATGGAAGTGCTAATATATGCCAAAAATCTTCAGTGCACAACTCCTAAACTGGTATAATAGGGGGGATATGCAATGGCAGGTGGTGTTACAGAATCGTCATAGAATGGAGTGAGGTTTGCTAATACAATATGCGCGTCCTTCACGCTGACAGGTGACAAGGGGTCATGCTGCTAATGAAGGTCTGCTCCATTGCGGCTGGAGGCTCAGAAGGTGGCTGCTTGAAAATCTCTTTCTTCCTCCAACATCATATATGGGCTGCTGCTTTGCAGGTTACGGCACACACACAATTCTTCCAAATCCTCTGTGTAGCTCCTAAAGCACTGGACAAAAATAAGGAAGGATGCCCCAAAAACCTGCCTTTTTATTATTCATGTAACATCTTGGTAAATGGAAAATTGTGTCTCCAAGTTAAACTGAGGAGTGAATAGAAAGCAGGGTACCACAGCACAAGCTTAATACTACGGGAGATCTGCATCTCCAACAGACTCTCTTCAGCTACCCTCTGCAAGATGTACATTTGTCAAAATTAATTTAGAATATGTAAGACTCACTGGTTTGTCTCCCTGCTTACACCAGCCTCTCACGCATGTATACACTGCAGCACTGCGCTAGCTCCTCTCCTGTTCTGCAGTGCCATGTTACCCACGACCTGCCAAACTCTGTCTCCCTCGTGGTGTTACACGTGTGTGTGGGAGTAGAGAGCGGCAGGGATGCAGAGCCCCCCTGGCAGACGAGCCCCAGGGCAGGTTCCTCGATCAGCTCCTGCCCCATCTCACCCCGGGCGTGCATATCCAGCAATGCGAGGCCTGAATGCAGCCCTCAACCACCCGCAGGTTTGCAGTGGGAATCTCCAGAAAGAACTTCTATTTAACTACACGCAGGCAAATGTGGTTTGGTATGTCTCCATTTTCCCAGTCTGATATTCCACTGCCTACTGTGGGGGCAGAGGGAAGGCCATAAGGAGGGCAGCTGCAAAAATCTGCATGTTTCCCTCTGAAGTAAGTGCACGCTAAATATACTTTGAGAGAGAGTTTGTCTAAAATAGTAAATTAAAAGGCCTCAATAAGAAATTTCAAACAAAAGAAAAATCTTTGAATGGTAAAGTGTAAGTAAATATGGGCATGAGCCAGAAAATAAGACAATTTAAGGGTTATTTCCTTAGTATGCAAATAAGAAGTCAATTAAAAAAAATATCTTCAACAAGAGATGCAGATAGTTTTGAAATATTTGCCTGCCACTACTGTTGCCCTTTATTAAAAAAAACTCCAAACTAACAGTAAAGAGAAAGAAAACTACTGCCCAGACAAAAAAATCAAATCAGCCTAAGCGACATCCAACACTTGAAAAAAAAGAACTCTAACGGAAAATTCCAATCAGTCCCTGCCCAAAACCCAGAGTCACTCCCCAAACCCAGATATTTGGCTTTGCCTGCTGCAAACCAAGCAAACCACCTGCCTTCCTGCAAGGGTTTCCCTCTCCAGTCAGCAGAAATGGTTTTCAATGTCATATTCTAGTTGGGACTCTTTCCACATATATGGACATCTCATGTATGTTCTCTCACAGGAGGATGGGCTCATGTAACCTAGAACAGCCTCTGTCACTTTAATGTTTATTCTCAGAATACTGCTATTTATGACACCGCTTGTGAGAGTTCTGTGATTCAGTTATCAGCAAATGAATTAATTTCCTTAAGGTCAGTTGTCTTGTGTAGATATTAGGGTTTGAATAATATTCAAAGGGAAATAACAGAGGAATTTTCAGCATTTTTGGTTTTGTACATCCTCAGAATTCAGCACTATGATTTTTTGTTTTAATCTCCATGAGAGTAACTGGTAATCAATGTGAGCCAAATTCCAGTAGAGAATTTCTGCTTTCCTAGCAATTAGTATCTCAGTAGTTTTACAGTGGGGGGAAACAAATGTTTACTAACACTTTTTCTAGTTTGTTAATTCCCGCTCTCCTTTCCCAAAAAACACTGTCCAGAACTTAAGACAGATTTGTAAATGTATTTTTATTATGTTGCAACAATCAAAATATATATGTACTACTGATTTCCCCCCCCCAAAATATTAAATGAAAACGTACTCCATTTTTCCCCACATTGTGTTCTTGAATGCTTTGGAATCTGTGAGGACCCTGACATAAAGAAACTGAAGCAAATGCACAATTAGAGACTGAGAGGTGTTATAGTGCTGCACTTACACTGCAAATGAAGTCAGATGTCTCCGTTTAATCAAATAGAACCTCAACAGTCTCTGTTTTGTATTAGAAACAATAAACAAATATACACAGAAAGTATCACCAATGGTAAATCAGTTATTTAAATACAACTGTATCCAACATAGCAGCTAAACACTGGACAATGTTTGAAGTCATCAGCACATCCACATGCTCTTCTAAATGACGTTTAGGGTCCTGAAATACAAAGGATGCCATGAGAGGAATGACTGAGACATGTCTCTAAAAGATTTCATTTACTTCAAGTCTATTTTAGATGTCTGTGAGTTAATGAACACAGGCCAGTAATGCTCCTAAATTTTCCATTCTAGGAAGACCTAGCAAGTGACTGAATTTCCATGAACAAAATTTTATTAATTCATACTAACAGTTAAGTTGACGATAGGCTTAGGAAATAAATTTCTATCCAGCATATCAAGAGTAACTGCGGCAGCTGTGAGTTAGTTTTAAGGACAACACACAACATGTGAATTTTACCATACATCTCACTAAGGCCAATATTTTAATCTTAGTTCTGGTACATTGCAATTTGTTTTCAGATCTTTGCAAATGTGTGTTCTAATCCAGCGAAGATTCAGTCATCATCTAACACAGTCTTTGAATAGTTGTGTTGACTGCAAGAAAATCAGCGTATCTATACCCATAGGAACATGAAACATGAACAATGCCCTGTCAAATGCTCTTAGGAATTGAATGTTAAGCCTGAGCAGTTTTCTGAAAATACATATTTTTACACACTATTACTCAACTGATGTAGGCATTTGTGGGCATCTGCATGCAGCAATGAGATTATTTCTGGTTGAAATCATACCCATACACTTCTTCAGTTTCACCACTGATATGAAATACTTAATCTCCAAATACTGCAAAAATATCAGGCATACCTCAAAAAGATGTCTGAACTTTATTACAGTATTATTGTAGTAATTCTTGTGTGTAAAGAAATTAAAATATGGAAGACAATCATGCATGGGAATTGTAACTTCTTTAAAGATGGAAGTAGTGAACCCATCTAAATTTATATAGAAGAGTGCTACTGAATCTGTGCATGCTGCCCTTCTTAAATAACTGCTTTTCAAAGATCAGACAATTCTCCAATTATCCAATTCTCCGATATTCTTCCGGTTTCTAACAAATGATACACCTAACAACATAACATCCCTATTGTGAGTGGCTGCTTGTTTACAAAGCTTTTTATCTAAGTTGCATAAAACACTCCACTTGAAAATTACTTCACTGAACCAATTTTTTAATTTAAAGGAAACTTAAACATTTTATCAGGAAAAAAAATTCTTTTCTTTTTGAAGAACCATACCAAAATAGAGTTTTTTTCACGTATGCGTAACACCTAGTGAAGCTCAAGTTCTGTTTGAGATGACATCATAACCCTTAAAATACAACCCTTCTTACATATTTTATATGTATATATTTATGTATGTGTAGGTGTGCATAAACTCCATTGTTCTGAATGCTACAGAAATACATGAGTGACTGAACAATAGTGCAGATGTGTTATGACATTGCTGCTAGAAGCTGACATATAAGAGCAATCCAGAATCTTTTAAATTCTTCCACTGCTACTAGGAATACAGTAAGTACTGGTTCTTTAAGGACACACTAGATATTTTAAAAGCTATTTCTTGTTTCATTGCCCTTCTTGAACACAAGCTCCTACAAATTTCCTTTGCTCCCCCCTTTGCTCACAAGAGCACATTTCCTCAACCTTTATGTTGAAATCAAATATAGAAATAGTTTTTTGTTGAGTCTTTAAAAAGACATAATATCCTAACATTGCAAAGGGATGGAATGAATTGAGTGGGTGTGCTTGGTTTCAGCTGTGGTCCTGAACAGTTTTCCTCAAACACCAATACAAAGGAACTCAGCCTACCTGCCAAGTGTGTCTGAGAGCTAAGCACTGACAGTGTGTTCATGAATTGAAGACAGGGGTGAGCTGGCTCTCTACATGATAATGTACAAACACACCACCCTCACCTCTGTTTCCATGATCACCATTTTTTAAGTATCTCCACAGTTTGGGTTTCTCTGACACAGACTTGGATATCTTTATGTCTCTTAGAAGAAGTTAAAACAAATGAAGAAGGAAAAGGGAAAACTACCAAATTTCAACACTGTTTCTCAGCATATAATAAAAACACATATAGAACATGGCTTGCAGATATTCTGCCAATTACCTACAGTCAAAGGCCCTGTTCCTTGCATGACCTTCAACAAAAATAAATTTATTATTTGAAGAATTGAGAATATCATGCATGTAGAACTAAATTCACCTCTGCACATGTAAAGAATTAGTATTTAGAATGAACGAAGCATATCATTCCACCTCACTCTAATTCATCACACCTCACCTGCTTGCCAACATTTTTTATTGCCAGCTGTTCAGGTGTCATCTTATCTTCTTCTTCAACAGCCTGTGAAAGAAACACAGAAAAGGTCAATGTTTCAGATTTCATCTACTTTTCCCCCAAGCCACAGATTCTCAAAATACAATTCTGTTCCTTAAAAAAAAAAAAAATCAAACAGCAACACATTTTAGAAAGTCAAAAGGAAAGGTACTTCAGGTTTTCAGCAGACGTGGTTTTAATTACTGAGTGTTAGTGCAAAAGATCAAGGCAAATACTTATGAATTGTTTTATTGTCACATATTTACCAAAATGTTAGTAAGCAAAAATCTTAAATGAGCAGTATCAATAGTTTAAGATAGTTGAAAACAGTTAAAATAATAAAACAGCACCGAAGCCAGCATTTCTATATAGTTTCAACTACTGGAGATTTGATCTCAATTTTTGTACTGGTTAAAGTAATTTATTTGAATATATTTTGATATTGTTATGTTGCCTTCAAATACAGTGTCTTCACTAACTTAACTAGTGAATGTAATACTGAATTTTGGTTGTAAGGGCTTCTAAGGAGTTAAAAAAATAACACTACTTAAGAAATACTGACATGATTACTACTCACAGAATGCTTGTTGAGATCTAGTATTTGTAAGAAATATTTCTAAGTGTGTCAGTATTAAAACAGTACAAGCAGCTGTGATTCCTCTTACAACACCAATAACAAATTTCTTATATAAACAGAACATTGAATTGGGCTCTGGAATGCATTCTAAATACTTATGGCCTATCTACTAGACTGACACAGATAAATAACCTGTATTCTGCCACAGCGATCAAACAATCCTTGACTGAAGGACTGAAAAATTTGAGTAACTGCTCATTTTGATCTACAGAAATCTTATATGCTTATCACTAAGTAAAATACAAAATTGCTATGATTACTCACATTTCAAAGCAAAGCATGTAACAAAACACTTTGACAAAAGTTTAGGGCAAAAAGTCTGGTGGCAGTGCCTGAGGAGCTAATCAGACAACTCCCCACAGAAACCATACGTAGCTGATTAGTACAAACTATCATTCAGTACAGTCATTCTGAATGAAGTTTGTGATAATAAATTCCTTCTGAAATTAGGTAACTAATTTCTTCACTTCATAAACACAGCTACACTTATACTATCATTATGGGATATGAATACCTTGTTATAATTCTTAGCTAATTCTAACATCTCCTTCACTACTGTTTCATTGAGTTTGCAATGTTCACTGTAGTCCTGAAGTGTCAAACCTTCCATCCAACTCTTCTTATGCAAATTTAGCAGCATCTGCAAGACAAAATCACTTTAGAGCATTCACCACAAAATACTTTCAGAATCCTATGAAGATCTCTTTGACAGGCAACCGATTCATAGTAAGAAGAATATTAAAAAAAAAAAAGATCTTACAATGTCAGTGTTTAAATAGAGGAAATGCAATAATAAACTACTCTACTAGAGTAGAAGACAGATTTGCATACTTCTTAAAGATCGAACTTCTTGAATCCTAAATATGAACATGAAGCATGAAAACATGGGTCATGTTTACTTTGACAGGAATATGTAGATTTGTTTTCTGTGATTTGTTACTTTTGCTGCAGGTTAAGAATGCACAATTGCTTTGTAGGAGGGCTAAGAGAAAATTGAATACTTTAGCCGCCATATAGTTGAACAGTTGAAGCTTTTGGCCTCTGACGAAGTTGAAAAATATTTTAATGCTTGGATTAAATTCATAAAATAGTTACACAGGCTTCACTGATTATCTGATCTGTATGCAAGCAACTGACAGTTATGATAAAACAGACTTCAAAAGTGACCAAAGCATGACTTGTGTGTCTTTGCCTCATATAGAATAAGCAAGCATAAAAACCATAGGATAAAATGTGCAGAGATTTGGTGGTGATAATAGCAGGCACTATTACATATATTTGAAAGGTTTTACTTGACAGTTTCATGTCATCTTGAAAGAGCAAAGGAACAGCTACAATAGCAATTTCTTTATTTTCATGAATAAAGGAAGTGTATTTTGTGGATCTCCGGCACACTTGATGACTATAAGGAGGACTCTTTCAGCAAACAGTTTCAGCTTGCCTTCAATTTGTGAACATTTACTAGACATTTCTGAGAACTGGTAATCCCTGTAATTGCTATCACCTAAATAAAGGTACCTGTTTCATGCTCTGTAGAACCTTCAAAGCAACCTGGCTTTGGAATATGTGAACTGAGTAGAAAGTTTGTGTCATAATTTGTGTTAGCAAGATCTTAGCTGCTGACAGAAGGAGTCGTAGGCAAACTGCATATGGACAGTTTAGCTAGGCTAACTTGATTTTAAAATTAAGGTTTGGTGTGATGAGCTCCTAATCTAATACATGAAGCATGTACTTTTCTTACTACAGATGGAGATAACAGATCACCACCATCATGAGGGGGGTTTGAGATATGTATGAAGCCGCCTCATGAAAGATGTGAGAGAGAGTTGTTACCTCACAGATTAAAGTCTTCCTAACTTGATTATTCTCCTACTTGCAAAGGTAATAACTCATCTATCTAAAGCCATTGACGAAAATACGCACTTGGAACTTCAGACAAGACTGGATTTGGCCAATTGTTGCATTTGACTGGAAACAATAACTCCCTGGAAGCCTCATGGACATTTCCTGAGAGAGCTGGTTTTGTTCAATCAGTTACTCTTTTCAGTAACAGTGAGGTCTTGCAAGTCTGATACTGCACTAAAAATGGTTGTGCATTTCACATATTCTTTCCAACTCCTTAATTTGCACACATATTCCTCCACTATTTGAAACTGGGCTCTTTTCTTATTACTTGTAACTCAGAAAGTCTGAATTCCGTGAAAAAAAACTATTCTGACCATTTCATCATAAGCTTTGAGTTCAATTTATAACCCTAAGAAGGCCATGAAATGCACAAACATATCAGACAACATACACAGAGGATAGAATCTGACTTTCCAAGAATTAACTTCTGTAGATGATACGTAAGCTTTTTTTCTTTCTTTTTGTTTTCTTGGTTGAGACTCTCAAGCTAGATTTTGTATGCAACCTGAAGAAGTTTGATGCAAAAATAGCAAAAAACATTTGTTGTCAGTAGCTCCATAATATTTCTTCTGTAAATGCAGGACATCACTACTTCCTGATACTTAGTGACGTCTTGGGGAGTTGCAATCACACCAACTGGAAGTACCTTCTGTCAAAATGATTACAACAAATAAAAACCCAACATCCCTTGGTTATACATTCCATTTTGAAAAACACAGTTAATTCTCCTAGCTTCAGGAATTCCAGCCTGTGAAAACTGAATGCAGCTAGTATGTTTCTCAGCTTCATCACTGAAAACTTGAAACTTTGTACAAAAACTTGAAACTTAGGTACAGAAAACTGACATGACAACTTTCCATGAGGTGGACAAAAATGTTGTCAAACTATTTGTATGGTCATTAGAATGTGGTTTTGGAAAGTTTTATCACCACGACTGTTCATTCAAGTGCTTTCTGGAAGAGAAGCCACCTATTCCAGGAGAGCTAAAACAATTACAAACTAATTGTAAAGTAACAGCCATTGATATCAGAATATTGCCACAAAATTTTGTATAATGCTTGCAGAACTCTGAATTAAAGCTGAAACAATTACCTTCTGTTCTAGTTCATTCTTCCTGTAGTTGATGGTGATGGAATAGTAATGTCTGTTTAGTCCATGGATTAGTGCCTGCAAAATTTAGGGGAGAAACTGAATTAAAATCACCCTCCGCTGAAATGAAGAAATATCATGAGAAGAAAGCTCATTTCAATATAAATATCTTTAAACACCACTCAAAGGAAAAAACACCAAGAAAAAAATGCAGAGATTACAAGGAGATATGAAGTCAATATACCTGGTTCTATTTCTCTTTTTGTATTCATTAACTGACAGTTATGTTTTCTATTTCTAAACCACAGATTTTTTTTTTCACACAGTAGCAACTATAACAAGAAAAAATGGTAACTGCCTTCAAACATTTGACCGATACATATGCACAAACATATTTCTCTCAAATCCTTCCTCTCTCAATAAATTTGGTTATCACTCCTATTAAAATATTGTTACAAAGAAAAGACTATTTGCTATCTATTTATTTATAACCACAGTCAACATTCCCAAGTTCATTCTCCAGGGTACAATATGAAGAGGGATTAACTGAAGCAAGCAAAAACCTCAGTTAGACAATGTGTATCAAATTAACCTTGGATATTGAAACTAGTTTTATTTTTTAACTGTAAATGAAGGAAAAACCCCCACCTTTTTCACAACAATTATGCCCTCTGCAAATAAAATCTGATCAACTGAGATTAGTTTTAGTGATAGGTGTATGCATGTATTTACTGTTTTGCTCACTCGCATTAGGTATTTCCTTTTACATTTATGACTTAAGGGTGAATTGTATTAATATTTGGGGAGGTAAAATTCTATGATCAATCCTCATCACAGCTAATAGAGTCTATTTTCAAATAGAATTTCACATATGAAGTTTACATTTATAAACAAGATAGAATAAATTATACATAAAGTATGCTGAATTAGTGATAAATCTTGTTTCAAGCATTCCATCTATTTAAGTTTAAATATATATTTAGAGCTATACAAAATGAATGTGTATTTGCATCCTATGCAACTTAATATTTCAGCATTACAAAATTATCTGTATGAAAGCTGAAAATGTTTTCATACATACATTTTAAACAGATTTCTATTGCAAACACATATACAAGGATAAAAAACTACTTGAAAAGTTATGAGAATTAGCACTTATATAAAAGCATTACTTGTGCAACTCACTTTAATTAAGCTTGTAAAATACAGGTTTTATTATCAATAACAGAATTCATAGTTTAAACTATTAACAGTAAGTAATTTCCACTGCCATTTTCTTATCCCACTCAAAATGACTGCATATGAGGTTTTGGTGTTTGTGTATAAACTCATGTGTAGATATTTAGGAAGCTTAAAGTTTGACAAATAGGTTTGCCTTCTCCCACTACCCTCTCCCTTTCCTCCCCCTTCCAGAAACTACCCTTTAAAAGAGTGGGCAAATGTGAAAGGTAAACAACTGTAAAAAAGCTGAAAGGGAACTCAAGAAAAAAACATACACACACAAAAAGGGAGTGAAGCCAAGGCATGTACTACTCTATTATTCTTCTTCCTGAGACTTTAAGTAATGTCCTGTAATTCCTGCTTCAAGCCCAGCTGAAATCAGTATTTAGTTTGCTTCTGTCCTCAACTGGGTCAGAATTTTATTCAAGGCTTAAAATAAAAGTAAAACAATACTGCAAGAGCTCTTGCAGCTTTAGGAACAGAGTACCATTTAAAATTATGATTTTTATCATAACAGGGACATTTGCAACAGCTCATTGCCAGCTTGCAAAAAATCAACACAAACAAAAACTATCCATTTTAATAACAGAAACCCAAAATCCCATGGCCAAAATATGCCACGCTGTAATGACAGTGATCTTAAAATAATGAAGCTGAACAATACTGCAGGGGTTTCCAAGGGAAAGCATTACACATGGTCTAGAAAAGCTCAGTTAGAAAAGCTCTGAAACATGCAAGCACAGGCTTGCCTACATCCAGTCAAGAGTATTAGCCATTTATTTCATACTCATTATTGTTTGCAGTTTTGACCAATTCAAAAATCAAAAGTAAAACACAGCCTCCTGAAGCAGACACTCTTTAATTTTAAGACGCCTTTTTGTTAGCATTTTTATTAACAGCAACGAGTTTCAACGTAGTAGTAACAAAAAACCAACTTCTCTTTCACCAGATAAGGGTATGGTGATCTAGGACCTCTCAAAGGATGGCTCTCTCAGAGCACAAATTCTGCCATTGTTTCAGCTCTGCTCTGACTAGTGGATGGTCTTTTTCTTCGACGTTTACTTAGCAAAATATTACTTTTATTGTTCAAGTAATGGAAACAAAAGCAGGAACTGGGCTTCATGGTTTCAAGGACACATGCCTTTAGAATACATAATAAGGGGGAAAAGTTTTTTAAAGGAAAAAACAGTGAGACAGAAGAACGACAGGGATAAAAGCATTAATCACTCCAGAGGATACTTGTTTCAGGATAGAAGCCATTTCTCAAAATAAAGGCTTGCTACAGTGAAGACCATAACTTTTGTCTTTTAAGTGAAAGTCAACTTCAGAAATCAAACTTTGAGTATTTAAGTTTCACAAATGTGTATTCAAAAGAAACATTACAGCAGAAGCCAATCAAGCATCCATTTTATCCATAGAATATCCTCCTCCACCATTTTTTCAGGAAATTACTGCATTACATAAAAATCAGGGATTAATTATTTAAGACACAAGGTTTAATCTAGATTACATAACAAGTAAGAACCTCTATAAACTCACAGTAAAAGAAAAGAGAGACGTTTTCCCATAATTTATTTGTGAGTAGCTTAACTTGAAGAAAGATGAGATGTTGATAAGCAGCAGTTTTTCAGCAGGACTGAAAACAGCACTTGTCTTGCATCACATGTTATGTCATCTATTGTCACTTTAAAAAGTTTGCATTTCCATAAATTTATACTTCAATCTTTGCTGTACACATTAAATACATGCATTCACACTTAGGTAGCTAATTTAGGGCTCAGTTTTAAACCCCTCACATACACACATCCATTGATAAATCACATCAATTATAAATGCATGTGGAAAAATGCAACAGAGAGCACAATAAATAATCTGTAACCTACTGTTTTAAGTACCTTTCCCAAAAATTGATAAATAAATCCTGCAATTTACAGGACAAGCAGCACTAGGTTTACCTGGATAGATGGCTTGTTTAGGTGACCCAGATTTGAAGTTGTTTGTCGTGGTTCATGTCCTAAGACCATCATATTAGCATTGATCAATCTGAAGGCATCAATAACAACCTGTAAAAACAAGATGTCAAGTCAATTCTTTTTAGAAAATGCAACTAATAGAGCCAAGCAACAGTGGACAAGGCACAATCAACTCTCATCTGTTTTTGGCCTTTATCCAGAAAATCATTTAATTATAATATTAATAAAAAAGAACCTCCTGCTGGCTATGTGATCAGCACACTACACTGCCTTGTATTGTAAGGTGACACCAATTATTACCTTTTCCATGGAACTGTAAGTTTTATATACATTATATCACCATATAATACTGAATTTTATGTACACTTAGAGTAAGTCTCAAAACTATGCATATGTTTGTCACCTAAATCTTATCCAATCAAAATGAATGACAGAGAGAGACTAAAACTGAAAGTGAGCACAAGCTAAGGGACCAAGTCTAAAGCCCAGTCCTGTCACATCAATTATACTACCACAATACTTGAAATGACAACAAAATTATAGCCAGCAAGGAACTTGCCCCATGTATTCCCTTCTAGTCAGATGCTTTTTGCTTCTTGTGACTACGAAAGGGTCTATAAACTGTCTGATGGATTAAAAAGTCCTTGTCAGTGTCATGCTCAGGAGTAAAAAATAGAGCAAAAGAAAACCAAGGTCATTTATGATTTAAAGGTACATGGTAGGTAGTATTCAGTGCTATTTTATTGCAAATAATGTAAACCCATCACTGATTCTTACTCTGTCCTGTGCTAAATTCATCTATGAAAATTTTTGCAAAGAGAAATTCAAGGTCCCACACAATTAGACCCCCACCTCCGTCCAAAACCTATAGAAGCTGAAACAGACCTAAGAACGTGCCAACAATACACTCAAACCCACTCTTACTGTGTGCTGACCAGCACAGGTTTGTAACTGCAAGAATAATTCCTGTTTAGGTTCCAGTCTTTTAACTGGACCAGGGCAGGTATAGCCTCGCACGTCCACTAAAACAGTACCAAGCAGACTTTGCAGGCATCTTGTCTGCATGTGTTTGGAGAGTTATTAACTTAAATCTCCTTTAAACAGCTTTTCTATAATAATTTTTATTCTTTTCTTCTCTGTACTGTGAGTTGGACAACAGATGCATTTACATGGCTGGTTTGATATTCTGAGGAATTAGACTTGAACCTTGTTTACGCTGAACAGACAAGAAATCAACCACCATTACTGAAAACCTGCAGAGAAAGTGACAGAGTCTCCCACCTTGTTCCAGCACTTTCCTCTCCATTTACACAAATATTAATAACTAAATAATATGTAGTTTTTAGGATTAAAAGAAAAAACATTGAGGTCCTTCATGTGGAGATGAAATTAATTGGCAAGTATTTATAACAAAAAAATCATCAGGTGTAAACAGAAAAAAACCACAAACTTATCACCAGTTGTGGTTTACTTTTGAGACCCAAGTGAGACAGTGGTGTTGACTGAGTGCCACTAAGGGCTATTGCTTGGTCTCTCTGCTGGCCAGATCCACCTGCATATGCCATGTTTTCAAATTGCTTGCAGAAATCCTTCCAAAAAAGATCTTCTTTATTAACAATGTTCAGTTACGATCCAGTTAAAGTGAGTTACCGGTGATTTTTTTTTCTTCACAACAAAAAAAACCACAATTCAGATTTAGAATGCAGCAGAAGTATGCTATCTGATATCAATGCTACAAAAAAAGAATTACATAAAGAATAATTCTCAGAAATATCTAAAACAGTTACTATATATCTATACATTCCTTCTCATAACATAAGAAGTAATTGTGGTTTTTAAATTTTTTCACAATTTTTCTTTCTCTTAGAACACTTGTGACAAGCTTTTGTATATATCTTTGTATTCCATTTTAACCAGAAGCTCTAATTTATCAACATCTGGAAATGCTCAACCATAACAAACAGGCAGTATAAATTAAAAAGTCAAGCAAAGCAAGGCAAAAAAAAAAAAAAAAACCCCAAAAAAGCACACCTGCAGTTCTCCAGAGACTAGCTAGACAATGGAAAAAAACCTAAGCAAGCAAAAATTTACCCTGAGGAGCAAGAAACATGAACTGGGCAGTATACTAGAATGACAAGGAGTTGCTTTATAACTTACTAACAACCCCATATCTGGACCTGAATTTAACTGAGGACATTATTAGACAACGTTGAGCTTATCCAGAAAGAATGGCATTGTCCAGCATAGATTTGTTTTGGGGCTTGAGCCATGTGAAATTTAA
This sequence comes from Motacilla alba alba, assembly GCF_015832195.1. Lineage (NCBI taxonomy): Eukaryota > Metazoa > Chordata > Aves > Passeriformes > Motacillidae > Motacilla > Motacilla alba. Next base: position 16,800,703 of record NC_052022.1, on the reverse strand, counting down.
AAAAAAATTATTTAACTTTTTTTTTTTTTTTTTAACAAGAAAATTCAACATTTTGGTTAGAGTTTTCAGGTTAGTTAAATTTCACATTAAAATATGAGAACAAGTTCCTGAATTATTTATGAATGATACTGAATATTGCTCAAACATCTTAATTCTGAGCAGAAGTAACTTTCATTATGTTTTGGGTACAAGCAGCATGGGAAAACACTGCACTCTCTATCTCTCCTCCTGAAAAAAATGACATGCAAGTATTTCCTAAGTAGAGCAAATATAAATCTAACAGAAAGCATTATGAAAAACTGAGATCACAAATACCAAATATTATGCTTTTAAAAGGGATAAAATTACAATTCCTACAATCTCAGAGGGGTACAAAAAGTAGATGTGCAAATGTTATTTTTCATCTTAGTTGCACTCTGATGACCAGTGGTAACTAAATACTTTAACTACACTAAGATTAAAGGAATTTGCTGCTATCACTATAGCAACCATCTTAAAGAAACTAACATGCTCAGCAACCTGGAGGCTAAATTTAGACCTAATACACAATAAAAACATAAATACAACAATAAATTCTACATATTCATTTCTATGAAATGTAGTTGCTTTTTTTCATAGTGAGCATAAATCTGTCCCGCCTTTAGAGGATTACATAAAAATAAATAGACTCATTAATGTCCAGTGTACTAATGAGCAATGGGTGAAGTAGGTGTTAATTACGCCACAGTAAGATCCAAGAAAAAAGCCCCAGTGAGCACTTGGAGGTGTGTACAAGTTGAAGTCTCCTCTCTATGTTTGTGTATTTCGAAGTACAGAATGATGCAGACTGATGACAGAAACATGGTCACCCCCTATTCTATGATGGAACCTTTAGACACAGTATTTTGAACAAAGAACTTCTAAGTATTAATTAAACCCAGCACAAACCAGCACTCTATTGCTTAGATTTTTGTTGTAAAAAGTCAGTATTTTCCAACCACAAAATTTAAGCTTTCTTTGTACTTAAGTTACCTATATAATATAATACAGCATGTATTCTTCTTGTAAAAATTTGTTTCCGAGCTTCATTCTAAATTCCTTTCCTAAAAAGATGTTAAAAAGTTAACCAGAAGTCTATGTTATTGGGATGCTTTCCAGAAATTTGAAGGTAAATTTTTAAAAATGCACTTCCATAGTGCAACTCTTTCACCACTCTGACCATTTAATTTTTCCTTGTGTAAGTGTCTCCAGACTTTTCAGAGGTCATTTCAACAGCAGACAGCTTATAACAAAACCATTAGCAGTTTGGCTAGCTTAAGGAAACCTCTTACTTTCCTTTTTTGTTTATTATCACTGCATGAATCTGCAGCATATGAGAGTTTATAATTTCTCAGGCTTGTTAAATTCATGTTAAAGGTCTGTTTTCTTGTTGAATAAATTTTGTTCATATAATGCTGCCTATTTCATATACTGAGTCTTTAATAGCACCTTTGGTCTATGCGCAACTCACAGATCAAAACAGAGGACTAAAATAGGGGTTGATGATGCTATTTACATGTGTGATTCCTGCTGTCTTCTTGTTAGTAGCTTTAATATAATAGAAGACCTTGTCTGTTTTGTAATTAACACATCTTTACTGGAGAGATATTTGGAAGTGATTGCTGTGAATATACTGGTTAGTAAAATAAACACAATCACACACCACTTTCTGTTATCAGACAAATTTGTGAATTGTACACATTATACTCCAGATCAACAAACTGTGATATAACAGCCAAGTAGAAGACACATTTATATAACCCTTTATTTTTCTGAAAATATGTATTCAATCTGACCTTGCAAATATAATTAGCTTGTGGGATGTGTGGATTTCAGTACCATGGATGCTTTACTAATTGCAGTTCTTGGAAATAGATACTAAATATTTGGAAGCTGCCAATACAAAATAAAAACTGCATCTTTTTGTACATCTGTCTTAGCTTCAAAATGCATAATAATCTAAAAAACAATAACTACACAGCATTTTTTTAGCATTTGCCTGGGGTCAACAGCCCACACTAGAGTCCACAGAATGTATTTTTAGGAAGAAAATTTACAATTATGTCCTGTGTAAATTTCAGGACAGCTATAATTAATATTATTAAAATTTACTCACAATCTAAGATGAGCACTGGACACCTCAACTGTTAGCCAGAGAAAACTGGCCTCTTACTGTCTCCACACAGTTATTAAAAATAATGGCTTGATGAAAATTTAGGGTATTTAGTAGCCAGACTTTTTTAGCTTCTCCTGCAAGTGTGAATGCTATCACACTATATATGCTATAGTTTCTTACTATCAGATACTGATAATACTTGAATATTATCAGTTACTCTAAAACAGGCATCATAACTTTGTGGGGTATTTAAAAATACAGATTAATTCAAGAGTACTTTACACACTTGATTCTTAAATCCCTTCCAACATTAAATATCTAAACAATACTGAATGAAATAGCTTTGTTTTTCAAGTCCCACTATATTTTAGTGGTAAACATCAGTTAGGCATAAGTCAGTCTTTATTGTTTAAATTTTAAAAAAATCTAACATCAATATTTTTCCAGTGAAGAATCTATGGCATATGGTGACTATCTTTAAAAATGCATTGTATCCTTGGAATTCAAATAGCAATGCATTGTTTATGCCATATGTTTATGAACAAACATACCAGTGCTTAAAGACAACTGCAAAGGATAGAGTGTGGTTCTGCCAGGTGTGGAAAAAGAAGTAATGTCCCATCTAAAATCTCTTTTATCACCTGCAACTGACCTGTTATCAACTGCTTAGTTTGTTTCTAGATTCTTTAAAAATGAAATGGAACACGTGACCAGAGAAGTGCAGCTCAGGTTTATGACCATTTCGTTATTTATGCTGCCATGCACTGTTAGACAACTACAAGTGAAGAACATCTTCTGTCCCCTGCAAGCCCACAACATAAAAAATTCAAAGAAATCGTACTTTTTATGCCATTTCCAATGAAAAGCACTAAGAACTGAAACTGACTCATGCCAAATGCATATCACTGAATTGCTGTGATTGTGAGTTTGAAGTTTGCAACATGGAAATTATTTATAAAATGTCAATTTTAGCTCTGGAAAACATATTCCTAGGAGTATGTGCATTTCCCTTCTCTATCCTTAGAGAATTATTTACTTGTGGTCAAATCTGCAGTACAACTTCAATATCCATACTGGAAGGGGAAGAGAACTACAGCATAATACATTTATCTTGACAAGTGAGGGCATGCATCCATAACTCCCATGTAGCTGAGCCACAAGTTTTAAAGCTATATGCTTTAATGAAGATAAATGGACTATTCTACATTCACCACAGGAAAAGGAAATTAAACATTTAATACTTTTCAATTAAGTCTTAGAACTTTCTGTTTTAGGGAAGGGCATGAACTCAAGTAACCTACGTAAATGGTTTAGTAGGTAAACATACATGACTTAATTAAATCAGAAGTCCAAAGGACATTACAGAACAAATTTTGGAACATTAGGATTGATACTAACAATTTCAGCACTCCATTAAAAAAACAGGAGGCAAAATATGCAAAATATGTGAATCTGGATATGCATAACCACTCTAGAAAATGTAAGAAAACAGTGGTGCACTGGCAATAATAAAACTATGTGGTTTATGCCTAGGTTTACACAGCCTGAACTGAAAATGCCAAGTGGCCAACAGTGTGATGATGCAGACACAATTCATCTCTCACAAATGTGATTCTCCAAGCCAAAGAACATCAATCTTTACTGAATCAACAGTGATCAAACCCAGCACAAACATACAACTTCCTTACTCTCCAAACCAGGCTCCTATTGAAACTTAGTTCTTGCCTAGATCAAACCATAATGTTTCTGTCCAGTCAAGGGCAAGAAATAGCACATTACTGTATGTACTACACACTGTGCATAATGTCCAGAAAGGTACCCTTGATACATCCATCAAAATTACATACTGCAAAGTTATGTTATCCATTTTAGAATTTTTCCATTTACAATAGGAAAGTATTAGCAAATCCAGTTCTAACAATGGAAGTTGTTCCAGGTATAAAAGATTCTGACAAAACTGTAGGCATCCTGTTTTAAAATACATTTTCCTCTAAATGCTATCTGCATAATGATTCACAATAAACAGATACGTCTCCAAAGTAGTGACAATACAGTCAATTCACTGTTTAGTTTGGCTGTTTTTAATTACTAATTTCAACTGTGTTACTTATTTTTAACTGTACCCTGAAGACTGTGGAATTAATTTGTGTCTAGGGAAGACTAAGTCAAACTCACGATCTAGACAAGTGCATGAAGTGGGCTGGAGGAGCTAGGTATATTAAAAAAGTCTTATTAGGAGGCTCCAATCTGTTTACACTTCTCACAAACTTAATTCTTAATGGGCTATTTTAAATCTCAGGCATTACACTAGTGTCTCCATACATCTTGCTTCAAGGATTGCTCTTTTTCTGCCTTCTTAAATAACAAAGCCTCTTTAAATCCAGTGGTTAATTCAAACAAAGAAAGGAAAAAGACAAGTTCAAAGGAAAAATAATAGCACTTTGATAAAAGAGTGGAGTTTTAAAACCATGCAATATTTCAAAAAACTGGTGTAAAACATGCTCAGCTGAAGAACATCTTGTAGCTAGATGGTAATTCCAATATTCAGGAAATTAATTGTTAAATCGCTGTCTGCTACTGGTTTCAGTGTTTTAGACTAACAAGTAATTACCAAGTTATGAAACCATTCACACACACATTTGTCTTGATAAACTGGGAAGATGTGCAGCACAAAAACGAAGTCACCAATCTGAAACGATGTAATACATAGGCAATTTAATCTAAACTGGAACATAAAAGTAGCAAGAGATCAAAACTACTTGCAAATCTCTATTTTTATGGCCAGCATGCAGCAAAATTAACATCTATTACTCTGAAGAGAAAAAAACCTGAAACCAGGTATTAACAGATCCGTAATGCTCATATAGATCACTAATTATGCACAGGTGGTCACTTAGATTTACAAGTACCAATGAACAAAAAAGGGGAAAGAGGTTGCTAAAATAAGTCCTCCAGCTCTCCCCAGGGTTTTCATTTGTACAAGGAGAATAAAACAAGCATGTGTCTTTCTCTCCCTCCAGCACGACAAGAGTAACTTTTTTCATACTTCAAAAATTACTGAAATAACAAATTATAAAGTTCAGCACATTTTTTACTCATTTTTGAATAAAATTCTGAAGATCTCATAAGCTGAACAAAAGAAAGCAATTTTCAACTACCAATAAAAAGAAACTGCATGCACAAAATGGTTTCAGACTACAGCCCACATTCTGCCTCTTTGAAGTAAAACCCTTCCAATTCCAGAAGAGGTTGCTTGGACCACAGGACAAGGCTCTTCAATGATGTATGTGGCAGCAGACAGTAGTAATAAACTGAAAAGAGCAGCTGCTGACCATATGCATACAAAGGAAAAAAACTAACTGCAAGAAAAATAAAATATTGGAACAGGAATTGGCATGAGGCTGTTGAATCTCAAGACTCAAGTGGACAAAACACTAAGTGAGCGGATCTGAACTCAATGTTGAAATTTTGCTCACCACAAAGTTGGGCTAGATGATCTACAGAGATCAACTAGAATTACTTTGATTTACCAGGCTACCCAAATGTACATATTTATTTTCTTTTACCATCTGAATGAGTTTAAGATAAGGATAAAGCACCACAGCAAAATCCTCTTATGAATGCGGCAGGATCTGGTTTTAAGCACAAGATTAAGATGCATAGCATATTTGTTTCTAACTGTCTGAGGTGACTGAAACAGAATTTATAAAAAAGTTATTGCAAAGACAACTATTTTCCTCAGCAAACAATTAAAAAAAGAATTTTGCCATAAATCAACAGATCTTCCTACAAATACTTCAGACAGTGCCTTGCTAGAAAAAAATATGGTTTAACAGAAATGAAAGTTTGCTGTATGAGTAATAGATTTTGCTACCAATCCTGCTAAACACCACAGTACCAACAAGTTTCTCAGATGTACAAAATGGACTTCTGGCAATTTTGGATATTTTATCGATCCTTATGCAAGCAATTCTTAATCAAGGGAAACCAGTTAACTCTCTCAGAAGAACAAAATATTTAAAATGGTGATTTTGTTATAATAAAGATACAAAGTTTAAAACAGGTCAAAAAAGAAAACACCACCTTTTTTTCTTTTAAATTAATTTAACAATATAGTGAGTACAACGCATTAAGTTAATGCTTTTGGAGTTAAAGCTACTATGATACAGTGGGTTTAGTATAGTTATATTTTCCTTAAGAGGTGATGAACAGCTGCTAAGTTAAGGTCCAAAAAAACACATTTATTTTTAACATTTGGCAAAGGTTTATGGTTCTCTGTACAGACATTTCAAAGTGTATGTTGGAAATTAATATGAAATGTCAATATTTAGCTTTATTCCAGATCTTTAATGAAATTACTGCTTCTGTGAAATATTCTAAATATTATTACAGCTCCCATTGCACAGATTGAAAAACTGGAGGGGATAAAAGAAAAGTTTATTAGTAAGTATAAAATGAAACAACAGCTAGCCAGGTTGCCCCATTGGCCATATTTCAGCATGTTTACTTTGATTTCATTCAAAGAAACCAAGCTAAAAAAAAAAAAAAAAAGTTAAAACAAAGCTTTTCCTTTCTGGGTTCCGAGACCACTGACCTTCAGTTCAAACTCACTGCTCTGTTACAAGTTTATTTTACAGACAATTAGAGCACTATTAGCCTAAATATTCCAAAATATGGTACACAGTCATGAAAAAACCTAATCTGTGTGCAAGAATATGTATGCAGAATAGTAAGGTCAGTATTTGGAATTACTTGTCCTTCATGTATCCTACTATATTTACGCAAAAATATGCCAGTCCTAAAATGGTCATTAAAGCAATTGGCATTAAATCCACAGATGGATATGAGGGGTTTATTTTTATATAAGGATTTTTTATACTACTTTTTATTTTTGCTCATTGGCTTTAAGACATAAAATGATTGGCTTTTTTTTAACTGATGAGAATCACAGGTATATTTATTTTTAAACTGCAATCATACATCCCTGTGCTATGTAGAAAACGTGTATGGGGACAAGACAGTTAACAAAGAAGTTAACAAGTTTTCCTTTTCCACAGTAACAGGGCAAACTGCTTTTTAATGTTTTAGCTAGTCAAGGTGAACCTGAGATTCCTCATCAGAATTCACTGCAACTTCCTGACACATGAAAATAACCTCTGCTCCAGTTATTCTTCACTAGCACAGCCATGACTGCTTCACTGACCACAAACTATGGCAATTTATATGGGCATGGACCTGCCCTGAGGCAGCTTCAAAATTAGCTAATGTGCTATTTTGGGCTTTGCTTTTAAATACATCAAATCTCAGACAAAACAAGCCATATTAAAATCTTCTATGCCACATGTTCACTGTATTTTTTTGCCAGACAGTCCTGCTAGTGTAAGGTATAATGAGTAATGATCTTGGACTCATGTAGCTAAAGCTCACCAGTATAATGGTTACTACACCAGCAAAATTACCTCTGCAAGTGGCTCTTCATGCTGGCAAATGCAGATACTTTCCTGAAATAGCTCTGTAGCACACAAAGAGGCTCTGGGTGCCATGATAAGTTAACCAGGCACATGAAGCACTGGAACCTCACCTAAGAAAGCCCCTTGAACAATAACATATCTGTTCTTCTCTCAGTTCATTGACAATCCAAACACTCTTAATGTAAGCGATCTTGCCAACCAGGATCATAAAACTCGAACACATTCCACATCTTCCAAATCAAGAAGTTAATTACAAGTGGTATTCATAATTTGGGAGATTCTTTTTATTTCTAAGCTTTAAAAGATGCACTTGCCAGAAACATGACAGATGTAAATTTTTTTTAACATGAAACCTGAGAACGTAATTTAATCTGACTGTAGCAGCTAAAAATGTGTATGAAAAACAAACATTACAAGACTTCCAGTAATCTCAAGTACTGGCAGCAATGCCATAAGAGCAGCTGTAACTGAGAAATGCTTAGATGGACAAAAATTTATTCACATCCAAAATAAATATGCCAAAGATTACTTTATTGAAGATCTCAATGATCTCAAGGACAGACATCTATGTCAAACAACAGTGGCAATACAATTATTTTAAAAAGAAGCACTTAGTGAGCAAGTGTGCAGTGTGACTTATTGGGAGGCTTTTCTTCTTAATGGATTTAATAGTTAGTGAGGTCTAAATTAATTACTAATAATAGTCTTGACAATTATATTTTCACAAAACAAAAAGAATCCTATTTCAACATTTCAACTGGAGTGGGAAAAAAAGTTCTAGGAAAAATAAGTTAGGAATAATTAAGTATTCTTCTGCATCTCACAACCCCACCCCCCCAGACTACCTGTATTTTCTTCTGCACTTTAAGCAATTAAAAAAGGAACAAAATTTATACAGATCTAATACCTTCTAAACAACCAGAAGCTAATAATTTTTGATTGCCTGTTACATAAATGTATTTGCTATAAAATTCAGAATTAAAAAAAAAAAAACCACAAAAAACTGAAAAGCAACTGTAGCTTCAGAACATTCTGCTATGAAATTAAGTGAACTCATAGTTTGGTATCTTTAATAAGTTCTGCCTCACAGGAAATATGATACTACAGTTTTATAGAAGACGAACACTTTTGAAATATTTATAAATTTACATGAATATCATCCATATAGACCATGACGCATTTCAATAATTATTCTACAGTACAATGGGAGTGCATGCTCAAACAAAACACCTCAGCAGTATTTTAAAGCAGTAAACCACCTAGCCAATTTCTGTACGTTCTGTAGTTTTTCTAATCCACTCTCCCTGTGGTTGAGCAAAATCGAATTGCCTCTCACATTTGCAGACAGCTCTGTGAAGGTGATAATAGAGCTGCTCCCTGCTGTCATGAGGCAGGAAATAGGAAAATGGCATATGGGGCTAGAAAGAAATAAAAAGAGAACTAAACAAGAACAAAAGAGATTTCAACAAAGGACAACTATAACCCAATATGCTTTGCAAGTTAAAATCTCTTTTCATAATAATTTAACGTACGTAATCATTTATCTGCACACTTCTCAAAAATTCAAATGCTTGATATCAACCTCTCTGTAAAGTTTTATTGCCCAAAACATTTGGAATAGAAATTTTAATTAAAATCATCATATGCAACGCCTGCAAATCAATGCATTCTTAGTGCCCATGTTAAGGCTCTGAACCTATTCCAATCTGTTAGTAACTGATCTCAGAATTTGTAGCTAAAATTTAATATATAAAACAGTGTATACTTGGATTATTAGTTGTAAACCTGTTGAGTGACACCTGAATAGCAAAATATTAAGAGAGGATTATGCTTGTTTATGTGTATTGACAATATCAAAGACTTCTAGCCTGTTTAGGGACTACTTATGTAAGCTGCAGAACAAAGTGGAAGTGATATTTTCGTTTACAATGAGATTTTGGTTTTAATTTTTTTTTTTATTTACAGTATGGGCCTTCAAAAATCAAGTACTTACACATATTTACAGTGCTTCAGTATTAAATCTTACTGAAGTACCTTAAAAATAAAAAGCAAGCCTACTATACCTTTCCTTTTACACTCTGAATGGGATCCACCACCACAGCAACAGCTCTTTCTGACAAGGCTTCAAAGCTCTGCTGAGTATTGATATCTACACCAGACAGCCAACAGCCAAAGCCAGGATGGCTATGATACCAACCAACTACCATCTCAGGTCTGAAACAAAGAGGACATTGAGATTTTTAAAAATATAAACGCTTATCACAAGAAGAAAGAGGAACACATCAGGGCATAAATTACGATGAGCTGTGAAAAAAACACCATTAGTAATATTTAAATGACTCACCATAGTATGGTGAAAACATGGACATGAATAAATGCGACAAAAGAGGGCTATCATTAAGGGATACACATTAGCAGTGGTAGATCATGCTTTCAGTTTTTCACCCTGTTACCACACCTTCCCTGAGCCAGTTTTTACCCTTTCAGCACTTGAAGTAAATATCTACTCTTTAACTCCTTGGCGTCGAAGGTTGAATTTTCACGGCAGAAAGTCCATTTCAGACATGGACAACGGGAACCAACGGTGGGAAAGGATTAAATATCAATTAAACCAGCAGTAGAACTAGGAACTCAGTCAAAAAGCAATTTGCACTGTTCTGTTCAGCTGCTGAGCCTTTTGCTAACATTAATTTTGAAGTTTTTCCCACAGTAAAAGAATTTGAGCAAGCAGACGACAACTGTTGAGAGGTAGGAGTGAAATAAAAATTTGTTTAAATACTAGGGTCTTTTGCAAAATTATTTCCCGTTCCTTTTCATTAAAATTGCTCATGAGTAAGCTATAACTTCAAAAAATTTTTAAATTTTATTTAAAGGGTTAAATCAAAAAAAATCAATCTTTTAAGCAGGTGCTGTGTAGTAATCGCCAATGCTAAACTGAGCAGCATTCTAATCTTCCTGGGTGATAATCAAAGCTGTAGGTTTAACAGGAGTGACAATCTCCTGACAATTGAAATGCATGAGGGGGACTCAATTACATGCTACACTACTCACCTAATTTTTGGGGCAATTATTTATTTTTAAACATTATTAATAGCCCTTAGATCACAAGTTTTGCAGAAAGCCAGCCGTTTCTTCTAAAAACCGTGGAGGGAGTACTTGTGACTGTCAGCCCTCTTTACAGCGCCTTACCTTCCCGTCTGTTTCAGCATATCCAACATTTTTGCTTGAAATACAGGATCAACTGCCTCCACACTGACACCCTGATTTAAAAGACAGACAAAAATCACAGTAGCTGTACATGAAGCAATATTATTAAAAAGACAGACAAAAATCATAGTAGCTGTACATGAAGCAATACTATCTTTTAACTTGTAACTTCACACACAAAAAAAATTCATAAGCATCTGTTAAAAAGGCAATCTGAATACTTTAATACTACATGACAGAACACCCTTAAATGCAAAATATAATTTTTAGAAATGTATTTCAATGTGATTTTTTAAATGCTGAAAGAATATTTTGAATTGCTATTTAAGTAATCTTTACTATGAGTAAACATGATTAAATAGGCATAGGAATTCACCTTTTTCTCCTCTGTTTCATCTGCAAACACTGGCCTGTTGTTTGTCCCAAGTTCAGCTCTACACATTTTATTCAACATGAATATCACATATTGACTTTTTGCAGATTTTTATGTTATGCACGTGGATAAACTCAGGACAAAAGAATTTGAAAATTTCATGGCGCGCAGCTCTGAGTTACAAAGGAATTACCCCATGACTGTTGCAAGAACATTTTATTCCAGTTACACAAAATAAAGCACCATAAATTCCAATTATGCCCCTTGATTCTTCACCTCTTTAATCTGTTCATAAAATGGATATTCTTACTCAAAATGTAAACAATTTTTTTTTTCAAATCACGGAACTATCATTTAAGAGCCATGCAACTAAGATCTGTCAAAGAGAGCAAGTTTGAAGTATATAGCACCATCACATTGAAGGGCATGATACACTTCAAATCAAACCTCTTACATTTTGAGTATTTCTGCTGGCTCATAGTATATGAGTTCTAAAAGTTATCAATTTATAAGTCTTATAAGTCATGTAATATACTATATTTATACATAAAAAAGGACACAATATCTGCATATATTGCTATACACACTTAAGTACTAGCCTTCGCTCAAAAAGAAGTTTTGACTACATTTCTTTTTACTGAAACCCTTCAACAGTTAAACTTGTTTGTATTATAACTCACAGCTTCAGATTGCTTCAATGAGGTAAAGCACAAAAACCTTTTAAAAAATAAATTTACTTTAAGTAAAAAAACAAACAAGCAAATAAAATTATCAAGGTCTAGATGCGAAGAACTCACCGTTCCGGACTGTGGCATTGCAAAAACATCAATCACTCTCACAGTATAATCATCAACAAATTCCCCAAGCATCAGACCCATAACTTCCATAGGGACACCAGCACGACCATGCTTCAACATCTGGAATTAAGAACAAATGACACCATATGTTTAACAGAAGGTTCAAGTCTGATTTGAGGTAGTTTTTTCAGCTTTTGTTGATCTCTAATTTGCAACTTGTAGCACTGTCAGAAACTGTAACAAACTATAAAATAGTAAAAACAAACCCGACGAAGGAAAACTAATTGAAAAAAGTTTCTGAGGGTTCAATCAGTATTAATTTATTTTTAAAATAAGTCTGGCCAGCACTTAGGCAACACAAGTCCATTAACTCTGGACTGCTGCCAGATGCTCTAACTCCAGCATTATATTCAGACATAGTATGTACACAGAACACTTACTTTCAGCAGTGCAAGTGAAGAGATATAAACCTGTTCTGCTGTATCGACTGCAGGAGCATCTGTTGGTGGCCCCTATAAAAAGAAGAAACAATTATTTTTACCATCATTGTTATTCTGCAGTTTCTAAATATTTTCTTTTGTTTTGCATATTGCAAAACTTATAGGAAAACGCATATGTAATTGTGACTTAATGAATTAGATGTAGTTGTTACAAACAAAACAAAAAATCGCACACCCAATCCCCAAACCCTTCTTAAAAGCATTTTCTGTCACTAACATTATTTTGTAATAGGTCACCCAGCCATCATCCTGTCACCCCCCACCCCAAACAACACAGTCTAAAGAGCAATCTTACCAGAGCCAGTCAAATATAAAGCAGACAAGTGTTACACTGGATACAAACCTGTTACAAGCCATTCAGGCTAAGAGTCAGATAAGTTTCCATTAGTCAGCCTTGCTGCAACGCTAACCTTCGTCAGCTGTAAAATATGGCCAGTTCTCCAATTAACTATGTGTTTCTTACAGTGGTGTGAATGTAAATGCTGCTGGGCTAGCATGATTAACTGGCACCAACACAAACAGCAATTTCCCTTTGCTTCATCAGCTTTCAGCTAAAGAGGACTTGCAGATAAAGGCTATGGGAGTACTTTGCAGATACACTGGTACAGTGAGAGAAAAAACGGACCTCTGATCCCTAGGTGGAAAAGCTGTGAACAAAATACTTTGCTCTTTGCCTTATGAGTAGTTATTCAAAAATTAGCACAACTGTCCCAGGTGTGAATGATTGGTTGAAACAGGTTCTGTGTACTGTTGAAATTGAAAAACACAGGAGGCAGCAGTTTAAATGTCCCTTTCTTGAGCAACAACAGAAATATTGCTGTTATATACAGAATTCCACATGAGCATCCCTCATCACAGCCAATTAACAGTACATTCATTACTTTATTACCAAATACCAAATTTCCACTGAAAAGACAGAGCTTACTTCTGCATGAGGTGATGCAAACTTAGAAAGGCAACAAAGCAACTATGAAAAACAAAGATACTTCACATCAAGTTAAAAGATGAAAAATGGTGCCTTTACTGAACACTTTAGAGATTTAGAACTTTGATTCCACAGTTATAAGAAAAACTGGGGAAAAAAAACCTTGTGAATACATTCTTAATTTTTCACTTCAAGTGAAAAAATTCAACACAACATGCATCCTCATGACACCAAACAAGACACAGCGATCAACACAAGCCATTACTTCCTGAAGATAAAACCAGATACTTAAGTAATCAACACATTACATTTGTACAGGAATTATCCTTTCTGCATACTCTGATTTTCACACACACAGAAAAACATCAGTCTTCAGAATAAAGACAGTAAGAAAATTCAGTTGTGGTTTTTTTCCCCCTTAAAGTCAATGAATCTATGAGTTCTACATCCAATCTTTGTATTGTGAATCCAATCTTTGTATTTTGAAACTCACATATATGCATGGATCTGTTAACTGTACCAACTTCCTAAAAGCTAAAAACCTCTATTTCCAACTTTGATACTGCTGACCATGATCTCTCAATATCTGCTTTTCCTCACTTCTTACTATTCACTCCTAATTCTTCTGTCACTCTGGTCTTTTCATCATCAATCTTCCAGCAGGTTGCCCTGCTTTTCACCTTCCACAGTATTCTCACCAAAGGTCCATTTTGCATCAATCTCACCCCTTCATCCAGTATCTCCCTGGCCTAGCCTCAGCCCAAAAGTGAGATGCTCCAGTTGAGATGTGCTCCTCTAGCATCCACACTGAAACACTCTAAATGCAGTTCTTCAGAACACTTCCCAGAACCAGATGGACAGAGCACCTGCATCACTTATCCCGAATTTTCTGCAATTAAATTGACTGGCAAAGCTTCAAATGCCCAATCATTATGCAATGCTGTTCCCATGTTTTTTCCTCCATAAGCATGTCAGCTTACTTTTTAAACTCAATCTCTTCTACTTTAAGTCTATTCACTTAGAAGTGTTCGCTTAGAATTTGGAAAGCACAAAGACTCACGTTTCCACTTAATCAATGCAAAGAAAAAAGCCCAGGTAACCTGAGTTTTATTTTTAAAAGTAACTTACTAGTTTGTTAACAAAACCCTTTTTTCATACATAACACTCTCTCAATTTTCCACCAGTTGTAGACCAGAGATGGTCTGAAGGGAAGATAAAAATAACTAGTAACCTTGTGCTTTAGGAAGAGCCCTAATACCCATGTGGTGATCACCAAATGCATTCCACATTTGTTCCAGATTTTGTTTAACATTTCACTGTAAGCAACCATCCCATTACACCATTCAGTAATTTTTAAAATAAAGAATAGAGTAATTAAAATCTCCCCCAGATTAGCACAGTTCCATGATTTCTGGAAGGCTAATCTTGCGGTCTGACTGAGACTAGCTTCTCAAAAATCAGGAGGCTTGAACTGAAGCTTACTCCACAGACCATGGCTCTTGGATGAGCTCTCCTCTATGAAATTTCTAGGGTTTGTTAAAATCACACTGACACATGTCCTGCAGCTGTGGCATTAATCAAAGCTCTGTCTTCTATATAGCTGCCTGTGTCCTCAACTTATAAAAGCTTATTATTCAAAACTTTTCTCATTTTAAAGATCAGTCAGTAGATTCACCACTTACAGGGAGGAAACAAATATTTTGTTTCTGTAACAAGGCAAATGAATCACATTTAGTTTAAGTGAAGGTATGAAATAAAGCTGGGTGCTCCTTATGATTTCTATATTCCTTGGAGCATCCAAATCTCATTTACCAAACGCTCATTCACCTTGATGATGGTGCAGAAGAGGGCATACCTAATATGATACTTTATCAAATCTTTAGGCATTCCATGAGATAAAATAGGGGTTTTTTTTTTCAAAACTTACATTGAATTTCCGTTGCCAGCACCCATAGTCAACAATTTATTTTCAGCATAGGAAACTCTGCTAATTCATAAGGGAATTCTTCACTGGTGCAAGCCAACTTGCTTAACTTTTGCTATTGTTTTTAAAGCCATAGTATTCACTGTGAAGGATTTTACATACTAAATGTATTTAAATAGATACAAAAATTACTACATTGAGTATTAGGAGAGATCAACAGCATACTTCACTGCTTCATTTTAAGCACATGCAAGACATAATAAAAATATTAAACATGAGTTTCCACTCTTACTGCGCAGTTCAGCCAATTTACCTGAACTTGTAAAAATTAGCTAATGGTAGTACACAAGGCAGGTTTGTTAACTCTCAGTCATCTTATAAATACACAGCACATACCAAGTATTTCCTTGGTCATTGATGCTTCTTTGTGTGACCTCACTATCTCCTTTCCATCTGCTCTGTTCTTCTTATAGATTTTAATTACCAGCTAGATTATGGGAAAATTTAAGCCCTCATTGCACCGTACCAATTATGTGTATTAATTTTCATGTTAATATTCCTTCTTTTGTTTTGAATATCAATTACAATGAACTGCTCAAAAGAGTACTGAAATTCAGGAATCCTGAGGAGGAAATGATCCATAGGTCAAGTTTCACATTATTTTCCTACCAAAGATAAACTGCACTTCTACCAAAGATAAACTGTGCAAATACACATTTGTATTTCTACAGAAAATTCTAAACCAAAGTTCATCAAATTCTTAACATAAAACCTTCAAAGATTTAACAGATAAAGCCAAATAGAACTTGGGTCTTCCAAGTAGTTTACTTGACTTTAGATGATTTGAAAACAGAGACGTTTGGAAACTGAAATCAGTTTCTTCCATCTCTGATCACCTCCATTTCCACAAATGGCTGATAATGTCACAGCCCTGGAGTGACAGCCCCAGCTTCAGCGTGTTAGCTACACAGTATGTGGGAGCCACCTATGAGTTACGTGTTTTGAGATCTCTTTGGCCTGTTTCTGGTAGTCTTTCACAAAACTTTACGCATTTCTTTCATCAAGCAAAGAAGAAGAAAGATTTTATTAGCTAATCTCTACATGGAGGCAAATACTGACCCTCCACAGCATGTGCTATTACCGCTGTTCATAAACTTCACTGCCTGCCAACTTTAACAAAGAAGCACCATCCTTACGAAGCAGAGCACCAAATTAAATTAACTGGTATCAGGAACCCAGACAAGAAAGTGTTTGTGTCTGCAATGCAAAAGAGCTGCTGGTGTTTTTGGTTACTTTATCACATTCAAAGGACAGCTATCTCATTGCATAGTTTTGGAAGACTGTCCATCTCACTGCAAACCAGTGAATATTGCATACCTACAGCTTTATTGGATTATTTCTTGGAAAACTGGAGAAAAATTACATTTGGAAACTACAAAGGAATACTGAATATTCTTTTCCCCAACTATGCATGTATAAGCTGGATACAGTAATTATTAAAATTAAAGAACTGCTGTAAAAAATACTGCAATGTGTTACTGAAAAATTAATGCTTCTTCTGAATCAACTCTATGCTTCCAGTCACTGAAATGAGCTGCCTGATAGCCAGCTCACAAAACCCAACCAAGCTTTAGGATTGTTTTTGTTTAGAATGGCAGAATTCCAAGTTCAATAATAATTGATAAAATTAAGCTATCACTATTCATTTTTTTTGTTTGTTTTTTAGTAAGACTTATAAGGAAAAAAGAAACACATGCTAGTTATGGACAGAAAATTACATTGTAATATTAAATTATTCATGTTACTATTTTTGTTTCAAATAGTTAAAGAGATGATCCAATATAAAAAGCAGTCCTTTACTTGGGTAGCCCCTGTTGACGAAGTGTTAAAGGCATTTGCCATTCTTACAGGATAAAAACTAACGCCTTGAAGTGTTACCTACTCAGGCCTTTTAGCAAATTTGTTAACACTTTTAGGTATATTGCTTCACCTTTCTCTTAGTGTGAACTCATATAAATTATTTAGCCAATTTTATTATTAAATGTGAACTAAAGTGTCATTTTAGAGCACTGCTCTTTATTTGTACTATTTTAAATTTATTCAAATAGTTATAGAAAGCAGACTTGATTAATTACACAAGGAACTGACAAAATATCCCACAAATGGATACATTTTCCATTGTTTAAATGGATCTTAAACACTGTTCTGGTTTCATGCTAATAGCACAAAAGATGATTTTGAAAAACATCATACCTGCTTCAAAAAAACCCAGTTTTGCAGGGGCAACTGTAATAAAAATCCAGAGGCAGTGAACTTAAATGCTGTAAAGGACGTCTCAACTTTAACGCACCAAACAACATATTACTGTGCAAAATAGAAGGATCATTACTACTTCTATTTATTTTTGTAACTGGAACAATTTAAGCACAAACATAGAACACACAAGCAAACAATGATTGCTATCATGTTTTATTTCTTTCCCAGTAAGCTAAGAAAGAACCTTTTAATAGTTTAATTTTGTGAGTATTAAACAACTAGTGTGAAAAACAAGCTGCATGTAAACTATTTCTACTGCCTCTGCTTCAACGACTAGCTGAGGCAACCTGTTATAGGAGGTGTTAATTGGCAATAGGAGTACAAGTCAGAAGCATGTTCCCCATCGTCCTAACCCAGCAAGGCTAGGTCATTAAAGTGGAAATGAATTCTTTCATGCCGACTTAACCCTTTCACTACATATTTTCAGCTGTTATATCCAAAGACAATTGAGAAAGATTATCTAAAAAAAAAAAAAAAAAAAAAAAAGACAAAAACCCCCCTCGGATTACTTTTGAATTTATTCATCCCACAATTTTTCTTCACTACCCTTCTCTACCTCCTCCAGAACAAGTGTAACAGGTAAAGATGACATTTTATTATATAGGTAAGGGGGGAAAAGGCAACTGAGGTATAAATGCAATGGCAATCATTATAAAATAATAATTTATCATATTAAAAGATGCATGGAAGGATGAGGCACCAAAAGTGAGCTTAAATCTTCAATTTTGTGGAGATAAATTCAACTTTGTGTGTATAACTTGGTACAAGGGAGAAAAGGCATTACAAAATACAAGCTGCAGAGAGGACAAACATGAGCAAGTGTGCAAAGGAGGTAGAGGCGTTAATGATAGTAAGGCCTTAAAAGTTCACCAGAGTACCACTGCTCTTCTCTACTTTATGCAAGTAAGTGGTACAACCTGCTGATATCTTGATAGAAAGAATAAGAAATTTCTTAGATCAGCACAGTATTTTTTACACATTGCTAAGCCTAAAAATCTAAGCAGAGTTGGGATTGTTGAACCATTTTCTTCCTGCACTGAGTCAGTACACTTCTGGAAATTACCAACTCATGTTCCATCAGTGGAAGTGGCAAAAGGAGTGAGGCATATTCTGGGATCTCTGAGATCTCAATGGTTCTAACAACTTTGTCATGGCAAGAACTAGAAATCATGTATGGCATTTTCTGCAGTACAGGAAGTTAACATGATCAATCATGACAGAGAAAATTATTGCGGTCATACAGAAATATTAAAAAATCAGTGAACTCAATAAAAAAGGGAAAAAATATGTCACTTGCATTGTGAATCAAACACTAAAATTAGTAGCGATTTGAAATTTTATTGCTATTTGCAAGCTATCACACACATAATTTTGTAGTTAGTTCCACATCAACTGGATTAGATTTTGAAGCTACCATTATGTCTAAACAGTTTGTATGTTTAGGTCCATTTTTATACCAATTATAAACAAGCATGCATAACAGACCACAAAATACCGTAAGTCTCAACAAACAGCCTAGATTTCTCGAAGGATCACATTGTCTTGTTACACCATATGTCAGATGAAATAAAAATTGCAGTAATATGTTTAGTCTCAGAGACTCCAAAATGGAGTAGGGATAATAAGGAAGTATTGTGGCATCAACTGCTACCTTAAACTGAAAAAAATCTCTGAAAAAAACCCCCACCTTAACAGGCTAGATAAAAACTGTCTCAGTATGTTTTACAAAAATCTGTCTCCTAAATAAAGTTTACCCAGGTTCACATTTACAACAGAACTCCACGAACAGCAATAAAGATGGACTTGAAATATATAACATTTCCCATCTCCCTTCCTCTTCAAAACCAAAATTACAAAACACAGAACTTTGTATAGCTTTGAGCAGTTGGTTAAACGGGTTGGGATCATAAATTTGCCAACACCTCTTTGGTGCAGAGCCAGAACTTTACTGCTTAGCTTTCTGCTTATTTAGGATTTTAGTTTCTGTGGGGCGGTGTTCTGTGGTTTTCTTTTTTAGGGTGTGTGGGGTGGGTTTTGGTTTGGTTTTTGCTATGGTTTTGGCGGGGGGATTGTTTCTGGCTTTTTTGGTTGGTTGGTTGTTTTTTTGCCTTTTCTGTTTTTTTTTTGTTGGTTTGTTTGTTATTTAATTGTTTTTAACTAAGCAGAACTTCAAACAAAAATAGTCTCTAGTTTAATGAGACACAGAGAGTTATTATTAGAAATAAACATTTACTACTCAATATTAACATGTATTCATGATATAAAATTACTTACATATATAACCTTGATGCAATTTGCAATAGTCAGACTTCCCACAATGTTCCCAACACAACTGTTGTATGAAATGGCTGGTTAAGTGTAATCTTCCCTGGGTCAGTGTTTTATCTATCTTTACCCCATTTAATCTACACATTCATTGAGACACAACTCAAGGGGTAGGTGTGCTGTATTACTGCAGGCAATATTCCTTATCAAGCATAAGGACTAATGGACTAAATGACCTTTACATGTCCCTTCCAACACAAACCATTCTATGATTCTATTGCAATGTCATGGAAAAAAGCCGTAAGATTAGGGACACAAAACAAGTTCTCAGTAACACTGTACATCTTTTGGAAAAGAGCTATTGTTTCTCACAGCCTCAATCCACTGGAAAATAAAAATAAAATGCAGAGGTCAATTTCATTCCAGAAAAAATCCAGGACTAACCTGTTATCTACTCCCATCAGCATCACAGAAGGTATTGGGATTTAGAATGGAGAGCCTCAAGGCAGATGACGAATCAGCACCTGTAATTTTGTCTGCCTTCTGTAGTCTTGCTTCAATGCAGATTTTTAATTACCTTATTCTAAACACAGTTCTGCCAAGAAGGCATGATAGCCCTCAGTAGGTTCTGCCTAAGCTTACCCTAAAGTACACTCTATGAGGCAAAGCAGTCAAAGATATCTCCTCAATATGAAGAAGAATGCACTGGGTTCTAGGTGCCTGCAGGTTCACTGTTGTGAAGAGCTGGTCCTCTAGATACAAGCAGGGGAACTCAGTGGCAATATGCAGCAAGGTCAGTTGTTTGCAACACTTAAAAAAAACAACCGATCAGCCAACAGCCACTGTCCCCCCAAAGCACACCACTATAACACAAAAACACTTCCAACTTCGTAGGAAAACTCAGAGGACTCTTCTACACAGCAGGAAGAAAAGATGCTGCATAGTAGCATTGCAACTTAATATTCAATTGCATGGGATTTCAGAAAGAAGATACAATTTCCAAGAGAAATAAATTAAATTGATCACTATAGGGTGGCTGTTTGCTGCTTGCAGAAAGGAACATTACAAGTGAATAGGTGCAATGCCAAATGCACAAAGATATTTCTTCCTCTTTACTCTTTCTTTCCTATGTTTTTTCTCATTATGGCTACACTCATTTCCTTCTCCAAGCTCCTTTGTCTCTTTTGGAGAAAGTCAAAAGTCAGCTGGACTACACTGGCAATTAAATTGAGGAGAGAGAATCTAATTGCCTAATTATTAGAAATATGGAAGTTTAAGATCTGAGGCCAAGAAGAGGCAGCTAAAAATGTTCTCCAGAGTAAAATAGCAGATCAGAAGAAACTGTAATGCTCAGACACAACCCACTAGCTTTTTTAGTTTTATGTTTGTTTGTGATTAATACGTAAGACATGTCTGTAGTGCAGCCATCTAAGACAGCCTTTGTAACACAAATTACACACAGGGTTTAAGTAAAATTATGGCTTCTCCTAAACCAATTCTAGCAGGTTTCTCTTTTCCTCTCCCAAGTAGCTCCTTAGGAGAGAAATCACATTACAATGACTCAACTGTACTTCAAATGTATGAGAACTATAGTCTGCTTTGCCATCCCCAGCAACTTTCAAACAAGCCTAACATGACCCATGGAGTTACCATCTCCAGCAAAACCAGACCCAGGCCACACTTGGATACTAAATTTGATATGAAGCTTTTGTTGAACAGCCTTTTACTAAAACACCAATCAATGCAGTAAAACATTCATCCCAGACAGTGAGAAAGTGAAATGGCACAGTTTCCAAGGTGGTTTTCTTCTCCTTAAAACAAAATCATATATTTTGTATATATAAATACTGATGCTGAGACTTTCTATGAAGATAATGCAGGCAATTAAGTCTTCTGAACTTTCTATGGGATTGCAAGTTGGATATTTTTAATGGATAAAAAAATGTTTGTCATTGAGAAAATATTTTCATTCCTTAAATGGGTTGACACTTTCCAGGGAAAAAAAAAAAGAGTAGAACTGGAATAACCCTCCCAAATTGTACACCACCTCATCTACCGGGAATTACATTTGAGTTCTAGAAATAGTAACATTCTTTGTACTTGAGAACTTTGCTGGAAAATGTCTCAGAAGCAATGGCACAGAAATGATGCACAATTTTATGAACTACAATTCAGACTTATTCCCCTGGCAAAATAGTCTCAAAAGGTGTATCTGAAGCTTCAAATATGTATGAGAAGCAGACAACAGTGTACCACCACAATTTAAACCACAGGAGACACAGAAAGGAGAAAGTCATACAGCTAAACAGATACTGAGATACCAGAACACTGTACAGCTTTACAATGAAAAAGGTACTTAATTAAAGACAACACATTTACACCCTACAAATTAAAACACAAGCTGTTTCAAGAATCAATGAACCAAAATAATTTTCAGTAAGATGGTAAGGTGCTGCAGTTTTTCCTGTTAGGGTTGTTGGCGTGGTTTTGGGTTGTTTCATTGTTTTGGTTTTTTTTGGAGAGGAGAGATGGGGGTGTCTGGGTTATTTTGGGTTTGAGGATTTTTTATTGTTGGTGGATGTTTTTGTTTACATATGGAAGATGTAAGATTCAAGAAAAAGTCATGTACTCAAATGACACATCAGCTTAATGAAGTAACTCAAGGAAATTTGCATCTAATTGTTAATTGGGAATGATCTACGGAGAGCTTGACCCTCCTCTGTCTGCCAGACCACCAACTCCTCTTTGGAAGCCCCAAAAAAGAGTGCACTGTGCTGTCCTCCAACAACCACCCTGACTAGATTAGCACACAAAGCAGAACTTTAGATCAGCAGCAGGTCTCCCAAGTTCCAATGGTGCCACAGATTCACTAAACAGGAAAAGCATGTTCTAAAAAACCCAAGATCCTATGAGGGGAAAAAGGTTCCACAGCACCAAGCAGTGCAGTATTTGAAACCTCCTAATCAAAGTGACAGTTTTCAAGTGCCATTTACAATGCCCTAATCTGGAAACATCCCAGCTAACCCATCTGATCAACTATTTCACAGATGGAAGCACTTGATGGCTAATTGGCAAGTCCATGATTCAAATAAAATAGCTATCTGCACTTCTTTTTCCATATTCCAAGTCAAGGTGCAAACACTCCTTATAAGATACAGGTCAGTTCTCTGTCTCCCCCTTCCCACTGGAATTTTCCCCCTTCCCCTCTGTCATCAAATATGTTAATTCAAAAATACAGAATCAGTTTTATTTTTCATTTATTGTACTAGAACAGTTGTCTGCACTAACAGAGCAGTGTAAATGAATATTTTCAAAAATCTAACAAGCAATGAAAAATTACTTTAAAAGCCTCTTTAAAAAGTGTCATTATTTCACTGCTTTCTATCACATCTGGATTCAGAAAAACAGACAACATGTGCTAGCGTGGACAAGAACTTGCTTAACTTGAATTACTAGTCCGTAAGTGATGGAGAGAAAAGCTTGGCTACAAATGCACTTAATTTGCTCACACCCTTTGCAATGGGATTGCCTAATAGAGGCATATGTGGAATTGATTTCACCAGCAAACAATAGTTCAGCATACAAAATGAAGAGGAGTGTTGCTCCAAATTCCTGCCTGCTACATAAGCAGAATGCTTTTACGTACCCCACAAACCTGTTCATTTGTCTGCAGCAAATGTACAATGCAAATCAAAGTACTAAACCACTAGTGAGATTCTGTGGTAGGCAGTATTCCAGAGGGACAAACAGAAAAGAATGATTCAGGAAAGAGAAGATAAGGAGAAAAACCCAACCTTACAAGGGGCAGAAGGAGAGAGAAAGGAGACTATATACGGGAAGAAGAACAAGGGCATTGCCAAAATCTTAGTTCCCATGAACTACAGGAGTGAAATTGAAATCATAAGATTTTCTTTGAGACATCACAACCATTTCAATCTTTTACATATTTTCTAAAAGGCTTCATTCATTCATTTATTCGCTCATCTTATGCATTTATCACAAGAACATAAATTCAAGACAAAACAAACTTATGGACCAGGTACAACACCAGTCACGTAAGACACAATTTCTGCATGAAGCAGTGTTCCAAAGGAGGTCATACTTCTGGCATCAAGTGCAAAACTAAACACAGGTACCTTGCCATAAAAAGAACACACAGTTAATGACCAAGCATACTGTCAGAAAATACTGTGAATGGCTTATGTGATGCCAAAAGTTGTAAAATTCTCTTCCCTTCTCCTCTCGTCCACCTCCTGTCCTACTAAGACAGCCCTTCGTCCACCTATGGTTAAAAGAGAAGAAATGCCTCAAGATTTCTAAGCCACATGTCACTGCAAGGAAAGTTTATTGTTGAAGTATCAGTCTAAGATGACTTCCTTAAGGATTTTTTTATTAGCCATTTGAAGACAGGCTAAGGTAAATGGGATTTAGCATGGACCGCCTCTGGACACCTGAAGGAAATCAACCACTCAATAGCATCCTGAAGGAGCAAGAAGTAAGGAAAGAGAACTACAAATTCAGTGACAGCAGTTCTCAAGTGTAATACACTACTCCAAAAGACTTAAAAAGCATATTGCAAGCACATGAATTTAAAGTGCATTTGAGACAAGATATACGAGTTTGGAAATTAAGAAGACCAAGAAAACCTAAATGAGACAATAACCAGAAGAGGTAATTTGGCCAAGGGGAAAGACTGGGGAAAATTTGGCCAAGTAACTGCTGGTGAAGAAGCTCAAGCAGGTCACTGAGAAAGAATGCCTTGGCAGAGATCAAATAGAAACTGTGCTCACCAAGCATCTGCCAGTACTTTAACATCAGTTACAAAGCAAATCAAACAGACTCTTAGCAGACTTTATGTGATGCATTCCTCTTGCTAAGCAGACCCCAAGCTACAAGAAAAAGCCATCTTCAAACTATGTGATAAAATTACTTTGAAAATGCCTCTTTCTTTACCAGACTATATATACAGATGATTCTTACACTGGCAAGAATGGCTCCGTCAGATGTTTTTACTATGTTCAACCTTTAGAACAACTGTGACACAGCAATAAGAACAAAAAGTTCTGTTGCTTAAAACACTCTAGTGCAAACAAATGGTAATAATTTTGCTTTCTAGCATTACAAAATAAATCCAAGAAATACCTTCCTCCTCTCTTCTATCTCAAAGAAATCTGATTCACTCTGGATTTTCTCTCAATCTCAATTATCATCAATTGATACTCAGAATATAAGTGACCTTTCAAGGTCCTTTGAAATACACTATTTTAAGAACATAAAAATATTCTATTTGAAAAGCCTTCCTGCTGATTCAATAAACCAAAAGACTACAAATGTAGTCAAGACATCCAGTGCAAGCAGCAACTTGAGTAAAGAGCAATTCAGTTTTATGCCTTTTCTTCAATCTAACATATACTCATCAACTCATTTAAGAGACAATTCCATATTTAAACAAACACAGAGCAGCTTTGCAGGCCAAAGCTACCACAGGAGTTCAGCAAGCTTCCTCTGAATGTTATGTTCTATTGTCTGCCACTATTTTCTAGCAAGCTTCAAGTTAAAGATGAAAAATTCAGAAAACAGCAGAGAGTTAACAGTAAATTTGAAAAACAGCTTTGATAAACGTCAAGTTCAGAGAGGACTAAGAAGTGAAAGCTTGAGAGATTAGACTGCACAGATGTTAAAAAAATGAAGAGTCATGAAGCAGGCTGGCAGCTCAGAGGAACAAGAGAAATAACTGTTTAAGAAAGTGAAACTAAAAATAACTGAGGGCGGCTTGAAGATTCACTAAGAGAACGTGAATAGAATTTTAGCTATAAAAAGGGGGGAAAAAATTATGCACCAAAAGTTACAGCTTATTTGGCAAAACATCTAGAGTCTGTAGATCAGCCTAGAATATTTCACCAAATGCTTCAGTATTAAACTACTCCTGTAGTTATACTGGACACAAACACACTATACACAACCAAAAGAAGCTTTGGGTTTAGCAATTTCAACCATCCCAGAAGAAACCCTGGATACACATCCTGAAGCCCAAGACATACAGAACTGATTCCTCCAGAACAAGAGTCTGGATTCTCAACTTAGAAAGAGACCAGGAGGCAGATGAGGAAACAGAGAAAGGCCAGCTACTGCAGCCAACCAAAGGAAAGGACTACAAAGGAAATTACACTGGAACCCATTCCTTAAGGAAGTAATTCTTCCTACAGACCTCAAACAAAGAAGTTCCTAATTATTTTTCCCCTGTATCCACAGCAATCAGCACAATGTAACAAGATCAACTTGATTTTATTTTTGAAGACTGCTGGCCATGTCAGTTGATCAAGGGAAAAAGCACTAGGAGTTGCTGTAGAGGTAGGAGAAGCTGTACAATATGAATAGGTCTCTCACTAGAACAGGACAGCTGCAAGGGAAGACTTCTTGCTGTGAGTAGTTACAGAAATGAGAACAATCAACAAGAGGAGACACAATAAAACACACATACAGGTAGCTACAACTACCCACAAGTGATAAACTCAATTCAAATTACCTCTTGAAATTTACATATACTTCAGTATCTTATAATGCCCCATTCACAATGTAATCCAAGAACTGAAATATGTAATTTATGAAAGAGCAGTGGATGTGCTTGGTCATTTAGAATAAATACCCTTCATGTTCTGAAATTCCATATTATTGGAAACTGTTTTTTAAAAAAAATGTATTATGTGTTTCCAATGCTTTTCAATACAAATTTTAAAATGCTCAAACACAAAAAGAGAGGTTTATAAACATCCTGTAAACTTAGTGCCAACACATGTACTCATTCACAAAAAAAAGGTCGCAACAAAGATAGGCATACACATATAAAATTTCTTGAGTCAAAGATTATTACTATGAACAATGGGGTTTTTTTTTATGTTGTTTTAAAATATGATAGCATAATAGAAGAAATACTCCATAATTTATTAATTTTAAAGAAAAAATTGACAAGCTATATACTAACCTGTCCCAGCCCAGGCATACCTCCTCCCAGTCGCAGAAGTCTATCCATATTTCTAGAAAAACAGAAACAAAGGAAAAATGTTCCCAAGCTCGAAATGTTTACTAAATTGTTATCTATATAATTCACCTTCAGTCACTCAGTATGTCAAAAATATTGGTGGTAATTACAACACAACATCAGACTTCCTGTTAATTAACACCACATATTAATTCAAGAAGCTGTCTTCCATGCTAATTAACAGACTTAGCTTTATTGCTTTGGTTTTGGGTTATCCCCATTTCTGAAGATGAACACTCTTGTCAAACTTCTCAAAACTTTCCCATCAGTCAATTAATTGGGGGATTTTTGTTACTTGTGATCAGTATCTACAGCCAGAAAGTTCCTAAAACTTATTAGATATACAATGGAATTCACTTTCATTTGCTCAGAAATCATCAATAAAAATCTTAAAGTAAGGATTTTAGCATCCTCATTAGTAAGTTCCGCGCTAATTAACTTACAGCTTGTCAGTTATCATCAAAACTACATGTGAAAGACGCTAAGCAGATTATGGATCTCTGAATTAGCATCAAAAGCCTTTTTTTAATGAACTCATTATACTAAAAGAAATACTGTAAAGTAAACATTTAATGTGTATATAGTTAGAAGACTAGTGACAGTACAGTCATTTAATACATTCCCAGTCTTGCATGTGCCATTGCTTTAGTGCAAGATTATTCCAATCAATGAAACGTCTTCCTTAAAAAAAAAAAAAAAAAAAAGCATCAGTTTTTGTGTCTTGTAACTTTCAAAGGGGTGATCCCCAGGAATAAAGGCTGCTAAGGTGCCCAACCAAAAAAATTACACTGCTGTTTCTTTCTCTACAGTTTCTTCACTTTCTGTTGTTGAAAAGACATCTACAATTTCATGATGGATACCTAGGCTACAGGTTCTGCCCCAGCTTCAACAGAACTTTACCATGCTTACTGGGCTTTTTCAACTTCTTAGCTCTATACAACAAAACTTATCCACAAAATTTAAAAAAGGCCTCCTGAATATTAATCTTTAAACAGCTGTTTTCATCAAATCAAGCAATTTCTACAGAAATCAGAAATTTTTACTGGCTTATTTTATTTGTGAAATAGAAGATACAAAGCACAGCACCAAAAATTATGGTCTTAACTGGACAAGTTTTAATACAACACAACAAAGTCTGTTCAGGCTTGAAAGCAATTGAGAACACCAAGTATGATTTCCAAAATACATTCATCCTCCAAGCAGATGTCACATTACACATAAGAGAATTATATACATGATTTCAGATTACATTAACAATACTTACTTAATAGCTTTCTTTTGAAATAATTATGCAAAAGAACTTGGAAAATATATTTACTTTGTATATGAAAAAATCTTCGTGCTGAAGGTGAATGTCACCAACATTTTCATAATTTCTTCTGATATTTGCTAGAATTCTTACCGGCTAAAGAATATTTATTTCAGTATAAGGTTTATTTATTTCAGTATAAGGTTAAAACAAATAGTTTGAACTTCTAAACACATAAAGAAGCAGCATTTTAATTCCTACTTTAGTAACTTCTTAACAATAGCCAAGATACATTGATCAGAAATACCTGCCCTACTTGCTAAATTCACTTTCCCAGTTCAGTGAACTATCAGGCTATTAGTTTAATATGATTGACTCACTTTATTTTGTAGAACCTGCAAATCCAACAAGTGCAGGGTCACCTAGCAGTAAGTACTTTCTTAAAACTCCACTGGCACCATATAAATTAAAAAGGAGTTTATAAAAAGGGTCAGTGGTTATGCTTCACTTCTTCAGAGTCATTGACACCAAGCTTCTTTTTTTAGAGGCAAAAGCTGCACACAGTGTGTATGCTTTTCTATCCTGAACTACAATAAATTCCAAATCGAGTTGGAGGATTTCCTTGGAAAGGTTAAGTTGCTGTTTAAAGATATTATGTAAGCATATGTTAAATGGCTTCAATAAAACAGTCACAATGTTACCACAAATTAATGCCAACTACAGTTCATGTTACCCCTCTGTGGTAGATACTCCTCCATTGAAACCCACAATGATTCATCTTCTGTGACACTAAAGAGGGCTGAAGAGTAACTGAGAAGTATATTTAGGCTCCTAAAACTATTATTTTAATCCATCATGGCTGTTCGTTTATTTTAAGAAACTTTTAGTCTCTACACTGGTAACCCTAAAACTGATAGTTCTGACAACTACAGCAACTTCCATAAACTGATCAGGTACATCACTTGTGTACTTTTAAGAAATAGTAATTAAATAACAAATCCTATAAAACAAGTGAAAAGCAATAGCCCATACTAATTAATTAATATTTCATACACACAGTTTATTCCAGTTTCTAACCCAACAGTATAGTACATCATTTATAAAAGCCATATATTTTGCCATATCAAAGTTGGCTTAGACTAAAGTGTTAAACAAACTGACTACTTATCAGCATAACTTTACAACAAAATCTCACTGTATTACATAGACACCTAACATTTCTCACAGAACAGCCACTGAACTGAGATATTCTGATTTTCAAGACAGCAGCACAGACAGAAAATCTCTCAAACACAGTTCTAGATGCTCTGCAAATTATTTCACTAGCTCCATGACATGATTCTGGTTAGAGTTTTGGCAGCTAATGCTTTACTTGCCTTTTTGTAACTGAATATGCTTTAGTAGGCCATAGTCTATATGGACTTAAACATGTTTGTTTACTGAGATGTATAAACATCTGAAAAATTTAAGTTAATGAAATACACTCACCAAAACAGATTTTAATTTTTATTAATCCATCTAAATATTATTTCAGCCAAAAATTCCATTTCTCAAACAAACCTTAAGCTGTTTAAAGGTTTTGTAAACCTTAAAACAGCTTAAGGGAAATATTTAGACATTAATGAAGCTAACTTTAGCCTTTACAAATAAAACAACTATACATTTCTAACCTGGTGCTTAGCAAGAGGTGCTCACAGAACAAACTTGGCAGCAGCTCCCACTTTTTTGACTGTAAAGATGACACCAGTAGGTCTCTTTCCTGTAGAAGGAAATAGAAAGGAGAAAGGCAGAAACCTAGTAAAATTTAGAAACTCTGGCACATGTAAAAAAGAAATGTTACATTGATAAGCTGCAAAAGGACAAGGCACCACTGAAGAATAACCCAAAGAATGTCTACTGGGCTTTTTTTTTCCCTTTTACCATACAATTCCTTGAAGTGATACATGCCATGTCTCACTCAAGTATCCATAATACTGCAAGAAGCCTCCAGTTTTCTCAAAAAAATTTTAATACGCAATTCTCAAAATATTTTAATAATTCATTTAAGCAATTTGAAGCTAATTGATAATTTTAAATGCTGTCAGAAACTGAAATCATGGTCTTTTTTTACTATTTTAGGAGCTCTTGCTGTAGCTAAGATTCTCTAAGCACCAAGGGTAAGAGCAGTCTGTGGGTACAGAAAGCTTTCCTGTTTATTTCTGCAAGAGTGGCTGGTGTGACTGGAAAAGTGACAAAGATCTTTAGGTTTGCCTGAATTCAGGTAGAGAAAGGCTGTTTCACATTCAATTTAGGAGTTAAAAATCATGTTATCCTCCTCCCTGAGAACACTGCCCATTAATTACCTCCATTCAATCATTCATAGAGCAGTGTTTTGAAACAGATCTGTGAAATGATCTGTGGCTGTGATTTGATAGACTTTTTTTCAATGTCAGTGTTGACATAAGGAGCAATGAGGAAGCTGCTGCTGCTCACCAACTTGATGCTGCTTTCTCAGTACTGCCAGGACAGCCATTTGTGCAGCCCTGCAGCAAACTGAGAGGCTATCAAAAACGCTGGGTTTAACCCTGTTCACTTCTCTGAGAGGCTTCACGCTGCATCCCAGAAATAGTTGTCTTGGCATAACAGAAAAAGAGGTTTTGGAAAAGCTGATTGCTTGTAACACTAATACAGGCTCCAGGAGACATTTCTGTCAAATCATTCTTTAAGCTAAAGCTGCTCAAAGAATGTCTGTGGGTTTTGGGGATTTGTTTTGGGTTTTTGTCTGGGTGGGGGGGGGGGGGGGTTGTTTTGTTTTTTAGTAACTGAGGCAATTTAACAGAGACCCTTTTGAAGCTTATCTCAAAGCAGTACAAGAGCAAAGGAGGATGTGTTCACCTTCCCAGAAAGTTGGAAGAGAAAGAGCAAGTCAGAATTTCTCAGAGCTGACAGGCTGGGGTGGAAATCACTGACAAATTGAATGGAAAGTTACTATCCTCCTGCCAGCTTTGCAGAAGGAAATGATCCAGGAGAGACCATAAGAGCCAGCAGCACAGGCTACAACAGAACTGCAGCTACTTCTTCAACTTGGCCTGAGTTATTCACCTTTAGCCATCTGACCACCCAGTGGTCTTGCATTCCCTTCCCCACTTACTACAAAGATATGAAAGAAACAAATCTCTGTGAGCTTGGTCTGTTCCCCAGTGAGGCACAAAAGGTAACCTACAGCTGAGAATCTTACCTCTGCTACAAAGTGCAAAAAGCTGGGCTGATTAGCAACTTCTCTGTTGGTTTTTCCCTATATTCTCGCACACACACATATACTTACATTATATATACATATAAATAAAAGCAAGAAAAGTAAACAAACAGTTCACAGAAAATCTCACCTCTTTTCCTTCCAAAGTTGGCAAAAGGTATTTTGATTGTTTCCCTCTGTCTGCAAGGAAGAGTTAACAGTCGGCATTTAAAGTGTAACTTTAAGGAAGTAAATGTATCAAATAGTTCTGCATCAGAAAAAAATACAGCACAATTATCATAATAAACTTGCATTTTGGTGCATTGCAGGATTTGGATGACATGCACTCATCACTGAAATTAATACAGTAACTAATGGCTTAAAAAAAAAGAATTAAATAGCTTCTCTGTGTATGTCCATGATTTGAAAAACCATAATTAAAATAAGCTTGGTCATTGAATGTGATTTAAAAATCCAAACTTCCATTACTGCAATTTTTATTTAATTGTCCTTCCCTCAAAAGGGAAAAATAGTTGATATAAATAATGCAGTGAGAGCACACACAGAGACTCTCAAAACTAATCTGAAAACAGAAATTTTAAAACCCATGTCTAATATTTGCTCCTAATACTACTGTTAGGTAACGGTAATAATTGGAAAGAGTTGCTCATTTGGAGAGCTCTGGTTCGCCACTCAGTTGTTCATTGGTATTTTCTAGTCACTTAAATTCTGACTTTTAATAAGGAAAACATTTTTTCTTAGGTAGCATAGGGATGAAGTTATATAAAAGGATCATGCACAAATGTGTATGCACATATAGGTATAAACCAATAGCTACTGTGTTTATACTTGGCATGTTGCAGCATGTATTTTGAAATCAACTTGAAACAGTCTTAAATTACTCTATCTCCTTGCATGAGACACATGAGTTTCACACTACAGTGCACTATTTTTATCTAGCATTAACACTCCACGATGTGATCCCTCAATGAAGAGGGTTCTCCTGGTTTGGCAACTTTTGAGTTAGTAAAGAAATAAATATCAAAATCAGCTTTGACATACATAGAAAACAATGGCTACTAAACTACCCTATTAGTGGAGGGAGAATCAGGCTACACACAGGTGACAGCAATTTACTTTGCAATTTGTACACCGAGAGACTTGATGCAAATCATTTCATCTTCGGTAACTCAGTTTCTCCACCTGAGACTACATAACAAGCTTTGTACAAGCACTTCCAGATCTCCTGTTGAGGAGTTACAAGCAGCAGATGATCAACAATTTTATTAACAGTGCTCAGAAGTGACTCAAGGTTTTTGGTGCAACTGCAACCATTTCAGCTTCACTAGGGATGATAAACAGCTAGAGAGGTAAATCAGCTGAGAAACTGTGCATTGCCAAAAACCATTATTTCACCAAGAAAAAACCTCACTGCAGTTAAAGTCATCAAACCTGAACAGAAACTTCACATGTGAAAAGGTGGGGGAGGGGGTAGGCTAGTCTGCCTGTCTTCCCATACATTTTGTATGAAAAGAAGAAAAAAATATATGTTACCATCAATTCTAAGTAATCTGTTCATTAAAGCTAGAGTTTAATCATGTCATGCATGAATGCAGTCTCAGCAGTGCAAGCCCAGAGTTACATGACTCTTGCTTCCATAACGTGCCCAGTTCCATAAACCCAGACCCTGCTTCTGGATCACACAGACCTGAATCTCAACGGAACCTGAGCTGGACTAGGTGGTTTGCAGGTCAGCTTCCCAGACTCTGCTTTCTGACTTCCAGAAGTACAGTACACCTAATTCTACTACATTCATTGCTGAGCTGGAGTTACTTCAGTAACACAGATTCAAATGGACTGCTTTAAAGCTACTGAAGTACATTCACATAAAACTTACAGATAAGCAAAAATTCATTAACAAGCTGCACCACCATAGAAACCGACAGAATTATTTTTAATTTTATGTAGTAAATGAAGTAATGGCCTTCTCTGAAATCTGCAGAAAGACAAGCAGACACACAACTATTGTGGAACTATGCAGTAGTCCAGCAAGTACTCATCATACCAGCTCTGGATTATTCAAAGTGTCCTTAACACCTGCCCTTTCCCATCATCCTAGATGTTACAAGGTACTTATAGGTACCATTAGTTTACACTCCATAATTTTTGTCAGGAGTGAGTCACTTCCAAGAAAGTTGACAAACTAATTTATATACTGGTATTATTTAATACTATTTTTAAAGTATTCTCTAACTTATAATGTTCTAAATCATAGATTTCAAATGAATATCACTGAAATGGCATGTTACAACAGATGATGGAATGCAACATTTCCCATTAAGCTACAGGCTAAACCCTGTCATTCAAAGTCACACTAAGTGATTCAGAAGCAATTCATATGCTAGCCAATTTCTGAATTTCTTCACAAACAGGTATTTTTCACTGTCTCAATACGGTCATGAACAGTGAATGCTCTGCTCCACAGAATCTTCTTCCAAGTTTACTCCCCACCTGAGGCATACAGGACACCTTAGACTCCCAGGGCTGACAGCTTTTAGATGAACACCAATCTGTCAGACTTTTCAGCTTGCCTAGTACCATTTCAGTTCTTCATAGCTTTGATATACATTTACATAAAACTTCTTTTTAAAAAGTAAATCTCAACCCCTGTTGGCTTTCTGTTTTTCCACCGTTTACCAAAAACAACTGCAACTTTAAGGCATGACGCCAGCACACTGTTTACAAGTATCCAACTATATGACACAAATTTGTTACAGAAACATTACTTAAGTCAGCTCCGTACTAGAAACAGCGCTGTTAATTTTTGACTATCACTTCTCTACTTAATTCTGCTTCCTTCCCCTTCAGGTATCCCAGCCAGTGCTTTTGCCTTCACTTCCCCCCGTGCCCCTCTAACTTCGGCTGCGCTGCCGGGGATCGTGGCAATGCCGCACTCCGGGAGGCGCCTCTGACAGGGCACAGAGGCAGCCCTGTTCTTCCCGCAGCACGAACCCGCGCCCGGCGCTGCTGAACAACGGCGGCCGCTGCGGGCCGGCCGGGCGGAGGCGGCCGGGCCCTGGGGCCCGTGCGGCGCCGAGGCCCGTCCGGCTCCAGAGGCTGGGCCCCCGCCCTGCGCCGCTGCCCGGCCCCTCTCGCCGCCTCTCCCCAGCCCGTTCGCAGCTGCCCCCGCTGCCCCGAACCGCTCGGACTTCCCAGAGGAAAGGCCAGGGGCCCAGTGCGTTCCCCGCCCGCCAGACCCGCCCCGTCCCGTCCCGCTCCCGTCCGCACCGCCCGCGGCCCTGCCCGGCGCTCGGGCCGCCTCCCCGGGCCGCGTTCCCGCCGCCGCCGCGCAGAGGCCGCCGCGGGGCCCCTCAGCAGCCTGGCGCGGAGGCGGCCGGGCCCTCACCTGGGCCGGAGCCGGCCGGGCCGCGGTGAATCAGCCGGATCTCATTCAAACCGAGCCCTTCCCGGTTCACAGGGCATCCGGCAGCGGCTTCCGGCCCCGCGGCCGGCGAGGAGGAGCCTCTGAGAATGGAGAGCTCCGGAGGGGCGCGGCCTCCGGGTGGAACGGGCTGAAATGGAACGCCATAGACTGCTCTGCTGCAAAGTGCTGTAGGTTAACTTTGTCCCTTGGCAGCCATATGTCACCAGTGCTGAAACAACGACACGATAGGATGGCAGAAGAACCAACAACTGAGTCATCAAATCAATAAAAGAATGATTACCGTTATAGGAACAGTTTCACGTGCACTCCTCTCAGAAGCAGTATTACAGAAAGTACGAGGATTTAGAGAAGAAAACTATAAGTGACCATGTGTGTAAAACCAGCACAAGCAGAAATGGAAAAGCCTGGGAATTGTAGCCAAACAAAAATAATAGGGACATAATCACATTAAAGCATGCATGCTGATGAATGGTGCAAACTTTTCTGGCGCAGAGAAGCAAACTGGAATTTCTATTACCCTTATGTTAACCCTGGAGCAAAAACTCTGTTGTAAATTAAAAGAGGAAAACACAAAGCCAAAGGAGTACATTACCAGACAGCACATGAACAAGTTAGAGATCGCAGTACCCCTTGTGAACTTGTTATGTCTAACACAATAAAAATTCTTAGAAGTTGATTTATACGTAGTTACTGAAATACTGCAAGTATTTTAGAAAGTATTGGGACAGCCTAAGAACCTATACAAGCAATTTTTAGGACTCTATACAGAGTTTCTGCCACGAATGACCAAGAAGACTGTCATGGTTTATTTAAAAGCTCTTTTAAAGACCAAGAATGTAATATTAGAAGATGATCAGCATTTTCTGCCTACAGACCAACTACATGGAAGCAGGTGAAAAGCTACTAAGTTGTAAATTATATGGGAATGACCTCAGACAGCTATAGTCACCACTTTCAGAATACTGCTGCAGACACAGAAATCTTAGTTTTTTATACCATGAAGTATAAAATTAATCCCAAGAAAGAGAAAGGGAATGACCATTATATGGTATTCTGCTTTTTAAGAGGGGCAACCTTTTTGAAAAGCAAAATAATTTTCTCTTCCATTTTGTTTTCGGGCTAGGCTAAGGGAATCTTAAAAGTCAAAATTTCCAAAAGACTCTTAAAAAGCTAAAGGTTTAAAATGTGGTTTAAATTGTGGGTCAGTAATTTCCTTCTCATGTTACTAATGCAAAACCTGTTGGTGTAATTTATTGGTGCACTCACAGCCAAATTACTCAGAAACAAAGAGTAAAACCTATGTGTGTCTGTCTGTATGTATGTGTTTATCTGGGTATGTTTGTCTCAAACAGAAGAAATCTTGCACCCTGCTTCAAACAGGCTGTTACAGTCCTTCCTGTTTTAACCTGGCAAAGCTTAGCTTGCGTAGTCTTGGTGCCTTATTTTGAGACTTGTGCATGTCTTAATATTCTCAGAAGTCATTGTAATAGTTACATGGTCAAAGATTTTTCTTTTGGATTAAATTAATGAGGCAAAGTATTAATTCAGTGAATTGAAATGCATTATGTATTTTGCTGGTTTTGGTCACGATTTTGAGACCAATTAGTTTATTTGTCCATGTTCACTGGAATTCTGACACCTTAAGGAGCAATACCCATTATATTTGGGTTCTCACTCTGCCATCATCTGTCTTTAAGGTACCCATTCTGCATGTCTGAAAAAAGAAAGAAACACAAATATTTATTTGTGAAAAGTGAGCATTTCTCTGGGTTAATTTGTATAATAAGGAAAAACAACATAGTTAAATCCTTATAATATGCCTATACTCACTGACTTAAATGAGCAATAGCATTTCAAACCATTTGAAGATTTGGCCCTTCTTTGAAATACAAAGTGAAACAGACTTTCATTGTTATTCCTAATTACATTTCAAGTCATAGTATTGACTTTTTAAATATATACATTTATTGAAATTTTATAAATAAATATAGTTACAGAAAAAGAAAAAATGAGAAAATAGGAGAAATATTTACACAAGAAACTATAGTGAATTAATTGGATATATAGAGGCAGTATCATGGTTGGAACTTATGACAGATGGTATTTTATATTTTTATATAAAAATGATATATTCTTAATCATATATGTCAAAGAAAAGAGACCATATGTTGTTAAACACTTCCAAATTGTCATTTAATCTGAAGGGCACTCTCTCGCATGCTACCAAATCCCTCATTGTTTTGGTCTAACCAGTGCTAATCTATAGAAGATTTTATTTATTGATTTGCAGTAATGCAGAGCAAGAAAATGTTCAAGGTTTGTTCCCCTTTTTATTACTTAGATGGCTCTCGTAAGTGGTAAAAAACTAGCTTTGATTGGATCCTTACATTTTTCCTGGTTTCCCCATGCTAACCTATCTTTGTTTGTAGTGAAGTGATCAACAGAGATCCGACTTGCTAAGAGATCACATCATTTTTTTTACTATCTCCTGGTATATAATTTTCCCTTCAAATCTGTTTGTGATTGGATTAAAGCAGCAATATTTCTGAGGCTCTGTAATTAAATAATGCAATTTTACACGGCCAAATGGCAAAATTTAAGAATGGCATGTAGAATGTGAAGAATGCACTGAGAGATTGGACACAATTTTCTGGCAAATCATTTACGTAGAGAGTGCTGTTTGTGTTAGGACAGGAGGAATTCTCCAGGACTGAGTTATAATACTAAAAAAACCAAAATCATCAACACCAAAACCCCCAAACAAGCCCAAGAGAAGATACAGTTTCAGAAAGCCTGGTGTTAGAATACCTGATGCACTGTGGGTTGAACAAAACATTGGACTTGTGGATATTTTTGTTTTCTATGTTTAAACATGTAGAACAGAGCATGGGAAATGACTGTACTTCAAGGAGTACAGGAGCTGACAGCATGTTTGTGAGAGGGTAATAGAGCCAGGATCACACTACTTTATTGATTGATTTAGAATTATGTTTGGTAGTTATACACTGAAAAAGTAATGAAGGAATAATGGTGTTTTAAACTGCAGCCTTTCACCCTGGGAATGGACTGGAACTCTGTCTTGGCGAACCTGTAAATGGGGAAATGGTTTCTTCTGTTATCCTTGGCAAGCACTCCCTCCATTAGAAGTGCTGATGGTGACCTTTATGACATCCCCAACAGCTTGTACAATGCTTGATCAACTCCTTTCTGCATGCAGAGTAATAGCAAGTCTTGTCACAAACAATGAATAAAATTTTACAGGATTAGTTAAAGATAGTATATGAGTGAGATTACTTTTTTTAGACTCCTCAACAATTCTACAATCAGCTGCAGAAGGCTGTTAGAGGCTCGAAAGAGGCTTCATTAATCATGAAACATATGATTATTGAAAACCTGCAAACAAAACTATTTGCATCTCTTTCAGAGCACAGACCTGCCCATTAAAGCATGACAAGTATAAAGTCAGTTTGAGTGAGAAGAATGGTAACAATATATTTGGATATAATCCATCCCGGTTAAGAAGGGAGAAGATATTAAGAAAGCAAACATTCCTTACAGTGAGCCATAAACAGCCCCAGCCCCCCTCCAGTTGGTGCCAAAAGATCTTGTTTATATAGGAAATTTCACCAGCCACAAGTTTCACATGCAGTCCTAAAGGAAACTGGACTTTTGTCTTTTTAAGTCTATTTAAAGTGATGGCTGAGTTGTGAGAACTATCTACAAACCATCTGGAGAAGATAAGGCCAAGAAAAAAATCAGTCTTGCTGGAAATACTTGTGTTGGGGGTGTCTATGGAAAATTTTTATGAGGAAACAGAGAAGTGGGTTTGTGTCCCTGGCAATTGCAAAGGTGCTACTCTGTGAGAGACAGTTTATTTAAATAACTGTGTAGAAGACTGTAAATTGAAAACTGTAAATTAAGAGAAAGGTGGTATGAAAAGTGGACATACTGTGGGTTTTTTCTGGGTTGCTGTGGAATGGAACAATACTACACCTTTTTTTTTTTCCCTTCCCTTTATTCAGTGGGAGATTTTCCCCTTATTTGTGACACAATAAAAATTAATTTTGTACCTCCTTTAGTACTTAAGATATTTCTGATTGGACTGAAACCTTACTTTTATAGAAGTGCTGTGTAATTGGTATAATGCTTTTCACCAATTTCAGGTAGTGAGAGCCAACCAACAAAGACAATTTCATTTATTTCTGTGGTTATGTCTGTGTTAGGGAGTAGTACAGACTAGAAGGAGTAAATGTGTGGGGCTAAATTGGCATGATACATTTCTGTTAGCATTTTCTACTTTGGATAGCTCTACTTGTGTCCCATAGATGAATGCCCATTTGCAACCAAATTGTATGAAGCATGTTTTTGCTTTGCCATTTTTCAATGAGAGAATCTACTTCCAGCTGCTTTGAGAGTTTTGCTTTAAAAGCACACTCTGGATGCAAACTTAAGCAATCATGTAGATGCATGATACGTATAATCTTTTTTTTTTTTTACAAGAATTAACCAACAATGTGTAAAGATAACATGGCAGAAAGCTGGAGAAGAGTGAAATAAAATTGAAGAAGGTGAAGTCCTCCACATTGCTACACATGGCATGCCCAAAGCTCTGGGTATATACAATATGTTCTATGGAGAGCCTGAGGGACCTGTAAACTGCTAGATAAAAACCCATTCAGTGAATATTTTGATCCTCACAAGAATGTCACTTGGGAAAGGCACATTTTTTACAAGAAACCAGCTGCCAGATGAGACCATTGACCATTGTTAAGATCTTTAAAATAAAGCCAAGTAATGTGAATTGGAGCAGTTAACAGATGGATGAATTACTTGTGATATAAGTGATAACCAAGTCAAAGCAAGGTGAGAAAAGGACTTGACATTGCAAAGAACAGCGGATATTTGCAGGGCTAGTAAAGACTGCTTCCCAAATAAAAGTGTTAGCTAGTGGTGAAAGAACTGGAGTGTATCTAATTAAAAATGCATACCAAAGCATAAAGAGAGAATACAAGGGTAAACAAATGGCAGAGACCAGACTTGTTTTCAATAGATGTAAAATCAATCACAACATGGTGAAAAGGTCCTACACAAGAGGTTCGGTGTCCTGTATACAATGAAAGCAGCCATTTTGCCAAAATTAAATTGCTTTCATCTCAACTTATAAAGATCTGCCTAAGAAAAGCTATCTGTGATTGCGCTGCTGGAGGACATAAGGGATGACAATGGTGATTACAATGGCTGATTTAAAGGATGGTAGGGATGATACTATTCTATAAAATCAGATTTTCTACTGGGCCAGAACATTTACATTTACCTTTGAAGTTACCTCACAAACAGGATTGCAATTTGCAGATTTGAAAATTCCCTGATACAAAAGTAGTGAAGAACTCCTAAATAGCTTCATTCCACAGTTCTGCATAAATAAAATAAATCTATAGAGATTACATTACTCTACTAATCACAGAGATATAGCAGAGAATAAAGTATTTTTAGTCTTAGTGCCTCTATAAAATAAGGTGTGTTCATCATTTGTAATTTACCCTGTTACTTGGGATGCGAGGAACCAGTACTCTCTATTTGAATAGAAACTGGAGGTAAATACAAAATAATGTATCTAACTTGGACATTAAATTTGTGACTTCTATATAGTCTTCGGAATTATGAAAGTTATCAATCAGATATAATGATTCTTCTCTTTAGGATGGTTTTAGTTCTTGCAGCCCCTCAAGATACACACTGTCACATTTTTTCCTCTTCATTACCCTGGCTCTTTTTTCTGTCATCCTTGGTAGAATTCTCTACTGTCCTTATAAACATTAAATTATTATGGAGCCCAGTTATATTTAGAACTTTTCTGAGATAACACAAATTATGAATAGCTAGCTAAGATAAACTAGATAGTTCTCCTCCTTGATTGGTTTAGAAAAATAGCTATTTTATTGATTAAACATATACGTCATACTTCAGCCAGTTCAGCTTTTTGGAACATGAGGCATCGGTAGAAGGAAAAAGAAAATTAAATGTAACGTAATTGTTTTTTTACTGTGCACAGTCTGTGGAGTTGTGATCATGCCTTTTTCTCTGTGTTGATCACTGAAAAAATACTAGAAGTAGATAGAAAAGGTTAGTTTCATTCTTGTAGTACCCAAATTTTCAGAAGTGTAGTTCTTCCTGACTTAATTACACTGAATAGACAAGCTTCTTACAAACACTGAGAGAAATGTAATTTGGGTAGGCACAGTACTTGCAATTGCCAATAAACTATTCAGGTAAGGCTATATCCTTATTATTAGCTACGTGCCATAAATAAATACAGTAGTGATTTCTCATCTCACTAGCTTACTTGATTATGTTGATTAAAGGCTATAAACTGTCTTTAATTATATGTTGTAACAGTTGGTATTTGGAGACCTAAATATTTGGGTTCATGTGGTGGCCGTTTTAGTCTCTGTTGCAGAAGATCCCAGAAGCTTCTGTAGAAGCTTTTAGTACTGCCCAGATGTCTAATTTCAACTTCTTTTTTTTTTTTTTTTTTTTTTTAATTAATATGCCTCCAGTTTTTTGGGGTTTTTTTGTTCATTTAGGAGGTGATGGTTCTTTTAGTTTGACTACTAAATACATTTTTTTTCCCTGTCTTATTCCAGGTCCAGAGATCATTTTAACCACCAATTGAACCTAAGCCTTTTCTCTGCAAAGGTAGGATGTGAAAAATGCAATTCATTCCAGATTTTTTTTTTGCTAAAATGATCAAAGAGACATTTTTTCCATCCGGAAAAGGTGGATACAAATATTACACTTGCACGTGCTATTGTTTTATAAAATGAGTTGCAAATTTTTTTTTTAATTCCTGAGAACTATGAGGCAACTGTCAGTATCAGGTGCTTAAGGCATCATTGATTTGTTCTTTGAATACTTTATTAAATTAAATTGAATTAAATTACATTAAATTAAATTAAAATTTTAAAATTAAATTTAAACTTTTTAAAAAAATTAATATTTTGTTACTCTGCTAAAAAGAGAAGGTAGAATTCCCTTGTTTATGCTTACTGTTTAACTATTAATCTGCACAGCACTGTCTAAGTTATTATATTTTGTTTCTTGGATAAAAATTAGTCTAAATTCAAGTAAGAACAATATTCAAGGCAAAAGTAAATACAATAGCTTGTTGGAATTAAATAAAAATATTGAAACCAGATAATGAAATAACACTAATTAATATAATTAGGCCTTATAAACTGTTGTATTGTTGGTATTTAGTTGCTGAGTTGTTAAAATGTAATACAATACACATTCTTTAATTTTGAAGAAAGTGGATTTGAATTATTATAGTAGAGAAATATCTTAAATTGTCTTGAGACCACCGATTTTTTTTTACCTACCTGATTAAATCAATGTAACTGGTCTAATACCCCAGATAACTTAATCCAGTAACATGAATGGCCAGCTACTGAAGTCCAAGAAAT
Organism: Motacilla alba alba; assembly: GCF_015832195.1. Classification (NCBI taxonomy): domain Eukaryota; kingdom Metazoa; phylum Chordata; class Aves; order Passeriformes; family Motacillidae; genus Motacilla; species Motacilla alba. Next base: position 16,758,381 of record NC_052022.1, on the reverse strand, counting down.
TACTTCAGGATCTGCTACCTAGTTTTGGTCATATTCAAACTTGATACTAGTTCAAACCTTAAAGCTTGCTTTGGCTCTTGTTTTATTTCCAACCATGTATGTCAATATATGGCAGTAGTTTTCAATCTCTTTTGAGTTGGAAAGTCATAACAATTTCAGTGGACAAGGAATTGCATTAGCAGCATAGTTTGAGGACAAAGAATACTCCACAGATGCTTTTTTACCATAGTCCACAGGTCACAAAGTTAACGTCGGCACTTTAAAAATCATTTGGAGTATTTGACTAGTTTTTACATATGTTTAATATACCTAAAATATAATATGATTCTTTTGGCATATTTGCAGTAGGGAATTTGGAGTGGAATAAATGCAATGGTGATGACCTCGAGAATCTTTTTGTAACAGCAATTATACTCCCTGGTAACTACCTCATGCCACAGAACCTTATACTACTTTTGTATATTTTAGGAGCTTGGAGTTTTTGAGTAGTGTTTGTGTACTTAAAACTTACACTGTTGTCCTATTGTGATACCTTTCTCACTATTAGTCCGACAAGCCAATACAACTATCTGCTCCTTTCAGCTTAATTTTACACTCATTGTTGAGAACCTTTCCTTTCTCCACAAAACTTGGATATAGAAATTAATTAAATTACACATTTCCAGTTTACCTGAAAAATATATTTAAGCAAGAGCCATAATCTCCTCTAGCTAAAAATTTCTTATATATTTATTATTTATATTTATAACAATTTTATATTCAACATCCTTCAGTTGTTATTTTCAGGAACTGTGGATAGCCTCTAAAAATCATCAATCCTTTGTTGCATATTTTTTTATGAGCACAGATGCTTACAACGTCTATTGAGTGACTGTAAATAACATCATTTTTAATTAGAAATGCGCTGATTTAAAACTGCCTGCTCATCTTAGCTCCATCTTTCAGGTAACTGGAGCTGCTAATTACTTTCAAAAACCCAGGTCAAATGGTCAGTGTCTGAATTCATTAACCACTCAGCAAAATATCTCTCTGCCTCTAAAAAAGAGGAAAACTTTACAAATATTTTTAAAGGTCAAATGTTGTGCTCCACTTTCCCCATTGACTTTGTTCTCGGTAATAGATCTGGGATTTTGTAGTAGCAGTAATACACAAATAGTTAATATTGTTTAAATAAGTGGTAGGTAAACCAGCTCTGTTCCTTTGTAACGGAAGACAGCAAAATATACTGTTAATGGTGTACAGAAGTAGTAACCTTTTAAGATCTCCACCCCTCTGAAAAACAGTCAAATCCAGTTCATTCAAATTTTCTTCATGCAATCTTTTATGTTTTTATTTCTCAAGTAAGTAAAAGAAAGATAATTACCAGTAATGATCATTACGTAAAGACTATCAAATAATGTGTTCAAATAACCATAAAAATTGGGTCTAAAGCCCAGGCGTTTTAAAAAATTTCTTCTGACCACCTGCATGGGACACAATTTTTAAGGGAATGTTTTCTACTTTTAAATGTAATGAATGTCTCAAAATGTTTTTTTGAGAAAACAGTTTGAAGCTGTCGTGACTTTTATTTTGCTAACAATATAGAAATTGTCCAGTCTAGAACTGTACTTTTATGTGACTGATATTGTTATGCACACAAATATTTAAGGAACAATTTTGTAAATTCAAGCCACTCTAACTGTCTTGAAGCATAAGAATAGGCTCTTCCACTGTGTGAAAAGTAATTGTGGTTTGAATTCTTTGAAAATACTTTTGATGTTTCAGTTAGTTTTCAAACAACCATTATACTTAAAGGTGGTGAGCTTTTTACATTATTAACATGGTGTAGGCCTTCTAATTTTGTGGTGCTTCTTTCATGTCATCATTTCCTGAACATTTGTTAAACTTTCTTCCCTGCTTACCAGTAAAGTTCTACCTGGTTTAGATACTTCTCTTGTAGTTGAAACTTGGTTTCAGATATACTGGGCTGATGTGGATTATATTCATGTCATCAATACAATAGTGTAAGGTTTTTTTTACTCTACTTGTGTGTTGTTATAATTATGTGCTGTTATGATGTAGTTAAATTTTGTTTCTCATTGGTTCTAGCATTTTTACTACAGAAATAGAAAAAGAACTTAATATGAAGTCTTCTTGTGACGGAAGAAGGAGCTATCTCTTATATTTTAAATGAAGTGGTATTTTTATGGAGGAAAAATGCACTCTACCTAAATTTGGACAGTCAGATATTTTGCATTTTGAGGTCATTTTCATTTTAGTATAGTTCTTTTTTTCCCCCAGAAGATAAGAGTGCTAAATATACTCTTTCCTAGAGCTTACTGAAGAACAATAGTTTTGGGGTTTTTTTTACATTGACTGGTAGGAGGGGCGTGCATTATTACATAGTATTGCACACAATTTTATTTCATGTTTTTATGAAGTATATATTTACATTTCTTTAGAAAAAATGGTTCAGGTACATCTTCAAACACAAGGAAACACTGTCAATAATGCTGTCTTTCCCTTCTGAGTTACAAACGTGTTCTATGTGACTCAAGCCATCCTTGCATAAACCATTCTACAATGCCCAAGGAACAAGAATCATAGAATCATTTAGGTTGGAGAAGACACCTAATATCAAGTCCCACCTAACACCTTAACCCCCAAACCATGTCCTCAAATGCTACATCAATGTGATTTTTCATCAGTGATTCCACCAATGCCCTGTGCATCCTATTTCAGTGCTTGGCCATGCTTTCAATGGTGACATTTTTCCTAATATTTTCCTAATATCCAGTCTAAACCTTCCCAGGCATAACATGAGACCAGTGTTTGGTCTTACTGGTCTGTATTTGGTCACTGTTGGTATTTAAAACTTAGGTCTTCCAGAGTGGCACGATCATGTCAGCTGGCAGTTCTCCTATTTTAGACCAGAAGTGCCACTGCCTTTCAGAAGAGCACACAGTAAAGGTCTTGGTTTTAAATGGTCATCAAAATTTTATGGCATTTGGTGTAGTAGCTGAACACAAAATTCTGCTTTAGTTAATTCTTCATCTAATTCATTATTATGTTATTACTCATTTCAGCTAACAGCAAGAAGATCTTTTGGGATACATTTTCCTTTTTGTTCATTAATCTATTGCAGATAATGGTTGTTGGACAGGTGTGCATCTATATAGACAAAACCATCCACCTATAGAGCAGCACGTAAAACACCAAAGTGATGGACTTTATCTTCAATTTGGACAAAAAAAAAAAGAGAGATTACAAATTCACTAGTATTTATTACCATTTGCATTAAATATCTATGCTAGCTGCATGTGTTTGTTCTGCAAATGTTGGTGGAAAATAAGGCCATGCATATTCCTACAACAAAGCTGTTCATTGTATAATTTAGTTTTTAGCTGACTCTGAACTTACTGCAGGTGAAAATAAGATGATCCAGATCTGTCAGCACTGATATACATGTAGGTGGTTCCATTATTATAATTTGTGAAAAGCTCACAAGCTGTCTTTGTGAGGGTGCTTATATAGAGTAATGTATTAAAAAGAGGCAAGATGTTCTACCTTATGATGGCATTGCAGTTGTGCAGTTCGTGTAAAGTATTCAAGTCTTTCTAAAACACACATGAAAAGTATTTGAAGAGAAAAATTGATTAATATTCTTATATGGTTTTGTGTGTAATGTAATACTTTAAGAAAGAATTTCCTGCTTTTTATGGGACAGATATGTTCCAATCAAAGGAACTGATAAGTATTTATAAACTAGATGCTCTTTTCATGAGTTGTGAGTACTACAAGAATAACACCACTATTCTTATAGAGAACATAGATGTTAGAACTGCCCCTCTCTTGAATGAAGAGTTGTTGCATTAGTACTGGTGAAATTTTTGGACTTTTCCCGCTGTTTTGAAAAGACCATCCTGCATTTTTCCATCTTTTCTTAAATTTTGCTTTCAGTTTTTGTTTAAATTTCCAGTGATGAGCTTGTATAGGATGTGTCATAGGTATTATAACCAGCCTGCAACTGATAAAAATAATTTATTGGGGGAAAAAATTACTTCAAATATCTACTTCTGATAAGCTTACTAAAACATTTTTAATGTATAAAAATAAAATAATATAATGTTGCTGGATATAATCTAGTACTTTAGAAGATGAATTTCAGTCCTCCCTCCTTCCTCCCCTCCATGCTCAGAACAGTAGCAAAATGATGCTATGAGGTTTTATTGAGACTGGCTGATATACTTAGAAAGAAATAGAGGAGCTTTTGGACTCATGGTGATTTCATAAAGTAATTCTGCTTCACTTACTTTCAGTGAAGCAAAAAGAAAGAAAAATTCTGAAATTACACCAATTTAAGCTCGTGCTCTTGTAACTCAACATAACTTTAGGTATGTAATTTTGGGGCTCTCCATGGGATCCACATATTAATCCATATTTGAGCCTAACTAATAGAAAATGACCAGCTCTATGATGCAATAATTTTTTATGAGAAAAGAATGAGCTCACCTAAAATGTGCTAATCCTGTGAATGCTTGACCATATTCTCTACTTCAGTCACACGATTACAGACAGCTTTGGAAGAATAGAGCATTCCTAATCTGAAGAAATCACTTGATGGGCGCTTGAACAAGCAGGGTATTCCTTCTTGTGTGAAATGAAGGGCAAAAGTGTACTTTATCTACCCCTGGAAACAAAATTCCTGCCCTCAAACTTAGTCAACTATAGAAAAAATGAAGTGTTGTGCAGCCCACTTTATCTATTGGAAATCTGAGCATTGGAACCATCAAATTTTTGTATAAGTAGCAGCTCTGCTTTTCTCTTCTTAAGTTCTGGCCAGTGTGCCATTTTTGAAATATTCAAACAAAGAAACCACAAACCGCTAGTCACACCACAATACCAGCTTGTGTTTACATTTTCAGCTCTCCAGATCATGATCCTATTGAGTGCACATAGAGCGAGTGCGTGTACACGCGCCCATCCACCATCAGGAGAAATGAAACTGTAAACACAAGCTGGTATTTTGGTGGGGGCACACTAATATGGCGGTTGGTGGGGTCGTAAGGTGGAGGGTGAATTATGGATCCAGAATTTCCTTGTATTTTTAAGTCAGGCTGCTTGCAGTATCTGCTTTTCAAAGTGAAATGTTCGGTTGTTTTATAAGACTAAGGCCTAGTTTCGTTAATTCTGAACTACGCATTCAGACTTGAAAGATGATGGATGAAAGCGCTAATGCATGACAGATTTAAACTGGACAGCAGCTTACAAACTGCATTACAGGGAGTCCTGATTGAGTGGAGGGTGGGCAAGAGTGATCTCACAGTTATTACCATTTATGGAATTCTTTGCTGAACTAACTAGTGAATCATCTTGCTTAATATTAAACTAAGCACTAAAGACATTGTTAAAAATAATGTGGTGAGAGTCACCAAAGTGACTGTCTTTAAATTTGCAGAATCTAAGATACATATTTGAATATAAACTCTTAAAATATGGAGCGCTTGATGGGTAAACTGAGGAGATGAAACACAATTAGATACCTCTCAAAACTTCTACATTTTATTTGTTGCTTAATTTAAATATGACTGCAAGTCCCTAAACTTTTTTTTTCTTTTAATCAATGAAGTGGTATTATTTAATTAAAACTAGAGTGCCTGAACAAAGCTTTTATCTGGAGAAGACTTGGTTTTGCTGATTACAGATCAGCTGTTGCCATTAATCTTTATGGAATTCTCCTGTTTGTAGCTGTCTGAAGTTGACAGGTCTTCCTTACTGGCCATTTGCAGCCACTTTCTCTTGTCTGCTCCTCCAAGAAGAGAATTGCTGAAAGAGTTTGATTGCTGTTTTGAGAAAGCAGGATGCTGGAATGCAAGATCAAGTCATGGCCTTAAGGAATAGAAGAGAGACAAGAACAAAAGGGAGACTGTTGTCTTCAGAAGGAAAATAATCTCCCTCTAAAATCTAAACAGTTCAATAGCTTCTCCCAGTGTGAAACAGCATGGCCTAATTTTCAGTCCTGCTCTTGTATTAGCACGTTGTGTTAACAACAGCCTTTCTGAGCTCACTCCTTTAAGTGCTATGTGTTGTTCTTTCCTCCATAGTAGACATTCTAAAGCACTACTAATTAAATCACAATCACAGATACTAAAATAGTTTCTATATAAACAAATTGAAAATTTAAACCTTAAAAATAATAACATGCAGACATAATATTTTTATCTCAAAAGCCAGAAGTCCATATTTTAGCCGTGATTTGATTACTTAGCCCACAATGCCCATATTTATCTGATCCTTAAAAAAAAAAGTATGCTAGAGGGAACAACCCACTACTGAAAAAACACATATCATAGGCTTTGTTGTGAACTGTCTACACTTTATGGAAATTACATAACATCTTAGTTCTTAGTACAAGTCTGGTTAAATAGAGTAGAAGAAGACTGTGTACCTGCACTTAAAGAACTTCTGAAATTTGATATGTATGTATTTTGAGCATTTGAAATTACTGAGGGAGATTAAATATAATAATTGCTTATCCTTATAACTTATAATGTGATCATTTTGGAACAATAATATTCAGAAGACTGTAATTCAACCACAAGATCTGAAAAGATACCACAAAGCTTTGAAAAAAATATTAAACATCAGGCTGCTTAATGCAATTAAGTAAGTCTGAAACTGAGATATTTTCATCTACCCCTTTAGACAGTTCACAGAATATCAGAGAGAGATTAGAGAAAGAGTCAAAAAGGGATACATTTTTGTTCTTACTGCTGTCATACTTGTGCTATTAAGTCAGTGATATTTTTTAAAGGTAAGCTTTAAGTTATTTGTGTGAAAAAAAATCATGTTTTGATTTAATGGAAGCTGAGATTCTCAATGAAATCCATCACACAATATTGAGAAATTTTCAGTAAAATCATGAGGGTTAGCAAGCTGAAAGCTTAGTGAACTAAAGCTGAAGTGGAATGACTTGGTAGGTGGCGGGAGGTCTCATCTCACACTCTTGCCTAAATAAATCGTTTTAGCAAGGTTTTTGGTGTGGGGTTGGTTTTTTTTTTTTTTTTTTTTTTTTTTTGTTTTGTTTTGTTTTGGTTCGGGTTTTTTACATTTATATCCCCTTTCTTTCCTGCTGAAAGGCAACAAGATATGCCCATCTAGACTTGCTACTTCTTTCTGTGGACCTTTCATCTCACTCGCTATTCATGGCCGGGAAACTCATCCAACAGCAAGAAAGAACTAACCTTTCAAAAAAGCTACATAGCCTCAAAGATGAAAAGTTTGTTCTTTGGTAGGGCAGAGCAATAGAGCTCCATCAGGCAACCCATCAGTACTGCAAGGAGATGTAGTTATGAGAGATCTGCTCAGTGTTTTTCCCAGACCTTATGAGAAAATTAGTTAACAAGGAGTCATGAATACAAATACTGCTAATGTTTCTCCCATAAGCATTTTCCTAGTAGTAGGTATTTTACTACATTTTCCTCTAAAATTTTCTTACTATGAAATCTTGTTGATCCAATCCATAATCTTCTGATTCATGAATTAATAAATTTTTCTTTCAAAATTCCTAAATTATTGTGGTGTCATATGAATGAAATTAGACTAAAACATTAGTACAGCTGAAATAGTAACTATAACTGCATAGCCATTAGTATTAAATAGTTGCAGTCCTGACTTGTAATAGTTCTGTTTCAATACAGAGGAGAAAAAAAATTAAATTAGGAAGATTCCATTTCTGAATGCCACATCTAAGGAAACTGGCAGAGATCAGTCACTCTTCAATTCCAGTTTAAAATGCACAGAGATAAAAAACCTAATACTCAGCTAGTAAGAAGAAAATTCACAGAACTGATATGCAATTGAATGATTGGTGTAAATAGGAACAGCGTAGCCAAATACCACCTGTACACACTTCTAACTTCTGTCAACATGCTGCTGTGACAGTTTACTTTATTTATTAATATTAACAATTATTAGGGTAATTTTGAAGTGTCAAACAGTGGATTGTTTTTCCTATTTACTATATATTTGTGTGTTGCATATATTTTGATGCAATGTAAAGAAGAAAATTGCTTCTAAGTTTTATCTCTTTACATAATTTCAAATTTTATATTAAAATGAAACAGTAGTACTGAAAACATTAATGAAGTATAAAAATAGTATATAGCAAATAGTTTCATGATGTATAAACTGATTTTAACATCATACCACCCAATAGAGGATTACTTTCTGAATTGTTTAAATGCAAAATTTATTCCAGAGAGAGCTATTCTTTTAAGAAGCTTTTACTGACATTTCAGAGTAATGTGATACATATTTACACATATTAAAGAGTAAAAAACTTTTAATATGCATAGCTTTGCATTTACACTTAAATGTTTTTAAAATATCTTTGAAAGGTCAGATTAAATTTTGCATAGGTAAAACTCAGTTCAGCATCAAGTATAATCAACTCGTAGACTCACATGTTGTATGCCAAGTGGCTGAAAATACATTACATGAAGTAAGTTACTATTACTATTACTATCACTGTAAATGATGTGCTTGTTGGGTTTCTTTTTCTTGGAGGAGGAGTATGAAATGACTCGCCTTATGTTTGTTTTGAGGAAGTTCCTTCAGAATTAGATCTTATTTACAGTAAATCCAAGCCTGTGGTTCCACTGAAGCTGAAGCCAATCTAAATGTTGATTGCTGCAAACCCTACTTTTGGCCATATGTTACCACCGCTTTCCCTTGAGCTCTCTTTGCTGTGCTCTTCTCCAGCATTTTCACTGGCACCTTCATTCATCTGACTTTAAACTGAACGTCTTGTAGCTCAGAGGCTTTCTTCCAGTATAGCGAGGTATATTTTATAAGAATTTTTATGTCTCTTTGACTTCTCTGTGGGGTCAGATCATTACCTCTGGAGCCAGGTTTGGGAGCAAAACAGAAGCTGGATAATTTCTTTTTATAGCAGATTGATTTTAGACCAGCCTAGTTGTATTGTCAGGCTTCACCCTGAATAGAATTCTGCCATGAAACATCTCATCTCTGTGGGAAGGCAGTGGGGGACAGTGGCCTCCATACTCTGATGCAAGAGAGAAGCCAGAAACACTTGGCACAAAGCACAGTGACAGCTCAGATGCAGAGCAGTTCAAAATGTCATGAAACTGCAGCTTTAACTAATGAAATTGTATAGTTGTCTACATCATGCAAAGGATATGTTAGCTTTTAATTTAAAACAATGTCATGTTTATAATTAAGCAGAAATAGTGTAGTAATATTTAAATATGTTAATTTAGGATGGCACATTAGAACAATTTGAAATCAGTTGTAACATTATTCAGTTTTTAAATTATTATACAATAATTGCTATTATTATAAATAATATTTTGTAAATGTTTAAGAATGGAAATCTGAGCCTGTTTTCCTTCAAATACATGGAAGTTCTGATTCCCAGAGTAGGATTAGACATACTCACAAATTCCCTAAAACTCATGAGTGACAGCGTCTTACTATAGATGCCTAACTATATGTTGTAGCAGTATACCCCCTCAGATTCTAAACATTTAGATCTGTCTTCCATCAAAGCTGTCTTCTTATTTAAGAATGTCCTGTTATTGCATCAATTGTTCCTAGACTAACAGTGCTTCTAAAGTGATGCACAGAGCCTTTTAAAATTTTAATAATTAAAGACTTATTTCCAAAGTATGACAAGAAAGAGAAAAGTCACTGGCTTAAATTATATCGTATTAGATGTGCAGTATTTCCTCATTTAAGTTATCCTTAAGCATTGTATCTAAACAGTATTAATGAGGTTAGTATCTGTAAGAAGACAGATTTAGGATCTCATTGCTAAAACTGGTCAAATAATTCATAATGAATTATTCACCTTGTTTTTTTCATGAACTCTTGGTGAACAGATTGTGATTTTCTCAGAAGGATTAATTATTCAAAGTTATTCACCAAAAAACTTAATAGTTCTTGGGCTCAGTTTCTTGGTGAGCAATATATTGTGAACATCTGACCGGCTCCAGTATTTCAGATTATACAAAAGTGGATTTTTCCTGCTGTGACCTTTCCCAATTAGATAAGGTCTCTGAGGTGAAATGTTTATGATACTGGTTTTCTCATACCATCTATGGAACTGGCCATTTAAATCTGACAGAGACAATGAGTAGCAGTCTTACAACTAATATGATATTGTTCTTGCCTTTCAGTTACTGAGTACTGTATGCTGTATTATGCCTTCACCTAATTTCCCATTACTTATTTTTGGAGGGTTGATTCATTGTCAGTTATTTTTTGTATGGATGATGTGGGTTTCTATACTGAATTGCACATTCAAAATTTTCTTAGAATTATTGCTGAAAATATTCTGTATGAGTGAATAATATTGCAAATCGCTTATACAAACCAAGTGAATTAATTTTAATGTTTTAATATTATATTATTTAATTTGCTTAGTATTCAGAAGACTTTTTACACCCCCCCCCCCCCCCCCCCCCCCGTAGTGGCTTATATCCATAGGCACATTGCTTTCTTCATCTCTCAAATATGGAAGTTACCAATGTCCACTGTGATCTCTTCACTTTCTGCAAAGTCATCTTCAGTGAAATGGCTACAGTTGCTGGAATAGCCACAGATTAGCCAGGGTTAGTAAGGTTTTGCAAATATTATTTAGAAATGTTGGTTCTGTCCCCCCAAATTACTTTCCTGCATAGTTTGTTCATTTTCTTTTTCTTTTTCTTCCTTCCTTCCTTCCTTCCTTCCTTCCTTCCTTCCTTCCTTCCTTCCTTCCTTCCTTCCTTCCTTCCTTCCTTCCTTCCTTCCTTCCTTCCTTCCTTCTCTTGCTCTCTTTCTCAAGAATTGAAGAGCAACTCAGCCTTTTGAGAAGGCAATATTCTAGAGAATGCCTTGTGGCTCTTCTTTTACAGAATTCTCCCGTCTTTTTTTCTTTTGCTTTAAGAAGCAATTTAGTCTACAGTGTTTAAACCACATTCTTCAAGTACAACAATATAACATCACCTTTTAACATTAGAAGACTACATTACTAAAATGCTTAAATATTGTAAGAAAAGCAAAAGGAAGAAAATTAAGTCTTTTGCATTGGTCTCTCAAATTGAATGGAAATAGTCAGCCTAAGAGCCTGCTGGCTTTGTGACTCTTCTTTTACCATCACATTTAATGGACTTATCTTCTTCTTCAATCTTTGCTCTTCACAGCTTCTCTTTAGTAATGTCTGGAGAATGTATTTGTAAAGCTGCATCCAATTTTCTCCTGCCCCTATAAACAGCTGTAAAAGTTGAAGGATTGCTTTCTGCCGCACAAAAATTGATACAGCACAAAAATTTGATGGACAAAGTTCTGAAATTCACTGTAAATTTCTTTCTTTCCTGTTGTCTCAGGACCATGGAAAACAGTCCAATAATGAAATATTACAATACTTACGGTGAAAAGCTGTTCATTTAACATTAAAACTGGTTTGTTACAGTTCTGTTTCCTGTATTGCCCTACCTACTCCCCTCTCTTCAGTATCCCAAGTTATCCTTAGGTTAGTTCTGTATCTTAAGACCTCCAAGACATGTTCCGTTCCTTTAATGGAACATCCCCAGAATGTTTCTGGCTTTCCCTTAACCTCTAGTTTTGAATTCTGGCCTGCTAGCTAGGTAAGAGACATCACATGGTGAGGCAGGTCCAGGAGCTTATGTGGGTTTTTTGATCAATCAACTGCTGCCTAATAAAGATTGGCTTCTTTATACCTTTCACATAGTAATAACAAAGCTTGTTCTTATTTATAAAAATTAAAAAAATATCAGTACCTTAATGTGTATTTTTCAGTCAAATTGGTTGAACTTTGCTAACAAATTTAAAAATTATCAAGCAATAGGCCATAAACCCACTTTTTCCCTTTTTATCTGGAGATGAGAATTTTAAAAAGCCACATTTTCTCCTCAAATGAGATAAATGGACATATAAAAGTGTATGAGCAGAGTACTCAGAATTTTTTTTTAATTCCTGCTTGCACAGTTGTGTGTGTTTGTGTATCTGATGCAAATGTTCCCAGATACCAATTATGTGGAAACCATACCCAAAGTTGAGAGAGAGAGGTTGTGTTCTGCAAGTGCAGATGTCACCAAACTCTCAAAGCAGTGCATGCAGTTGTACAGCACCACATGTTTTCCAGTATGCGGTTTTAATTAAGTGAATGCAGGATGAAGGTCCAAACCCTGTTCTCCTTAATAATGAAAATGAACACAATATTTTTGTTCTGAATTTCCTGGATGCAGTAGATTAACATGACACTGTAAACACCAGAAATATTTTGAATAGGTTATGCCTTAAGTGGTTTGAAATTATGTGTTCAAAATTATCTATGCCTTGTGTTTTAAATTTAGCTGATTAATAAGATTTATGTTATCATTAAAACAGAAGCAGCAAAGGATTTGTGTGAAGGCAAAAATTTTTATTTATATATACACAAACATATTCATGAGTATGAGTAAAGTTGAAGGCCATTCTTTATTCATACTAAAACTTGAAAAGCAAATGATTTCATGGCAGAAAGTACTGGGTCCTATCCTATTATATTTTTATAAACTTTGACATATTTGCACAGGTTAATAGTCGGAAGCTTTAAAACAAACAAAAGCATTTTTGAAGGATGACTATGTTCTATGTGTTTGTGAGACACTGGAGAAAATAAAGGAGTGAATTGACAAAGGTGTTGCAATGTGGAAAAAGGCATTACAAATGATAATCCAAACAAGCAGGGAGATGGTAACCCATCTGAATGTAAATACTGCTTGATGAATATCCTACACAGGGATTTCCCTGTCTGTGTCCGATTGAACTGATATTTTAGTCAAGCTAGTCTTCCTTTTGCTGTAGTCGACTTCAGGTGAGGATTTGTATTGTTCTGCTTTTGGAACCCTGGTATTTCAGGGCAAATCGTCCTTCTCAAAGATCTGACTTTTTAAGGATCTGGAATATAAATGGGTATATTTTCCAGTTGCTGCTGAAAACCAGAACGTATGGATCTTTTTACAGCCCCGCTTTCCTCTAAGTTGTGTGCGATGTTGATTTGATTGATAATGGAAGAGAGCGGTGAGGAATTAGCGTCTAAATCTAAAGGTGCATTCTTTGTCGGAATGCCCGGGCGCTGCTTGGGAAGCCGCGGAGGAGCTGGCAGGGAAAGGAGGGATGGAGGGAGGGCTGCAGGAAGGGAGGGAGGCGCAGCCGGGCGCGGGCTGTGGCGCGCCCCTCGCGCGGCTCGAGCGGCGCCGGTGGCGGATCCGTCGGCAGCGCCCGCCGAGCGGCGCCGGGAGCCGGCGGAGCGCAGCGGCGAGTTCCCGCTGCCACGGGAATTACTGAGCCAGGCAATGGAGAGCGATCAGGACAGGAACGCTCGCGGCCGCGGGAAAAGACGGCAGAAGTGGCGGCGCTCGGTGGCGGGCTCCCGCCGCACGGCGGGCGCCGCACAAACCGCGCCACGCAAATCTCTTCCCGAGGCTCCTGCCTGTTGAGAGGAGCAAACTTTCTGGCCTGCCTCCGCGGAAAATCCTAATCCTAAAGGCGCTGAGATATTTAATTGTGAAAATAAGACTATTAAGAATTCACAGATTATCGAAAACATCAGTTAATCACCCCACGCCTGTCCTAGAAGAGACAGACAGACGTTGGGGAAAGCGCTGGGGACGGGCTGGTGTGAAATGCAGCAGCCTTGCAAAGTCTTTCCAGCTCCAGCCTGCTATTACAAGAAAAGGATCATGTGAGGATCCTTTGAAAGGCAATGTTCTGACTTAAGCAATCAACTGCATTAATTGGAAGTCTTGTATTCATACATGCTGGGCTAAATAAAGCAAGCTGGTTTGCTGCGGCAGCCTGGGGAAATATATATAAAACTAATCCTTCAATTACTTTGTCGCTGATTAGAGTATCCATAACAAATGTAAGAGTCCCATGTAGCACCGAACATCTTTTCAAGGAACAGGACAAGCGTCCTGAACAAAAACCAAAACGACCTAACTTTTTGGGAGGGTTCTTTTTTTTTTTTTTTTGACATTTGGTGGGGGGCGGAAGGAAGCACGAATCGCCACGATTCCCTGCTTTCGAGAGTTGCAGCTACAAGGGATTCCCCCCCCCCCTTTTTTTTTCCTTTTTCTTTTTTTTTTTTTTTTTTTTTAATCCCCTGAAGTTAACTTTCATGATGGAGAAAAACTCGGCAGGACAACAAAGCTTTGATCTTTGTGTGAAGAAAGAAAGTAATAGAGTGAAAGTCTCTCCAGAGGGTAATTATTCTTTGTCCGCTCAGGCAAGAAGTTCCCTGTCACTCTTAAGGTTAATATTAAGGTAGCTCGGCTATACTTTCCCATATTTAAAAAAAACAAAAAAACAACAAACCCACCAAACCCAAACCAACCCTCCCCAGAATGTTATACTATTAATTGCCAATTTGCATATGTGTGCAGCTGCTGTTTTGGCTCCGATCTTCCATCCGATAAGCTTGCTGGAGGTATCACAGAGCACTTGGCAGCTTTCCTATTTGAAAAGAAAGCCTTCCTAACTACAGAACAGCTGATAGTCTATCAGTGATAGACCCTGATGGCGTGAATTACAATTACACTACTTTTCACACTAAATCTGGGTGATAGCTACTTGGAAAGAAGTTTCATCATTTTTTACCACAAACTGGAAAAAGAATTACATGGTCATGCTGTGCTTTTAAAGGCAGTTTGGTTCACTTTTGTCTATTTAACACCTAATTCCGAGGAGTCCATAGGCATCTGGAGATCTGAACGTCGCATAATGAATTCACTGTTTAGATGGGAGATTTTTTAAATCTACCTCAAATTACATTTATTAACAAGGAGAGCAGGAAGTGTTAGAGTTGTTAGACGCTTCATTTATTAAATAATTTGTGGATATTTTCAGTTGTCATATCCAGAGTCATGGGGGTTTACTTGTTTTTTAATTAGCAATTCCAAAACAATGCTACCACAATTTAACAATTCATCACGTAATCTCGGGCTGTTCAGTTGAGCCACTAATGCTAGATAATTCAGATTGTTATTTTGATCTGTTGATAACTCATTTTGTTGTGATAAGAGAAGTGCTGTCTTGAAATTAAATGGCATGTTTTCCTATGGACCTTGTTGCGACCTAGAAACCAACTATATAATCTTTGTCTACCTATTTATTAACATTATGCCTGGTATAGCAAAGCAATAGTATTTTTAAAATGTCACTTATTTGTTTTCTCACTTCGTGATTAGTCTTTATTTTGCATTAATGTGTTTTTATGTACCACTGTGGAGGAGGAGGAGGTGGGGAGAAATGCAAGTGTCAAAGTAAATTTAATTGTACAAGTAAGTAACCCACATTAATGCCGAGGTCATGATGTCTAAACTTTTTCATTTATATGTCAGAAAGGTAATTTAGTGAGGTACTACCCTGATAGTAAAATGTTGCTGCTTAAATATCTTTTAAAGGCATGGTGGAAAGCCTGACTCCTGACGTAGCTAACCTAACAGAAAATAGACTTTGTTTTCCTTTTTTAGTTTCTTGCTTTATTAGATTTCTCACTCTCACAGATTATCCAAAAACTACCCATTGATTGATCACCCGTAGAGCTGCATTTGGTGTAAAGAAAAACTTCACAGCTTTATTGGCTCCCAGGAGACAAAACAAACATAACAAGATATTCGTATTAATACAAACAATGCAACAAATGAGAAAACCATCACATTTAAATAAGATGGTAAAATCAGTCCAGTGTACATCCCAGCCTCTGATACAGCAGACATGGCAGTTCAGCTATTCAGCAGTGCTCTCAGGCACGGGTCCCTCTGGGAGTTGCGTTATTGCTTGCAGCATCTCATCACCACGAACAGTTAACCTCAGGAAATGCCACCGAGTAAAACTTTCAGAACCCAGTTGAATAGAATTTCACTGCAGCTTTGCAACTGTAAATATAAAGGTTGAGATTAGTCTATTTCTATTTCTTCAAAAATCTTTTGAACAAGGGGGGTTTTTTGGGGTTTTTTGTGGGGTTTTTTTGTTTGTTTTTTTTTTTTTTTGTTTGTTTGTTTTTTGTGTGTGTGTGCTTGGACCTGGAAGCTGTTGCTTATTTATTTTAGGGCATCATATATCTGATCTTAATAAGGCATTTATTTTGGGAAGAGAAAGTGTGAAGATTCAAACTTTCTGCCATTTTTTCTGAAGACAAAGAAAGGGATATGTCCCTTTAGCCTAGGCTAAAAAAAACCAACCCAATGAACAGTTTTATTTTTAAAGAAAGAAACTTTCCCTCCCAGCGCAAATACACCCACGCATGCCACGAATATTTTTTTAAAGGAAAGCTAATGCCCTCTTAGCTTCAGTACCAGTTTTGAGGAAAGGTACCAGTTTTGAGGAAAGCAAGCTGGCAAGTTCATTCTTGGTGTTCTTTCCTCCAGAGTCTTCATCAGAAGATGCAACCAGCCTGTTACATAGTAACATTTTCTTGACATTTTCTTATAATAACTATTTTAATAGAAAAGTCACTTAGGCCCAGTGGAAAATATGGACCTTCTGAAATGCAGTGGGAGTCTTATAATCCTTATCATCTTGCTCCCCTCACTCAAAGGCTAGGAAATTTCTGTTCTGCCATTCTGGTGATAGCCTTTTCTGGTGATCTCTGTGATGGGCTACTAAATCAAAGTGAAAATGGACTTTGTGGCCATGTGATTCTTTTGAGGCCCATAAGAGATCTGAGAGGTCTGAGAATCACATCACTTTCCAGGTCTTGCATCCATTTTCCGCTGGATGGTGAGGTCGAAAAAAGCTGAGGGGGACTGCCTTTTCATTCTGGGTTTGTAGTGTTCAATGGGCATTTCTTGGCATTCCTGCTATTCTACAGGAAAGAAAAAACAAGACTAACTTATAAATTGTTGCTGCAGTTGCACTGGTCACGTTTCAATGGGTTTGTGAGTTTGTATGCATGACTACAGGCTCTCTGCCAATGACATGTATGTTGGTCTTTTTGCACACTTGACCATCGATAACCCCACACGCTCACGACAACAGAGCTTTGTGTGGAACATCGGGGGGTGTCTGTGTGGGCTGTTTAGATTGCCTCTTTCATGGGTAGGTCAGTGAGACACATAAGGGAGCAACACACACATGCTTAAATAATAAAATTTAAAAAGTAGAACTGAACTAACTTTAAAAGAATTTGTAAAGCATACAGCATTTTCTTCTCCTAGAGGAGGCATTCACAGGTTACTACATGTCTTCAAAGAGTTGCACTTGCAGTCATGGCATATAATGCCAAGTTATCACTACACAAAGTAAATTTTAAAATGATGACTCTTAATTTCTTGCTAAGGTGTAGGAAGATATTTCATAACCAACTGATATAACATTTCGTATTACTTTCCAGCTGCATATTCTTCTCAATATTACTTGCCTGAAATGCTTCCGTGTGTGCACAGAATTATATGGAATAAAAACTTTGGAAAAAATGCAAGGAGTAGTGTGCTGAAAGAGATTTCAGAAATGATAAATAGGAATGAGATGAAGTATGTTAGATGTAATGGTAGAAGTATGGAAGAAGTAAATTAAAGGTAGGAGTAAACCTGCTGTTCCTCTTCCCTGGGCAGAAGGAGGTCTAAACCTAGCTGCTTTATTCTGGAAGATTTTTATCATTCTTTGAATACTTAGGGACTCTAAACTCCCTGAATAAAGAAATCAGATGAATCCATTCTAATTAGGGATATGCCTGTTGCTGCTGTCTTGTATCACTTGAGGCAACTGGGAATCTATAAGTAACAAGCTTATTTGATTTGTATTAACTGCAGTTAAATGGACACGTGGATAAGAACTCTATTAAAAAATCAGTGTATATGATTTTGGCTGCTGAGTCTCTGTGGGCTTTCACATCTCGGATGGCATGGAGCCCGAGGTTTCTCTCCCGTGATCCTATTGAGCTTGGACGTGGCTTTTTCTACGCCCCCACCCTTATGTCCAGAGTTATGTACATGTTTCCACATATTAAAAATGCAGTCTACACTGCTCAGATTTACAACACTAAGCCTCTCCAGACATATCCATCACCAGGTCTATGTACACTCTGAACAGTACCATTCCAGCCAGCTAGTTCCTCTGGGTTGGTTCTGTACTGGCAGAGAACTTGCATAAAACTACAGTGATATTTTTTTCCTGCTCACTTCAGGTTCTGTACCTCCTCCTACAATTGCTGTAATCCCTTTAACCCCACAGAAACCTCCAACACGCTACTGTTGATAAATTGGTAGGTCGGATGGCCTTTCACCTGGTTGTCACTGCTGGAAAAGTGCTAATGGACATTTGTAGATAAGATTGTGACCTGACCAGAGGCTCAGTTTCTGCTGTGCAGGCATGGGCTTGTCACACAAAGCCTCCACTCCCACCCCGTCTGTCCGTATACTCTTTTGCATGCACACTGACCCCAGGAAGAGTTTCTGTATTTTTTTCAGGGCAACTGTTATAAGCAGATGTTCTCATTAGAACATCTTATAGTCCATGAACTCAAGGACTTGTTTCATTCTGTTGTCCCGTGTATGTGGAGTAACCCATGTACAGGAGGCTTGTGATGGTGAGAAGGGAAGTTGATCAATTAAAAACAAACAAACAAAACCCCACAACAAACCACGCCCCTCCAAAAAAAAGGCCAAACCAAAAAGCAAACCGCAACCATTATTTGTCACTCCTTTGCTGGCAGTCAATTATAAAGAAGAAACTTTGAAAGACTGCATGTCAGCAAGGACAGGAGGGGCAGCAGTGCAGATGTACTGCCTGGGTTCATCCATCATTACCTAGCAAATGAGCCGACTAGCTTGTGGGCAGGTACAGAAGCCCTGGCAGGCAAGCAAGAGAAGAGATTATTTTTGCACATCTTCTGTGAATCTCCAGGGAATTCAGTGGCATTCCTTATCTCAAAAGCTTGTAATTAAGAGGATGGCATCTTTGGGCTGGAGAATTCCGGAGAAAATCATTTTCACAGCACCTAGAGGGCTCGATGTTGTGCTTGATGACAGATGGGAAACCTTTATGAAGGCTCCATAACCTCTTGCCCTCAGAGACTGTACTTTTGACACTGCAGAAATTGGGAGGATATAGATGTTTTTACTCGGGTAATCGTGTGGTGATTTTTTAAAACAACGAGTCGCTTATTAAAGTATTTTAATGAACTATACAAACAGTGAAAACCTGGCAAAGCTTGTGTCATTGCTGAGAGTGAAAACATAACTATTAACTATAGAGTGTTTTGCTTATGGAGACTTTTCTTTTGCACGCAAATAAGATATAGGAAAAGATTAGCAGATAGAATTTCTTGTTTCATCTTTTCAGATCGTGACCTCAGGAGTGTCATGCCACTTCCATTAATCCTTTTCTCAACTTAAAGATCTCTGTGCATATGAATAAAGTTGAATTTTAAAAACGAAAGAAAGAGAGAAAGAGAAAACAAAACTCATTCACATTCTGAGTCTGCTTTCTGTCTCACACGTATTACATTTCACAAAACAGATAGAAACAATAGAGCTTATTAAGAAAAACTTGTTTTGAATGGCAAATTAAGCATAATGAAAATACACACGTTTTTACAAGTAGTTATTTTTTACACCAATTGAATATTTTAAACCTTTTTAAACTATGTACTTGTCTCTGCAAAATGTTATTATTTTAGCTCATTTGCACCATATCACCCTGCTATATATTTTTATTTAAAATTTTAATTTGGGCAGTTCAGAAACCTGGATAAGCACAGCACCTTGTCTGCGGCCAGGCAGTAACCAATAGGGATGCCCTACCCTGGATATTTATGAGCAATATCAGTGCTGGTTTCTGGGCTGAACAGGCTGATGCATGGATTGCTCCACATTATAGCTTCTTAGGCAGGGAAAAACTTATTATATTAGAGAAAATATCTTGGCATTCGTCTTTGATCCAAATATCTTTTTAGTGCAGTGGAAATCATCAAAGTAGATATAATAGTTTGTTTCCAGCTTGAAAAATTATATGAATCAAGAAACAATCCAAGAATCTTTTCATGAAAAGTAAACTTGACCTAATGAAAACTTATTTCTGCCTTTTATCCTTACGTACAAATGTATTGGTTTGGCCACAAACGAACCACGACAACAGTTAAAAAAAATACAGATAATAGCAAAGGCAAGTTTTTATCTCCATCCCCCATATCTCTAAATTCAGAAGCACATAAAAAAGGGTGCAGTGTTATCTCGAATTTTGCTTTATACTGTAAATGTCTTCCTAATATGCACAAACTTATGTATCTAGTGTATAAAATCTCTTAAAATATAAAGGACTCAAATGCAGAGCATTAAGGTGGACTGCATTTTTCTATTTCTTAGGTATTACAGCGATCTGGGAATTTATTTTTACAGCCTGAGATGTCAGTATGCCACAGAAGCATGAAAATCTCACCATCTGTATGCTCATGGACAATCTCATCAAGTACACTCAACGACAGACTTAGAATAACAAAATTTAAACGCTATTACTACCGCCTAGCTGTACATGCACTCAAATCTACTTTAAATAGCATTCAACCTGAGTTATCATGCTGCTTACCTCAGGCCTAAACCAGTTTATTCCCTTTCAGTGTTTTCTTATCCCCATGAATCCTGCTGTAAACCAGACACATGCTATTTGAAATAACATTTGTTTAATTAAATGTGAGGTTACACACAGACATACATCATTTAATTTGGCCAAGTGCTGATCCATAACCCAGTGAAGGTTCAGGAGTCGAGCAACGGCTTCACCTGGCAGTTTACCTAATGTTCTGGGCAATGTCCTTCTGGATACGTGTTTCTTGTCAGTGCCAGAAAGCAAGGATATGTTTTAGTTGGAACTCTGTTATAACAGACACTACATAGTTTAGATTAACTCCTTTCAGTAGTACAGCATCAATGTGTTATTGCCTTAACATAAAACATACAGATTATGTAAATCTGTAATAAATACTATTTTGAAGTGTATAGTAATCAAAAATCTTTCAGGGCAGGATGGAATGGAAACTGAGAAATATTGGAGAGTAAACATTCCAACGCTCATTCCTCTGCTTCTCCCTGGCAGAGTGGAGCACTTACTGTAGCTGGGCTGCTAATGCTCCAGCCCCGGGGCTTGCCCTGTGGGTCCCGCGGAGCATGGGCTTCCCAGGAAAGCTAGGGCCAAAGACATCCATCGGAAAGCATTTCTGCTGTCTCTGCAGACCTTGCTGCACCAGGAACCAGGTGGTTCCTGGTCTGAGAGACGGACAGACCTTTCAGTACCTCCTCGCAAGGCGCACACTGTGTACATGCAGAGTCATTCAGGCTTGCAAGGCCAAGCAATCCGAGAGGCAAAAGGCAGTGGTGAAGAGAGGCCACTTGCTTACTGCATGTGTTAGCATTCTGCTCTCTAGTTCCCGTGCAGAGCCGAGAGGGCAATGGAGCCCCTGGAGTCCATCAGTAATTGGCACAGCTCTGCATTTCCCTCATTTCGGCGGCCTGGTCTGGGGTGCGGCAATAGATTGTCTCTCACTGGGCAACCTGCTGCGCTGCCGGCTGTGGCCTGGCCTCTGGCGGGGAGGGGCCGAGAGGTCAGCCCGCAAGAACCCGAAGGACTCGCATCCAGGGAGCTCCTCGCCTCTGCCCCTTGCGGGGAGCGCACCGACGGGCTACTGCCAGCCCGGGAGCCGAGGGCGAGCTCTGACATCTACCACTGATACCCAGCAGCCCGCTAGGTCCCCCGGGTGCCGCCAGCCCCGCTGCGCGGTCCCGCCGGAACTCTCTCTGGGTTACCACCTATGCCGGGTGCGCTGCCGCCTGCTGCGGAGGGGCCGAGTAGCGTCGGGCTTGCCATGCGGCCAGCGAGAAGGAGGGATCGCGGCAGGCAGGCAGGCGGAGGGAAGGAAGGAAGGAGGCCGGGCTGATTAGCATGCAGCAGCGCTCGCAAGCCCGGCTCCATTGTTTTAACACCTCCCCTCTCCTCCGCGCCAATCTGTCACCGTTCAGCAGGCGAACGCTGCTGCCTCGAATGCTGCTCTTCTCAAATGAGACGGATAATTAGCTGCCCCGCACGAATGGCGCACTCTTCTCACCCCTGATTGCTATCACCTTCTTGCTCCTGGCAGTTTTGACACCTCGTAATCAGCCTGCTGCTTTTTCTCTTTTCTTTCCCTATTTCTGATTTTTTTTCTCCCCCTTCCTTCTTTTTTTTTTTTTTTTTTTTTTTTTTTTTTTTTTTTTTTTTTTAATGCAATCCCAGTTGCCATTTGGATTGAGACTCCTCTGTTGAGTTAACCTTGTATGATTGCGGGGGAAAGGGGAATGTACGGTAGAGAGGGGAAGAAATCGCCTCCTCTGAGTCTCATCTGCTGAGAGAACCATGGGGTGGGGGTAGCAGCATCTCGGTTTGATCCTCCAGTGCTTTTGTTCGTAAGGGGTAACAGCCTCTCCTGAGCATCCTCTGAATTAATATTATCTCGGATGGGGAAGGATGTGTTGAGCGTGTTGTGTGCTGAGCGACTCCTCCGCTCAGTTAATGGAGAAAAGACGGCATTTCTATTATCTGGTTAGATACAGCCATACGGGGAAGGGATTTTAAAAGCAATTTCACAAGGCCAGGAAGCTCCCTCTTCCTCCCAGGTAGGCAGGGGAAGGAAGGTAACTTCCTCAGCCTCTTAGAGCGAATTCACCGTTGCATGGGAGTCGGAAAAGAGATCTCATTGGAGTGCGAGATCGGAGAGGGAACTTCTTCTGATTCTACAGAAATAAGAAATCTCAGTTAATGCTCTGGTGATTTCTGCGAGATTTTAAAAAAACAGAGGACTCGTGGAATCTGTCATAGGAGCGTTTTCCTCTCCTCTAACAAGCAGTGACAGTCTAATTACTGGAGCTACGAGCAGCTGTCGAGTTAGCCGGAGAGACAGAGGAGCTACATGTGTTCTACCCGGCCGCCGGCACCGAGCCCCCGCAGCAGGCTGAGGC
Organism: Motacilla alba alba; assembly: GCF_015832195.1. Classification (NCBI taxonomy): domain Eukaryota; kingdom Metazoa; phylum Chordata; class Aves; order Passeriformes; family Motacillidae; genus Motacilla; species Motacilla alba. Next base: position 16,735,408 of record NC_052022.1, on the reverse strand, counting down.
AGCCGTACCGCCGCAGTGTCCCTCAGAGAGCTCCCGATAGGAAACGGGAGCGGTTTGTTTCCTTGCGAGCGCTGCCTGTGAGCGCGGGGGGTTCACGCGTCGCGCACCGTCAGCGCGGGGCGGGGTGACAATGAACTCGTACGGGAGCCCTGAAACTGCTCCAGCCCTGGGGCTGCCCTGGCGAGGGCTCCGCTGGCCCTGGCGGAGTCGGAATTCGGTAGAACACCTTGGCACGAGTTTGCCGCTCTTCCTGTCCTCTCAAGTTCCTTCCACCATATTTATGATCTTTAATGACATTCTACTTCCCATTTGCATTCAACCTCCTCTGCCGGGTTGAGCTTGTGTGGAAGAAGGAGGGAAGGGGAGGAATACTGAGCCTCCTCTGGTGAGTGTAATAAAGCAGATGTCCCTGCTGGCAGCAGCAGCCGCCTCCAGGAAAGCTGTATAAGGGGGGCCCGTTCAGGGACCGCACTCGCCTCCCACTTCGAGTCGCTCACAACTGCTTAGCGTGAGATTTATTTATTTATTTATGATTGTTTATTTAAAAACTAAGCTAGTGCTCCTCGCAGTGGTCTGATCGGTGAGCCTATCTGGATGCCCTCAGGCAGCAACAGTTTTAGGCACGCAGGATTAAACAGCTTCCTAAAACGCCGCACTAGGCAGGAGCCCTCACAGTGGGAGATGGATGGGTTCTGCTGGTCGACGAGACTTTGGTCAACCGTGTTCCCCCCACCTCCTGCCGCCCTCCCCGCTGCGCCCCGGCTGCGGCGGAGCCCAGGCTGCCTCCGGCAACAAAGAGCCTGGTCCCCGCGCGGGGACTCGGGCTCCCGGCTCTGCCAGCTCAAGGGCTCCTGGGGAACCGCATCCACGCGTGGGGGCGGGGGGCAGAAACAGATGACTTTATTTCCTTCAAAAGTGATTCGCAGTTTGTGCATCTCTTAATAACGCGAGCTTCCGAGCTCGAATTTCACGGTTGAGAGGACGAGTCGGTGCCGTGCGTCGGGCTGGCTAGAGATGTGCGAATCCCCTTCTCTCCTCCCAAGGCTGGAACTTGTGCCTCTCCCGGGCACCACCCCCAGCCGTGCTCTCCGGGGAGGTGCTTCACATTCCGCACGGCGCGGCCGCGGCCGAACATCGCCTCTTCAGCGCTGCGCGCCGACAGGGTTTAGAGCTCCGAAGAGTAACAAACTCTTCCTCCACGTCATGGAGCAGACGTGCACTGTACAGTGCTGTTTATCACCGTACACTCTGTTGACAGCCTGTCACAAACATGACGTGTTTAAAATAGAGAAAATAATTGCAGAAAAAATCCATTTCTAAAAATTACGCAGGTGTTAATTCTTCCAGAAATTTGTCACCTGCAAACAAATTTTTAAAAAGAAAAGGTGTTGTGCTCTGCTGCTATGAAAATATTAATGCTGATTATCAATATCAGGGCTAAACTCTATATTCAGTTCAAATGCAAAAAGCAAGCACCCTTTATCATTAATTTAAAATACTTGGCAACACCCCTATTTATAAATTTGATATCAGTAAATCCAGAAAATGTGCAAACTTTATCAGACTTCAATGTTTCAACTAAACACAAATTTTAATTGCATTGAGAAAGCCACTATATTCAGGTTAAAAATAAATTCACTGAGATTTGGGGGGTTAGGTTTTCCCCTTTCCTTTCTAGTCTGTACCAGACTTGGGCAATCCATCATAGCAGACCAGAAGGGAAGGCAAACAATCTTTGGTATTATTAGTTTTGGGGAAAGTTTAACCTTTTCTATCCTTCATATTAATATAACCCGTTCCCTGAAAGCATTTTTAGTAATTATTAATGCTATAAAGGTACATGAACATGATAACTTTTTTTTTAAAATAACATGTAACAGATATTCATAAAATCACTGCTGTTCCATTTTGGCAAAAGGGTAATTTATATGTTACTTTTGATTACTCGCTTTAGTAAAAAATTCATCTGGGAAAGTCAGCCATTCATTTGCATTACTAGGGTACAGGCCTATCCTAATTCTGGCACACCTGGATTCAGCTATAATGATAATTTTACAATAATCTGAATTAAGAGGTTCACTACTTGGAAATTATATAACATAATTGAAAAATGAGGGCCTGTTTCTCTTCCTGTTTACTTCAGGGAGAACATAATCACATCACTGGACATTGTCAAAAAAATCCTAGCATTACACTAATTTTTGCCAGCCAGATTAAGGCATTAATCCTGCAAGTCTACATTCATAAATATAATCACAACTTCAGGTCTATTCAGGCAAAGATTAATTGTGAAAAAAAAAAAAAAGTTTTTGGCATCACTCTCAAAGTTAATAGTGAAGCATAACAAGCAAAAATGTGAATTACAGTACTGAGTGACTTAGTTTCATTTTGCCTTGTCAAAAGACAACTAAAAATGTGCTTATCTGACAAACAATTTCAGTCATGAGTTCTTGTTACAAGAAGTCTTAATTCTTAAACTCTTATCATATCTATTGAATAAAAAAATGTATAAATGTATGCAAAAACAGTGAACCATTGAATTCTCATACATTAAGACTGTACTTTAAAGTGGGAATTGAGATGCCGAAGAAAATCTTCCTTAGATGTTAGAGATGGTGGGAAAACTTCTCGACAGAATTCACATATTCCACACTGATTCAGTTCAGAGTCTGCATATGCTTGTGCCAGCGAATCATTGTCTTGAGGCTGCCAAATGGGCTAAAAGAAACAGAAAATTATTATTGCTGAGGTTTTCATTATGCTGTAGTTTACATTTATATTTAAAAAAATATCTGCCTCTTTAAATTAGGATTCCTTCACACCTGCCTGGCCAGAGACGTTAACTAGAGAGTTCTCATTTAACAAAAGCAAGATAGAGCTTTTTTTTTTAAAGTTCTGTAAACACACTATCCTTGCAAATATTTAAAAATACCTTGGTATCTATTAATGATAAATATTGCTATGAGCAGAAGTCTGTAATATCAGTCTGGTACATATTAAAGCTTTTCTTTAACTCTGCATTTCAGTATTTTACTGTAGAAATCATAGTACACAATAGCCATTGAGCAGAAATGAGAAAATATATTTTTACCTTAGAATAAAATGTTTCTTGTACAGAGTTAATATGATTCATATTTTATTTCCATTCTTATTCACATATAACTTGTTTTCAGTTTACTTCCAAAATAACTACCATGTCGTGGCTTAAGGTACTTTTTTGCTCTGGCTGCCTTTTAGTGTAAGTGTGTCACAAACAATCTTGTTTGGGATTCCTCCTGCCATGACAATGTCAAACTCACTGGAACCATCTGAACATCTATCCATGCAATCGGGCAATTCTATAAACTACGTTGTATTTGGTTCAGCAGCTGCACTGCTCTTGGTCCCTGAGCTAGTTAGTTTCAAGCCAGCAAGTCTGTTTATTCAACATTCAACATCAAGGCACTTAAGCCCAGAGTCTAAGTGTACACTATTTAGAATCGTACCAACTAGGAATCAAAAAGACTTCTATCGGTTTTCAAAGTTAAAACTTAAGTTTCGTAACTTTAGTATTAGCAACACAAGATCAAATAGTTGCATTATATGGCCAGGACAATCAGGTTTTGAGTCAAATGAAAACCAAATGCATCCTGTTGAAAGTATGAAGTAGAAAGAATGGCAGCAAGCTGCTATAAGCTCTATGTGGGGATGGAACTTAGAAGAGAGTGTGCCCTACAGGGTTTTTTTGGCTCATTTTTTTCCTCTTGCTTCATTCATACATGGGAAGGAAGGCAAGGAAGAATACAAAGTCATTACTTTAGAAGATTTAAATTTCTTGATACTGATACCCAAGATTTTTAATTTTCAGCTCTTCTTTAAATTTCATAATGCCAAACAGTTAGAATCTATTGTTTATTTCTCCTACAGCAACCCACTGTACAGCTAAGCTGACTTTCACAATGGTTAAACCTTCTGTTTAAACCACCCTGAACTTCTTGGGAGTCAATTTCCTGCCCATTCTGTATTTAAACAGTGTTTAGCTTATCACATAGCAATAGCAGACTTACTGTCTTTCATTATGGTCAGCAATCCATATAATTAAATTGACTAATTAGTAATTAAGTGCAATCACACCACTTTTTTCAGCTCAAAGAGTCTACTTATTGTATGTTGCTGGTGTAAATTGCATATTAAATCTATCTAGACACTGACACACTTAAACAAGTTAACGCACTTAAACACACTACATAAATGTGTTTAGAATTATTTGTTTCTGATATGATGTAAAACACTGTTTGAAAAGAAGATAAAATAGTATTGTAAAAACTATTTGTCATCTTGGAAACATAACAAGGGGAGGTACCCATCCAGCAACCCACACACACAGGCACTTAACTTCCATTTCTTGAAGCTTCTGCTTAATATCCTTGTCAGGACAGGGATCTATATAAGCAGACATTCCATTTCAAAAACATTAATGTTGAGATTAATAGACTACTGAATTGCTTTTAAAATCATGAACATACTTAGAAGTATTTTTGGGGGAAACAACTCTCTCAAACTGCAAATACCAATAAACATGTGCATCTATATGAAAGTCTCAGCTAAATGTAGTCTGTAAAATCCTAGGTTCACTAATATCCATGTTTATTTTAATCTACTGCTCTTTTCAGTCACGTTTTTTTTTTTTTTTTTAAGTTACATTCTAAGAAAACAGTACTGAGTTTTTAGATTTAGTATCCACATAGAAGGAAAGAGCTAAATTTATTACACCAACTGAGAGCAGTTCCAAGAACTAGCTGTTGCCAAATCTATTGCATTTATGGGGTTTTCCATTTTATAAGTTAACATATGTAGTAAATACTTGAAAGTTTTATCTACACTAGGAAAAAAGAGGTATATTATTCTCTCCTTTTTGGCTTTTCCTTAATTTTGGGAAGGGATGATAGAAGCTGTAAGCAGCATAACCACCCTCTAGAAAGGCGGTAAAAATACTAAGAACAAGTTTATACATAAATTTTGCTAAGGTCAACACAGTGAAAAGGGCATGTATACAAGTAACTTTAAAAAATTACTATTTTAATTTACATATATATTATCTGTGACCAAATCTTTAGCAAAATTTACAGTCAGAAAAAACCTCTAGAGCTGAGTCCAATTAATTGGGAAAAATACTTAAAACCTAGTTTGAAAGCAGCTGAATAAAGGTGATGGATATTTAAATATACTGATATACACAGATGTACATTTAAGGGAGTCTAAAGTAATACTGGCTTGTTTTAAACAAACTTCTGAATAAGAAATAACATTTTAATCAATGCAGTGCTATTGTAGATATGACTTTCAAATACCAAACAATTCACCATTAGCTTTCCTTTTCTCTGAGTGCTAGCATTAGTACTTTTTTCTCCACATTATTAACATTTTAAATGCTGGCTCCAAATTAATTCCCTTATTTTGCAAAAATACCAATGGTCAAAGGCTTACTGCTATTCAAACACTGTTCTGTACTTTTTGAGCTGCAGACTCCCCTATCAATTTATAACTACATACCAGCTGTTTCACTTGCTGTAATGTACAATGCAGGGTGCCATCTATTGAAAAATGAATACACAGACTAACTAGTAAAAGAACAGGCTGGAGAGGGAATACAAAAAAGGAGGATAGTAACAAGCAATGGAGTGAATTATTTGCAGTTCCACAGGAATTTTACTAGCAGTAAAATAAATGTGGTAATTTGTTTAACTTAGTCACAACTTTAATGGGGGACCCAATGAAAAATACAATAAAAACTGTAATTAATAAGTTGGTAAAGAATTGAGATCTACATTACAAATAGGTATTTAAAATAGCTTTTGAAAAAATCATGCTTATAGCAGCAATCTTTCAATGCTTTAAAATTTTCACTCAAAAAGTGGTTTGCAATAGAAAATTAAACTAGACTGGGTAAATTTTAGGAGAAGAAAACATTAAAGCTATAATGGTCTACAACACTTTCTAGATGCTGGTTTTGCAGGTCATGCAGTGACCAAATGGAGAGGTAAAGCTCTTCTGCTGCACATACCTTGTCATTAGGAAAGAACATAAACTTCATCCATGTAAATGATAAAAAATAAGTGAATTCCACCCTCACAGAATTTCGAATTATCACTATTTGCTTATTCTTGAAAATCTGTCCTTTCACAAGGTACCAGAAAACCCACAGAAATAAAAAACCAAACAAACACAAAATCAGTCCATAAAGCTCCGTAATTTTGCCAGCTTTCATCTGAGACAGGATGTTTCACAAAAGAGGCAAAGTATTCAGAGACATGAGTGTCAGAACATGCCAATATGTTTTACTGTATTACAGCTACTGGGCCTTGTTTTCAGAAGCTTCCATGAACTTCAGGCTATAGCTGAAATTTAAGCCCAAATTATGTACATAAACCTAAAATAAAGTATTTTAGCGATCTTTCCTTCATTCAAAAAAAATTATGTTTTTTGCCTACAATGACAAAAATTTAAGCTTCTTAGAGCTGAGGAATAGGGTGTTGTTGATACCTCAGATTGAGACAAAAAAAAGTAGCTTTTTTTCATAGTGGAAGTATTTATCCGTTTAGCTTTTTAATTGGTTCATTTTTCCAATTCTCTGCTGTACATGAAAAACAATTAAAACAAATGTGTGCCCTATACAACTGAGATCAAGGATAGAAAGAAAGCAATCTAGGGGGCAATTTAGGATTAATGACAGCTTTGAAATAGATATAGAAGCAATTAATATCTAGATGAACTGAAATTTGTAAAAACATCCATATGTCTGCTTATATTCCTGATGTTTCACTGGAACAGCATCTTGAACACATTCAGCAGTATTAGGAAGAAGAAATGACAAGAGATATTGTCTTAAAAAAGACTGATCAGCTTTCTTAGAGAATATATTAATCCAGTCTCAAAGATCTTTGTAAAAGGTGTGTCTGAATCATTATCAATTTTTGAAATGTAGAATATTTATAGAAAGATACCTGATGAGGACCTCTGACGGTTGTTCCAGCAGCTTCTAAAGAAAAAATTATTTCAGGTACACCTTGGTTTGTGTGCTTAGGTACAAACGTGTAATCACTGTCTGTTGTTTTTAAACATGGTTTGTCACAGATATTTTCTATGGGCATCTTTGCATGATCTGAGGGATTTGTTTTGTCAACAGTAGTTAAACTTTGCAAAGCTGAGGTCATGAGATCAATGCCATGAGCTTCAAATGAGTTAGGTTCCAATTTACTGAGGTTAACAGCACGGTCTCTGTGCTCCAGGTTAAAATGATGATCTTGAAGCATGTTTTCAGATATACCAGTACAAGGAACTGTTGGTTTTTCCTGAGTGCTCTGCAAGAAAGCAGAGTCATTGTCTGTAGGTGGAAACTTGACATTAAATTTAGAAAGTGATTCTACAGAGTTGTTGTCCTCATCTTGGCCCACTCCTCTTGGTGTGATAGATGTGATGCATGATGCACCTCTATTTATATCCTTTATAACCCGAGGCTTAAAAAGCTCTTCTGCTTGTTCATCAGTTTTATCTGTGCACTGTATCGGCATGGAAAACTGTATTTCTGTGAAGAAAGAATGAAGAAAATATTAAATAGTCCATTGAAATATAGTTATTAAAAATGTGGTGTTGGTGTAATTTTTTTTGTCTTTCTGCCCTGCTTTTTTAACAGTTTATTTTCTCTTCAAAATCAGATTGAGTTGTAGTTCTCTTTCATAAACATTAGTTCTGACACAAAAACTATCAGAACAGAAATAAAAGGAAATAGTCCCTTCCCATAATTATATTCTCTTTAATTTATGGCTATAAACATTTTCATTTTATTGAAAATTATGTTGTCCCATACTCTTAACACATACTTGCATATTCACTGAAGTGTTCTGGCAGAAATAGAAGCTGGAACCCAAACCACTTCACACAGTGCCAAGAACATGCTAGGCACCATGAGCACGATTTTAGAAGGTATTCAGGTACCCAACTCCCACTGGTTTCCAAATTAGTTAAATATTTAAACTGAATAGCTATTCAGAAATGGGACCATGTTTTCCCTTTGTTTCAAGAATTCACCCTTAATTTTTGGCACTATATTAATAAAAATGGTAATGGTTACTCCTAACCAGGTGAGAGAATAACATCAGTTAAAACTAATTGTACAGCAGCCTTCTGACAATGGAACATGGAAGTAACAAATCAAACATTAAATCTATATAGCTTTTGTCATGTATACCTTTACACAGTTGATTTAAGCACTTCTTTTCTAATCTACATGGCTTACATCATGTATGGATTTTCACACAGTTGGGTTAGGCACTTTGTTGGGAATCAAAACCATTCGTGTAAAGTAAGTTGCCAAACACACTTCCTCCAAAATTCCCACCCCTAAATAATGAAGTTATTAGCACACAATCAGACTACCACCATACAGTTCAGACAGAGCAATTTGAAGCAACGAGATACCTGTTAGCACTTAATGTAACAAAACTTCAGTAATGGGTGACCTAAATTAAAATCAAGTGCTGAAATCAGCATCTTTTGCTTCAGCTGTGTGCATTTGGCAGGTGTTTATTGAAATCACTTAATATATTGAGTCTGATACTACGATTAAGAAAAGTTAGTAGAGAATACCCATAGTAGCGTACATTGTATTAAAGGTAAGCATTAGCAGAACTGGACATTCAGGATCTCTCACAGTTTCAAAAAAAATCAAGCCTTCCCTATGTCTTCAGGAAGTGTTGGATTAAGCTTTTGTCCCATATAAGAAAAAAGTCTGTGCAAGGAAGTCTAGAAAATAAGTCCTCTGACTCTCCTCAGTCCTGCAGTTTTCCTCTAACAGATATGGGGCTAGAGGCATTCATAGCAGACATCTTTTGAACTGACAGCTAAATTAAAAGCAAGCAAGAGCTGTCATTCACACAGTATGATGGGATATCACATGTAGTAAGTGCCTGCCTCTCACTCCAAGGGACAAAACAATTACAAGAGCCATTGATGTGATGACTGTCTTTTATAGCATGTGATTTGGAGCATTCGTCATAGAATGCCAAAACTGGCGGTGCGTTTTCTTGGTGAAATACTGAGCACCATGTGAACAGACTTGAAAAAGGCAGATGGTAAACAGTGGAAGTACTTCTATGTATGTGTAATTTGCAGTATTTTCAAATATAAAGCAAAGCTTTCAAACAGTTGAATCACAATAAGAGCTTAAGTATGATATTACCAGTTTCAGGTTCTGGCTTTATCTTAAATATACTCAGTTGGTCTGTTTGTTCTCTGGCTAGCATACATATTCGATGACACTCTTCTTTCATGTCCTGGAAAATAGTCTCCAGATTCTCTCTGGAAGATCAAAATTGTAAATTAAAGAGTAAACCAATTCAGCTTGTTGTGACCTTTAATCTAGTCACACCCACAAACCAGAGAGAAACAATAGTATAAGCTACTTTTCTTGGATACCTTGTTCCTCAACATATGTATATATTTTTTGTTCTCCTCAGTAAAAGCAAGCAGAAAAAAGAAAATGAAACGTTGTCAAAGAGTTGTTTAGTCATATCATACCATATATATTTGAACATAGGAACTGACCCTGCAAGGACCACCCTCAAAAAATCCAGCCTTTCAGTTCTTTCAGGTATTTTGTGGAAGAGTTTATCATTCCCAAGCGTACTGTTTCCACCTCAGTTCTAGGGAAAATAAGATGCTGCCACTATGAACATTGTTTTATTTTGTTGCCAGAGCACTTCAGACTGCAGAAGAAGGAACACACAAGCATTTGTTATGGCTCTTTCCTTCTCTGTCTGCCTGGCATTTTTGGGAGGAGTTTGTGAACTCATTCCCTCTGGTTTCATACAATATGATATGACTTTTCTTTTTATTCTGACACATTTATTGTATTATATCTTTTCCAGAGTATCATATGGGAATCTGATATTTAGTTATCTGCACTGAGAATGGTAAAAATAGTTCATGCTGGTGTGAGTTTATTTCCCCAAAGGCACTGTTATTTAGTTACTGATGCATCCATAAAATTCCACTGTGAAATTTTAATAAACTTGCTGAGTAATTTATATTTTTAAGCACAATATAATGGATTTTATAAAATGAACTTCGAAGATGAAAAAGTGAAGTTGCATTTGTGTTCTCTTTTGCATCTTTTCATCAAAATATTTCAAAAGGGATTTTTCTTTAATCCAGTGAATTGCTTCCTTTTTATTGCTTATTCATACAGCAATCTGTGTTCCTACTTCTATTGTGTTTCTCTTTCTGAACACACAAATGTCTATTTGTATCCCATTTGAAAAAAAGATCTACAGAAGTAATTAGAATTATTACTGTTAACACGTTCTGATGATTTTCCAGATGTTTCGATAGATAAATTAAAAAATTACAGTTTCTATTCACAACTTAAAAATATAGCTATGATTAGATGAAGCAGTTTTAATTTGCTAGATATTTGTGATACTATAATCTTACTAGTGTAAGATTACCAGCAATCTTACCAGTCACATACCTCTTTCCAAGAAAACAGTAAAGTAAGGAAGCTATTTGAGAGCAGAGGGACAGAAGACAGGTAAAGGTTTTTAATTTTTTAGATATAAATCAAAAAGACAAGTCTTTCTCACATTACAGTCTTATTTCCTCTCTTTCTTATAATAAAAAAGTAGTGAGCCAGACTAAAGATCCACGGGTTCACCTAGCCTATGTATGGGAGTGGTCAAAAGCAGATGCCTAGGTAAGAGAAGAAGAAGAAAGCAAGAAATTGATACTTTCCCTCAATATTCCCCTAACGTCACCTTAGGCAATCTTCTATTTGACCCCAGCAAAGTTGTTAGAAGTGGCATTACTCGCTGTCCTTTGAAAAATACAAACCTAAAACTTTGTTCAATATTTTTCTGAAATCACTGGCAGAAGAGGAAATCTACTGCTTTTAATGCCTTGGCCATAGCAGGGGCTTGCTGCCTTCAGCTTACAGATAAACTTGGTTTCAAACTATCTTATTTGGGATGGATCAGGCCAAGAATTATTCCTTCATGTTGCCTATCAGAGCGCTTCCTGTGTGCTGCCATCAGTTAATCCACAATGGCTGTACATTCCCGTCCAGAAGAGGTAATGCAAGGCAGTGAATGCTTATCCAAACCCCAGCATTAACATCCACTGCTGTTTCCCAGAGTTTAACCTCCTGCTGAACCGAGCGGATATCTTCCTCCCTCCCAGCTTAGCCCTCCATACTTGTAAAGCCCCAGCTATGATTCCACATAGTTGTTGGCTCTATTATCTTCCTGCATTAGCTCTTTGACCTTTGATGCTGCCCCTTCCCGACTCCCTGCCCAGCCAGTTCTTAAGGTACTGTGTAGAAAAGAGGGCAATAGCTGGCCTTACTTAATTGCAGAAAAGCCAAAAGCAAATTTTAAAAATGCTGCAGAAGTATTTACCTTTCAGGTGAAATACCAGAGATCCCTAGAGATAATTCAGGCTTATCTGGAACAATTTTCTTACTTTTCACCTTGAAGTAAAATATGAAAATATTGAGCACGTTAGCATATTAATTTTGCACTTCACCTTGATATGAATAAAAATGTCATGGGTCCTTCACCTAGTCCTGTTGAAAGCTCTCAAAGCATTGTCAAAATGACAAAAGCAGTTTGTGTGAAATTCCTAGTTCCTTTTAGGTTAACTTATTAACTCAGTGTGGCATTTCTCTGCTCATACTCCCTTGAAATGGAACTAGTTCTAAGAATATTGCTTGATTGTAATTAGTTTTCAGTCATGTATAAGGTAAGAGTCTGTCTTCTGTATAAGCTTGTTACCCAGCTATTTTACCTCTTAAAAATCAATTTATTCACTGAAAATTTCAATGAACACATCAGAAGCTAATATGTCAGGAGTTCTAGCAGTTTTTAAAATAAGTTATTAACTTTGACTACCACCGTGTGGTTCACTCCAGTATTACATAGTTTTACATCTGCCAGGCATTAAGGGAAGTTTTCATCATAACCAGTCACTAAGCTGCAGTTCCACTAGAGCTACATTACCAGATGGCCTGAGTAGTTCATATGTGCTCCAAATCAGACACGAACTTGAGCATGCCTGCCAAATCAGCTGATTTCAAAGATGTGCAAGCTTGGAAGTCTGTATAAGCTGATCCGTTGCCTATAACCACAGGCGGGTCTTACCTGTAAGGCTGAAGTGCAGCTGCAGCTCCTGTAGATGCATTTGAGCTGCGTTACACCCAGCAACACAGGATGTAAGTCCTTGCCACAGTAAACTAAGCAATGCTCAGGAAGTCTAATAGCAACAAGTTCTGTGTTGCTGTGCTCTTATGCCTACCTATGTTCACTTTAAATTAGGTAGCTAAAATGTGTATACATGGTTACATTCACATCAATGACTGCACTCTAGCTATTCCACAAGGACAGAATAGCACCCTGGATGCTATTCTGTAACAAAAATAGGGTGGCATAAAAATGAAAAAATCAACTCAGTTTTGGTGAAAACTTCCAAATAAAAATTATAAACCAGAAATGCTAATCTGGAGTTTTGACAAATATGAAAATTTTCAATACATACCATAAAATAATTAATATACCAACCAACCAATAAGTATTTAATGGTGTTCCCTATGTGCTTTGTATAATTTGACAAATTCCTAGTAATTATAGAATGATGACATTTAAAATAAATTTATCAGAATAATTAGTATGAATTCCAAACATTTCATGTTTGAAAGAAGTAATAATTTACAAATGTTTGTCTTTTTTATTTTATCTCTTCTTGGTTTCTTATCTTACCTCCCTTTTATACGTTGGTGTCTGTATACCCTTTTGTGCTTCATTTAATTCTTGCAATTTGCTTTCCAGATTTCTTATTTTATCTTCTTGATTGGAAATAATAGATAAAAGCTTCCTTTCCTTTTGATTGCTTTTGTCCTCAAGTTGCTTCAATTTCATGCTCTCACTGTCTAACTGTTCCTAAAAAATAATTTTAGAAACACCAGTACAATTAATAAATTTGAGGCTTGTGAAATATCACTCTTCAGCAGTCTGTAATAAGCTAAATATAGGTTTTGCATCACAAGTAAGGGTCAGTCTTGTTTATTACATTAATAATTTTCAATTGATAGTGAAGATCTTCTACCACTACACATAGCTGTAACTCATCATAGGTGATTATTCAAAACAACTGTATCTTTCTCAAAGTCATATTAGTGTTTATACAAAACAAAGACACTTTCTCGATTCACTTACTATATCATTTACATATGTATAATATTTTGCATATATGATACATAAAATAGTATTTAATTGACTTCAATCTTATACTATTTTGAACATGTTGATAATTCCGCAAATTGAGCAAACCCAAGAACACAATCACACAATCACAGAATCCTAGAATATCTCCAAGGGAAGGGACCCATATGGATCAAGTCCAACTCCCTGCTCCTTGCAGGACTACCTAAACCTAAACCACAGAACTAAGAGCATTGTCCAGAGAGGCTTAATGCCATGACGACTTCCAAGCCTGTTCCAGTGACCAACCACAGTCTCAGTGAACCTTAGGACCCTTTCCTAATGTCCAGCCTGAACTTCCCCTGATGTGACTTTGTTCCGTTGCCTCGTGTCCTGTTGCTGCTCACCAGAGAGAGGAGAGGAGAGGAGAGCAGCACCTCCCTGTCCACGTCACCCTTGAGGGAGTCATCCACTGCGATGAGGTCACCCCTGAGCCTTCTCTTTTCCGGGCTCAACAAACAAGTGACCTTAGCTGCTCCTCCGAATTCTTGTCTTCAGATCTTTTCACCATCTTGGTCACCCTCCTCTGGGCATGCCCTAATAGCTTGGTATCTTTTTTGTGGTACCCAAAACTGCACTCAGTGCTCGAGGTGGGGCTACAGCATTGCAGAGCGGAGCGGGACAACCCCATCCCTTGCCTGGCTGGTGATGCTGTGCCTGATGCCTCCCAGGACAGGCAGATATGCTCAAAGACAGTAGTTGCAAAAATTTTCAAGAAACAACCAACAGTTAAAAACTGCTACTATGAAGACCTTATGGTTGTAAGTTTATGAAATCTAGGGAGCTGTTAGTTTATGAAATCAAGTGTCACAGAAAATGTCCCCAAGCCCCATGACTGTCTCTGCAAGAGAAGTAAGCCCAAAGGGTTAACTCTTAAAGAAGAATGTAAGTGAATATAGTCTGTAGACACATAGGGTAAGATGAAGAGGAAAGGAGCAACCAAGTGCTTTTACAAGATCTTTTGTTTTATTTTCAAATGGAACTTACATAGGGTGAGGTTGTGCATTTGGAGATCAGGTGGGTAGGGGCTGCCCTGCTAGACAAAGACAGCCAGGCAGGAGTAGGTCCAGAGCTGGTTTACCAAGACACCAGCTGGCTAATCACAGATGTGTGTACATGCAGCTGACACAACTCTTCAGCCTCAAAAAGTTATACTAGCTGGATAAAAAAGAAAAACCTGCAGAAAAATAGCTTTGAAGGCCTTGGTTTATAGTCTCAATTGCAACTTTGAATAGCAAATCTACCGTAAGAGCTTCAATGCAACTCCACACTTGGGTGACATCTTAAAGATCTAGACTAAGCCTCTTCTGCTCAGCGACTTCGAAACATTGTCTAAATATGGCATGTTTCAATCCCAGCAAAACTCATTAATCCTAACTCTACTAGTGCTTTGCAATCCTGACAGGTCAAATTCAATTTCCCATTTAAATATAAGGTAAGGGGATACAGCTTCTCCTGTGTTTTCCTTCATTATTATTTGCTGGAAATTCAAACACCTAGGAAAAAGCTTTCATCAAAGATAGCACTTGCCCTTGAGGAACAATTGTATCTCAAGGACAGTAAAATAACTCACTGAACCTGTGATACAGCATAATTTATCTATTTGAGACTATTACAGCTCCAATTCACATTGGGTGGGTTTTCAAAGGCCCTCAGTTAACTGGAGACCCTGCAGTAATGGCCAGTAGTTCTCCTCCATTTCTCCTCCATCTGCAGGAAGTGAGGACAAGATTTAAGCAAGCAGGGAAAAAAGCCACATGAGAAGAGCCATGCAACATATTACAGTGAAGACGCATCAGTACACGCTGATGGAAGTCATCATTCCTGTGCACCATCAGGATACCAGGAAAAACTCCGGAGAAACAATTACACCTTTTGGGATCTTTCAATAACACAACCCTTCATAGTTTGATGAAGTTTCCAATTCTGTGCCTGGCAGTTTGCAATGATGTGGTAACCCTTCTAAACTGGCTGAAGATTACAAAGCTAATGCTTGATAAACCTGATATAGTTTATAAATATGTCACACAGGTCTTTTAAGCATGCTGGTATTAGCTGTCAGCAAAGTGGTCATGTATGTATTATGAACAGATCAGTATCTTTTCTTTTGCAGAGACTTTATAGGATCAGAGGATAATTGAAATTGGAAGGGACTTCCAGGATTCTCTAGCTTCTAATTAAATCAGGGTCAGTTACAATGTCTGATCAGGTTACTCAGTTTAGCCTTGACTTTCCCAAGGATGAAGACTGCACTCTTCCCATGCCTGGCTGTCCTCAAGGTGAAATATTTTCCCCTATGTTCAGTCTGAACCTTTCCTGTTTCATCTGCCCATTGTCTCTTAGCGTCCTGCCACGCACTGATGCCTTAAGTTTTAACTTTCATATTTTCCAGATTCTGCACTGTATTCGTATGTAACTCTGAACTTCATACAAAGTGTTAGCAAGTTCTCTTCACAGTTTTGTTAGACAAGACAAAACAATTCTTTTCCAGCCTGAGAACCAAGGACACCGTTGTAGCTTCAGGCCCAAAAAGTGTAAACAATGGCAAATTGACGAGAGCAATCTGGGAGGATGGGACTTCATAACCTGAAGCTGTAATTGGACAATTAACCCCAATATGTAAATGGACCAAAACTTATAAAAGTGTGAAAACTCGTGGTTGGGGTCCATCTTGGGTGGAGCCACGGCCGGGCTCTTGTACTGCCCAAGGTGTATCCTTTAAAGGCCTTTTAATACTTACCTACTTTATTCCTTTAACATTGTCTAGCCTCTGTTCTAGGCAGCCTATCTAGGCATCAGCAACACCATTAAGAGCCTGGATCCATCTGCCTGATAACCTGAATGTAGGTATTGGAATGCTATTAGCTTTCCCTGAAGCCAGCTTTTCTCCAGGTTGAACAAGAGCAGATTTTGCACCTTCTCATGGGATATGTACTCCAGCCCCCAGTTAGCTCAGTGGGGCTTCTGCTGAACTCACTGGTTTGTCAATGTTTTTCCTGTACTAGAGGTCCCTAAGCCAAATGTATTATTCCAGATGCAGTCCAGTGAACGCTGAATAGAGGGAGATACTCACTTCCCTGGGTGTGCCAGCTGTGCTCCTGTTAGTACAACACAGGGAGCTGTTGCCCTTCTTTTCTGTCAGGACACGCTGCTGGCTCATGCTCAGCTTGCTGTCTAACAAGATCCCAGCTCTTTTCCAGCAGAGCTGCTCTGCAGCCAGTCAGCCCCCAGACTGTACTGCAGCAAAGGCAGGTCCCTTTATTTTTCCCTGAAGTGTGCTATAATAGCCTGTTTCAGTGGCTTCCTAAAACAAATGGTCAGGTAGTTTCAAGGAAAAATACAATTCAACTGATGAACTATAAGTGGTCTCAAGGAATATTAACTCTGACTTTTACCAGTTTCCCCACAAACTCTTCTTTATTATTGGGTAAAGATAGATTAAACAGATGAAACAACAGGAGAAAAGGCTTCAATACCAGAATTTCTTTTCTTATATTAGGGCCTAATCCTACTGCATACATCGTACCAGCAGCAAATAACAGCACAATATTATCAGCCAGCAAAATAATCATGTACAGCTTTTTTTTGCATTAAAGACAGGAAACAAAGTGACACTAGTGAAGCTGGTATGGACTGGAACATGGAACTCCACAAGACTGCTGCAGTAGCTGCTCTTAGTTACATAAGCAATTTTAGCCCCATAATTTAGAACATAAAGATGGCTACTATATGTCTGCCATTCCTCTGCTTATGTCCTGCACAAAAGAGCTAACCATTTATTGCAGGATGAAGAATTTTGTATAACATTTGTATGACACACAGTTTCTTCCTCCTTTTCATGGCACAAGACACTCTTGACAAACCAATTCCAGTGTTTAATACTGAGATTTTTGAACCAGCAAAATGGGATCATAAGCATGTTTTCTTGTCACAGAAATTGACTTTAGCTTCATATCCTATTAAGTTCACAAGGATTCTGATGTCTGACTGTATTAATAAGTACAAGCTTGACATCATCTCATCTCTAAGGTTTTTGGTTTGCAGCACAACTTTGGCTCTGAGACAGTGGCTGTATCCCAGTTCTTCCTACTTAATAAAGTTTAGCCAGGGTCTCAAAACTAGGCAGGAATACAGGCACCTTTGGTCTTCTCAAGCAGAGGGCTGAAAAATTCTGGTAATGTTGTATGTAGTTGGGTACTGACCACCAAGCCAATCTGGCCCACTCACTTCTTTCTTTTTGTGAAGACAAATGTGAACAAAAAAAAAAATCCCAATGCATTTTATGACACACAGGCAACAGACCTTGACAATAGCATATAAAATACATGGCCACCTACTAGAAAACAAAGAAAAGATAGCTCCTCCCTCATTTTAAACATCTGAAATTCAAGCTCTAATCATGCACCTATTACAATCAATTCAGGATTCTATTAACTTTACTGCAGGACAGAATACACTGAAAAATCCCACTGGACTTAGCAAATGACAGTTTCGAAAGGTTTCAATAAAGCCAAGCATCTTCTGCCATTGGAGAGACTCTGAATTTCAAGGACAGTGTAGAAGACAATGGCTGTAGGAATAATTTATTTGGTTTAGAGCAGATTGTGGATAGAATATGATTAGAAAAATACAGGCTTTCAAACAGAATATTCAAACTTCCAAATTTCAATACCTGAAAAAGCCAACACTTTATTGAATTACGTACAAGAAAACTATACTGGGTCACTGACAGGATGGTGGATTTTCAGTTTAAGAGATGTCAAAATATGACATCTGGGGGAAAAAAAGTACAAGAAACCAGGACACATTCATGATATATCCGTTAATAAATTCCCAGATCTTCTTAGTAATAGTTTCTATCTATTTATTAACTCTCAACAGATGTCTCTTCCATGGAGTTGTCCGATTTTGCCTTGAAACATGAATTCCACTGGCTTATTGTAGGTTTTTTTTTTTGTTGTTCAAAAAAAAGATAATTTGTGTAGAGACACTGCTGTATATCTTCCCTCATAGCCTTGAATTGCATGGCCAAGACATAGCCAGAGCTAGTACAAGTGTGTGTGCCTCTGCTGTGCTGTCTGGGCATTTTTGTATCACTCTTGCCAGATCAATGAAAGTTTACTAGACACAATACAAAACATTAGGGTCCTCCTTGCATTGGAAGGATGGTGCAAATATATCCACGTGCCTCTGCAGAAGGCAGCCTTTGTCCAGTCAAACATACTTTCCTCAAGCTCCATGCTTTTTCCCAGTAACAGGAACACAGAATAGGCTGGGTCAACCCAACTTAGCACAGGTTTAAATCTCTACACATCCCCTCTAAAAAAACCTTATTTGAATAGCAATGTGTCTGAGTTTAAACGTGCCACCATGCAGACAGACTTATATACTTCATTCTGCATGGAGGTGTTTCAAAAATATTTCTGTTCATAGAATAGAAGAAGTAAAATCCAGATGAAATACCTGTTGCTAAGAGGCAACTGCAGCAACGGGCTACACAAAACAAATATGCAGATAAAGAAAATCACCTACATTCCATTGGGAAAATAGCTCCAGAAATAATGATTCCAGCGTCCCATGCATCACCTATAATCTCTTGTAGAGATCACATTATTTCAGTGTTTCCCCAGAAGATGAGCAGGTAACACAGCCTCCTTTTATTCCTAACTCCTTATATGACTAAGTTGCTTAATACTATTGTTCTTTAGTAAGCTTTCAGAAAGAAGACTATGAAATACTAGACTTGGTCAGATCTTCATGCACAACCATGAATCTGTGAATTTATCACAACTAATTTATTTGTAGCTTAGGAAATAAATCCTGAAATTGATTATTTTTAATTCTAATGCCTGATTTCTCACACGGGTCTTTTTACAACCCTTACAAACTCTCTGCTATGGAGCTATGGTGATTCACATTCAAAAACAAGAGACTTTATGTTACAAGACAGCTCTCAAAAACCACAGTGAGATGATTTACAATAAGAACAATGCAACTTTGTGCATTTCTATCACTGTCTTTTCTCAGTATGTAAAATCTATTCAAGGCATTTCCTAGCTATTCTGGTCTATTACTTTATTCTCATTCCTGTTACACTCAATAGGCTGTAGTGAAAATCTTAATGTTACTTCAATGAGAAGAGGCAGAAGAGACATCATCTTAACACTGGCTATTTAAAAAACCCAAACAAATCAGCATCTCCAGAGCAATGGCTTGTTCACTTCCCACTCCACAACTTTTTGAGTGCAGATTCTCCGTTTCTTACAAAAATACAGAGACCGTTTGCAATGTGAAATGCTCTTGTAAGAAAGAAAAAGCCCTTTTATGGGTTTTGGCAAGCTAAGAAATAAATATTCAACTAAGTTCCTGCTTTATGATCAAAACTGTTCTAGAGAGCTTGATGGCCAGAGATTTCACTGGGAAGGACCAAAGATAATGCTTAGTCCACCTAAACAAGCTGCAGTGGCACAACGCTCATGCACTTCATGCGTGGCATCTTATCTTTTTTTTGCCAGGGCCGGGATTAAATGCGCGAGACGCTTTTTCTTGTTCCGTTCAAAGGCACCCGTAAAAATCTCACTGATCTTTTAGGTTCTCACAGCACAAAAGTGAACTTACTGCAGGTGGCATACCTTTAGGAGTTTTTCTCTTTGCTTTGCTATGTTCAGTTTTTCAGAGAGCTGCCTGAAAGGTAAGTTGGATGTTTCAATGTCTTCATGCGTCAGAATGTAAGGATGCGCACTGCCTTAAATTAAAAAAAAAAAAAAAAAGCCACTGACTATCGCTGCTTTTTTCACAGCCAGCTTCTAAGTAAAAGCAAAATTAAAAGAACCTAGACTTATATTAACTTCTTTATGTTCTTTGAGCCTTCATATTAAACAAGCAAGAGATGCTAAATTCTGTGGTTAGAGACAATGCAAGACTAAATCGGCAATAAAGAAATGTACATGTACTCTTAGAAATAAAAGTCAGCCACTTTGCTAGTATTTATGAAAACCAGGAGTGTTAGGCTAGTGTGAATAAATATTTAATGAGCATGGCAGATTAACACATGGTTACTTTGACTCTTTTCTCTTATTTGTGTAATACAGTCAAACAGTGAAAAATTATCCATCAATGACTATTTGATCTGAAAGAGAATTACCTGCTTATAAAGTTCTGGTTCAGTAAGATTAGCATCACAAGACTCATCTAACATAAAAGACATATAATCACAGTACTCACATCTAGAACAGCCTGAGATAAACTTTTTAACAGGTAAGAGTAAAAATAATTATGTAACAATATAAAAAAAAAGTAGCGAATTACTTGAACCCGTATTTTCATAACTTTTATTGGCTTCAGTGTAAGCAGATTCTACCTCTATAGAAAATCTCACCATTTCTTGAAGAGGATAAAGAGAGACCCCAGAAGTGTTGAATTTTATAAATAGATCTTGAAACTGCACATTTGTGTTAACTCTCACATTCACAGGGAAGTATGATACTCATTTGAAATATGTATATTGTAAAAACTGAAGCAACAAAGTCAGAACTATTCATCAGTGCAACACAGCATAAAAAGCAATCATGTGCAAACTGGAGTACATACCTCTATTAGCATTCAGAGCAGCCAACTGTGATTTCAGTTTTGCAATAATGCTGTTTTGAAGCTCTATCTTTTCCTGCTGTTCACGTATTTGCTGCATGTAGTTTTCTGTCTGCAAATATAATTTAATTAGCATTAATCTTATTCTGTTTTGACTAGGGGTCTCCTATTTGGCATATAAAAAGCAGCTCTGATTTTTAAAGTTGTGGTCGTCTGTGTAAAAACCTTTGGCAAGTCCATCTTTTTGGGACTGTACTGATTAGAAAAGGTATTATAGGAAACAACCCCTGAGTTTTAATAACTCTTTCAGCTGTGGCAGTTGTAAAGGGTAACTTTAAGTTAGGATTCCTCATTTACAGATGCAGAATACATTGGGCTCAAATTAAAATTTTAGTATTCTTCAGAATGCTTGTCAGTTTATCTATAGAAAAAAAAGTAATTTTCCCCCACATATTTTCTAACAAATAATATAAAAATAGGCTTTTAAAAATGTAGATTTTAGATGGAAAACAACAAAACAACATTGTTTATTCCATACAACAGATACTCTGTAAACCATTTTGACTGCCTATGAACAGTTTTGTACATTTCTTTGAATGTAGTGGACTAGATTTTCTAACCTACATAACGGGGCTGGGGAGGAAGGTAAGCAAAAAGCCCCATCCTTTGTATCCAATATTATAACTCATGCTATAAACAGGCCACACAGACTCCTTTAATAATACTGCTTGTATTTGATCAAACTGTAAATTTTGCTAGACAGTCCATTAATTGAATGAATGGCCAGGTGGCAGGAAGATGCTAATATTCAAAACTATTATTTCATTAGCACATGCCTAATGCTGCAGTTACAGCAGTGCTAAAAACAAGCAAGAAAACTTGTGAAATCTCAACAATAAAACTTTCAGGAATGCACTGAATTTTCCTGAAATTAGGAATATGTCTATTACTGAACAGGTCACCACCTGCCACCATATGGGACAAGACTCAGCATTGTTTTCACGTCTATTTATAATTTAGCCATAGTGCTATCTAATTCTCAAATCTCAGCCACATTTAAATTCTATACCCTCCTACTGTCCATTGTGTTTGTCTGTAAAGCAGGCAGAAAAAAAATCTACAAGCAAAATTGATTTTAAAAGGCCAGGTAGTAGTTGTACTATGAGATGATTTTTTTTTTGTTGTGTTTAAAAAAAAAAAAAGTGATCAAAGAGCAGTACACTCCAGCAGCTATAAGAGACCTCATGAAGCAGAAAAATCACTGAGAACCAAATTGAAAATGTACAACAGCAATGTCTTGTCAACACTTCTGTACAGAGCACAGACATGACAGCTAAAACAGACAGAAGAGAAGATGCTTTTGACAGCCAGTGTGCACAAATTATTCCTTGAGTCAGATGGCAGCAACAAGTTACCAACTAGAAGATCTGCATGACAACCAACCATCCATCTGTATCAAACACCATCTGGCCGAGATGACTCTGGCTTCTGTGTGCTTGACATGGCTCCCAGCTCTAGAGACTGGCAAAACAAGTGGCCTATCGGTAACTTAAGTAGTAAACTGTTAACAACAGCATGGTGGACAATCCAACAGTGTGTGGAGGCCACACAATGAACAGAGGAAGTTACTGGAGTAAAGCACTGTACAAAGGTTATTCAGAAAACAGAGGAGTTTGGTTCAAAAAAAGCAACACAAATAATAAAACCCAAGTAATTTTAGTATCAACTCTTTTTGAAAAAATACTTTTGTTCTCTTTTGAAATCATAAAATTCAGCTACTGAAAGTTTGATTAGGACCAAGATTTAAACGGGTAGTAATCCTTTATCAAAGGCTTTAGATTTTTAATTTCTGAACCAGTGAAAATGCAGAAAGCAATTTTGCAAGCATTTAGTTCACTTAGCACTGATGATCTCACACCTCTCTGGCTTTCTTGCATAGACCTCAGAAGGACTATCGCATCTTGCACTCAATGCCTTGTTTCTTGGTCAGAAGATTCTTTCATGTGGTTTTAGATTATTCAGGAGTATTAACTTAACTGGCTTTTCTTCAAATAGTTAATAGCTCACTCTAAGAGACAGAATTTAAAAGATCCCCAAACATTCTAAAATGTCTTGCCTTTTGTTAATTAGCTTTAATTTCAGCACAAAAATCACACTACTTATGCTTGTTATGTAAAGAGACCTCTACAGATTTACACCAGCACGGCTGCAAGACTATGAATAGAGACAGACTGTACAGTGGATGATTGCACACATGACTGACTTGAAATGTGTTTGTTCTGTGGTGCCTTGGCTAGTTTATTTTGCCATGCAAGAAGATAGCAAGATTGGGCCCAGATATCAGAATATTCTCTATTGGATCCTTCTCTGCTTCCAGTTCTACTACTGCTCCATAACTTGACACGGAATATGGTTCATTGGCCCCTGAGCTAAGTCCCAGCCTACCAGCTCTGCTGAGTATCAGAAAGTCCTGTAGCAATGAAAACATTCAAGCCTTCCTGTAACAGAGGTTCCATTGCTGGGCAGAATATGCATGATAAAAAGACTATGACAAAGCCCAAACCTGATAGCTTTGAAATATGCTGTCCTACTTGAAAAGTTCTAGAGGAGTTTTGACTGAACTCATGTTTTCTGCAACAGAGTAACTAAAACTTCAAAGGTGCTTCTTGGTGGTCAGAATGCCTCCAGAAACTTTCTATTACTTCATTAAAGAATAAATGTACTGGTTATTTTTAAAAGAAGAACACTTATTCTAGCAAATTTCAGGTATGATTGTCACAAAGATTGTTTAATTTAAGCTGTTTACATTAATAATATAAAAATTAATTTTTAAGAATGCAAATTAAATTTCAAAAAGTACTTTGTCAAAGTTAGGAAAATTTTATATACATCTTTGCTGTATTTACATTAGAAGGCTTCATTCAAGACTTCAATCCTCCAAAACAGACAACACTTTTCCAACCTTTAAAACTATTAAAAATACAAAAAAAAATCTAAGGTCAAAACCCAGAAACCCACCGACTAAATTCAAAGCCTAATGACCTGCTTTGCAGTGTATTGACATGGTTTCATAATGGCAATTTCCACCTTTAAGAGATGTACTAAAGTGTGCATAGCTAAAGTGAAACTGGTATCTACATGTACTACCATGCTCCATGGGAAGGATGGCTTTAAAGATAGAATTCAGCTTCCAACACCTACTTTTTGCTGTAGTTCTTTCACAGCATGGTCCCTATCCACGCATGCTTGTCGATAGGCTTCGTAAGCTTTGTTAAGCTGCTCTCCAATGTTTTTGTCCATAATTCCCAGTGTTGTTTCATCACTGGAAAGATGGTCAAGTTAACAGACCTAAAAAGTAATCAGAAGGAAAAAGAGAGGACACTAAGAAACAGCAGTATATAACTAAAAACATATATAGCATGACTTGTACCACTGTTGTATTCAACTGATAACGTGCAGTATGTTTGACCATTAACAGCATAGCTTGAACTATAGCTCTGTTCACCTCAACATTTAATTTTATGTCCAGGGATAGGTTTAAACAAAAGACAAACAAAAGCAGCTTAACTCTTGATCCAATTCTGAATGTATAGAATGTGTAAATGTATCTGTAGTTAGTATTTGAGACTAAGACTTAAAATTGGTACAGATTACCAGTTACCAGATTTTATATGATCTCCAAAAGTTTAATGTTTGCATAATTGTGAAATAAAGACAACATTAATAACCAAAGCTACACTCAGCTTTTGGCATTGTGTGGAAAAATCAAGCTATGAAAAGCCAGTGTCCAGAGACAGAGTCCTGCAACTTGAGTAGAATAAAGGGAGGAAGAGAGTCCCCAGGGGCACAGCCCATGGGGTTTTCTCTCTTGAGGTTTTGGAGGGCGCAGCGTCCTTTCATCCTGAACTCCCGGCCACATGTTGCCCTCTTCCTTACCCCACTGGCTGAGGTACTAGGGATGTACAGCCTTCCCAAACTCCCTACCACATATCCCCCCTTGAACCTGTCATTTTACCCAAAGTTCAGAAACTCAGGCTTGTAAGGACCCATTTGTCTGTTTCAGGAGTCAAAGTGTCTGGGCTGTGCAACAAACTTGCTGCTTGAGTTGGTAAAGACAATATCCATTTCAAAGATCTTAACATCCATACCCTCACCCATGGAATTGTTTGTAAAAACATTAGCACACATCTTTCCCATCAGCATTAAGAAATAAAAAGATAAAAACTCAATTAGGTCACACAAACCTATCCTATTCTGTGCCAAATTTGAAAATGTCAACACAAGCTACCCTAAGGTAGAGTTAAAACATCTTTTATCTAAAAATCAGTGATACCAACCAGTACGAATTATCAAGACTTGGACCTTTCCATGCAATATTATGAACTTTTTACACTTTGTGTACAATTTCAGTAACAACTCCCAAAAACTACAGCTCATGAACTTTGACACATAAGACTAGAACACTATTAAATGTCAGACTCCAATTTCAAGAACTTTGCAAACACGGGTCATTTGCTTCTATAGTAATATATGATACTAATTTTAAGATCAAAATTTAGCATAATACAAGTACAGTAGAGAACAAGTTAGTGAAGTCTCAACCCCCACCCCAGAGCAAAACAAAATTAGCAATTTCATCTCTCCTGGTATTTAAAGCAGTGTGGACTGCCACTATCATCTCTCACTGTCTCCTGGGGTTATGCATACACCACAAATACTATGAAAGAAAGTCATGTGAGGATAAGCCCAGCAAGAAGAATATAAGGGTAATTTACCTTGGACACTGCTCAAAATTTTGAAGATTGCAGCTTGAAGATTTTGTTCATGTTTCCTTGCTTTTGAATATATTCCCTATCATAGGGCTTGAATACAGAACTGATCTGACTTTTCTAGAAGGTTCAACAGAGTACTGTATGGACATCACACTTTTGTCCTGCAAATTTTATTTTACCGGAATTTTCCTACAAACATTCAAACATACAAACATACAGGAAAAGCAATTGTATCTCACCTCTGGCATGGCTGTACTTCAATAGCAGCAAAGTGAATTCTTTAGCGACTTGGAATTTTTTAGGGATCCTTTGATGTCATAAACGTTACTGAAATCCAAGTTTACAAGTTTTGCATAAAAGGCCTACATTGTTTCACATGAAAGGCTTTGTTTGTTTTGACTTGTTTTGTTTTCCTAAACACCAGTTTAGTAGTTTATAATCCCTGACAGTGCACTGTCTCAAAGCACTGTTAGTAACACAGGCTACTTCATCCACCTCCTTCCTCCCCCAAATGGTATCCCTTCAAGAAACAGAATATTCATGCTCATACCATTAATTAAATGGGTAGGCTTTCTTTCCTTTTCAGATGGAGGACTGTTCTCTGTAGTTCAATGAATAAAATCAGATATTATATCTGCCTTCAGGGACAGGTGTTTTTATAACAATGCCTTCAGGGCATTGTTATAGCTGAAAGTGACTGAAAGTGCATTCTCACAGTCTTTAAAAGCTTGTGAAGTTTGCATTAGTATTGATTTTGTACTCTTCTGAAATCCTCCACTGTTAATAACTTGCCTAGTAAATGGCATGTCCTGTACATATGAGATAATTTCAAAAAATTAGTGCGATGGGATCTAAGAAACTATGTTCGGCTTCCAATGGAGAGCATAGGGCTCAGCTCCATGTGACTCACAGTTCATAGAAAATGAAGGTTTTAATTTCATTCATGCAAACTCAAACCTCCATTTGAACAGCAGTATTTAAAACTTATACCTAATTTCCAGCCTTTTAGTCATTCATTTTGAGTGGGAACATTAACAAACAGTCCAAATTCTGTCATTTGGACTGATGGTATCAAAAGTAATTGATCCAACAGGCAGAACTGTAGCACACTGCCTCATTTTCTACTTTGGATGGAAAAATAATTTACTGGTAGCTCCCTAAACTTCAGACTCCATGCAAAGAAAGGTCAATGAAAGGTCGTTACTAGTGACACTTTAAGATGGCACTGTAACTAGAAGAATTGGTCCTATACTTGCCCCATGCCCTAGACATTCTTCTTGGACCTTACCCTTCCCTTTCTTCCTGCATGAGCAGGAAGAGCAACCTTTCTGTAAACAGTATCAGCAAACCAATCCAGTTTAAAACTAAACACTAAATGTATTTTTGCTGCATTAATTTTAATGCAGGTCAGTTCCACAGACCACTTCAAATGGCACGGTAACACAAGGAAGCCTGCACAGGGACAGATATCAGCAATAGGCAGACAGAACTCCTGTGTTCAACAGCAGCACTGGCTTTGAATCCTAACATGAAGTCACAGTTGTGCAACAGTGTCACAAGTCTGCACTGAGAAGGATAGGCCAGCCTTCCCCCATCTCTGGCCACGCATTTTTGCTGCTTACTGGTACTGCTATCAGTACTTCTATGCTACACAGTTGAGTATGCCAAAGTAGCTCCCTACTTCCTCAAAAAGGCAACAACAAACTCCCTAAAAAAAACCAACCTCGGAATTAAAACTGGAGCTAGCTCACTGCAAGGGTGCTGGAGCACTACTACCAGCACAAGGAGGCAGTGGGAACATGCAACTAGCCGTGGGCAGGACTGCCGCAGTCTAGATTTAGATTGGATTAAACTACTCTGTAGTCACACCCCGGGCTGCCTGCTGCTGGAATAAATAACTGCTTTTTATGTTATCTGTCTCATATCCAGAACTCCTTGCAGTTAGAAAAACTGGCTCATTTTCCTGCTTCTCCTCCATAGGCATCAATATTTATCAGGGAATTTGCCAACTGTTCCTTGTCATTTACCCTTCTCCCTGCATCCAATGAAGAGGAAAAAACTCCCTCCCAACAGCCCTAAAAAAACTCCCCAAAAACCAACAAACCAAAAAACCCCAACCCAAATATTCCCGCTATTTTAATCAGTTATGATTAGTTATGCTGTATCCAAATGGCAGCTGGAACATAATTCAGCCCAAAGCTGACAATCCTGATCTTCAGGAACTTACATTGTGGATATTCATTAGATCCTAAAGACTTTCACAATCATTAACAGCAATATGTAGTTAGCAGAAGTGCAGCACTACAAAATGCTGCATTTATTCTAACAGGGACAGAATTAGAGGAAGAGTTTAGTTACAGAGGTTGTCCTGCACCTGAGTGCTATGCTGCTAGAGCTATGGCAATGACAACTGGAATTTCATATTTGAGTAAAGACTTGTACACTGGATAACCACTGGGTACAGCTAATGTTGTAATACAAACTTCTAAGGAAGCAAAAAATGAAACCTGCAGATTATATTAAAATACTTGCTTAAAATCAGAAACGTTTTGCTGATATAGGTGGTGGGAAGAAAAGAAGTAGTAATAGGCATTTTCTTAGTCAAATGCCAAAAAAGCTCCAACACAAAGATTAGCAACATATTTCTGCTGCAATCCCAGCTCACTAGAGTTTTCATAATAGTTTTCATATTGCCTCAAAAACCATCTTAAATTATGAAAGAAACGTTTTAGCTAAACGTGTGTATATGCATATTAATTCATAATACACTTTCCCACCCCTCATAGTTTCATGAGAGATGAGAACACAGGTGCCATCCAACTGAAAGTACTTCTCTACATATTTCTGCTCTCAAAACAGATTTTTCGATTTCTATATTTTCTAAGTTACGCTGCCATCATCTTGGGAACTGGAAGCCTGTTGAGGTAATCATTTGTGAGAGACTGAGAGCTCATTGAACTTTTTTGTGCTCTGTTTTTTCCCTTATTTTTTTTCTGAGTAGACACAATTCCTGCTTTGCCAGACGGCGGGATGCGTCGTTAACACAGCAGGAGCCCCGATGGCACAGCAGCGTTAGAGCTGGGCAGCCCCTGTGCGCTCAGGGCTCGGGACGGCGATTCCCGGAGCGCTGGGGTTCGCTCCCCCGCCGCGCTGCCGCTGCCTGCGGGGGCAGCCGCCTCTTCCTGCTCCTGCTCTCGCCCGCCCGGGCCATCGCCTCCCGGCAGCGAGCCCGCCGATCCCGTCCCCCGATTCCCCGCTCCCGGAGTACTTCCGCACGCAAACGACGCGCCCCCGGCCCCGCTCCCGAGCCGGGCCGAGCGGCGCCGAGGAGGAAGCGGCACCCCCGGGAGCGGGGGGCGGAAGCGCGGCCCGGGAGCCCCGGCTCGGGAGCCCCCGGTGCGCACGGCGGCCCCGGGCCGAGCTCCGCCGCTCCCGCGGGAGCGCCAGGAGCGCGTGGTTTCCAAAGCGACTCAGACTTACGAGCGCCTCACGGAGCCCGCGGCCGCTCCCGGCACAGGGCGCTCGCTCCAGCCCGGGCGCCTTAACCCAGGAACCAGAACCGACTTCCTGCCGTGCCTCTCCCCGCCCTGTGACGGGGCGCTGCCCTCGCCGTCCCCGGGTCGGGGCAGGGCAGGGCAGCGGGCGCCGGAGCCGCCGGGTTCGCGCAGGGATGGCCCCTTCCTCGTCCGCCCCGCGCAAGGATGGGAGCCTGTCCGCTCTCCCCCGGCTGTCGGGCGGTGCCTCTTCTGTCTGGCTGCAGAAGACCCCTCAAGCAGCCTCTGTGCTGCTCCCGACGTTCACAGCCCTTTCGATGGCTTAGAGTGATTTGTAAATAACAGTAGTTACATTTGTATTAAACTTTTCATGCTCAGGGTAGTTTCTTTCTGAAGGGTCTCTTGTAGGTTACTACAGAGGCATTTCCTTGCCTGCATTTATTTCATGCAGGCAATGAATACTATAGGTAAGAATATAAGAGAAACAAACCGTTTTAATTTTGCTACTGCTACAAGCCCTACTCTCTTTAGGTCACATGTATAAGTACAACTTTTTTCCCTGAGGGTGTGTAGGAGGATGGGAGCTGGTGGGAGAACATGAGGCATTTGCTACATACCTGCACAGGATACCATTACAGAGCCAGCGGCAGAGGAGCACTACAGATTTTGAATTTATCTCGGCTGTCTCTGAACCCCAGTGAACATACCCATGCAGCAGAGCTGTGGTGTTCCTTCTAGGGCAGAGCTTTTTGCTTTGCCCACTCACAGATCAGAACTTGCGTTCCAGCTATTACAACCTACCTACCCTGGATGCCTGCCCTTGGAAGCTTGAGGGCTGAGCTCAAATGTAGCCACAGAAAAAGTAGCCAGGTGTTGCTCTCTGTGCTCTTTTGAAGATTATTTCTATCATAATTAATCTTTCCTGCGAAGACTTTCGCAACTCTTTTGGTCTGTTTTGGCCTGTACTAAGGCTAAAGAGACTTACAGGCAGATGGCTTAATAAGCCTGTAAATATGCTTCCTGTTTGGTCATTTTTAAGAACTTCAAGTGAGGTCCTAGTGAACTATTAAGATTCAGAGAGAGTTTGCTCTTTTAGCACATTTCCAAGAAAGGGGTATTCAATTTCCTTTTTCAGAGACAGTGCTTGAGAAATCCAAGTTAAAGTTCCATTCAACAAGGTCTTAAAAAAATAAAATAGAGTGTTGGCAAAATAGGCTATTGTTTCTCTTAATTCTACATGTTACATTTTTAGTCAGTTTGGGCAAGCACTTAAAATTATAATGGATATTCAGCTGAAATATAACCTGAATTTCTTAAATTTAGATCAATAAATGCATTATAATTTAACTGCTGCTGTATTTAAAATGGATAATGTGCAGAAAAGTACAAGTGGGTGTTGTCTGATGATAAACATGCCTCAGCTAAAATTATGGCTACCTGGATTCAAATAGCCATAACATGTATACCACCTCTGAAATACTATCATTGCATGTTAGTTGTTTTAGGGGGAAAAAATTGTTTATTTAATTCTAGGAATGTACTTGATGTAAATTTGCTGTGAAGGTCTCAAACTCAGCAACTCAAAACTGGCAACTGTCTACAAACATGACTTTTCAAGTCACATGCATTAATCTCTTCGTGCTTTATCAGTAATATTCTTTCACAGTAAAGCACGGGAGAAGCTGGTTTTTCCTCTCCATTCTTTAGTGCCTTCTTTCTTTACATTTCCTCCCCCAATACAATAAGGTATATTTTACAAGCTTTACAGTAACCCATCTTGATAATCTTAGAGACCTCAAACCTTTGAATAAATTAAATAGAAGGAAAGAAAAATACCCATGAAAATAGTACAAAACCTCTCTTTCATAGCTAACTTGATCTCTGATCTTTTAGAGCATTTTCTGCTCTACGGTCAATTACTGAATTGCTTTTTGTCCTTTTCTTCCTCATCTTGCTTTCTTTTTCTTTGTTTTTTCTGCTTTCTCCTCTTCCGTCTCTGTACTCCCTTCCCTACAGCTATTCCAGGAACAGCTTTCTGTATTTCTGCCCCACATCAATATTTCACACTTCTATGTCATTGTCAAGGCAAGATTGCTTTCCTATATGTAGTCCTCACAAGATAGCTGGAAAGAGGCAGCACATATCAGTGGATTCAAAACTGATGTAGGATTTTAGGAATCTACTGATCTTAAAAACAGTTGCAAACCACTTATCTGGGGTTTGGGAGTGGTGGCACAAGGCTTCTTGTATTTTAATATTTTATTTCCCTTTGTGTTCAGAGTCAGACAAAGTCTTAGTTTAACTACTTATGCTTAGAAACTTAGAGTGAAGGTTTTTTTGTTGTTGTTGGTAGGGGGGTTTGTTTGGGTTTTTTGTTTGTTTTTTCTTGGTGGTTGGGAATTAGCAAGTTGATACTTTTTTCATCGTGAAAATTTGAGTTTATGCTCAGTGGGTCAAACAGCCTATTTAAATACTTACATCATCTATATGCAGTTTACTGTTTTACATTACTTCTGAAATGGTATTTCAACCAGGATTTTCCTTAGTCTTTGCTGATGTGTTAGCATTCTGCTCGTTGGTTACGCTGCGCTGAGGTCTGGGGAGGAACTCACTGCTTTCGGGAGAGGCTGCTGCTGGAGCAGCTGGCAAAGGGCTGTAGCTCATCAAAGGTTTCATCTGATTCCTTTTTGTGATTCTCTAAGCTTATAAATGCAAATTGGCTTCTGCTAGAAAGAGGTTAAAATGTTTGTTCCAAGTTATTATTGTAGCCATTCGTTCAGACGCTAGGTGGCTCACGTCAGATGTTAAACTTTTTCCAGAACTTAGAGACTGTGGTCCCAAAAGAGTGTGCTGGGTGCTGAAAGAGTCTCTGTTGCTCTGGGGTGTTTCACCGTTCTTTTAATCTGATGCTGCTTTAACAACATAAAAAGCAAAGCGTGTTTTGATCTTGAAATGTCTTTCCTGGTCAGAAAATGAGAACTGTGGATTAATTTAGACTAAATGTTGTCATTCCTTAGTGTGAAGGAAGTTGAGGCTGATTATTTTTTCCCAACATCAAGAATAGCAGTTGATGAGCCTGTGTAAACTTTAGTATGTAATTTGCCTGTAGGTTGTAACAGGCAAAATTAGTTTCTGGGTTCCAGAAACTAAAGGATATTTAACCAAAATGCAGACACACAGATTTGGAGCACTATAAGCAACATAAAAGTAATGTCTTATACTTCTTCTATGTATCTGAACGCTGGAGCTGATAAGTCTAATTTACTCACTGTCTTTGCAAAGTGTAGGAACAAAAAGTTTGGATTCTCTTTTCTCATCTCTTTGATAACAGTATAGACAATCTTTATGTCGCCTGCAGGAGTATCAACAGGATTATGAAATGTGGTTTTGTGCTTCTTATGACTAATATTAGCTGGGAACTTCCACTGAGAAATACCCAACTGAAGAACTTCCTTAAATGCAACAGTGTGCAGAAAGTCATTCTCTGAAACACAGACCTTAGCAGAAACATCCTGCAAGCAGGTTTTTGACCCAGTGCAACATTCTTTATTTCTGTAAGTGATGTCAATGATTTCTGGAGGCTCCCTACCCTGGAGAAAGGTAATCCTGCATGAAAAAGGAGCAGTGCAACAGACAGCCCTGCATGCATGGGAAGAGTTAACATACAGAGCAACTGTTGGACTAAATATAATACACACTTTTTAATATGTTGAGAAGAAAAAGCCCGTGATGATAATGACACCAAAAGAAAGTAGCAACAGCTTTGGAAAACAAATGCTATTCCTCTATATAACCTGTGTTACAAATAGAGGGAGTAAAAGATGGGGAGTGTAATACTTCTTTGAGAAGAATTACCAATCCACTGATTATTAGTTAAGCTTCAAATAAACTTTATTAGACAGACCCTTAAGCTCTCTTTTATTCTAATTGTGTCTCTCCCCATTTCCCCTCAAACCACTGAAACTGAGTTCTGTAGAGCAATGTAGGGAAAATACCTTGAAAAATTCATGTTCTAGCATGATTACCTTTTTGCCATAGAGGCAAGTATTCAGGAAATTTAACATTTAATCATTAATTTCCTAGATCTGTCAATGTGAAAAAGTGAGATATTATGATATCAACTACATTATATAGGCCTTTTTTCTTTGTTCCATGCTAAAATTCATTAAATCTTGATAGCTCATTTGTACAGAACTACATTATATACAGTATCTAATATAAGAAAATATGATTGATAAACAGAGCCTTCGCACTATTTATTGAATGTTTTCTGATCCCAAGCCTCTATTTAGGTTTTCAGTGTGGAGTAAGAGTGGAAGAAGTCAAGGAAGATGTATTTGAATTGAAACATTTAATTTCTGGAATCTTATGACCTCTTTTGCTCTTCTACAAAAAGGGGAGCTGTGTCATGCAGGAACACCACAGATTCCACAGTATTATTTTTGTTTCTGTAGTGTCATAGAATTCAAAAGTTTGGGGAGAAGGAGACAGCTGTTGATGCAAAGTCATTACATTAATGGACCTGTGTTAGTATACCTCTGGAATTTCTTGTCAGAACTGTTCAGGATGTGAAAATTTTGGCGTTTAGGAGGAGATTGGACAAGTAAATACTTGAGAGATTCAATGAGGGAAACTAAAGAGACAGGCAGCATCAATCTCAGGAAGTTCTCTGACCTGAAAATAGCTGGCAGCTGGGAGAAGACTCTGAGGAAGTATTACATATGCTTGCCCTGTTCTCATTCTTCCCAGGGCATTGATTTCTAGCCACTGCTGAAGAGAAGATGGGTCTGAACCAATGTGGCATATGTTCTTACGTTAATGACTTCATGCTGATAAAAATGTGTAGGAATTTCTCTACATTAAACAACCTCCTGTAAAAGACCAGATTCTGTAGAAGTATAGGGAACATTACTATTGCAGAAGTAAGATCTTGGAAAATCCATTCACAATTATTTCTTAGTATTTTGAGAATATCCATTTGAAAGACAGAACCTTTGGGACAGTTGTTTAAAGATATTTTATCTGGTTTCTCTCAAATATGCCGTGTATAATTTGATTGTGTT
This sequence comes from Motacilla alba alba, assembly GCF_015832195.1. Lineage (NCBI taxonomy): Eukaryota > Metazoa > Chordata > Aves > Passeriformes > Motacillidae > Motacilla > Motacilla alba. The sequence continues at coordinate 16,701,206 of NC_052022.1, read as the reverse complement.
TTAGTTGAATTATGATGACCAACAGATCGGCTGTATAATAGCATTCTAACTGCTCACAAGGCTTAACAGAAGGTATGTCTATATAAATACCCAGGTAACCTTCTTCTCTTGTGTAACCTTTTAACAAAACTACTATAGTGAAAAAAAGTTTTTGGAATTATTCATCTCTGTAATATATTTTTTTTTGTGATATAGTTGTTCTAACTCCTTGTTTTAATTTTTAAAATCTTTGTATAAATGAAAAGGTGGTTTTGTGACTTCAACAAAGCACTTTTCTTGATTCTTACTCACAGTCTTCCTGTGAGAGCTTGACTACTTAGAATGGCAAGACAAAATAAGAATCTCAGATTAATGTTTCTGGAAGTCTTAAAATGTACCATTGCAATGAAGTTCTACAGCTGAATAAACAAAAAAAACCAACCCCCTCCCCCCCAAAAAAAAAACAACAAAAAAACCCCCAAAACCAAACCAAAATAAAAATAAAAATAAATAAAATTGAGCAGTCATTGAGCAGTCAGGCTGCTCAAGTTTTAACTGAAATTTCTTGATATCTGCATGCACCAAGGAGAAATTAGCAGCTGTGCCTGCTGAATTTTGTGGTAAATCTTTCCCAACTCTAAGCAAAGAAAGCCTGAAGCCATGTGCTGTGTAGCTCATAGTGTTTTGGCACTGTGCTGGGTTGAATAAAGTCTCATCATCTGTGAACCTAAGAGGAGTTAATGATAATAAAAATTCAGACCAGCTTCTTGCAAATGATCTTTGTTCTTACCACGCAGTAAACAGGAATATATGTATAAAATATAAAGAAAAGAAAATATTATTCATTGTGTGTTGTCAGTTATAATACAGAAATTACATCAATGGTAATACTCTGACTTTCTGGATGAGCTATCACACTTCAAGATTTATTCCTGGTGAAGTAGGGAGAGAAACACATGATCAATGGGTTTGGGCCTTTTTGCATAATTAGTGGCAAAACGCATGTGCACACACACATGCACACACTCACTTCGTCTGGCACAGCTTCAGTCTTCTGATACATCAGCTGCTAAGACATTTTCCTATCTGAAGCTGCTTCCTCTGAGTGAAAACACACCTGCTCTTCTAGCATTGTATCCACTTATTGTTGGCTTTTTGGAAGCAAAAGATGTAAGAGAATTTTGGCTTGTAGCAGAGATCTGAATTAGAATGGGATAATTCCCATTTATAGTCTTATAAAAGCAATTATACATGAATTTGTATTTATTAATTACCAATTTACTTCTTTAGATACATACCAAGGGTCTAGAATGACATGTTCAAAGTGGCATTTTGCTCATATTATTTTCTTCCTTTGTATCATTTGAAAATACTCTTATTTGAACAGGTCATGGCCATTTTGGCAAGTCTTAATATGAGGGATAAAACCAGGAAAGATAAAATCATACATGTCAGGTTAGTTGGGAGGAAGAAAATGAAGTACGAGAGGACCTCCTTCCCTGGTGCTTGGCCTTGCCTTTCTGTCCATACTCTGAAGTACAACCAAACTGACAGCTGTCTCCAAATCTCTCTTTTAAAAGATGTGACTGACACTATGGCCTGGAACTTAAAGAAGTGTTCTCAAGCTTTTTCTCCAAATTCTCCAGAGGCAATGGACAGATAAAGTGTAGTTCTATCACTCCCATCCCTCACACACTTGTATCTTCCAACCTATCCCTTCCTACTTTGTTGACAGATAGAAGAGTAGCTAAAGACAAGAATCAGAAAAGGAGTTTATGGTTTTGGTACCAGTGGCTTCATGGAGGCTGTTGCAGCCTCTGGTACATAACTTTGCTACGCAGAATATAGAGCTTGCTGAAAAGCAGTGTTTTAAGTATAGCTGCTGTCTCTGGGTAATACTCTGTAGCTCTGAATCCTTTCTAGTCACATCTCCTGGAGATGAGAATTAGATTTTGCATGGACTATTTGGGAGAGATCACAGAGACTATATTTCTCTCTTGGCTACAACAATCTTTGGGTTCCAGTCTCCTTTTAACAATGTTTACATGTTTTTTGGCACAGTAGGCAGTAGGTCATTCCCACTTTTCTGCTTTTCACAATCAGTTTTACTGACTGATTTTCTACTTTACTGGTGCCTAGAACAGCCCTCTGAAGATACCATCCTTGCCAAAGGCAGCATCAGCTTTACCTAAACCATTTCTAACATATGTTTGCCTGTTTTGAAGATCTATATTGGTGATAAAGATTTCACAGCCTCCCAAGGGACCTTCTGTTCTTTCTTACAGATTTTTTTTTCTAAATCTCTAATTATTCTTCAGTTGAACCACATTTTCCACAAGGTACAATGAACAAACTGGACAACATGATCCAGCTGACGTTCCACTATAGTTTTCAACAAATACCTGCTGACTGTTTTATATCTGTAAAACGGGACAAAAACTTAAGTTTTAAAGGAAACTTGTTCGATTATTTGCTCCAGTATTTTTCTCAGGAAGAAAGACATAACAGTATGTAATTTCCTGATTTCTTCTGTTCTCTACTCTTAAAGATAAACATGACATCTGTCCTTTTTCATTCTTTTAGAAGCTCATCTGTTCTCCACAAGTTCTCAAAGATTGTTGCTAATGACTCCAAAATGTCTTTACTCTGTACTCTAAGTATCCTGAATGGAATTTGTTCAAGCTCAGCTGGTTTGAAAATATTCTATCTAAGTTATTGTCCTGTCCTGTGTTCCCTTTCCTTGTCTCTGAGACTTATTAGCCAGCTGATTGAGGCTGACCCCCCTAGTGAAGAAAAGTAAAAAAGGTATGAACTTTTTTGACATCATCTCTAATAATATTTTTTTCTCCACTGAGTAGCAGATCTCCCTTTCCTTTGTCTTGCTATGAACATATTACAGGAATACATCCTTTTTCTGCATTGCTATTTATTTCAGTTTGACTTTTCTGATTTTGCCATTTTTTACATTCTTTTACACTCATTGGTAACTTTATTGAGCTTAATTTACCTAGAAAAACCTTCTTATTGATATTTAGCATGTTGTGACTTTTTGAAGTGCATTTCTTGCTTTGTTCCTAGCATTAGGGTGGTTTGTTTTATCTCCTCTTTCTCTAAAGGAGATAGAAAATCTCTTAAACTCCTTAATTTATTTTTTTTTCAAAGATCATGATGATATCTAAATACTAGGTTTAGGAGCTAAAATGTCTGTGTAGATGTAGTCCTGACTGACTTGCCAGAAATCACACTGTGCATTTATGTTAGAGAGGGGACTGAAGCATAGAAATGTCTTGCTCAGATCAGTGGCTTCTGATTCCTGCTTAATGTTTGATCTTATTAAAGCAGTATTTGGTTGTTATGTGATTTCTGTAGGTTTATTTTATGCTAGCAAATTTCCTTACTTACCAGTTCTTCTTTGCATGCCCTTCATTGTCCTTGATTATTTCTACATTGTATTGTGGGGAAAAAAAAAGAACTAACAAAAGAAAAAAGTTTCAGTATGTATTTTTCCCATCTGCTAGTCCAGCACTCTTCTTAATTAGTAAAATGCCATCCTGTCAGATTCTCTCCTGCCAGGAAGTCATTCAGTTCTGAAATCACTTCTTCACCTCCATCGTATATTTTAACATTTGAAAAAAGCAAAAGTCTAAGATATTGTATTCTTCCTTACAGCAGTAAAAGCAAAATCAATTGTAGCAATGCTAATTAAGTGTAGTTTAGGATTAATTTGTATTTAAACAAAGCCTCATGGGATTTCAGAACGTGTACTCAGAATGCCATAAAATATGTAACAGCACTTCTCAATTTATATTCCTTCATTTGGGAGCAATGAAAAGCAGCAAAACAGGTATGGCCTCTTCCTTACTCTTTCCCCAGAGTTTATGCAATGCCCATTCTGCTTTCCCAAGTCCAAAGGTCAGCTCCTTCTTAGTTTTGGGCAATACCAGACTGGATCAAGAATAATTTTATTCGCTTTCCTGAGTATTAAACCTCTTCTTCCACTATAAAGCCACTTGCAGACAATGTGTTGTGCATTAACTCATAACCCAAATGTCTGGCTACAGCAATTGTGTTGCAAAGACGTAATTATTCTGTTTCTTTTCCATTGTGTCAAGAAAAAAACCAGACATTTAAAAACTGGTGTAAGGTTTAATTATTTTATTTTTAAATTATTGTCATTTCAATAAAAATGCTTAAATCAGTCAACACAATCATACTGATTATAGATAACAAAGTGAATAAATGTTAAAATAGCAGTCTTTCAAAAAAAACCCAAATAGACAGTCTCAAGGAGAAACCTAAACCATGTCTATATTCAAAATAGCTAAAAATATAGCTAAACATATTTGAATAGTTTATAACCAATTAGGAAACAGGAAAAAACCACAAAGTTACAAACCTGCATAAAATTCCAATTTTAGGTGGAATTTGCTGTAGAGGAATTAAATAGGAGAGAATTATGCATATTAATATAATTTTAGGGTAGATCATAGCATTTTTCTAGATTTTTAAATTTTTGGTAACTACTATAGAATATATAATGTTTCCTTTAATTTCTGTAGGAATTTTTCCTTTTACATGGAAATAATCTGAAAATCACTATCAACAGTAATTACACCCACTAGGTATTTCTCCCACAATATTTCTCCTGCATTTTGACTCCTCTATGGTGGGGGCTTTACTAAGTTTTCTGGACAGCTGGCAGGAGTGTTTAGGCCAGCTTTAAATAAAATGGAGCAGAAGTAGGAAAGGTAAAGTAAACTACTCAGAGAATCTTTTGTGCACTTCCCTAGACATCAATTTCTAGTTGCTGTTGGGATCTCCAAATCAATTAGGGATTTCTGCTATGCAGGAACTTCTACTTTTGTGCAAGAAAGCAAGGGAAAAAGAGATGATTGTCACAAAACCACTAATCAGTTCTGTAGATGTGACTGTTCCAAGGTGTGAGAAAGCTGGGTAAGATCATTCTATATACCAGGTTTTAGGTTTTACCACTAGTATCTCAGCAGAGTGAAAGCAATTATGGTTTTTGTTCCATAGGGTAGCTTGTGAAAATTGGGGTTAATTGAATGGTACAAGTTCTTGTTGAGTAAAGGCCATATCCATAGTATGGAGCCAGGCTAAAATGTTATGCAAATGAAATGCAAAATGTAATGCTAGTTCAACATAATTCTTATTTATGCTTCTACCCCAGCTAAAGAAATGGAAGACACCCAGGCGTCACTTTGGTAGTTAAGCAAAGCTTTCTTCTTATTTCCAGCAACATACCATGTAAGATGTCAGCATTTCAGCCAGTAGGCAGAGACTCAGTGAATATTCCTCGGTTCCCTGAAGCTCTCCCTAGCATGCTTACACTCTTTTCTCATACTGGAGTCACTCCAAAAAATAAGTATATCAAAGCCAGTATTTAAGAACATGGAAACAACACCCCCCTCAACTGGTTTTTATTAATCACTGTCTCTTTGGACAGCATTTTGCTTCCCTAAGTGTTTGTCAGATTTGTGCCCCAGGCATGCATACTTGAGAAACAGAGTTTTATTTGGGTATTAAATAACATAATACATCTCATTAATAATAAGCTGCTTTTTCTGACAGAACATAAGATTTATTAAACATGACTGTCGGGTTCATTCAGTGCCTAAATAGGACCTTGCTGCAAATCCCAGTCTACTTGAGCAGACATGCAGTAAAATGCCATGGGTAATACCTCATCATATCATTAGGAATAATGATAATAAAGAGTGATAATGAATCTCTTGGCTACTTTTTTATTAAAAGAAATGAGAGGGTATATCTCACTACAGGAAAAAACAGCAGTTGATCAGAGGTTAATACAGATATATAATATAATGAAAAAAGTTAATTATGGAGAGGTTAATTATGGAGAGACAGAAGTTGTTTCATCTATAATAGTAGTATTTTGTTACATTACAAATACAGCTTTCACTTCTATTCCTACCTCTGGTGGCCAACTAATATGCAAAGGGTATCTTAGGAAGGGTACTATATATTGGGATTTTTTTGCCAACAAAGCTGGGCAATGCTAGGTAAAGCTTTCTTTCTTTCAGCATGCATTGATATTTCTGTGTTATCAAAAAATCACTTAGAATCACTTCCATTCCTTCTAGATCCTCCTGTCTTCATCCTCTGCTGCCTCTGCATCTTATAAGAGTTTCTCAGTTTTTGCTCTGCCTTTACCCAGACTCCACCAACTCTCTCTAACTCAGCCATTCCTTCCTATTCTTCTTCTTGTACTTCAGAAACCCCCTAGCCTTCAAATGGTTTAGCTACTGTAACTTCTCTGATTTTTCAACCAGCAGCCCAAATGGAGCTGTGATTATTGTTAGCTTTAATTTCTTTCTAAAGATTGGCTGTGGTTGTAGTGAGACAAATTCTATTTGCCAAGATGCTCTCTTGCTCTTGACTATTAAAATAACAAAGCACACTGGACTGTGGAAAATAAAAGAGAATATGTTGAAGCATATTCTAGAAGTTATAGCAAATAAAGAGAGGACTTGGGTTCTAGCATAGAACTCGTTACTTCTCTGGCCATCTTTGCCTTTTCTCTGTAGCGCAAATTTTTCACTGCCTGATCTCACTACCATCACAACCTCCAGTGTAATGTTCAGACTGAACCTTTAAATCCACTCAGCATTCAGAATATACTAGATGGGGGTTTGAACCAAACTGTTGTTGTTGTTTAAACTGGTAATGTTTCAAAATGAATTGATTTGAAAGCAAACATCTATTTACATTTTTTCGATGTTTGAGAGCCCTACAAATGTTGGCCTGGCAGCAAGGGTAATCAATATACAATTATTATACTATCAAATTTACTTATTTTACCAAATTTCTTTATCTTTTTTATCTCTACCCCTATTTCTTTTTTGACATCTGCATGTGTTTAGCAGTAGGGTAATGTTAAAAATAACCCAAACAAACAGCTTGGCTAAGGTTGAGTAAAGGGCTTCTAGAAAACAAAAACTTACTGGAAGTTTTGGTGGGGGGGAGGGAGATTAATTTAGAAAAATGACATTTACCTTAAGCTTATCCAGTTCTTCTTGGATTTTTCCTCTGTGCTTCAGGTCCCATTTCCCTATTATTTTTAACTTTTTTCTTGCTAATCCTTGAGGATGAGCATGCATACATTGCTAGTAAGTAAGTATTCATGTCTACATGAATAATGCAAAGGATATAAATAGGCTGCTGGAAAATACAAAAGCACTAAAAGATTTGAAATGCTGTTAAATAGAAAAGGTGTTTTTGAAATTATTAAAAGTGCTCTTATGATCTTAATTTGCATAATTTTTGTGTGTATATCATAAAACAGCATGATTCATTAAATGCCTAGTTTGGCATTTGGGTTCATCATATGTTTCTGAATATCAAAACAATAGACATACTACCTCAACGTTTTTTTTCTTATAATAGGCTTTTAACAGAATATTACAGATGGTGCTTCTTGATTGCTCACAAAATTTCAGGTTTGCAGTTTTCCCTATAATTGTCTCATATAATGGATTTCAAGACTTTGTGTTAGGCCCTTGTGACAGTGGTGAACGTCTCGATGAAACCCAGAGTTATTAAAGTATAAGGAATAATACAGAGTACTTAAGTTTTATCTGTGGACAGTGTTCTCAGATTAATCAGGTTTTGCATCAATACAGTCTTGAAACTTGGATTGTCTCATGGTCATTCGTTATGTCACATATTTACCATTCACATTCTGATAATTTCCTCTTGACAACTCAAGCACAAAAAAACAGTGTACAGCAGGCATGAACATAGACAGGCTATCAAGAAGGAATATGGAAGCATTGCTTGGGCATGCAAGGATGGAATTAGGAAGACCAGAGCTAGAGCTGGAGGTGAAACTGAAAGGAATGTGGGCAGCAAAAAAAAAGCTGAACAAACTTGTGTGGGTACACTGGCAACAGATGGAAGACCTCAGAAAATGGTTCCCCTTGATGAATGGGGCAGGCAATCTAATACTGAGGATGAAGGCTGACACCAAGGATATCGTGTTTCTGCCTTCATTGGCAAGGTCTGCTCTCAGGCCTCACAGATCCCTGCTCCCAGCAGCAAAGTTCCTGACAGAAAGTTACTGTCCACAACAGACACCTGAATCAGAATCAGCTTGAGAAACAGGGCATGTGTTAACACCATGGGATTTATCTGGTATTGCTGAGGGAGCTGGTTGGTTTTCCTCAGTGTAAGGCATCTCTAAAAATAGTTTGAAAAGTCATGATTATTAAGGAAAATTCCTGCTGACTAGCAAAAAAATAAATAAATAAATATGGTGAACTACAGATCTGTATTCCTACATGGAGTATAGGAATGACGTATTTACAAACACATAATCTCTAAGTGTGATCTAGACAATATATTTTCATAAGGATTTTTTATTGCATTTTCCTAAATAGGTTGGGACTCTTGATTTTCTTCCTGTCATACTTCTTCCTGAAAAAATTCTTTTGAAAATATTTCCATATGACAGCTGGCTTCCACACTGAGTCTTCCACAGAATATTGATGGCAAGGACTACAAACTAAATAATATTAGGCCTGCATCAGCTTGGATACAACTTGCCCTTTGAATTATGGATTCAACTCCTGACATTGTTCAGTCAATCACTTGACCGGTCTAGAAGCAAGTTGGTTTAATTTTGAAATTTGACCTAATAGTAACAAAGCAGAGCTAGCAAGAAGAGATTTTGTGCATTCCTGTTTTTCACCAGCTACAGATGGATAGAGTAGAATCTGCAACCTCAGTTTATCTTTCTTTCCTTTTGGCAACAATCTGTGAGATTTTTCATCACAGCTAAGATACACTTGGACTTGCTGAGGTGCTTTATAGTGAGTATCACATTACTGTGCTTGATAATGTATTAAATTAAAATTTTCTTTTAAAATATGTTAACTGATATTCTAAATTTCTCAAAATCAGGTAGTTCTTACCAAAAGGCTTTATTATTGCTCCCTGACACAAGCAGAGAGCCAGTGTCTTGAGACCTTTTATGATTACATGAAGAAGTTAATTAATGGTTGAGAATGTTTTGGGGTTTGTTTTGTTTTCTGGTCAGGTAATACAAAGTCTTTTTCAGTACATACTTTATGAATAAACAACAACAGTCAGTTTACTAATAGTTTCTCTGTTTGACTTTGCAGTTACTCCTGCTCCCCGAGGGAGCTGCTTTGACTCCCTTCTAAGGTCTCGCACATGACTGTCTCACGCTTTGCCCTTTTAAAATTTGCAGCCACTCCAAAGAGGAACCTTGGCTTGGAGCATCACTGTTTATCAGATCTGTGTACAATCTAGTGCCATTTGTTTCCATGATAGTTTCTAGCTGTCTCATTAAAATGTTTCTTCCAATTAGGATAACCAAGAAGTACCTGACTCTAATTAGGTTTCTGTTTGCCTGCAGATCAAACACAGACTTGATGGCTTAATGGTTTCCAGTATAAATATATCCTAAAGATTTCTAGTGCACAGAAATGTACATAGATTCCACTTCCTCACAACAAAAACAGAAGCTCTCTATTCTGCTTCGCTTCTTCTGGTTTCTTTTTTTTTCAACTCTTCAATTGAATACGCAACAGCAGGTGGGTATAACCCCTGGTTTTGTACCACACTCTGCTTACTACATTTTATGCTCTCTTTGCCTATACCCAGTGTACCAGTATCAATGATGACAACTTCTTTACCTGGGCACACTTTGAAAGGAAGATATGTGGTTTATTCACAAGGGAATGAAAACATTCTGAACATTCTGTTCTTATTTGCCATTGACTTTCTAACCTACTTGGTATTTTTTTACCAAGTTCCTCCATCATTGCTATCATCTGACCTGTACTTTTGGTAGTAGCAGGGGAACCTCCAGGCAGATCAGCAAATCAGGCTTTGTGGTTTGCTCAGGTCTTTTTGCCCTGCACCAATGAAGACTATTCAAAAGACTCCATCAACATGGTAAATCAGTGTTCAAGCGAGAATGATTGACTTCACAAGATATCTGATGAAGGTGTAAATTTATTGTGTGATAAGTTTGCCTGCTATGTGCAATCTCTTGGTGACTGACTAAGCTGCTTTTGAAAAAATTTCCTTTACATTCATCAAGCCTCAGTTTCATCTATTAAATAGTAATTATTCTATGGAGAGAAATTTAGGGAAATCTAAATCAGTTTATAATTTCTCTTCAGTACAGCAATTTGTGTTATCATTTCATATGTTGACATTTAGAGAACTTTTTTGTTATTCGTAGATACCTTTTATGCACATTATAATACAGGCTGGAGACTTCAGTGGGAAGGATGAAAGAAACTTCTGCAGGAAGAGGAGCAATAGCAAGAAAACATTTAATCCAAACATATTTACGCAAAGATAATCATTAGTAAACAAAAGTTTTATTATAAACCATGGATTTTATAATAACTTATTTATTCAAAAATTCCATGGCTTTAAGTACCTTTGTTTCTATAGTTCAAATGGAATAAAGAAGCTAACATCTTGAATACAAAAACCACAAACAAACAACCAGAAACTCCCCAAACCCAGGAAGAGCAAAAAGAACTGAAGTCCTGTAACATATGGTAAAGAAAAGAATCTGTGTCTGACAAAAGGAGTGAAGATAAAAAATCATACATGGTTTGGTGAAAATCAAATTTCATATGGTCAGGGTCCCTTTTTTTCTCAGTGATATGTTCAGGTCAGGCCAAAATAGCTACATTTCTTGGTATTTCACTTGGTATAGTAAAATGCTACAGGATCTCCCCCCTTTTCTCCCATAGCACACTTACTAGATTAGTCCAAATTCCTTTACTCAAATCTGGTAGTTCTGGCATATGGGCTACCAGCTGCCCATAAAACCGTGGCTATCTTCATTTTACAACAGGAAGAAAGCCTTTTTAGTGAAACACTACACATATATTTCATAGCGTGCCTATTTTTATTTGAGTTTCTTTCCTCTCTTATCTCTCAACACATTTAGATTTCAGATCATGAGTTTTGAATTGTTTTGAACTAAACAAAACAGAAATGTCTTTGCAGCAATATGCTGCAGCTTTAAGTGTCATGTTCTGACCTATGAGAGAGATAGGAGGAGAGCCCCATATCTATCCCATAGCTTTCATCTCAGGCAACCAGGGATGCTTCTCAAACGCTGAGTGAGGAGAGGTAAATTCAGGAAAAGCTGTCTTCTTCAGTGATGACCATCCACAGAGTCACTTAGAAGCCTATTACCATTTCTGGAGCACACCAAACACAATGAGTAATTTTAATACATTTTCAGTCTTCCAGGACTGCAGAAATCAGTCACTACAGACATAAAACTGTAAAGCTCTGTGTTCTTTGGTAGTGTGATGCTGTCATTTGTGCTACAGATATAAAATTTTTAGTTACATTTCCTGTTCAGAGACTGTTTGAAGTTTCAGAATGGCCGACGGGTGGTTTTTCAGCCTTACAATGAGAAGTAAAAAGCAGCAGTAGAACACTCACTAACAGGTTTTTGTATTTTTTATTGAAATAGCAACTATTGAAACGTCAATATCTGTTCATTGGATTTGTTTATCTGCATCTCCACAGGCCATGGATGTCCCTGGCCTCTTTTTTTTAAAATCAGATGGCAGTCATTACTGGTTTTTCACATGTTCTGCATTTATAAATTATACACAGATTTTAAATAGATCTCATGCACAGTGTGATAATTTAAAACATTTATATCAACCCCCCCAATTTTTTTAGGGGAAATATATTAGGAAATATATTCTCCCCCATCCACCATTTTAGGCCAGTAGAAATAAAACATTTTTCCTTAGCTAATACATTCTTATACTTTTTTTTCCCTCTGTAATTCCGTGAGAGATTTTGCAGGAAATTATTCTCTGGATATCAGATCTTTAGAAATACATGGGCTGGAAATTAAGAACAGAACTGATTAAACTCTCAGGTTTCTATTTTCTCCTCTAGGGGCAGGAATATTGTTGAAGCAGACCTAGACAAAAAGATGAGATACAATGATAAGAAAAGATGCACCCCTGTAGCATTATATTTACAATCAGAGGGTTGTTTATGTTAGAAGAGGCCTCTGAAGATGATTTAGCCCAACACCATGCTCAAAGAAGAGTCAACTTTTAAAGTTGAATGCAGTTAATGAGGAACTCACCCAAGTTCCAAAAATCTCAAAAAAATGGCAATTCCCCAACTTCTCTGAGCAGCAATGCTACATTGCTTTTCCAAATGTCCTTGCTAATACAGCCTTTGTCCCCACAAATGCACAGCTGCAGATTCATGTTCCGTGTGCTCAGCAGGATCCCAGATCCTTTCCTGCAGAGATGCTGTTGGTCTCATGTTCTTTCTCCCCTCCACTCCCAACTTCTCCCTTCCTTTCCCAGTAACATTTCAGGCAGTTGTTTGGTTGTTGTTTTGCTTTGGTGAGGTCTGTGGGTTCTGTAAGTATAAACTTATCCTGTATGCCCTTTCTTTGCTATAAAACTTCCTGTTCAGCCTGTGTGGTTTTAAAAGAGTACAAGGCCTATGCATTAGTTTCCCCTTGGTGAAGCTGCTGATCTGAAGGAGTTCAGCCACTTCCCTGAAGACTGAATGAAAGCCCTCATGTCCTTATGAAGAATTCCAGAAAAGTTCTGCAGATGTAAAATTTATTTTTGATTTGAGATGTTAGCATTATTTAAATAGATTCCAAAAACAGTCCTTGATTTCATCTCTCACAATTCACCATGTATGTATTTTGCATATGTAGTTTCTAGAGGTTAAGAGGTTAAGGTTTAGGAGTTTAATCTCAGAAAGTACACAGGAAATACATGGAGCATACCAGTAAAACCTTGAAAACAGATTTATTTATGGATTGTATAATGTGGACAGCAAAAACATTGGAGGAATAAGAGAGTTTCATGTTGCAGTGGTAGCAAAGGAGCAGAAAGGTTATTGAACTAATTGTATAATAAGTTATTAAAAGAACTGCTATGGTGACAGATGGAAATAAACACTGCTGCATGAATAATAATCATGTTTTTCCCTACCCAGAGATCAGCTCTAGACATTCCGTCTGAATTAATTTTCCTTTAAATTAAGAGAAAAAAATAAATAGAAAACAAAAGAATTAAATCCCTATGAATGTCTCCTCTGTAATGCACTTTCTGTGCACTGTAATACAATTTTCCCTCAAAAACGAAAGCTATCCTTGAGTAGAGACATTTAGAAATGTATATGTATAAGACATGAAAAGCAGTGACCAATAAAATGCCTCATTGCATCAGTAACAATTCAAACAGTAATTGCAGCTAAAAACTCTACAGAAACAACCCAAACAAAAAACAACCACAAAAGTTGCCCAAAAAAAAAGTATTGTCCATCACAATAAATTAATTAGGAAAACCAGATGTACATTCTGAGTAGAAATTATGGTCATATGAAAATAGAAACCACATTCTGATACCTTTATGTATACTAATACTCCCCTTCTCTCTGCATAAATAAAGTACTCTTAATTTTTGTCTTCTTGTCTTCACATTTTCTTCAAATCAAAGTAAAATTTTCAGGACAGTCAGCAATGTTTTCATTGTATTTGTACAGTATGTGAACTCTCAAAGTCTGAGACCTTTGGTGTACCGTCACAACAGAGATGAGAACTGAAGTAGTAATCATGTAACAAAGCAGGGGGGATAAGTTTGTAATTTTTATGTAAGTGTAATTCACATTGGTTTTGAGATAAGTTTTGCCAAGTGTTACGAATGCAGGATTAGAGAGGTGGTACTTCAAATCTCTGTGTTAGCTCTGTTTTCCAGCAGCCAAGTTTTGTCTGTTGCCTGTTTCAAAGTAGGACCTCTTTTATTTTCTGTTTTGTAAAGCACTAAGCATAGTCTTTCGCCTAAATAAATGATGAGTTTTTAAAAAAAATATCCCTCAGACCTTGGCTTTCAGACCCATGCACTGATCTTGTTTGTATTGCTAGATGGTTCAACTCTGACAGTGCTTTTGTTCATTGCAAGGTTCAAATGCTGTATTTTTTACTTGGTAGCTCTTATTTCTGCAAGATTTTCAGAAGGAAAAAAGCAGTCTGTCTCAAAGAAGATTCAGTTAGGTAGCCCAACAGAATTTTATGGGTACTTTTTATAGATATTTAGACATGCTAGAGATGTAATGCTGAGAAACCAAGAGCTTAGATAGTCACACTGTCACCACAGGCTATAAATAATCTCTCTCTCTTTTTTTTTTTTTTTTTTTTTTTTTTAATAGGAAGAGTTTTCATTGCCATCTAGCACCAGGATAAAATTTTCATATGACCCTGTAAAAACCACTTTTTCTTCCTGATCTTTCTTTTCTTCTGCTTTTCCTTTGGCTAATGCTTCCTACTTGAGCTCTTGATTTAATTTAGATAGATAAATCTTCAGTAGCAAATAATTCACTCTAAACTACAATGTTCTATTTTCAGCACATACAAATGATGAATAATAGCATCATCTCTCAATGAACAACAGACTTCTAGTTTGTACACACAGTGCAAATCAGTTTTTATCTAGATTTTGTATTCATATCAAAGGGAAGAAATAGACTTTTTGATCTACTTTACAAAGAAAAGAGAGAAATCTCCTGCACCTGTAATAGCTCTAGAAAAGAAAATATTCCCGTTTGCTTTCAACTACTGTGGGCAAACCCTTGACTATAGCTTTGATTGGTGGGACATCAGTATACTTCTGGAGAGCTTGTAAGCTTTTTCTCATCCTTTGGAAAATCCTAATGACATACATTTTGATCCCTTCAAAATGTAATATAGGGAACAGATATATTTTAAAGGTAGATCTGATGATCTTCAGACACATAGAAGCTCAAGAGAAGTTTGATCTGTAAGCAATTAATCAATTTGTTGAGGGCACTTTGCTTTATGTGTCTGTGAGTGTGAGCTCCAGGGAGGAAGAAGCCCACAGAGAAGAACACCTTGATGACCACCATGACTTCTGTTAAAAAATTGTGATTCCTTGACATCCTGTAGACACATTTGACACCCACCCATTTTAGGATTATCCTACATTTAGCACTGCTACTCTCTTCAGTCGCTTAAGCCTCCCATTGCTATTTTCTGCACAATACAAAATTGTGTATCTGTAAAGGCACTGTGACTTGAGTGATCCATTTGCAATTAAAGTAGAACTATAATGCATTTTCCCCACCTCCCACGTGCCTATTTTTACCACTTTTCTTGTTCTGACTCACAGAAGATGTGAAGGGAAGTGCTGAGGCCTTGCCTAACATTCAGTGTCCCAGGAAACCACTGCCCTCCCACTCAGTTTGCCTCTGCACAGGCAGAACTGTGCGAGCAAGCTGCTGCCATCGCGTGCTGAGCACCAGAGTGTGGCTGCAGCCAAGATCCAGCTCCAAAGAGCAGCACCGAGTCCTCAGGACTCAGCGTATTGCTGCTGGTCCAGGTGTTTATGCTAACGGATTGCATCTATTAGGTAGCTCAATTCTCAGAGAGCTCGGGGAACTGTAAATTGGGGGAAATGTTCTTACTGTATGCAGATCTCCCAATGGCAATCACAATAGCTGGGACACTGGGACACAGAACCTAGAACAATGAAGAACGGGACAACACACTTACATAAGTGCCAAAGGAGAAAGGTTGTCTAAAAATCTGTGTATCTTTACATTTGAGGTATTTTTTTCCCCACCATGTTAGAAGCTTAGATATTCAAAGTTCCTAAATTTCAAAATTCCTCAAAGAAACCTTTCTTTCTCCCTAACTGTCCCAAGAACTTATACTCTACTTCTGTGTTTTTCTCTACAAACACTGAAAAAAAGAAGCAGTCCTATAGGTTAGGGACCTATGTGCAGGTCATCTTCTCCCAAAGAAATGCTCTTGTCTCTAGTCCTAAGTCAGGTGCTTATAAGTTTCTTTTCTGGCCTCTAGAAACTTGAAGTCAGTAGGATCATGTCTGTGCTCAAAACTCGCAGTAAGTTAGCAGAAATGAAGTGGTCTAAAGAAAATCTCCCAGAGAGAAAGACTCACTGTATTGGTTCATTTCTGATTTCCATTCAATCCTGATCCTAGCTCTGACTTTCCTAGTCCAGATCTGAGCTCCGACTTTCTAATCCTTAGCCTTGAATCATCCTGCCTTGATCTGTTTAATTTCTGCCTGCTCCTCATCTTGGGGTCTTCTGGCTGTCTGAACCAACTTCTGCATATATTTTTGCTTTTTCCATTTGGGTCAATGAATGTGGACACTCTAGTGCTCAAACTGGGCTTTATGTTTGTCCTTAGCAGTTCCTGGCTTTGAGCTGTTGTGATTTGCATTTGCTTATCAAATCCAGCCCAGGCCTAGCCATGCAGGTATTGTCAGAGCCCACAGTCGGTAACCACTGAGCACTCAGGCTTTGTAGTGCTGGAGTCATTCTGTAGACATGAGCAAAAAGTCTTCTGTATCCACATACCAAGACAGCAAAAGCATGTCTTCAGGTAAAATATCTTTATAAAATTCTTATCAAGTCTTACAAATTAGCAAGTCACTCTTATCAAGCCAATATATAGTCACATTACAACAATTTCAGGCAACTTAAAAAGTGTATGAAAAAATATTAACTACTTCAAGCTATTAAGACTTTTAAAGACCAACTTCTTGAAATTGGGGTGAACTATATCCAAAAATTGCCATTTCTTTAAAGTATGCAAATAAATGCAAAATACAAAAACAACTGCCTAAGAATGTCTTGTATTAGAGGATGTTTTTGATCAGCTAAGCTAAATTATAATGTGAAAATTTTTTAAATTAAAATAATTGAATATTATTTGCAACATATGTGGTATAAATACTGAACTTCAATGTATTTTTTTTGAATATTTTCTTAATTTTACAATTTAGTCTCTTTGATGCAATGTCCAGTTTGTGTACTTACAGAGCATAAAGAGTATCAAATATGCAATGTTTTGATCTCACTGAATGATGAATACTAACACCCGCATAAGCTGCAAATCTATTCTGCTACTTGACAAAATAAACCAGGATCACCGTGTCCCAATAGTTCCTGCTGAAAACTGGAAAAGTCCAATTTTTTGAAAGCGAAGTTTGGAAACTTCTCTTTTAGCAGGAGAGAATAATATCCTGGCAATAGCTGGTGCAGTAAAGGACTATGTCAAGTTGTATGGGCAGATTTTGAAATATAGGGTGTTTGGCACTGCTCTTTAAAGACATTCTGGCAGGTTTAGATATGTGAATACATCTCAATCTAGATATATTTTTTCAAATTTAGAAATCATCAATATTTGTGCTTATTTTGGCATTATGGCTTTTTATGATGATCAGACTAACATCCCCACGAAATGACTATTTATGTTGTAGGCCAGTGCAGTTGGCCTGAGATAAGCACATTTCCTTTGTGTTTAGTATGGTCATGTTTCTCTTATAATGTTTCTGGTTCAGAAAAACAACTACTATAATTATGAATATTAAGGAAGACAATACTGGATGAAAAATTGAATGAAAAAGGAAGCAACAGCTGTATTAAGTGGGAAAATTGAGAATTGGAGAATAAAATTTAATGAGAATAGCAGAAAAGGAAAACTTGAGAGTAGGAGATGGGGTAGGAAGTGATCCACAGAAAAATGTTATACTCAATATTGTGTTTCTTAATGAATAAAATATGCCATGAAAATTTTTACGCAGAAATTATGGGATTTTTTCTTTGGGTTTACATGAGGGGTGAAGGTCACACTGATTCCTTTCCTGATTTGTTTTTATGTGTATTGCTCAAACTCAGTATAAAGTGTTGAAGAGAAGTTCAGAGCTTACTTATAATAAATACAAGTACAGTCTTATGGTTTTTGGTATCAATGATTCCTTGAAATTTTTGAGATTGATGACTCTCAAGTAAACTTTTCTTCTCTGCAATTGCAAAGAAGTTGGACCAAAATGTTCCAATTTATGGGATTTAAATCCTAATTATTAGTGTACATGCAATTTGTATAAATTGCAATATGCACACAAAATTTTAAATATTTAAAATAATATAATTTGCTTATATCTGTCAGGACTTCATGTCCTATGTGCTACCCTTTTGAATAAGTGATTTTTTTTCCTGTATGTTTTATCTTTGACATACACAAATATAAAAAAAAAAGAAAAAAGAACAAGCAATTTAAAATGGAAACTATGGTTGCAGAATACAGCTTTCAGTTCTTGTTTTTATATTAACAACTTTCTAAGCTTTGGCAGGAGTCACCCCGAACTTTGGAGTCAGGTTTTAGCAGGGAAATAAATAAACCCAACATATCCCCAAACACCTAACCTTTCAAAACAGTGTGAAGGATATAGCTGTAATGTGTCAATATGTCAAAATTGCTTCAGTCTGGAATGGTTCAAATCCATGATGTCCAAGTTAAAAAAAGTACAGAGTGCCTTTCTCTTAATTCCCTTCAATACTAAAGTCTTTTTCAGTGTAAGTATACTAAAAGAATTACCAGCAGAGAACCCACCTTTTCATTTGCCAACAGAGTGACCTGAATTTTGCAGAGCTAGCTGTCCTACTTGCCTCTGGAATTCAACGAAAATAACTGTAATTAATATTTCTTCTGCCATATGCCATTATACAGTAGCAGATGATTCTATTATTACCTTATTTAAAATTAGTTTTTATAATTGATGATCTTTTATAAAATAAAAACATTTTTTCATGGCTGGCAGGAGGTATATAAACAAATGTATGAAGACCAGTTGAATTCAATTTTAAGACTTGGTAACTCAGATAATTATGCAGAAGTAATTAATTCAAAATCTGTTTATCAACAGTAAGCTCTAGCTGCAGCATTTCATCCCGGAGGCATTAACAAAGGCTTATCACCTGCTTTCTTGTTGTATTTTATCTCCAAGGCAAATCAATAGGCAGAATATGGAAAAAAAATGCCATTTCCACAACTAACAGTATACAAAACTTGCAAGAACTTTTAATATCTGTTACCAATTAATTTTCCTGGCTTAAATTAAGGTAAATTCTAAATGGAAATGGGATGTGCAAACCAACAACATTCATGCTTCTAATGGTAGAAAAGCTATGTGAAAATGAGTTTTGAAATACAAAGAAATATTTAAAGAATTAAAATATTATTTAAGTTGTAATTGATTTTTCTCAATAAAATATTCACTGTGCACTTGTAAGTGTTGTGGGTGAATGAAATCTACCTGTTGAAGAACTGTGCTGATGTGATTTGTTTTATTACTCTGTTGTTTTTGCTTCATTTCTGTTCTTTCAAGTATGTTTTATGTTATGCTTTGAAGACTAGGTTTTTATTCACTATTACTTGTATTCATATAGAAATGTTAAATACGAAAAGTAGAAGTTTTGCTTTGAAAGAGTGTTGTTTCACATTGTTGTCCAAGTTTGTAGTATATTCTAGTATGGGAATAGCTTGATATCCAGTACTTAGTGTGTGAGGGCTCAACTGTTCATCCAAGAAAATGTAGTTCTGAAACAGAGAGGTTTGTATTTCTGTTCATTAGGATATCTAAAAGATTATTATATGAGAAAATATTTAAATCTAGATTTTTATAGATCTAAACTGCAGAATAGAAAAGTCAGCTGACTTCAAGATGTGCTCATGGAGTCTCTTCACTCCCAGTTTCTTTCTAAATACTAAAGTCTGATTAAACCAGTAGCTATGGCTACATAAGTACAACGGTTTCTTGTAGAATCCATAGACTAAATCCTGTTCCCAGTGCAATCAGTTACATAAAGTGATTCCAGCATGACTCAGATACCTACAAAAGGTAACTGTCATGATCTTGAAGATATTCATACACTCTATTTACAGAGATGTAAAATTAGTCATATACCTAAATATTGACAAGGTTTGAGTCACTGTCAAAAGGCTATTGTGATGATTTTTAAAAATACTAAAATCTTTCTCTACTTTTTACACCTGTTGGTAACTGCTTGTTAATAACTTCCATTTTTTTTTTGGGATTCCAAAAATTCTTCCACTCTCAAGAGATCATGGCTTATATGTGTTTATTACCAAAATTATGTGCTGAGGTACATTTCTATTAATATTGCCAAATCATATTTAAACAAATTTTTGAAGTAAAATGTAATTGTTTAATTAGTGTATTTTAGTTTTTGATCAATAGTGGAGAAGAAAGTCTGGTTCAAGGAGGCACAAATACTGACTACTGGATTTTGCTGCAGGTGGAAGCACATTCCCTTTTCAGATGAGCTACATTTACTTATATACTAGCCATACCTTTAAAATGTATGGAGCAAGGCAAAGTGAGAATTATACACTGTGCTCAGTGTAGTGTATCATACAATAAATTCAGCAACAAAGAAATGAGATCGTTCCAAAAGTACATTGTATTGCCTGCTCACAGGAAATTATAGGTAAAGAGAAGTGACAGTCAAGGGTTAAATTACGAAATTTTGCAATTTATTTCTCATCATTTATGAGATTGTTAAATGTCAGAAAGTGGACTTTTTTTCACTATCAGTATAAAACTGAACATACTGTGAGACATAAGGTAGCAGGTGTCTTGGCTCTAAACTATCAAGTCTGTGGGCATTCTGTTATAACAGGTGCTCCAAAAATTTGAACAGATTTTAACAAGAGCTGTATGGGCTTTTTAATTAGCCTGGTTACTCAGCATGTGGAGAAAGCACTAGGTATGTGCTTAAAACACCATTGTATCTTGCAAACAAATGTTTCACATACCCATAGTCATTCTTCTGCTTGTTCTCTTTAAATTCCTTTCTATCTGATTCTAGGATTTGATTCTGGTATTCATTTTTCTCATAATCGGTATCCTACCTGAAAAGAATCATCATACTAAAAAAAGTGTTGAATAACATATATTCTTCCCTTTAGAAGGAAGCATTTAGAAACTTGGATTTACCTGATACTTAGCTGTGATTTTACTTGGCATTACAGAACTATGAGAAGGCACACAGAAAAGAAATTCTGTGTTCTGAATCTCTCAGTTTTAACTACAAAGTGTCCTCACTTTCAATTGTGCTTTTCCCATTATTATTAAGTCACAAGATTTTTTAGAAGAGACAATGCAATAAACCGGAAAATAAAACCAAAATAATAAATAATGCTTTGATTTTACAATCATTATGACTGATTAGATATGATTTGATAGATACAATTTGAGAAATTCATTTAAATGCATGACTATAGCCTGTAACATAAAAACGGTCTCATATAATTTCATTTGTGTAATAATGTTGATTTCAAAAGAGTAAGCCAAAGAATGTCATGTTAGAGGGGGAAGAAAAAAGAAACGAAGTGGTGGCTTATATAAGATTTTTGTGCAAACTGTCATGTGGTGAAATCTAAGATTTTAATTTATAGATAGCTTTATTTTCATGGGAAATTATTTTACTAGCTGTGCTTGTAATATTGACATTAGTATCTATGGCTGGTATTTATCTAGAGATCTTTGCATCTATAATGAATTTGTTGCTATAAAGTTTAGTATTGCATATCTAAAATTACAGAAATAAGGGGTTTATTTTTTAAAACTCAGAAGAGATTGTTGAGAAATTATGTGGAGGATTTCACACTTGAAACATTTGTGTCAAAATATCTTTAACCACTTGGCCTAAGATTAAAAATATCAAGACACATTTTGATCCATATAAAATGCACGCTTTAAAAAGGGTGCTTAATTTAAAAAACGCTTATATCTGCATTTTTAAAAGAAACTTCTCTCTTACATAAATTAATGTAAGACATATACATTTTATGATTACACTATGAATTCATCCTCTTTCTTTATGCTATTATTTATTTGCTCAGCAGTAATATACACAATTATGGTCAATGAACACTTATTACCTGAAGTAAAAATTACTAACACTCTCATCGTACTTTTTAAAATTTAGAAATGCCATCCAATTTACAAGCTTGATGGAACAGAAAGATGGATATGTATTTCTGCCATAAATTAAAGCAGCACGTATTCCTGTAGGTGCTATTTTGCAAACCTAATAGTCATGGTGAGAACACAGCAGAAAAAGTGATAGTATTTGTTAGCCACCCAAAATCCCTATAGATTTTGTAATTTGTTTCCCACTGAAGGATAAGGGATTCCCTTTTCCATAGCATTTCTGAGAGGTAACATGGATAAGAAATGCAGATTACAGTAGTGCATATTACCATTGCAGCTGAGACTGGCTTGAACATTGGTTGCCTTGGGCACTAAGACCAGTTTGGTTTCTGACTGCACCAGTTCCCAGCAGCAGCTCCTGCTCTGTAACCATCTCTCAGTTGTGCCAATGCAGTTGATTGTGGAGTATAAGGCAAATTTCCCTTTTTTCTTTTTTTTGAAAGTGGATGTATTAAGCCAATAACACCACTAAAGTTAATGTATGATCAAACTGTGGTCTCATTTGCTGCAAAAATATAACCTACATACAAATTAAGTCTGCTGAGGCTCTAGCAATTCTGAAAATAATTAAATTCTGAAATGACAGATCTAGGAAAGATGACTCTGTCAGGGAGACTTGAAGGGGTAATAACTTAGAAAAAGTAGTCTTCCTCCTTATTACCATTTTTTTTTCTCAAGTAAGCATCCTCCTTTCAGTCTTTCAAGGTCTAGGGAAGAGTGACCACTTTAGCCTGATTTTCTGGACTCATCATCGTGTTACCTGAATAATCATGCAAATTGAGATTAGAAGCATCATCCCTGTTGGAGGGTGAATTGCATTACTGAAGTGCCCTGTAGGAAAGTATGTCATGAGATTCAGGTAGCAATGGAAGAAAAATACAACAAATGAAATTGTAAGAGGATGGCAATATAAAATTAGAAATCATTACAGCAATAGTGAGTAATGAGGGCTAAGAGATGAAAAATATGGAATTGCAGCAACCTATTTCTGAATTTGAGAGGCCTAGTCAGTTATTGATCAAAACTAGAAATAGCCATTTCTTTTAGATCTGTAGTTAAAAAAAGAAGCCTGCTTGTCAAAACTTAGCTATGTTTTAATGCAATATTTACCTTGCAAATGTGTAAGATCTAATTGGATTGATTGGATGTTGCATTATGATAGATGCTAGGTGCAAATGATGAGTAAAATGTTGGAAGGTGATGATTACATTTTTACACCTTTCAGGTATTTCTATTGGGTACAAATATATAGGTTAAAGTAAATATAGGGAATATGTGCAGAACACAATCCATGTTAAGGATTTCATCTGTAAGGCAAGATTTGAGAAAGGCTTCAGCCTTTATAAGTTTGTCCTTGGAATAGCTATGGCAGATACAATTATGTAATAAAAAACTATGAGGCTGTGTGCCCTATCTATATAGCTAGAAATCTAGATAAACTACTTACCAGTATAAATTCTGTGTATGGCAATTCCATTAACTAATACTATAAACATTGCAACTGTAAAACCTTGTGAAGATTTAGGACTAAGTCATGCTTCTTATTGATATTAATAGTTTCAACAGTTTATATTAAGCACAGGAGAGCAATATGGAATTAAATTAAGACATTCATTTAAATATTTGGAGGATTACAGTCCTTGAAGAAGCTCTTAAAAATATAACTAAAACTTAGCTGGGTAAGAGCTAAGGTGGCATTGGGTAAAAGCATGCTGTGTTAAAGGAAAAGTTAATAATTCTATAGATCACTAGTAGAAGTATTAAATTATATGCTTCACAGTCACCATTTTTTTATTTCCCCCTGAATTTTACCTTCTCATTGACTTTTCCTTTTCAGGGACACATCATATAGACTTTCTAGAATGTGCCCAATTTTAGTAAATTTCAGCCTAAAAATGACTTTTACAGAAAAAGCTGTGATTGTGAAGAGCAGAAAAATTTAATGAAAAATGAGGAGTTAAACACTAATTACAGTTTGTATTTTTAACATTCATTTTGGCAGTTCTCACTATCTTTTATTGTACAGTGTCTGAGGTCAATTAGGATTCAGTTGATCTTGGAGTCAGTTGACAATGCTGTTTATAATTAGATAGAGGAAAGGGAAAAGGTTGATGTTTTCTCTCTCTCTTCCTCATTAGGGCTGGCTGACTGAGCCAATTTTATTGCTATCTTAAAGGCAGTTAAAAAGGTCATGTGACTGTTTCCTAAATGAATTGTTTTGCAAAATACTGTTGTCTTTGTAAGGATACTCCATCGTTAGGATGGATAAATGGTTGTTATTAAAGTTTTTAAGTATGCAATTTATCACTCTGATGGACAAAGAAAAGCATGTGAATTATTTTCCTTTTCACGCTGTAATCTAGAAACTTGAATCCTTTGAAGGATTCAAATTTTAAACCACTATTGTGCAGTTTTGCAGAACCTGAACTAAAGGGATCACAGAATCAACCTCAAATTTAGTCTCAAATGGTAATGTTTAAGAGCTATTAAACAGCACTTCCTATGAAGCAGTACAATTGATATGAATATTTTAATGCCAGACCTTTAAATATTTGCGTTTTTGCTGCTTGATGGTTTGTTTAATAAACATTCATGGTAGCATGAAAGTATTGAATATACTTTACAACATTCTAAGGAAAAGCAATTAGTAGTAGAATTGATGTACATTTTAACAGCCTTGAAACTAATTTTTAAAATTGGCTGTGCCTACTGCAGTTATATAATGTAAGTAATCTTAATTCATTAATGTCTTTGTTATTTTAGACATATTTCTTCTGCTAATACTGCAATATTTGTTTCATGTTTAGTGCAGCACTGACTCCGCTAATATTAAATTAAAGGTGAAATGGATATTACTTTTCAGAAAATTTAGTACAGTGATTTATTAATGTTTTTACTTTAGTAGTTTTTTTTTGATATTAAGTAATGAATACATATTTGTAGAATGGAATGTGAATTTTAAGATACATTATAATCATACTAATAGAAGATAAAAGATAGCAACCCTCTAGTTCAATTACTTGAAATGAATGTAAACTGACATTTGAGAGTTGGTTGAAAAAAAGGAAAAAAGCAACAAAAGATAAAAGAAAGAAGAAACTGTAAATGAAACATGAGAGGGAAAGTCCCAACAGTTCTAATTAAAGATATTTCAACGTTAGAACTGCAGCATCCACCCACATGTCATTCTTGCATGACATGTAACAGAAGATCACCAGTTCTGTCTTGCTTGTACAAAATATTTTTTCCTGTAATTGTTTATCAATAACAGCAAAAGTGAGAGTTTTTGCATAATCGGATTCATAAATCGTACAGAAAAGCAGTAATTATAGTAAATCTGCCTGTAACCAAAAAGTGATTGTTAAAGTAACTTTCAAGAAATGCTGCCAGCCATGTATTAGCCAGTATTTTGCTGCCTGCACTGGTTTCTTTCATCAAGTAGGAGATAAAGGAGCAGCCTGGAGAAGGTGACTAGCTCATTGCATATGTAAAAAAAGTAAAATGCATGTTTCCTTTATTTCACTCGGAGGACAGAAGTGAAAACAAAAAGCCAAGCATATTCATGACAGTGGCAGATGGTGCCAACCTTGCACAGCTATTTTCTTTGATTATTGGCTACTTATACTTTTAAAAATGAGAGATAAAGCCAGAAAGCTGTGGTTCTAGAAAAAGATAATGAAATCACACTGACACAGGTCATTGTCTTGAATATAATCCAAATTTGGTTTAGATTTCTATAGAATTTTCCCAGATTTCTCCTTCTACTTTGCCTAAAATGAATACAGATCTCATTAATATTCACACAATATTGGACAGAGTTTGTGATTAGGTGGAATAAATTTGCCTGCAGCATTTTAGAAAATATTTAATTATTATAGTCTTCAAGAACTGCCTTTTTCTGTTCAAAGAATAATGTTAACTCACAATAGTCAGTATTTTATTAGTTTAATCACTGTCAAACAGTGAGGGTGGATTTTGAATTATGAATATCCAGTTCTGAAAAACACATTTACTCTGCCGAATCATATGAAACAACTTTGAAAAAAATTAATGCTGAATTCAGAATAAGGCATATTTCAAAGTGTCTCAGTAAACATCAGGAGGTTTCTGAGTACTTTTATTTCTTTTTTTACTGCTCAGAAGATTCTGTGTATTATGGTCACAGTTAGATGCATGTTTAATGAAAATAAAAGCTACTGCCAAGTTACAATGAAAGAGCAAGGAAATTGTACCAAGGGCCCATTTATGGTTATTGATTCTAAGACCCTTTCTAGCAA
The DNA here is from genome assembly GCF_015832195.1 of Motacilla alba alba. Classification (NCBI taxonomy): domain Eukaryota; kingdom Metazoa; phylum Chordata; class Aves; order Passeriformes; family Motacillidae; genus Motacilla; species Motacilla alba. The sequence continues at coordinate 16,675,072 of NC_052022.1, read as the reverse complement.
GAAGATCCAAGGGGAAATGAACATCTTTTCCACCATGGGAATGAATCACACTACTTTTACAAAGAATCGAGAGAATGAATAGGAGAATTTAGGGCCTAAACATTGAGACCAAATGAGCTTTTTCCTACATAGAAATGTGACCAGTCATGCTACTTTTAAAGACTAGATTTCCTCTGCCACCAGTAGAAGAAAAGTCAAGCAAATATAAATGGATGCTGAGCTCAGAGGGAGCCCCCACTAACAAAGAAAGCATCACTGTTGTTTCCAGAGTAGAGGGAACATAATATATAAATTAGGTTAGTCTAGTTTTGAGGGCTGAAGAGATTTTTATTGCCATGTAAAGCCACTTGGATTTGTAATTCTTGTGTCTGGAGCAGTGCTTTACTGCTTACCACCATAGGTCTGTATGCTCATGCTTTGTAACTGTGTTACAAAGGAGACTCTGTGAAGAGAAACATCCGGTCACAGAACCTGTGTCCTTTAATATTTGTTTCAAATAACTATTGCAAAATTGGAAAATCTGTGAGATGTTTGTGTTTTAGTCTTAACCAGTTGCTGGTTTTGCTCATATGAGTGAAACATATGGGGTCTTGTAAGTGATATGGTTTCTTGATAAGTGATGAGCTTATACCATGCCTTGCATCATCTTCTAAAAAAATCTCTGTTGTAACAATTCTAGCCTTAATAATTCCAATTTACTTCTTATTTTAAGAAATACAGCAATGAACTTTTAACATTTGACAAAGATCTTTGTGCTACTCCCCTTCCTCAAAGTTTCTTTGGAATACTTCTAATAGATCTTCAGCATACCAAAAAAAAGTAATCAGGGATTCAGTTTCATATTCTGGGAAAGTGCTGTGCTCTAACTTAGTGTTGTCCCTTTTTCCTCAACTGTTAGCACTCTCAGGGGCAGTGGCACCTTCCTGAAGCAGGAATATATAGGGGAAAATTTTGTTCAAGTTGCCCTTGCTATCCTACTACAGCAGCCTTGTCTGTAGGTGCTTGCTGGTCTTTGATGGCACAGCAGAGAGAGTGGGTATGAATCCTCTGTGCTTTGCAGTCATAGATGTAGCAAAAGAACATGGGTAAATGTAGTAAAAGAACATGGGTAGTGCTGATTCCTGGACAATCAGAGAAGATTAGCAGTACCTGTTCACTGTGGGATTTTGTTGTTTACCATCACTGTAGTCTACTTTAGGCAATGCTATTGAAATTTTTTATCCTGCATAAAAAAAATATATGTACATGTGCAAAGGTAGAGTACAGCAGAATTGCCAGAAAACCTTGACATCAAATCTACCAGTCTTCCCATCCCAAACCTATACAACATGTGCTTGGCTGAGGTGGAAAAGGCAAGATAAGTGACTGTCCAGACATGGAAACAAAAGTATAGGTTTTAAAAACAAGCACACAGGTAAATCTTTAAACTGTCAGGCACATGGTGCATTTTTCTGCAGATTCTCTAAGTTAGTGATTTCATTCCTGATTGTTTTGGTTTATTTGCTTGGTTATATAATTTTTTAATTTTGATCTTGTCCATCTCTTTTCATATGTGATTGTACAAAGTCCAGCAAAGTGAGATGAAGGAAGCTTTTAGAATATTATTTATATATATAGGGTTTAGCCTGGATTATAATACCTTCTTTCTGAGCAAAATTATCATAACTGTCCTTCAGCTAATACATTTAAAAAGGATGAAATATCCACAGAGCTACTTAAAACTGAAAATCTGAAATATCATAGCACAAGATACATTTTAATATAATAATTGTTAAATTTTACAGAAGACTTCCAGAGAATACATTCTGGAATTGAAGGCATTACTTTTGAGATCTGCTGATGAAAAAATATGTAGATTTAGGATCATTTGTATTGAAGAGGGTGAGATAGAAAGCATGATGTTCCACAATCCCTAAATAGTGAGGAGGTGAAAATAGATATATTCACTGAATATATACATATGTGTCTGAATATATATACTCTATATATAGAGTATATTCAGTGAATACATTATATATTCACTATCTAAAGTAATTGAAGAACAATTACATTATATTAGACAGCACATGATGAAGCACATTTGCTGCACCTGAAATTATATTTTTGAGGCACACAAGTTCTTGCTAACTTGCATAAGTAAAAAAATTGCAAACTTTGACTCTGAATTTTCTGACCTCTGGTTAATGTCAACTTTATGGTAATTAGCAGTGTCTCTGGATAGCAAACATATGCAGTCTTATTTCCTTGAATAACACTAGGTATGAGTACACATACTGGATGTTGGGTAAACAGTCCACAGTCCATAACACAGATAATGTCCATAATATGATGGATAAAATTAATAAGCCTCAACTGAAGAGCCATTTTTTTTTTCTTTTCAAACAATATAGTGGATCTAGGCAAAAAATAAAAATTAACAGAAGTTTTTATGTGTTAAAACCAGAGCCAGTTGGCTGCCTTAGTTAGGGTGACAAAATGCCAGCAAACCCAAAATCTTCACTTGCTTTGAAGACCTCATGCTGAATGAGAAGCTGTTGTTGAGATACAGATACTCTTTGCAAGTATATTCATTTTCTTCTTTCTGGACTCACAAGAGAACAGAAAATTTAAGCAATAAATTATGCCTGTCCCTTTGAGATCAGAAAAGCTCAGAATGTGCACACTTTGAAGAACTGAAGTTGATCAAAATGAAGCATCCAGGCTCTGAAACTGTAGACATTTGACTCTGTGAAATACTGACTTCACTGAAAACTACACTAGATATTTCCTACTGCAGAAAGTATGAAATTTCTTTATAGTGAGCTCTCTGCTACTCAGGAGGATGCTCTGCAAAGTGGTTGATGAGGCTGTCGCTTGTAGCCCTTGATGGGTAGCTAATGTAAAACTCACCAAGTATTTCTCAACATGCCCTCCAAGCCATTTTTGGAATATGGATGTTCAGAAGCTCAAATTTAGCCAGCACAGGAAAAGATTTGTTTATTATGCACAACTGTGCCCTGGGTCAGGATAAAAGGAATAAGTGATTGTTCTTGGTAACTTGGCATGTAAAAGTATTGCCAAAATTATATATTTTTGCCTGTATGTGTTAACTATAGTTATCTCTGTAAATAGAGCTGTACTTTTTCTGCAACGGGAATTTATTCTAATACTTTTATACTTTTCTTTCCTTAGTGGTATAATAACTACTGTGCCATATATATAGAAATTACTCCCAAGAATGTAACAAGCAGGATTCACACATTTAAATGATTTTTTTTAAAAGCTGAACTGTTTCCAAATTCTTCTATCCAAGCATCACTTAAGAAACTGTTTGTTCAGTTCAGTTTCATCTCTGCAGCTGCCAAACCACTTCAGTTCTGCCAGCTCTGCTCTCTGATTGCAAAATAAAGGGTGGTCACTTCACAGTGTATGCAGGAAATATTGTAATTTTGTGAAAATTATGACATTTAAGAAAATTCTTTTTTCAATAGTAAATTGTTAGGCTATCCTGCTACTTGCCTATTTAGCAAAACAAAAAAAAATCTTTTACATTCACTTCTCCATACTTCCCTATAACATTAGTGAAAATAGTGTACTGGGTTTACATTTTCTAAGACTGAACTTTGCTGCAGCTTACATTCAAAAATATTTTGTAGTATAATAGCCTGTCAAAACAAATCTGTTTTCCTCATTTTTTGTGTGTGCAGAAGGGTCCTTTTTGTCAATCTCTGAAGATAACAATAGGACAGTAGTAACTGCACAAATTAGCAAAGATTTCTTCTTCTCATTTTGTTTCTTTTTTTTTCTCCTTAAAATTGGAGGATGTGTGAAAAAAATGCATCAAGTAACCCGTTATTGTATGAAAAGTGCTGCTACATAAATGCATTACCTATTTTCATAGCTCATGTCTGAAGATCGAAGTTCCCTGTGTCCATACAGCGAACGGAAACACAAAGACATAGAACACAGGAACCTACAACCTGTTTTGTTGAGAGGGAATGCAGATAATCACCTGGCTATAATATTTTGACACATACATATTTTAAATTTTCAGAAAAGTAATCTCAATAGCTTGCTAGTCTCTAAATAAAGGGTCTCCACTTAAAGTAAAATGTTTAAATACATAATATTAATTTTAATCTGAAACATAATTTAAAAGAAAACAGAGGAGGAAAAAAAAGTAAGCTGCTTACAGATAATTTGCTTAAGTTCCAAGAATTTTTCTTCTTAGAAAAATTATTTCCCTTAGCTGAAGAAAAAATTAAAGTATACTTTGAAATAAAGAAAGAATAGAATATTTAGATTTGGTTTTTTTTACACTCTTTCCTTTCTCTTGGTAAAAAAATATTTGGGTTTAAATTGTGATAGAGAAAACCTGTTAGAAATAAAAAAATACAAAGACATGAACCTCTGAAATATAGAAGCAAAAAGGAAGGAACTTACTGTGTTTCTTTTTAATGGAACAAATGTAAAAGTGAGAACAGAATTGAGATTTTTCCTGTGAGTAGCATTTTATCTTATTCAGAGTATTGTTTCTATGAGATTGTGTTCTGTGTTTTTCCCATGCTGACCTGTATATTGCTTGGTGAGAAAGCTCTGCTCAGAGTGATTCACTGTGGGGTGAGAAATCACTTTGAGGGCTGCTTTTTGTTCACCTTGCATTATCACTGTGAAGTGCTAACACTAGCTGTAAGGCAATAACAATCATAACAGTAGTGTGTTGCACCCACTTTCTACCTAGTAAGTATTGTAATTTACATTAATTCTGAATTAGATCTAATGGAAATAAAATTCTAGAAATAGGGATTGCACATTTTCCTGAGAATATTTTTGAGAGGTACAGGCAATTTATTTTTCTTCCTATAAGCCTCATAACTAATACTTGATATATTTGTGGATACTGAGAATCAGAAAAAATTCTACCATGCCTCTTAGATGGGATATTATGTAAACATTAGCATTTGTTTGTCAAATAGTATTTTTGCATGTACTTGTGCAGACCCACTGAACTGAATATATGCACAGAGATATGTCCTCTAGCAAATTGTTAACCCAGAGGAATATATCCTTTGCATCACAGCTTCATGCCAATCGCCACTTCAGTAAACACTGCCACATCATGATGACTGTTCTCCAGGAATTAGCAATGAGTTTGTTTATAATCAAGTTTATCAATATTTATAAAGTACTGTACTTAAGGGGATAATATATTGATAAAATACAGTTCTGAAATGCATTACATTTCCACATTATATTTAATGGCTAAAAATACATGTAGTGGGTGTGGAGTAATAGGGGCCATACCCCGCCCCCACAAACAGTTTCTTTATCACCCCATCTGCTACCCCAAATGCTAACGCTCAGGAACACCACTGCTTTGCAGCATGTTTTATTATTCAAGCCTTAGTGGGAGGAGAGCTGCAGAGAGAAAGTGTTAACTGCAGAGAAAGGGAGGGTCAAAGCAAGACCCAGAATAAGCTATATTGCTCCACTAATGCCAGGACAGTGGCACAAACTTCCGCTGGACCTGAACTGGCTACTAAGGACTATTCGATTAGATAAAAACCTGCTAGAAAAAAAGGAACAGTGAGAAGGAGGTCTGAACACATTTGTGAAAGAATTAATAAAGAGGCTAAAGGTATTTACGTAGGCAGGGAACATATGGAAGAGGAACAAGGCAGACTTTGAAAATAAATTATTTAGCTTCATTAAAAAAAAATACCCAAATCAAAAAAAAACCCAAAAAACCAAACCAAACCAAACCAAACAAAACAAAACAACCACAAAAAACAGAACAAAGCAAGGCTAGAAAAAGAAATAGAGACTTTACACTGTTTTTGTACTGCCTTTCTATCTTTCCAAAAGAAGGCAGGAGGTTGAGGCCTGATCAGAAAGAAGTCAAGCAAATATTCCTTTTGCTTTGGATCGGGTACTTTGGAAAGAAAGAAATGCTGCTAAATAAATATCAAATCCTGATGAGTGTTAATGGGGTTTAAGAGACAAAGCGTCCAGTTTGAAGCACTTATTGGCGATGTCTACACTATCACCACTTGCCAAAAACATTTCCATCATTATGCAATGGTTGAGATTTATAGCTGACTTCCAGCATTTAAATCTAACCCAGCTCAGAGCAGGTGAGAAGCTAGCTGAATGCAGCTCATTGAGATGATTTTGGGGATGACAGGATTGTTCATAAATGTAAATTAAATTGGATAAGCAATTTCATTTAAAAAAAAACAGTGGGAGAAAAGACAAAGGAAAGGGAAAGCACTGAGTGGGGTTTTTAATATACTCAAAATTTTAAAATTGATTTTTTATCTTAGTGTTTTCCCTTAAAAATTGGTCCATTTTTTATTTAAAAAATAATTTAAATGGAAGAATGCTGAAGTGTTTTGGTTTAGGACAATTGAAATTGTTTACGACAACACAAAATTAATTATGTCTCTTGTTATGTGATTCATGTGACAATCTGTAAATTCCATTTATACAGCTCTTAACTAGGTAATACACTTCTAACCAAAATGACTAGCTGTATTCTGGGTCTCATTGGCATCTCTCTATTGGAATGTGAAGCTGACCATATGAATCATGGTTTGTTTTTTTTTTAATTCCATTGATTTACAATGATTACATAAATATCATCGTAGAATTTAGTCAGAATAAACAAGGATAAACAAGGTACAGTTTGCATATTCCCAGTTGCAAGCCTGACAGCATTCCCTTAACAGACACTCTATATTTTGACTGCTGGTTTGCCATGGTAAGTTTGTTATTTGCCACGGTAAATTTATTTATTTTGGTTTTTATTTCCCTTTGTTGTTGTTGGTTTGTTTATTTGTTTGTTTAGTTGACTGATTCATTTTGGATTTTTTTTTTTTGTTGGTTTCTCCTGGTTTTAGACATTATATAATTGACACAGTCAGTAGACTGACCTTTGTGCTAAAATGTAGAGCATATACCGTATGTCTATGCTCTACATTTTAGTATAGCCAAAGGTCTGTAGATTCACAGAAAGAAAACTATTTCCTAGTGATTGTTCATCAGTTTGGGATGGTGAGGAATGAAAGTATCATACTGGAAGATGTATTTTCTTCTATGTAGTTCTGCTCCTGTAAAAGTGCTGGAGTGTCAGTCCCAGATGATGAAGAGTCAAGGTAATGGTCTATTTCTACTGCACTCAAAGAGAACTCAAGTAAAATAGATGACTTACATGTAGAAAACCCACAATTCAGTATTAGAAAATATGGAAGGTTGTGTCTTGGTATTCAACTGAATAGTGTCCTCTTAATTTATATATGCCTCCGAGCATTTCAAATTTTCTGGCACTGGGTAATCTAAACCTAATAATCAAGTCAGTTTTAACATTTCCAAGCCAAAAGATTCCATGCAGTATATTCAGCAGTGATCCTTTATGAGGTACTATAAAAAACCAAATTCTGCTTTATCTATGTGGTCTTTCCCCAGGAAAATTTATGCTCTCTTGCTGGTTGAAATGTGTTAGCTGACACTCTTCTTCACCAGAAAAGGCTTGGACTGACTCATGATCAAGGATGGGATATCTTATATTGGAATGGCTGCAGTAGCTCTCTACCCACACTGCAGGAACAGTTCAGACTCTGATGTAACAGCTACAGAATTGCAAATAAGAGCTTGGCATTTGTGTAATAAACTTTAGCAGTTCAACTACTGCTTTGCGAGAAGTGGAGCCAGCTCTGTAGTCAGAGTAGGAATCTCTAAGAGAAGCAAGAAGAGGGGTGCGAAACACTGAAACTGCCTCAACTTAAACCATCCTCACTTGAAAATCAGATCCCTATGGTGCCTTGACTGTTGTGATGTGTATCCAGCAGGACACTTTGGAATGAAAGATAATGCAGTATGACATATATTCTATTATTGCTTGGATTAATTGGGGGTGGTAGGAACAACTACTTAGCTTCATGCAGCAATATTGCATATGGCTAGTCTGAGATTCCAAGTCCAATGGAAAATAAGTTTGGCACTATAGGGAAAGAGTTCTTGTAGTTACAAAATTAAGGCGAATAGTAGCATGTTGTCTCAGAGAGCCCTGGTATGATTTTACAGAAAAAGGAATGAATAGTAAGGGACACAGTTTTAAGTATGGCGCAAATACAGTTTTTCAAAATGTCAGAATCATGCAGCAAAGACCTGAATAATGGCAGACAATGACTAGAAAGAAGAAAAGCCTCCCTGGTTACCTGGAATACTTAAGCATAACATTCCTAGCTCAGTAGGGAAGGACTGAGGCTCAACAAATTGTCTGCTGTCTAATTGTCTCTTGGCTCAGCTTGGAAAATGCAAATAGAACTAGACTGCAAAAATTGGTTCAAAAAGCCCTAACAGGATATCAAGCATTAAGCAGTATACAGCAGATGGTAAAAGATTTTTAAAAAGCAGTCTTCTTTAAGTTCACAATAATCTAGGGAGTTAGAAAATGGCAGGTGGAGCAGGAACTATAACAGGTTATGAATTGTCAATAATTTCCTTTTCAGTGGCAAGGAAACTGCTCTTGAAATCACCAAAAGGTTATAGAGATACACTGTAACTGGATGGTAAATACCTCAAGTGACAACTGGCACAAAGATGTAACAACTAGAAGAAATACAGAGTTACAAAGTAATATTCTGAATTAATATTTATAAGCTATTTTGGAATTATTTCTGGTCAGTCCCAAAAATCTTAGATATAGACGCACTTAAAGAATGCACAAAAGAAACACAGGCTATAAATCAAGACAATTAAGCAGCTAGATACTCAGCATTTAATTACAGAGCATCAAGATCACCAGTGTCCTTCATTATTGTACAAAGGACAAAAAACTATGCCTCAAGATACTTGTAGTTTGTAATTAAAATAGATGCTGCAGCATGGAAATAAACAGTGTAGTGATAGGAGGCTGCATTTGAAGAGTGCATAGTGATGCAGAGGGCACAATGTGTACACAAACAGTTCTGTGTTTTTATCTGCACTGGATGAATATTTTATTTACCTCTTCTGACTCCTTCACTCTCCAATAGAATACTAAGAAAAGTAGAGGCATGACTCTCACTGGCATGAGAATAATAGGTGTAAAAATAAAAAATTCCTGATATCAAATTATAACAACTTTTAAAACATTTTCCTGCCCCCTCCCTTATCCTCTCATTGTGATAGGCAACAGTCTACATCCCCTGTACTTCAAGTCAGGTGTCCTGTCTTTAGTAGAATTGACATACTGACAGCAGAACTTGAAAAAAGAAAAGAAAAAAAGAAAGTGAAATTACTGTTGTCAAACTGATAAAAAACAAGTGCAGGATATTGTACAGTTCCAAGGAAATGTAGAAGAAAATTAGAATGCAGTTATCTCAGGTAGTCTGCATTTAGATAGCCCGAAAGAGTGGTAACAAAGACAGATGCAGATTTTTTTCTCAGCAGTAACTGCAAAATATAATTATGACCACTTTAATACTAATAGTGTTAACTGTTCCATTCCTGAATCATTTACCTGATACAATACATTACAGCACTGCTTCATTACTGTTGAACTTCCTTGGTATGTGCTAATATTTCATTCCTCTTAAATGATGACTTACAAAAATACTGCAGGAGCCCACAGAATGTCCAAAAGCAGAAAGGCACAAGGAACAACCTCAGAATCAAACAAAAATTTGCTTTTTTCAGATGTAATTTCTGGACTTTTAAACAGCTCATTAATCTCTGATATCTGCTTATCATTATATTGTTTTTCCACTGCAACAGAAGTCTGATATCTACAGACTTGCCTTCCCCACTCAGAAATTCTTATAAGGAATTGTTTAAATATTGATGGCAAAGTCTACCAGTTAGATTTCAATTTGGGATGTTAAAAAAAAGCCAAGCAAACCTGAACTGCTGATAAGGAAAAATTTCACTGAACTCCAGCCTAGAGGGGCAAGCCTGTGAAGAGACCACAGACACAGAAAGCCAAGACTCTCAGAGAGCTGTTATCTTTCCAGAATGGGTGTGTCTGGAACAATGAGAGTTATGTAGTAATAGATAAAAACTAAATTCCCTCACCTCATCTCCTAAAATCATAACAGAATGTGTCAAAAGCATTAAAGTTTTCATGAGCAGTTAACTCACATACAGGAGATAGCTTATTCTTTCTCTTTATTTTACAGGAAGCTGTTTACCTGTCTATCTTAGCAGGTGTCAGAGCCCAAAGATATAGGTGGTTTTTCAACCTCCATGTGAAATAACTGATAATTTGGGCAAAATTATTTTAAGTCAAAAGAACCTGTAGTGCAGCAACCTCAATGTGGCACATAAAAAGGAAAAGCAGAAGTTATTTGGAGCATTGGAAGAAATCCTACTTGTGTTTTCTTGCTGATAACTCACAGAGAAAAAGATGTTTCTCTTTAGTAAGCAAAGTCTCTCCTGCCCAAGGGACTTGGCAGGGAATAGGTGACAGGCCATGTCAGAGAAGAGAACATTTTAGGTAATTCCTTTTTATACCAGTAATTTTCTGTCCTTTCCACAACATGGTGACATTCTTAAAGATCACATGGTGGGCTCACTTAAAGCCCACTTTTGTATATGGCTGTGTATACGTGTATAGATGTCTATATATGTGTATTTATACACACACATGTAAGTATGTGCAAATGTGTATTTGTTAGAGATGCCTTGACTCCCCAAAAATTGCAGAAGAAAACCAAGGTGCTTGAATATAGTGGGTGGAAAGTGGCTTAGAAATAGGACAGTTTACCAAATTATGGTGGTCCCATCCCACAGAATGTTGTCCTTTCTTTGCAAGCTGTATAAATTCAGCCTTCAGCTACATTTTCAACTTCAATTCCTTGTCACATTTCTCGTTTCTGTCTCTCTGCTCAGCCAATGACAGCAGTGCCAATCCTCCAGTTGTTAAATCTATCTGAAAGCTTCCCCCCTCCTACTTCATATCACCCTCAAAGTGATTTTTGCAGTCTCTCCTCCAGAAAGAGTGAATTTGAACACAAAGACAGAATATTTGAGCCAACGAGAGAAGTAAAAAGAGAATCCTTGAAGTCTTTTCTTTAACTCATGTTATCCTATGCACATTACAGGAAGGAGAATGTCCCTTTAAATAGTTTGGGAGCCCTCTAGTGATTCTTCCTGTCTTTCACTGAAGAAATGATGAGATCCTTCCCCCTACCAGTACAGGTAGAGTGGAGAGGCCTTTCTACACAGATGATGGACCCAGTGTTTGTCATCTCGTGAAGCCACTGTTAGTTCTGGAAATCCTTAACATGGCACAGAAAACCTGAATAACATGCTTTCCTTTCTTCAGTCATCCCTCTTTGTCCATTTTATTCATAATTTAAATTCTTTTTTTTTGTAAAGTTGGAATATCTGGAAGATCAGCAACTTAAATCTTGGCAGAATTTTGCCTTGGTTTGCAAAGGACCTCCAGGGCAGAGCCCCACGTACATGTGTGCTAGTGTGTGCTGCAAAGCCTTCCTTCTGAGCTGTCAAGTATATAAGAGTGTAAATCCCGAGCCTTCAGATTGTGGTGAGAGCTAAACCTTTTGCTGTTCTGCCATTACAAACCATAAGCTCTTATAAAATATATTTTTAGGAGTCCTATTGAATCGCACAGTATGTAGCATAATGTAATCAATACAAGAAGCTGCATATAAATAATCTGTTTGGATTCTCACACATTTTAAGATGAGAGAGGGCACCATTCCCAGCAGTACTCCCCCCCTCCCTCAGAGTTCACACCTTTTATGGGGGAAAATGATTGTAAAGTATTCATTTAAGCCAATAACCAAAGCTTATGTTATTCATTTCTCAGTGATATACATAGTGCTCTTTTTGTATACTATTAACTGTGGACATATGTTTTTCATTTGACTATGTTACTTACACACACAATTCTTTTAAAAAATATGTAAAATATAACAGCTGCTGTAAAAAAATATTTTTAGATCTCTGAAGTGCCTAACGAGCTGCAGTGCACAACAAAAATGGCTTGGTCTTTATAACTTGCCCATTGTAAAATACCGTGGAAGAGTTTAGTCTGTTTGGTCATCTCCATGGAAGAGGGCAAACTGACACAGCTCTAATATGACAATGTGTTTCTCTGGGGTATATTTCTTGGCTGTAACATCAAGGTCTTGATCATTCACTGCATCAAAGCAATGATACAAACAACGGATCAGCCAACTTTTAAAACAGCAGTATAAAAGCAATTGTAAAGACACCAGCTGTATCATCTGAGCTCTGCTTTGACATTGCTGTTTTCTGACGGCATAAATATACCTATTTCCTGCCAGTGTAAGTGAGAGATTAAGGGTAAATATAGAAAACTTAAAGTTTGCTTTGGATTAGAACTTTTTTCTTTATGAATTATTGAATAAATCAAATATCCTTGGGTCTTATCCCAAAAGAGTGTGATGATTGCTAGCTTGAAAAAATATAGCAAGAGCAAACTTTGGCAAGAATGAAGCATAACATAATGTGATGTCTACAGAGATTTAGAGATGGGGAGGATTATCAGTTACAGGCAATGCTATCAATATTGGTAGAAGACATTTAAACTGTAATTCTACCTAGATTAAGGTACTTAAAAAAGATGTTTGTGGATTGAAAACAACCTGTGCCACCTCTTTCAAGGGAATAATTGCACCACTGTTTAATACATAGATGCAGATTATTCCATTGCAACACATTTGACTGCTACCATGTGAGGAATGGCAAGTATGGAAAAATGCCAAAACTGAATGTCTTCTTCCTTCTCTTCCAGTTGATAAGACAGAAGAACTAAGATGCTTTTTCTGAAATCAGTCATGTGATATATGGAGAATAGGATGAGAAAACAAAATCTTTTTTATGAAGATCCCATGATACAGTGGCAGAGAATGTAGTGGGGAGGAGTCTGCTCTCAGAAGAGCTCTGACATTCTCAGCAGGAGCTGCAGAACCATTCTGCACATTTTCTGCTGCAATCTGACAGGGGACCATGGTCATCACCTGCACCAGGCCCTGCCTTGCCCAGCTCTTCTAAAACACCTTGCATCACCCAAGTTAAATGTCTAGACAGTGTTTCTCATTTCTTTGTTTCTCCTACATTTTTGTTGCTTTAATCTTGATGTTTCCAAAGTGTTAAATCCAATGTATTCAAAGAAGTCTGGGTGTTCAAAGCTGTGTAGACAATGTCAATGAAGCACTTCCATTCTGCTTCAAAAATGTCCGTGGTTTACAAAGTTGCTGACACAAGGTTCTTGAAGCACTTACAGGAAGCTGCAGTAGGGTGTTCATCTGGCTTTCCAATGCCTTTCAAAGTGCTGGTTTTGCAGCAACACTTTTACAGCATCAATTTAAAAAAAATTGATTTTTAGCTTATTCTAAAGCTTTTGCTTAGTTTGATGTGAATGCCAAACTTTCCAAAGGTAGTTAACTAATTACTCCCACAGACTGACTCTGATGTTGCTCTATAGGTGGTGCAATAAATCACTTCTAATTTTTAGACTGGATTTATGCCTAGGGAAACGTATTGATCATATTGAGAGTATTTATTGAGAATATTTATCTGAAAGAATGGGTCTCTCTTTTTGTATTTCTAATATTGCTATTTTTGATAGAAAACTCAACTCTGAGTTTGAGTTTTCAACTCTAACAGTTTTTCAACTCTAAGAGTCTTTCGAGTTGTCCTCAAAATAAGCTCTGATACCTCTGGGGTAATAATAATGCTCTTTTGTATCTGGGAATTTATGTGCTCCATGTCTTCATAAAAGTTGTGTCTTACTTTAGCTATTTAAGCAGCATTTATTTGGTCAATAACAGTGGTGATGTAACATTTCTTGTCAAGTGTGAATCATGGTGTATAGTCATTTTTGCCATTGGGCAATCTAGTTTATTGATCAATGGAGATGTAACAGTGGTTTCACTGCCAGGTTCTCCATTATTTCATCAGGAACTACAGGTGTGCACTGTAGATAACTAACCCAAGTTTCCTTGAAAATGCTATCTTCTCATGAAAAATTTCACTTAGTGTTATTATGTTAATTTCATATCTGGAGACTGCAAAATCAGGCAGGACAGTTCTTCACATTGGCTGATCCAGTGGGTGTCAGTAAGTGTCTGTACTGCTATGTTCAAAGATTTAAGTTTAAAGGAGTGAAAATGAAGGGAATGCAGGTTCCTCAGGGAATGTCTGCACTCTGCAATTAAACACAGTACAGATATCCTTGAACTAGTGCAGAGCAGCCTACAAACTGACCAGCTGCATTAGCATGACTTTGCACTTCAGTAAAATCTTTGACTCCCAGTAGTAAGTCCTGGCTGCAGCTGTGCCATGGTGATGCAGATACATTGCTTTGCTTCCCAAGCAGGATCTGCTGTGCTCTGTTGTGTGGGAGTCACTGAACTCCAGTGTGGCTTCTAGCTGATGGAAAGTCATCTGTGATCCTGAATTTTGTGTGAGCAGATTTTGCAATTGCAACTGCTCTTGAATCTGTACCTACAGCTTTGTTGGGCTTTTTTATCATCTCAAAAGCCTGAAAGAACGGTAGATCAACTTCATTTCAACACCAAACACATATGTTCTAGCAGTGTCACTAAACCAGATTCCCTTACATGATAGAGATGAAGAAGATGAGGAAAGCTGGCCATATCTGAACTTGAGAAAAGCATAACTTCTAATGGAGATTTTAAATTTTTCAGTGATTATAAAGAAAGCCCAGGAAGGTCTGACTAGCAAGGGTAAACTTTGATTTATTATAGTTCAAATGAATGATTTTGTTACCTCTCATTTCTGTAACTTTCCTTCTTTCTTTTCTTTTCTTCTCTTCCAATGTCATAGAATCACAGACTGTTTTTATTTGGGTTAGAAGGGACCTTAAAGATGATCTCATTTCAATGTGTCTTACAAAAGAGCACATGACCTGTGCTGGATTTCCTTAGTAGGTAAATACATGAAAATTTGTGTCTCTCAGTCAGTTTTCCCCCACCTTTTAAAACCTCAGGAAGTTATAGTAATACCCAAACCCACAAGTCCACAATATTTTCACTTTTACTGTGAACTGACATACTCTAAGAAGAATAGGTGTTGTGTCAGTTTGTATGATTAATTTTTAAGTAAGGTTCTGATACATCACTGAGGTTTGGAGACTACCTTAGGGTGAGTAGTAATACATTTCAGCTCTGTGAACCAGAGTATTAGACCTGTAGAAAGTGATCAGCTCTGTGTATTTTAACATGCAAAGCCACAAATTGTTTGCTGCTCATTTTCTTACCTAAGCTATTGCAGTTGTGATCCACTGAGAATATCCTGTCTGGAAATTTTCTTAATGGGGTTGGTGGCTGGTAGGGTACTTTACGTCTCCAACATTTGATTTCTTCACATGTTGCTTGAGTTATGACTATGTGCATTTGGTTGCCTGTGTATTGAAATGGGTTTTTTTTATCCCCTCACATCTTTACATCACTGATGTGCAAGATTGAGCAGTGAAAGTAGACTATTGTGTGGGACTTTGCATTTGATGTGCCAGTTATTTAATAGATTATTCTTAAGACTACTGAGGGCACTTAGAGATTTAGGCAAGCACACAGTAGCAAGTTCTCATTTTTAAAGTTTGCTCTTATTTATACTGACTGTCATGAATACCTGAGAATTGTTAAAGCACAGCATAAGCCAATATTTTTTTGGTTCCATCTCCTGCTGGTGGTGAAAAATACACATGCATTTTGTGTGCATGTATAACCTCACTCCAAAGGCTGCTTTTAGAGCTTTTGCCCTGTTAAAATGTTACAACACATTTTTTACAGAAAAATCAGGCCTATTTTGAACAACTCCTTGTAAAATACTAGTTCATTTGTACTAGATCACTCATTAAAGTTTGAATGATGAATTTTCATTCCTGCACCATTTTCTCCATATATTGATGCAATGTAATTGGTGTGAAAGTTCAGCCAGTGAAACCCAAAACTTGCAAGATTTCAAGTCTGCATTAAAAAGCAGAATTTAAACAATTTTAGCTGCCAGACATGTCTGATTGCTATAATTCAACTATTATACCTCTCTCATAAATATATAGATTTTCACATTTTTCAATAAGTGAATGAAAATACCTTTTGGGGAATAAAGTGATATGTTTTAAAGGCATTTGTTTACTTTTTCTGTAAGCTCCTGAGATGGCTAACATACTAGTTGTTAATCACACCATCTGTTCGAGCACTGTTTGACTAAATGAATCAATTCATACTTTTTCTTCTTAAAGCAGTTTTTTACAGAACAATATGTTTGTGTCTATTACTCCATCATTTGGCAATGTGATATGAGATATTTTAATTTTCCTATTTATTGTGCAAGGATTTTCAATCTCCAAATATTTTTTTAAAATATGCATACAGCACAGAAAAGCTGTGTCTATTGATTTCTGTAGCATTGCAAACAGTGGAAAAATCTGTTCCATTCTGCTGTCAAATTTCAACCATCTGATTATATTTAAATGAGTTATTTCAACATGTTTCATTTAAATGACCGTCGCTCCAGCGATTCCTCCTGCATACCGAAGATGGCAGTGATGCACAACCTACCCACCCTGGAGGAGCTCACTTACATTCTGGGAACTGGTTCTAGGAGTCAGAAATTAAGGGGGAAATATTCTGCAAACAGGAATGGAAACCTTTTGTGGTCTTCCTGTGTCTCAGTTGTCTCTGATCAACTTCCATTCACAGCATTCCAATCGAGATTCCAGCTGAATATGGAAACTGGAGCTTGAAGTAAATATAAACCCAAGCTTAGAAAGACTGTAACCAAGCTGTTTTAAAATCTGTGTTTATATGCACTTTCTAGTTCCAGCTGAAAGAAAAAATCATCAGTTTCTGTGCATCATATCTTGGTCATTCCTGAAATGTCATATGACAGGCTTTAAGTTTTGAGTGACTGTGAGTCATTTCTAACTCCTCTGAACCTTTGCACAAATATGCTGGGATGCATTCCTGGTTCTAGTTTACCTTAAACTAATGTTTTGTAGATTCAGAGGAGGAATGCTGGGCTGAGCACCAGGGGGACTGTGACAATTAATAAAATAGTTTCTGAAAAAAAATAATGTCTGTAGCCACACAGGTAGTACAAATAAAATGAAAATAAGTAACAAAGTACCTTAAGTATCATATAACAAATAATCCTGAAGCAAAAATGACTGAATGGCTTCCTAATATCATGTACTCAACATACCTTTATACTGCAATGGAATCAGAGTGAACAAAGGTTCCTAAAATCTGTGTGATAGTTACATAGTCGCTCAAGAAAACAGTAAGTCATTTTCCTCACTGTTGTGATGCCAGTGTCCAGAGAGTTTGCTTTTCAGGAACAGTAACTGTGTTCTCAGTTAATATATAGTTAGTAACTATATATTAAGGATAAAAATTGCTCAAAATTTTTTTCTCATTCATATTCTGTTTTCCAACCTAAGCCTTATTTGTGTAAATTCATGTATAGTTTGTTTGCCAGGCCAGACTAGTTTCTTAAAGATTGCATGCTAGAATAGAAAAGCATTTATTAAGTAATGAAGAATGATGCCAAGATGGTCTTAATAGAGTCTTGATCCTCCCTTCATTTGTCTGGTTTTCTTTATTGAGCATTTGGTGTGGTTTTTTTGTCAATAACAGAAAAAGAAAGTAAAAGGGTGAACGTGTCTGTGAATGATGTATCAAAATTTATATTATAATCAGTAATTATAAAGTATAATCATATAATTGTGTTGTGCCAGTGGAACACTGCTGTCTCTCTGGATCATAAATAGAGCAGAAGTGTGTGAGTAATGCAGGCATCAAGCAGGTGAATATACTGAGAAGTAGGTTCATGGCCTTGAACTGCACTGAATGTGAACTGCAAGCCAGTGAAAGGTATGCAATAATACATGTATTGTTTTCTCAGGTGTCCTGGTAAGGTGATAAGCTGCTGAATTATTTTATACAAGGTGGAGATTTTGTATTTAATTTTAACTACCAGCTAGCATTAATCTCCTCTGAATGTATTGCATGAGTCGCTGTGAAGTGACCCCTCTGAGAAAATGGATTATTTCATAGGAAGACATTCTTTCATCCTTCAAACTCTTTCTCAAACTAAATATTTAGAATTTAGCAAATATGATCCACTGTGTTGCTTTGAATGACAAAGGTTATTTGACAATGGAGGGGCCCATCCTTTCAGTGAGAGGCCACACAGCTTCCTTCAGGTCTAGGTGAAGTTTCAGTTCAACTAGCCACTGTTCATTCCAGTCTTGGGAGTATTAATGTATAATGGCATTTATTTCATTTCTGCGATTTTTTTCTGCTGGAAACATGTTACTCTCATGTTATTGGTGATGAAAGTATTTCATGTCTTACCCATTCCTAGTGGCTCATCTGTAAAAGTACAGATAGGAAGGAGGAAGGGAGGGGAGAGGAAGGATGGCTGTACACTTTGTAGGTCTCCGAGGGACAAAGGCAGTTTCTGTGGTTCACTTCTGCTCTGGAGGTCACCAATAACTTATCAAGATTATGAAAGTTAGCACAGAGGGCAATACAGAGACCGAAGTTCAGGTTCCAGTTTTAAAGCCTTAGAGAAGTCTTATTGGGAATATCTCTCTTGAATCCCAATCCTTCTCCTTCAGAGATATATGTAAGCTGCATCCAAGTATTTTAATTGGTCTGTGTTCTATTTTACTTATCTGATTATAAAAACCTTGACTTTTGATTTTTCAAGAATTTTTTCAAAATTATGTGTCCTCTCCATTTAAGGGGTTATGGCTTCTTACAATATACTTTTAAATGTGGGTGTCAAGTAAAATTAGTAAGTAATTTGTCACATCAGATCTCATCAGATCACTGAGAAGCTCATCCTGAGCTACAGCATGAGGATGAAACTGCTCCTACACTGCTTTATCTGGTTAATTAAAAAGGCTATCTAGGGAGTTCATGTCAACTTGAATAATGATGCTGCCTTTCTGTACATATTAGAATTCTCCTTGAAAAATCTAGTAAATAGCATTGCCATGTTGAGAATGGAGATTTTATTCAGGAGGTAGATTAAGTCTGCCATTTTGAAAGGGAAAGATATATGCTTTTCTTCAAAACAGAGGCGATTCTCCTGAGGCAATTAAATTTACCTTCTTTGCATTAATAATCTGACAAATTTGACTTCCTTACCATTTGTATGTCTTTTGCAATTTTCTTCTTCACTGTATGGAGTTGTTCCTTAAGACTTCTAAATGTTCTTGATCTTTTTGACTGTGTAGCATTTAAAATTATCAAATCTTGCAAGCATAAAATCTTTCACAATGCAACCTGATCTCCTCATTGCTTTTATATGCTATGAGCTGACTTTGTGCAGTCCTTATTCATTTGGTTGATTGCTAACTCATAAATAGATCTCAGAAATCTCTGTGGAATCATTTTTGTAAGTGCATGTAAATGGAAAGTAGATAATATGTCATGTTTTGTATGTGAAAAAAAAATTGAGTTGTTACTCTTTTATTGCAGAAGGTCTCCTTTAGGTTTCTTACAGATCTTTTCTAAAGATTTTTCAATAATGGATTATTTTCTCTCTAAGATGTTGATTTTATTGAGATAGTAATTTTGAATCCATTAAATTATTTTAAAAGCTTTTAAAAAATTTTAATTATACAACGACTTGATTTTACTGAAGACTGGATTGTACTAAATGAAAATTTTAATTCTTTTTCTTTTTGCAAATAAAGGGAAAAAAGTAAACTTAACAAACAAAAGAAACAAGGGCCACAATGAGATCTTGAAAATTTAGAGGAGTTTGAACTATTTAATATTTTTACAAGATTACTTGATTTGACTGCCTATTACTGTCAAGTCAGAAGCTAAACTATGTCTGATAATGTCTGTCAATAATATTTCATTTGTAATGAAGAAATAACTCATTGGTACTAACTATTGTCATATAGATAATAACTATTTTTCAATATGTTTACTTTGAATTTTTTTTCTGTTGCTTACTGGAAAAAAGAGACAAAAGTGAAAATAACATCTAATTGATCCTAATGAAAGACAGCCAAACAGAAAAGGAATATTTACATTTTTGAGGTTGTGTCTGCACTGAAGGCTGGATTGTCAAAGTCTATTTTATTACTCCTCCTCTAATCTTTCAATTGAAGAGTTTGGAGGTCTGTGCAATTTATTTCCATCTTGGTGCAATAGCATAAGTTCTAAGGAAAGGTGTTTGCTCTGAAGGATGCCATGGGAGTGATGGAGAGCCTGGTGGCAGGAAGATAATAGAGTCAAGTTGAAATTTATAAATTTCTCAATAGTATTTTGATATTTTAGGCTTTGGAACATCAAAAAATATGAATTTTTTTTTTTATTGTGTCTTGCCCCAGCTGTTCATCCCACTTGAAAAATGCAATTCTTTTTTGGTAAACAGAAAAATTTGAATCCCAAAATAAAGAAGTAATTTTGTAGAAGCTATCCTGAATCTGTTTAGGCAAAAAAGTTGCCCCCTTGCTATCCACTAATAGTGGGAAGAGATTTTTATGAGTTTTAATATAATTACTACAAAGAATCATTTTATATTGGATCCTCTCTAGCAGATATCACACTCAGAAAATAACTCACAGGTGCAATGATCTCTAAATTAGTGTGCTTATGCTATTTCCAGCATCATGCTGCTAATTCATTACGTGTCTTCCCCTCTCCCTCTACTGGCGCTTAGATGATAAACAAAATGTGTTTAAATTATGTTTATGGCAGATTAGAGGGGAATGAGATGAGAAGAAGTAAGAAAGGAGAAGAGGAGAAGAGTAAGAAAGGATGAATGAGATGGTCCAACACTGATGAAAATGCTTGGTCAGTTAGGTCCATGTAATGTCTGATTCTCTACCATCTTCAGGCCATACATACTTTACATGCTCTTTACTGAATCACATATTTGTTCATTTTATACCATTCCCTGTGCTTTTGCTCCCACAATTACCTTTGTCTGTGGTGGTAAAAACATCCTGGCAGCTTGACAGTCTCTAACTTCCAGTTTTCTCGTATTTTGGTGGAAATTCTTGAAGTATTATGGAAGAGAGAAGATTCAATAAAAATCAAGTATTAACTGCTTGATAAATTTCCTACAGACATTGTTAATTCCATAGACTTATTTTCATAACAAAAGGGATATGCAGAGATTTTTCTTCAGTCAGTTGTTTTTTCCTGAATTAGTTTGCAGGTAAATGTTTTCTTTATCCTTCTACAGGACCTCCAAAAATCAAATCTTTTGTACATTTTATTTAAATACTGTAAAAATATTCCATTTGCAATTTAAATTGATTACATCTCAAAGCAGAGACTAAAAGGAAATAATGACGGCAGGAAGACCTGTTTACAAAAACATTGCAAATGTGGTGATGCATTATTCAAGGACAAACATTTCCTTCATGCAGTGCAAGGACCTGATAAGTTCCTGGATACGGTCATACTGCTGCAATAACAGTGATGCAGCTGTAGAAGAATTTCATCTCTTTTTGTTTCCCTTGCTTTGTTGTCCCTAATATCTTTCTTTATTCATTTATGTAGAAGTGAAATCTCTTGTGGACTCGAGCATAACACCCCCTCCCCATTTTCAGACCAATTTGCCAACAGTTTCTAAGCATTTAAGTGAATCCTTTGCAGGAAATGCAGCAGTGAGATTCATCTGGGCTAGGTGGCACAGAAAGGCTTTTGATCCTTCTAGACTCTTCCACTCTAGACAAGAGTGAAGACAAAAGTAATGCTTCAGAATTATGACAAACAAGCATGTTTGGAAACAGGTCTTGCAGTAAATGTCATTTTCTGTTCTCCTAACAAAGACTTCGGCTAGAAAGGTGAGAGGTATGACCATAGAATCATCATTTTGACCAGGATGGAGGCAAACTCAGCTCCATGAGACTTCAAGGCACAGTAACACCACTGCCATGATCACTCATGGCTGTTGGCTTCTCTGTTATCAAACTGAGTGTTATTGTGAAATATAATGTCTCATGCCATTTCAGGCAATGCTTCAGCAGTCTCTCTTTTCCTATAAAACTCTGACTAGTCTGCTCTTATGCAGAGAACTGAATGGAGAGGGACTAACAGTTTCCCACATACTTACTGAAGCTTCTCTTGTGGGGTTTATATGGTCTGTAGAAAATGAACATGAAATTCCACTTAGTTACCATTCTGCCTCATAAGAACAATATCCTCTAGGTCTTGTTTTAGCCAGACATATTGATAATTCCTTCTTCTTCAAAGGATAACCTAGAAATGGGGGTGTACGTATACTCAGAGTACATGAATATAAATTACAGATGCCAAAGCACTATATATTCTAGAGTAAAAAATGCATGTATTATTTATTTTTTATTTTGTGCTTACTTCAGTTGTTTTCATAATAAGTGTTTCTAACTTTACAACACAGAATATAAACTCTGTATGAGTTTTAAGTGCATATATTTTTGCTTCTGTTCTTTTCAAAGCAAGAAGTTATGGCAAGGCAGTTTCATATTATTACATCCTCTCAAGGGACTCAAGTAAAAAAAAGTCTGTGAAGCACTGCACTAAATCATCAGTCAATGAGGCCACTCACAGTACATAAACCTAACTGTGTTCATAAGTCTTTTCTGGGTCAAGGCGAAGAATGTATTCACTTGCCAGTACTGCCTTAAAGACAACTTAGCAAACAAAAGATTCAAGCACAACAAGAAAAGCATCATTCTTACGAAGACACTTGACATTCCCTGCAGCATCCACACCCCAAAAAATCAGTCCACACCTGTAAAGCAGACTAAACTGAAAGCAGTTTAAATATGTTCAAATAAGAGAAGTTCAAATATTTGCAAATATTGAGCAATTGTTCTGTGTACTTCTAATTCATCTGATTGCATTAAACTTGAATACACAAAGGTCTCTCAGTATCACTGGGAAAACTGAAAACTTGATAAGCTCTGAAACTTGCTACGTTCACTGAAAATGTGTAACTGTACGTTCAATAGGTCTAAAGATGTTATCTTTTCATACTTCAGGTTCCTTAGGCTTCATACACAGTATGAAACCTAGTAATTAAACCCCAGTTGAGAATAACCTCTGCTGTTCATTCAAGACATGAATCGTCTCAGTGCAGCTAACATACCAAGTTATGCTTGTGTTAAGAGAGTTTGTATATTGTTACAAAATGTTATTGCTTTGGCCAGGTATTTGTACTACAGATTATACAAAGTGGGAAAAATAATCTATATGTCAATGTTCCTGAGTTATACATTGAAGTCCAAAAGATAGATTAAAAATTGTTTTGTAATGAAAATGCTGATTGTAAAGAGAGACACTTAAATGGCTGCTTCTCTGTCATTTGAAAAGTAACTATATCTACAAAACTTAGTCTGTTTTGGTAGACCATTCCATACATTCAACTTGATAACAGAAATTTATTGTACCCTATTTTAACTATTGAGCTGAAGATGTATGTTCTTGCAATGTTTAGACTGCTTTTTTTTTTTATTTATTGCCCTTAATGTTTCTGATTATGATCTTGGGAGACAGGTGAAAGAACTAGAAATTAGGATCTCTTGAGTGTTCCATTCTCCAGCTTACTAGAGCAGCTTCTCAGAAAAGTATTATTTAAAGAACTTCCATTTAGGAGAACAGTTTAGCAGATATGTAAGTGCTGACAGGTTTTGGAAAGGGTCTGTAAACTCCTTTGCAAGGCTTGTATGTTAGCTACAGCATTTTAAATACAAAGTACTTATATTAAATGTTGGAAACATTGTCTTGTATTTTATATATATTGTGGCATTTAAAGAGTTGCTTCTATTTCTGTTATGGAAATACCATGTAAAATACACTGCATTGCATATGGGTGATACTTCTATATTTCACCTGTGCCTTTGTAGGGAGTGGTTTGATGGTTTCTTTTGTATTCACATTTTGTTTCCACTTGATTCTTTCCCAATTAACTGTGACACAAGAACTCATGTTTATAGATAAGTGGTGAGGAAGAGTTCATCTAGTGTTACAGAATTAGTATTTAGTTTTGTTCTAGGTTCATCTTTGTAATTCTGCTCTCATGACTACCTATGCCCAGCAGCTGTGCCTATTGAACCAAGTCCTCATTCCTGTGTCTGCCCTTCTGGGGAATATCGACAGACGCATACAGACAGAATACATTTGAACAACATTAGAAAAATGTCCTTGCAACATTTATACGTGTATTGTTGGCGAGGTGCTTGTGGTTCCAGACTGGTTTCTACATTATTTTGTACATAAAGCTACATTTCTCCCTGCAGTCTTTCAACATTTAATGTCTTGGATAAAACAAAATAATTTTTTCCCCTCTGGGAGGTTAGATATTCTATTTATCTTCCTTCATGTTGAAGACACAAAGGAGCATGATATCGCTTAGTCACCATACATAATTTACAGAAAGGTGAACGAATACTGTTTAAAACTGTATGTGGATGTGGTCACTTATTAGTAAGTTTTCTGCTACTTGTTAATTTAATACAACTTTCTTCTAATGCTGATGTGAACAATTCATTTACTGATGGGCAATGACTGCATAATTTAATAGGAATATATAAATACCTGAATTAATTTTAAAGCTGTAAATCTGTGCATAATCAGTTAGTTTGGGCAACATGGGAGATAGATCTATGAGTGTTTGTCTGTCAAGGGGCAAGTAGTAGTTCATCTATATGCAAACCTGAATTTCCCAGAAGAAGAAATAGGTAACCTTGGCTATAATCATAGTTTGTTTAGGAGAAAGTAAACTAACTAATCACTGTTCGTGGAGAATGCTTTAAAGGAAACGAGAGTATTAATTTGATTCTCCAAGAGTCATTCAGTTTTTAGTCAACACAGGGGCCATCCAGCAACGTAGTATTAATCATTAGGTTATACACCAGAGCTCCCAGACATTTAATGCCTGGGGTTGGAATGTAGTTCAGATAATGTCACTTCAAAAGCAAATGCCATTTACCTGCTTGAACAAAAAGAGGGTGTATATTAGTGAGTGGCAGCCCAGATCCAAGGAGACTTGGTCAGGAAACAGAATAACTGAAAACATGACAAATTTTGCTCTAAACCACTTTTGTTTTCATTCTATGGCCTGTAAGGATGGACTACTTTGCTCACAGTTTTTCACTTTGGGTATTTCCAGGGATAGGCTGTGTGCCATCACTCTGGGCAACCTGGGTCATGGTTTTATCACCCTCACTGTAAAAAGCTGGGGCTCTGAGCAACCTGATCTAATTGAAGTTGTTCCTGCTCATTGCAGGATGTTGGAATAGATGACCTGTTAATGTCCCTTCCAACCCAAAATATTCTAGGATACTATGAGTATAAAACTCTCCCAGAAAATTTGTGGCAAAAAATTCCTCTGTTCTAGCCTGTCATTGGAGATTTCCATTCCAAATGTCAAATACTGTTGACAGTTATTGAGCTTCGATTCAATTTACTTCTCAAAAATATTTTTATTAATATTTTCTAAAACTCTGAAAAAAAGTCTAATGTGAGGTGCTTCTGGCATGTGTAAAGGACAAAGAAAACTAGGCTACATTCCTTATGGGTTTTTTATTGGTTGGCTGCTTTACAGAGCTATTCCACAGGGTGAGATAAAGGAGGCCACACAAAATTGACACAGATTAGAGATTAAACTGATAGACCATTACAACGATTGTAAGCAACTTTTGCAACATTTTGTAATATCTCTTTATCTTCCTCATACTTGCTGTTTAAAATCTCACAGAATTCTCCAAATTTACATGAATGAAAACATATCTGTGCTTCAGGAACCATAGCATAGTGTCTCCACAACTCACAAGGAAATGAAAACCCATACATTCAAAATAATACGCAAGTAAAAGTTGCGTTTTAAATTGTATTGCTGCATAATTATCCTGTTTACAGTCTTCCCTACCGCTTTTCTCACAGAAAAATGTAGATTTGGAATCTAACTAGAATAAAAATGCCAGAAAGCTTTGGCAAGATGATGGTTGCTGCATACTTAGGGATACTGCATGGAGAAAGAAATGTGTTTGTAATTAGGAAAACACAGAACAGTTCTGATTACATCTAAGAAAAGCTAAAGAGAATAACTTTCTGAAGGACAGACCGTGTAAGCTTAAGTGGGTGAAAACTCAGCTTTACACTGAAGTGGTTAAAGGAAATACACAGCTACTCACTGAGCTGGTTCAGCAGACCAGCTATTTCAGAGTCTTTTATAATCCATTTCTAGATTGTTCTTCAATTAAGATACACACATCATTTGTCCTGCAAATTTCAAAAAATTTCATGAGTTTTCTCTTAACATCTCTGAGTAAAGGTTAGGAAAAGCAAGAAAACAATTCTGCTGAAGATAGTAGTAATCTTTCTACTGAATTCAATAGTCGCTAAATAGACAAAATTGACTATATTTTGTTTTTAGAAGTGTCCAAACACTGTCTGATTTTGAGAAATATTTATATGGGAAGTAAAGGGTTGCTGCATCTTCTAACCAGATTTTCGTATCTACCTGACCTTTGCTATCCAGGCACTTCTAAAATGTATCACTTCAAGAGTATTTTAAAGCACTCACTCTGACTAGTTATTGTTGGACTGTTTAGTCTCACACACTAAGACCATGAACCCAAAAAATTTTTCAAGCTAAACTGGTGAACTTGGAGAGCTAAAGTAACTTAGATCTGCTGAACTAACAAAGACACAGGAGTAACTACATGAGCATTATCTCTGCTAACAAGTTCTGATTGAGTGAAGCTGACCAATTGCCTTTTATATCTGACCAGCAGGCACATTATATGGAACTTGAGCTAGCACAGAACCCTGCATTTTGAAATGGTTTGAGAAAGCTGAAGCTTCTGAGTGAGTTCCTTGTAGCATTCTCTGCCTTGATGTGAAACCATGTTTTCATGGCACACAGCACTGAAAAATGTGGTACTGCAGTTTAACTTAGCATGAAGAGCCAGGTTTCATCAAAGCACTATTATTCTCTGCAAATGCATGGAGAGCTTTAAGCCTTTGACTTTTCAAAATGTAATAGTCAGATCTAACCTCTTCCAGTTTCAATTTTTCCAGTGATTGTCTTACCTTACAAATTTCACATCCAATTCATAAGGATAGTGATCAAAAAGATTCTAAGCCCTTTGTCTGTGGTACTTAAGAGTCTCACTTGTTGAATGTGCAAGTAATCATAATAATTGCTTTTTTAAAGCATGAGTGAGGAAATGAAGAGTGAAGATATTTCAGTTAAAAAAAACCAACAAAAAACAACCAAAAAAGAATTTTATAAAGCCAGTGTTCTTAAACAGGTCCATGTCAATACATGTAGCATCTCTAGAATTTTAATTCATGTGCATAAGAAAAACAAATCCCATCATCTTTATTTACATCCAGGAGAAACTTTCCAGAGCAAATGGTTGCAGAAGTGAAAAGGGAGCAAGACTGAAGTCCTCGTGCAACACAGATGTTTGCTTTGTATGTTTTTTGAAATCAAGCAAGTATTTCTGCCCCTGGAACAAACTGTATCTAAAACAAGGTCTTGAAACAGCTACTTTTCTTATCTCCTTTGAAGCATACTGTGTTCAATAGCGTACCTAAAAGGTACGCTATCCTAGATATTAGATCCTCAAATCTTCTATGCATTCTTGGGTGGACCTCATCTACATAAGTCATTCTTACTACAAATTAAGTATGTACACATTGGTATTTGGTACCAAACCTGCAATCATGTTTGCTGAGCACAAAAAGAAACTTCTTCTTCACATGAGAAATTTGCCCTAAATCCTTTGCAGCATGTCATGGTATGTCAGCATATAATTACAAGAAAAAGCTACTGTTCCTTAGGATTACTTTAAAACATTCTAGGATTCTCCTCTTGCACTTACTTAACATACACTTATTTCTTCTTGCAAATCTATCCAGCACTGTTGGACACAGAATGCTCCTGGTTATGCACCTCTAAAGGAGAGTCATGGATGTAAACACAGCCCTCATACTGCTGAGTGTTCTGAGTGCTGCAAACCAGAGCAAATTTGGGGGACTATTGTAGCTTAACCTGTATGTTGACAGAGTCTTGTTAGACTCGGTGTATTCATAACTTGTCTCTGGAAAAACATTTTTTGGTTTTTTGAGGGTTAACTGTACATGTTATTTGTTAATAATACTTTTCTCATTCTGTAACAACCCTAACATTTGTTCTAATTGTCACTATGTGATATAAAGATCAATTGGAGTAAAGATGTTTTTCAACAGTTGTAATTACTTTAAAGGATATACTGTAAGGCATTTGTCTGGAAGCTAATTTAAAAGCTAATATAAACTCACCATTTATTTTAATCAGTCATACTCATTTCTTTTTCTTAGTACTTTTCTTCTGTTTTAATTTTTTGAACCTGAACTGTCAATAACAACTTTTTATTTTTCCTCTTTTTTTTTCTCTTCAAAGATCAAATCTTTTTGATCTTTCAAGGTTTTCAAGCAATGTTCTGACATGCTCTCAGAATCTCTTTATACCACAGTCTTCCTAAATTTCTTTTGTTCTTGATTCAAGTGTAAACAGCTATGTTCCCTTTAGTTTTTTACAATATATTTAAAAATAGCTTCATGTGAGTGTAGCTAGTATTTTCCTTCTTCCCCAGATCTTCACAAACTGCAACAGGACCCACAGTTCACTGAGATCTGAGTTGACAGAGGTCCGGATTTAAATATCAGATATATGAAGAGGACTATCATTTAAATGAAAATCAAACTGCTGTTCTGTGATGAGAATGTTCTGCTTTTCTAATGCATGAGACTTGTTGACATAATGACTAAAATGCATAGTCCTTTTTCAAAGCATTTAATCACTTCATTATATACTTTTTCGTTTTGAATTAGTTCTTTTTGATATTGTAAATTAATACATGCATAAAAGCAAACTATTCAGTCAGTTGAAATGTCTATTGCTATAATTATTCAGAAAAAAGTGTACTCACCACTGCACTTAATAGACATTTGTCTGAATGAAAGACAGAAAAAAATCCTTTTTATTGCAATTTGTAAAATCTTGGGACTCTAGTTTTTAAATCTTCCCTCACTTGCAAGAGTGAGTTCTGAGAATTTAAGTTGCATCAAACTGAAGGACAAGGCAGAAATTAGCTCCTGCATGTTTCTTTAGTGCTACAGAACAAAAATGAAAACATTGGCTCTAAATATTTCTTTCTAACAAGGTTTAGTGGTTGATAAAATATTTGTGTAGTTCAGTAACAGTTCTGTAGAAGCAGGCTCCATGCTGAAAAACTCACTAAAGTGCAAGACAGAGTCTTATCATGGTGAAGCATTGTTAAATTCTGCTTCTGTGTGAGAAGGCATGGAGCAGTATGTACTGAAGCCTCATTTCTTAGAGAAAGATAAAATCTATTTTCACTAAGAACTTCTTAATTTGGAAATAGTCTATGAACAAAACCAAATCTGGTGTGTGAGCTTTTCACATTATTTTCCTCTCTCTTTATATACTTACTTGCTCAGAGAAGTCCTGTGCAGTCTGTTTTATCAGTGGGCACTGTGCTCCCCAGCCATGACTTATTGCTGGCCAGATCACAGTCCCCAGTCCTTGATACAGACCAAGGAAGGAAAATATATTTTAAGATAGAAATGTCAAGAAAAGCTGTACTGTTTTACTGGTATATGACCTTTATTATAGCCTTAGATTTGAAAAAATCTTTCTAAACTCCTACCCATATCCTCTGGCTTTTTGTAGTAAAGCAAATGTTTGTGCTGCTGCTCAACATAATCCCCTTTTCCTTTCTCCCACATCTGCTACTGACCAGGCCTTTTCTTCACTGTGATTTGAGTGCTTAGTTTGAAAAGACACAACATATTTAAGAAAAGAAGATGTCATTGTTATTAAAACATTTTACTCAGCCTCAAAATCAGGGTTTAGGAATCATCAGATTTCCTCAGTGATTCTGGGCAGCTGAATGAATCCCTCCAAGCTTTGGTGTCCTATTTGTAAAAGTGAATAATTATAACATTTAATTTTAAGAGAAAGTTTTGTTGCTTATTTTGATGGAATTTTTTTCCCTTGCATAATACTAGGAAATAATATTATCTCATCAATCTTCCACACACTGCAAATAATGAAAATATTTTTTAAGTAAGAATTCTATCTCAAAATGCTTTAAAATTAAATCATATATGAACAGCTGTCTTTGGGGTTTGAGTGTGTTGTACCTTCTGCCGTTTCAGTGTTTGTGGAGAGTGAAATAGTAAAGTAGTTGAATAAAAAGTAGTAAAGCTTTCCTGCTCTGCCAAGGAGCTCTCCTTGCTGTCATGTTCATTTGGAAGGCCATGTCTGTAGGGAAAACTTATTAAGGCTTGTCTGTGTACAGAAGCTTCTATTGGTTTAATTATATAAATCACATTTCTATGACATGTATAAACATTGTGCTGTGCTGTATCTTGGCAGGCGCATGCTATGAAATTTGCTTCCAAGATTTCAGGTTGCTGAACATCGCATATTGCATGTCCCAAAACAATGGAAAAAACAAAGGCAAAAAATTACAACTATCTCCCCATCTCCATAGGTACAGAACTGGGCCATATTTGGCTCTAGGATTTCTGGGATTTTCTTAGCACTTTGTCATGAGAAGTAGCCTTAAAAACTGATTCAAAGGAGAGGTTGTCAACCTAAACAAGCATGTGCAGAAGTGCCTTAGCTTGTCAACACACTTTTTTGTAGAAGATCTTACCCTGTACCTACTTGTTTCAGTCTAATGAAGGAGAAAGCCACAGATCCTTTGAATTAATTGCTCCTGCTTTCAAAGGAGTTGTTTATACAGCAGAATAGACATTCAGTGAATTGTTCAGAAATACTTATGGTATGAAGATGTGACCAGTTGCAAAAGATGGGAGGAGACAAAGGTCACGTCATTTCCATCAGCCTGAACAGTTGTGTTGATAACAAACATGCCATTCTGTTCACATACAGGATGGCCAGAAACGGCTGCAGAGTTTCTACATGAAACTATGTGAGCAACTTCTTCTGTCTTCCATGACAGAGCAAACTTTCAGAGGAACCAACATCAGCATCAAAGGGGTGAGACTGCACTCCTGCCTTCAGGCACAGCTGGTGCATTGCAAACCAGTTTGGTTTCAGCATGTCAGCTGGCTGGGTATGGCAGTGGTGGTAGATGGTCTGACAGCTGACCAGTGCATACTGTACTGTACTAGAAACAACATCTAATTTCAGGAAAGATGTGCAAATACAATAGAATAAAACGGAGCTGCATTTCTACTTCCCTCTCTCAGGTGGGAGGTCTGTGTGACACTTACAAAGGGAACATTTGTAGGTGACCCAAGATTACAGGTATATATGTGGTAAAGTATGAGAAAATCTCATGGTACAAACCAGGGCAAGCCAGTGCTTTGTTTTCTCCCAGTAGTGCATATGCAGAACTCCTTATTGCCTGTGGCTGTATGGATGGCAAGTGAGGATGGCAAGTGAGGAGTGTATCTGGACCCTCCTGTTAAAAATGGATAGTTCCTGAACTGGCTGCAGAATGTGGAGAATAGAAAGTTGTAAGGATCAAACACTTGTATTAGGGAGGAAAAAAGGAAAAGCAGCTGATAAGGCAGTGCCTTAATATCTTAGTGTCATATTACCACATGGTACATATTCCTTTGTTGGAGCTTGCTGTCTTTCTTAACAAACACCCATCGCAGTTAATTGTAGTTGGAAGGAAATATCAGAGTCTGCATACAGTTATGGGAAATGGAGTGGCTTTTATTAATTGTAGATAGTTTGAGGGTTTGAGTTATGCCCTACCTCAAAGTTGTTTTGATTTTAAGATATTTTGTCCCAATTCAAGAGAAATACTGAAATACAGATGGATGAAAAAGCTGGTTTTAATTTTGTTTAGTGAGAGGTTTTACATTGTTTTAATTGATTGTTAAAGCTAAATTCTGTGCATTTGAAATAAGGCCTATATTTTCTATGAGGAGCTTTAACCTCTTCCAATTGAATATCATATAGCAAACTCCAGCCTTCTAAAGACATGCCTAATTTATGGTCATGATTAACTCTTTTTTTGTTCTTTACCACAGTACCTGCAGGAGCTGAGAGCTGGAAGGAATGTTCTAATCATTGATTAAATATCTTGCCGCTTCTCATTCTTCTTTCTTTCTTGTTTATACTTTAAACTCCCACACACATAAACAAACAACCCAAACAACCCAACCAACCAATAACAACAAAACAAAAAAACACCCCAAGCTTTCCAAGGGGAAAGGATAAATATAATGATTTTCAGGGAAATGTATCTATTGTAAATGCAAATTCTTCTTTGTATTAAAAGTGCCACTGTGCAAATGCACAGAAATGAGTTATACATCTCAGCATCAAGACCGAAGCACACACAAGACTAGACAATTGCTTTTTCAAACCCACAGGATTGTCCTTTGACAAGGGACATTTACAAATTAAACTTCTTATCATTCTAGACTTTTCCTTAAAAATTTTGAGCTTATGCAACAGCATCTGGTTTAAAACAGGAAACAGGCTTATAGCTAAATTACTTTTGCACATAAATATTTAAACTCTATATACTGAAATGTGACACCAGAAGTTATCACTTCCCGGTATGCAACCTCTTATGCTCTGTTCTACTTTGGCAGATATAAAATATCACAGAGACATGACGAATGTGAAGTTCTTCTCAGAAAACACAATAAGTTTTAAAATCATTTTGGAATGATGTAATTTTAATGCAGTATTTCTGATTTTATGGAATCAGGATGTTTTGGGTTCTTTGTTTTTTTCCAAAGGTAATCTGCCTTCACATTTGCTTAAAAGTTTGACCTAGTCTGCTCCCTCTTCCGATAGAGGGATATTTCCTGTAGATTTTGTCAGACAATCTCCATTACAGGAATATATAATCAAATAGTCTAAATTCTCTTCATTCCTAGGATATCTACAAGCTTCAGGAGATAGATTAAGCAGAAAATGTAGTTACATTATCCTGGAAGTCAGTGCTGGACAGGGAGAGTTGTAGCACATAAGTAAAGTGATCACACTGGCAATTGATGTGTTTACTACATTAATACATTTTTTTAATGTCTCTTAGTCGTGCATCCTTACCCCAATATTATATTTGCAGTCTTCTTCAGAATATGGACTAGACGTATCTGCTGTTCTATTTACTCTCCTTCTAGCTGGCCCGTTTCAGCTAAATAAACTGGGATCCTCTACTACCTTTCCACTGGTCTCAAATGGATTTCTGTCTCACTCAGGACTTTGCAGTTGGTAATAGCAGGCATGGTAGAAACCAGTTTGGAAGCATGTAAAGTCTTCCAGATATCAGGGCCCACAGGCTGATTCTGACAAACTTTGGCATGTCTGAGGAGATCACCAGGGAATCACTTCAGGTTAATTTTAATGAAGACTTTAATGATGAATAATTTGAGAATTTCATTTTGTACCTGTTCAGCACAGAAGAGATTTTGGATATTACATTCTGTTACCTGAATGTTGTAAGTTGCATAAAGAGTTGCAGCCCTGCCATTGAAACATTCCTGAGACAGATATACCTCAGATAAGAAAATGATTGAGAACAGTTGTTCAGAAACTGAGTGGGCTGGTTGAAAGAAAGCAAAGGAAAAAAGAGAGGAGCGGCATGGACAGCTTGGAGGAGGTTGTACACACGCAGGCAGGGGAGAGGCCCCGTGCACCAGGAGCAGAGTCAGCTCTGACAGAGAAGGGCTCTCAGCTCTGAGCAGCTTTACTCAGAGCTGGTTTTCCACTCCAACTTACTTAGACTCAGTCCTGCCTGCCTCCCATGGACCTGGGAGAGAAGGAAGTTATGGAAAAGAATAATTTATCTTTCGAGCACAGCTAGTAGGCATGATCAGAAAAGAAAATCAGAGAGAGCACCTAAAGATGTCATAGTCAGAAAAGGGGATTCTGATGAAAAGTCCAGCCATTTTCAGAGAGCTTTACAGCCTTCTCAACTTGCAGTTTCAATTTAAGTAGTTTTAGCTTAAGTACAAGTATTTTTGAGAGCAACATTTCCTTTCTGCTGTTTCTAAAGAGCATCACATATAATCTAGGGAACGCACGTACAAAAGCTTTGTACATCTAAGCACACTGAAAACAGCAAGTATGGATGGACATGCAAACATTGCAACATAGTGTCTAGGTCTTCTTATATTGTGACAAAAAGTCTAATAGATTTATTCAAAACTCTATGAAGGATTTACTGGGCATTTTGATCATAAATTATAGCCTTCATTTGAACAATAGTAACATTTTATCAGTTGTGAGGAAAAAGTGTTCTAAAAATATAGTACTGTCATTTTTTTTTCCTCAATAAAAGCCAATGATAACTGCGGTCATATTGATTTGGTTCTTAGCACAGCACAGTTTTGAACCAAATTTGGAAAATAAGTAATAATTTCTATGAAATTTTCACTGAAAAGATAAAATATTTTTGATTGTTCGGTGGATTTTATTCAGCCAAAACTAGCACTGGAGTAAAAAATTACCAACTGGGCTTACCTGTGATGAAAAAACTTCTTTTGGATACATAAATCACTAAGTACAATATTTTAAAATTATATTTATTTTTATCCTCCATGGAGAAGTTGTATGTCCAGCAATGGAAGAGAAGAAAGAAGTCAGTGTCACAGCTAATTGTTTTATACCTTTCCACTAAATTTTAGCAGATTGGAGTTTGAACACTGGCCTTTTTCTTGCTCCACTGGTCAGATGATCAGGATTAATTTGCTGTGACCTATTTGTTTTGACCTTACTATGACCTTGAAGATTTTTTATCCCTTTTCCTGACACTGTCTGTCATCTACCTTGGGCAGACAAGTATAACTTCAAAGAAGTGTTCTGTAGGATATTTAGTTTTATAGCATAGTCATTCATTACAGTACATAAAAGATCACTTGCCTATAAACTTTGCTGAGGAAAATAGGTAAAATGAGTCTTTTTTTTAGCTTCCCAGGTTGTGTCTCAGAAGAATGCTACAAAATGAATAAAATAGGAGGCACACACACTTTCAGCTATTTAAGTCTATTATTTAGTTTAATTCCTGTAGGAATATTTGCAGAAGAACCTAAGTTTATATGACATAAAGAATATACATTGTGTTGTATTTCAAGAAATCGGGCTTAATACAGTTCTTACTGTGTTTAAAGACATTTTATTTTTTTTTCAAAGTTTTCACACTTCTGTTGGAACGTTTTAATCCATCTCTGATTATTACATATGAGCCAGAGGTATCAAACCAATGAGTTCATATCTGGCTCGGGCACTTACATGCGTTCCAGATTGGGTTTGACCTGTAATTTTTCCCTCTCTCATCTCTAATGATCCCACATGGGCTTTACAGGGCTACTCTGACCACTCTGCTTGCACCTATTAATTACAGCTAGAATGGAGTATTTTCCAGGGGATACCAATTGACATCAATTTTCTTTCCTTTCACCACAGCAGGTGACAGTCTAACTTCTGCAGGTTCCACATTGCTTGCTTGCAATTCAAACGAAGCACATGCTTACTAATCAAGAGGAGCAGAAATTAGAACTTCATATTTCTAGTGAGGGAGACTTCTAAATTTCCAGTGAGATGTAATATTCTGACATCTCAAATTGTTGGTCTCAAAAGTGTCATATTGCATGGAGAGAAGAGCTATGTTGCAAGAATAATGAGAACATGGCAGTGCCCTAGCAACTTAATGTCTTATTTGTTCCAGGTTTCTAAACCAAAATCACAATGGTATAATACACCAACTCTTAACAACACCATCTTGGGACCATGACTAATGCAGTTGTCCCACATCCATGCAGACAAGATTTTTGGACAGACATGTGCAAAGTATGCCCAGATGCTCTCCCATGCTCCCTCATACAGCCCCTTACCTCACCACAAACCCTTATTGACTTGTTCTATTCATCTCTTAACTGAGCTGTAGATTAGAGGTCTTAGTCTAAAATTCCTGTTTGTCTCACAAGATGTCCTGGCTGTACCATGAATATAGGAACATCGTCTTGGGTCTCAGAGCAGCAGAATATTTAAGCATATGCTTAGCTGTAAGCACATGTTTTAAGTTCCAGGAAAGTAAGAATCTAATCATGTGTTGACTCTGAGCCAGAAAATACAGCACAAGGCATGTGTAAGTAAGTGCAAACAGTTTGCTCAGGTTTTAGGGGTATGTTGAATTATTTTTTTTTAAATCGGAAATGCCGTATAAACAGAGCCAGACTAAGTTTTGGGCATGGATAATCAGAACAATCTGCAAAGGCTTCCCGTCTGTGGCTAATGGGATGTTTCTCCAAGCTTTGTCACCATGGCAAATACTTTTTAATACACAAACATTTGCTGCATTGAAAATCCACCCACTCTCGTTGAAAGATGGCCAGGTTTTGTAAAATTGCATTCCAACTACCCTGCTGATTTTTAAGATAAGCCCTTTCAGTTAACATTCCATGTGTCTAACAAAAGATGTGTGAAAAGCACAGTTTATAAGAACACACATGGAATCTTTACAGTTTCACTGTTCTTTACTTTAAGGAGAAAATTAAGTTAAAAAGTCTTCTCATATGTACATGCATGCAAGCATGCAAACAGGGTTTTATTCACTGTTTTTTCTTTTCCTTTCCTTCCCAACCCTCAAAGGGACAAGCCAGTAACTCCATGCCAAGTTTCCATCTAAACTTGACTTCCCAGTTCTGGCAGGCATTCTGTGAACATGTCGTGTATTAATGAGAGATTAGTCTTTGAGGTTTCTTAGTCTTCACTGAGTGAAATGCATATGCTAGGTAATGAGGGATCTATTTAGCTTTTCAAAATAATTGCTCTTAGCTTTTCTTCCTGCTTAATTATGAATATAAAGTAGAGTAATAATGAATCAGTGATGTTCTTAAGCACAACATAAATAAAATCTAGATGTTTTTCCTTGCACTATGGCTCTAGGAAGAATGATCTGTCCAGTTTTCATTTTCAGTGCCATATGGGTCTTCGATACCAGTAGGAAAGGTCCAATCACTTACATGAGAGTTGGATTTAAGGAGAGACTTCAGGGGACATTTGTGGGAAGATACGAGCCATAGGAGTCCCAGGGGAAGACAACTTGCATTTTGGAAACTTGTGTGAAGACTTGCAAGCTTTAACTTGGTCAAGAAAAGAGAAAAATGGCAGGGGGGAAAGGAAGGAAGAAGAAAGAAAGAAATGGAAAAAAAGAAGGGAATCAAATTACTTTCCACTAACTCAAAACCATTGCATTTTATTCTTCAGGCCTACACAGGAAATATTTTTCTGAAGTTTGGGGGTTTTTTTCTCTTTTGCTATGACCCTTCTATGCTTTTTAGCAAAATCCCCGGGCAGTTTCTTACTGGGTATGTTATTCTTCTGCCCTTTAAAACGTATTTGCTTCAGATCTGACTAAAGGGTAAGACTCCCTTAATGTTATCTTGCTAAACATGAGATAATCTGGTGCAGGCCCATTCACATTCAAATGCTTCATACTTCCTTTGCAAAAAGAAAAAAAAAATTACCAAGGCATTACTGATACATTGAAGGTACTGATCCTTGCATGGTAAGCTTCTTCAAATTTCCACAAAAATACCTTCATAAAATTCCTGGAAAATCTCCAAGAGAAGATGCCACATGAATGTAAACATAAATCCACACAGTCCTTGGATATGGTACTTGTTATCTTCATTCTTTTGAAGTATTATCAGAAATGTCTCAAACAGAAAAGATAATAAATTACCCTGCTCACCCTATGAGGTCACTCCATGAGTTCATACTGCATATGAAATAGAATTTGGAAGCCTAACGCCCAGTTTTTAGCACCAATGTCATTTAATTCTTTAAAGGAAGCATGGCTTTATATTTACAAAGCTGTTGTATGGTTTCAGATCAATTGGTTTGTGATTTATATTCACTGAAAGGAAAAGAAATCAAAATTTCACTTGAAAATGGGGATGTATTTATAACTAACATCATGTTCTCACATTTGGCCTGAGTAAAAGTTGACATGGTCTAGCGGTGATTTTTTAAAAACTAGCTTTTTCTACTTTGGGTGGTTTTACTACAAAGTATTCTTAGTAAACTTGTAATTCCAACAGCTGAGGCTGCTTTTTGGCAACCATGGCAGAGGGAGATTTGTTCATAAAACAAATATTCTCCCCTGGGTGTGCTCCTTCTTAGATGCCAGTCATAGTGTGTCCCTCATCTTTAGGACCTCTCTTTACTCTTCTGGGCTTCTTGGTGGCCCATTCCCTACCCTTTTTGCTCCTTCCAGAACAGTGCCTTCAACAGAGTTACTCCATATGATTTCAGCATCTATAAATTACCTGCTGCACTGAGAAGGAAAGAGAAGAGTGGAGCAGTGCAAGTGATAAAAATAGCGGATGTTTTGAATTAAACATATTCTGGGGCAGAAAAATATGTGCTGTCCAGCCAGGTCAGAACACAAAGATGCTGATTCAGAGCCAGTTTAAGTAAAATGAAAGATTTTTGATAAAATTAGCAGGCTTTGGATGAAAACCTAAATATGGTGGGAAGAAATTCTTTCATTCTGATGTTCACACAAATGAGCCAGGAACAAAAATAAACCCTCTCTGGACTCAATTTTAGCCAAAGCTTTAGTGGCAGAAACTATTTCAAATGAAAAATTGTACCTTTATGGGGCAAAGCTGATGCTCTAAATAACATAATTTAAAATATTACATGACTTTACATGTCATGTATGAATTTATGAATATAGCCTAAATATCTTAAGGTAGACTGCAAAGTGTCCATGTAGTAGCTTGATGTGGGCAGGCTGGCTGTTGTGGCTAAATTCTGTATTAAAGCTTGTGAGACATTTACTTACCCAATTCAGGATGGAGATTTCTTTCAAGAGAAAGAGAACAAAATTGTAACAGGAAGCAAGTCACTGTGAAATATCGAAGTCTTTTAAAATATTTAAATAACATTAGCACTCTGCTGAAAGACTCATTTCCTAATTACATTGCACACAAAATCTTCGTCTTACTAAGGCCTCCAATAAATTGAAAGCAGACTAAAACAAGCTTTCATACGAGAAACATCTGGTTATTTAAGTTTCCTTTTTTAATACTAATTTTAACAACTCCCAAACGTGGATAGAAATACTACCTTATACTTTTGTTTAAAGTTCATTTCCTGTCCCTGGGATATTTGCTGACCTTTTAATACTGGCCATTTTGCTTTCCACTCTCTTATTCCTATTCCCATTGACTTCATTCCATTCTTGACCTCTCTTCCCCTCAAGAAAATTAAATGCAGTCCAAAACACGTTGGACACCAATTAGTTTTACAGCTCGTCTTACCTCCCCTCCTACTGCATTCTTCAGTTCATTGAGTCCACTCTGCTTTTATACTTCCAGTCTTCACAAAACTCATAGCCCCATTACAAAATAAACACTGCTGGCATGAAATTAAAGTCTTTTTGTCTGATGTTTTCCTCTTGCTAATCAATATAAAAAAAAATTGATCACTAGACACACAGAAAAATCTGATTATATTTTACCTTTTTTTCTGTAAAAAAAGCTGCTTTCTCTTTTTGTAGCTATAATATGACAGAGGTTTATGGCACTTCATAAAAATAAATCTCAACTAAACAAAAATTCAGAATAAAACTTTAAAAATATATTTTTATATACATTTATATATAAACTTTGTATAGTTAAATTTACTTGTTTTACTTTCAATTCTTGAGGTGTTGAAACAAGAACAACATACTTTTCATCTGTTGTGAGAAAGTATAGTCTTCCTTGTAATTTACAAGGATACTATTAGATAAAAACATCCAAAATGCAAGCACACAATCCCACTTGTATGTCAAGATATTATTTAAAAATTAGACATACTTTGCACTGTTACACTGCCACAAATCTGATGTTTCAGTAGGATTGTGCCTAATGATTCTTACTGGCATACTCTTGATTCAGTGAGGCACTTGCTGAGCACAGACATGGCAAGGTTCAGAGCATTGTTGCTTGGATGGAAACCACTTCTCAGCTCCTGACAAAGCTCTTCCAAAACAGAAGATATGCAGGCATTTATTTACGTAACTTTCTGAAGTACATTTAGTGACAGTCTGGCTGTTAGGCAAAATATTGTAGACAAAATACCTGCAGTTTTGTTTTTCTTTATGCAGCCACAGGTCTTTTGAGCTATCCATCAAAATTTTCCCTTCAGATTTGCAAGACTGGACATGAAGCACATGTACATGTGAACTGTCTCATATTTTTAGGAGTATATTTTATGTGTTACATTCTGGATGTATTTATAAATACATATCATACATCTTTATATATGTACAATAATATTTCTGTCCAGAAATAGTGATGGCCTTTTTTAAATCTCTCTTCTTAATGATCCTTGAGAACGGCTCTGCATGGGAGCTTATAGCTAGCCTAAAGCAACCTGCTTTTGGTAAGACAAAAAAACCCCTACAGAACTGTCAGTTATTGTAGTTCTTAAAACTTCTCATTAAACTGAAAAAGTTAATGACATATACTTTTAAGTTTTTTATTTATTTATAATTATATGATGTTCAGTTGCTTGGACTGATCTGCAGAGGAAAACCAAGAGTTCCCTCCTCTCTCTTAAAAAATCATCCTTCATTTGGCTGTAAATAAATCTTATCACTGTGAGCCAGAGAACATATCTTTCATTGATTTATTTGCTTTTTTAGCCATCTTGTAGTGTCTGAGCACTCATATCTAAACCATAGATTATTCAGGAACTTTCAGTATGGCTCACAGAATAAACTTGTCTTTGTCCACATTTGCAAGAACATTCTTTGACTCTTCAGATCAGACATTAGATCAGTATAATTCTATTTGATATAATCTTTGCAACACAAAAATCAACCTGCTAAAGCAGAAGTGAACTCTATGTAGTAGAGTTCCCAGTTCTAGGGATATTTTATTTTGCTTTTACCATCAATGCTCTTAGTGTCAAACTAAGAACTGTAACTCACATGATTTTTTAAATCTGCCTTTTAATTTCCTAGGCAAATATTAGTTCAATGGGTGAACCCTAGGGTTTAGAAAAGAAAGTGATAAGCATTAGGCACTGGTGGTATATATTTCTGACAGACACTACTCCGAGTTTTGTTTCTTGTTCTACCTATGCGACACTGTTTTGACTTCACTATTTCCACTTTCTAAATATTCTGGTACATTAAGGAAAATCTGACTGAAATTTTTACTAACAGACATCTGAAATTCAGAAGATATATTTCATAATGGTATGCTTAAGGCAAAAAAAAAAAAAAGTATTGAGACAAATATCATTTTCACAGTAACATGGCTTAGTCTTCTCCTCTCTTTGTGAAAAAAACCCAAAACACACAGAACTCCGTTTTTGTGTGTACAGTGCAATAGTTCCTTTGCTGTCAATATACTGATTTGTGATACCTATGGTTCTGCTCACACATTGTTAGGCAAAATGAAATGTTTTAATGAGATGCAAGCTTCAAAGGAAAGTTGAAGTGGTGAGAATTATGCACAGAGAAGGAAGAACATGCCTCAAGAAAGTGTCAGTGCACCACATGCAAATGTTATTTACCTTTGGGGCATGCAGACGGTTATAACCATATTAACGCTCTCTGTGATCCTAACAGCACTTCTGTACTTTTGAATATAGAATTAATTTGACATAGATAATAATGTCCTAGGAGAGGATTATAATCACCTTTCTTTCTAAAAGCTTGCAAAATCCTCCTAATATTGTGCAGAAATCTAATGGTGACTTGTGATTCTGCCTAGGCACATTTTCATGTCAGAATGTTATCCACATTTCTCTAAAATATGTGCTATAGCCACACTGTTTCTGACTCCCCAGGGCAGTGGATGGTGGGATATCTCAATAATGGAACACAAGAAAATATGAAAATTAATCTGGGGGAAGTAGTCTGTGCTAACTTTATTGCTGGGTGAGAAGCATGACAGGGAAGAAGGCTCGTCTCTCTGCTAGACTCTAGAATGTATCATGTAGCAGGTTCTCTTTTAGGGTTGCACAGTTAATCCATAACCCAGATAATCCCCTACTGGTAATTGAGACCTGATTATATTTGATGACTTTCTACACTACTACCAGTACTACAACTCTTTTCTGCATCCTGAAATGTAACTTTCCTGCTCTTGAGAAAGTCATGGGCTCATAAACATCTCAAAACATGAATGGTAAAGATAAAATCTGCAAAAAATGTGAATACACTGTCCTAGGATAGAAAAGATTTGAATGAACAGTAGACTCTCTGTATTCCCTGTATTCACAGAGAAAGAAAGAAAAAAATATATTTTCAAAAATTGGGCTCCCAAAAACTAGTCTGTTGTGGAATAAAATTATACTTTGGTAGACAGAACAACATTTCTGTACTCAAATGGTAGCTAAATTCCATCAGATTATATTTTTTTGTGAATAAATTCTTACTGATATGAATAGGAAAAGCATGACTATGAAAAATGCAAAAGAATGGATGTGTAGGTAATTGGGATGGGGCTGTGGCTGAGCCTCATCCCCAGGGGGCTACAGCTGTGCTGGACAGGTGACTAATATTGAAGGTAATGAGCCATGGAGTGCCCAGGTGCAATGACCAATCACAAAACGGTAGAGAGGACACAGAGGTGCAGTGCATGAACATTGGGGGTATAAAAGTTTGGGCTAGAGAACAAGAAGGGCAGCTGGAGATGTTTGAAGCCTTCTCTTGTGGTGTTGCTCTGGATGGGCTGATGCTTTCTGATATTGTACGAGGAAACTTTGTGTATCGTGGCCATCTCAACTGCAACATTGTATTTTTTTGTATTAAACTCCTTCACTGTATTTTTTGAAGAATATGTTAGGGCAAAAAAAACCCCAAGTGGCAATTGTATTAGATAGAGCTCAAAGAAATCCCCATAATTCTTCAAATATTTTATGTTGAACTCTGAAAGTGGAGAATGGGGTTCTTGTTATGCAGTCTCTTTTTATGGTTGAATTTTTTTGCACAGATATAGCAGTTAGAATTAAGCTCTCCCCCCTTTACTTTGAAAAATTAGGATTCATTCCAAAAATATTAAATGTAGCCTAAACTTTAGTATGGGGGTTGCAGTCCAAGATTAGCTGCTTATTCATATTAGCTCTTTATTTCCACAGAAATTTTCTTTTTCCATTTGAATTACTCACTTCTGTTAATTTACTTTCCAGGTGTTTTACACTTTCCTTCCATGCTACTTTAAATTTTTCTTCCATCTAGAGATTACCTATGTTGCATGAATCATCCGTGGGTCTGGGGTGCAAGGCTGCATGTGAACAAATTTAGTCTAATTAGAAGTGTGGAGAGAAAGGGGAGAGTTCAGTGGAGAATGCTTCTGATTGCTGGGCTCCAGCATGGGTTGGGCTCCTCTCATGTCCTGCTGCATCTTCCCTGTTACACAGCATCAGAGTCCCAGGTAAATGTGCAGGTCTGAGCACCTGCACTGTGATCACACTTGGGTCATTCACTGCAGTCCTAAGGGTTAAGGAGTTAAAATCCTCTCCCTGATGGCAGCCTCCATGCATTTGCTCCCACAAGGGGAAGCTCTGTTATTCCAACTTCCTTAAGCACTGCTTGTCTTGTGGGTGGAGTCCTCATGTCCCATAATACCCTCACTCTATAGAGAGATGTCACTTTGGTTTTCATGTCTCACAGTCCTGCAGCCAGTCTTCCTAGCTCACATAGCCAAGTTCTGAGGGAAAAGGCAGTAGAATTTAGGGTTTTTTATGTGATAATGCAGTTGGAGAAGCAAGTAGAACAGGA
The DNA here is from genome assembly GCF_015832195.1 of Motacilla alba alba. NCBI lineage: Eukaryota > Metazoa > Chordata > Aves > Passeriformes > Motacillidae > Motacilla > Motacilla alba. Next base: position 16,631,328 of record NC_052022.1, on the reverse strand, counting down.
AAAAACTATTTTGATGTCTGGTTTTTGAGAACCAGAAGCTTCACATAGAAGTGTTATCCATCTCACCTTCCTTCTCAGCAGTGCTAAGAATGTTCTGGCAATATTTTAATTGTTGGAAAAATACAGTTCTGTTGAAATCAAACTGTTTCACATGAATCTCTCCTTTTTAAAAAAAAAGCTACCCAAGAAAAATACAAAATATATTTGAAGTCTAAGTCTGTATTTCTGTGAGATTTTAATGTCAAACCCAAACTGACAGCATGAAAACAAATGTGAGACCATGCCAAAAACAAATGTGTTCAGCTTTCATTTCAAAATAAATCTTATTATCTTGGCTTGAAATTAATTTTTATATATGCCTGACGAACTTGGTGGATAGGAATTTTGCCTGAGAATGTACAAGAATATGGTCCCAAATTATATGAATTATTTAAAGTAAAAAATACTTAATTTACATCCATACATAAGCCCATTCTTACTAGAAACCTGTGAATATATTGGAACATTTTCTAAATATCTGTAAAAAAGTGAAGGGGGCATGTGAGTGACAAATGTTAATGTGATGCTGCACGGGGCTGCAGAACTTATGGCTCTCTCCATTTGGCACTGAAGATGCTCTGTGCCTCTCCATAGGGTTTATCACAAACACCTTAAGAAGCATCACCACAAAATGTTTCTGGTTTTTCATTGAACTGCGCTTTCAAAAAGAGTCCTTGGACAATGAGATTTATCTAACATTTTCTTCCAGTTGAGGAGAGCTTGAATTTCACGAGTACAAACTAAAACAGATGAGGAAAGGCAGAGATGGGTAATTTGTAGAAGACAGAGTCATAGCTGGTTGCTGAAATCCATCTTTAGGAAAGATGCTGGAGGACTTTAGTTAGTGTTTAGGAAAGATACTTGAAATGTATTAGCAAAAAACAGTTGACTTCATTATTAGAAAGGGAACACAATTAAGTTTCTAATGAGAGACACACGTGATTTAACAAAAGGGATTCTAACTAAGTGAAAAATTAAGATTAACACTAATGCACCCACAGACTTTCATACATTCAGAACTTGGCATGAGTTTCTGAGCCCTATGAAGCATGATATAGCCAACACACTCGATGCATATAGCCTTTAATTTAAACACAGGAACCAAGGGACCAATTCTGATCCCAAAAACTGAGGTTTAGAAGGTTTGGGGTTGCCTTGTGACTATTCAAGCCATTTTCCCTTCAGAATGCTCCAACTCTAGCTCTCATCAACTGGGGATAACATTGCTTAGTGGTTTGCAATCCTGAGTTGAAGAACAATATAGTAATATAAAAAATTTGATCTCTTTCCTTAAGTTCACATATAAATATTTGATCACATTTGATAAATGTGATTTGAAAAGCATCATAGGTATTTGATAAATTAAGTTGTAGAGCTCTCTTAGAATTGTGCAGTCTTTAATTTAACAATACTCATTGAGAAGATCTAAACATTTCCATAATCTTTGTTTTTATTTGCTATGATGAACACCTATGAAATAATACAGCCTTGTGTCTTGTAAGATGTCATTTTGAAGGGGAAAAGTCCCCATTTCAGACTGACAGAAAGGAGCCAAAATAAGGCCTTTTATTGAGATAGATAAATAAGAGTTTATAGCCTTTGCTATGCATTTTGTGGTTCAGTTGCAGCCATCCCTGAACACTGTGGTGGATTGTTCCATCGTGTGCAACTGTACTGTCCAACTAGAGCATACACTTTTAAAGTGTTTTACCATAATTTAATAGAAGTAAAGTTCCATTATCAGATTTTCCAAAACTAGCAATCTCCGCTGATTCCGGGATGCACTTAATACTGGCTCTGTGGCTAAGAAAAATCTTAATAGCTAAAAGTATCTTACAAGCTAACTTGCCATGTAAGAGTTCCACTTTTCTTGAAGAATACTTTCCTACAATTGAGTAGAAGGTTGCATAATTATCTTAGGTGGTTGAACATGACATTAAAGGAGAAGGTGGGCGAGATTATCTTCTGAAAGTTTGGATGAGAGAATGGAAATGTGCTTCATGATAATGAGTATCAGCACTGCAGTGTTACCTCAGGTCACTGCTGACACATATGAGCCCATCAACCAGTTTCCTTAAGGTGTGAACCCTAAATTTATATCGACGTTACTTTAGCTGTACTGTGTTCACCTGTGCATTTCACGGGGATTTCTGCAAACATATGCCATGTACTCTGAGAAGGATAGTGACCCACATTTTAAAAAGTTTTCTACATTTCTTTTGCCAGTAAAATTCTTGAGTAGGTTCTGTGCTCCTCTGGGCGTGCAGGGTTTAGCTGAGGGAAGGTGCTGCCCTGCTGCTCAGACAGATCAGCCCACGTTCTGACTGCACCAGATCACATCAAATGAAACCTCCTTGGAACTGGCTAACTTGAGGTGAAGTGACTGTAATGCAAATCATAGTTTATGGCTAGGCAGAGCCACACCAAAATAAGGATAGGGATTTACTTTGAAATGAAAACATATTCTAAATTCTTGCATGAATGGGATTTTGTCTTGCAAAAAATTAGCCATGCTGACTCCAAATGATTCAGTGGTGTACACTGTATCTGTGACATGAAATTGTGTGTTCATAACTGTTCACCACAGCATTGAGGATACTGGCAATGGGCAAGCACCATTTTTAGGATAAAATTAGGCTTGTAAAATCACTTCACTTACGTTTATGGTATGTTATTGAAAAAAATCAAAAACTCAAGGGTGACAAAAAAAGTCCAATTTTTGCTTGTAGTCTGTAGGGCTTCTTGTTTCTTTACTGATTAAAAAGCTTCACCATTTAAAATATTTAAATTTTTGCATTAATAAATATTTTAATGTACTAACTAAATATTTTATAGTAATATAACATTTTACTAAATATGGTCTAAAAAGTATCATGTCATATATTGACTTTCAACCAATGTTGTTTTGTCTCTGAAACAATAAAAATATCCATTTTAGGATAAAGCTAAGGTACCTTTTAATATAAAATACATCAGTACTTATGTTTTATTATTAAAGACTTTTAAACAATTGGGATAGCTGTCACATATTTTTTCATACTGTCAATCATTTTGCTCAAATTTACAAACCTAAGTTTTATGGAAATTAAATATATGTAAATCAGTAAAATATTCTAGATTTACACAAAGAACACACAAACTTCCCTGTGTCTATTTCAAACATCACATGAAAAGTAGAAATTATTTGTTCCTTCTTGCCAGCCTCTAGTCTGCCTCTGCCTATTGCCTGTGTATTCCTTCTCCAAGAAATCACGAGGTTCTCTTCTTCATGCACCTTATCCACCTCGACTGTGTTATTCAACATACGACCATTAACTTCAGGATATTAACCGGGCCTGGCTACCTATGTTAAACCAGATTTACTTTATTTCTGAAGTAATTTATAATCTAAGTTGGAATTAGTATTAGAACAATCAGGAATGCATGTATGCAGATTTTGAAGATTTTCAGCAAACAAATCTGCAATTTTTACAACTATGCACAGTATCCATAAAACATCTTCAAAAATGTGACAGTTATTTTCTCCTGGCCCTTTTTTTTTTTTTTTTTTTTTTGACCTGGTGGCATAAATTTGTATGTTTAGCTGTAACTGCTTGAGTACATTCCACAGATGTTTGCTGATAGGGAGCATCTCCTATGGCAAGCACCTGATTGTAAATGTGAACAGTCTGCAACACAAGAATCCCTGAAAGATAATGGCTTTTATGTCACACAAATTTGGAGGTTAGTTTCCAAACTCTTCTAGAAGCTTCAGTACTGCAGATTTTTTCATACCCAGCCCCTTTTAGAATAAAGGGCCCCAAATAGCTAGGCTGAATTCCTTGCTCAATGAGCCTACAAGGAAACTTGTGGAGCAATGGAATTAAAAGATTAAGCCACAAGCCACTTGTACTAAGTCTTTAAAAGACTTAAGAAGCATAGAGTTTACATAGTAACTGAGTCTGGAGACTCACTTGCTTTTGGAGAATACTGAGACTTCTGGGTTTTCTTCCTTCCTGGTCTGGGCTCTTTGCTGCTGTGTGGCTGTTCACATCTGGTTATGTCACAAAAGAACGAGTCAAAAGATAAGATTACAACTGAGTAACCTTTATTTGTTCGGGGGGGTTGGTGTTTAACTGCTTCTTAATTAGAGAGAAAATCCCCTTTATTGTTAACCTACAGGGTAAGAATTGGAAACAGCAGTATCACATGATCACCATATTCTCACTCACATAACTGCCTTAAGTCTTTCATAAATTTCAGGCATGGAACACTACACATGGCAGTCATAAGAGACAAAGGGGTTTGATACCACATGCATTTAAATGTCTGCAACAAGATTGTTTTGAGAGTTTAAGTATTAAATAGTGACAAGAATGAATTTTTACCATTAACTTCTGTTTGTGGTTTTGCACCCCTTATTTCTGTGACCCAGGGTAAGGAAAAATATCTGTATTGAAACGCTGCAGGAGATAAGTATTTTTCCCTTTATAACTACAAATATAATCTACAAGCAGATTAGTGGTTTGGCACGTGTATGAGGACATGAGTCATATTATTCTGTGGATGCCTTTCAGTTTGTCTTCAGAGTCTAAACTTTAAAGATTTTAAATTTTGATTCTATAAGCTGTGCCTTATAGGCTTGGCCTCCTGTTTCTATTCAGTTAATAGGAAGGTGAGAGGGAAGGGAAGCTGCTGTTTCCAGCAAGGACTGTCTGGCATTTCCCTTCTCCAATCAGGAATAGGAAGCTGCCTGTCAGGGAGCTAGGATAACACATTTTGCCAGTGAAGCAAATAGAAAGGAGGAGCAATTAACAGTGGTAGGATCTTGCAGTTCTATTGATTAGCTGTAGCCAAGTTTAGTGCTTCTAGAAGATCTGAATGAGTAATAATAATGGTGCAGTCATCAAAGCTGTTCCCATGGCTGGTGTTTGCAGACAGTGCTGATCAGGAATCACTTGGAGCAGGTAGAAAAGGTCCCAGGCTCCATATGGAGTCCATGTTTAGTCTGTTTCCAAGAAAACAGAAGACCCCTGTGTGCCAGAGTGGACACTCTAAATTTGGTACTCATTTACTTTTGCCATTTACACCTAGATGATGATATGTGTTCACACCTGGTCGCATTGCTGAAAACTCAAGCTGGACTGAACCTAGAACAGGATGAGAACAGGTTGCTTGCCCACTCAAGGATGTAATTGGTCCCCAGAGAAACTGAACAAAAAGTGGGGAGCCTCTGGCCTTTGGGGAATTTTTTTTGTTTTGTAGACAAGCTCATTATAGCACACTTTTTGTTTTCACCTCCTTACAAACAGGATTCTGGGGTTTTTTTTACCTCATGTGATGACTTATTGATAGCTTGTCCAGTTGTGATAGATTTACAATACATAGCCTGCTAATTGCTCAGAAAAATTTGAGGTGAACTGAAAATGTTACAAATATCTTATATTTAAATGGGATGCTGGCAAATTAACATAAATCTTGAGTGAAATACAGAGAGCAATGAATTTAGATACTGTGGGATTTCCAAGAGAGAATTTCTCTTTTTCAACTGTTTTGTAAAACCTTACTGTTATCCTGTTTGGTTCTTGTATACAGGCAATTTTTACTTGGGCATTTTTGAGGTGTTAGTAGTAACCAACTGGCTAGAGACAAACCTGCTAACAATGCAGGTAACTGCAGCTCATTGAACAGCATCTTGTAGTAATATTTGCCTTCAAGAGGAAAAAAGGCACATTTCACCAGAATTCAGCAACAGGAACAGTGTGCAGTGAGCAACACTGTCTGTAGAGGACTAAGCAATAAATAGAAACACTTCTTTTTTTTTCCCCTAGAATTTTTCCCAAGAAGTAATTGGAATTTTTACAGGTGTTTATTAATTTCCTTTCTGAAGCAGAAGGTTTAGCATTTTCTATTCCTGTAACATTATCTGTCCAACTACTTTATATTAGTCTTTACTGGTCTTACAGACAAGGTACAATTCCTTTTCAGCAATAATTCAAGTATTTCAATTGAAAGAAGGACAGAAACAAGAGTTCAAAATTACCAGTGGAGAATTTTCCACTTCGGGACAAAAAACCTCACATGAAGTGCTCTGCATCTTATACCTTAAAGCAAGTAGACACCCATAGGTTTTCTGCACAGCAGTGACAGAAGATTTCTTGTTATGTAGCATATCAACACAAAGTAGCTGCAAAACCTGTTAAATCCAAAATGACTCTTCAATGTTGTCTGTAGAGTTCTGATATGAAAACTGAGCCGTGTAAGGCATTGCAGTTCTAAGTACTGATCATAGCCATCTGAAGAGCAAAGTGGTCTTCACAGATTTTGGGCTGTGTTAGAACAAATTGTGTGAATCGATGGGAAGAAATGCAAGGTAACTGCAAGGTAAATGTAATGTCAGATTACTGAATTGCAAGAACACAGGGAAAGGGATACTTAAGGAGCGGTTGTATTGAAAAGGACTAAGGAGTTATTTTGGATTGCTACCAGTATTCTTCAACATCATCATTTGGGTTTGAAAAAGGCAAACATTTTGCTAGGATGTGAAAACAGAATCCTGTCCTGCAAGATGTGAAGGGTTCTGCTCTGCTCAGTGGAAGCTGAAGAAATTAATGCAGAAAGCATTAACAGAAATGCTGCAGCTGAAGTAATGTATCCAACTGTAGATATCATGCTTGTAGAAAAATGGTGACTAGTCAGTGTCTAGACGTGAGCAATGAAGTTCTCAGGTCTTAGAAAGATGAGCTAAAAGGCAAACCAGAAAAACCTGAAGTTACTTGTCCAGAGAAAAGAAAGAAAAGAGATCTGTTAACAATGTAACCAGTACAAAGTTGCTGTGAAGGACAATTGGAATCTGTTTCCACACTAGTGAAGGGCAGTACAAGAAGTAATGATCCTGAGGTTATTTGTCAGCATTCCATCATTTATTTTAACAATAAAGATAAGTAAGGTCAGGAAGAGAAATCTTGGCAGTACAGTGAAATCTCCTTTAATAGTTAGACAAGGATCTGTCAGAAATGATGTAAGGATAGTTTGTTCTGTCTCTGGGCAGTGCAGTAGCTTTGATGGTCTCAACATCTTACTCAGCCCTTGAATTCTTTGAGGTTCTCAGGTTCTGACTATCTGATATGTATTTGGTGAATATTAATGAGCACTGAAGTGTAGCTGATGTAAACTGTCAGGCAAGCAAAAAGAGATACCATGAGGGTAGTATGTGATTTGTCTCATTTTCTGGCTTTAGTAAGAAGGCATGTAAGTGATGATGGGAGGAATGAATTTCCATGTGTAAGGCTCAAATCACACATAGCATATCTGATGTCTCTTACTGCACTCAAAATTTTCAAACAGAATAAAATTTCTAGCACTAATCATCATACACAATTGAAAATAATCTGATACCTTGAAGGGATTTTAATAGCATGCCTTAAATGTATTAAGGATGCAGACTTCTCAGTTGCAAATACAAAATGCTTTTGTCTACAAAACCTTTTCAACTGTATAAATGATAGGGTTTCTTGTATTTTTTTCTGGAGAATAAAATCTTTTAGCATTAGTTCTGCAATGGAATTACTTGAAAGACAAAAAAAAAAAAAAGTCATAATGATATTACCTTGAACTTTTATTAATTTCTATACATAGTTATTCAGAAAAAAGCACAGTCAATACATAATCTATCATGAAATTCAGCAGTTTTGCTTTGTACAAAAGTTGATATCCTTCATCAAATGACCCTGATGTGCTTTGTATATATAGAAAAGCCTTCTGATCTGTGTTTGCAGTTCTCAAACATAAAGATGGCATCTTTGATTTTGCTAGCATTGGTATTTGAAAGTATAATCAACACAGAAATGCTCAGGTTTGACAAGTGGTATAAGATTTCAGTAAACATGTCTTCTTTCAGAGAGATATTGGAAACTGATAATATAAAGGGAAATGTTACTGCCTGGAACCCTGACCTTCAAAGAGAGTATTAGTAGAGACTGAAATCAGAATGGACATTAAGGATATTAAATGCAAATAAGACTTCAGTGCAGGCTCAAAGTACAATGAAATTATGGAAATATACACAACATACTTACTTCTCAGTGAGTGAAAAACATAAAGTATTTTGGGGTGGAAGGTTGTGTAAATATAAACTTATTATTGTTAAATTAATATTAGGAGTTAGGTGTAATACTTTGGTAATATTTAAATGGAAAATTCTGATTTATCAGAAGTTGCATGCTTTGGGAAAACTTTCAAGTACTTTTAGCTTCTTTAGAGAGAAAATACTTTTAATAATTTAAATTAATTTCATTCCAGCTATTTCAAAACAGAACATTTTGAAACTATCTTCCATTGGTTTGCCTACTAGACACAATATTAAAACAGTCACATCAAAATGGAGTATTTAGTTTAATCCAAAGTATTATTCTGCACTTTTTTTTTTGGTGATGGGACATTTATGGTGTTTGTATTTTTTGTATGCATTTGCATTACAATATTTGTTTCTTTAAACACTTGTAAGAGTTTAGAGCCTATGATATTTCCCCTAAATAAAGAAAGTCAAGTCCAAGGTGAGTGTTTTAGAGTATTTTTCTTCAATGGTATTAAAAATAAGTCCTATAGTAAGAGTAAATAATAAAATTTAACAACTTCTAAAAAAATAGTCTTACAATTTCTAAGGATACAATATAAACAGGAAACAAACAGAATGTGAGTTCAAGAAGCACATGCACATGAGTCATATGTGCAAATAGCTTTGAATACATACTTTTCACCTACCTTAGAAAATCACTACAATTCTGGCAGCTGGCATTTTTCTACCTTATTGTAAAATGTATCTGATGATATATATTTTTCCCAGGGAGTTAAAGGATAACAGAATTTTACATTCAGTGACCACCTACAAATCTACTTTTAAAGATACAAGTTAGACTGAGCGCATGAGCAACCTAACCCTGATCACGTGTGCTCAGAAAGTGCAGTAGCAGTTTCAGACTGGAGGATAAAGAGGGTCCCCTTGCAGAGAGACAGAGAGATGCAGAGAGTATGATAAAGGTGAGAAAAAAAGAGGAAATCTTAAGTACTCTCATATATTTCAGTTATGGTAAATACCATAGAATAAAAATTTCAGTTCATGAGCCTCAACTTTTCTCTAGTTTCGCCTCCTCTTCAGTGACTGTCCTCAAAACATTTCAAAATCCATTTCAATTCTGCTTTCGAGTACTCCAGGTGTAGAATTTGGATGAGAAGCACACAGGGAGTGTAAAGAATGCTGTACCACTTGCTGGCTCTTTAGCTACCCATCTGTATGTCAACACAAATGGGGAACTGGATGCTGATGCCACCAAGAACATTTCTGGTTTTAACACTGGAAATTAAGTAACAGCTTAATAAGAATTGAAGTTGCTGGGAAGATTCCTGCCCCTCTCAAAACTTCAGAGTTCATCAAAACTCACATTTTTTAACAATGTGTTTTGAATATCTCAGTCTTAGTTCTTACTTCTATTAAGATACTTAAATCAATCTATGACAAGCTATCATCATATTTGTTTTAGGTGATACACCCCATCCAAACAGAGCTGGTCTCACTACATAGAACTACAGCCCCACATGATGCTACATATGCAGTGTGCCTTGTATGTTTGAAATTTTACAATCCCTTTGCCTTTATGAAGAGGACACCATATTTTTGACTTTAGCACACATTAGTTTTTCTAACACAGTAGTTAATAGCTCAGTTGTGTTTTGTTTTTACTTTAACTCTTTACCTCCTATCTTTCAGAGCTCTGAGTTTGGCTAAATGTGATGATTCTGAAGTATAATAGTGGGAAATTTGTATTATCACAACATGTTGCTTTTCAAGATATTTACTGGAGGAAAAGGGAAGGTTCCTCCTGCTTTGATATGTAGAGTGAGTGTGGATGGCAAGAGGAAGTTGATTTTTCTCTCTGTAGCATTTTAGTTAATAAAAGGAATGCAAATTAATTCCTCTGGATTGAAACTGAATTGCAAGGTGCACAATAGGAACATATCTAATACACTCCAGCTGCAAAAGGACATTCAGTTAAAGGGTCTCCACTACAGATAGTCCAAAGAAAAGAAAGAAAGAAAAAAAAAAAGGATAATAAGGAAAATACATAGTGGAAACTTCAGGTCTCCTCAAATAGTCCCAACTATTTGGCTCTTCACTGTTTGACCACAGTATTTGCTGTTGTAAATGTAGTCAGAGAAAATCTACTGCCTGAGTAAATGATGGTCCCCCGAGTTGAGGTTTTGAGGTTTGAGGTATGATTTAAAACTGCAGCCAGTACAAGGAAATTACTGTTGAAGGCAAATAGAGTTTTAAAGGATTGACCCAAATCTCATTAAAGCTGCTGGATGATTCAATCAATTTTATGGAGTTTTGCACTAGATCTAGAAGCTCCAGGTCTTGCTGCCTGCTGTTTGCTGATAGCATTCAATAATTTTAGAAAAACAGAAAGAACCCAGTAGAGCAACTTCTCTCTATGAATCAGTGATGTGAGCAGAGAATGTGGTCATAACTCTTACTCACACATTGTTTTATTTAACAGGATATGAGTGAAGATTAATATATATTCCCTCATGAAGGGGAACATATAGCTTGAAAACATCTGAAAAAGTGAAGCAATTCTCAAGAATTCCCAGAAGACCCATTAGACATGACTGATTTTGACTTAAAAAAATTACTTCTAAGATAAAACCAACTATTTTGGAATAAGTATATCTGCTCTACCAAATATTTACTTATTAAGATTCATATTTACTTATTAAGATTCTTTCTTTTTTCACAATTTATCAGCATCCTACAATAAGAATTCATGAAAAAAAAGAAAAACAAATTAAAAAATGAATATTCTTTGTGAAAGGTAAGACATTTTGAATAAAATATCTTTGTTTTTCAGTCACTTCTATGTAAGAAATATTTTTGAATTTGTGTTTATATATCTGCATATCTCAAACTGTTAGACAGAGTTAGAATGTTCAATTGTTTATAGTGTATTTGAAAATAAATTGGATGCTTTGATATTAAAGTGTCTTCATAGCATATTCTCTAGTAAGTCTTTGTTGCCATCATTTAGATAAGTTTCTGAGAAAGTGATGAAGAAAACGAGTAAAAAACCCTACCTATAGCCATGTACCCTTTTTCATCTTATTTAGGAAGAGCAGGACTTTCCAGACTTTTACCAAGTTACTCCAGACAGTTAGCCCAATCCCTGACTTTACATGCTCATTGCTGGGGAGGCATGCACCTTTGTCTACTTGGGTTTGTTAAGCAAACAATGAAGTTCCAGTTTTTCCTCAATTAAGAAGGCAAGTGAACTGCAAACATAACTGAAGAACTTGCCCTGTTGTCTGCTCTCAAAAAGTCTCAATAGAGGAGCTCTTCTGTCTTCAGAAACAGGAAACCTTGAGCCAAATGAATCCTCTTCATTTTTCCCCCCACCTTTTAAGCTCCCTCATTTTCCTCTTGTTGTATGTCTTCATCTTTGTCCTTAACTAAAGAGCATCCCTTCAAACAGCTCTTCATGATTGCTCTCACAGAGGGCCCTGCTGGCTGCAGGGATTTAGCTTGGATTTTGCGTACTCCCCTTCCTGGTCTCCCAGTCCCATCAGAAGAGCAGAATGAAAATTCCATCATTTTGGAACCATTTCTTGAATGCTTTTTCTCTCTGCCCCAGAGTTCCAGCCTCTGAGGTGGCATTTCCCACACCTGGAATCTACAGAGTTTGATGGGTAATGATCTTGCTTCCATCCACTACTGAGCTCAAAAGTCTTCTTGTGGCAGAGCATTGGTGGAGTTTCTCCAGAGCAGTAGGTTTCACGATCCATCATGATAAGTCAGCATTCCATCCTTGCCAGTTCTACAATTTCAAGCTTTTTGTAGACTCCTGTAAGCTTTGTTACATTGATTAACCTTTAACTGTGCATTAAATATTGTCATTGTAAGCTTTGGCCAGGAACTTTGGAAAAATGAGGGCGCTGCCAAAGTTTATATATGAAGTGTTTGTGTACCAGAGAGTTCTCTTGGTGATAATGAGGTCATGTGTAGTTGCTTCTTTAGTATAAGCATTCACTTTTTGGTTTGGTGCCAAGCTTCCATGGATCCTAGTTATTTCTATAGTGCTATTTGTCTCTTTTCAAATTATACAGGCCTACTCTTTTTAACTTCTTTCACTTCCCAATAACTGGCAGAAGCACCGTGCAGCAGAGCATTGTTTATTATGAATTAAAACCTGTACCTGCATCTTCTTTTCCTTTTTGCTATACGTTGCTGGATTTCACAATTCTCACTTCCACTGGTTGTGCCTCTGTAGTCAATAGATATAATAGAAATGATATAATATTAGAGTTTGGCTGTTTTCCCTCAGATTTCTAGGGTGTTTTATAGTTATTAATATTATCATGAAGTAGAAAATAATTACATTTAAGATAATTTTTCATTTTGATCTGAAACTTGGTTTCAATTAAATCAGTGGTAGAAGTTCCACTGCTTTTAGTGAGATAATAATCAGGATTTATGTGGCATAAGGGCTTGAATTTGTGATTTCTTGAATTTTGCATGTGTTTTTGTTCTTTCCAGTCAGGCAATGTGTTCCTCCTTTTTTTTTTTTGGTTGCTGTTGGCACACCTTGGAATTAAAGAAAAGGAACATAGTAACTTATTTTCATCCAAATAATCTACTGCACCTCTTTAACAATAATCTTTTACCATTTCTAAGAAATAGTTGCAAAATGCTAAATTACGCAGCAGACTCCAAAGACAGGAAGGCAGAAAATGTTCTGCTTTGCAGGAATCCTAATGCATTCCAATGTCTTAGTGATCTGTACAAATTACATTTAACTACCTGTGCCTATAAAGGAGAGCTCTCTTACAAAATTAATGAGGAGTTAATTCTTCTAAAATATTTCTAGCAAATCCTTACTCATATAAAGATGTTTCATGTATAGAAAACGTTAGTGATAAGGTTTCAGTAATGTTGAATTACATAAAAGTTTAAATAAATTTCAAAAAAGTGCTTAAGACACATTGAAAGCATGAGCACAGCAGCTGGCAGAAAACCAGACAGAATGTTCAGCTTACCAAATTAAAGGTCCTAATTTCACCCAGCTTGATTAGCTGAGTAATGTCCTCATGCTTCCTATACAATTAATTGAGAAGTAACTTTCTTTCAGTGCAGATCCGTGGCAAATATTCATTTGAGTGCTTGAATTGCCCAGTGGAAGAACTTCTTTCTCTTCACTCTAAAGAAATTGTGTGTATTAAGTTAAAAACACTGCCGTGTTTCCTAAGGGCTCAGATCCCTGGAAGTAAACCTTCAGTCTGACAACCACTGAAAGTGTGTTTTCAAGTTTTTCTTTGGCTGGTTGTTTTTTTTTAAGCAGGACTGCAGCTGTACCAGAGGATTCTGAGAACTATTTCAGAACTACTGAGCTTATTAAGCAGATATACCAATTTTATGATCCTTCTTTTGAAGTCATCATATGTCGTTACCAATGTCATGGTTCTTCATTATTGTTGTTACTAATTCCCACTTTTCCCGTGAAGAAAGTGAAGCAGAATGGTCCTGCCTGCTCTTCATACCATTACGATGTTTTGCTACAAAACCCCTCTTTAGTGCTTCTTTATTTTTGTAATGTAGTGATTAGTGTAAGGAAGAGTTTGTTTATCTTTTGATTCTGTTGCAAGACTTCCTTTTGGAGAAGAGAGAGGGAAGGTATGATAATGAGGGAAGGAAAGCAGACAGCAAAATAAAGGATGAAAATTCTCTCAGAACCCACTTTGGTATCTAGTGGAGTGAGGGTGGCTGTGAAGCAGAACACAGCACACTGGCACTTCAGATGTCATGCCAAAAGTTACATTAAGTTACAGCATTACTGACTGAAAACACATCTGCTTTATTTCAGTGCAGTGGGATAAATGATTCTGTCTCATCTCAGCTCTCTCTGAGGGGGGTGCTTCAGTTTGTGGATCTCAGATGTGACAGTATCACTAGTTATTTTTATCCCTGCTTTGTGTTTCTAAAAGTCATGTCAGACCAAAAATTGTATTCAAAATATGTGTAAAATATGTGCACTAAGTTTTACTAATCAGGAGACCTTGTAACTGTAAATAACAAGCATGGGCAAATGATCAAAACTTTATTAGATCTCTTTTTCAAGAAATAATTTGAAGTAACAAGTAGGAAATGCAGTAGAAATCTGCACTGTGATGAGAAACACAGCTACAGAGTCAGCAATCTGGTTGTACTCTCATAAAGTTGCTAAATATTGCAGAGGAATATAGATTTGTTATTTTCTTACCTACCTTTTTTAAAAAAAAAAAAGTTTGATTTGTCACTCATGAAGAGAAAGAGAGTGTTTTGGAAGAATGCTAAACTACAGTTTAAAAGAAAATAAAGAAAAAAATAGCCAAGTACCCAGCTATTAGGTTCTTCTTCTCTGAGTCTAGGACTAGGAGACTTCATCTTCGCTTCAAAATTAGTTTTGTTCTTTGCTACAGATTTTGTTCTTCTGTTGTTATTCCTGCATGAAGCTGTCTCCTTCAGTCAAAAAACTTATCAAAATTTTTTTGCCTGTGGTTATCTTATAAATTATGTGGCAATATTGGAAAGAAAATGAATCAAGACCTGTACAAACTCTTTCTTTTCTTGCAGAATACCCTCTTCTTTCTGGCTTAGAAAACCCTATACCTGAGGCATCACCATGGCATGTCTCATGTCTGACAGCAAAAAGTGTTAGTTTTGTGATTTGTTAGATCTGTTCGATTCAGAAAAAGACAGTGAAATTTCTTGAGGATAGCTTCTCTTTACGCAGAGCCTACGCCTCTCAGATTTAATATGTTTCCTAAATAAATAGCAGCAGATATAAAGCTGGTGATCATGAAAGGAGTGATATGTCAGTGGACATTTCCAGGTTGGCTGTGCAAGTGAAGGCCCAAATGGGCCAGATGTTTTCCATCACAGCACACTCTCAAACTGCTGTTCTTATGCCGGAACAAACCCACACACCAAGCAGTAATCACGCCTTGATTTCTGTTCTAATGCACATTGCAGCATGAAATAAGTTACATTCCATCTTGTTGACACAGCGTGGTTCAGCTGCTGGTGTGGCAAGTTGTTTCTCCACTGAAGCTGAGCTAAGGAATGCCTGGCTTTGTTAGACAGATTATCTTATTACTGTTTTCTTGGCAGTCCCTCACAATGGCACTTCTATGGCACCATGAGAAAGTGAAAATCCAGAGCACTGAAAGTACATTAACAAAACAAATCACAAACACAGATACACTTCCAGAAAGTTATTTTGGGACAGAATTCAGGGACAAGAGCATCTGCTTAGTAAAACCAGGGTTAACTTCACATGACTACATTCAACTTCTCCAGTATCAGAAGAAACAGAAGAACTGCCATAGGTCAGTTACACTGCCTGGACAGTGAAAAAAAGACACTCTACATACATCCTCCTCAAACATAACTCCTTATCCTTGTTTTTACTTTTATGTACTTTCTAGTCTAACTTAACTGACTTGGCTTTCTTAATACCTGTGGCTTAAACAGGTGGGAGCAATCAATCCATGTGGTTAGTTTGGCTACCTTTCTTTTTCTGTTTTTGGCCCTAAAATTCAGTGTTCTTTTCTATATGGCAACTCAGCTTCAAGAGAAGGGCCACAGAATACTCTGTATCTGTTAAACATATACAGCCTGAGTTTAGACACTTCCAGAAGATCAGAACTATAATTTGAGCCTCTTCAGGCTAAATAAGCACTGAGATTTTCATTTTCTGGCCAAATTCTCTAGCTGTTTGCTAGACTACATAAAAAAGGGTCTTTCTGCTTCTCCTTTTTGAATAAGTGAGTGGGGGTTTTTGTGCAAAATGAAATGCTTCAATAGAGGTTAAGGGCTCTGTAAAGGGGTTCTTTCTCACCATACCCTGAACTGGGATCCCCTCCGATTTCTCAAGTTCTCTGAGATATGAGATCCCACCTCAGACTTCTTATGCCATGTATTCCCCACTCTCCACCCCTGAAGCGACCTCTGCTTCCCTTACTTTTCCATTTTAATTAATTCCATTTTTTCATTCTGTGTATTATGAATCTGAAGTACTGTTAGGTTGGGTCATTGAGGAATTTGGATCTAAAATTTAGGCACAGGAATGCTTTATGAGTCCCAAATAGAGCGGAGATGAATACCAAAACCCATCCCCTTCAGCCAAATTATGGGCTAGTGTTGCAACATGTATTAGCAGAATTTTTAAAATATTGACAGAAGACACTTTGGGTTTTTATCCTGTATTCTTATAGTTATTGTGGGTTTTTATGAATTGCTCGCTTGGTGTTAGCTTTTTATCTGTATTTTCATATTTTTAATTTATGGAAGAGAAAAAGGATTTGGGTTAACCATTTGACCTTTTTTGGATTAAATAATTTCTGATGCAGTATTGCAGTTTTATCAAAGGTAATGATAAGGTGGAAGTTAAGGACTTTACACTTGTGTATCAATTGTCTTATACACGTTCATATAATTGTCTTCTGTGAAGTACATCAGAGAGACACTGAAAATCTTGGAGTCCTGTAAGCAACATGCACGACAAGTTACTGTTTTCTAGACCATGAAACACAGGTGCAGAATAACTCAAACATGTAGGGAAAATTTATGAGTTTTGGTTTTCTTCTCTTGCTGGTGTTTAGAACTGAATCTTTACAATGGTAACATTATAAGTGAGCATACCTGTGAGGACTGGATTTTTTTGACTGTAATGACATAATGTATAGCTAATAGGGCTAGAAAGTAGCTGATACTCCTATTCAAGTAACTGGTAGCAGGCTTTGGCACCTGAAACTCCTGGCTTTACTCATACCTGGAGAAATGGTCCTCATTTTCTGTTTGTATAGCCATCCTTTCATTGCTGCTGGTGTGAAGGTAAGAAATTTTCAGTGAGGATAGCAATCTGTCAAGGTCTAGTAAAGCCCATTCCTATATAAAATTAAAATGGAAAAGTAAGGGAAGCAGAAGTCGCTTCAGGGGTGGAGAGTGGGGAACACATGGCATAAGAAGTCTGAGGTGGGATCTCATATCTCAGAGAACTTGAGAAATCGGAGGGGATCCCAGTTCAGGGTATGGTGAGAAAGTGAAAGAACCCCTTTACAGAGCCCTTAACCTCTATTAAAGTATTTCAACCCATCTGCTGTGAAATCTCCTCCATGCTCATCACTCTTCAAAAGTACTTTGCCTCCCTCATTCCCCCACCCACATTCCACCACCTGCTTCCATGTCTTCTCTTAAAGAGTGCAGAAGTCTGATGCAATTGAATCCAACTGGTGCAGAAGTTCCAGCCTGAGTAGTGTACACACACGGATCAGATTTCTGGATCATGGCCTAAGGCTGAAACTGTAGCCAAATATTTCCTGTTTTACGTGAGACCCTGCAGCACATGGCTGTGTCCTGGAACAGTGCATTATTTGGCAATGTTGCAAGTCATGTTTCTCTTTAAAACTAATTTTCTTCTATGAAATATCCATTGGAAATGGTACTTGCTTTTGAGTGGTTGATGGATTGCAGTAGAGAGGACTGATGGTAATCCTGTTTGGCTTTGCATTCTTCATTTTACTTTGGGAGGAATGTAAGAGAGATTCTACACTTTCCATTACCACTGTTTTTCAGCTGGTATTTCTGTGTTGATGAACAATCCAGAAATGGCTTATTCCATTTTACTATTTACAGCATGTGCACTACACACACTGGGATTCAGACAAATGTCCTGAATTAGCATAAAAGAGCTCAAGAAATTTGGAGTGCGAAGGTCACTGAAGGAATCCTTACTGCATTCAAGAATGGGCAATACAATGGCTTTTCATTATGTGTATTGGTTTCAAACTACCTTTAGATCTTGGACATTTTTTTTTATCTTAGCCTGTGCATTTTAATTTATTCAATAAAATTGTTGTATGCCAAAGCAACATCTTTCTTCTGCTTGATCTACTGTAGCCATTGAAGAAATCACTTTGCATATTCAGTTGTTCGAGCCATTATATACCAGAATTTCTTTTTGTCTGTGAAATTGAGGAAAAAAAATCATGTGCTTTCCTGACAGGGGAGAAATAGGATGTAGGACAACAATGAGGTAGGTCCAGTTTATGCAGCACTCTTCTCTTATCCTTGTGCATGTTCATGTTAGGTAGGTGGGGCTGCTGAGAGAGGAGTCCAGACTTTGAGGGTAAAGACCACTGAAGCAAATAATTCTGAAAGACTTTTCTAATCCAGTACAGCCAAATATGCAGTGACCTAGTGAGGTCATTTTAATATGAAAAGGAAGACTGATTGGAGAAACTAAGGAGATGGAAATGAAAGACAAGCAAGCCATAGCCATTTCCAATTTTGTAACCTTTTCCCTTAAATAACCTTACAGAAAGCTTTTCATCTAAGTGTGGTTACTGTATGGGATTACCCTCATAAGAGAAAGGAATCGGTAGCTGGCTGGCTCATCAGAAAACCTGGATCATGTAAATTTTAAGAAGCTTCCCTCAGACATCTTGCACTGGAAATATATCTGGACTCGTAAAAATCTCCATAATTACCTAAAATCTCCATAATTACCTAAAATCCCACAAACAATTGGTCTTAGTTTGTCAGTTGCAGCTTGTCAGATTTATGTCCCCTTTGTATGTAAAAATCTGTGCTAATGCCACTGCCAGTCATTAGTGTTTCACTGCTCTGTTTTGTTACATTACCCAGTGTGTTTGAACTCCACCAGTCTCAGCATTTAATCAAAAAGCTTGTGTCTCTGTAGCACTCTGAGAACTGCTGGCATACAGTTGGGGAAGACATGTTACATAATTTTTGAGAACAGATTTATTGCAGTTTTACTCTTTTTTTCCAAGTGAAGCACTGAAATTAAGCAACCACACACAGTTATTTTGGTATTGGTTCTGAAGAGAGGTGACGTTGAATTTATTTATAAACTACAGGGAATTTTCTGATTTAATATTTGTTTTCATTGAAATGAAAATTATTTGAGGGGAAAAATACGATCTTAGGAATGATTAAAACCAAAAAGACAAATTAATTTAACAATATAATTATCTTCTTTAAATCTGGAAGTACATTTATGGAGAACGATCTGTGTTTTCAAATTGTTAAGCAATATAAACAGGGCTAATAAATGTAAAAAACCATAATCTTGTATTTGTCAGGATTAATTCCATTGAGACTCATTACACACGTAATTCTAGTGTCGAAGAGTTTGTCCTTTCATATTCTTCAAACAATTTAACTGCAGGAAAGTTGTAAACTTTGTGGGCTTTAAAATTTTACTTATATAATCATATGATAAAAATTAGTTATCAAAGTAGCTCAGAAAACTTTACAACTGTTTGGCTAGAATTAAAACTGAGGGCACTTGAAGACTTTAAATACAAGTTTGGTGTTTTAGGGTTATCAGCCCTAGCTTGTGAGTGGAGATAGCTTCTTCTTAGTAGAACAAACTTTCCTGATCTTTTCCCTTTTGAAAAGAGGGGAAAAGGAAATACCCCAGAGACTAGAAAGGAAGGCTGTAGATGTGAGGACTTCTTCTTCAAGTTCCCAGTCTGGCCTCTAAACAAAGCCAAAGAAAATTAATTCCAGGAACAGAAAATACATGAAAACTCTTTTTAAATCAAAAAGCAGCAGAATTAATACATTTACAGTCTCAAACAAAGCACTTTGCTCACCCCATTATAGTAGGTAGTGATGCTCAACTTGTTTATGGAATCTGAAACTCCATGGTTCTGGACCCCAGTTAAGTCAAACTTCAAATTGTGCTTGAGTTAAAATCAGATTTGGATCACTATCCTTTCAGGAATGTACATCTTTAAATAGATTTCAGATTCCTGTGGCTAGATTTCCCCAGACTAAATGCACTGGCCTTGGCAAAGGACTTGAAAATGGAAAAGGAAGTGAGAGCTTTAAAGCTTTTGTGGCTCCCTCCTCTCCAAGCTGGCTGAAGTCAATCGAGTTCCAAGTCAGTGTGCTCAGATGCCCCTGGCCTCCAGGAATTATTCTGGCAGTCAGCAACTGATGCAGGCAAAAAGGCAAGAGCTAGTTACTTTTCCATTTGAGAAAGAGGCAGGGGAGGGAGACCTGAGCTAGGATCCTGGCCTCCTGCCTAAAAGTTATCTTCTTCTAGAAAGGAAAAAAACATTAAGAATCCTTTTGTATTCAGAGTAGATTAATACTACCATTAGGAAAAGATCTTTCTGTAAACTGAATACAATTTTGCATCAGGTTTATGAAAAAATTTGAAGGGGCAGAGGATCAGCTAGAGGATTTGGAAAGGAACAGATCAAGTGTGAGGATGACAGACATTGATTAAAACTGATGTTAGTGTAGTTGACAGTAATATATGTTGCTTGTAACTTAATGTGCAGAGACCTACAGCTCATGTTTGACAAAGAAATGCTGGATTATGTATTTGATTTTGAATGCCTTGGTTTCTAGGAGCAACTAAGAGGACAGATGCTTAAATGTGTTGAACACAAAGGCTCCGTAAGTTAATGAAAGCTTTCCTTGTGTGAGCCCATGAACAGCAAGGCCCCCAGGGTCTGAAGTTTGAAATGAAGTGGCATCACATTGAAAAATCTCGCCCTACCTGCCTCAGAATCTCTGTTTATAAAGTAAATATTTTTAGATAGCTATATACTTGCATACAGGTTATATAAACTTACTGTTGTATTTGAAGATACTTCAGATAATGCAGAAGAGAACTAAAAACATATTCTAAGTAAGTGACCACCACCACAACTGTTTTACTGATGTCTACTAAGCTGACAAAAATTGTGTGCTCTACTGTGTACCAACTGTAACCAACATATAAGTGCACTGTTTATTGTCCAAATTTAGGTGTAGAATCTTAAAATGAGTCCTAGAATCCTTTTGTCAGAAGAGACAAAAAGGAATAAGACACAGCCTAATAGACCACCCACTGGTTTATAGAGACTGAAACAAAGATGTAAATGCTTTTCAGTGGAAATCAGTATACGCATTGACACAGAAGTTTCTCAATATTTTAGTACATTTACTCCACAGAAGTAAAAAGAAAAAGAAAAGTTATCTAAGTAGTAATGTTACAATTAAAAAGTATGAATGAGCTTGTCAGAGACACAATTACTCCTCTGTCCTTCACAGGCAGAATATAGACACAGAAAAACAATCTTGAATCAAGCAAAGCAGCTTCAGTCAGATCCATATTTGCCCTCACTTTTTTTTCCCCTTTAAATTTTATCTATTATTGGGCTTATCTTTTCAAGGGGTTTTAAAAGGTTTGAACCATGATTTGAAAACACAGAAGAGTCAATAACTAAGTAAATGTCTTCTTGTGGTGGATATAATTTTTCTTGAAGGTTAAAGCCCAAACCACTATGATTTGTAAGTTAAATTCCTCCCTATTTTTGATATGCTTCCAGTTTATTAGCTGGATTTTCAACAGGAATCACTGAAAGACTTTCAAAATGGGCTTATGGGCACATAAACCTAGAAATGAAATACAACTTCTCCTTAGAAACACTTTTAACATAATTTTTTTTCTAAATTTAGAATATCAGGTTCCTACATTTCATTCTTCAGAGCAGAAGGATTAACCAAACGTTGCAGACAGATCATTATGAAATGTTTTTCTCTCTCCAGAAGGATGATTTTTTTGCACCACGCAGTGCATTGTGCAATGTTCCGTTGCAATGCAAACAATAGATTTCTGTGGCTACGGGGCCTCGTGTTGAGTGGGAGGTCATGAAAATTTTTCTTTGTTGTCTGGTGATTTCATCAAGTAGCATCCATTCTGCCAAAACTGAAATGGCCCCTGCTCAAGGTTTCCCACAAATCAAAATGCTTATGGAGTTTTTTTTTACGTATTTCTGTTGTAGTTGTCTTCCTTCTGAATCATGCCTTTTTTCCCTCTTTGGTGGTGATGTGTTTCAGCTCATGTTCTCCTCTATAGTGATCTCAGCTTATTCCAAATCAACTGCCATCTGCAACACGTTCAGCATCTGCATGCATCTTTTTCCAACCTGGTAGTAGGAACATGTGATCATAGAGAGGGAACTGCAGGCTTTGGGCCTCTGTCCAGAGCAAGAGCTGGCCCAGCCATCACACGGTGTAGACAGAGGGAGCTGAGTGCCCGCAGTGGCTGTCACTTCATAGCCTGCAGTGTGAGCTGATCCACCCCCAAATGCCACACAGGGAAATGCCAGTGTGAATTACTGCTTACTGTTATTTTCAAAACATGCTTAGGTCCCATTAACACTCTCTCAACTCTTGCTCATTAAAACAAAGTTGATTTTATCAGGGAAAGGATCACAAAGCCTCTCAACGCATAATTTTATGCGCACCTTTAATATTGAGTTTACTAAAGCCATTTCATCAAATAAAACTTTTAAAATAGACTTGTCAGCTATTTATGCCAACACTGACTCCAAAATCAATTTTCATAGTTGAAGCACACGTCCCAAAAGAAATTGGGAATTATGGAAACAGCACTACAAAACCAGTGGGCTTTGCAAGTCTGATTTGACTACGTGTTATATAAATTCATGCTTTCCACATTCAAAACCCCCAGTGGAATTTGAGTTCTACCAGCAAAAATCAGCATTGCTCTGCTGGTTTCTTCAGAGTTACATTGGCTTATTGCCATTGAACCTCATATCTGAGGAAGTTTGGATAATTAACTAATATAAGTCACTTAGGATCTTCAAGAGCTTTGTTGTAAACTGATGGACATCTTTCATTCCTGCTTCAGACTTTGCTTATTGTTAAAATTTAAAAAATAACAGCATAGTTGGATAAAATATTCCAGCCACATCCCTAACTGCATTTTACAGAGATGCATGATGCATAGCCTACAGTATTCCTGCCTTAATCTAGGTATTTACTTTACTTCCTAGATCATGAAAAATCATGAAAATCCTTCACTGAGAAAGGAAAGATGTTGCTTTTATTTTATGACTTGCAGTTTTAATGCAGATCTTGGAGACTCATTAACAGATTTTAATTCATCAGTTGTAGAAATTTTCTCATCATTTCAGTCATATTAGAAAAGAGAGTTTAGCATCAAAGTAGGGCTATGAATATGTATTTTTCCAAGAGCTGTGTAACCACTTAGAAATCCTGCTAGAAGGATCTCATACAAACTCGAGCTCATAATTCATCTTGGTGGTGGTTTCTATATTATTCAATATTATGAGCATAAACACAAATGTTTCGCTCCATTCAGTTTATTTGGGTTTTTTTAATACGAAAGACTTCCTTAAATCTGACTTCTGTTTCCAGTTAGTAAAATTAGATGTTTATTGGTTTCGATGAAGTAATGACTATTTTGTTTGCTGAATTAAGTGCAATCAAATAAACAATCCAGGCCTCTTATGTATTAAATATAAAAGTCACCATCGCTGCAAGTTGAAAAATCATGTGAGGGAAGTATTGAGTTGAAGGGATCAAAGTAGTTGAAATTTTAGTTGAAAGCAGCAAATTTTTTTTGGTTTTGATGGGTTTAAATAATACATCTGAGACAACTATCAATGGTGGGACTGTGCTATACTGTTGTGTTCCCACAAACAGCAAGTAAAAACCTCAGATGTCAAGTGTCATGCTTCCCAATGATTTTATCCTTAACAAAGGTAATAGGATATGTAACTTTCCAAGGTGTTAATTCTAAAAACATGAAGTAAGCATCCATTCCTCTCCTCGTTTTTCTGATGAGTCGTCAAAATCATGTATTTGAAGTTCTTAAACAGAGAGGGCATACAAAAATGTACACGTGCTTTGAAAACCTGGCCCAAGTTATTTTATTTTTGTCTCTTTGCCAAAGAATGCTAAGTATTTTCAAAGGCTATTTACAAGTTAGAGGAAGTTCCCACCAGATTAGAACTGTTTTAAGAAAAGTTAAAACCTGGCTCAAATTATTCCACAGCACAAAATCTTTTTAATCTGCACATAAAGTTCTTGCATCTACAAAAACAGTTAATTTTGATAAGGAAACCAAATGCACTGAACCTACATAGCAACATGTCTTTGTCAAAGGCTGCTGTTAGAGTCCCTGTGGTGGGTAATGTAAACAAAGTGCTGTAGGTCTGTTTTGATGAAAGATCGGTCAAATAACTCTCGTTTTGCTGGACAGCGGGAAATGCTTTGGACAGCAGTTGTAAAGATTCTGGTATCATTTTACTGTGACCTGAGAAATGAAACTGACTAAATAAACAACAAGTAAATTTGACCTACCTTTAGTCATAGGCAAAAAGTTACATAGTGTCACTTTCTTAATCTGACTATAACTTCTATTCTTTTTTCTGTGCTATTTTTCCCACTATTGTACAGAAAAAAAACCAACCTACAGTGATTCATAAAACAAGTTGAAAAAATAAACTGGAGATGTGTTTTTGTAACTTCATGAGTGCTTGAAATTCTACTAATTTAGAAGATACATCCTCATCCCCATAGGACTATTTATAGTAAAGAAGTTAAGTATATCTTGACTGTATAACATATAAGCAAAAAGAGTAATTCCAAAGGTGAACAGAATTTCTTAAATAAATTGCATACTGTAACCACCAAAAGAGGAATTATACTGGTATCTGATAAATAACATTTTAACTATATTTGGATGTACAAGAAGCATAAACACAAGCTATGTGTATCTGCTTATCTGTCTGTCAATCTATCCATCTGTCTATCTACTTATCTATTTATCTATCTGTCTATTTAAATACTGGATTGGGAAAGTATGAATCACATTTTTTTCTAAAGTTGATAAAATGAAGAAATATCAATTCCTGAGTGATCTCAAGAGCACAAAATACTCAGGGACTGAAGTTTTCTTCTGGGGTATCTTGATTTGAATACCTTGAAACCAGAGCACTCACATTTATTCTCCCTGCCATCTGAGCCCATCTCTTGCTTTATCCTTTGGTTACACATTGGCAAATAAGTTGAAACGTTATGATAATAAGAAGTGGTTGTTCAGGGAGACTTTTTGCCAGAGCCATCATTAAATGAAATGTGAGTATTGCAAAATTTTTATTATGTTACAAGACTTTCTAAAAATTAAAAACTCTAAGATGGTTAGTATGAAAATTCTTTCTCTCACTACTCTCATTAACAAACTCATCATCTCATAGCTTGAAAGATGCACAGAATCAATCACTTTATTTTTTCATCTTCTCAATTTATCTAATGGTTCAATTCCCCTCATTTGATGTAAAAGGCAAAGGGCTTCCCCTGCTTTTTGAGTTTTTTTGAATAATAATTTTATTCCATTGGGATTCTGTGTTCAACATTGATATAACTGAGGGAAAATACTGAATTCCAAAACAGTACAAAATCAGGCTTGCAAATTAGTGATTAAGCAGTGGAAATATATTTATAGTATATACAAGAGCTCTGGAACAGGTTCTGTTTCAGGAAAGTACACTTTTTTCAGAAAGCTGGTAACACACTAGTGTTTGCTATTACGTGCTGTATAATTAATGTACATTATATATATATTTATACTAAAAAATCATAAATTTTTAATTAAAATTGAGCTGAGATACAGCCTAGGATTGATGTCTTGTTAATTTCTCCAGCTGTGCAAAATTAAAATAGTAGAAGACTTTCAATATAAGTCTAAAATATAAAATATTTATCTCACAAACAGATACATTGGCATGGCTTCCAGCATTCATATTTTGAATGTTTTTTTAGGCTAAAATCTGATCTGCAATTCTATTTGTGTCAGTGTGGTTATACTGCTGTAAGTTGGGATACAAGTTCTTCAGGCTGTGCTATCTCTACTGGGCCTAGAACAAAACTGAGCAGCTCAGCTAGAACAATCCCTGCTTTCTGTTCTCCTCTAGAAACATCCTGTAGGTCTTTAACATCTCTTTATCTCTCTGGCAATCCAAAGAGGCCCCGCTCTCTGACCCCAGCCTAAAAGGCTCATTCTTCATCACAAATCAAGATGTGTAATGGAGCCTTTTCAATCTGAAAGAAGAAGATGACTCTTGCAATGGCAGCACTCTAAACAGATTGTGTCAGCAAGTTGCCTGTATTTATCTGGGCATTTATTTCAGGATGAATCATCTGCACACAGGAGTACCTGTATATCTCTGTCTCTGTAGACGTATTTGGAAGGAAATCATCCTATTACTGACATTTACATTAGTGAAATCTTTGTGTTTTTCATATCCTACTTTAATTTACTGTGGTAAAGCTAAACTGAAGTAAAGCACTTGTCATGTTGCTACCTCGACTCACTGTGTAGCTCAACTCTGTGGAAGTCACAAGCAATTGTTTTGCAAGATCTGATTCCTGCACTTGCAGTTCTCACCTTGCAGTGAGGTGATGTTCCCAGACTGTCAGTATTCACACATAACCACCTCAGGACCATTTCCCTCCTATTACAACAAATAATGGAGATGCCCTACTGCAAGCTGCTCTGTCTCAGAAGTCACTATTCTTTCTCTACACTAAAGAAAGTATTTGTTTAAAAGCTGCTTTCCCCACTCAAAACTTCTTCCACTGAACTGGAGTGAGTAACGAGTGCAGAAAATCACTTACTTGAAGTGCAAAAAACAGTGAAAATTACAATCTAGAACACAAGGAATGACAAGTGCTGTCTTATACCACTAACTTTTTCTTTAGCAGTTACTAGGAGCACCTTCTTCAAGAATCATTACACATATCAACAACAACCATATCAACCCCATCCTATCATCTTGTTGGATTCAGTTTTGGAATTCCCCCAGGCAGCAGGAGAAAACAGCATAGTGATGCTTCTACACTTTCACATTTGTAACGATTTTTCTTACATTTTCTCTCAAAGGTATATTTCCAAATTCAAAAATACACATTCTGTACTCTTAATGTTCTCATGACAGTTATCATAAACAGAAAGCATGAGGTATAATTGCCCTTTATTCATGCAAAGCTGACATGCAGCAATCATTGCCAGTTGATGCTCAGTAGTTAATGTGACATCAACTTGTGTTTTAAAAACATTCACTTCTGGATTCTTATACCAGGATCCTGTCTTATTTGTAGTTGATCTGCTTGCTACCAAGATATGAATATCTTAAGGTAGGATTTTATCTAATTTCTTTTAGTCAAAATAATAAAAAATATTTAAAATAGTATGTTATACTTCCCATCATAAACTGAGTTGTTGAAGAGTTGTTGAAGCATGAAGGGATTTTATTTGTAAAGTTCAATCATATACTTTTATCAAATACAAACTATAATAATGGAATGTTCCCATAAATGTCATCCTTTACACTCAAAATCCCTTAAAGAAAAAAATAAAATGAAGAACACTAAGACAAATGTTGAGCTTAGCCAGATGTGAATTTACAGTTAGCATTTTATGGACCAAATACCATTTGAGCAGAACAGTAGAGAAAACATTTTAAGATATTTTTATTTAAACGAAATAAAATATTTATGCAGGCAAATTTCTGTGAAATACAAAGGCAAGCATTCATCAAGTCCTGTTGCCTGTTTTGCTCAGCTCAGTATTATGGTAAGTGAATCTGTGTGAGTCATAGAGCAGGAGCTTTATACATGTTTACTTATGTGGGTGGATCCTCACACTGATGTGGACTTGCCATAGCCAGCTCTCTGTGTAAGCCGTGCAGTAATCACTGATAAACTCAAACCCACAATATTCTTTGCATGCCTTTCTGGGTAGAGCCTGAATATCATCACTGCAGTACAGAGGTTCCCTTCTCAAAGACGTACAAAGTGTTTTAGAAATAATCTCCTAATACTGAAGAACTGCAGTTCAAGGTAAAGAAAACTGCTTACAGATCTGTTTTTACCTGTAGGCAAAGCCAGGTATCCAACCTTCCTCTTCTAGCCCACTCCCATCTCACAAGCACTTATCTCTATTTGGTATTTTTAAAAAGATGACTTCATGGTGGTCTGAATGTAAGCTGGGTTATTAGTGAGTCAAAACTCTCCTCAGATGCTGTTTGCACTGTGGGAGAGTATCAGCTGCTTTAGCCTGAGTGAAAAGTTACTAGCTGAAAAGATACTCTGTGTAAATGATCTGTGTTTTTTTAGACTTGAGACAGGCTGGGTCAGGCAATACTGGCATCTATTAGTTACAGAGGTTTTCCTCATATTATTTACTAATGTATTACTAAGTGTATTCTCAGATCCTTCCTGTTTGTTTGTTTGTTTGTTTTCTTCTATTTTTCCCCTTCAGTTCTTCTTCCTCTGTGTTATCTGCACCATTAAAAATAAATTTCCTGTATTTTCTCTTATCTGCTACTAATGCAAATCTCTTTTCCTCTTACCCATTCTGTATTTCCTTTTCTATTTTCCTTGTTCTTAGATTTCAAAGTTCTTTCTTCTTTTGCTTATTATTTAAAGTATTTTAATAGACTTTTTAAAAGTCTTTGTCCACCTTCTCCATATCTCTGCTATGAACCTTTTCTGCAATTCAGAAGGTATAATGAGATTATTTCAATTGTTGAGCTGCCTTTTCTTCCCATCTATGCCCACTTTACCCTTTATTTAGTGTGAGCAGGTGGCACTTACTCAATAAATCATAGGAGAGAATCTGCAGAATGGCTGTCAGGGTGCACACAGAAAACTGTTGTCAGTTCTTGGCAGTGTGCTGAATATATATGCAGTCAACAGTAACCAATACAAAGGCA
Organism: Motacilla alba alba; assembly: GCF_015832195.1. NCBI lineage: Eukaryota > Metazoa > Chordata > Aves > Passeriformes > Motacillidae > Motacilla > Motacilla alba. The sequence continues at coordinate 16,602,651 of NC_052022.1, read as the reverse complement.
CATTTCACAAAAAAACCCACCTCAAAATCCCAAAGGTAAGTAAAAGTGTTCTTGGGTTGCAGTTCTATTTTTAGCTGTCAAAACTACACTTTGTAGTAATGAATCCCAAGTTAACACCAGCTTCAGCCTGAGCTTTGTTCTACTGAGGTTTGTTCTACTGAGATTTTGCCAACTGCTCCTTTCCTGCTCCCTTCCCAACCCTCAGCAGTTGCTCCACAGGTGGGTTCTGACTGTGCAGGAGGTCCAGCCAGAAGAAAGTGCTTCTCAGAAGGACAATACCCCTGCACAGAGCTCCATGTTTTTCTGCTTCCAGGTAGCCAACTACCTAGTTCTCAGCTAGCCAGTTTACAAAGAGCTTAGGTTTTCTGCTTGACAGCACAGAGCTCTGCATAAACCAGAGAAGCCAAGGTGCACTTCAGCTTTCTCCACTGACACCTTCTCCTTGCCCTGGATTCCATGGGATGGATGACAAGGTGCTTTAGCCAGAAGGCAGCCAGGGCACAGTCACAGCAGCACATCCAAGGACTCTGGGCACCGAGGGAGGGCTGCAGCTTCTTCGGCACTCACAGTTCTGACAGGAATCCTCACAGTGAACAGCCTCCTCCTGGTATTCAGACACTGATCTCCAAAGGATACTATTCCTGCCTTTAAAGGTATGAAGAGCCATCAAGTATTTTAAATAAGCATTGTGAAGATTTTTGACCAACTCAAATAACTAACAGTGGGTATTTTTGGTTACTACTTGCTGTGGCAGAAAGTTTCTTTTAACCATAAATGCATGCAAAGACCCAAACCTCATAACAGTGACTCCAATGACACTCCTAAACCAAGCTGTATGGGCATATTCTTTCCAACACAATCTTTCACTCAAGGCACTGTTTACTGTAGGGCACAAGTAATGTTGGTTTTACTTTCTTTTGACAAATGAACTTTGCATGTTATTTATGTCAGGGAAAGAAAAATGTATTTCCTCATGTCCTTGTGTTTTGTAGAAGCAACAAAAACCACTGTTAAGCAAACTGGTTTTTGCAGATTAAAACAGTCCTCTGAAGTGCTTCAATAAAAATAAAAATAAAATGGTAGAGACCTGGGAGGACCCACGTGTAATATGTTTCTGATCGGTGCATTTGATTGTTGAAATTTATTGTACCTAGCAATGCTACTTGGTGCTAGTAAAAAAATAACAGCTTGTTTCCTCAGCAAAACAGGTCTAAAGGAACCAGTCACCTCAGTGCTGTTCTGCCTGTGGAGGTCTCTTGGGGGTCGACGCTTGTCCTATGTCTCTGCCCCTATGTTGGAAGATACATGTAAGAAATCTCCTCTCCAGCCATAACTGTGACTCTCATAGCAATTCTGTTTCTGAAATAGGTACTTTGTGGGTAATGCTGCAGGGAGGTTTGTGAAAGACAGCTGCTGTGCAACATGGTCTCCTATTTTTTAGCATATTAGCATATTTCCTACCCTGACAACATACACTCTGGAAAGATAGAAAGAAATGTAGAAATGACAGTAATGAGCAAGCTACTGCTAATCATACTGAACCTCATGCTGTAATCAGAGATGTCAATGTTAGACTTGGCTGTTGTCATTTGCCAGTGACTGCGCTCAAACTACGTTTTGTTTCTGTGTACTTGGGTCCTATGAGAAGCACGTTCCAGTAACAGTAACTGAATAACAGAGTTGTTATTCAGCATGTGACAGTTTAAGATTAATTTTTTTTTACTGTTTCGTGAGTTTATAGCAATGAACATACATCAGCCTCATGTAAACTGGTGCCATTTTATCTGTTTTAATACATTTATATACTGCGGATATAGTCTGTCAATTTAGTCTAGGCAGAATTATTACATTTCTCATAAGATAATAATGATTTCTGTATTAGCTACTCAATTTTATTATTGTGAGACGTCTTTTTAAGGATGAAGGCCAAAACCACAGTTATTACTTCTTATCAACATTCAGCTTTCACGGGCAATTACAGCTTATGCATATTTTATAAGAAGTATTTGGAGCACATGCTGATTATGTAGTATTTTCTCAATGCCTTGTAATATCCAAGAATCCTTATGGCAGTATTCAATATGAAAGAACCCTTTTCCCTTTACTAACTTTCATAAACTGGCATTTTTTGCCTGACTCTGCTATATCTTGTTTGTTTCAATTATTAAACATGAAAAAAGAGGCAGAATATTCTTTCTTACATTTCCTATCTCCATGAAGGCATTGCATTACTACACGGTAACAGTATTGCTGCAGAGGAAAGCCATGTGGAAAGACACCTGAAATCCCTCCAGCATTCCAAATATGTAGCCTGCCTCTGTTAATGACCAGTTCCAGGTATTTTGGTGAAGCAAGGAGGAAGTCATAGGAAAAGAGTCTTCATCTTGACTTTCAACAGATAACTAGCACACAACTTTTGCTTTGTAATGTATTTGTACGTCTTAGAATAGCATGGCCCCTTTGAACTTATCTAATCCTCATTTTTTTCATCTATATGAATCTTTGGGTTTTTTCAGCAGTGCTCAGAATATGCTCCATGAACTGTGAGAATAGAGGGATGTCTACAAGGTGTGCCATGTGAGACTCGGCGTCTGAGGTAGCTGAGGATCATGTGGTACCCACTTCCCTGCCATCTTTCAATCCTGAGCCATCTCTTAGAAACTAAAATTAGGATTGTGTGGCATTATACTAATCTTTAACTGTGCCTCAGTCAAAGATTTTTCAGCATCAGGGAATGCACATCTGCTCCTTTAAATCTTCTTTCTATCTTTTTTGTGCTGTCTCAGCAATGTTCCACAGAAAGAACTGGAACCAAGAACTTGGATCAAGATGTGTAATTGTGCTTTGAATTCTGCTATGTGTTTAGCTTTAATAGTAAATCATGGTTGAGGGTTCCACAGCTTAATCATAGAATTCATTGTCAGTCATCATAAGGATCAGTAACTTAATGAGATTCTAGCCAAGCCCAGGAAGCATTTAAAAAGTGTCAGCGATTTTTGGGAAGGTTTTATTAAAGAAGCAATAGTTTTTCAAGGAAAGCTTTTCAGAACTTTCATTTATCTTTATCCAAATCATGTTTAATGTTCCACTTTCTTCTTGTGAATCTTCAGCTTAATATTAATAGAGGTAAATGAGGAAAATCTGATTACAAATGAAGATGCTTTATTACTCGGGCACGTTGTGTTTTGTGTGCTCTTTCCTGCTACTTTCAGGGGGCAGGGACCAAACACTGATCCCTCAGAGGGTAACAGCAAAGTTTTCAGGGACTAAGAAGGAAGTCTCCCAAAACTTAATTTACATGACAGAGCTGTACATGAGTGACAAAAATCTTAGAGAGGGTAAAGGAAGCCATTCAGCCAAACACCTATGTGTTCACAGAAATGTCATAAAATTTCTTTTTTTGGCATATGGTTTTCAAATTCAGTTACTCCACAGAATTTTATGGCACTATATTTCTGCTCATCATGTGTTCTGTGGGAGTTTTCCTACACAGTATTTTAGAACTTTAAATGTTCACAGTCTCCCATGAAAATGCTTCTTTTAAGACTGAAGTTTACTACACTATCATGGAAAGCAAGAACTCTAGCAGACAAAATCTCCTGAATTCCTTTTTAACTCCAAAGAAATCTCCAAAGAGATGGGCAACATCTTCAAAATTTAAGCAGAAAATTTGCCTTGTGAGTTGAATTGCAATCTCTCATCTAAGTTTTAAGGACATATCTGGAAGTAAATCAGTAACAAATACCAAATTGTAGCTTTGGAACTTTGTACTTCTTTCACACTGCACAGGGATGATGACTTTCCGTAGGTACACAGTTTGTGGTAGTTGGGAGTGGAGCTGGGGCTGAGCCTCATCCCCAGTGGGCACAGCTGTGAGAAGCAGGTGAGCAGCAGTGACAGCAGTGACAGCAATGAGCCATGGAGTGCCCAGGGGCACTGAGCAACCACCCAAGGGAACAGAGGGCACACAGGTGCAATGCATGAACATGAGGCGTATAAAAGGTAGGGCTAAAGAACAAGAAGTGTAAAGCTTGCAGCCTTCTGAAGTGGAATGGTGGGTTTTTTGTATGGGTTGATGCTCAAAGCTTTCTGATGAGGCATGGTGTTACTCTGTATGGGCTGAAGCCTTCTGATATTGTGTGGTGGCACTCTGCATTGTGGCTCTCTCAACTGTGGCATGTGCTGTGGCCTATGCTGCGATGACTTTATATATAAGGAACCTTCTGTAATTAAGAAACATTTTTGGCATGGATTCCAAAGGGCAGAATTTCTGTATCCCTCTTATGCTGGTGTTCTCCTGACATGTGTGGTTAATTTCACAATGAGATTATGTGGCTTTTCCCCTAACTTGTATTTTGACATATGTGATACAATTGAATCAACTTCCTGGTGAAAACCAGCAGCTGGAATGCTGATGCATTTGTTGCTTGCAGGGTTGTAGGAATGCAGCCACAGACGTTCCAGTTTATTGTGGCAACACACAATTCTGAAAAGGCACATATCACCAATATGCCCCAGAAATAACTTTTCTCCTCTGAAATCCTCACTGTGAAAAACAGTCTATGTATTTATTGATTCATTGTTAAAGGAGTAGATTTAGAATCTGTCTAAATTAAAGCATAACTTACAGTCTCTTGTGAATAACTGAATAACTTGGTTCAATGTCAGGTCACTGTGGAACATAGATTGTAACAGGAATATATAAAAGCTCTGAAGGGAGCAAAGAGACTTTATTCTGGAATGGTGAACATCGTTGCCAGAGTAACATAAACCTTGTGTGTTTTCACAAGGAAATGAGTCACTTGTTTCTGTTGGCTGGAACTCTGTTTTCTTTTAATTTCATATTTTAGCTGCCTAATATAGTTTGAAAGAACCCTAGGATTGTAGTCTTTGGACTAAGATACCTTGTTAAGTAAAGCAGAGTAGAAGGGTAGCATGCTAATTGCACAGAATCAAGAAAAATTGACAGTAAATAAGATATTCTCACACGTGTGAAGGAAGCCTCTATCCTTTTCAAGGACAGTTCTGTGCACTATTTACATGGTTGTGAAAAGAAAACTCATTTTCACGTGTGTTATGTGTTCAGCTGTGTACTTCCATCAGCGGCTTGTGTTCCTTGTGCAGCTGATTTGCAGGTACCTCTTGCAGCCGTGAGTCCCACAGTTAACTTAAGGACATAAGCCTTAGTTGCCCTAAATGAAGAGACTGTATTAAAGTTAAAGCTGTTGGGTCAGATCCATATGAACGGCGAGGCAGTATTTCCTTTCCCTGGACCAACAACTCATAACCAGTAAGATTCTTCTCTATTTTCCTGGTGTTAAGGCAGCACTGAGCATTCTCACAGAGAATTCTCACAGAGTGTCACCCTTTCGTGCTGAGGCGTCCTCACGAGACTCAGGATCAGCACAGCTCATTCCTAAAACGCTTTCTATTTTCTCTCCTTACAGCTCCAAGCTGTGGAAATTGTGCCAAGCAAAATAAGTAATACAGACTGTTTGAGCAATTCTCAGCTCCAGTGGAGTGTCTGAGGGAACATAGCTGGCTGCTCCAACATAGAGTACTTTATCCTGTGTGTAATTTGGGCAGAAACTCCATATAGCTCTCTTCACTACTACAGCCTTAAATGAAATAGTAGAGAATGAGGGCCAAATATATTCAGTGAAGAATTGAAGTATATATTATATTTTTTTGGTGGCATAGATTTATACACATAAATACTGCACACCTGTGCATGTATATGTGATGGTTGAGATGCAGGAGCAGTTTTAATTCTGTGTTGCTCGTGTGTATAGGTGTCACAGATAATAACGCATTTATTGAATCATAAATTCAAACACAGCAAATTCCTGTTCCTGATGCCAAAGATTACTCAAAATGCAATGTTTTATGCTTAGATGGAAACACTGAAGAGATGCTTAATTTGTCCTATTCCAAAACCAATGTATGCATGCATGTTTCAACTCACCTGAGAATCTCTAGAACATTTATTAAATATTGACTTCCTAATATTTTTGACAACCTAAAGAAAACAAAACCAAATATTTTAAAGTAGTTTCAGTGAGGAACAAAGGAGAAATTGAGAACATTACTGAAATTTAAAGGTCATGTGCTGTGATTGACTCAGGAGGAAAAAAAAGGGACTGGCCTAAACTAATGCCTTGCATTAACAGTTTAGACAGGGCAGCTAGTTAGGACTTTCTGGAGATTTTAAAATGCTCTAAATCCCCAAAAGCACTGAAAATTATATTCAGATGTATATACATGTAAATGTAATGGTGCAGTCATCAAATTACATCAGTTAAAACTCCTGTTTAGTTTGAAATGTATTATGCAGAGTAATTGGGGATGGGTTATAAAAAAGTGCACAGAAAACAAAACATTTACAATACATAGAGCTTCTTTCCTTGCCAAAAAGTGGTTTATCTTATGAGAACATAAGAACTGGTAGGGGAACAAACTAAGGAAACAAACACCTTACATACAAGTGCTGGAGAGTGGCCGTCTCTAACAAAGGGTGACCACTGATGGACGAGGCTGTTGAAGAGCAACATTAGCTTGCAGTCTTTGTGAAACATGGAATTACTAAGTTCAATATGTCTTCCACTCAATGGCTCTGGCCTACCTGATCAGTCAATTTACCTAAGGATTTTGACTGCTTCAGGTGTTATAGAGTGTGTGAGTACCTTAGAAAGAAGATAGCTGTGCTATAAATTTTAACCAGAGTTTTACTATTCTCCCATTCTCTTCTGTTCAGACAGGTGGAGGAATGTGGAAAGTGCATCTAATCTTCATGAGTGTTGTTATGCTGCTATTGATATATGCCCAACATTTTTATTGTGTCTTCTAGTAATAGATTTTCACATTTGTAATGAATATTTTCTTGTTTCTGAGAGACACTTCTTCCGTGGAAATCCACAGAAATATAGAATCCATTCTTACAACATGGTCAAATAGTTCCTTTGCCCATTTCAAAATAATCTGTCTGAAGTTCTTCAGACATCAAGATCAGAATCTTGAATTCTGCAGGGATTCAGTGAGGGGGAATTTTGCCAGGTGTTCAGATGCTAGAAACATTGAACAAAAATAAATTAGAATAATTATGTTTACGTTTAGAATCAAATACTATTTGCAAGCCTTGTTTTATGATGTGAAAACCCTAAAAAAGAGACCTTACAGGTCTCCCTTAAAATGTCCAGAGAAGATTTTTGGCCTCGGGTCACAGCTGTCCCACCTACATCTGTTCAGTGTTCCTTCTATACTTATGTGAGTGATGACTGATAAATACTGAGAAGAGAAATCTGTAAGAAATATTGGATTATCTCTGTACTGGTTTTATCTTTCAATGCGTGCTCATTTTGAGGATGATGAAGATATAAGAAACTTCTTGCAGTATTTCTTTTTTTTGGGGGGGGGTGGGCTATTTCCTTTAAATTATTAACTGCAGTCCTAAAATAGAAGGATCATTCTAAATAATATCTATCTATTGGTTTTCTAGCCATTAGAAAAAGAGATTAAAAATTTAGCAGAACTTCAGCCCAGCGCTGGTGCCTGTACAAAGCACCATTTAATCTGAAGGCACTTTAGCATAACATATTACACTAAAACAATATAGAAAGTGTTACAAGCATTTACCTGCATTCACACATCTATTTATCTAGTTATTTTATTAGTATTATCATAATTCCTTGGCTGTTTAATCACAGACTAGGTCTCTCCTTTGTAATTTCATGGTGTTTTGTTCTAGTGCCACCGTGTATTCTCAATACACATCTGCTCTAGAAGCCCAACATGCAAGCAAAAGGTGGAAGCCCAGATACAGGAAGATGGAGCAGGAAAGAACTGTAATAGAGATGGCAGAGGCTCCAGCACTCTTCTAGGTGTTTCTGATGGTGCAGGACTGGGCTAGAGCAAGCAGACCTACAGCACACCAGTCGTGTGACTTTGGAGTATTATGGTTCATCACCTTCAGTTTGGGACATAAAATGTAGGCGCTCTCGGGTTCTTTCCCATCCTGTTCTCAGTCATGTGCTTCATGGGTCACCACTTCCTCAGAAGTGTATTGCTACAGTGTCCCTACTATCAGCTGATAAAACTCCAAGTTAAAGCTTGATTTTCCAAGCTGCTCCCTTCAAAATATTGCCAGGCTTGAAGCTCTCCACAGAGCGAAATTCTAAGTAGCCCTGCAAAAGGAACTGATAAAACCTTGTCAAATTTCAGACTTATTGACAGTTTCTTCCATCCTTACTGGAAACTTGAGCTCACACTGTGCAGTAACTTCTGCATGGTCTATACTGAGAATTAACTTTTGTTCTGGTGAGTAGTACAGCTACCTCAGACAATGCCATCTTGCCACATCATGCTTCACTCTCTGCAGCTTACCCTTTCTAAAAACCTGAGTAAACTCTCCAAGTACAAATTATTGTTTGAACCACCTAAACTAAGCATTTTCACTGATAAAATAATCCAGCTGGCAAAAAGGAGGAAAATCCACAACTTCAAGCAAAGTAGTTTAGAAAAATCAAAAAGTCCCTGTAGAGAGTTTCACTTTTTCACAGCATGCAACTCTCTTCTTGTTTCTAAATCATATTTCTCAAGGACAGATACAAAAAATAGGTAATGCAGCTTCCAGATGGAGCTTGGACTAAATAATTTGTCAAAAAATTATATGAAGAACCACAGTATGTTCCATCTAATCAGCTCTCTGTGAATAAAAAGTAATTCTTCCTGTATATCTACACATCACTTTTTTATAGAGCTAAGCAATTACTCTCAATCATCTTAAAGGCTGGTATGTGTTTGCAGAATATGTTCCTATGATGATTAGTCTTTTATGAGATTGAATGATGACTTGAAAATCAGGGAAGTGTTAAATTAATAAGGGTCTCCCTTCTATGCTGTCATAAGTCTACAACTGTGTAGTTGGCACATACAATACTTCTTTTTCTGAGAAAATCTGCAGTTTGATGGTCAAATGGCAATGAGCAATGTGGATATCTTTTTTTTTTCCACGAGATTTAGATTTCTGTCTTTGTAGTATGAAATGCAATGTAAGAGTAGCTATCAACTGGCATTTGAATAACAAGTCAGTATAAAGTACATGATTTTAGTTTCCACTCAGGGTAAGCTACTGGATAAATTACATCAGCTTTTAATCCCAGGCTGGATTTAGCCTGTTGTCTACATACTTAGGTCTGCAGTATTAAGTAAAGGGTTCCTGTGAAAATCAGGACAGAATATTCATTTATCATTTTAGCTCTGTCCTGTTTTAATCTGGTAGTTTTGAAAAGGAGAGAAGAAAAGATATTGTTGGGAAATTTTTCAGTAAAATGAACTTATATGGGAATGAAGTGTTTCCTGTTTAGCCCATGAGATTAGGCATGGAGTAAACATGGACAAGGCTGTGCAAAGCCTGGTCAGCACTTACAGAATTGGGAAGTAATTTGTTGTCTCTGTCATATGTAATGAGGCCTTCTATGTAATTAGAAGTTAGTCTTTCAGACCATGTCTAAGGCAAAAGGTGCCATGAATAAGGTTCCTAAGTCATGAATTCATGTTGCACTCAGTAACAAGATGTTGAATTATTTTAAAAAATTAAGATTTCATCAGAGTGTAATTCTTCATTTATATGTAGTACATTTTACTTCCATGAAATTATACAAATATCAATTAAGTAACCATTATACTTTGAGAGTAAGGAAAAAAATACCATTCAAAAGTAATATATAAATCTGGCACAGAGATATAAATGCTGGTATGTCAGTACTTGGAACCACTCAATTTAATTTAGTTTCTGACTTTACAAAATAAACTAGAATATATGCAGATATCAAGTAGTCTTACATACCTATATTTGTTATTCACATTCTCTTACACAACAGTTTCAAATCCCCTAAGGATTTCTGATGCATTCAGGCCTTGAATTTTAATCTTAATTTTTAAATTATGTGACTAGAGATGAATTGGATGTTTTACACCTCCCTTGCTATGTATTTCTTCTTTACCAAACTCAAGATAATTGAGCCAACTCAGTCCAGGAAGCAAGATAACAGGTGGTGCTGTGCCCCCTCTGCAGAGCCCTCCCTCTTTCTAATTGCATCAGTTATGAGATTGTAGCTAATATCACTTCGGAGTAATTTTGCTGTCCCATGTAAATAAATCAGTTTATATTGAGAATGACTGTCAGTTATTTTTTGTTTGCCACTTGATTGCATGATGAGGATGAATATTTTTTGTCTTTCCATGCAGTATAAATGTTAGACTTCTAAAAAAATCTCCTTATCCTGTTCATCTTCAATCTCTGTACAAATTTATGAAATGTTTTACACCCTGAACTTTTAAACTTTATCCTGATGCCTTAGACAGACTCTACTGACTAAGGGTGAGTTATTAGGATTTCTTTCTCATGGTGAAATCCACAATTGTTCATTTCAATGGTTCTTCATCAGATGATGAAGTACCAACCACTGTCTAAAATGGGACAGCTGAAGCACTGGATTATCAATCGTATCTGGTGTGGCAAACCCTATGTTCCACATCTGTACATTTTTCAGTCTGGAAATGAATTGTTTGGTACAAATTTCCTTCTGAGTCATTATGCATATACTTGTTGGGTAAAATGCTGATTTCCACTGACTAGTGGGTCTGATACAGAAGATGGCTTTGCTAATTAGTTCTGCTAATTAATTTGGCCTATCACATATTGGATATTGCTCCTGTTCTTGGATGGCACTGGATTATATGTTTCTAGTTTTCTAGAACAGGACAGCATTATAAAGCTCCCAAACAGACTTGGAGCTGCCTGCTGTCCTCAGTGACTTATCAGCGACCTCACTTGTAGGTTGTCACGGGAAAAACAGAGCAAGAACTGCAGGTGAGAGCTCTCTGTTTGAGAAAGATATAGCTTACTGTTTGGTAAATTTGCTCAGGAGGGACTGGTTCCACAAGAAGGCTGGGCTTAAATGGGACTGAATATTTACTTTTGTGGAGATGTTGAAAAAGCTAAAGAATAGGTACCGATAGCTCCTACCCTTGACAAGGCTTTCAGGTGGAAATAGCAGCTAGATAGTTTTCTTAAAGAGGGAAACTATTCCCTTTTCAAACAGCCTGTATTAGGTAGCCTGGGTTTATACCCAGAAATTATTTTGTTACAATTTTTTTAGAAATAAGTGTGAGGCAGCTACTAATTAGATGTGTCTGAATGTGCTGCATAGTCATGTGCTATTAGAATGCTTTCTTTTATTTTTCAAAAAGGAAGCACCAATGAAAATGAGCAGCTCTGGTAGTCCTTGTGTGTTTCATAGTTTCAGGAAGAGTCAGAGCAATGCTGCAGTAATTAATACTGAAGTTTGTCAAGAACCACAATTCTTGGGATGCCTGCAGATCAGCCCTGCTAGGGTTTCCTGCAGAGGGATATTTTGAGCATTTCCCAGTCCCAGCAACAGTTTGTCCCTATGCTGGAGGGAATGCTCCAGCAAAGGACAGGAAGGCAAAAGCAAATGCCTGTTGCATGTCAGCTTCCAAGTGTTCTCCACATTCACTATTTGGCATGTTTTTTTAACCCAAGAGCAATGGCAGCGGATGCTAATGAGTCTGGCTGTGAACCTTGGGGATGAAGGTTCTTAATACAATTTTTACTGGGGCTGGTCTGGATGTTATCCCTGGGCAGTGGAGGAGGGGAGGAAGGAAGGCAAACTGCAGGGAACACCCCATACTGGTGTCTAATACCATCCCAGAGGATCACCAGAGTTTTATGAAAGGACTCTTTTGTAGTCTTCTTAGGAGCAACACAAATGCTTTCAGAAGCAAAATGTAAGTCAGTGAAGCAATTTCAAGCCAGGATTTACAGAAGTGTAACTATTGATCCCAGGGTACCTTATCTGACTCTGCATCAGCTCAACAGAATTAATTTATTATGCTTGTTTTTCATGGAACATATTTCAAATCTTATTTGAAGAATACACTGCCTTTTAATTGCTTGTAGCTTTTAGAATACATCTTCTTTTTATATTTATACAATGTCTCATTGCCAGAGCTATGGACTTCTTGGGAAAGCTCACATCACAAAAATCAAAGGAGACATTTAATAACTCTTTTGATATTAGACCAGAAATGGTTTTTGTTCCCCCAATACAGCAAGGCTTCTTTATTGGCCTGTCAGCATTCCAAGAACTGCATTTATGTGAAAGATTATGTCATAAAAAATGTATGCAACAGCTCTGTTCTAGGAATGTGAATTCTAAATAGCGATGTGCAATAGCTATAGTACCAGAAAGCATTTTCCTAAGGAAATGTTTTTTTCTTTCATTTCATGCAAGAAGCTTTCTCAACTGTTCAGAAAAGAGGGCATCTACCAGGTATCTTTCTCTGCTCTTTTCAAGAAACTGTTCAAGACTAAGTGTAAGTGTTAAACATTGCTAGGTTCATGCACTTGAAGAGCCCCCTAGGGTGAGTTTCTAAAGCCCTTTCATGGCCTTTATACTCATAAATAAGGGATTTGCTGCATTTTAAAGCATATCAGATCACAGTGGAAGTTTAAATTAGCATTCACTCCAAGGAGAACAGGGTCTCCAACCCATGTTAGTGTTCACCTCTTGGGTACATGCAAAGATTGAAATTAGAGGCTTTCCAGACACTCTAGGCATTTCCCCCCTGTTCTCTGTCCCATTTTGCTCCTTCTGAACTGCTAAGCAGCAAGATAAATGCTGGAGGAAATCTGCTGTATTGCTAAAAATGAGCTTTATGTTACTGCAGCTATACCACATGGGTGTATTTCATCAATTTGTGTAATAGCTCGATGGCAACCAATGACAAAGCTGTTTAGGTGTTCAACTCCAGCTCTCAATTAGCAGCTGTAACAATAATCCATCCTAGCAGCTATTAGCAGAGTCAGTAATGGGATGTACATTTACAACCCTAGACTGAAGAAGTAATGATTGTCTCTGAATGTCCTGTTTTGACAAACATAGGGGGCTTTTCTCATTCTTGCAGTTTTTCTTCCAAGGATCTTATTAGTATGCAGTTGGAATAAAGCATACATTAGGGTGTATCTGATAAGAATATTTGGGGCTGGAATTTTCAGTGGCTGCATGGTGAGGCACAGAGTTTAGGATTTAGACTTGTAAATGTTTTCATCCAAACCAAATTTTCAGACATACAGATGAAGTGACTAATGCAACTGAGAATATTTGCCAGCCTATGCATTTATGACTGTACAATTCAGATATTGTTTTGGAAATATTTACATTAGTGGATAAGTACAATGAGAGTAAGAAGATTAAAAAAGCCTTTGCAGAGCTCTGCAATCTGTGCTCCTCTGAGCACAAGCCCACCCAGACTGCAGCAGGGGGACGCTGTGTAGGCAACCAACACAAGGTTGTGCTGCAGAGCATCAGCTTAGCTGAGGCTTTCTCTTCTCTTGGGTGGAATGTTCTGAGGTTTTGTGTTTGGGCGTCTCTAATTCAGATTGAAAAAGACAAGAACATGAATAGATTGAGTCTTGCAGATACTAATTTTCTGCTTTGTTCTTGTATCTAAAGATTAGCAAAGATTTATGGGCTTTTATAGCACTTTTTCCTGTGACTCCCTGTACCTGGAAATTGGTAAAGCCAAGCTCTGACACGAATCAGATATTCATGTACCTGCCCAGTGATTGGGATTTTTTTGCACGGATCTCAAAGGAGTTCAGGCTTCTCCTTCATAAAGCATGGTAAAGCTGAGGGCTTTGCACAGGACATTCAGCCGCCAAAAGTGGAAACTGGTTCTTTTCCTTCAAGATTATAAAGTTAAGGAAATTAACAGAGGAATTAGAAAATAATTACTCCAAACTGTGTCACTGAAATAGCAATCTCCTTCTCCTGCTCTTATTTTTGTTGTTACTTTGCTTTCCTCAGTGATAAGTTTCATATAATCCAGCCTGAGTTCTCTGCTGCCATGAAGCAAATATTTCAAACAGTTGGTCCACTGCTGTGATGACAGAAAATCCTATTCCTCCTTAAGCTGCTGCAGTACAACTTCTTGGTGCAATGTTTGGGAGAAACCTCAAAGCTGCTTTTTGCCCATAAAGGAGAGGAATTCTCCTTCCTCTGTGCCAACAAAAAGGGGTAAAATGCTTCTGTATGATGGCTTCTCCTTTAAGGTGTAACTAAGAAAAATTATCTCTGTTATTTAGGAAATTGGGCAATTTATAAAACATTGTTGAGAACAGTAATCTGAGCAATGGATTACATCAAAAGAGATATTGCAAAAGCAATAAACTATGAATTAAACAAAAAATGCTTGAGGACTGAGAGTTGGAGGTTAGCCTTGGAATATTAATTAAAATGATAAAAGTAGGTGGCATTCTGAAGAAACAGCGAAGTCTATTGGAACAGAATAATTCCCACTACAACCCCGCTGAAGATCTATGAGTCACAAAGACTACATTTGGCTCACTGAGTTGAATGCTGAATCACTACTTTGGGAGACAGATCTGTCCGTGTTTCACCAGGTGCAATTAAACTCAGAAGATGCCTTGTCGTTCTGTAATAATGACTTTTCTTTCAGCACTTAAAAGGACTGAGACAGTACTGAACACAAAACTGAGGGGGAAGGGCTTGTTTTCATAGGGTTATCTTGTTTTTCCATTGCAGTAGGGGAAAAAAAATCTGTGAAATGGCTGTTTTCTTTTAAGGCATGTTTTACAGATTATTGGTTCAGTATGTTCATTCTTTATCCAGTATTTTGAGGATAATTTTTAAAATAAATTGTACTCTTTTCATTTTGATTTTGTCATTATTTTTACAAAACCCACAAAACATTCACAGAAAGGACTTTCTGATCTTGATCAGCTCTGTGTTGATGCTAACACATCTCCATAGTAATCAGTCTGTTACAATTAACAATCTATTCTTCTTTGCTTTTCTCTTACAATTGCCTCACGATAAGAAGGACAAAGGAACAAAAGTGTGGAAAAAAGCAAGACCAGAATAATTTCTTGGTAGGAAATAGTGTCAGGTAAGGATTTGCATACATTTTCACAAATGCAAAAATATTTTCCACTGTGCAGCGAATGCGCAAGGAGGAAAAAACAGTTTTCTCTGACTACAGTAAGGTTAGGTGGCTAGGCTTCAAACTCATTCTTGGAAAGCTGGTCCTGATATCATTCCATCCCATTACAGGATATTTGCTACTTCCTATGTGAAAGTGTGTATTCAATGGTCCCTCCTCTGGCACACACCCAAAACCTCTATCCAGAGCCCTATTCAGGGTTAGCCTAGTGTAAAATGGGTCAATTTAACAGACTTTAATTGGATCAGTTTTCAACCATGAGTAACAAATACGGGTCTCTTCTTTTTTCACTTAACTCTAATTGCTACTTTCCGTGTACTACATGCCTGCATCTAATGCTGAAGTACAAAGCTGTTGCTGTAAACTGAGCACCTCATTCTGAAAAGGGAGCCCTAGCTCGTTTCTCAGTAGAAAGCATAGAAAAGCATTCAACAGTGAGTTACTTAGTTCTTTAAAAGATTAATTTCTACTTTCATTGATGTCTATAAAAACAGAATTCTCTTCTCTCAGCTACTTTTTAAAGCCTCTCATTAATTTAAGCCTACAAAGTCCTTGCTGGTAGAAAAGGAAAATGGCTGAAAGAAGATTGCTGATTATCCACTTTAGGATGACTCATTCAGTATGAGCAACTGTGAATCATGAACAAACTATCTACAGGCAGTACCCATAAGACTTAATATCGTCTATATTACTGGATGCTTCTAATATTTCACATTAGTGTTGCTTTCTTCTTAAAAGCTCCAAAGGCTCACAATATTGTGTTGAAGAATTACCAGTTTAAAAGTTGCACTGAAATATTCATAACCAGTTACCATTGCATGGGCTTTAGCCAGTCTTTTCAGATTCTTGTGAATGTAACTTCAAACATCTTTAAAATTAAAAGGAAAAATGTAAAGGTTTGTCCATGGTCACATACTGTTATTACTGTGTACCTGGGTCATTGCAAGATTGAAGTCTGTGATGCACTGCTCAGCTGCTTCAGCTGGCATAGCTGGTAGTAGGATGCTCCACTGGATGGTGAAGGAACAGCAGAGGGTGGGGGAGTATCTCGGTAGGATTTACAGAGGTTGCTAAGAGAGGAATGGCAAGATTTAAAACATTTGGGTTCATACCGACTCCAGCATGCAGCATCCAGTAATGGGTGACAGTCAGAACAGCAAACACATATATTTGATTTCTACAGCTTTTACAGTCTTTTTGTTCTATCATTATGTACTATGGCATCCAAGAAACCTACCTATTTTCTCATCCTAGCCTTCATCTTCTTCCTGAGAAAGACCTGTTTTTCCTAGTGTTGCTTCCTGGCACTAATCCCATCATTTCCTAGCCTGTCTGGTACTACCTGTATCATTCCAGGTTCTTTTGCCTCACCTCCCTCCTCCCTTTTCAGTTTCTTCATTCTTATTTTTGGCCTGGTTTCTTCTGCATCTTCCTTCACATCTTTATTTACTCTGCCTCACCATCTCCCCTTCAGGTCTCCTTGTCAGCCTCCACCTGGCATTGAGCCTAGCTCACTAGAGGTCTCAGTCTACTTGTCCAGTCAGTCTTATCTCAATATTCTGACTGGATGTGTAGGCTGAGTGGCCCGTAATCCAGGCTGTTACCAAACGTGTCTGAGCTGCTCTATTGCTTTCCTCTTTTCACCTTACTTACTGAAGCAATCCTGTTTTGGTCAGTTCTACCTTAAGATCATTCTCTCCCAGTCAACCAACTCCCAGGCCTCCTCTATTCACCTTAAAAACTTTTTGACCCTAACACAACCAGCCTTTCTATTTATTTCCACTTAACCACCCAGTCTCAATATCACCATATTCCTTCCTCTGGATTTTCTTCTCTCTTTACCTCCATATGCTCTCTGGTATTCTGCCTGCATTTGTACCCTGCAGCTCCTAGTGCATGTTGGGGGTGCCAACAGCACTGTCTTGGAGAAGGTAGTCCACCTTACAAAGATACTTCCTCAAGGGTCCCTCTCCTGCTCTATACCCAGCTCAACTCATACAATTCTCAGCCCATCCTCTGCAAGAACAGGAGTTGTCTCAAATGAACAGGACAACCAGAAGCAGACTCTGTGAATTCCCTGAGTGACTTCTCAGGTGATCCTGGAGCACGTAGGATTAAACCTCAGTGGATGTGTTGGCAGTGCAGGTGTGACTGCTCTGGCATTTGTGCTCTGCACAGAGCACACAGGGAGGGTGTCAGGAACACTCCACTGCTTGTGCAGGAGCAGCTGCACAGGGCCCCCGTACCCACAGGAGCTGGGGACACACAGGTGACCACAGCACTTCTCAAATACTTTGTATGGTTTTAGCTAAATAAAACTAAATACTTCATTCTAGGGAAACTTTAATCATGTTAAGAATTAAAAGTTGAGGTTTCTTTTTATGTACCTGTTTGTTTAATTAATGAAGTTATTAATTTGAAATCTTCTCATCTGTGGTTGCATAGCAAACACTTTTATTAGTAGGAGTGTGTTCAGAACATGAGAGGCAAGAGAAAACACAGAGAAGACTATAAGAAAAATAACTTCCTAAGGCCAGAGAAGTTTTGCTCTACTTTTGAAGAAAATTAATTTTCCTTCATAAATTGGTATGGCTTCCTGTATCCTGAGCTCTGAACATATACTCCCTGAACAACTTATGTTGCCAGTGGTCCTTTATGTAAGGATCCCTAGATCAATCCTAAATGCTGCTTGTGTATAGCCAAGCACTACATAACTAAACACTTTGTTTCTGATAGTGCCCTTTTAATGAGTTGCAGGTGCCACAAACTTCATGTTCCCTTTAGTGCTTTATTGCTTACTAGATGCAGTAAAACAGTTGGCACACTGTAAATTATCAAGTGGTAATTATATTCATGGCCTCAATACAAGAAGAAAATCCACTGTTAAGAACATATTTCTTCCAAAATGTGGTAATGAGATGTGTTGCACCTCCTAAGAAGAGCTTGCAGGGTGACTCTCTATTTAGAATACTGCAATCACAGTTCTATTTTCGGCCAGCGTCTCCATGGTCAGAACGGAGAGTGACTCTGTACTCCCAAACATGTATTTCTCATTCACTATAGGATTTAATTTTTACCCATCCACTAATAGAAAGTAGTTCTGTGGTTAAAACTGGATTTATTTACCAGAAAGGTATCAATGTGAATTTTTCATATGCTCTAATTTTTAAAGGTTGAGCTGTGAACTACAATAACTTGATGGCTTAGCCAGGCTATTCTAGTAGTTTTCCACTGTTCCAAATATCTCCTGTATGTAAAGACTCCATGACAGCCACATCTCAAATGGTAATAGTGTCTCTGAATAGCATAGGATGCTTCCTATCTCTAATAGGCTGCTTTAATATACCAGTCATATAATGATGCTCATCAGTACAAATTACCACTGCAAGGTCAATGAATGTTAATATGTTTCCTGCAACAGAACCTTGAAGAATAATATAATCCCCTCCTCCTCTCTAACTAAGATAATTCCAGGCTGAGTACTGTTCTACAGCCAAATAAATTAAGTAATACTGGAGTGTGTGGCTATGGTGATGGTGATTTTGTAAGAAAAATAATCTCATCTTAGAATTCTCCTCAAGAGTTATAATAATTATTAGTCTTTAATGGTTCATATAATCTGTGAAAATTCTGTGGTAACTGTAAACAACTAGGATAATTAGGGAGCAATATTCACAGAAGATTTAATTTAAATAATTTCAGTTTTAATATTTGGAACCTTTCTCCAGGCTGTAAAACTATATCCAAGCAAACAGGTGCATGGAGTATATGCAATAGTCACACTGTGAGAGAGCTGCAATAGATTCTGGCCCTATCATAAAGAAATTGGGGTTTTAATAAAACTTATTTTTATGTATTTTTAAGCTACTATGTGTTATACCATTTTTAAAAAGAAACGATCTGATTTCTTGTTATTTCTTAGGTATTTTTTCTTGCTTTTTGGAAAAATACTGGTGTACACTGAAAATGAAGGTTAGTCTTTCATATGCAGGCACTAAGTCATGAAAAATTTAAAGCTGTATTTGGTGCACCTCTATTTAGGACAGTATGTGAAAAATAAGTTCTTAACAGGAGCCTCAAGCAGATTAATTTTAATGTATGAATCTTTAATTCAATATTGTCTCCAAAAGTTCTTCAGCAAAGAAAAAAGGTTTTCTGAATATTCTGACCTGTTTTCTTTCACAGCTAACTTCCCCACCTGTCATATTTGTAGCAGATAATTAATTTCAGAGCATACAATTAGTCTAGCTCAGAACAGTCTCTGCAGCATACTACCTTCTTATTATTTCTTTATCATGCTTCCCAGCCCATTGACTCTTTACTTCTGTTACTACATTTACATTTTACTCTTGGGTGAATCCACAAAATAATAAAATGATAAGATAACAGAGTGACACTGCTCATTATGTATTGTAATAACCATAATAAGGGGGATAATCACATCACGCTTGTATTTCATGCATACTTCATTGCCTTAAACTCTGGCCTGTACTCATTGATGATTCACATTTTTTTTCCTTGGTGTTTGCTAGAAGAACTTAATCTTAAAGAAAAAATACATTAAAGAGTAATGGACAATTTATTTGATAACGTTAGGGTAAAATCATAATAAATAGACATTTGGAAAACACTTCTAAATTAATGTCTTTATTTAAAATTATATTTCATCATTAAGATGATAGACAAATTAATAAAAATCTGGTTTGCTTCATGGCATATATTACAGATACAAAGGGACTCTCATGAGAACAAAAAATGCATAAACCATAGTGTACTGCTTTTTCCTCAATACATAATTCATACATGCAAATGTTCTGCAGATATTTCACTATAAATATAATTAATTGCTGCAGATTCACAGATGAGGCCGTGTGACTGTGCATGCACACAGTGCCAGCCACACTCATTTATGCTGATTTCAGGCTAGAGACTCCTGTGACAAGCATAATAGGTAAAGAGGGGGGAAAAATCTGCATTTAGAGACACACAGCATCATGCAATACCATGTAGACAATTCCTTCCAGAGATGACAGTGTTTCCACCAAGAATCTGATGAAAGTGGTCTGAGGTAAAAAAGGAAAGGTCTCTCATATTAATAAATATAGATACAGAGTAACATTGCATAACATTAGCACACTGCAGTTTGGTTTAATTTATTCTATTGTCACTCAGAAATTATCTCTTTATGTTGTTGTCGATTCTAACCATTGTGAAAACTGAAAAAATTGGTGTAAAAAGTTTTTATGATGATTTTTTTCATAGCTTTGCATGATAGAAGCTCTGGTGCTTTTCTTATGGAAGCTTTTGTTATCAAAATGTGCAGAAATTTTAACCACAGTAGTGAAAAACAGGAATTCAGGTTGATAAACATAAACATAGGGGCCAGTCTGAAAATTCCAAACAGGGAATTTGGAGGAGGGTTCGGAGGAGGGAAGCAGACACAGGAGATGATCTAATAGGCCTCTCCTATTCTATAGCATGTGATTTCATCACTGATAGCACAAAGCAGCTGTTGGCACAAAGAAAAAATTCTGTAGTAAATATTTTAGTGTTATTTCAAAATTTTAGTATCAACATTATCTGAATATTAAGGAATATTAAATTTAACCATATTTTTTTCTAAAAAGTCAGTAAGACCAGGCACTTAGAAAGGGATTTTTCATCTCTGTCTAGATTTTCAAATTCCTACCAAACTCTGTGTCAAAAAAAACCAACAAAAAACCAAGAAAACCAGGGATCCCATTTAGTGATTTATTTCCTATGGCATAATCAGGTGAAAAGGATGTACTCTGAAATGTCATTACAATTACATAATCAATTTACCTATTTGAACAAGCTGTTGAGTTCACAGTCCTTAAAATAAACACCTTGATTTTTAAAAATCTGACCACCAAAGGCTTCCAATGAATCCAGCAGGAAATCCATTAATCCCTTCTGAATACTAATGTATTCTCATAAATATTTAGAGATCATATGTTACCACCTGAAATTTCTAACAAAACTCCAAATTTATGTCAGTTTCTAAAGATTGATGCCCTAATAGATTCCTAGAGTACAACTTTTGGAATTTTTATGATTGCTGTGCTCTGTCTTGTCCATTTCTGTGACATAAAGTTTACAAGAGTTCTCAGATTTATCTCTTCACTTGTCTTCTATAGTGTTCAGCTAATACCTTCAGCCTTGCTTTCTATACCTTTTCTAATGAACTTGATGGCTATATTTAATTTCTTAAAATTATCTTATTTGTTCTACTTGGAGATAGGCTTGGTATACCAGCACAACCTTCAGTTTCTTCTGTTTTGATATAATCCACTAAATATCTGTTCAGAACACATTGTCTGCATCTTTAGCACCTTACGCACACTTTCCCAAAAGTAAATGGGACACGGATTCAGTGCTCTGCTTACACTGACACTTCTGATGTAATATGTTTTAGAAGAAAACTCCTGGTTTTGTGAGTTGTTACTTAAAGCCAAAAAATATTTTTAATTATTTCCCTATATATATATCATAAATGGCACAAAAAGAATCCAAAACAAATCTCAATTTTTGCTGACAAATCAATGTAAATTTTTTTGTGTCAGGTTGTCTTCTTCGACCCGATTCCCTGAAGGAAAAGGACAAAAAAACCCTATAAAATTCTCTACAGAATAAAATCCTACCCATTATTCTTCAACACTCAAAAGCTTATTGCAAGTGAAGATTTGTGGGGACATTCTTGTCCAGCAATATCTCTGTTCTTGCTATAAAAAGTTGTTACTATCATTTTTCCTTGCAAATTGACATCCCACACGCTTTTCTAGTATATCCTTTGAAAAGCAGCAATACTTGCTCTTCTACCTTTACCAAGACTGCAGAATTTGTAGACTGGTATCCTACTCATTATCTCAAAAGGCTTCTTAAGAACTGCATAATTATTCCCATCTTATTAACTATTTTTTCAGCTTTTAAGTGCCTCAAAACCAAAAAATCCATCCTATGTATAAGTTAGAATGGCCCTTCCCTTGTGAAAAAACTAGTGTTAGCGTGTAATCAGAACTCCACCCTGCCTTTGATTATCATTTTGTTTTCTCTGGTTACTGCAGATTTCATTAAGATTCTAAGAGATCACTCATCCTTTATGAACACCATAACTAAGATACTGTAGCTAAGAATATTTGCAAAGAGTTGAGGAATGAATGCAAAGAAAGATAGATCTTCTTTTAAAATATATATCTTTTTCTAATTTGGGGTTCATTAATTTGCTCTATCAAATAGTTACATGTAGAGCAACCATGGAAAAATTCTCCTCTGGAGGCACATATGCTTGTAGAATCCATAGCAAACACAAGACCAAACGGCAGAATTACAATGATTCACTGATCTAAATCCTATTCAGAGAGATGCTAGAACTTGCTCAAAGAGTACTTTTTTTTTTTCAGTTTGACTTCATCAGTTGAGCTTGTTGCTGGGTTATGCTGAAGCTGAGCTATTGCACTGAATTAAAATAAATGTGGTAACTAGCAACAGAGGTTCATTGTTGTGAGACTGCTCTGTGTAAAGAGCTGTCTTTGTATTTACAAAATAATTCATAGCATCACTATTCACCTATAAGAATTTACCATGGTCTATAGAATAGCTGTGTTCAGTACAGCTACTATCGTTTTATAACATATTGGAGTTGTCATGGACCCATCACAAACTCCCAGGACAAGTGGGAGGATCAGCACTGATCCCATCATTCTTGGTGTTTGGTACCAATGCTGGTGAGCAGCACTTTCTCTGAAGAGCCTTTACATGCCTTTCTAAGAGCTTGGGTGTCATCCAGAAACAATGTTCTGAAGCTGCACTTTGTGTGCATTCTCTAGTAATTCTCAACCCTGGTGCTGAAATTGAAGAAGACTACTTGAAATTAGGCAGAAAGACAGAAATCTCACCCAACAAATTCCAGCAGGTTTTGTGAAAATCAGATTAATAGAAAGGGAGAAGGAAAGAGACCCCAAGCAGTGCCCCCAGGAAGGGAGAGGCTACACGAAGAGCTCAGCAGTGATCAGTGCTGTCAGACTGTCACCAGTCAATCAGCTAAAGTTGCCTGGCCTGCAATCACTTCTTGACCAGGAATCAGTGGCTGGATCTGCTGCCCCTGGCTGAAGCAGTAGATGGAGGCAGAGGAGTGCTGCGGAGGTCGTGCCAGGGAATGAGAGTGGCTGGGAACACAGTAGGAGGTGGCTTTGTCACAGGACTCGTGCAGTCATAGGGGACATGAAGTTGGGTAGCTGGTGATGAGAAGTTTCCAATGCACAAACACACAGGTAATCAAATTTTGGTGGGTGTGCTGTTCATGGAATACTTTGATTTTTATTTCGATTTTGTTCAAATATATGCAATAATGAAATTGCTTTGAAAAATTTCTCTGTTTTGCCCACTTTCT
Source organism: Motacilla alba alba (assembly GCF_015832195.1). Lineage (NCBI taxonomy): Eukaryota > Metazoa > Chordata > Aves > Passeriformes > Motacillidae > Motacilla > Motacilla alba. The sequence continues at coordinate 16,579,196 of NC_052022.1, read as the reverse complement.
TTTTATCTTATCACTCTCAAATTCTTCCATTTTGCAGAAAGATGCAGATTTTATTTGTTTTCCATTCTATCTGTATAGAGTACTCTGAGTAGAAGTTGATGTGGACTTCATGGCTTCAATTTTTCCTACATTAATGAATTTATATTTGGATCTGTCCCATGTATGAAAGCATGTGTGCCTGCTTTCCCATTGTGCTGCAAATCCTACTCTGCTCCAGGGCCTTTGGGAAGTGCTTTACAAAGGAAGCTGTCACTGCACAGTCTCTGAGTGCTGTAAGCTGTTAGTAAGGAAGTAGTGAACCAAGGACAGCTGTAACAGGAGAGCATGTATTTTGCAGCTTGAATGAAGAGGCAAAGGAGCTTTAAAAGGTTTATGCCCTCTATGTCACTCATTCTCATTTATCTCACATGTTCTGATGTGGACACACCAACTTCGAGTTATTCTGGATTTTGCCTTCAAACAAAGCCAGGGTGAAGTACTTTCCAGCATGGAATGCTCACACGCTGTTGAAAGGGCCCTCCACAGCTCTAAAGAGAGATACACACCTCATACCTATAAGGCTTTTCACCACTGAAGCACTGTTGCAAGCTAAAAAGTAAGAAAGAAAGAAAAGTAAGGTTTTAGCAGAAATTTATCTCCCTTCTTAAGAGTGTAGATGCACTGTCCATGTTCAGAAAGATTCAGGTGTGGTGAATGAATCACTATAATTAATTCTTATATATTATCATTGAATTGTGCTTGCAATTTCTAGTGGGCTGGTTGAGATAATGCCATGGAGAATGATTGACATTTCATCCTATCAGCTCTTCAACTGCTCCTACTCCTGTGAGGATGCCTGGGAATATTTTTTTGTTGAAAGAAAGCAGATCATAGAGTCAGCATTTTCCCCCTCCATCCATGTACTTCTCTCATGACCAGGTGGAGATATTAATTTTTATCCCAAACAAAATGTGATGAAAGCATTAATTTTAAACAGATGGAATATATGTAGATTGGGCTTGCCTATTGTTCTCTGCTTGTACCTTCCCTGTTTATACCATCTGTTCTGGGTCTGTGTTAGTTTAGATTGTAATCCTTTTGAAGGAAGAAATAAAGCATCTTATACAAAGCATCATTAATATGTAGCAAATAATAATGACAATGTAACTGGGAGATCAGTTAGTTCCTTACTATTATCATACCCTAGATGTTTTTATTAATGTTTGCCTTGTAATGTCCATAGTTCTGGATTTTTTTCACTAAGGCAAATTATTTAAAGCATGTTTTCTTCTAAAATATTTACAAGACAAGTATTTCTCTGCTGTTCCACAGTTTAATGCATGACACTATTGAAATTAAGGGGAAACACATTAATTCAGGGTAGACTTGTGTTGGTTTAAATTTTTAAAAAGCATTCTAAGTTTACGCTTTCTTTATATTCAAAGACTTTCACTTTTTTTCTTTTGTGCGTTAGCATTTGTAATTGCCTGAGACTTCTTGGGCTTTGTTGGCACTGGGACTGGCAGCACCAAAATACCCTGATAAGGGCTGTTTTGTGCAATACTTCCTGCCTTGCCAAAGCCAGGAAGTGCTAACACCCCTGCAGAAATTTCTCAAGTTTCATGGTCCAAAGCTGTTCAACAAAGCCACTGAGCTTTCTGGATGTTAAATGCTAACTGATCTGGGTTTTTTTTTATGTTTGCCGACCATTAGCACTGTGCCTAAAAAGATGCCAGTTTGTCCTTTTCAATTGTTGGCTGTCCTTGAAGGCTAAACTCCTGTGCTTATTTATTCTTTCAGCGGGACAACCACAGTTCTCCAGCTTCTTTGCAATTTTTGTCCAATGCATCCCAATTAATTTCCTGGAATAACCATGCAATAAGCATCTTGGGAAGTCACAGTTTAGGCTGAGCTTGCTAACTCTTTATGGTGTGACTGAGGTAGGTCACTTGCAAGCAAGTTAGGGTGAGGCACTGTTCAGAAACTTCCGCAAGTGTAAAACAGAACTGTCAAACATGATGGTTTGGAGAGAAACAGTGGAAATAAAGCAATTTTTTTCCCATCCTGTGTGAGCTTAGGTACATTTAAAAAGCTTACAGCTTGCTGGGATCCTGTGCTCCATCTTCACGGTTGTCAGTCTATTCCCAGAGGGATGGAGTCCAAAGTCTACCACATCTGCTTCCTCTTTATGAATAAGCTCTTTACAAGCTGTCTGCTTAGGCCAGTTTTCTAGATAAAAGTGGTACCTTATTCATCCATTCTTTCATAAATTGTCAGCATCTATATTTTTAAGATCCAAGGAACCATAGCATACATGACCCCTTATCTCTCATCCCTCAACCATTTAAACTAATCTAATAGGAAAGAATCAGAAATGGGGAGATAAACAGGGGCAGCAGCATGGAAAGAGTTGCGCAAGTAAAAGTAACTGGGTGACTGTCACACCCATGAAAAGGACTATTCATAAGAATTGGATCATCAGACACAAGGCAAGGCCAAATGACCCACGTTAAAAGATGTGTAATGCTTACCTTTTAGCAATAAAATAAATGTTGTTTATGAGAAGACATGATCCTGCCTAAGCAATTTTCTCAGCTTCCTGCATGTACACAGGGATGGAAAAATTGAGACATAAAAATTGACTCCTAGATTTGAATCATGCCATGACTGAATGGCAGACTGGAGAAAGGTCATTATGAAGGTCTTGTCTGTGAGCAGCTATGTGAACAACTGTGACTAAAGCCATGTCTTACCTTTTCCTTTGACAAACTGAAGAGGCTGAGCTGAAATGTGAAGTCAATATCAGCATTCTTCATGCAAACATGTAATTTCTTTTCATTTTAACTATACTGTTTTGAAAAAAGGCTCCTCCCTGTTTGGAAGCCTTTTACTTATGCCTACAAGAATACCCATCACACACACAAATGTACTTGACTGCTCCCAGCTGAGTAGGCTCATATCTACATTTTGCAAAAGGACTTCATATTGAGCATATGTTTTCTAGGAATATCTCCACCACTTTATCCTGCTAAGAAATGAGTTGTCTTATTATATCCGGCTAAGAACATACTTGAACTGGAAAGAAAGAAAGAAAAAAAATTGAAATTGAAAGGACAAAGCAACCTATCCACTTATTTAACAGTCTATATTTTTTAAATATATGGATATTTTCCTTTTACTGGTTACAAAAATCCGTGCACTGTACTAAAAACTGACAGCTGTGGTTAGAATCTTGTATAAATATGTTAAAAATATATGGCAAATTTCCTTAGTTCTGTTAAATACTCATGTAAACATATCATCAACAAGTATTCATTTCAGTTATTTTAATTATTCAAATTTTCAGTTCTCTCAGATTAATTTTACTTCCTTTGTGGGTGTTTTGAATGCTTAATTGGATTCTGAGATGGGGAAAATGTCCAGGGCTGGTAAGAAAACACGCAATCAGTAGTTAAAGAAACTAGAGTTACATGTATTATATGCGGTGACCACGATTAAAACAAATAGTATGAAAAAAAATATGAAAAGGTAGAAGGGCTTTCAGCATAGTCTGCTGTCTCTTTAAATACAAACGAGAAATAAAGAACAAAACCTATTTTATTTTATTTAGCATTCAGAACGATGTTGTTGTTACCTTGCCCACGGCAGGAGGGTTGGAAATAGATATTTAAGGTCCCTTCCACCCAAACCATTCTGTGATTCTGTCACCAAGGGGGCGTGTGGGAAGGCCAAAATCCTATGAACCTTCCGGGATAGGAAACATCGGCTCTGGGAGAGAAGAAGCCGGGCAGGAGCGGTGCCGTGGGATCTGCGGGCTGCTCTCTATCCCCCTGGGAGACCATCTCCCTCCTGGCACCCCGGCCCCGAGGAGCACCTGGCACCTCGCGGCACCGAACGTTTCCGAAGTCGGGACTGGCACGCAAAGGCTGGCCCGGTGTTTCCCCGGGTGCCGAGCGGAGCCCCTCGGCCTTCAGCCGCTTCCCAGCCGCCCGCGCCTCCCGCCCGGCCCGGCCCGCCGTCCCGGCGCGCTAGGGGGCGCTGTGCCCCGCCCCGGGGCCCGCCCGCAGCGGCGGCTCCAGCGGCCCGGCCCGGCCAGAGCCCGCCTCACAGCAGCCCGGCCAGAGCCCGCCTCACAGCAGCCCGGCCAGAGCCCGCCTCACAGCAGCCCTCCCAGAACCCGCCTCACAGCAGCCCGGCCAGAGCCCGCCTCACAGCAGCCCTCCCAGAACCCGCCTCACGGCGGCCCGGCGCTCCCAGAGCCCGCCTCACGGCGGCACGGCCCGGCCAGAGCCCGCCTCACAGCAGCCCTCCCAGAGCCCGCCTCACAGCAGCCCGGCCAGAGCCCGCCTCACAGCAGCCCGGCCCGGCCAGAGCCCGCCTCACGGCGCCAGGGCCCGGCCCTGCCGGCACTGCTACCCCCGCCAGAGGCACCGCCTGCAGTCAGGAGCTGCTGCCTCACAGAATCTGCTGAGTTGGAAGGAACCCACAAGGATCATCAACTCCCTCCCTGCACAGCACCATCGCCAGGAGCCACACCGTGTGCCCGAGAGCATTGTCCGAACGCCTCCTGAACTCTGCGCGCTGCCCTTGTGACCGCTTCCCTGGGGAGCCTGTCCCAGTGCTTTTTCTAATAGCCAACCTAAACCTGCCCTTAGGCAGCTTTTCCCTCGGGTCCCGTCACTGTCACCGCAGGGAAGAGCTCAGTGCCTGCCCCTCCTTTGTCCCTTGTGAAGAAGCTGGAGGCTGTGATGGGGTCTCAGTATCCAGAGTGCCCCCATGTTGTTCTGTCCAAGATTTTGCCGCTCCTGCCTGGCAGGGCTGTCCCACGCACAGAACTGCGTGTGACACTGAAAATTCTGCTCTACAGCTGTTGTCACAGATGCTGGCGTTCCTCAGGTTTTTGTAGGGAGTCTAAGGTTGTAAATGAACTAGACATTCTAATAAACTAAAACTCTAAAACCTTTGTGAATTCCTAATATATTTGATAAGCCACTATTAATGTATGAAAATCTGAAACTATAAATTCTAAAGATGATTGCAAGGTTTATCAAATGGTCTCTAAGTCCTCTGAGAAAAAGTTATTAATGTTCTTCATTCCTAGAGATGTGTTGATTACAGCTCACTTTGCCTTGTTTATTTACAGTTTTTAGGTCCCCTTGGAACATGTGTTTGGAGATTTAATGTCTTTGTGTCTCTCGTAGTGAAAATGGAAGCAAAATTACTTTGTGTACATAAAATTATTTTTTAAAAAAAGAGTCAAAATTCATAAAATGATGCAATATTACTGCTAGCATCTGATAGAAATATCATCCCACAATCAGTGAGTACTTTCATAAGTTTCTCAGTGGATTAAAGCCCCAGAGACCAGAACTGCAAATGCAATATTTTTGTTTGGGTAGCTTTCCACTAAAATAAATGCACATTGGTTTCTAAGAAGTTCTTGTGAAACACAAGAACTGGAAAGGTTTAAAAATGCTATGAACATTTTGCTGTCTATCTGAAACAGTCTTTTTGGTACAATGTTTCTGACAGACATGAAATCCTAAGGAAGGAAAGAACTATATTAAGATAAGACTCATAATTTAGGAAACAAGACAGATATGAAACACTTAAACCTACAGATGAGAATTCAAAGGGGTTTTTTAGTGCATTCACTTATTTATGTTAGAAACAACAAACTCATTAGGCTGGTCCAAAACTGGAGAACTAGCCTTGGAATCAGAAAATCCAAAATTATGGGGTTTTTTGTTTTGTTTTTTGGTTTTTTTTTCCCTAATATATATTGTTATTTTATTTCTATTGTTTGCAACAAAAATTATGTCCTTTATAATCTTGTAGCAGTCACACAGACCTTTCTCATCCCAGCTTCATGTCTGTGAATGCACTAAAAAAATAGTTTCCGAAAAGTATTGTGAAGATGAATCAAAAAAATACTGTAACATTATCACAGTAAAAGGATGGCTTATAAATATCATAAATGTTTATTACTAAATGCAAAAGTGTTTGCGTTCTCAGTCAGGAATTTGGCATGTCCTGAAACATCACAAAGTGTTTCAGGAGAATCTCAATCTGTCAGATTGACACTCTTCCTCTATCAATTTTCAGAAATAAGAAAACCTTTTAATCACCTGAGAAATACACCACAAGTGGGACATCTACCTGGGCCTTGCTCTTCATTCCACGGATTCCCATCAGCATTGGCATTGCTGTCTGCCAGACAGAGGAGAATAAATGAAGTTGCTCAACTTTGCTTTGTCAGTGTTGCATGACTTGAGGACTATTTCAGCAGGGAGTGCTGGGGCTTCCACAGCAGGGTCACCAGCTAGAGTGAATCACCCCAGCTTGACTGAAGAGCTGGCATTTCATCTAGACCACAGAGATGGATCCAAAGCCAAGGAGGAAGCTTCCATTTTTACGGGAGATCAAGGGTGCTGACACTTCGATGTTTTTCTGAATTATGCAGTAGAGACACATCACCTATTAGTTCTGACAATATATTGCACTGTGTTAATTTGTATGTACCCAGGCAGAGTGTCCAGTATTTACAAATAGTCTGTGATAAATATGACAAACTGTGAATGAAGCTCCAATACATGGACTAATTCAAAATGGCAATGTGGTCTGGTCCTTTAGTAAGAAAGATGCTTTCTGTGTGTAAAGAAAATCAAATAAAAAATGGCACTGATAGGTATCTGTTGAGATAAATACTGTGTTTGGTTCATGTGGAAAAGGGGGTTCAAATGTTCAATAAAATTACTTATTCTCTGGTTTCATTAAATTAAAAATTTAAGACATGAAAAATGGAGAACCTAATGATTATGGGTAAATTGCCTATGCTTTTTGAATTATTCATGTGCTTTCTTAAGGAAAGAAAGCTCATGCAATTGTTTTCCTATTCACCTTCATCATCCCTTATGCCATCATGATTTTTGAAGTCTTCAGGAGATTTCAGTGGAAGGTGATGGTAGAGCAGAGGTCACAGCTGGGATGACCCTGAAGGCTGCTTGAAAGTCAGTAGGTGGGAAAGGGCAAGGAAGATGGTGTGCAGCTTGAGAGCCCCCAGGTGGGGTTCAGCCTGGGCCATGTGGCCAGCCAGCACTTGAATTAAACCAGCTCACCCTTATGTGGGACCACACAAGGGTGTGGGGCAGCCCAAGGGATTGCTGTGCATGATGGAAGCAGCAGGAGGAGTTTGAGACACTGGAAAGATTTGCTAGATGGTTTATAAGCTGTAGAACCCGTCTAAAATACAACTGTGTATAAATTGGAAGGTGGATATTTCATGCTTTGGAATAGTTTTATTCCAAAAATAGGAAAATTTAGGGGCATTTAGGGTCATATTGGAATGAAACCTGGAGGATGTATCCCTCACTTGCTTAAGATGTGCCTAAAGACAGTGCAATATGTGCCTAGAGACTTTAGAAACAAGATGGCTATTGTCTGTGTTAATTAAACTGTCAATTTTTGTTTGCATGGCAGGAAGAAACCCACATTTGTTCCAAATCATCTATAAATGTTTAAAATCAATGGTTTGAATTCCATCAGGACCAACCACGGCTGATTGGTCAAGCTGGTGAAAAGATATCCGCAATTATTCTTATTATACTGCAGCCAAAGCAGGCTGCCTTTGGTGTTTAAGGAGAAAGGAGAGGAATGGCAAATACTGCCTTGAAACTGAGATGAGAAAACTGAAAGGGAATGTTTTAATGAAAGAATTGTAGCTGGTCAATATTTTATAGAGGTACAATTATTCTATTCCTTGTTCATCTGCTCGCACAGTGAAGAGAGACTATTGCCAAAGAGACTCCATGATAGTTAGGAACTGTGTGGGATGGAAGTTTCTGATAAATAATATATGAATAGAAGTGGGATTCTTAACTACTTCCACTCTAGAGTGAGCATAGTCGTGTAATACAACTCACTTTTGCCATCAGTGAGAAGACTATTTGCATAAAACATGTATTAAAGAGATCTATAGAGCTGGGCCAACAAGAGGTGTCTCACAAGGTTTTATGAAGAATGCTGGAAAAAACCAAATTGCTTTTAGTATGCAATCATCTCTGTTAGGTGGGCATCTTGGGGTAAACCAGAATATAGAAAATACAGAAAATGGGGCACTTATGTGGGAAAGGATGCTTTTAGACTTGTCTAAACATGAGGAAAAGGTTATCATTCAATTCATGGTGATATGTTTAGCTGCAAACACAACCTGTTTTCATGAGCAGTCTGGACGTATCTTTTGTGGCCGTCCATTGCCGATAGTGGAAGCATTGCCTGGTGCACATGAAACCATGAAAGGGGAGGTTCAAATGTAGATTATGTTAAATGCCTGCACATTAGTGCCAGTTAAATACTTCACTTGCACAATTTAGAATACTGTATAGCCCTGTAGATTTTCAGAAGTGAATTATGGTGCCTGCAGCTGTCAGGAGCAGCTGAGTCAGTGCAGTGCATGGCTCAGCTGTAAGGATAAAAAAGGGCAGGCTGCATTCAGCAGTGTTCCAGGGAAATGCTCTTACACCAGGATGGCTACTGTAAAAGTACAGAATTGTAGTCACTCTGTTGAAATAAATATTTAAGAATTTGCTGAAAGGGTTAATAGCCACTAAAGCTAGAGAGCTGATTTAATTGATGACAACAATCAAGTGCTTTTCATCCTGGTGGCCCATGAACAATGGCCGTTTATTTAGCCTTTGTGCTTGAGTGTGGCCTAGTGCGACCTAAATTGAAGAGTCTTTCATTTGTGTTGCAAAGCAGTCAAGGCCCTGTGATGGGGCTAAGGGTGGCATTACAACAAGGAGGTTTTGCTAGTAATTGGAACAGTGTGTGTTGAAGGCAAGAAGTTTTGGTGGATAACTTAAAGCTCACTGCATTTCTGTAGCTCTAACGTGCTGTCTGAGGATGTAAAACAGACTCTTGGTTCGTTAACATTTCTGTGTGGATTAGGATGCAGTACCTGGCCTCTCTGCATTCCCAACTGATGCACTGCCGCTGTTTCCATTTGTTTTAGTCCTTTTATATGAATCGAACTCGGCAGATTCTTAGCGAGTGATTGTGGTGCCCTGCGCAGGGAAAGAATGGGGTGAATGTTTGACACAGTTTGCAAACAGAAGTAAGGCACAGGGTAATCTAGTGACTTGCACACCCTCTCACCCACATGCTGTGGTATATCTGGTTTTGAAGAAAGATCTCCTAAAACTCAAGCTAGTATCTTAACTAGAAAAAAAGGTCTTGTTCAAAAATCCCTGACTGTGTCATAGTAATAACGATTTCAGCACAAACATGTCTGTCTCTTTCAGCTCAACAAATGCGAAGACCACAAATGGTGCAGAGTACAGCAGTCCCCTTGGTTCCTGAAGTGAGATGGTTTAAATACATTTCCCTCCTATTCTGCATTGCATTTGACTTTTTCTGCCTCATGGTAGAACTCCTGATGTTTAAGTTAATCTGTACAGCATGAATGGGATTTCTCTTACAACACTGTTAGAGTCAGTGCATAACCAGTGATTGGGTTCAACTGAGTTGCCCTAAAACTCCTCTGAATGGCAGCACATACAGCACTTCTCAGGCATTTGCAGCAAGAACCCAACTGTGTTTTCATCATATTTTAATCCCTCCTGAGCTGTTAGAGAATATCCATGATAAAGAAGTAATGTAAAGGAAAAACCCCTAGAATTTAATAGAATTTAATATTGTTTCATTAATACTCAGTGAACTCTGGCCATAGACAAAATTATGGAGTACTGTTTTGCTTAACATTTTATAGGAAGTCAGCTTTTTACTCTTTTGTGTATCTACTTGCTTCCAAAACACACCTCTGTGTTTATCTTCCTTCTTAACCCTATACCTTGTGTGGTGCAGAAATGAGGGAAGCATTTTAAACCTTGTGAGTATTTAGTCATGATGACAGGAGTTGGTACCACCAGACAGCATAAACTGTTTCAATTTAAAAGTTTTTATGTGCCCTTGCAATTAACATAAAATAAGTAATTAAATCCAAACACTTCCATTAGTATGAAAAGTTAGGAAATTAGTAATTTGGTTTAAAGTTTCACTTGCAATGACATCCTGTCTGTATTGCACAACTTGCATTCATATTACTAAGTTGGCTGAATAATCAACATATTAAAAAGAGAGAAGCAGAGATTGCCTTGTGTGATGCTAAATTTGATTTTTTTTTGACCCAAGAATTCTTCATTGATTAATTCAGTAAAAACCTTAACTATAATTTAAGAAAAATTAAAATACTCTAACTGAAGCTCATGTAAATTATTCTAATAAAATAATTATATATTCTAATCTTTTTTTAATAAAAACTGAGTATTATTTTCAAACTCTCAATGATCATCACTGGGATCACTGCACTGTAAAAGTCTGCAGCATTAAGTTGCAGGCTTATTTTTTTTAATTCAGTGGTAAATATTAAACTATGAATTTTGAATTTCTTTAATGTCAGCTTCACAGATATTCCAATAAAAGAAGATCTTTAATTAGAAAATATTCTGGTTGAAAATGGAACCAAATTGGTTTCATCATTACATTAACAGTGGCACATCTTTGGGGATGAGATTAATCTTTAGAGCAAAAGACTTTGTTTGAGAAAGTTCTAAGTCTGCAAGGAGAGGCTGGGAAGGAACTTGGAGATCAGCTTTAGCTGTTATGGTTGAAATCAAATACTCTCTTAGCCAGATTTGCTCTTTCATCACTTCCAGAAGCTGTTGTGGCAGAGTGCATTGCTGCTCCTCTTGTTGGCAGCCATCAGCCATTACCTATAACTTGACACAGTTAAGCTGGGGAATGTTGCAGTTGTAAATGCTGGAACTACATAGGCTGCCTTTCCCCTCTCCTCATTTCCTGATGTTTCAGTTTGGGGTTTTTTGGTTTTTTTTTTTAATTTTTTTTTCTTTCTGGATGCTTCTCTCCTCGTTCAGAATTGCACAATGTACTTGTGACAACCACAGTTGCTGTTTACATGAAAATGGATTCTAGGAAAACACTCTTAATTTCCAGATGTCTTCAGTATAATGTTTTCTTTCAGATCTCATTCTTTCCTTCTCCTCAGGAAAATCCCCACAAAGTGCATCCATCAGTCTTCATTTCTTCTTTTTCCTTGTTTTGTTTTTTTTTTTTTTTTAAAGGAAACTAAGTGTACTAGGACTCGTAACCTGTCAGCTTATGAGGCCAGGTCCACATTCTTTGTAGTTCAACCAAGAACTTCAGACCACAGTTTGGCAGTTCTCAAAGCAGTCTACAACAGTATCCTCACGTATCTGGGCTGTAGTAACACATTTCCCCATGAAGTTCTGAAACTTAATTTCTGCTGTCCTCTGACAACGCACTACCCTGGAGCCATATTATCTGGCATTCTTTGGAGATAATTGCTGCCTGAATGTTTGTTCCACGGCATAAATGCCAGTAAACAGAAGACAGCTTGATTTTAGCCATGGCCATTTCAGCTTCTCCAGATGCACTTTCTTAACCCCCTCAAATACCTGGTATTTCTGCTCTGTTCAGCTTTCCCCTAGCTTTAATCCTTTTCCCTCTCACAGAAGACATTCTATGTATTCTTCCCCTATGATTTTTGTGTTTCTCCATGTTTTCATAGTCATTCTAGCTGCGTGAAGAACAAAACAAAAAAACACCCCAAAACAATACAAACAACCCCCCGAAACCTAACCAAAACTCAAAAACTCCCATGCCTTTTCTGGAGAAAACATCTTCTCCTAAAGATGCCAGTAGTCCTTTAAGCTGTGTAGACTGCAAAGTGTACAATTCTCTTCCCTGGAAAGAAAAAAACCCAAACTCTTTAAGTGATCTTAATAGCTGGCAAGGAGAGCTGCAATGTCATTTGGGTAATTGTCCTCTGCTCAGCTGGAATCTGGAAGACTATCTGCAGTTACCTCTCATTGCTCAGCCTGCACCAGGGATTCATGGCTGCACAAAGGCTGCCTCTGCTATCACCCTGGGATGCCCGTACATCCTTCAGGTCTTTAATATTTCTTTCCACTATTATCACATTTAGTTTGGCTGATGTTAATAAAACCAGGAGTTTTGGTGCGCCTTATATACATGTTTTATTAATCAAACAGTGCTGCAATACAAAAATGGTTGTGATTAGTGTGACAAAGAAATGGCATCTGCTTAATGCTCTGAGGATCAGCTTATCTTTGGGTTGAAAAGAGATGGATTTGTCAGAAGTAAACCCACCGGACTGAATTTTTTACACACAACAGTAGAACACAGTATGCTGCCAGTCCCTACTTCGAATGTTCAGGAAATCAGCTTTCTCAGAGAAAATATTCAAGTGAAAAAATATAGCTATTACTGTCTAGAACAGAAATGTTTCCTGTTGGAGAACTCACTGAAGCACCACTGGCTGAAGTGCAAATTTAAGAATGTGTAATGGGCCAGACAGAGAATTTGGTCTGGCTTTGTGGTTGCTGCTCCGTAAACTGATTTTAGCACTGCAGTCTCGTCTGCTCCAGCAGATAAATGCACCCTGTACCGTCAGGCGGAATTGAAGCCAAATTTGGTTTTCCCAAATTGTACCCGGTTTCCCCCTCCAGCTTGTGCCCTGTACCACTGCTCAGCAGCGGATGCACAAAAGAGGGAAGGCGATAACAAAGCACAACCAGGCTAATTAGGTCAGAGCCGAGCCGGGCGCGATACGGCCACTGCAGCCCTCCTCCTCCTCTCCTCCAGAACGTAGAAAGCCTCCTCTCCGCTCCCGCCGGGCACCGCAGCTTTCCCCGGCGCTGGAGCGGCCCTCGGGCCGAGCGGCGCCGCTCGCCGCCCCTCGCCCCGGGGGCTGCCCCGCCGCGGGGCCACGGCTGGGGCTCGCCCCGGGCGCCCAGCGGGGCTAAGCGCCTCCCCTCGCCCCTGTCCCCCGCCCCTCCGCCAGCCCTGCCCCGCCGCCTGGCACCGCCGCGCCGGCCCCGAGCGCTCCCCGCGCCGCCGCTCCGCTGCCGCTGCTGCTCGGCCCGGCCGGGCGGGGACTTGGCAGGAACTCCCGGGCAGAGAGCGAAGAGTGCCTGCCCCCGCTCCGCTCTGCCGTGGCTTTTGCGTGGAGGAAGGTCTGAGCTCGGCCGAGGAGCAGCAGCAGGCGCCGCCGCCGGAGAGGAAGAGGCAGGAGGGGAGAGAGAGAGACGGAGAGGCGGCTGGAGCCCCCCAAAGTACCCCCCCATCCCTGCACTGCAGGCTACATTTCCAGCTTCATGGGCAAAGTGTGGAAACAGCAGATGTACCCCCAGTACACCACCTACTACTACCCCCAGTATCTGCAGGCGAAGGTAGGGTCCGGCACGCCGGGCGGCGCGGCGGGTCTGGGACTGGCCCCGCTCTGGGCGGCCGGACAGGGCCGAGCCGGGCGGGAGCTCCGCGGCTGGGGCACGGCCCGGGGGAGGCGGTCAGGTTGCACCGGGGGACGGAGACAGGAAAGAGCCGGCAGCCCCTTCCTGCCGCCCGCCGCCGCCCCGGGAGCCCCCGCCGGGCTTCCACCGCTTCTCCTCGCTCCCGACCGTGCAGTCTCCGACCAGACTCCCCTCTCGCCTTTCCCCTCCCGCTGTCGGTCCCTCCTCTTCCCCAGGGCTCTCGGCTTGTCTCCTCCTTCCCAACCACGTCCTCGGCCACCCCGGCGCAGAGCGGAGCGCTGCGGGCCGCGCTCCCGCTGCCTTCGCCCAGCGCAGCCCCTGGAACGCGGGCAGAGGAGCCGAAGTTCGGCCGCCTGGGGCTGCCATGGCCGTGCCTCAGCCGCGGCGGGGGTGCTGTGACATCTCGAGGGCTGGCAGGGCGTGCTTACCGCCGCGATGGGGATGGCCGTCATTTCAATTAAATAGGGGCATTGGGGAAGCTGTCGGATTCGGGTGGATACTCATTGTCTGCGGAGTTGGACCTTTGTGAGCTGCCACCTCACAGTTTTCAAACTGGATTCAAAAAGGCATTAAGGATCCGGGTCGTGATGGTTAATGTTGTACACGGGTAGCTGCTGTTTGCGGGGATATCGATATTAGTAGTTCTTGCGGTGGAGGATCTCCAGCTTTTTCCCTTTCTCCTTTAAGTCTTTAAGGGCAGCCAGCCCCACTGCTCTAGAAGCATCATGCTGCAAACTGGCAGATGCAGAGGTGGTTGCATCAGCTGTCTGGAACATTTAGCATAAGCCTTTCCAACCACCAGTGACACTCCTCACAAATCAAAACAGACCCATATGAGGCTTCCATGTGTGAACTTTTTTTAGAGGTTATTACCGTGGTGTGGGTTTGGTTGTGATTTTTCTATTTTTTTTGCTATTGAACTGTCTTGCCTATTTGGCAATGACAGGAAAGAATTCTCTTCCCTTTATCTGCACACTTGATAGGCTCTTCTTTTTATTGTGTTTGTGTTACTATATTGTGAAATGTATTTTAGACTGCTTGGCTGAAAAATAAATTCCATTTGACAGTCATGAGACATTTTACAAGGCAGCAAGGAGAAGGCTTTGAAATGTGCTTTCATATATACAGAAATTGATAGAAATGTGATGAAGGTCTTTAGGTGATTTGAAATGACTAATCTGTTAAATGTGTAATCGACATCAGGCTAAAGGTGGACAGACTATAGCCATTTAAAGATTTAGCTGCAGAGTATCACTGCAGTAACTGTTTACATATATATTTAATATATATATATGTGTATATATGTATATATGGATATGCATTTATTGAATGCATTATTTTAAAGAAAGGTGGAATGCCTAAAGGACAGCCTTTGGCATCACTTAGCTGTAAGACTATATGTACATTCTCAAATGAAACAAATGTCTTTATTCAGAAACTTTTACCCTCATGGTTTTGTGTGGCAATTATAAGTTACAAACCAAGTACATAACATGGAATGTATATAAAGCAGTATCACTTGGCTGTTTTGACCTGTAAATAATTGAAGAGGGAGATAAACTCTGATAGTTTATAGTAGTTAGTAAAGAATGATCCTAGAAATCCATGATCCTATGAGAAAACATGATGGACTGCCTTTTGAAAATGTTTCCTGTACAGATAATTTAATATTGATTTGTATTACAGTCAATGACTTCAAACTGCCTTGCAGTCTTTGCTGTAAAATTATACAGCCTGAAATTACATTGCTCTGTTTCAGCAGAGAGAACACAGAGCCATTTGACCTACACACATGAAATGAAATATCTGAGATCCAGTGAAAGTTTCCTGTTTTCAGAGATCTTGATTTTATAAAATAAGTAAAAGAAAAATAGGTGTCTTCTTGGTACAGATACAGGGACCAGTGACTGTAGACTTTGGTACTCAAGCATGCAGAATCCAGTAACATAAGCAATCTTCCCACTATGGATCCCCTCTGGACATGTAGAAATAGTCATTTAATTCATAGTTTTTAGCTGTTCTGTTCTTTGGGCCCTAAAACAGCTCACTGTCCACTCTAGGTGCACTCTTTCAGTAATTCTGGAGAAATCTTTGGGTTTTGTTAAATGCAAATGATAATAGAAGTTAATCGCCTTTGCTGAATGAACAATGGGTAATAGTACATGATTAGACTGGGGGATGTAGGAAAATCTCCTAAACCAGAAGTTCTGCTTCTCATCTTATCCTTATTTAAATAATGATGGAAAATCTGCTGACTAATAATCTGCAAATTAATAACTAGGAGGTGACAGGAATTTCTTGAAGATGGATTTTTCTGCGGAGCACTCAAAAATACTCATTAGATAAATTGCATACATTCCTAATGGCTCCTTGGGTTGAAATGTTGATGTGGTCAACTATTTTGATTGATATGAATATGTTACAGATTTTAAAAAACAGATTTTGTATTTGGCTGTTATGATCTTCACAGTCTTATTCATGAAGTATTCAAGGTGGTTCAGTGATGTGTTCTACGAGGAAATATAAACATTCGCTGTGATTCAGCACCTCCCCTCCTCTAGTCTTAGGGAGCTCAGCATCAGAAGAGATTAGTGAAACCCTGGACTTAAATGAAAAGAACAAAATCAACATTGGAAGAAGACTTTTAAAATGAAGTATCATTATGGCAATGAAAACAGTTTGAAATGGCTTTAAGTGGAAGCTTGTAAAACCTTCATTTTTAGGACAGTTTTTACTCTGGAATTATATGCTTGACATATCTGGTAATTTTTGTGTCTTAGTGTATGTTGTAGGACAGTTCCTGTATTGCAGCATTGTATGGCTTGTCAGAAAGCATCAAACATATTTTCCAAGTTCAATGGATGTTTCTAATGGTTTAGGTGCTTTCTTTAAGCATATTTCTGTAACACTGATTTTCAAATTTCAACTCAGTTGTAGCTAATTTCCATACTTGAAACTTTACTTATAATTGAGAGATTTTGTATTTCAACATTTTGGAAAATTATTTTCATTAATATTACATGTGTTCTACTAGTGCTTAAAGGCCTGTCTGCCCAGGAGTAAACCTGGCTGTGCTAGGCAGAGTATTTTAATATTTAACAACACAGAGTACACATACACAAATACAAATGTGTAGAGACATGTTTAGGCCACAATCTGTTTGCTTTGGTCAAGTAAGAAATAAAAGTGAGTCCATGTTTTGTTTTCCCATATCGAATGGAATTCAGGGTCACAATGCACACAACAGTTTAGAACTGAATTATGATAACTACCTGTATTACTGGTATTCCCTTGGAGAGTAATGTGGCAGTATGAGTAAGTCCACTAGTAGGCTTCTGTATCATAGAGGAAAGCTCTTTGAGTAAGAGAGGGTTCATGGAAGATGGCAACATTTCCTATAGATAGCATGGCTTATCTAAAGTGTAAGCATTTAATAGTCGTAGATAATACCTGTGTGATACTTGAATTCTAGTTATTTTGTATGGTATTAGGTAACAAAACCTAGGACTAATGAAGTCTTGTGAATCTTGCTAAATTATCTTTGAGTGGGCTTTGAACTTTATCATTTGGTAGCTGCAAAACTGCTGCTTTGGCAGCTCTGAGAAGAACCAATATTTCTAGAAGTTGTGTGGGTTTGTAGGCAGGACTGTAGATTTGATATAAACTGTAGTGAGCAGGCAGATTCTGCCATGACAAAACCTTGTTCTCGGGTTGATGAGAGTGAACTTTAAAATGGGACACTTAATTTTTATCCAAGCCTGTTGATGGCAGAGTAAGAAGGAAATCAGGTAACAGTATTAAACCAAGTAGACATGAAATTGTCTTATCAGCAGACACTGGCTGAGTTGCAGTTAGTGTCAGTATATGAAATTAATAGACCAATGTAGTGCCTTCAGCTTCTAAAGCAGGAGAAGTAGGACCTGCTAATTGTTTGCTGCTACTGTGTACCTTGGCACTGCATTCAGACCAAGCACGAGTCTGTTGCCCTTTAAAAAGTTTCAGTAGCTTATGAGCTGATTTTCATCAGTATCAATGATTACTAATTCTAATCAGTTTAGTTCGGTTTAGTCCATATGCACTAAGACTGCAAAATCTGTACATAGTAAAAGACAAGTTTACAGTAAAGCAGAGTACACGTTTGTAAGAAGCAATTTGCACATTTTATATTCTGGGGAGCTGTATGCATTGTCCCTAGTTGTGAGCTCTGTGATTCTTGACTGAGCTTTGAAATTCACTGAAATAAAAGCACAGGTTAGTTGCAGGCAAGCTTTTTGTCTCCACACAGTTACCTGATCCCATTATCCTCCTCAGCTTCTTGAATGTGTTCTCTCCCATTCGAGACAGGCTGAAGGTGTATTGTGCAACAATGGAGAGAATTCCTTCCAAAAATGTACTGTACTGTGGAAGGGAAAGAATTGTAAAAATCTACCAATTTTAAGAAAAAACTTGAGCATTTTTGTGGTAAGATAATCCCTCTGACTCTATAGAATTATTTCAGAGAGTGGAAAATAGGGAGAAATGAATAGCATTACCTAGACAGAGCATTTTCGGTTCTTCCAAACATCCCCGTCTAAAACTGAGAACATCTGAGAACATCTATTTACACCCATACATGAGACCAGTAACTTTTTGTCACTGATCACAATGATTGTTCTACATAATTGTTCCAGCCAGCTTGTTTTGTGAGGGGCATCTCTGTCCTTGTCCCAGTTATAGCTCCTTTGAACTTGTAAAGCTTGGTTCAGGTAGCCTGTGATGAACTAGAAAGATGCCCTTCATGAAGTATTTCTAGAAACTCTTGCTGGAATAATGCTTATGTATGCAAAAGCCTCTCTAGAAATGGGTTGAGCAAAGCTCATACAAAGCTCTGCAAGTGTTCATATCACATATTTTTGTGTACATCATTGTAATTCTCTAAACAACTCTGCTAAAAGTGAAGTGTAGGAACACTTCACACCACCATCATCTGGAAGACTGGCTTCATTGAAGTCAACAGTTTTGCCTTTCATTTCAGATAAGCAACACTTACTAGAACCTTGATTTATTGTTGGGTTATGCTGATCATGCTTAATTTGGAGGTGATTTGCAATGCCCTGATGGTCATAATCTTCACTTCAGAGGAGAAAAAGTTAGGGAGTACAACTTAGAGATTGTGTGATCGGGGCTAGAATCAAGGAAAAGCAACAATGGCATCCATAAGGTGTGTTAATTTTGTATTTTCTCCTACGGACTCTATTAAAAAGAGTTTTTTAAAAGTCACAACTTTCCTCCCTGAATCCAGCCTCTCTGTATAGAGGAATGGCATGTATAAATACAGACTGAATTTGCAAATGACAAAGTTGAAAATATTTTCTCCACTGAATCAATGGTGGAAATTACAGATTCTTATTAGCTTTGTAGTTTCCAGAAGTTTGAGACTAAACTCATCCCTAGAGTACCGCATGCTTGGGGCTTAATTTGATACTGTGTGATTTGCGTCATTTAACAAATGTCAACAAAATCTTGGTCCCTCTTTGTGATTCTGTAGTAACTTTACTGTGGACATATGAGGAGATCCTTAGTGTGATGGTCTTATGGGACTGACTTTAACAGAAAAGTGATAAACCTATATATGACTTGAAATAGTCTTAAGACATTTATTCAGTGCTGTTTTCCTTTTGTATTTTGATTGTTAACCCCCTCCAGGCACTGGGTTGGTGAATGTGAAGTTTATAACCAGTAGGTAGGCAACAGCTGTGAGAAGCCAGAATTACACAATGTCTGATTTGTGCTGGTGTATTTTTTAGCTTTACTCTCAGCACAGGATCCCAAGGTAGTCATGAAAGGTGTGCAATAAGTTTGTGCGGGGAGAAGCTAATTTTCTTTGAATAAAACAGTTCTTTAAAGTATGTTTTTTTCGAAACTCAGCTGGTACTCTTCATAATGATAGTAGGTTTTTTTCCTCATGACTTTTAACCAGAATTGAGCATACTATATTCTTCTAAGTACTTTGTTTCTAGTTAGAGCATAAGTTTCTAGGTCTCAGTCTCAAGGATGAAATTTCCTTAGTAAATTTCTGAGCTTCCACTCAGAGTTGAGAGAACAAAGAAAAGGTAGGCAAAATTATTCATGTTTTCCAATGAAGAGTAATACAATGTAGTAAAGCATTGTTTTCTAAATCTATTTTTCTATAAAACAATACCTTTAAGAAATACATCTTTTTAGTATATACATCAAAAAAACTCCTTGGACACAATTTTTCATTCACTTTGAAGTCCAAGTAGCAAAGTTTGAGCTATCAATGTTGGCAGTAGATGCATCACTCAAAAAGGTAATGGATGCTTTCACTAGGGCTCCTAATGAAAGAAATGTGATTGTGTCAGTAGTAGAGAAGTTTGAACAAAGGTATAGTAATAAATGGGGAAGTGTATCTTGGTACAGTTACGTATTTCAGTTTCAGTCTTCCATAATCAAGAGCAATTAACAATGGTTTTAAAAAATAAGTTGTTTTTCATTAAATTATGCTTTTGGTTTGAGAAATAGTCCCTTGAAGATGTATGCTCAGATTTAGCTAAAATTATATACTTGTTTTTTGTTCCATTGTATAGACTTTGTGGCCTGTGCAAAGTAGTATTCACAACTATTTCTGCTGGAAAACTCCTACTTTGCTAAAGAAGTGAAAAGTGACGCAAAAGCATGTTGATAAAAATGTGTTCTATTTGAGTTTAATTAATTTCCGTCAAAACCGACACAAAACAGATTCAGGTCATATCTACTGTGGTTAAATAGATGATAATTTTCTGACTTCATGCATCTTCGTAGTCTTCCTCAGCTGAAAATGCCAACATTTGTGTTGAAATATTATTTCAATAAGTTCTAAGCTGAATTATGTTATCTCAGAATTGAGGAAGTCAGAGCTTGGACATGGGTAGGTGTAAGCAGGTACAGGGCTCCCTTGTTCCATGTAGCTTTTGGAGCGCTATGTTCTTGTTCATAGTCTGATTGTAAGAGCACATTTAGTCTCAGTTGCTCCAACTTGATGAAAACATTTCAAAATATTTTTAAGCTATGTTTTTGAAATCTCATGTAAGGCCTGTGAGAAATGCTTCAGAATCATTTCAGGTAGATAAACAGAGCTTACTGATACAAAATGGGACACAAAATGTTTGGTGTGACTCTTGTGCATTAAGAGAGAAGTATTGAGGTTTTCTAGAGAGGTAGAGTGAACAGGCCTAATTTTGGGGTTTTACAACAGGTTAAGAAGTGAATTCCTGTGCTTGTCTCTTGGCAACACACACTGACACAATTTCCACAGCAGTTTATAGGCTATGGTAGTATCTGTGACCTCTTCTATCCCTCAGGCCGTAGCTACATAATCACTTTAATTTTACATAACTATGCACAGCAGCCAAAAAGGGCAATCTTGTCTTCCCCCATTGCTCCCAGCAACCCATTCTTCCCCCTGTGCTGGCCCTAGCATTTGTATGATTGGTCAGTGAGCTGAATCAGGAAACCAGTCTGGCTGAAAACTAAGCCCAAACCCCCCAGCTGTAGTACCTTTTCACAGTGGAGCAACTAATGAGATACTTAAGAAGTTTGAGATTTGCATGGCTATGGGTGAAGTTGTCTCCAAAAGAAGTCCACCCCCTTGGGTCTCATTTTTGTCTCACGCAGTGGGGCTGTGGCGCTTTTCTGGATAAAAGAAAAGATCTTCTGGGGCCTTGGCCAGCAAGGCTGCTGATTGCACATAAATTTGTTTATTACACATAAATGCAGATAACTGTTTACACTTTTTTCTATGACTTTATCTTCTTTTTTGTTGTTTTAAATTGTGTTAGGTGCTGGTGAACTAAGTGTTAAAAAACCATTTGAGTCTGTCTTTCATTTTGAGGACCAATGATTGTGGAGGTAAGTGTGAAATAATTTTCTGAGAGGGCTTAAGTTAGGTATAGGCCTGGGAGGAAAGAATCAAATGTAAATGAAACTTCCAGAGGCCTTGTAGCATAGTATTACATCTAACTTTCCATTTTCAGCACAGTGCAACATTGATATTTTATTTCATTCTGGGGAAAGAGGGGAGAAGGCTGGCACTTCAAATTAGCAGCAGCTGCAGAATTAAGACAAGGGTGTTAGTGACTCATTTGGAAAAGTACTAGCTAAAACATTCTGTCTCCTAGAAAAAACATTAAAGAAGGGTTTATGATACAAACTTTGAATTTTGTGAATAGTGTCAGTGACCCTCTGGTTTCCTCTGGATAGCTTTCCTGATAGTGACCATTTGCTTTTGACTGTTGCTCATGAAAGGAGAATGCACAGGGACATTTTGGAGGGGGCTGCTATCAGGGTCAAAGACTCCAGAGTGCCTCTTACTTTTTTTGACCCAGTCAGTTGTCCAAAAGCTCAGATTGTTATTGTCCCAGGTAGCTGGAAAAAGGGCTATATGTAGTAGTTTCTGTGATGCGTTTGAATAAATGACAGAGTAGTCAAGCTCCAGTTTCCCTGTACACAGGAAACTTGGATCATAGGAGCAGTTTCTTTGTTCACAGTCCCAAATTTCTTTCCCTGATTTACTAGTCTCACTGCTCAGGCCTTTTACTGGACTGTATTCACAGTGTTTATATTTAGGCTGTTCTCTACTCTTTCCACATCTGTATTTGGGTGAGGTTTTTTTCCTTTCTCTGCTGAATATGGGTATTTCCCTGTTTTATGCCCAGGTCCTACAAATGGCTTTATTTAGAAGGCTATTTTAAGAAGAGAAGGCTGAGGGGAGTTCTAATTGCTGCCTAAGTGTATCAAATAAGAATGCATTGAAAAAGTGGAGACAGACACTTCTTGGAGATGCATGGGGATAAGATCACAGGATACCAGGAGCTCTCTAAATCAGCCTTCTGCTCAAATCAGGTTTGTCTAGAAGATCAGACCAGGTTGCTTAGAGCATTATTCGGTTGTTCTAGAAAGTCTCCAAGGATGGAGATGCTGAGTCTCTCAGCACAACCTGTTTCAATGCTAGCTATTCTTGTAGTGATTTTTTTTTCCTTTTTTCCAGTTCTGAACCTCTCCTTTTTTTCAACTTAGGCTCATTGACTTATCCTCACACCATGGACCACTGTAAGAACCTGACCCCTTCTCCTTGATAACTTCCTCATAAAGTTCCATTCTATAAAAGGAAAGCTGCTATTAACTCCCACCAAAGCCTCCATTTCTCCAACCTGAACAAACCCAGTTTCTTCAACTTTTCACAGAATATGTGATCCAGCCCCTAGCTGTCTTGACAGTCCTGCCCTGAACTCGCTCTGGCTTATCAGTGCTGCTTAGTGGGGGCTCAGAACTGCCCGTGGGGTTCTGAATAGAGCCTTTCAAATGGGGGGTGGTCACCTCCCTTTCTGAATGCAGGAACAGCAGAGCTGGCTTATGCTTGGCTGGCTGTGTGCCACAGCCCCCAGGTCTGTTCCAGCAAAGCTGCTCCTCAGCCAGTCACTTCTCAGCTGACAAAATTTTAAGGGACTCTTCCTTTACAGGGGCTGAACTTTGCACTTCTCTGAGGTAAAAATGTTAAGCACACCAGTCCCCTAGCTGTCTTGACAGTCCTGCCCTGAACTCGCTCTGGCTTATCAGTGCTGCTTAGTGGGGGCTCAGAACTGCCCGTGGGGTTCTGAATAGAGCCTTTCAAATGGGGGGTGGTCACCTCCCTTTCTGAATGCAGGAACAGCAGAGCTGGCTTATGCTTGGCTGGCTGTGTGCCACAGCCCCCAGGTCTGTTCCAGCAAAGCTGCTCCTCAGCCAGTCACTTCTCAGCTGACAAAATTTTAAGGGACTCTTCCTTTACAGGGGCTGAACTTTGCACTTCTCTGAGGTAAAAATGTTAAGCACACCAGTCCCAGTATAGCAACTGGTAGTGCTCCACTTGGTCCAGGCATGACATTCACTGCCCTCCCCTTGTCTACAGAGCTGGTAGTTTTACCCTAGAGGGGGATAGGCAATAGGGTGCAACACAGTGGACACAAGTTAGGGCATAAGAAAATTGTAATTAGATATGAAGAAAAGGTTTTTTTCACCATAAGTGTGACCCGAAGGTATTGAGAGAGGTTCTGGAATCTCTCGGAGATGGTAGAAAACTCAACTGGACAAGGTCCTGAGCAACCTGCTCTTGGAGGGAAGTTGGACTGTATGACCTCCAGGTGTCCTTCCCAAACTAGTGTGTGATTGTGTAAGGCTGGCCCTGGTAGCCATCCATCAGCATAAGAGGCTCTAAAGAAACTTGTTACTGTTCCTTCCATGCTCCATCCTTGTAAGCTGTGCTGTGGAATTTGGAAAGGAAAGGTATAGAAGGAAATCCCTTTTTCTCTTTAACAGAACATGCATTATACAAATATGCTAATGATATTTCAATAATCATAAATCATGCAAATTCCCTTATCCCATTTTAGCAAATATCTTGCTTAAGCTGCTTAAAATTTGAGGTTTTAGGTTTGTCTGTTTATTTTTCTCCTGGCAGAAGATTACAGTGCTACAAAATTATGCTGTAAATTGTGACAGACTTGTATACATTCTTATAACAAATCACTTTTTTAGGCTGACATTTCTTGTTCCTGCATCAAACCTGAATGTGTTGATAAATTTTTGTCTGGAGCATGGATTAAAAATTAAATAAAACAATAACTAACCCCCAAATCTTGTCTCTTTCTAAGCAGACATTATACAGAGGTACAGCAGAATACTGAGAAAGGCAGTATTCTTTCTAGTAGAAAAAATTGGAAGAATTGACATGTTCCTATTGCTTTTCACTAACAGTTCTGCTATATTTCACATGACTCTTCTTCCAAATTACAGTAAGTTCATCAGCTGCAGGAGCTATGGATACGTGAAAGGCTTCCAAAGCCTCCCACCCAACTTCTTTAGCTCGCTCTGCTTTTATTAGCACTTCTTTCCAGTGTCTTTTATATACTCTCCCCCAGATTTTCTAGGGATTTTCAATGGCAGGTATAATAATAGGAACTCACATGTTCCCAGATCCTGGAGTTAATCTTAAAGATGCTGCTTTTACTAGATCTTAAAAAAATAAAATCACAGCTATGGTTGTCAACCAGATTGGTGATGAGAAAAACATGTTAAACCCACCAAATGTCAGTTCATTTTTACTCTGCTAACGGAACTGATCGTAGTTGTCCATTAATTATGAAAAAAAGGTTTCTTGTTAGATGCCAGAATATAAATTTAGGGACCCAACACTGGATTAAGTTTGCCCTAAGATGACTTTCATTGCCAGAAAGTCAAAGATAGCAGCATTATCACTGCAAGTCATTGTAACTTGTTACCAAAGAAATTACCAGTTGAATACTTCTTTATTTTTTTCTTTGTCATGGAGTGTTTACCTTGATGGTGCCTGGGCTATCCAAATATAAAAATATTTAAAAAAAAGTGCAGATTTTTCCTAAAATATTGAATTGGGGAAAAAATGAAGATACATTTGTGTATTGGAGTTGTCTTTGCTCTTAGGAATTTTAGATTATATTCTTAGAATTTTATTTAGTTGAGGGCCTGGGATCAGGAAGAAATGTTACCAAGCATGTAATACTTACATGCTAAGTAGCTATGCTACTTTTTGTGAGAAATAGCAAAATACCACAGTCAAAATGAAAGAGAATGACAAAAGTTTGCTTTGCCATGTTGCCCCCAGAAGAGGCATAAAAGCAACTATGCATATTTTATATTTGTTGCCCCTTTCCTTCTTTTAAAATTGAAAGTGGAATTCTATGTCAGATGAATAATTGAATAATGATTAAATGAATAATAGATACCTTTTTATTCATGTTAAGTATAATGGGTCGTTTTCCATGCTTACTTACACTCTAGTCAGCTCTGTCAAGGTTAGTTTAAATGGCTGCTCTTTTAGCGATATTTATATGAAGTTTAGAAATGTGTTTGTGCCAAACAGCAGAACTGGCATTTCTGTGGCACACCTTTTAAAAGCAGGAGTTTGTCTGAGTGCTGTCTTCCAAAATGTATGCTCTCTTCTCATTGATGGGAACTGTGCTAGTGTTGTCATCCAGGGAGGATGCTGCACATGCCAGTGCTCTGGTGGTGGTTGTATACCTGCATTTTTGAAATGCATGTGTTGGATATATAGACTAGCTTAGATTTACCTACCAGTTGTTAAAAAATATTCATAGTTGGTTCAGTTTCCTTGATTGACTAGTTACTGTTATTCTTTGATCTTTGAAAGTGTGGTGCCTCCTCTGCAGGATAGCCTGTGCTTCAAATAGTTTAGATATTGGGCAACTAGTGAAGTATGGATGTGCCTGTATTATTTATAAAATTCTCTGGGTTGCTGAAGGCATTCATGTGTAAAATGGGCACTAGTTTGTGATATTTTCATAAATTAGGATCTCAGTCCTTCTCTTGACATTGATACTGAGCTCCATGTGTTCTTTAATTTAAATGCCACTAAAATCTAGTCTTTGCAGAAAAATCATGCACCAGAATCTTCCTTTTATGTCAAGAAATAATAAACATAATCTTAAGTCGAATATTTATTTTATTGCAGCCCCCCATTTTTCAGTTTAAATGATCTGGAAGATCTCCAGACCGTACCACACAGCCTGTAGCATTAAAGCAGAGTTCAGGAGCCTCTGGATGCCTTGGAGACAGAGGAAAGAAAGCTCACCAGTATCAAGGGTTGTGTACAAATTTCAGTAACTCTGGCTTGCTTAATTATTGGAGGATGTTGGGAGACTGAGCTGAGATTTCTGGGAGTAGAAAGCTGAGAGCTATGTCTGGGAGTGACAAATGTTTCACAGTTTTAGTGAGAATCTTTTGATAATTTATACTTATAGGGATAACAGCTGGAAAAGAGGAAAGGAAATCATGTCTCAGAATGCCACTGAGATAACAGCAGAGAAGTAGTCTGGGTTCTGTAGTTTTATTTAGTGTTGGCCTCATGGAAGTGACCTTTCGAACCACTCACTGTTAGTCCTTGCTGCCACATTGAGGCCCAGAGCACCTGGTCTTGAGAGTGGTGATTCCATGGGAGTGTTCCAGTGTGATTTTTCTGTCCTCAGCACTGAGCTTGTCTCTGGAAGTGGCTTAAATAGGCACTGAAAAGCTGGCTGTAGACCTGTCTCTTGAGCCTTGTGTTGTCATTTGAGATGGGAAAAAAGGAAAAGGTAACTGAAAAATATGAAGCCAAATGCAGGGAAAATGTAAGGAAAACTAATTTTGAAAGAGGAAAATTGCTGCAGGGAACAGATAAGGCAAAAGAATAAGTGAAAAGAGCAGAGAAGGGCAGAAGCCAAATTCAGTGGAGAGGCTGTGGCACATTTGCCACAGCATGGCACAAGAAGGCACCTCCAGCTGCCAGGCCATCCATGGGGAGTTGCATCTCCAACAAAAGGAGATTGAAGGCAGTATTCTGCAAGAACTCAGTCTGGGGACTGCTAAAGTTCAGCAAGAATAAAAGGTTACTTTTACAAAAACAATGGATGATTTTGGGGAACGGACAGACAAGACCTCTGGGTAAGGCCTTGTTTTATACAGATTGTGAGAGGACAAAAGGTGCTCCTGGGGCAAATGTGACAGTTTTACAGTTATCTTTGCCCCTTATCTGCTGCAGTCCTGTTGTGATACTGGATATAAAGTTACAGAGGTAAATTTCCCAGAACTGAACAGTTTGGTGTTTCTTTTTACTTCTTGTAGTTTATACATTTCTTTTCTTATTACACTGAAACTAGAGTAATTGCAAGAATTCCTGAACACTCTCTCTAGCGATGTGGTGGTGTTGCAATTCTTTTTGATATTTTATATGTTCATAAATTCTCATATCCTGATAGGCATGGCATGAATCTGAATCCAAGAAAATATACAGTATAGCAAAGACTAAATGGAGTTAGTATCCACTTAGCAGATAGAATATTGCTGCTCCTAGCAGAAGTGGCTAAACAGAAAAGAAACCCAAAAAGCTCTCATCTCAGTGTAAAAGATCAGGAAGAGTGTGCATGGGGAATAGAACTCAGTTGAAATTATGCAATTTATCAGTCTGAGTGAAACTTAGAATTTACAGTAACATATTATTTTGTCTTTAGAATTAATGAATATTAATTCTCTCTATGAGAGACGTGCTTTCTTACATTAAAGTTTTCATTGCTCATTTGTGCTCTTTGTACAGGGTGTTATGTGTCCAAACACCCTGCTCTGGTCATGTGTCAGTCAGCTCAAGGCTAAGGTCCATCACTAGAGCTGAGGAGATCCCGTGTTTTGACTAGAAATAAGATTCTAGCCTGTTTTGGTGAGCAGAGAAGTAGGTTTTGTGTTTAAATTAAGCTCATTTGGAGGAAAAAGCAGGACCAAGAGCAGGTTAGAAGTGCTCAAGTCATCACTGCAGAATAGCATTTATAGTTTCTATAACTGAAATAGAATTATCTGTATATTTTAATTCATTTTATGTGAAGTGGCCAGAATTAATGTGTGTTATGGCCTTTGGTGGTGGTGGAGCTCGTGATACTCTAAAGGAGTGGCACACAGAGTTTTTGTTTTATGTCTGCCCTTGTGGAGCAACACAGCCCACAAAAGGGCTTTGGTTTTATGGAGGAGTTGCAAATAATGCAGAGTGATTTTGCACTTTGAGTATGCTGTCCTGAAGCTATAACTACATCCAAACAAGAGAAGATCTTTTTTATTTTGTTCAGGTTTAATGTCTCTGTTCTGTAGCTTTTGTTTTTCTTTCTTTTAGATGTTCTTTTTATTTCATTCTATTTTTTAATCACAGGTTATACTGGTGATGTTAACACTCAAAAATGTTAAAATCTCAGAGTTTTGCAGCATATAGTTTCTTCCTGCATCTGTCTTGTGTGACATCATCCCCTGAGAATGATATTTGGCATCTAGTTCCTTGATTCTGACAGCAGGGATCCTTGAGAGGTGACTGCTGTGCCAGCACTGGGCACAGCATTAGTGCAGCAAGCACTGGTGGAAGGCCAGATATAAGGATTTGTTAGATATTCTGGAAAACTTATCCCCAGATAGTTTCAAGGGGACAGAACCTTCTTCTTGAAAAAAATAGTGCCATTGTCCAAAACAACTTAATCCACTTTTCAAAGCCAGCTAGACAAGAAAAGGGATTCTTCTTCTGCAAGGTGATTGCCTTGTCGCAGTGTTACTTGTAGATGTTGTTAAATTTAAATTTAAATCTGCTAATGCATGCACAAGGTTTCTGCTCCTGCTTCTTTCCAGGACAAAGCCTTAAAGGTTTGATGATACTGAAGTAAACACGCTGGAGTGTTAGAGAGTAAAAGCTGTCAACAGTGCAGAATATTGATGCTAACAAGATTTAGAGCTTGTCTGCACTTAAAAATATAATGGAATTCATAAGGAAATGCTTTTCTGGAATTATTGAGCATATTATATTCCTATATAGATGTTCATGTGTCTACACATCCCTATCCAGGGTTATTTCGGAGTAGTTCTGGTAATTTTCCAAATGTAGACAAGATTTAATTAAGCTGACTCAGTGTGCTAAACTTGTGTCACCTAAAACTCTATTAATTATATTGTCCTCTAATTAATGATTTTAATAGTTTTAATTATATTACTAAATCCAGTAATAGCAGAAGTAAATAAATGCACAATAAATATTTATTCACTTCACTAAGTGAGCATTTTGCCTGCCTGCAGTATTTGGGACTGGGCGGCAGAGCACTTGGCAGAACACAGATGAGATTTCTCTGCATGCTTTTTGATGTCCCTTTTCTTGAGAATTATAAGTACTGAAATTACACAGGTATCTTGGATTTAATTTTAAATAGAAAATTAAAATTAAAATTTCTAGGTTATTCAGTAGTGCAAAACACAAGTAATTGCATTAGTGTATCATAACTATATTAGCACATTTAATTCAATACTAGGAGTTTTAGAAGTAAAAAGTTATGTTATGCAGAGGAATGAATATGAAGTTGCTTAGTTTTATAAAATCCACTTTTACTACGATGCATATGCAGACATATATTTAATTTAATTATGGTAAGTGTTGGCATGAGAGACCAGCTCTGCTCAGTTGTAGCCCTCCAATTAAAATTGGAGGGGAATGGAGTTAAATAAGTAATGCCGAGTAGAATTTGACGCTAAATACAGAAAAAACTCAGTTGTAGTGTGCAGCATGTTCTACTTTTGTGCCTCTTACAGTCTTCAAAGAGAATTGTACATTTGCATCCCAGGGCAGAAATTGGCCGTGTGCTTGGAAGCATGAAATCTCTCAAGGTAATACTTCATAACTATGGAATGTATCCCATGACTGATACTTAGCTAAGAACTGAGAATCAAGTTACACATTAGGAATACTTGAAATTAAATATTTTTCTAGTTAAAGAGAGCATTATGCTGGGTAAACAATCTATGTTTTCTTTTTCCAGAGATGCATCAGAGCATAAATATATGAAGCATTTAAATGTGTATGTTTGTATTTCCTGGTCTTTATTGGATTTTGTTAATAATTCTTTAAGAAAAAAAGATTTTTTTTCCTTGAGTTAATTTATTAGAGTTTTATGTTTGACTCTTGAGGTATCTACTTTTAATCTCTTTTTACAATCTTCTTTTCTTTTTTCATTCCAATTAAGTTTGGAATTTCTGATTTTAGGCAATTAATTTCCAAACATACCAACTTGTTTCAGCAAGGAAGGAGCAAATATCCCTAAAATCTTATGAGCATCTCCACAGAAGCATTCACTAAGGCACTGTCAGTCATCTTTTATGAAAAAAAAATTAGCAAGAACAAAAAATAAATTGGTGAACTTTGTTGCATCTAAGATGTACAATAATTTACTGCCTTTTCATTCTCACAGTGACCCAGACCCTTGCAGGTACAAGGGAGCTGTTTTGTCCTCAAGTGGATGCTCTTTCTGAAGTGTCAACTCTGCTCACTCTTCCTGAATCCATTCCCAATACAAGCTGAAGCCCCATACAATCTGCCCTGTCTGGGCAGATTTAATGAGGGGTGTTGGACCCCTTCTATCTTGTTTTCTTCCCATGATATTCCTGCCTTCCTAGAGTGTTGTTGTGCCAGGGAAGGTGATGATCATGATTTTGGCTAAACAGCTCTCATAGTTGGGGAGACCATTCTCTGTTGCCTTTGAGCAATGTAAGAAATTGCTGAGGATCCAGCCAAACCTCCAGAAAGCAACAGAAGAGGATGTTTATTTGAAACGAAATGCATAGTAAAGGAAAAGCAGATTTTCTTATATTTGTCCTTTTGTTTGATGTTGTGTTCCTGTGAGCCCAGGAGGGTTGTCTCTGGAAGGAAGCTGGGTGTGGCACACTGGAAGGTACTCGGCAATTGATGCAGTTTATTGTTCCTTCCTCATTGTCCCCTTGGAGCAGGCTGGCAGCCCTGCACACAGGCTGGGCATCCTCTGCACGGTGTGAGGGCTCAGGGGGCTCAGGGGGCTTTCGTGCCTCAGAGAAACCCAGGGCACAAAGTGCCCTTAGGCATAAGCAAAAGGGATAGTCGAAGTGTTTTGTGTGATAATCCTTGGGTTTAAGGTAGACTATTACTCTTTCTTTGAACTTTGTTGCATTGTGTGAGTTCAATATCCTGTGACTAATGGGTACTATTAGGGAAATCTCCAATGTTCGGAGATAATGTCAGGCTCATCGCAGACCTGATAAAGAGCAATGCAACACATTAATCTCGTTGTCAGAAGACCTATATACACATTTCAGCTGCAACAGAGATGGTATTTTTTGCTAATACTTTATTTCTGTCAGTTTTAACTACCTTCAGCTCTGCATCACAATTTGTAAAATGCTTAATCATGAAAACAGCATTTGGAACTTATTAATGTAGTTAAGAATATTCACATGATTAAAAATCTGAAGTTCTATCTAACCTTTGCAGATCAAGTCTGAAGTATTTTGCCTGTCTTTACCAGAGCTCTGAATTGCTTAGATTCTGACAAGCACATAGATTAAAATGTTGATGTGCTGTACTTTGTGTACGTTTTTAGAAATATATAGTTGGGGGTGGATAAATACTATACTGATTTTTCTGTTACATTGCAAAATAAAAGCCATTTACAAAAAATAAAATGCAGCAGCACTTATATAATAGAAACTTGGAACACTGTAAATTGTGTTCTTTCAGCAATAAATGGACTTTCTTCTTAAATTAAACTGAGGTTTAGGAATGCAGTGTTCTTTGTTTCATAATTGTCTGCCTACACACACACTCAGTCTGCACTTCGAACAGCTCGCCACCGAAGAAGCACATGTCCTGTATTTTAGGTCTCAGATGCGTATTTTTGTAGTTGAAGATGTCTTTACATTAACAAAAATAACTGCATAATGATTATACATTAGAGCTAATGGTGCCAGTATTACATTATTATGTGCATACATACTTGTTAGAACATGAATGATATTTTCAGAGTAACCATACATTTCGTGGAACTTTTAAGTATTTTTGGCTCCATTAAAGTCTTCAACATCACGTTTGTTGAATATGCACTTTTTTCCTTACTAATCTAGTATTTCCATTTGTCAGGCATTGATGAATATGTTCTCCAGACAAACTAACAAAAGACAATAGATCAGTTCTCCATCCAGGATAACAACATGGTGTAAACAGAATATTAGACAAGGGCTTTAGAGGACAACCTATCAATCTGTAAAAGAAAAAGGTCAGCCTGGTATGATGCTTCTAACTGTGCTTCAGAAGAGGTAAATATAAAACTATAAAGAAAAGCAACTGTCATTAAAAGCTAAGCCTAAAAAGCACAAGCCTCATTATCGTGCTGATCTGGATGAACCTTAAACAATGTTTACAGTAAGGTTTGGAGAGTTGCCTAGCACTGGTGTATACACAATTAAACAACATAGCTGAACTTTTCTTTCATGTCAGCATACTGCTAAAAAGACCTCCATTGTACTCATATGATAGTCATTCTTGGAACTTACAACATAAACAGGAGGAGAGAACATTGACGAGTAATTCAATCCCATGGTGGCTGAGTGCATCAAGGGGCACGACTGCATTTTCACCTGTACAGTTTAAGGAGTAAATTATATATACAAAATAATGAGGAGGGTGTAGCAAAACCTGAACTCAGTTCAGACACGTGAACCTGAATTTGGGAGTTGCAAGTATGGACTAAGAGTTATTTAACATATTGCAAAATTAATTCTGATTGGTTTGGGCGCCCTTATTTTTGTGACTAATACGCACCTGTATACTCGTCCTTGCTTTGGTATAGTAACCTATGAAAGCACAAATTACTGAAGGAATAAAGGAGAGCCACAGCAACAAGCCAGTTGGTAGACTTTGAAAGTGGATAATCTGAATTGTAACTGCAGTTCAGCATGTCATTAGTCCCAGAAACACTTGTGTTTCACATTATAACACTAGGAGTTTCCACAATCACCAGTATTATTTTATATTTATTCTAGTTACCTTTAATTTTTTATTTCAAAACAAATTATTTTGGATACTTTTGCATACTTATACATCATAATAGTTCTTGTATTGCTTGCAACTAATGTTATTATTTCAGTGTTTCATTAACTGGCCACCCTCAGTTCCTATTAAGCTGTTTATTTTTATGTAGAGACTATACCTGAATGAACATTTTAAATGAAAAACTTCATTTTAATGGATGTGTGTAGAAATGGAAGGTAAAGGAGGATATGAATTTAAATGTACAGTAAGTAATGTAAGTTGCTGACTTAATTGTACAACAATTAATGAGATTGTGTGCAGTTAATGACACTACAGAAAAATGGACACTAATTCAATGGTATATGAAAAATATTCATCCACATCCAGAACAGAACAGTTCAAAGCTTACAAAGAAATTTTAAACATAAATCACAGAATTGGTCAGTTTGGAAGGGAGCAGAGTAGGTCATTTGGTCCAACCTCCCTGTTTAAGTGCGACCATCCCAGAGCACATGGCACAGGATTGTACCCAGACAGTTCTGCAGTATCTCCAGTGAGGGACGCTCCACAGTCTCTCTGGGCAACCTGTTCCAGTGCTCATCCCTGCACAGTAAAGTTCTTCCTCATGTTCAGGTGGAACTTGCTGTGCATCAATTTCTGCCCTTTGCCTTTTGTCCTGTTAGTTGGTACCACTGAGCAGGGCCTGGGCCAACCTCTTGTCACCCTCTCTTCAGACACTGACAGACATTGATGAGGTCCCCTCTCAGCTGACTCTTTTGGAAGCTGAACAGGCCCAGTTCCCCCAGCTGTTCCTCATAAGAGAAATGCTCCAATCCTTTAATTATCTTCATAGTCCTCTGCTGGATCTGCTCCAGGAGCTCCATGTCTCTCTTTTCCGGATAAGCCCAGAAGTGGACACAGCACTCCAGATGTACCACACCAGGGCTGAGCAGAGGGGCTGGATCAGGATCAGCTCCTCTGACCTGCTGGCAATGCTCTTCCCAAAGCACCCCAGGATCCCGTTGGCTGTCTTGGCCACAAGGGCACTGCTGCCGCAGGAACAGCTTCTTGTCCACCAGGATGCCCAGGTCCTTTTCCACAGAGCTGCTTCCCAGCAGGTTGGCTCCCAGCCTGTGCTGGGGTTATTTCTCTCCAGGTGCAGGGGCCTGCATTTGTTTCAAATAGATAATGTTTTCTTTCAAAAATCCTTTTTCTTAATCAACACCTCTTGACCTTTGCATTCTGTTGGAATAGTACTAATCCTGTGCAATTTCAGATAATCACAACACTCACTCATCAGAGATGAAAACAGGTTTTTCTGTTATTTGCAGACTTGAAATTAAGGTGTTTAACCTATACATTCTTTCACTTTCACTGAGCTGTTTTTACTGCTCATTGACCAAAAATTACTCACACTGCTGTCTGAAATAGCCGTTTATTACAGTTGTGATATAATAATTATATTCTGCTCTATACTAGTGCTGATAATAAGAGGAAAAATAATAATTTTATGTTGTCAAGACCCTCAATCCCTCAGTGGTGAATAACTTTCAGTTTTCAAAAAAAGGCTTCTCATTTATCTGGACAAATACTCAGCTGGAGAACATTGACATGCCAGCATTATTGCTTTAAAAAATCAGAATTTAGGAGTAGTACATGGACTCTTGTGGGAGAAGTAGATAAAAAATTTCATTAGCGATCCTGTAGCGTGTTTGCTAACAGCATTAGAAAGTGCTCCTCCAAGCAGCCCAATCAAGAAATGAATGTACGGGGACTTTACTACCTTTGAAGTGTATTTTCTTAAATTACTGTCCTTTGAATTAGGCCTTTCTGTGAGATGTAATCATGTTATATTGCCAGCTGTTTCAGTACCTTTCCCTCATATTGTTAATACAAAAAATATTCCTTCAGTATCTAGTGAGTTCTTTCTTTTTAAATTAGATGGCTTTTTTTTATATTCTGTGAAGCCAAAGAAAAGTCCTGGTTTGCAAAGTCAAGTGAGTATCTTGGTGGTCTAGGTGCAAAAATTGATGGATATCCACTGGGTAGACCAAGAGAGGAATTCACCATTTGCTGGTACACAGCTTTGTGCCTGCAGGTGTAAACAAGCTCCCTGTGGGGACACCCTGGGTTTAGACAGTGGCTGCTACTTAGATGTGTATCATCTAAGGAATCATAGGAAATGCCAGACATAAAGGCACATGGCTGCTGCACATCAGTAAAGTCAAAGCTGTGTCCACTGTGCTGTGGAGAGTTTTCCCTGTGGGCTTTGGTGAAATTTTTGTTGCTATTGGTAACATCACCCATATTAACTCGAATGGGCTTATGCCCAGCTAATGGAGAGAGAAAAAGCTCCAAAAGCTGTTAGAGTTCACTTTCAATTGAAACTATCACATTTCCTTTAAGACTGTAAAAATATCATGCTACACAGCATGTCTTGTGGCTGTAAAGAATTCTGCCTTAATAAAATTTTAATGTTTGCTAATATAAATCTACCTTCTTGTCGCTGGCAGCACATTATTTTCTTCTAATAATGGCATGCATTTGTAGCTACTTCCTCTGTGTACTGATGTCTACAGTCCTGGTGCAGATCAGGGGTTGTTACTGCTTCCATGATAAATTGGTATTAACTACAGCCAGAGCGTATTTCATTTGTCACGTTAACTCATAAACTGGGACTTTGCTCAAAGCTAGTTTATAGGAAATAATTTATACAAAATATGCTTCTCTGATTTTTTTTTTTTTTTTATTTTAA
This sequence comes from Motacilla alba alba, assembly GCF_015832195.1. Taxonomy (NCBI): domain Eukaryota; kingdom Metazoa; phylum Chordata; class Aves; order Passeriformes; family Motacillidae; genus Motacilla; species Motacilla alba. The sequence continues at coordinate 16,543,696 of NC_052022.1, read as the reverse complement.
GAGGAAGCTACCATCTTATTTGAATGTTACTTGTCTTTTAACAGTGACTTAGCTATTTAGGGTAAGTGAGAGTATGTTACCTGATATTTCAAAATGTGGGCCAAAAATCTTTATACTTCAATGATAATATGACTGGATTAATTTTTTAAGGCATTCACTCAAACATTAGTAAAATAAGTATTAAAATAAATATCAAAAGATAAAATAGAAATAAAATACATCTTCGGTAAATATTTTCTGGATCCAACTCTTGTTGCTTTAAGGTGCTACACAATGATGAGGTCCTATTTATGTACCAAAACAGGACTAAAATGATACATGAGAAATGCCCATTGCACTGTTCCCTGTCACTGTTACACAACTGTTGTGATTATCTCATTAGATCTGATACATCCAGTGGCTGTACATTCATGTCAAGATCACGTCAGCTACACAAATCATTATTTCAGCGGAATTAATAGTGCTGTGTTGCATCCAGAAATTCAGTGATATATGTTTACTTATTCATTCTTTCCAGGGAAAACTAACATAAACTTGTAGACCTTTCTGCCCAACACACCCAGACATGCAGGTTTAATTTTGTACCAGTATTCTTTATTTGCTCAGTCCCTAACCACTGATGCGATTGGTAACAGATAAATGAGGAATCCAGATAGAAATCATACAATAGGCTTCCCTTCTAGTGATCCCCATAAAATCGTAATGCTTAACCTATAAATTGTTTGAATAGTTTGGGGTTTTCTTTTAAGATAAATTCTAAGTACAAATTGCTGGAATGTTGCTGTTGTCAATTGTTACTGAAATTTACTGAATTTAGCTTTCTTCATCAATTCTTTCTGAAAATTGTTGTTGTTTGTTGATTTTTTCATGGCACAAGAAGTATGACAAAAAAGGCACGAGCCAGTTCAATTTGTAGACATAAAAAAATTACAAACCACTGTAATCCATCAAGCTAATTATGGTATTAAAAATTGACGTCTCCAGACTTCATGCTTCCTTTTTTAACTTCTGCACAATGACAAAAATGGATGTGGCGTACATGTGAAGCAACATGAATTTGCAGTCAGAAAAGAGAACTATTAACTATTAACAGTGGAGTTAATAAACCTCTGTGGATGCAGTCCTGAAGGACTTTATGTGTCCTATTGTACAGCACTGGGATTGCTCATAGTAGTAGGGATTTGTTCTGCGAATTTACAGGGTTGCCACCCAACCATTTTGTGGCTCCCAAGATATGCAGAGCTTTTATAAAACACAGAAGAGCTGAAGAGCGTAGGGAAAGTACCTCTTTATATGTAGCCAGGACATGCAGGTCTTGTGGTGCCATCACATTTTAAACAGAACTCTCCAGTGCTTTCACTAGCAAGTTGTACTTGAGAATTGATGGCAAGAATATGACCCCGGTGTGGTGTGTGCTTGCAGGCTGAGCGGTGGTGGGAGGCCAGCTGTGGAATGTGGGAAAGTGGCTGAACTGCTGAAGTCATGCAGGGAATGTTAAATGTGTCTCCAGCTGGCAGGGAGCTGTGGCTTAAACGCAAGCTCCGGGTTCTGGGTATTGCCGAGTGTTCCCGGCACCCTCGGCTCCTGCTGCCCTCAGCATGGCACCGATACAAGTCGCAGATGGATTGAGAAGAAAATGAGATGCTTGTCGCCTTTTAGGGGAGTTTTAATGGCAAATGGAGGGAGGCAAAAGGAAAGTTTCTTATTATGAACTAAGTGTTATGGTAGCACAACCAGTGAGAAGCATGGTCCAGAAAAGTGAATGCTGCAAAGAAAAAGAGCTCTCATATTTTTCTTTTAATCCTTAGGGTACAGTTCTCTTAGAGAAAATGCAATTCACCCCTCTTTAACAACCCACTAAATTTGGGGAGGGGAGTGGCACGTGTGTGTGTGTGTGTGTGTGTGTGTGTTTGTGTTCTCCTGCAGCTTAGCCAACACATTCCAGCTTCACAGTAAAAGCACCAGAGGCAGTGCCACCTACCTGGCATGGCAAAGGGCAGAGCAGGAGTCTGTGGGAGATGTGATACAGCTTGCCTAGGTGGGCAGTTAGAATTTCCTCATGTCCCCCAGTAATCCTCGATCAGCAGGGCAGCTGCTGGGAATACCCCTAAGGGATACCCCTAAGGGATATCTGCAAGTATTTTCACATTATTTTTTTTATCATCCTGATATCACTTTGCATCAGCCCAGAGCCAATGGGAAAATATGCTGGGACAAATCCTGCCAAAGTGCCAGTGAGGTGGCTGCTGGTCCAGGTGCACAGGCTGTGTAATTCCAGGTCTGTAGGGAGAAGTCTATGTAGATACACCCTATGTTGTTTAAAGGTATACAGAGAAAATGACAGGAAGGCTCAGAGGCAGCAACTGTGTTACGGATAACATAGAAATTTATAGTACCATCTACTAAATATTATTAAATCAACAGTAGAAAATTGCTTATTACAAACTGCAGTATTTTACTGCCCAACCATGCAAGTGCCTAGCAACAGTCCTCCTCTGGAAATTCCTTGTTGGCTTCCTAAGGTTAATTTTCCTAACAAGATTACAATGTCAAATCATCAAGAGAAAACACGGTTGGGCTCTTTTTCAGCTTTTTCTTAGCTAAAGGCTCCACCCAAGTGACTCTGGTCATAAGACATTTTCTTCTGTTACAGTCATAACTCAGGATGTGTCACAAATGCCATTAACATTGAAAAAGACACAGGCTGAGCCTCCTTATTTTTAATCCTGACCACAAGCCTCTTGACTCTGGATCAGTAAGAGAATGGAGAAACATGAGAAAAATGCACTTTTAAACTATTCCTATGCAAGCAATAATTTAAGGGGGTTTAGGGATTAACTCTGGTGAATCTGGCACAGATGTCAAATATTACTTTCCCATCTAAACATACCTTCCTTGCCTGCCTCTCCCTACTCACACACTTCAGTGGAGGCGGCAAGGGGACACCTGCCGATGTCTCTGCTGTACCCTGGAAGAGTTTGGCTCTGCCACTCAGATTTGCCTTGCTGGATCATATAGCATCTTCAGCACTGCCTCTTGGAGAAAGGTGTCCCCACCTTGGTAACTACCTAGGACCAGAGAGGAAAGTGTGCTGTGGGCAGTAGGTGACAGACCAGTGCATCTGGGACAGGCATAGAGCCTCACTGAAGAGAATCTACTTGGGACAGGCAGTAAGGACACAGCAGCCAGGCAACACAGGAGAGCAGCAACAGAAAGAATAGCTTGCAAGCACACGGAAGCTCACCTTCCAGCCTCCTCCTCAGTCTGTGCTATGGGAATAAAATTCTCACAGTCAGGAGTCGAAGTGCCTGAAAAGTAATTCTGGTGGTGCAGGATGCTGAGGAAATGTTGGGGGGAAGTTTTACTGAGCTGAGATACCATGTGCTGTATTTGGAGCAGCTGAGGCTCAAGCATTCCCTTCTGCTCACTCTGCCAGACAAGCATTTTTGGCAGAAGAGCAAAAAGGACACCTGGAGGCAGCAATACCTCAAATTACTAGAGGCAGGCTTGCTCATCTGCCAAAGCCCAACTTGTAGTAAGAACATTCACTGCTCTCCAGTAGTCAACAGTCGTTGCTGTATGGTATCAATAGAAGCAGCTGGTGCAAGTAGAGGGTCTAAAGGAGATGAACAGCAGACGAACATTAAGTGCTCGTAATTTGTGCTCCAAGGCCTGCAGCTCAGTTCAGATCAGTATCCTGTAACACAGAAGATACATTGTAAAGCTAAAGCTGTGTTTTCAGATGTGTTCTTTTGTAGCAGTACCAACTTTGAGCATCCCTCTTTGTCTCCAGACATTCTTTCTCCCCACATTACCCCATCAACAATGCCAGCAGAGCTGTTAGTGGGGCCATACAATGAAATAGATCTGGGAACCAGTCCAGGTTAAAAATAAACAGCAAAAATGAATACTAGGAACAAGCAGGATAAGGGGGGAAATGTTTATGCTAGCATTGTTGCTGAAAGAAATTTAAGAAACTTTGGACTAGTGAATTCTCATTTATTATTGGAGAAAACAACTGATGATGTGCAAAGTAAAATGTGAGATCAATGTTCTGGCAGTCTGAGAAAAGCAATCACAATTATTATTTACCTTTATATCTTACAAAAGGGATTATATTAATGTGAGATACTACTGATTTATTACATAAATGTTACTGCCATATAGAACACTGCCTAGAGTCAGGCACTTCTGTAATTTCTGTAAAAAATGTATTTTCAGAGGTTAAATATTAAATATTACTGTTATGGTACAGTAGAGGAAATAGTAATTGTGAAACTCAAACTAGAATTAGGAGGTTTCTAGAGAAAATCCTGTGCCATAGTACTAGAGTATTTCAATCCTAGATTTTATACTCTTTGGTATAAAATAAACCAACAGTTATGATAAAAGTTGAATATATAAAACGACATATTTATTTTCATAATTACAAATTAAAGGAGAAAATTAATTTAATCTCAAAGTGTGGAAGTAGGGGGGAAATGAGCTACCTTTTCTGAGTAAACAATGACTGCTGTTATACAGAATAAGGAAATAATCCAATCAGTCTGTTCTTACTGGCGAAGCCATCTTCATATCACAGGACATGAAAAAGTTCATAAAGTGAAAATGGAATGAGGAAAGCATGTAATATTTAGAGAGAAATCAGACTTGCGAAGGCTAAGATGTATTTGTAATAGGTCTTTTCATTCATCTAAATAGCACACTGTACTTCACATCTGCAGTTAAAAACAAACAAAGGAGAGCAGAACAGTGAACAACCGGTGCACAGATGTTGAGATAGTGGGTGTGTGGTGGAGCAGGGGGTACAGGCACAGGTCTTTCCACACCCAGGAGCTTTGCCAACCTCTTCTAACATCCCAACACCTCGAAGAAACCTATTTTGCCTTAAAGCATGGGTCTGTTAATTAGTTTCAAACTTAACCATATCTTATCTGTCTGGGGTTTATAAAGTGGATCAAAAGACTGGATAGTTGGAAGGACTGTCATTTATCTGATAAGGCAAGAACTATCTGAAGAATTTTTTGAGCTGTTGGAATTTGGAAGCTGGGAGTGAAAGGCAATGCATTTGGAGTCCAGCTGCAATGGAATATTTTAGTTCACCTGAAATGTATCATTTTTAGAGATTTCAATGCAACACTAAGTTGAGAGCATTCTGCTTCAGGCTGAGTTAATTGTTTCTTTGCCCCAATTAATTTTCAAGATTTTCAAAGGAAGTGAAGATCATTTTGAAATTATATATTTAACTATTTAATAAGAAAAACTTCATTCTGAAGTAAAGGGTTTTATTGTCATTAACTGTTGTGAGGTTTGTTGGTTTTGCTGCGTGGTGCTTATCCTTGATACTGATGGAGAGATTAGCTCAGATTGGTTGTGTTTTGTCTCTGGACCCTCCTTGTGAATCCATCTTCCAGATCAAACGCCTCCTTGTATATTTAAAACTGTCCTTACTTCCATGCCCTGATTTGTGGAAGATGGGGTAAATCCTCTATCTTCTTCTTGACTAATAAAAGGGTTGATTGAACTCTTATTGCTGTAAGATAAATAATTTTTAATCAAGTTCTGCCTCTGTGACCTGCTCTCTATACTCTTGCTTTTCACAGATTGTGCAAGTAACTTCAGCAAAAATTATATGGGTTTCTGAGAGTTCACTTACTTTGCATCTGGCAAATTGTCTCATAATTTATAATGCTCAAGATTTTAGAATGAGAGTGTTGTTAGTTTATAAAGATGTGAATGATTTTGACATGCCTTTATTTTAAAAAAAAATCTTTGTTTCTCCCGAACATACCTAATTTCCAATCTGATGGTACCGTCTAAAGGCATAATAGCCAGTAGGAAGGGGACAAAGTTGTCAGCGTTCCATGGCTGTTTGTTGATGATGTGAAATGAGATGTTGCTCCCCGCCTGTGTTTGTTATACTTACAGAGACCACTGTCTCAGCTGTCACCCTTCCTCAAACGCTCAGCAGAGTCAGAAAAGGGAACTGCACACTCGTTCTTTTTGAAGGTAAACCTCCAAAAGCAGGTTTGAAGTAAATCCACAGGGCAGATGGGGAAGCTTCCTCTCCCACTGCCCATAGTGAAAAATGTGATCTAGGCGTTTCCAGAGCTACTAAACCTTTAAGGTTAGAAAAGGAAGTATTTGATGTTAACTTCAAGAAGAATTTAAGTTTTAACTTTGGGATTAATGTCTTAATCCAAATTTAAGCAAGTCCTTAACTGCTAAAAGCCAAACCTTTTGAGATTTAATGTGAAAATTATGCCGTGCTGGCTGTGGTACAGCAACTGAGGGTCCATACACATCACGTTTTCTGTAATTGCCTTGCCACCAAATTTTAAGATTTTAAAGGCAATAAGTAGGATTGCATTCAGTGAAAAAAAAATTACAGAATTGTGCCATCAGGTAGGTTTTAAAGACATAAAGAGGCTGGGAATAATAGTAACAGGCTGCTTCAGTACTCCTGGTGCCCAGGAATGATCCACTGCAGCTAACTTGGGAGCTATTGGTAATAGCTCGTAGTTATTTCCTATTTAGTCAAGCAAGTTTAAGGCCAGAGAACATTTATGTTCTGGCCCTTGTCAGTGAGGTTGAGTATGGCATGGATGAGTAAAAGATTTTATTGTGAAGGTGTTAAGACACTGAGTTCTCAACTGGATGCTGTGTTAGTAAACAGGCATTTAAAAACCAAGGCACAAATGGGGAAAAACCTTTAAACCTTGCTGTCTTCTGTTTACACTTGAGAACAGCTCCCTAAAATGGTTACAGATGTTCGACCATCTGTAAATGAAAAGTTTAGTAATAATAATAATACGACTAAATAATAAATTAGAATAGTAATAATAGTGTTGAGGAGCTTCATTATTTGTGCAGTGCTTCAAGAATGAAAAATGCTAAATAAATCCAATTAGTAATTAAAGTTTGTGCATGTAATAGAAAAATATGCCATGTGACTTAGATTGGAAAGCAGTTAGTCAAAATTTAGCCTCTTTAGTCTGTTCCTTGTGGAAAGATGAAACCCAGGATTGGTATTTTGTATACTGTGAAAACTGAGTAAGAATTAATGGGTGTTTTATAATTCATTGGCAACACACCACATTCATTAGCATGCATTTATGGAAGGATGATATTCCCATGTATATTTGCATATAAATATTAAAAAACCTTGTATCAAATAATATATTGATTATATATACTGTATATACATGATAATGTAATGTATATATAATTAATATACTGTAATGTATTTTTATTTTTTAAAACATTCATGTGTTTATATATTTGAGTGCTGCATATAAGTACAACTTCTCTAAAGCACAACTTCTAGTTGCATGTTAAGATCTGGCATTTCAAATACTCAGAAAACAAAGTGCTGTCTGACAGAGCAGACAACAGGCTTGCAAAACTTTGTACTTGAAAATAATGAATTCAGGAAATACCTTGTGCCTGACCCCAGCAACAATCTCTTCCTTCCTAAGAGTGATCTGTGTGCTCTGTGCTCCACAGAAACGGCAAACACACAGGCTGGAGGGAGGAGGGGCATGTAGAAAGAATCTGTAAGCTAATGCAAATGTCTTCTTTTTTGTATGGATCCATGTTGCCATTTTTGCTTACATGGGGCAAAGTTCTTTACTTCTGTCAGGGAGGCTCTGCATTCTGCAACTGAAGGCACTATTTTATTCTCACAGAATAGGCAAATGCATCCTAAAGCTGCCTAGGATAGCAGCCACAGCAGGGTAATATTTTAAATCAAATCTGTCTCTGCTATTCAGCCACCATTTTCAAATCAGTATTGAATTATTTCCATAATTCTCCTCCCCTCTGACCTGACTTCTATGCTTTATCACCAACTGAGCAAGGAATCTGTCCATAGATCTAGAGAGTCAGTGTTATTTCTAGGAATTTGGAAGAATGCGATAGTGTGGAGTTGTTTTATCTCCAGGATTGGTTTTATCTATTGATATACCTCTGAAAGTAGAAAAGAATAAATAAACATGTGTTTAAAAAACTCCAGTGCTTTGTGTTGGTGGACACCCCTTCCACATCCCTGAGAGGGTGGAACCAAGTATAGAAGAAAACAAGGAATGTCCTTGTTACTGCTTGCTGATCATCATGAGTTTTCTGTGTGTTCCTAACCAGGACAGACAGGGGCTGTTACTCTTCATTGCCTTGCCCCTCGTGAGAGTATTTATAGCAAAACAAAGTGGGCATAAGGTGTCTGTTACTCAGAGCCTTTAAATAATTCTAAATCAAATTTTCAGTAGTCTTCTAACACTGGAATAAGTAATTACCCAGAGCAGGGGGAATTCATGAGTCCAGTCCCACATCTTCCCCATCCCATGTACCTGCTTGTCATCCACTTTCCATTAATGGATAGCTTGGGTAGAATGCAAATAATCAAGACAAGAGGTTGTTCCAATAATACTCAAGACAGTAGAAAGTCTAGCAGCATGGCCACCTCCTAGAACATTGCAGTCCCTGAATTGTCCTTTTAGTTTTTTAGTACTTTTGTACTTCCAAAGAAACAAATCCTGACTCTGTGTTTGGAAGAATGGGTACTGCAATTGTGTAATTCCCCATTACAGCTAAAGAAAGTCCTGATTTGCTTTCTTGTTGCAGGGCTGACCTGTCAACACAATGTTTGGTTTTCTTGGCTAGACTAAAAATCTGAATTGGTCCAGATACATACATACATACATACATACATATATATATATATATATATATATATATATATATATATAATTTTTGTCAGTCAGATGCTTAGATCAGATCTAGTCCCTCTTATGAATGTTTGCAGGCTTCAAATGCAGACTTTTCTGTCTGGTGACTGCCTCCACGTTTCTATTATCCATATTTCATACAGCCATTATCTATTTCATAATATTTGCAGAGCCTGCCAGATCACTTCAAGAAGGTAGACAGAAAAATGTCACTTTTCCCTATGTGCCTGTCACATTTTCTGTTGTCTCCCCTTACTTTTTCCAGTTAAAACCAGCAGTAATTAAACATGAATAAGATAACCAATCACTACTATTTTTATTTCCTTGTGTATTAGCTCTGTTATATTTTAGATTCTTGTGTTTACTCAGCTCTGCAGTGCAAGGAACTTTTCCCTGTCCCACTTGAAGATGTGCTATGTCTGCCACGTTGACTACTGAGTCATTAAGACACAACAGTGAGGATTAGGTGACAGCAATCAGGGTGCTGTGCATTCTGCCATAATCACCAGAAGAGTAATATTCACATACTTCATATGGCTAATACCTGTTTTATGCTCTATTTTTATGTGCATATTTATGGTCAAAATTATATAGATATCAAGATCTAAGGTCAGAAAAAGCATTGAAACATCATTCCACCTAGTGGCTCTCTTGACCCTGCCTAAACCTGTGCTTGTCCAACAACTATTGATTGCATGCTTCAGTAACATTTTGTTTAGATGTCATTTCTTCATAGTAGGTCTTGTTTCTGGAGTACTGCAAGTATTCTACTCTCACTGCTGTTACGAGCAAAAGCATTATTGAGAAGAAGACCTAATTGTATATCCCAAATGTTGTAAGAGTCAACTATTTAAAAAAGAATTGGCATAAAGATCAAAATTCCAAACAGGTAACATGAAACGGAGGCAAAACTATCCAACTGTTTGAAATTAACAACTGCTTTGAAATTAACTTAGTAATAACTAATATTGGATCAAATAAAAGCTCAAAGTACACAAAATCTTATTATTTAAATTCCAAGGAGAAAAAATAGTTGATAGACTATATGCACTAACAGTTTTTTATAAATGTTCAAATAAGAATGGATAACTAACAGTAGATAAGGAACAACCAAAGCTCTAATATCATAGTATTAATGCCTCCTTTTTCATTGGTAGGTTCAAAATAGCTTTAAGTATGATCCCAGGATTATCAGTGTATATTCCACTGAGAGAGGAATGAATTCCCAGTGAAGGAATTATAAAGTGGCAGAAACAGAATAGAACCTATATAGGTCTTGCATCCTGTTTTGGTGTGTTAACCACTACACCCCTTTACCACGAGTGCCCTTTTTTGATAGGGTGTTCAAGGGGACAACTCAAAACTATTAGGTTTTACATTGGCTTTGGAAACTTGGATATTTGTACTGTAGTTCTTTTGTTGAAAGAAAGTAAGTTGAAAATTAGTATACAGTTCGGAATCTAAGCTGTAATAGTGGGGTAAGTGATACGCAGTTAAAACTATAAAGGATATTCCAAATATATTAGCAATGTGTTACTAAAGTTTTAGGCAAACAAGTAACAGTATGGATTTCAGTGGATGCAGAAATAAAAGCATGTGTTGTCAAACGTCATATGAATAGACTCCTGTCTATTATCACAAATATGGCCTTTTTACTGCTCAAATGTAGGTCTCAAGCTTTCGTGCAAAGTGGTTTTCTCTTCCTTTCCTTTTTTTGTAGGAACTGTATTTCCTAAGAAAAAATGTTTAATAGGCAGAGAAGAAACTTGTGGTGATGTTCTTAGTTTAAGGCAAAACACATCTCTTCTGCACAAACCACACTTTGGCAAGGGGCTGTAGAGCATTTTGGACGGATGGAAGTTAACTGACAAGTGCATCCCAGGACTGTCCCCATCTCTACAGCTTTTTGAGCAGATGCCCAAGAGCTGCTTCACTCCTGCAAACTGTGTGCAACGCTAGAGCTGTAATACAGAAAAGAACAGGGGCCCCTCCAGACAGGTTCATCTAGAGCTCACTCTGTCCCCACTGGATTCAGAGGTGAAATGTCTGATGGTTTAAGCAAAACCAGAATTTGTTCCCTATTGCTGCACATCAGCAGGGAAACCTCATTAGGGTTCGAAAAAGGGTTTTTGTGATACACATTCCACTTGTGCGTGTGGACGTGTATCTGCCTTTCAGACTGAGCATACCCATATAGAAAATATTTTAGAGGGAGTTTTGACTTCCATGCTATTTCTGAAGTGCGTTATGAACCGGTGAGTTTATATAAATACTGCGTAACAGTGATAGCCTCCAAACTTCAAGGTTGCTTTATATATTGCGGTGACTCAGGGAGGCTGTTGGCAACGGAGCGGCAGCTCTGCAGCACTGGCGGCTGTGGGCGGGCGGTGGAGTCTTCTAAATACATCACACACAAACTTTCCGAAAAAGTCAAAACGCGATTTCCCTAATTGAATACAGTTTTATTCCTCCTGCCGCGGGTTTTGGGGCTCCCTCTAGCGGGAATTTTAGCGTTTAGAGCTTTTCTTAGGGGCTTGTTCTGCTCGGCGAGTTCCAGAGCTGAAAGACAAGATGGCTGCGAGCGCCTCCGAAGCTGCAGCTCCTCCCGCGCTTCGGGCCGGGCTGTTGCCGTGAAGTTAAGAGAAAAGTTAACATCCGCTATGCCCAAACGCCACGGCTTTGGCAGGGCTCGCTCCTTGGGAGGGACCGCTGCCTTTGCTTCAGCCAGCGCTCCTCAGGGCGCTGCCGGGCTGTTTCCCGGCCGCCCCGGCCCCCGCTGCCTCAGCCGAGCCCCGGGAGCCGGGGGTGTTTCCCGCCGCCGGCCGCTGAGGAGGCGGCGCGGCTCGAGCCCGCCCCGGGCCGTGTGGGCCGCGCCCCGCGCTCGCCGGCCCGCGGCGGGAGCCTGAGGCCGCCTGTTAACTGCAGGTTTTGAAAGACTCCTCTTATAATGAAACCCGTTTATTATTAAAGTGGGAAGCGTTTTAGGGACCTCACTTACTCTCGCTTGCTTCAGAGGAAATATTTTGTTGTGGAAAAGACAGGAATTTTTTTTTTTTTTTTCATTTTCCCTCCTGTTTTTTTAGTGTGTTTTACTTCCCGGTTCTCTTGTCTCAAAGCAGGCGAGTCAGAGATTAAAATGGATTACTACTGTGCACTTATACCAGTCTTAAATTTTAGTTTCCTTAGTACAATTATTTTTTGAGACTATGTTAATATTGCTTTTAATTATGTGTTTGGTGCTTATTTGACCAGATAGTGCCCTGCTCAAGCTCGCATTGCACGGAGAGCCTGTGCTTGTCATCGGAGATGTGTGTAAAACACCCGGGGGGTTCCTGCAAAGAGAAATGGTCGTCTAGGCTGCTGAATACTGAATCCAGCAGTTATCTTAGCTGTAAAAGTAATTAAATTTGATTATTTTTCTTCTTATTATACTGGCACAAAATTAGAATGGGAAAATATCACTGAAACAATTAAAACTGGCAGCAAAAAATAAGAGGGTTTTTTTTTTTCCTTCCCATACCTCCAGCATAGTTACATTTATAACTGAGTATGTGTCTCTTGTGGTCTCGATTACATCCTGTGTTTTTAGCTGGCAGCGTTTCCTCTGCAGAGGCCCTGTTCTGTATGCCAGCATACATTTCTGTGTATATTAAAAGAACAGAATCAAGATGAAATAGTAAATGAAACGAAATCCTCCCACCCCCCGAAAAGTGAGGGTTTGATACTAATGCTTGGCACAAAATAAAAAGAGGTATATCCACCGTGATGTTTATTTTTTTGTTAAAGCACTGAGTCTTCTAGCTTTGTGTTGTCAGAGAAGGTGGAGCAATTAGTTTAGGTCATCAAATGTGTTCCACAGACCTCTCCCATTCTTTAGTATTTAAATATTTGAAGACTATATTTTTTCAGTAGTGTTTTCTGAAAATGGAGCTTGGCTGCAAGTCCTCACCTACAGAAACATCTCTTTTCAGTTTGCATTGAAGCATTTTTGGAACAGTGAGCTCTGCTAACAGCTGTATTCAATCTTGAGTAAAATCACTTCCTGAAAAAAGTGAAATTAAACTTAATATACAAGCTTGCTTGGAATATAATACCATGGAGTTAGGGAACTTTGTGATTATGAAACTGAATCCTTTCACCCTGCTGAGGTAATTTCTTGTAAATTGTACGCTATGGAAATCTTTAATCAATGTCAATGTTTTTAAAGCTAAAATTCATACGATTCAAATGTGCTTTTTATTTCCCCTCACACAGAGAGTTTCATGGGTTTGCTTGTTTTATGTTTTAAAAAGAATTTTCTACTGTGGTTGTGTGAGGTAGGAGAAGAGTTAGGGCATGTAAAATGGCACTGTTAACTGCCCTAAGTATTTGGCATCTTAAGTCAGGTCATGAAAATCATAAGACTGATCAAAAAAGAGCTGCATCTGATTCTGTAAAAAAAAGAATTACAAAATCAGACTGTTCTTCAGTTTAATACTGCAGTGTTACACAGAAGAGATGGGAGATGTTTCATATTTTTTAATGCATTTAAGATGAAATATGAGATTCTTTATGTATTTATGCTGTGATTCAAAAGTAGAATCTGAGCTCACCTGCATATTGGTGAGCGTCACTGTTGTGGTATAGACTGAAACCATGGAATAATGCTCAGCTCACAGCCAGACTGAGGCTTTTGAGTCTGAACCCCACCTTTTGGAGACTGCACTGCTCAAGGCACAGGAACTTCAACAGGCAAAACAGAACCAAAAGCATCCATGAACTGAAGCAACGTGTTAGAGTTGTTGACACAAGTCTATCATTCATGAAACTTCATGATCCAGGGCCTTAAAATAAGACCAAAAAGACAAGTCACCAAACCCCAATTGCTCAAATGTTTTTAATTAGAGGAATGGAATGTTTGAATCCTTATAGAGACTGAGCAGCTGAGTCTGTCATTGGGGCACTCCAGTAAAACCCTGCCCTAACTGATGCCTAATTCTGTGGGTACCTAAGGACCAAAACATATTCTGCATGTGTTTCTGCATTCAGTAGTTTGGAAACAGAATACAAGGGAAAAGATTCGAATGTGGTTTTCTTATATTTGGGATGAATGCCATAGCCACAGGCTACAGAGTCTATTCCTCTTCTTCCTTATTGCATTATTGCATTATTTTGTATAAATCTGTGGGCATATTGATAGCAGAAATTGAGAGAGATCCCGTCCTGAGTGCTCAAGGCATCAGGCACTAGAATGGGGTGTGGGTGCTGGCTCCAGGTTGAATTTGGGTCTCCTGTTTCCGTGGGGTATTCCAAATGTTTGTTTCTTCTGCAGCTCCTCGCATGTATGGTTTTCTTCAGAAGCATGTGTGGTTTCTCTTCCATTTCCCTTTACTCAGGGCATGAGTAACCTGAGGGCCTATCTTGGAGCAGGAAATTCCAAGAGGGGGAAGGCCACCTCCTATGTGTTACAATAGCCAAGTGACTGACAAACTGCTGTTTAACTTCTCATGCTGTCAGCTTTAAAGAGAAACCCTCCTGTCAGCAGAGTTTTGCTTTAAAATCAAATTTCACTTCCTGATTTACCAGGATACAACAGGAAAAAAAGTAGTTTACAAAATATTGTAAAATCTTATCTAGTGTGAATGTGGTGGGGTTCTGTAAAATAGCTTTATGTGCTGTTTTACATTATTATTGGATTATCTGAATTCTTCTGTGAAAAATATAGGTATAAATTGCAGTCCAAATATTTATACAAAAAATACCCATTGGAAGTTTTATTTTAATGCAAATAAAAATAATTTCTATCACCCAACTGAGTTCAGTCATAGTGCTTTAGGAACCAGAGGCTACTCCTTAGGGCTTTGGTTGCCTTATGGTTGGAACACCATATTTGAGTTGGATTTCTTGTAAAATGTAGAATGCATCCTCATCTGCAGGGTGATAAAGCCATCTTTGGAACAGAATTCATTTTTTTCTTAGCACGGTTGCTCTTTATTTTATCCAAATTCATGTAAATAAAATTAAAACTTGGACCACCGCAACCATTCCTTTTCGTTTTGCTGCCGACAAAAGAGCATTTTTTTCATTCCTGGTCCAAATTGTTAAGATGCCCCTGAGGACCTTTATTTACAGTGTCTTCTCATTCTTTTTTTTTCCTTGACATTGTCCCCTCCCTCCAGCAGTGAGATACTAATTAAAGAGAGGACACAGTGACCCTGGGTTGTTTAGAAGTCACAGGGGAATGGTGGTGGCACAATGACAAAACCATCCCTGCAGGAAGTAATCAGCGGGACACCCAGCACAATACTCACTTCCATCACCTGAAAAACCCCTTCAATTTGGAGATCCATCCCAGAAGCAGATTTATTTTCCCTTTAATAAAGTATCTTCATTACAAACAAAGCCTCTGTGTCTCTTTGTGTCAGTCTGTTAAACAGGATTATTAAACAAGTACTGGTTTTCTTAAACAATTGATGAAAAATATTTCTCTTAACAAAGTTTATAAAGTAAAACCAGTATTAAGAATAGCATGTTAGAATGCACCATCACATTTATGCTTAATTTCAAGGAAAAAGCAGTTGGTTATCTTTATATCACCCAGCAGGATTATGGTCTTATCTAGTATATAGGAATTTTGCAATTTTATGATGGCTATTATTACTTAATTACTAGCTCATCGAGACTTGCGGTGTTTTATGAGCACCTAGCACCAGAGAAATCCAGGACTCATTCCCCACTGGGTTTTGTAAACTGGACCAAAAAGTCACTTTGGATGGGCACCTGTGAAAACAAGATTTCTGTTTATCCAGGACACTCAGCCGCAGGGCATTTCCAGTGTAAGGTGAAGGCTGGGCCCTGCAGAGCTCTGCCACGGAGGCTCTGCTGGAATGTTAGTGCAGCCAGTCAGAGAAATCAGCAGGCTCTAGGCCTAGCCCTCAGTCTTCAGCGTTATCTGTACTCTCTTATCTTGTACCGTAAAAGAATCCAGCTGATTTCAGTAGCTCTCCACTAGGGCTGGCCTGCACAAATCAGATTGCAGCATTGAAGTTAGCAACATGATACCCATCATTCCATTACACGAAAAAAAAAAATCCCACTGTCTGCGAGCTGGATCAGACTGCAGACAACATGCTCTTTTAAATGCATAATTAAGGGATTTTTTGGTTTTTATCCGTATGGATTTTTTTTTCCAATTAAGAACAAAAATTATCTAGGAGAAACATTTAGAAGAGTCCTGCATGAGGCAGAGAAGAGAACACCATTGTGTCTTATTCCACAGCCTGAACAGATCAGTGTCTTAAAAATAATCTTTTAACTGAGGTTTTGTCTGTTTGGTTTTTTAACTAAGTATTCTTGGAGATATGGTGATAGTTGGAATAATTACAAGTTTTTAGTGTGCCTATTTCACTGAGCATCAATCTCTGCAACAACACTTATCAATTAAATATTGTTTCTTTAGCCCAATTTAAAGTTTTAAGGTGATCCAAGTATGGTAGACATGGATCCACTGTGTCAATCGGTTCCACATATCTAAGATGCCATATCTAAGATGCCTTTCACTTTTGAGTTAAGGGGTGTAAAAAATGTAAGGAAAAAAAAGAAAAAGGCAGTAAGTATGTGTTTATAATTATTTTGCAAAATCTTTAATTGTACCAGTCAAAACTATCCTGATCAAATATAAGGTTTTCTCTAAGACTATCTATATTCTAGACAGTAGGCACTAGAATTTTGATAGCATTTGTTCTGTAACCTCTTTTTTTCCTTCTTACTTTTTAATGACCTTTTGATGCCTCAAAAACTAAGGTGCTGTCTGTTCAGATTGTCTCATGGCCTTGCATCTTCAGGAAGGCACTGTGCCCCAGTACCTAAACCATCCTGGAAAACAGATTATGTCCCTCCCTGCAGTGACTCCGTGACCCTTTGCACCTACCCAGAGTGTGAGCTGGCTGTGTAACTAGAGACCCACAAAGTTATTACTGTGTCTGGGCAGCAGGAAAGAGCTAAGAGTATCGAATACTATCAAAACCTAGCACTGTGACCAGATCGGTGCCTGGTGGGACTGTTTGGCTATGCAGATGTGGCCCAGGTCAGCTAGGAGCACACACCAGCTGCATTGCTGCTGTTGCGGCAGAGTGCGCAGTGTAGGGCTTACACTGTGGAGGCGGAGTGGCACCTGGAGCCCGCCTGGAGTTCCTTGCAGCTTCCTGCACTGGTGCCCTGTTCGCTGAGTGCCGGCAGTGTCACAGCACTGCAGCCAGGCAGGGTTTCTGGCACTGCTCAAGGACGCGCTCAGTGTCGCCGATGCAGCAGGCACTGCCCTGGGTAGAGCAGGGGTGACCAGCATCCTCCCAGGTGTTGACTTTTGGATGTCTGGGCATTTGGACCATTTGTGGGAGGCAAAGACAGGCATGAATGTAGTGACTGCCCACAGGAAAGAGCCTGCTTAAAGAGAACCTTGGCATTTTGGGTACCACTGGGGACTGCAAGGTTGGAGTATAAGGAAGGCAAAAAGGGGCTAAAAAATGTGTCCATTTGGGTAATCTGTTTCAGAGCAGGACAGATGTTGGAGATGATGATGAGGCACAGCTATTGCTGGACTAAAGTTGTCACCTTTCAAAAACTTGGGAAAAAGATGACATACAGTTTGTTTTTTAAGTAACCTTTACCAAGGAGAGCCCATTTGTGCCAAGTTTTCACTGCATTGTATGATGAAGCTCGTGGAGCTTCGATCCAGCACAGAGTTTACTTGAACTTTATTTAATCTCTCAGGGAATTACAGCATCATTGATTCCAACCAAAACGTGCCAGGCAGTGTTCTTGACATTGCTGTTGCTTATTGCACTGCCCATTTCACTGGATTGTTATTGTTCAGATTCCTTTCTGGTTTTGTAATGGCTGCATTTCACATTAAAGTTCAATGGTTTAATTAAGGAAATGACTGAATAGGAAGTTACTGTAACCATGATTTCAGCTATTGAAGAAAGATTTGCCCTGCACGTGAGGAAATTTGTGAACCTAAGCTTTTTGTTAGATGTGCAACATCTCCACATTGTTTTTTAAACCACTGATATTCAGATTGATAAATCACACCATTTTCTTTCTCTTTGTGGAGGTTGATTAGTTTGTTTTGAAGCACATAGTGTACCACAGCGTCTTTCACTGAAGCATGGTTTTAAACTTAAGAGATTATTTAATTTGCAAGTTTCTTTGAGATTTGAAGACAAAACTAAGGACATTCTGTGTTTGCAAATGTCTCTCAAAAGGAGAACATTTTATGTGCAGCTACGTAAACCCCCGAGTAACTGCTTGCTTTCGGTTTTGAGGTTGGTCAGGGCTCTGCAGTCAGACTGCATCTTGATGTTGCTGTTCCCTCGGCAGCTGGGTGGGATTTAGAAGTTCTGCCACTTTTCCCAGGTTGAGCCAATCCTGTTGTGTTACAGCAGCTCTCTGCATCAGAACATTAGGAAAACATATGTATGAATATCTACAGATTTTAACTGTATCAGTTTTCTTTTTCACTTCATAGCACACCCACATAAAGAAGTTCATTCAGTCCTGCTAAGGAGTGTGAGGAGTGTGGCAATGTGTGCTTTGAAGGGTGGAATAAGTGGCTGGCATGGATGTGGAGAGGGAATGCCATGGCAGGGAGAGACATCTTTTAAATCAGGTCTGCTACAAATGGAATCTCAGTGAAGAAAAGGAACTCACATCTGTTGAAATAGTCCCGAGTCCCCATTCTGCCAAACAGTGTTTATTGGTTTGATCAGCTACCAAATAATTGCTGTGGTACAGTAAATAGTATTAAGCACTATCTGTCTTAGGAAGCCTGGAGTTTCTCAGCTTGAAGAGGCAGGGTTTCCTCTCCCCCACTGCCCCCCCCCCCCCCCCCCCATATGTTTACTTTATAGTTTACAGTTCATGAAAGAAGCAAGAAGGAGGAGTAGTCCAGCACAAACTGAGGTCTGTAGGTAGATACCATAAAATAATTTCCCTTGTAGGGTGAGTTGCCTAGCAGGCAGTCGACAGTGCCAGTCAAGAGGTAGTTGCGGTTAATGAGAGGCTTGTTGCCTGGCTGGTTTAGCATTTTAACAAAGGAGTTCTAGCAAAATTTTGATTCAACTTGAATTTTATCAGCCAAACATAATAGGAAATCAGTACTTAGACAATTTTAAGCATTTAAACCAAATATAGTTGAGGAATCTGAAATATCGATTATAAGAGGATGTACTATTTTAAATGGCAATGTTATGGTAATACATTCTAGAATTAACCTTTTAGTTAATTTAAGACTGCCTTTTGTTTTGTTAAAAAATTAAAGGTCGTCTACAGTGGTGACATTTTAAAGACTTTAACGTGGTTTTTTTTAGTGGAAATAAACAGATTTTTTTCTGTATCCTACAATGACATTAGTAAAAACTACAGCAAGGAAGCCCTACATGAGTTGTTATTTGTGATGTTGCTTAGGCTGATTTGTGGCCAGGTATTGCATATTTTGATACAAAATATGTGATATTATTGTTTTGGTTTTTTTTAACGAAGATGCAAACTGGGCTTTATTTTGCAGTTTGTAATTTTTATCTCAAAGACTCAGCTTCTCCTATTTTTCATTCTGTGAGAATGAAGAAAGAAAAATCTGGTCAAATCTGCTGGTGAAACTAAGTCTTAGCCCACTGAATATAGTCACCAAGGGATTAATGCAGCTCTCTTGTCTTTTTTTCACTCTGGCTTAGATCCTGCAAAATCATGTGCCTACATGATTTACACCCAAGAACTGTCATATTGTATGTCGTCACTAGGAAAAAAAGGTTTATTCTATCTCAAGTACTGAATCAGATTTAAGAAAGTCAAAGACCTCATAGTGTCAGAAAAAGTTAGGAGTTAGTTGCTGGTGGCAGGAGCAATTGAAGCTAGTATTACAATATAAGGATTTTTCTTTACTCATACCTCCTGTCATTACATTTGTAGTTGATTTCAGAGCTCTCCTTTTTCTCTGGGTAATGTCATTTCCATACATGCATGCACAGAAGTTAATGGTGTGCTTACACAGTCTGAGGCACTGTTGGGAACAACCCTTCTGCGGAATGAAGTAGCAACTTTAGTGGAAATATAATGAACAAGGGGATTAAAATGGAAGCATTTAGGCATATTTAGATTTTCAACTTTCATGTCTTTTAAGTGATGTCTGTAATTCTGATGAAAATTCTTGAGTTGTGAAACAGTGGGCTCTACTCAGAAAACAATCTTAAATTCCTTGGATGCAAAATGTATTTTTTCACTTAGTGCAGAATGTGATTTATATAACATCTCAGCTGACATGATCTGACATGTTTTTATGAATTCCTTTGCAAGGCAAAAGTGCCTCTAGTTGCAATTTATAGTAATGAGACTGTCTGCTGTAGAGTAACTGATTACAATGAAGGTATAAGAAGCAGGCATGTTTGCCTTTCCAACTCATTACCCTTTCCTTGCTTCTCGAGTACCTAAGCCTGTGTTCTGGAGCAGTGGGATCTGTGGGTCTCCAAAAGCATTCTGTTTGTCCAAACACATTTTTGTGTACAAATACAGTCAGATGGTATTTTGGACTGGAGTTCAGCTAATTGGGTTGAATACTATATCTTAACAGATAAATATGAAAAATACAACAAAGCTCCATCTGTAAACAAATTATGTAAACAGACATTTACTTGAAAACTTCGCAATGATCTTTAGAATAGTGAATGGTAAATTGTGTCTCAGGGTCAAAAGCAATATTATGGTAGTGCCCAGTTGTCTTCATTATGTACTTATGGATTATACTGGGGGACAAGTGGGCCAGACCCTGAAGTGGGCAGTTGTTTACCTGTGTTTTTGATGGATGAATAGCAAAAGCCTGGTGTGGATGCATGAGCATACATTCACAGATTCATGTTAAAACACTATTGAGAAAATTATCCAAATTTAAGTCCTGCTAGAGGAAGATCATCTTGTTTCCTCCTAGTAAGTACGCATAGAAAGTTCCCGTAGCCATTTGCTGAAGTAATTTTTGTCTTAGAGCCCCATTCAGCAAACACAGCTGGGAGTTTTGCTCTTCTGAGAAATGAGTGTAGCAAGCTGTACTTGCAAGCACGGAAACATTGTGAAGATCTGGCCCCTGGGGAGCTTAGTGCAAAATTCTTTTTGAACATCCCAGAATGGAGAAAATCCTGACTATGCAGAGCCTCTGACAGAAGCTGCAGTAGTGGAAGATAGGGGGAGGAGTTGCCAAGGCAGTGAAGAACTTCAAAGAACGCTGGAACTAGGGGCGAAAGTTCAGCCTAATTCTTGTGTTATCTGAACTCGCTCACCCACCTCTCTTGCAGCGCATCTGCATAACACCTCTGGGTCTGGTTGTTGAATAACTTCACTTTTCTGGAATATAACAATACTGAAAATGTATTGTTAAAAAAATTATTGTCATTTGGTTGAAAATGTTTCAAGTGAAATTCCATGAGGGAGGCCTAGACTGAGCGAAGCCACCCAGCCTGCTGCCAGGAGGGACACACACCTTCCCACCTTGCCTTCCTCCCAGCTGTGTGCTCCTGCCACTTAGCTTGTGAGGGTCTTGTTAGACACCTCAGTGACCCAACTCAACCCCCTGCCATGGCAGAAAGAAAAGCTGCTGGGTTAGTGACTTGAATCAGTAAGCAAAAGGAAGAGTAGATTAAGCAGAGGGCTCATAACCATGAAGCTAGAGCAGGAGGGGGGAAAGGAATAGAAGCTTTCTTCATTTTCAGCATCTCTAAGCATTAAATATATTGAGGAATTACTCAGTAAATCACAGAAGCATGGTGTAAGTGCTTTCATTCTGTGTGAAATCTGGGACTTGCTGGTAAATCTATTGATCAGACCAGGATTTCATTTCAGGTTTTATCTTTGATTTATGTGCATTGATATTCGTGAGCAGGCCTTTGAAATATGGTTGTGCAGTATCTGGTAAATACTTTGAATCCAACTCAAGAGAATGTGTTGAAAACAACTCTAAGAATCTATTTGCCTAAATAAATGTAAAACTTAATTATGATGCAATAAAATATTTTCCCACCATGATTTGTGCTGCTGCCAGCCCATGGCACTTAGAATGGAACATTAGTAAATAAGTCTATGAGTTACTCCCTGAAATAAATTGTCCTAGCCATCTTGATTAATTTACTGATTACTGAACATAAATATTCAGATCATATCTGAATTTAAATTACAGAAACTCAAATGCTGACGGTGAAGACACAGACTTGGGGTAGCAATGCAGTTGGTTGCCAGTTTAGCTCAGAGCATTAGTGGCAGAAACCCCCTGTTTGCAGCTGATGGACAGACAGTGTGTCAGAAGATGGCTTTGGTGTTCAGCTCCTGCTTCTCACCTGTCTGGTGCATCAGCCACACCCTACAGCTTCAGGATCCTATAACCCTTAGGGGAAGGGCTGCATCAGCAGGAGCTGCACCTTTGTTTCACCTCTGAGGGTGGGCTATGCAGGTTACTGGGCTGTGGGGAACCTTCCAATGCCAATGCTGAGTGCCTTGATAGTGGAGGTCTTTCATTGCCATGACCATGAGCCAGATGACCTTTATGAGCACTGAATTTACATGGGAGGAAGAATTTTCTTGTTCTGAAGATGTATATGTTGATCATTTTGTTCTGTGCTATACTGATGTTGTGGAGATGCTGCAGATGTAGCAAGCACACAATTTCAAAATTCAGAGGGGTAGAGTGTGTACTTTTAGAGGAAAAATACTATTTACAGCTTCTTTGGCAGACCAAAATACATAATGCCTCTCAGAAATGTAAGCTATTTCAGGTACTTCTGGAACTATTATGTCAAATTTTATGTGGATATTTTTATTTTAAAGATATTGAAAATGAGATAAGATTAAGGGTCATTATTGAGCATTTGCTTAACTTATGGCACATGACTTTGTTTCTTCATTTTGTACTCTAAATTAGGTCATTAAAATCAGATTGTGAATTATAAACAAACGTCTTTGTGTTTATAGGTGATTATAAAACAAACACAGAGGGTAAAGGCTGTAATTTTGACACAGATATAATTTATATGCCCCTTTGAAATCTTTATTTAAATTTGTTTCTCACGCTCCAGCCGAGATCATGTAAATGGACCCCAGAGAGCTGGTACAGTGTTGATGGTGTACTCAGGGGACTTGGAGCACTGTAAAGACATTTGCAGGTCAGAAATTAGGTTAATTGACAAGGAAGTGTGTGAGGATAGAAAAATTTGCACAGTGCTTGTCAGTGGGTAGAGCTGTCAGTTCTTCACTTGGCTTCTAGTACTTGTCGAACAAACACAAGAGCACTTCGTTTCAGTAAAAGGAAAAAAAATCAAGAAGAGTCATCTTAGGACAACAGCTTTGGAAAGAGTGGTGTTTTGTGGTTTTGTTCCAAGGTACCCACATGTGTGCAGCTACTGTACACAGTCCCCAGTCTGGCTTGTTGCTGCTGCTGGTGAGCCTGCTGCCTGCAGCAGAGCTTTGCAGAACAGGATCTGCTCTGGCTTTTCCTCAGGTATTCTTCAAGCCCATGCTTGAGTGTACGAGTCTGATTTTGCACTAGTGATGACAACTCCATCTTTTTTATGTATCATATCATACATGACTTTCTTTGTCCTCTTCCTTTTTTTCCATGTGTGTTATGATTCCTACCTCATTGCATTAGTACCAAACTTGCTTACAATGCAAATAGCACCTATTTCATTCATGGACTCAGAATGTATGTCCCTGTTTATAGATGTGCAAAGACCAGGCAAGAGGCTGATTTTTTTTTCTATAGCAGCAGTGCACTGATAAATCTGAAGCTGTTTCTTGGCCTTAGATACCATAAAAACAACACGCAATGGAAAAAAAATTATTTCTGGCCAATTTGTGGTCACACCTTCCACTCTAACCATTGAGCAGTGATTTATCTTTTCATTGTCATTAACTGTTCTCAATCTTTAAACAAATTTTAATTGTAGGAGTCTTTTAATTTCTTTCTTATTTCTAAAATTCTCATAAAATAGTAGCCATTCAAGCCTGGTCAATATGGTGAATAATGTCATCTAAGAAAACCCAGCACACCAAAATTGAACATACCGTGGCTAGAAAGAGCATTTTTTTCTGGTTAAAAAACTGAATAGATGACCCTGCTTTAGAACCTCACGAAGTAAAGTTAAAGAAAAAATGTTTGTGTATTTCCGAATTTTGCTTCTTTTATTAATACCTGTATTCAAATGTAAATATATAAAAATCAAACAGCTGCATGGAGTCATTGTTTCCTAGAAAATACTTAGTAAATATTTTTGCTTTCTTCTTCTATTGTTCCATAAATTTATTCTGCACAAAATGTAAAAATGCACAGTCAAAAAAGCATGTCAAAACAGTAAGCTATTCTTAGTAGTTTCTGTTGAAAAATAAATATTATCCAATATAATGTTGATGAACTTTCTACATAGCTAATAACAAAGCAGAAAAAGCAATATGCTTTGTCATTTTGGACAGACTTTATTATTTTATTCTATAATATATTCGGCAGCTGTTTACACACATTGACTGCTTTATAGTTTCAAACAAGTGTCTGGCAGCATTATCAGGCTAATGGCAGAAATGAGATCTTTAAGAGTCATTTCAGTTCGTTCCACAAATGAGGATTGGATTTTGTCTTGTGTTTTCATTACTCATTATGAGCAGCCTCCTTAAATTTCTCTTACATAGTAATCCTTTACAGTAATTATGTTTCATATTGTGCTTCCCAGAATATCAGGGTATATTTAGGAAGGGCATTTGTTTGACAGTGGAAATGCTTCTATAAAGAAGTATCTTGTTGTGTCTTTCAAATAATAAATAGTGCTTTCCATAATATAAAATGCTGGCATGGCATTAGATGGAGATTGTGTTGCTCACTGTGTTCATATTCTTAATACCAGTCATCAGTGAAGGAATGGCAACAATTATGTATAATTGTGCAATTTATATTTAGTGTCTTTCCAAGAACATTTAAGGAAGCATGGAAAGAATGAACAGCAAGCCAAAGTGAATAGGAGTCAAAGCATGTCACTGGAGGTGCAACCCCAGTGGCTACAGCAGATGCATTCTGTGAGCACTGCAGGGAGCACAGGACTGCTCTTTTTTCACAGTGAGCTGCTGGATTTAAGGGAAAAACCTCTGCAGCATAGATGATGGGAAAATCAGAGACGGGTTGGAGGACTCCCAGAGAGAATGAGCTGATGCATTCAGATAACAAAAAATATGTTACAGTGATTGTGCACAGGTATTTTATAATGAGTGATAATATGACTTTTTTTTTTTTGTATTCTAGTGTAGAGTATAAGTATTTTGTTACTTTGGTACCAGTATTTTAAATGGTACAGCTGGAAAAGATTATTTGTTTTCACTTTTCAGATCATCATGGAGATTTTTTTCTTATTGTTGAATATATTCATGTGAGTATTTTGAAGACTGCATTCTTAAACAAAAGCTTCTCATTGTGTATGCAATACCTCACTCTTAGCAAATCATATACTTCTGCAGAAGTCATTGTTTCATAATAATTTTCATTTTCTAATAAACAAGAAAATTTACAGAAGATTTTATATTCAAAGTATTTGGCATGTTCACAGCATTACTATGTCCCATTTCTACTCATGACCTCTCCTCATCCTCCCTTAGCTACAGATTTCTTTGATTACCTGCATACTGGGAATACTTAAATAAAAACAATGAAATATGAGATAACTTATCTCTGAAGGAGCTTCCCATGCAACAAAGTTTACTCTGTTCCTTTGGTTGTTAGAAATTCTTTTCATGCTTTCAGTTCTAATAGATGAATTAAAGCCAAAAATTAAAAATCTGCTTCTGTATGATACTCAGCTTCATGGATCCCTTTATTAACACTTTACAGGAAATGCTTAATACCTCTCAAAGTTCAGCCCTGCATTCTGTTTCCTTGGCTTGCATAGAGTATTTAAAAGCATTTTTGCATTGTTGTGGCTCAGCTTCCTGCCAACTCTGGTTTTTATCCTTCTCCATACGACCAGGTGTGATGAGAGAATGGATGCTCAGGGAACTGAGCATTGTGGCAACAGTGTCCTCAGTACCCTCAAGGTGGGGAAATGAGGTGCCCACAGTCACTTTTTCACTAGTGGGTTCTTCAGAAGGCCCTGAAGTGGTCAGGAGAGCAGAGCTGTAAGGAAATTCAGGAGATCCAGTCTGGACTCACAGGGGTTTGCAATAGACTGTAAGTTTCCCATTTAAAGCAGATCCAGGGCTGAGAGACCATCTGCCCTGCAGAGGCGCTGAGTGCCCTCAGGGGAAATAGCTACTTTGGTTGAATTTTGAGATAAGTAAGGGAAGCCATGAATTTGATTTAGAACAGAAATGGTAAAGTAGCAGCTTAAATGTGTAGAACTGTTTTTAAAATAATGGCTTAGTTTTGCCAGCCTACTGTTTGTTAAGATTGATAAGCATTACTGGAAAGATTCTTGAGTACTTTCAGTTGTCTCCAGTTTCCCAGATAAGTCTTTCTTTCTGTATTTATAACCATCTCTCTGCAAACCTACAAGCAAACTAACAAAACAGAACATGTAAATTGCTACATTGTATTTGTGAAATGCACCTGAGCTGCTTATGAGTTTTCCTTTTTTTCCTGAATAAGCAAACTCTGGGTAATTTAAAGAATCTCTGAATGATTTATAGAGGAGGCACTCTTAGACCCTGTGTTCACCTTTTTCCCTCAGGATCAAAAGGAATTGCTCATTTATAACTGCAAGCAGCAATATGGCTGGCTACCTGCAAGTCTGTTCACACCTGTTGTATGCAGTTAATAACAAAGTCCTTGAAAATATGATTGCATACATTTTACAGATTAGGCATCTCAGTTTTGGCATTGCTAAGTCAGTAAGACTGAGACTGTTCTTTGCAAACAAGGCATGAGTCTTGCGTCTCAGAAAATATGTAGGAAAACTGTTGTCAGTACTTGAACTGATATATCACTGCACAAGTACTAAAAAGTCCAGGCACTGATCTTGAGCTTTATAAACATAATCTCAAGTACAGGGTTTTACAGAGAAATAATTTTGCCTATGTTCAGGAATAAGAGCAAAGCAGCTTTTCCATGTGAGCATAGCTTCAGATTGGAAGGGACCTCAGGGCATCTCTAGTTCAACCTCCAGCCCAAAGGAGCATCAGCAAAATGATCAGATCAGGTTGCTTTGAGCTGTATGCATTCTGGTCTTGGAAATGCTCAAGAATGGAGAGTGCACAGGTTCTCAGAACAATGTCTGTCTGTCCTGATGTCCTGTCAGAAACTTGCTTGTTTCAATTTAGATCTGCTGTCCCTTTCTCTCCAGACATGCTGCTGTAAGGAGTCTGTGTTCTTGATAACACTGTCAGATCTATTGGAAGGCAGCTATTTCCCTGTTTGAGAGAAAAATGGAGACAGATTAATCGAGCCTTTTAAAAACAACAGATAATGTTGATAGGAACGTTAGCACTTAGGAAATTATATCAAGTTTCCTTCCCAGAAAATTCTATGGTGAGTTTTTCCTTAACAAAAACAAATAATCAGATACTGTTAGATTGTGATCTAGTAGATGTTTACAGGATTGTATTTGTTGTTATGTGTTTTCCTAATATGTTAGGAAAGAGAGTACTAGTAACTGAGAGAAATGGGCTGCATACTGAATCTAAGAGAGGGAAATCGTGTCCAAATTGCAGGAAGCCTTGGGACGCGTGACAGCAGAGAGAGCAAGACGGCAGCATTTCAGATACTGCTTTGGAATATTCTTGAGAGCCTTCCCTGGTATGACAGTGACTGAGACCCAATCGAGCATATAGTGTTTACATCCCTCCAGCCTCTTCCCTGGGGGTGGGGCAGGAAGAGGAGAGGGAAGGAAGCAAGGGATGATTGATGGCTTTTGAAAAGCTTTTCCCTGCGAGGGGAAGGTGTGGTCACTATACACATCTCCAGCTAACAAAGCCCTCCCGTAGGTGGAGCAGACTTAAGCTTTGTCACCCCTTTGGGGTGACTGCAACACTGTCCAGAAAATATTTTTCTTGTTTTTCAGTTGAGAATAGAAATCTGAGCAGGAGAAGTAGCCTGTCACTGTTCCAGTTTGTACTGCTTTCAGACAGTTCTCCAGCACTGAGTCTGATTGTGGCATTTGTGACCAAGGCTTCTGAAATAAGTCAGATCAGAGCGCAGATCAACTGCTGTGTGTGGCACATCTCAGGAAGGCATGAGCACGTAGCTACATTTCTGTCTAATTAAGCCACAGGTACACGAACGTATTAAGGCAGTATAATTCAGTACTGCTGCCTAAGCAAGCACTCCTATCCACCCTCTTGCCCCTGCCTATTTTTGCTCACTCCTACCTCCTCCATGACACTGGCACAAGCGGCAGCACAGCCACATGCTGAACCCAACAAAGGAAATGATCTGGAAAAAAATTAACCTGATCAGAGAGAAAAAAAAAAAAAAGGTTTCACTCAGAATCAGTTGCTAAACTGTTGGTTTTTCAGCATTGATGCCAACTGATGTTGTTGTGAAGCAGGCATGAGGCCTTAACCAGGCCAGGGAGTCTGAATTTATCCTAGCATTAAGCCTCCGGCATTAGCTTTATGCCAACAGTGGGAATACGAATGTTCCATGATCCAGCATGAAGTTAGGGTAGTACAGACAGACAGTACCTGACCTGACATAAAGTCTGCTGGTACAAACTTATTCCATCAAATAATTTCCAATGCCAGCCATTACCATGTGGCTGCAGTGCTTTTCATGCAGTACTAGTGGACCTTAAACTTGTGGTATCAAATTGAGGCCAAATGGAATGAGATCCATTTTAGGACTTGAAAGCGGGAAAAAAGGAATGTTTTGCAGAATGTAGTTCTGACAAGTGTTGATGCTTTCCTATAGTTTGCTGTATTCAGATGGGCTCTGATCTGTAGTAGAAATATATTAGGATACCAAAATACTTAGAGATTATTTCTAGGGAAGTCAGTAATTGAAAATTATATGTTTTTGTAAAAACTAGCATTTTCAGATGTTATTTGGCTTTTCAGTAATGAACTACCTGGCAATTTTCTGTTTCTTCCCAGCTGTTTCCTATGGCCATGTTGGGGTGTAGGGGATCAGGGCCACCGTATTGTCAGAAAGAGGAAGAGAAACCAAAAGGTGCCTGATGATGCATGTCTGTGGCAGAAGTTCTGCTACAGTGTCACTGATCAGTCAGTGGCCTGACAGAGCTATGGCTCTGGACTTTCTTAGAAACCAGATTGTCAACATCAGTGGGTAATGTAAATATAGTTAAGTAAACAGTGCAGAGTACCGGGAGTAAAGTTGGGAACTCCTTGCCTGCGTATGTCCCTTTCTTAGAGCCTAAGAACTGTAACGTTTCCTAGGCCTGAATTTCGTGAAGAAACTTAAGAATTCCCCCTCACTTCCCAAATGCTGCCTTGAGGCGCTGGAGAGGGCTGTGACCGGATGTTCCTCCCCCCTCCCCATCCCTAGTCAAGAAAAACTTAGGGGAGTTGAAGGGCGCAGTGTTTACCGCCTCGGAGCGGTCAGCCCCGCAGTTGGGGGGTGCACCAGCCGCGGCAGTCCCCGCCGCAGCCGGGGCGCCGCGGGATGTCCCGCTCCGGCCGCCCGGGGGTCGGGACCCCGCCGGGCGCGCCCCGCGGCGGAATGCGCGGCACGCGGGCCCGCCGCCCCCCCGCGCCCCTCTCAGGCGCAACCATTGCGCGGCGCGGGGGGGTCCGCGCCCGCCGCCCCGCTCCGCGCCTCCCCTGGCGCCGCGCCCCGCTCCGCGCCCCCCTCCCCGCGCAGGACGGGGTGGGGCGCGAGCGCCGCGCCCGCTCCGCGCTTCCCCGCCGCGGCTCGGCGCTCCCCCGCGGCTCCCTCCCTCTGCTGGGCGGTGGTTGAGGCCGGCGGGAGGTGGGGCCGGGCCGGGCCGGGCTGGGCCGGGCTGGGCTGGGGCAGCCGGCGGCGGTCAGCGGGGGCCCGTGGATGGCAGCCTGGACGGCCGCCGCGGGATAGGGTCGTCGCGGAACGGGGTCGGGCAGGGCGGGGACCGAGCGGAGGGTTCGAGGAGCCGCAGCCGGCGGAGAAGGCACGGAGGCGGAGAGCGCCCTGCAGCCCCGCCGCGCCGCAGCCCGGCGGCCGCCAAAGTTGCTCCCCATCCCGAGGGGGAGCGGGGGATCAGGCGGGGCGATGATCTTCCCCAGCAGCAACAGCAGCGCGGCGGGCGGCGGTCGGACTCCCTATCGGAAGCAGGTAAGGGAGGGGGTGTGTGGGTTTGTGGCACCCCCGCGTCCCCCCCGCAGCCCCGAGGTGCTGGGGGAGGAGTGGGGAGAGGAGTGGCGACTGGCGTGAGTTGCGGCTTGCAGCCTGCTCACTTCTCGAGAGCTGGGATTTGAAAAAAGAAACTCTCTTCTCCTTTTTAATTTTTTTTAACCTCCTCTGAAGAGGCGCGCCGTGACCTTGGCGAGTGCCGGGGCGGCCGCCGCCGGGTCACCTTCGTGGGGCGTGCGGGGCGGTGCGGGGCGGCCGCCGGGGGCCGGGCGGGTGCTGGCCCCGCCGGGCTCGGCAACAGGTTAGAAAGGACCCGGTGTCGCAACAGCGAAACTTGGGGCTGGATGTTTTTCACTCGGCGTGAAATGAGCGAGGGGATCCGGGCGCATTTTTTCCTTCAAACAACCCTCCAGGAAACCTCCGCCGCCCCTCGGGTGCGCCCCAGCTCCCCCCGAGGGGGGGACATGGGGGGACCCTGTGACATATTATGAGCAGAGTGATCTCTCTGATAAGCTCGGAGCACTCGCATCTATGGAGCTGTACTGAAAGAGGTATTTCTTTGTTTGTTTGTTTAGTCGCTGGGAATAAAATATTTGAAATAGTCGCGTTACAACCTTGCTGGACCGTTTGTCTTTGGCTGCACTTTTTACGCACACAAGATGCAATGTTGGTATTAATCTTACGTTATTTACTGCTTAGTGTGTTATTTTTCATTGACTCTTCGATTAAATTTAAAAAAGAAACAAAAAACCCCTCACATTTCAAGTTAATGGGAAAGTGTACTCTGTGTGTGTGCCAGAGGGTAAATGGAGTAGAGGTCACTGACAAGCTACCGGCTTGACAAAGCATGCCAAAAATCCTATGGCAGGCTTCTTTCCAGGTGAGGAAAAAAATCCTTCTGTGTCTGCTGCACTTAGTAGCTGAAACGAGTAATTTGACAGGTTCAGTCAGCAATACTGGAGAAGTTTGTCCTATTTTGCTTGGGGTCAGAATGCATTAAGGTTAGAAATGGGAAATCAGATATCTGCTGCACACAATGAAGGGTTTAATATAAATAATGAGGACATAGGCTTGGAAATTTTGACCTCTTGGTGCATTGTTGGGATGACACATGGTCTGTGTAGCTAACATGCATGACAGTGAAAGTTGAATTCGTATTTTCTTGAAGCTTAAGTAAAAATTGCTATTTCCTTTCTCCTCCCTGTTATTTTATAGAAATATCTTTCTGATAAGAATCACTGGTGTGTTATCTCAGCAGCGCTCTGCAGATGCTGCCCAGCAGTGCATAGAGTTATCTTTGAATCTTGTAGTCGAAGTGTTCAAGTCCATACATAACAAAACATGCTTATTGTGTGCACTGGTTTTGGTTTGTTGTTAATAAATGTCCTGGATACGCCCATGCTGATCATCTTGTCTGGTGCTCCTACATACTTTATAAATGAAGCCAGTGCATCAGATACTATTTCGTGCTCTCCCTGAGAGGACCATTAATCAAGGCAGGCCCCTTGTGTGGCTGTGCAGTGTGTCGGGTGCGGGGCAGGGTGTTGGCAGGAGCCGAGGGCAGTGGGGCCAGGCCTCGTGCTGGCAGGGCTGTGTTTTATGTGCGGATGTGAGTTTGCCTGCTGGTCTGGAGCAGGCTGATAAGATGCTCTTCTTTTCACAGTGCACTCCTTAGATTCAAAGAGCTAAAAGGGCCGACTGAATCAGAAAAACAAACAGACCCTTTTTCCCCAATAGGCAGAGAAAGAAATGAATGCAGGGGTATTATGTGGGCTTAAGACCCTGGGTACCAAAGGTTTCTTTTGTTAGTGTGTAGCTATTCTCTGCTCAAACACTTCCTACATAAGGAGCCAGGGTCTGTGCTTTTCTCCAGTTAAGTCCATGGAAAACGCCTATTAGCTTCATTCATGTAGACTCACTTCGATTAGCCATTGGCTTTCTGATCTCCCTTTCACTCAGACTTCACCTGCGGGGGTGAGCTGATGTCAAACAGTGCTGAAGAGCGCTGCAAGCCTAATTTTTCAACTCATGATAATTAAGAAAAGTTGAAGTTCAGTCCCTGTATGCTCTGTGTAACACATATTCAGACAATTGCGTTGTAGTTCAGCTTTAGCCTGAGACACTAGGTACTGTTAGTGTAGAAAAGTTCTCAACCAATGTCTCTATAAGGAGTAACTGGATTTCCTATGCTAACAGTGTGTCATATATGAGGCTGAAACAATTTTAAATAACTTATAAGAAAAATTAAAATCTTCTGAGCAGCTTGTATGTCTCTGTTGGTATTTTAATACATATCAGAATAATAAAATAACACTTCATGTCTAGTATTATCTTGTTTCATTTTTAAAAGTCTATAGCAGATTCAGTTGAAAAAATTGGTGGTTAACTGATAAAAGGTAAGGTGACACTAACCAGATTTATTTTTAAGACATTGTAATATAATGTGGATTTCTATCTTAATTTAAAACATTGACAAAATGCCATATAGGTAGAGTAGGTTCTGATCTTTATCCATACTCTCTTTTTATTTTCCCAAATAACTCTGCTTTGTTTTATAAACAAATCTGTGCCTATAATACCATGTTTGTTACCTGTTGTATCTACACTGTACAACTCTAGCATATAGGAGCGAGTCAACATTCTCAATTTCAGATCAGATTTGACTGGCCTGATCATCTTCTCTCTTCTGGAGTACTTGTAAGAATACTAAAATGTGGTCTCTGCTCAACAGGATTTCCTGCATTGTGGACAGACAGAGACAGGCATATTAAAAATATTCTTACCGGGCTTAAAATTGAGATGTTTCTTAAATGAGTGACAGCTCATCTGAAAACTAATTTGAAATGCAGATGTAGGTCTTGTTAAAGAATGAAAGCCACACAATATCTGCAATAATAACCTCTCACAACACTCATAGCCATACATCCTGTCTGAAAAAGGTGTAAGCTAAGACTTTTGCTATCAAGGTTATTAGAGCTATTGTAAAGAATGCACATGTGTGCATCCGTAGTGAAAAGGGAAAAAAAAATTACATACAATACACTGCTTAATACAGGCTCTTTTAGCTCTTGGCTTGTTGAGAACAAGATGATTCTCTGTCTCTCCTCCCACTTTTGTCATTCTCATGTAAATCGGGAGGCGCTCCTCTGAAGTAAATATTTCTACACTCTGTAAAATTATCGTAAATGGAAAATTAGGCTTTCTCCTGCCATTTGCTCCTTGAATCTACAGAGCTACTCCAGCTATTTGATTAGGGATTTTAAATCGCTTTGTGCAGGGAGGTTCCTCTGCTCTCAGGTTTCTCGAAGAGGAAGCCAGAAGCAGCTCTGGAGGCCTGGGAAGGAGGCGAGTGCAGGATCCTACCAGCACAGCCTGGGTGCTCAGCCCGGTATCTGTGCCTTTTAACAGCTTTGCCCAGTAAGGGTGATTCTTGTTGCATTTTGATGAGTGCAATGTTTGTCTTGCCAGCATGAGGAGATTTACATAGTTTGCTGCGTTTGAGATTAACTGGGTGTAGCTGCACGTGAGGAATTTAACACTGGTTTGAGGTTTGGCCTGTGAATGGAGGGACAAATGAAAGTTTTTATCAATCTTTTCATGTAGCTCTGGTAATATCAAGTGTTGTGTCGCAGGTTAGGTTTTCTAAAAGTTGAAGGTTAAGGTTGGTTTCTAATGACAGTTAAATGGAGAAGGCTTTTGCTAATCTCAGGCTAAAAGTGTAGACTAGCCTTTCACTCTGTCTGATTCAAGAAGCTACACCTGTAATCCTACTTTACAGTTTCCCAGTTGGCGCTGTGTGTGGTGTCTGTGTGTGTGAGAAGGAACGTCATTAAACTTGCAAGACCTGGGCATGGTCATAACTCAAAACATGCAGCTCCACGGAGCAGTCTGCGCCCAGAGGGATTGGACACAACACCTCCTGTGTGTATGGGTGGTGCTGTGCTGGTGGGGGAGGCTGAGGTGCCTAGGATTGAGCAGGTATCTGTGGTTACAGAAATAAACGGGATTAGTTTCTTTTTGTTTCTTTCTCGGAGAACTATAAGAATTGTAATTTTGTATCACTGGCTTGAGGTGACAGACTCTGTTTCCCTTTACATTGTATACAATGTTGAAGGATATACCTAGGTTTCACAGAACTGAACTCCTACATTAAGTACCAGCTACTTTAGCTACTTTAATTTTTAAGCGCATCTATAAGATTGTTTGTGAAGTTCTGCTCGATTCTCAAGGGAGCAGAACTACTCAGTCAGTGGGTTGCTATACTTGTACCAAAATGTGAATGAAAGAAATAAAAGGAAACACTTTATCTTGTTCAGGCATGATGTTATAGATTATAAAAAGTGATATAATTGTCTTATCTGTATTTGGCAATTTAAAGTTTTTGTTTAGTATTTCTAACAGGGTGAACAATATATTTTTGTTTCTTTGGAAGTGTTATTGTTTAAAGTATGTGTCTTTGCCGTTTAGTTTCACGTGGAAGGGAAGATAGAAGTCTGTGTCTTGAACATCTGCTGTTTTGTTTTGGGTTCATTTTTTTCCCCCTGATGTTTTGTTTTGGGTTCATTTTTTTCCCCCTGAAACTTCCAACTGTTAAAAAAATTGCTTGAGTTAACACATTTCAGAAGAGTTAGATCCTTTAAACTGTAACTGCTGGCAGGGAGGAGAGGGGAAGGAAGGAAGGGAGTGGAAAATCCTTTCCTGCAAGCTTGAGATGGCTCCTAAAACATCCACACAGTGCTGCAACCAAGTAAATAAAAATAATGATCATCTGACATTATAACCATTTCGGTAAGCTTCCCCCCCCCCCCCCCCCCCCCCCCCCCCTTTAAATGTGTGGTT
Source organism: Motacilla alba alba (assembly GCF_015832195.1). Classification (NCBI taxonomy): domain Eukaryota; kingdom Metazoa; phylum Chordata; class Aves; order Passeriformes; family Motacillidae; genus Motacilla; species Motacilla alba. The sequence continues at coordinate 16,508,869 of NC_052022.1, read as the reverse complement.
GAAATTGACATTTGTTTGTTGCACGAGGTGGTGTATAACAAAAGAAGTCAATGGAGACTAGGAACCTGTAGTGGATTTCCCTCATGGATCTGTTTCCAAATTCTTCTGAACGTTTTTATCCTTTTCTGCAGCCAGTTGTTTTAAAACATCGTACTTGGGGAGCAGTGTGAAGGCTTATAAATCTGTAATCCTAATGAAGAGGTGCATGGAGATGTTTTGATCTTGGAAGAAATGTTGGTTAGAAGTATTTCAAAAAGCCAGCAGAAGCACATTTGAAAGTTCTTGAGTCTTATTGAAGTCATTGTGAGTTATTTTGCATATGTTTCAGAATTGCAGTGTACTGTGGTAATTATGTGGCCCTGCAGTAGCCACTGTATTTGCAGCTTGCTGATGCAACAGGAAAGGGAAGGGATGAGTTAGAAATAGAGGAGGGGAACCATGGATTAGATAAGCACAAGCCTCCTAACCCAGCAACTTAGGAAACATACACACAACAAAAAAAAAATCATGTGCTGTAAGGGCTGGTTACTGTGATTAGCACAGCTTTAGCTCTTTCCCTCAAGAGACTGCAGTTAAGGCAGTATAGCTGCAGCTGTATATTGACTCACAAAGTAGTTTTAAACTGCAGTTGAAGTAATTGAATACTGGTAAGAGATTGCTTTAAACAAATTCAAGATTACCTAGGTTTGTGGCAGTTTGGGTTAGTTTATTTCCAGGAATTTAAGTTTAGTAACTTTTATTACTGTTTATGTAAATTGATTTTTAACAGTCAAAATCGATACCAATTTTGAGACTTAACCTGTGCACTAAGATGTGTTGGCTTAAAAATATCTAGCAAGTATTTTGAAGTCTTAAAAGCTCTTCAAATCAAAAATGTAGTTGCAACATTTCAAAAATGTCTTTTTTGGACTTTATGATGTAGTGTAAGGATATATCAGCTCTAGGGTCTGTTGCAAAATAATAGCTGACAACTACAGAAATTTATAGATACATAATGATATGATTTATAATAATACCATTTTGTTAATATGTCCTCATAAAAGCCATGCTGTATGCTTAACTATAATTGTTTATGAAATCACTCATGTGTGTCTTATTTGTTTAAAGTATTCTGCTCTAGAAAAATGATGTGTCAAATACAGTGGATATTTAGAATTTACGTGTTTGATGGAATTGAAGAACTTAGTGAGGTTTCAGTGGAAACAAGCAACACATTGTTCTGGGAAGCCTCATTTGGGCTTCCTTTTCCTTTGTTGAAGAACAGCAGAAACACTATGGCAGGGTGAGCATCAAACTTAGTCTAGCCTGATGCTTACCTGCTTGTGAAATGAAATGCTTCTTTACTGCAACTAAATATGTGTAACTTTATTTCACCATTGATTCTGTTTCTTTACAGTGTCTCTTATTGGCAATGGCACTTTCACACCTTATTGTGTGGGTTTTTTTCTGCTTAGATGAGAAGGGGATTTATTTCTTTCCTTACCTTCTATTGTTTTCTCAGGTCAGAATCTCCTCTACCATATGGTGCTTTGTTCAGAAAAGTGGAAACATGAGTCCTTTGGTTAACTACAGCTTGTATATTCTGTCATTTGGGTACTACAGCATAACAATGTTAGAATTCAGTCCTTTAGGATATTCAAGGAATGTGTATGGCACTTCCATTTTTACTGTGCTTCAGCAGTGAAATCGAAGGATTCAGATGATTCAGGTGGGAGTTTGGATGAGCATTACAAGGGAGCTTTTCTCATGATTTTTGTCACCACAGGGCACTTCTCATGCCTGTGGTCTTACCAGCTCCCAGGAAGGCTGCTGCAACGTGGTGAAGGATTATCCAGTTATCTTTGAAAATCTGAAGCAGTGTTCATAGATTCTTGGCTACTCTGAGGTGATTCACATTCCTGCTTTAAGTTTTACTTGACCCACAGAAAATTTATCAGGTTGTGCTTGTGCCACTGCAACAATCCAAAATCACTCCAAACACCAGGCAGGCAGGGGTAAAATCAAATGCAGACCCTTGTTAACAAGTCCACAAATAAAAATACAGAATTCTTAAAACAGAGAAATTAAAAAAACCCGAACAATACAGTAGTACAGGAGCTGGAAGTTTCCTTTACCTTATATGCAGGCATGTGGCAGCCAACCTCCAGTCTTCTCAGGGAGACTGGTTATTGTCCAGCCCTGTCACCTCAAGTTGTGCTCGGAGAAGAGACTCTGATCTAAGGCTCTGTATTTCTCTGTATTTTATTTGTACTTAACCCACTTGAAGGGGGTAAGGGGTAGATATTGCTTTTCATTTTGTAACTTGGTGATGCCTCTTTCAAGACTGTAGGCTGTTTTTTCCTGCTTTGGAAGCAGTGATGTCTCTTGAGCATCCCCAGGTGCAATGCTGCCCGGGCTTTGGAGAGCTCTTTAGCTGAGCACTAAAGAGATGGTTGGTGTGTTGCAAAGGAGATCCCATGCATGAAATTATGAAGGAATTTCAAGTCCTGTGGTGTTTTTGTTTCTGTTCTGCCTATGTGTACAATTTGCTAATATTACTTTAAACAGTTGTGCCGCAGATATTTCGGTGGGCTAATATGGGTGTGGGGGAGACCCTGTCACTCCAGCTGCTGCAGGTGACTGGCAGGTGTGTGTCACCTGTGTGCCCACCTTTGAGCACGGCCACGGTGACCCATTTGGAACTGTTTGTATTGCCACATGCATGTGTGTTGTTCTAACTTAGCTTAGCTAATCGCTTAGCCAAGGTTTTAAATAACCTATTACAACATGAAACTCTTTGAAGTATGTAGTGTAGAAGTAACATACAGTACAAGTCTGTGTTAACTCGGCCCCCTGTGGCTGTGCTGAGGGAGAGGAGGGACACGGTGGGTGTGCCATGCCCTGGCCAGGTGCTTGCCTCCTGGAAGCCCGGGAAAGCAGCAGCCCCGCTGGATAAACCTGGGCTTTGGCAGAGCCGGCACACGGTTCCATGGATTTCTGTCTGTGTGAAAGCAACCACCAGCAGACAAGATCCTTTGAAGTGTTTAGTGGTCTGTCTTCCAGATAAGTTCAAGAAGAGTTTAAAATTGTGGGTCTGAATTTTAAGACTCTTGCTTATGCCAGCGCATATTTACATAGCTGGTGGTGCCACTGCATGGGGTGAGACTGCTGACATCAAAAAGTGCTTATTGAGACAGAGAACTAGAATACTTCTGAATTTCCCCTATGAGAAACCTGAGTTGAGTAGTTGGTATATCATGGGGTTAGTGTTAAACTCTCATTCAGAATCAAATGGTATTTAAATTGCTTTAATATTAGTCCACCCAATCTGTTTGGTTTGCATGTTCCTTATTATGGTAGTACTTGTGCTTATTTAAAAATACTTCTGTGTAATTTGGGAAAAAACATTTGAGACCGGTATTAAATATGATTGTTTATTACTAACCTTTGAAACAGGAATATGTTTTTGGCTTTTATGTAGCATTCCAGGAGATACATCTCTGAATGCTACTTGTGAGAAACACTTATCAAAACTGAGGTTTAAGAAAAGTGTTTCACTTAAACAAAAATATAAATTATAATATTTCTTTATAGTCTTAGGATATCAATGCCTTCAATGCATACATATACATGGATATATTCCAGAATTAGGGACATTTTTTGAGATGAGAGAAACATTTATATCCTGCAGTACTGAGGAGCTATAGAATACATTTGAAATCTTCAGTAATTTTAATGGTGAAGAATACTAAGATGTAATTCAGTATATAGAATTTCAACTGTTTAAAGGTGCTAGTGATACCCAGGGCACACTGTGGCACCAGTAGAAGAATGCAGGGGTTTTTTAGGTTTTTTTTTAAAGTGCTCTAAGAGCTGTCCCCATTCTCAGATACAATATTCTACAATGCTGTGGAGGCTAATGCAAGATGGTGATGGTTAAGGAAGTAATTGTTTCAGCATTAGGTCAATATTTTAATTGCTGTAGTGACAAAATCATGTTAACTTTGGAAGCAGACTTTGTCAGATTGCCAGCAAACATAATGTTCTTAGATCTCTCAGGTGTGGAGTGTCATGGTCTCAGTCACTAAGGGCTGCAGTCATTGTAAAAGGCACTCTGGATTTTCATGTGACTGTTCTTTGTGTATTCTGGTAAATTGTTGGGAATTCCCTGCTCTGAGGCTCCTGGCAATTTGGTGCTTTCTGGTTTACACTTTCTGTTGCTGCTTTATTATTGTTTTAGTATTATTAATGTGGGGGTTGGATTTCAGTGTATTAGATGATGTAAAGAAACATCTAGCCTATCTGTGTGTCTTATCCTGCTGTCAAAAGACATTATTTTGGTGTGACACTTCTCTGCTGACCCTCTTTCAAAATGACTGAATCCATTTCCACCTTCTTCATTCCCTGAAATAAGTGCTGTGTTGTGTTATTGTCCTGGGTAATAGTAGAAGTCCCAGGTCAGCCACACCTATAAAGGTTATTCATAAGGATTAAGATGGTGACCTGAAGTTCAAAATGGTTCTGTCACTGATATTTTGGATAATCTTAACTAAATTGTTATGGTTTGACTCTTCAAAAGGTACTTGTTAGTATTAGCTTCCTACATCTCAGATTTTGTACAGAAATATACTACCACCTACCAGTGGTTCAGATACTACAGCAATTAGGACTAAATGTCTTAAAAAAAATTATTTATATACACATGCACACATACCTACATAGAAGTCTATGTTTGTCTGTTCCCTGAGGCTAAGGACAGAGCAGATTATTTGGAATGATAGAACTGTGTTCAAATTCTGCCTGTCACATACTGTGCAAGTAGTTTGTTTATGGTCTATGAGAATATTCATCTGAACACTATTATTGCTATTTCCAGATATTTAGCAATGGCAAAGTTCATTTTGGCAATAAACTGGGCTGTTGAAATTATGTAGAACTCTAGTTTTTGAAGGTTGGTTTACTGTTAGCAATAGGTAAGTTTATTTCTAAGCAGATGTTTGTTGGGCAGAAAGGCAGTCATCCATGAAAATATTACTGAAAACAGGAATAACTCCCTGAAGTTCAGGGGCTAAGATTTTACAGAAATTTAATATACATATCTTTAGTGGTTTTATGTCCTTGTCTTTCCTATGAAATGAACTTCCTTAGGGTTTAGGGTTATTTCCCCTTTTTTTTTTTTTTGTTTTAAACTGGGAAGTCCTTACTCCATTATCATGTTGTCCCATTTAAAATTTGAAATTAAATTAAATTGCATAAATTCAAAATTCAAATATTTGGGGGTTTTTGTTTGTTTGTTTTTAGGTTTTTGTCGTTGCTGTTGTTTTTTAAAGGAAATACAGTACACCATCATTCAATTTATGGTGACTTTTGTAGTGAACCAATGCTGGCGTACAAGATTATTAGTATTAAATATCCAACTGTGCAGATGGATAAGCTACAAAGGTAGAATTACTGCTAAGAAAAGTACAGCTGAATGTACTTACTGAAAATGTGATTCCTTTAAATTGTCCACAGTGTAAGACAAACCTGAAAGCAGTTGCTAAGCACTGGGGTTGTGCAGTAAACAGAGGCAAGTGATTAATTTATCTTAAAAAGTTCACCAATGGCTGGGCAGATTCACTTTCACTACAGCATTTTAAAGTTAATTACCAATTGCAGATGTACCTATTAGAAGCATTTTCCTTCATCTATGACTTTCTGGTGTGTTCAGAGGTATGATTCCTCAGCTGAATTCTGGTACCAAGGGTAAGAGCATGACTGTTAAAATTGTGGATGAGTTTGGCTCTGTGCCCAAATGAACTAGTTTATTCCTGACTTATGTTTGTCATCTATCCATACATAGCACCAGACATGGTTCAAACCACATGTCCCTTCACCACCCAGAGGTGGAGGCTGTCTCCCATAGGTGCTGCAGCTGTTGTGCCAGCTGTGCTGATGCGTGGCCTGCTGGCTGCAGGGACTTCTGAACCCTTTGGTGGCTGCTTTGAGCGCTCCTTGGATCATCTTTGCTTGTAGCTGTAGCTGCTCACACGCCCGAGTCAGACTGCTACCTGCACTGCCACGACCAGTTCTGCCTGGCAGCTGAATTTCTCATATATTATTAATGTTGTATTAGTAGTACATCTGGAAGCTTTCCTAGGTGTTATCTAATTCTTGTGTTTTTCATTTCAGAATTGACAATGATTCATTGTGCAGTCAGACATTTCCCCAGCAGCTATTTGGATGCACCAAGGAATGGCATCCCGCATTTGCTTAGCATACAGCTGCTAAATCTTTGTAACTGATCTTCAGAACTAAGTTTCTGGGTGTAAAAGGGATTGTTCATTATCATACACTGTGAAGTCACAAACATTTTAATTTTAGAATACGTCATATCGTGTGGCGGCTTGATTTTCTGACATCTGAATGATATTCTTAACCATTTCAAATCACTTTTCTCTCAGATTCAAAATCTGAGTTAAAAAGCTGTATGAGTTAGAACAGTAGTTTGCAAAAGAAAAGAAGTTTTGTCTCTTGGTTCAAATCAAGAGTGAAATTTTAAATTACAAGACAATATGGGAGAAAAATGGATGAGGGCTGTGGAAATGACTTAAAACAACTCTTCTGTTTGTATGATTCAATATAAATTACAGCTATGAAGAAGAACAGAAAATGATAAAGTAATACAGCGTGGGTTTCTTTTGAATTGCATGCACAAGGATTTTGGACAAGATTGTCATTTGTAAAAAGTCAGCAGTCAGAAAGTATTGGATCTAATAAGTGATAAGCATCTACCAAAACATCATCCTTTAAAGAATGAGAAAAGACCCACCTGGGTTTGTTTCACATAAGGCTGTAAGGAAAATCTGACCCTAAGGCCAGAGCAGCATTGCTGCCTGTGGTATGTACAGAGAATTTCACTTACTTTTAGTAGACCAGTTTGTGCATGCTGCTTTTTGCCTTTCTTGTAAGACTCAGTTAGCCAAAGGTACCACGTGTGTTTGCTGTAGTTCTCTTACTTTGTGTATGAAAAACCAATGTTGGTTTAGTTCCGAATTGTTTGACTGCCTAATGCTGTTTTGTTACCGCTTTCATGAGTCAGCACCATTGGTAAATGAAGCAGTTTGACTTCCTTTTTCTTTTTTTTTTTTAATTGTTTTTTAATTCTCCTTGTTCTTTTGATGAGCAAGGAGGAAGAGTGAGCAGCCATAGGGGCAAGGATGCTGCTTTTTGGAGTAATGCCAGCCTAAGCTATTTCTTGAACTGCCATCTTGGTCTGTGGCCCCACAATTGCCTCCGTTGCACTTGGATCTTTTCAGCCAAACTGAGGGAAAGGCTGACTTGAAAGCTGAGCTGCTAGCAAGACCTGCGAAGCCATCTTTGTTCTTTATTTGGTACTGCACCAAAGCTATTTTATCAGACCAGCAGCTCTGACTACCCTTTTTGACATCCCTGTACCGCTCTTTTCTCTATCTGCACATCCTAGATATCTCAGAAAGTGCTGTTTCCACTTGACAACTTTATCACAAGTTGAATTTCCATGTTAACACACCCAATCAGTAATGTTTGAAAGATTTCAGCTTTCCATGCTGTTCTTAGTTGACCTGGTGCTACATTCAGGCCATCAAAGGTCAGTGCAGGCAAATAATTCCTAGTGTGCAGCTAGACATCTACTGGGAAGCTCCACCAGAAATCACCTGCCCTTGGAAGTCTTGCTCTTATTTTTGTGGATGAATCTTCAGTTTTAATTAAAGGCCCACCTTTACAACTTTGGGATTTTCATCCTACTGAAGGAATACCATTTTCCTTATTCCTAAGGAGAAGCAGATTGCGATCTATAAAAGTAGTTTCATGTGCTGGGTTTTCCTATCCTGATTTTAGCAAACTCCTTCTACGTTTTATCAAGTCCCCACATTTGTTGTGTTCACGGTATTGTAGTGAATTGCCTTAATGTACGAAAGAGCTCCTTCTCATCTGTGTGCCCTTGATCACTTGCATTTAGGAAAATATTTACATTTTTCATAACTTTGCATAAAGAGCATTAGATTTACTATTGGTTATATTCTCTTACTACTTCTACTAGTTCTAATTTAAATGTGTCATACTCCTATTTTCTAGGGCTTAAAATTCAAAAGAGTTCACCCACAGATTGTCTTGAATGTTCAGCAACTTTGTGCTTTAAACCGGGCTGAAATCAGCTTCTCTAGGCCATGGATGCCCAAACTGGCTTTCATTAAACAACAGAATGGTTTTGCTAGAAATAGCCTGGATCTGTTGAGACTGATGCTGAGCAAATTCTAACAAACCCTGCTTGATCCGAGCTGAATGGGATTAAATAGTATTTTTACTATACTAAGCATTGTGCTCTGGAGTATCCTAGTCCCAGTTCCCTGAAATAATGCTGGGAAAGTGATTGCTTCATCAAGCATTCTGGTAATGAAGCAAGTGATTTTTGTATTATGTAAAATCTAAAATTCTCCTTAAAAATGAAGCAATGCTCCTTTTTCACTCTTGTGCATAAAAATTGTCTATCGAGAGAGAAAAATGTGTCAAGAGGGCACAGCCACTGAGTACTGGGAGACAAAAAAGATGTACTCATGGGAAATGTGAGCAGAAAATGCTTCTCTCTAACTTCTAGGAAGCTAAACCAAGCTAAACCAATCCTAACCAAGTAGGTTAGGATTTTGGAGTTATCTAAAGATGAAAATTATTACTTTCTTGCCTTTTCCAGGACAAAATTGTCCAAATGTCAACATTTTCCTAGTATTCTTTGTAGCAGATGGTTTCAAGATAGAAGCTCATAAAGGCTTGCAGAAGAAAGAAAAATTAGGTGGTAATGTCCTAATCCATCCATAGTGTTCAAACAGCCTGTAATTTAATTCAAGATTTGAATATATGGGACACACAGATCTAAAAGAACTGCTTTATGTGTGTATACTTGAACACACACACACACACACTTTCAGGGGGAAAGGGGTAACAAATGAGAGAAACTTTGTGTATTTCTTGCTGTTTGTCAAGCCGTGTTTTCTGCTGCTAGTGTTTCCTGATCAACTGGGAACGTCTTGAGTTGTCTGTACCATCTTAGCAGCATTTTCTGTAGTAATAGCAGCTGCAGGAAAGGTGGTGTTGGGTATCTGTCTGAACTATTCACTGGCTGGGTGAGCTGTTCTTGTTTCCATCTTTCCCAAGAGTTAAACATAGCTGTTTTTGTCATGCTAAACTGATTGTAATTTGTCCTGTGGTGCCTGTTCATGGGGTTAAATGTCTATGTACTACATGGGATAAAGTTGTACAAATTGTTCTAAGCATGACAGATCACTCCTTTTTTCCTGAAGAGCACAGGGTATCCTGTGTGTGGCTGTATTACACTGTACATCTGAAGAAAACGGACTTTTAATGTCAGCTATGCTGAATATGCTGTAGTGAACATTTAGCCAAAAAGACTGGATGTGGTGGGCTTTAGTATGGCTCTCTAATGGTGCAGGATCATCTCTGAGGAATGTCAAAAGTAGCATGGTGTCCACTGGCCCTAGAAATTTGGAAGCAGTTGTCCTCGGTGCTGCCTGCACACACCTTTTTCTCAGCTCTTACTTTAAATCACTTTTGCCAGATATAATGCAAACTTTGCAGCACTGCTGTGTTCATTGCCTTCGGTGAGAGCACAAATTAGACCTTGTCTGTCCTGGAGGTGTCATTGTGCATGTAACTGCACTGATACAGTTGAACTAATGAAAATCTTTGGTAAATCTGCTGCTGTGTCACACCCTCGCTGCAGGCGCTGCAGCCAGGCCACGCTCCCCTCCCAAATGAGAAATGATGCAGGAGGCAGATGTTTTAGAAGCAGTGAAGTTAAACTCCAGTTATTTTCTAGTGAGATTTGAGCTTCTTGGTTTCATTCTAGGAAACCATGTAGAGTGTTGGGAGTCATTTAGAAGACTTTAGGAATGTCATTTGCAGTCCAATACATGCTACGTGCAGTCTCATTACAATCCAAAGAAAATTGGTTTGCATGTTGTAGCACGCAGACAAGCAGAGTTTGCTTCCTGGTGCTCTGTAGAAAAGCCCTATATAGAGAAGTTTTGCCAACATTATACACTGCTGTCTTCTGGTCTGTGCAATGTCTTCAGTTCTATGCAATGTTGAAATTTATAAAACTTCTGGACAGATTTTCATCTTGTGCAAATGAATGCAGAACCACCGGATGAGAGTGAAACCAGGCCAGTATGTGCAAGTGCTGAAAAGTGACAACTCCTTACATAATGAGTCTGATGGTTTAAAAAGTTTCTACTGATGTTGCTCATGCTTTAAAACTGTATTGCTATTTTAATAAACCTGGCTGCTTTTGTACAGTTTGGTGGTTTTGCCATGGAGGAGAATCACATTTATGCAGGTGTGGTCACTCTCCCATAGCAAATTACAAGTTCAGTGTTAGACTAGATATATAAAAATAATAATAAATGTATAAATATCAAATATTAAAAAATATATATAATGTGTGTGTGTACATACACCACTTGCAGCAACACAGTCTCATACATGGACTCCATGACTGTCAAAATACCTTGACAAATTAGCACAAACTCCTAGCTGAAGTTTAGTTAATAGTTACTTCAACCTTTGCTGAAATAATTGTAAAAGTATCTTATGCTTCCATTTTTCTTGACTGTAAAAGGCAGTGGGGTATGAAGCCTGATGAATTTAGCACTGTTAGTGTTTCTTGAATTTGGTATGTACTTTCCTAGTTATATCCTGAGACTTGCTTTAATCCTTTACCAGCAATGTTGTGTGTGTCCTCTTTCAGTGTGTTGATTATAATGACTTGTATCTGTTGCATTTTATCATATTGCAGAATATAAAAACCATAAGGACACTTCTTGAAATTTCAGAATTGAGGAACAAACAGATGAATGGAACTTTCAATCCAGCACAGGTCATGCTGACCTCAATTCCATGGCAAATACTGTGAAAGACTATGGAAATAATTGCAGTGGAGTAACTAGGAAGGACAGTGATGCTCTGAGTCTGCTTTCCTTTTCTTCAGCTCATGGAAGAGTCACTTATTCCCATGGAACGTGGTGCAAGATGCTGTTCTCATTGATATTGGTTCAAATGTTACTTGACATAGGCACATAACAAGCTGCTGAGCAGCAGAATTGGACCTTCTTGGTATCAGAATTACAGTATGCTTTGTGTTGCACTCAGGCAGTGTATCTACACCAGCTTGTTCTTTCCTGATTATGTTAGTTAGGCCTGAAAACACTTAGAAAAGGAAAAAAACATTTGGAAAGTGAGTAGGAAGGATAAAATATCTTAAGTGATCTGTACTGAGAAGTATAAATTGTGCAGCTCGAAGAGCCTTTTCATGGGGGCATGCAGATTCAGTTCTGATGATGAAGTCATATAAAAGTGGCTTTTTCTACCCTTTTTTTGTCTGATGTGCCACCTTTCCAACAGCTAGAGATGCTGGCTGTGGTGAAGAGGGTGTGGTCTCTCAGGGAGATGAAGATTTAGGAATGCAGAAGAAAGGGCCAGAGCCAACTGCCTCATCTGTTCCATTGACGTTGTCAAAGGAAGCAGCAGGAATAGACTGGGCTACCTATTAAATACTTGTGTAATGGCCTGACCAGGAAGAACATATATTCTCTTCTTTGGAAAAGAACAGAGGGATTCACAGGAACAGTGCTGCTGCTAGGCTGGGTGCAGTATGTTGCCCATAAGGAATCGGCAGTCATAGACAAAGGGATTTTGATAGGAATTGACTCCCTCATGCACGGTCAGGCACAAGTTCTTTAATTTATTTAACTTGAATAAACAGAAAATGACATAGCAGATCCCATGTGAGCCAAAAGAGCCATCTGTGGTCTAACCCTGTGACAAACAGTATAGCAATAATTCCAATGCCACCAACAGTGTGGAGTTTGCCAGAAAAGCAGATGCTTCTTTTGACATGCATCTTCAATGCAGTGCCATTCCTATCCTATAATTGCTGTCTATGGAGGGAGGGTGGATAGGATAGCCAGATGAGCAGAATGGTGACATTGTAGTTTTTGGAGGAAAAGCCAACAGTTTGGAAAATAATAAAAAAGGACAAAGAAGTATAAAAATAATTTTTAAAAACCTGCAAAATTCTCCTGTGTGCATCATGAAATCGATGACACTTTTTAAGTAAGAGACAATACTTGCATGGATTTATCAGAAATCTAAAGTCTAATACAATATGGAAGAAGAATAAATAAAACTTCAGAAACTTCTGTGCAGAGTTTTAAACTTTGTTTTTAAAAGCTTTTCTTTCTCTATTATTTTAAAGAACTAAAGAATGGCCAAACATTCTTAACATACTTTTTTGTTTGTTTTTTTGCTGTACCGTCAGGTTTTGTAATACAGATATTCAGGCAATTCTTGAATAAGCCAAAGTGTCTGTATGTATACTCTGCTACTTTTTAACCAGTTTTATGAGATATACAGACTTAGCAGGATTAACCTCCAAAATGCAGTGATGGATGGCGTCACTAATAGTTAAGAGATGGCATATTTACTGCTTTATGAAATTAAAAATGTAGCTACCTACAACCATAAAAAGTATCCATTTTAAACATCACAAACAGAAGCTCTTGAAAGCAGCACATTTTTGATCACATTGAAAATTGTCCAAGGCCCTGTTTGTTGGCACTGGAAGTAAAAGTTCACAAGAGATAATGACAAAGAAATTGAACAGCAGTAGAGCTGGAAATTAGCGTTCTTCTAATGAAAGTCTGTCCTCTGAACAGAAGTAACTGCCTTATGCAGGAGTCTCACTGCCAGAGCTTAGTTTTGTGGGATTTACTTAGAGAAATGGTTACCTCTCTCTTGTATTTTCCTACAAGGGAGCCAAAAAATGTCCAGGATCAAGCCATGTCTCTCATTTTCCATACATTTCAGTCCCACTTCTTCCATTACACTGTAAGTGCAGTCAGAGAATAATATTATTTAATTTCAGATCTTAGTGCGCTGACATCTGAAGAGATTTTAAATGAAGGTAGTGAGTAGGAATTTCCTGTTTAATAAATGCTAAAGCAGAGTCCTATTTACAATGCAAAGGGACACTATGAACCTCTTAATGCTTATGAAGAGCTTATTGAATAATTTTTTACTTTAATTCCGTGAGTACTGTCCTCTGAGCTGCCGTTGAAGTGCTTGTGAGCTGTATGTGATTTGCAGGCTATGATGTGACCATCTGTGATCTAGTCTAGACTACTGCATGACCCAGGAGTCATTCTAAGTTAATTGCTGTTTCAGGTGAAGCATTTCTCCTATGAAGGGTATCTTGAATGTTTCCTGTTGTGGAGAACGTTGTAAGATTTTATACCCTGCTATTAACATGTACCAAGAGATGTGCAATGCAAGGGAGGAATTTTTTATTATTTGGATTGAGTGTCACGTATTGGACTTGCTACCTTTCAGGTGCTTACGTAAGCCATCAGTAGGCAAGTTACACCTCTCTGAAAATGGATATGTTTTCTTTTAATTGTAATTTGAATCCTCAGGCTGGAACAAAAACTTCAACATAGTCTAGATATTCAGTACTCTGTGCTTTCTGGATCCTGAGCAAAAGCCTTGGCTGGTTTCACTGAAGAAAATAGGCCTGTGAAGAAGCAATCAAGAAGGAAGTTGGCAGCGAATTCCTTTGTGTCTACTGCTCAGTGAAGGGCTAACCACAAAAACATATACATGCTTTTTTGTCTGTCTGGTAGATCTTAGTACCATGCTCTCTTTCTTTGGGTACTTCAGCATCTTGACTTTCTTTTCAGATTCTTTAAATGTAGCCTAGCTGTTGAATTGCTGCTTGCTCATATTTCAGAAACTTCTTTTGCTTTATATGTATCTATAATTCCGTCATGGCTAGGGCATGGTACCAATGTATTGTTTCAGGGCATTGTCCAGGAAATCCAGGTATAAAACTGAGAGGGAAGACTGACGCTGTGATTCATGATGAGCAGGTGGAAGGGGAAAGGAAGGGTTCATGACATCTGGAAAGGAACAGGATGTAGCCCAGTTCAGCACTCCCCTTGCTCTCCTTTGGGATAGCTTTTGTGCTTGGTGTGGCTAAGTTTGTGTATTCTGCACTTTTTATTTGTTACTGAACTAGAGGAATCAGTCAACGGAGCACTGCAGAATCCCTGACAAGGGATAAAGTCAATAGAGTTAGTTCCTGGGAACTTTTGAAGCTTTTTCATTTATTGCTGAGACTCTAGAAGAGCTCCCGGAACCAGAAGCAGTTTCTTGCACTCATTGCTTGCTTTATTGTTACCATCTTGCCTGCCAACTCCAAGTTAGAAAGCTTTTTTTCTTGAGTAATAACAATAAAAAGTTCTCCACACCCTATTCTTGGAAAAAAAAATCTGTTCAGAAGCATCAGTGTGGGCTTTGTCATATACTTCAATGTGGATTATGCTCACACTTCAAGTGTCTTCATAGAAAATATATAGATAGATTTTTGAGATTTCTTTAATTACTAGCAGAAGATTGCTGTTGCAGTAAGTTTTAAAAGTGTAATTTAAATAATACTGGTTCCATTTCCTGTCAGTGTATAAAAATATGACGTTGTATGACAAGCTGGAATCGTTTACTTCAATACTTTCTGGTTTTAGTAATTGTTGCTTTCTGGTGAGAACAGGTTCAGTCCTGCTATGTTGCCATCTGAGGAAGGGAAGCAAAACAGCTCAGTGGGGAATGAGCTTGGGTTATAATCAGGTGAGTCTGGAAGTGAAATTGTTAGGAGCATCTGAACCATGACTGGGGGTTTGTGCTGGACTTTGTCTTGTTTCATTGCTAGTGGAGCCATTCTTCATGAAGATATTTTAAAAAGGAAGCTGCAAGAAGTACTTATTCATACATTTCTGTATTTCAAGGAAGAGCTTCTTCAAATGGCTCAGAAAAAATGCATTAACTGCTTCCCTGGATTTTGCCAGAAACATTTTTCTTACTGGCAAATTGGTTCAAATTAGTTAAAGTACAACAAAGAAGAAAGAGAATGTTAACTAAAAAAAATCACAGTGAAAATAACTTTTTTAATCATGTTTATAGATTCATGATGTTATCCACCTATGATTTTGTTTCCTTTTGTTTCATTTTAGTATGGAAAAGACTGTTGCCTGTATTTAGAAAAACACAGTTTTTCATAGGACTTGGCTTAGTTTTCATAGGACTTGGCTTTAACATACAGGCAAGAAAAAAAGGTATAACCCTATAGTTTTAATCTTGTAAAGCTCCTCTTAAAACTTACCTATTAAGGCAAGGGGGCTTCTCTATTCAGTGTGATATGTTTTTTTTTTCTTGATTACTTAATTTTCATCCTATTTATTTCAGTCCATTATTGCTGTAATCCCAACTGTAGTATTCTGGGCATAGTTCTTTCACACCAAGATAGGGAACATTTAGAGCATTTTTTCTGGGAGAAACACAGGGCTGGATCTCCAGGTGCTGCTGGTCTGCCTGTGATGTTTTGTAACAGGCAGAGTCTTTGCTCGATGCCAGCCTCCACCCTCAGGGTCCCACATCTTCCCAGTAGTTGTTTCTGCTCTGTGTGGCTGAATGACTAACACCTGTTATTACCACCAAAGATGGAATAGGCTTGCATCCTGGGTATGCAAATAACTCTGATTAAAAAATGCAGTATCCATAGTTTCTGCCTTGTGCAGTTCACCAGCCCTTTCTGGAGTAGTCCTGTTTTTTACCCATGCACAGAGAAGTTAAGGTCAGTGGTTTAAAGAAGAAAAAGGGGGCAGGTATCAGGATTTTTCCTGCCTGAGGAGATTTTCAACAGAAGTCTGGAGCTTCTCAGATTCTCTTTATACTGGTGTCAAGCTGAAACTGCTTCAATTTGGTTGTTGAATCTTCCTGTGACAAGTGCTTACACACTAAAGAAGAGTAGTTGGAGAAGCTACCCTAAGGCAGGAGATGTGAGTAAAGCAGCAGCAAAGCTTTCAGTTTCTACTGGTTGACTCATGTCCACTGAGAATTGAACTTGGAGAGGCCTCCAGAAATTCAGTTTTGCTTGCTGTAATGTTTCAGACATGATGAGGAAAAACATGAAACAGAATAGTGCAGGACTCAAAATGGCATCTCCGCTGCAGCTGTCACTTTGCTGGCTTAGAGTAAGTGATCAAGGTTTAATGTTTCCTTATTTAAAGAAAGGTAATAAAGCAACTGTCTTCATCCATGAACACTCATTTCTGTTAAACACTTGAAGTTCTTCTTTCTGCTAGGGACATGATTTAATTCCAAATGAGTTCCTATTTCCTAGGCTGTTGCAGTGTCTTGCTTCACTAGGTATGGCATCTTCTATTCTCCTGAGCCCATGCTTTCATTGTACATGTAAAGCTCTCTCTAACATAGTGTTAGGTAGATTAATAAATAAACAAGCAATGCCCAATTTAACAAAAAAATAAATCCAGGTTTAATACTTCTTCTCGCTGTTGCACACATCCACAGAAAGTGTATAGTAATTTTTATATCAATGCCAGTTACTGAAGGTGCTGCTTTCAAAATCAGGGAGGTTAGGCAAAGTCAGGCTGGGTAAGCAGGTGCTTGTAGCTTAGTCACCTGAGCAAGGCTAAGGAAACACTGCTGATGAGATTTTGATGCTATGAGATGATCCAAGTAGCAATTCTGGCTAAATTTGATAGTTAATGTAGGCTGCAATTTATGGTTTGAATTTAGAGTAGATGTGTGAGAACTTTGTTGTTAAAAGTCATGGTACTTTTCCCATTAGGAATTTTGGCTGAGTGATTAAACTCATAATTAAATGCTAGCATGTTATGTAACTTTATATGCATATTTTATTGCACAAAGTTAGGGACTTAAATGGAGTGCTACTGTAGTGATCATACTCTGTTTTGGGACAATGACTTGGAGTCATTGTCCAAGTTATCTTCTGCTCCTTGAAGTTCTGCTGGAATTCTGGTGTCTGAAGGCGGCAGAGATCAGTATCTCTCAACCCTGAGGTCAAAGGAATTTCTTTGGGTTATTCCATTTTGGTTTGATATCTTTTTTTTATATCTGTTGACAGCAAAGAGTTTCTTCTGTTCCTAGGTAGACAAAATCCTGCTCTGACTTATTTTCAGTCCTTAAGCATAGAATGGTTTATAAGAAAGACAGGAATGGCTCATATAAGATGAGTATATTCTTCAGCTGATTTTCAGTACTTGTAGTTATTCCCATTTGGGGTTTATATTGAGAATGAAACACAGGCAGACAATTCTCCTTGTTTTAAGGCACTTCATGGGGACTGTTCAGTCACTGAGCTTTTCGTTTTCCTAATAAGTACCTTGGTTCTCTCATTGCTGTGGTGGGGCTGTGGAGGGCTGGAGGGAAGGTCCCTCAGAGAGCAGGCTCCTCACAGCTGGCTCCAGAATGGGCTGGGGAGGTCATAGAGCAGATGGGCTGATTATTCTGTCACTGGCCTTTTTTGCTTAGATGTTTGTTGAAGATGACAGGAAGGAAACTGCTGTGTAAAAAGAAAGATTCCTAATTACCTCTTGGAGAGAAAACTAAGGAGGAAATGGCAAACCAGTGTGACAATGGTATTTCTTGTGAGCAGGAATATTGTCACAAGAAATAATGTTCTGTTGCTTACATTCATTCCTCCTATCCTTGAGTTCTATGTTTTAATTTAAAATGCAATAATTATGAAGAAAAATTAACAAATGTATTTTTGTGTATGTTGCAATATTGCAAGTTATTGTGAGATCCATACAGTAAGGACTTAGGAACAGCTTTTGATATGAATTTTTAGCAGAAACTAGAGTTTGTAAACAAAAACTTTTCAAATTTGATTTCAGGTTTTACAGCGAGCACTCAGTTAAGGTTTGTGAAAGCTGTTTCTAAACAAACAATCCCAAACTTTGGCCAGGTCTCCTCTGCAGAATGTCTTGCCAGCAAAGCACTGTGTATCAGCCAGAGGTGTGGAAAAAAGTCATACATCCCCGCTGACATCAATATGTTGGCAAAAGCCCAGGTGTGGATGCAGCTGTGCAGGCAGAAGAGAGCTTTTATCGGCTTGGCTGATGTTGTCTGGGGAGGTGATGCAACTCGGCCAGCAGACAAACTCTTCTCCTGGCCCGCGCTGTCAGCGTAGGAGGCTCCGCCAGCGCGGTCACGGCGTCGCGGCGGCACTGCCAACCAACCCTTTGCAGCGAGAGCAACTGGAAAAAAAGGCCCCTTTGAACAACGGAGGGACCTCTGTAATTCAGTTTTTATAAGTAGTCGTTGATGAAGAACAGAGCGGAAAAAGTGATTCAGATTTTAAAATTAAAGTTTTAATGTAAAAAACATGTTTTATTTGTATGGCTTTAAGATGTCACTGTCCCTTTAATGGCTGTTCTGTCATTGGGTTGCAGACTTTGAGAGCTGCAGGACACCCAGCACATGCGTTTTGTAAAGCCTTTAAGGCTTGTGAAGGTATGAGTCTCTCTGGAAGCACTGAAAAACCTTCTGTCTGTAAACTTAGGAAGACAACTATAGTCCCATTTACATTCCCATCTTGTTCGAATGTGACCACTGGCACTAGAACATCTTAATGTTTAAATAGAAGTTTAAATTTCTCAGAATGGAGTGTTTATGTTTTACAGACAGACAGAATTAGGATTCCTGCTCTCTCTACACACAGACACACATTTTCCTCTCCTGCCTTTGGCCAGCTGGTGACAAGATTTTACAAAACTCCAGTTCTTCATAACATAGAAAAACAAAGATTTTAAGGGGAAAACACTGTAAGAAATAAAAGCAAAACCAAAGATACTGAAAAACTTAGTAGAGACTCTTAGCCTTCCATTGTAAATTAGAAATAAATCAGTTTTGATGAAGACAGGTATGTGTATGTTGAGTTTTCTGGCAGCTGTACGTGCACATTTTGAAACTGTAAACAGAGCAGTTTTGCATTTGATCACTGTTTGCATTTTGAGAACTTCACTGAAGGCTTTTTGAAGAGAATTTCACTGTGCCAGACTAAGTTTGTTCTGTTGTGAAAATGTTTTGAAACTAGTTGCTCTGTCATTCTGCATTGCTTGTAACCCTAAAAATAATTGCCTGGCGTTACTGGAAGCAGAGTGGTCTGACAGACTGACTTGTGCTGCTATTGTTAAAATCCGTCAATGTTTCCATTGCAAACTTGGAAGGGAGCATTTAAACTTTTTCCCTGGAAGAAATTCTAGATCAGTGCTTCAATTCCAAATATAAATATTTTGGAAGAGATTTGATGTTTCTAAAAATCTTTATTAAAACAAACAAAAATCTTTAACCCTATGGCAATGAATATTGATACTTAGGTTTAAAATGCTAAATTATCAGGAATGTATTTCATTCTTTTTTGTAATTTTCAGTTCAATTAAATTGGGCAGCAACAATGTTACTGCTTATCAATGTTGATTTTATAGCAAGTCTTGCAGTTGGCTGTTCCAGGCCATTATAGCTGCATAATAAACTTTGCAACATGCCAAATTGGAAGATTTCAAAACCTTCCTGGGGAAACACAAAAAAGAAACACATAATTACCATAAAGTATCTGATATAAGGCATGCCTTTGTACTGTTCTCCCACTCACACTTCCATTCCAATTTCTTGAGGTTATCTCCAAAATAGTTTGGCTTTTCTTGTGTGTAGTTTCATGAGTGCTCTAAACAGAGGTAAACTCTAATCCTTTCCTCTCTGCCTTCGCATTCCTGCTCCCTGCCTTGTGACAGCCAAAGCTTTTGTATAGTGCAAAGCCCACATGTGGTGTACCCGAGAGGGGAAGATAATTTTTTCGCTTCAGTTTGTGGCCATACAACTGTTTTTACTAATCCAAGGAAGAGAGTGGCACTAGGGTGGGAACAAGTGAGTCTACATTGACATTTCACTTTATATTCCATTTTATTTTTTCTCCCTCCTGTGCCTTTCCTCTGTATTCACGAGGCAGTTCTTTGCTATGAGTTTGTGGTGGAAGCTCAGGCTTTTGCAGAAAAGGAGCCACATGGAGCCACTTTGTCAGTGAAAACTGTGTAGTCACAAGATGTTTGCAGGCAACTTCAGTTCTCTAGTATATTTTTTGAAGTGTTCCTCTCTTAGAACACCACAGACATGTTCATAGTATTTTGCTATACTTTTCTTAATGTAAATAATTTCTATACTGTAGATTTCCTCTAGGATGATTTATGTTCCATTGGGATCTGATTTTAGGAGCAATAGCATTAGATACCTTGAGGAGTAGGTAGAAGTGCTTCTGTGCTTTTCTCCTTTTGAAACTTGAATATTTTACCATTATATAGAGCCTTCTTCTTGACAATTGTGAAGTAATCCACAAATATGGAGACAGACAGCAGTATGAAAGTTCTTACAAGGCACACAATTCATTTAAAGTATTTTCCTTAAGCTATTTGTGCTCCTTCTCTATCTGTAAAAAATAATAGCAGTATTATATGATGTACTAAAAGACAGAAGATCTAGAAAAGAGGCTTCTAATTATTTTTTGTATTTTTGATAGATTAAGGAAAGGGCATGGGCTTTGTGTCTGCCACAATTTGGCATGTGAGACAGTCATAGTGAATAAACTATGTACCTCCTGAAACCTAGAGGAACAGTAGTTCCTATTATTTTTCACATGATATGACACAATGAAGTGTGATAAAATCCTTTGAGTAATATTCAGTGGAGGTTATATATAATTTGACCCTGTGTCATGCATCAAGTGGTGGTTGGAGATATTAGGATGTGCCTGTGAATCCTGTCCCAAATGTGGTGTGAAAGCAGTTGTATTTAAAATCTGTGGGTAATTAGGAACAGGTTGAACATAGAGCTCCACGTGGTAACCAGGCTGCTGTAGACTGAGCTGATGTGCATGCTGTGTTTGCTACCTGTACTTTTCTCTAACGTGCTTTTTCCTTTGCAGCAGTCCATTGTACCAGCCCACCCAATGGCTCCTCCTAGTCCCAGCACCACCAGCAGTAATAACAACAGTAGTAGCAGCAGCAACTCAGGATGGGATCAATTAAGTAAAACTAACCTTTACATCAGAGCACTGCCTCCAAACACCACTGATCAGGACCTGGTAAAACTATGCCAACCGTAAGTACTACGTTTAAATGTAAATTATAATGTCGTACTGTAAAAGCTTGTAGTAGGTAGCTAAGATGAGTGTTTGGATTATGAGGGAAGAAAACCAGATACATAAACAAACAGCTTCATGCTGTGATATGGTGGCAGGTTTCAACTTTGTTGGCAATCAGAAGGAAAGATTGATGCTTTGGAGAAGCAAAGCAAGTGAGAATACAGGGGTGAACTGAAGCAACCCACTGCTTTTGTAAAAGCTGTGATTACCCATTGTGCTGTTGAAATCACTGAAAAAATTAATACTTCAATGTGAAACTTGCTATTGAGAAGCTGCATAGAGAGTCTCCTCTGTTCACTGCTAAGGTATCTGTTGATACAAACTTGAATAATTGTTCTGAATCACTATAAACTGCAATGTGCATTTGAAGGCTTATCCTAGTTTCAGACTAATTTATGGCTGTACTTTGCTGCACAGTTATTTTTAAGATTAGAAATAGCTGGTCCATGTAAGAATCCTGTCTAGTGGCTGAAGTTCTGGGTAGACTTGGTTTAGCAGAGGGCTTTTAGGCAATGTTGTTAACCTAAGATTTTTTTTTTTTTTTGGCTTAAGAGAGTTATTTGTTCTGTTTTTGAATTTTTACAGCAGCACATGCCTCTTACTTTCAGATATGGGTGATGTGTCAAAAGACTGTGCAGTTGGGTTGTTTATACACTGTTTAAAATCACCTGCCTTAGATGTTTTACAGGATTTTTAAAATGTCTTAGTACTTCTGAAATTCCTAGTGCACTCTCTGGATTATTTTGAAATCAAAAGTACTCAGCTAAATTTTCAGTACTACATGTAGGAAAACATATAAGTCTGTCTATTTTGGATGAAGAATTATTAAGATTTGTATTTAATGTTACTGCTGAAATTTTAAAAATAATTTTATGTTCGATTTAGCACAACACAAGAAAAATAGAGCACAACACAAGTAAGAAAAATTGATAGCAAAACCTGTAAATTTTGGGTCCAAGCTTATGTGAAGTACCTTTGGTTTTGAATATTGCAAAAAATCTGATACCTAATTTATAGAGGAGATTTTCATTTATCAATTTAAAATAATTGGACTTTCAGAGTAGTAGTCACATAGAAGTCATCTTACTATTATAATAAAACCAGCTTGCTTTCAGATCTTTAAAGAAAAAAATTCTATTTGTTCATTTCTCCAACAGCAAATGAAATCCTTGTGTTTTGCAGAGAAGAGAATAGATAATCAATCTTTGAAAAGGCTTGTTGATAAATTAAGCATTTTTACAGCTCCCCATGTGACAATGACCTCTTGTAACTTGAATTTTAGTTGCAAATGCATGTTTTACAGAAATGGATTTTTCCTTCCCATTTTTGTCTTTTGAACTGGTGAAGAAACCTTGGCCTGTGCACTCATGTTATGTTAGGACAGAGCTGTGAGGCTATTTTGCCCTGGAGCCACCCCAGTAACTACTATTTGTGCAGTGGTTACTATAGCTCCTTAATCTCTTTCTGAAGACATTTTGGTTTGCACAGTCTCAGATGTCATTGATGCATGAACAGCCTAGAAAAAATATTTTAATAATTTGCTGTAACTGGTCCCCTTCCTCTTAAATAAGCAAAGATTCCAATTTTGTTGTTGCTGTTCAATATATAATTGTAGTTGGAATAGCATGAATTGTTTAAATAAAGAACAGGCAAAAACTTCAGCCATGAACTTATTAAATCAATTCTGATGTGAATTTACAGACGTGGAAGGTTATGACATTTATTCCTGTGAGATATTTCCCTCCTAAGGATTTTACCTAAGAGGAAAGGAGATTGTCTCAAAATTCTCCATTTCTGCTGAGGAAGCAAGTGAGATGTCCAGAAACTTTAGGTTGGACAGCAATAATCCCTGAGCAACTAACTGGATTTGGCAGTAAGATGAAATGGCAGCTCTCTCCCTGTTTACCGAAGCTCAGTAATCCACTTTTGTAGACCATGGGAAGTTTCAGATGCAAACCTTTTCCTTCTTGCAAATCAGCCTAAGCTTCTAGGATGCAGAAGGCAAGATATTCTTGAAAGTGAACCTGCCATGTTCATTGTTTAAGCTGAGATAATACAAAATAAATGGAAAATAGAATCTTGGACACACAGAAGTCAATGTAGAGACTGTTGTTCACTCCAGGTCTCTGAAATATTTTTTTGTCTCTTTCCACATTCCCAAGGTTTTACTGAGAGGCTTTTAGAGTAATTTTAGCTTCTTTTCTCCATATAAAGTGGGTCTTGATATCCTAAGAGGGTGTCAACTGCAGTCTTTGGTGATTAGAATGGATAGAAAGGCTGCTCTGCATTTTGTAGAAATGATCTTGCTAATTGGCAATAAGTAGCTTTTGGTGGATGTACATAAAAAGGTCACTGGCTTGTTTTGTGTCTTTTGGCTGATGTCAGACCAGACAGAGAAACACCTGTGGGTTGAGGAAATAATGGTTGAAAAACATCAACGTCACTGCAAGTACCAGAAACATCCCATCTGCAGTGATTTTTCCTTCTGATCATCATGGACTTGCATCATATAGACTCCAAAAAGTTATTTTCAATGATGGTTATGGTAGAGGAAGATTGCTTTTGACAGAATCCCTCAGAATATAAACTCAAATAATCTACAGAATTCTTGTGTGGGGGATTGTTATACTGTGACTTTTATTTGATTTAGTCAGGATTTGCATTAGTTCTTGTCACGACAGCAGTGCTAATTTTGGCCATGTTTTTACTTTGTTTAATTCTTTTTGGTGAATCACTAGAAAAACCCCTTATCAACTATGGAAGCTTTGGGCTTGCTCTCCTCTTGTAGCACAGCTGTGCAGTATTATGAACACAGTGAACAAACATTCACCAGCTTTGTGGAAAAGTATTTTCCTGGCAAGAGCACAATTTGCCAGTATACATGTCTACAAATCTGTCTCCACCTTCAACTGATTGGTCCTTTCTGTTTTTCTATTAGGTGAAGCTCTTTTCCTCTTTTCCTGGTTGAAAAGAGCACGTTATGTTTTTGTTGTGAGGGCTCGGGAGCACAGCTGTTTTTCAGAGCATATTTCTGGCTTTTGTGTGGGGACTGAAGCTGCCATGTTTCTGAATGGTTCATTCAAACTTGAGCCTGCTACTCCAGTTCTGCATTGAGAAAGCAAATTTCTTCATATCAGTTGTGCCAGAGGCAGAAGTGAGGGGAGGACTAAAGTAGGTATTGTTTGTCACAAGGATGTCATAACAGTCAGCCCAGAACCAGAGGAGTGTCGGGGGGACATGATGTGAGTCAGGCCTGGCCATAAGAGCTTCCCATCAGGTATGTGGGAGGAGGCAAAGCAATCAATGCAGTGGCCCACAGATC
This sequence comes from Motacilla alba alba, assembly GCF_015832195.1. Classification (NCBI taxonomy): domain Eukaryota; kingdom Metazoa; phylum Chordata; class Aves; order Passeriformes; family Motacillidae; genus Motacilla; species Motacilla alba. Next base: position 16,484,465 of record NC_052022.1, on the reverse strand, counting down.
CTGTCTTTTCTGTGGGAGGCTGGACAGGAGCAATCAGCTAAATAGGACAGGAGTAGAGGACAGGAGCCAGTGACTTTGGGAAAGCCTGCAGGAAGCTGCCTGACTGCTGTGTGGTTTCTTTTCACAACCATAGAGTGCCATTGCATGGGATCTGCTGCACTGAGCAAGCCTCTGCCATGAAGAGCTGGTTTGACAGGGTTGCTGAAGCAGTGTTTACTTCAGCCATGCCTAATTGCACTCCCTTCTCTTGGTGTGGATATCAGTACTTGATATGCTTTCTTCAGCTCTTCAGATGGGTTTTGAATATATTATTTAGGCTTTAGCTATACTTTCTTATTTGGTGACTCTTAGTAAATTCTTTTAACTTATTAAATATCTGGATCTGAAGATACAAGATTAAATCCATTCCAGTTATTCACTGAAATTGTTGAGCCTGCTTATCTGATTAGGGACTTATTTGATTGGGTCTTAGCAGATTCAGTCAGGAGTTTGTAACTTGCTTTGACATGTTTTCTAGGTGCTTTCCAGACTCTCACTAAGCACTGTGCTTTGCTGAGGATGACCTTTATGCTGAAGCCACATGGTTCCAAAGCCCTGTACTTTCCACTGTCTAGCTTATGATTTACTTGCTGGCCTGCAGCAGCATTGTGTCTGTGTAATGCTGTTTCTTCAGAAACCTCCTTTTGTGAAATGTACATCATTAAATGAGGATGATGCAGCAGACCCTTCATCCTCCTGACAATCCCCAGTCCCTGGGTGAGATTTCAAGCTTTGAGGCTTAACCCAAGTCTCCTCTGTTCAGTTCAGCATAAATCATCTGGTCAACCCACCCTTTGGTGTTTTCCCTTCCAGGCTGTTTTCTCACACTGTGCTGCTTGTATCAAGCTGTTTGTAGTCCATATGATATTTTTGAAATCGCTTTTTCCTCTGGACAGTTTCACTTAGTTGGTCTTCTCCCTTAAGTTTTCACTGTAGGGTCATATTGTGGGTTTTTAATGGGATTACATTCAGGAAAGCGGCTGCTTTAAGATAACAAAATATAGAATTACCACAGCAGGACATTGTTCTGTGCCAGGATGGTCTGCACACAGAAACAGAACCTTGTGGTGGCTGCCTTTGCATATGTACATTTTGAAATCACCTGTCTTGTTGAGAGAGTAATTTAAGGGTTCCTTGCTAAATACTCAGCATCATGAACACAGGCATAGCTAAAACAACTGGCAGGTTAATGGTTTTCTTGAAACATGTGACCCAGATGTGATATACGCATCTTTGTTTCCAAAACATACTTAGTTATATACTCCAGTGTTTCCCTGTTTTGAGACAAGATAACTTGAAAGTTGTTTCAATTCCCTGTTCTTAATAAAAGATATATTTTCATTGTCATGTGATATTCATCATATTGATGCTTCCATCTTCTTTGCTGTGTAATTGTGACCTCTCCCATGTTGCCATTTCTCATCTCCTTCAAACATACTTAGGACTTAAAAGAGGTGAACTGGAGCTCAGACATTTACTGTAGCAGGGAGCTGGCACCACTGTGGTCACTTAAGATCAAGAAATTTGTTAATTTTACTCAGCATACCTCATAAAAAAAAAAAAAGGCTGGACTTTAGAAAATAGTCTGAACATCTCTTGCATTTAACTCCTTGGGAGAGTGTCTCCGAAACTGTTCTCTTTGAGAACAATATTAATACTGATTATATTGTAGCAGGAGCCTATCTATTGTTCTATCTTTTTAGGGTAGAAAGAAGCCCTCTGCAAATTTCTTTTTTTCAGAGTTATGTGTGCATTTTAAAAAACAGTATGATTGCACACACATCTGAATAAATAACACCAGGTTTACAAAATAACGTTTGGTTCTAGGAGGAGATAGATTCCTTAGTGATTGAGGAGTATGTGATTTGTACCGTTCAGCTTGATTGTGTAATACCAGCATCATGTTTTACCTTTATTCCCTGTTCAAGGAATATGGTATGGTTTGGGGTTTGTGTTACCTGCAGTAGGTTTTCCTTAACTGGACTTTTCACTCTGTTATGCTCTTCAGAGCAAACATACCCCCAAGGATGGTGAAGGTGTCCTCCCTGGATGTACTCATTGATTGTGCCAGTGCATTCATGATTGTGCCAGTGCTGTTGCCTGTGCAATGGCGTGGAACACAGTAGAGAAGCACCCACAGGAACCCTGGGACCAGATTTAGCTAATCTCCACTGTGTTCTGCCCAGCTGATGCACCCAGTTTCTCAACCAGACAGACTGTCAGAAGAGGAGTGGCCTGCCACTGTGGCGTGTAAACCGGCTCTGCTGGCTTCTGTCTGAGCTGGTGATCTTCTGAGAGGTTGCTGTCAAAAATATGTGTCCCATTTCTATAGCTGAAAAGAAATAGAGTTCATTATTCTATGTTCCTTTTGCCAGTTGCACCAGAGAGATGTAGGCCTGATATTGAGGCTGAAATGCTCCTTTTTGTCAGGGCTTGGCTAACACAAGTAGCGAGGCATTTGCTTGGTATGCCATGGAAACTGCGATTGGCCTGGGGATGTGATGTTTGGTTTAAATAGTCATTTCCTTTATTGTTTAGCAACAGATCTCAGCAGTCATGTCATGAAGTGTCTAGCCTGGCATGTTGTGAAGGAAGACTCTCTATCTTCTCCTCAATATTTGGACTTTAATTAGCTAGAAATAAAATCCAGATAGCTTTACATTCATGATCAAATGAAATCTACACTGTAATTCTCTCTGAGAAGTTCCAGGGTGTTTTTTTACAGTAATGCTTTTGTGGAGAATGTTTTTAGGAACCCATAGATATTTTCAGGGAAATTGTAGTTGAGAGAAAAGTAGAAAAGTTGTCCTATCCTCCAGATGCAGATAGTCTCTTGACATGCCTCGAATTTAAAACAAATATAGTTTTAGTTTTCTCTTTCAATTTTTTATTAAGCAAAGATTGGGATTTTTCTGTGTCCGTATTTCATTTAGCCTAACTTAAAAGCAGTTCCCCTGAGCACATTGTTTAAAAAACAAGTAATCCAAATACAGAACTGTGAAGGAACTCTGTGTTTGCCCTGTGCTCGCAGATGTGGAGATCCAGTGATTGCAAAACTCCCTGTCCCCTGGGAGATGAGAGTTTTGTTGCAGTGTGGGGCCAGAGGAATGGTGATCCCATGGAATTTCCTTGAGGAAGTGGGGGCGAGGGAGGAGAAGAGAGTGGAAGGAATGTTTCAGCTGCAGCTGCTTGTAAAAGAAGCACTAGGAAAACAGATTTGGTAAAAGTTACCACCATTGAAGAGCTCTTCTTGGAAAACAAGAAGCTGATTTGGTAGTGCAGGGCTGGGTATTTGCTGTGCAGAGATGCAACCACAGAGCTGCAGGAAAGAAATGTCCAGTGGCAGCTGTTGGAATGTCTTTGATCAGGGTCCCAGTCTCCAGCTCCACAATGGCAGAGACTTGACGCAGATGGGAAGTGATAGCAGCAGTTATTCACTGGAATAACCAGTAATTCAAGAACATTTTGAAGGGGATAGTTTAATTCCCATGGACTACTAAAAATGTTAACAAGTACTAAACAGGCTTTTTGGTGGGTTCCATGATGCCAAAAACTGCCCCTTCTGTCAGAGACCTCTTAGGCAGGCGTCTAAGTCAGAAACCAGTCCAGAATTGACTCAGCTTAGAGCCCAAGTTGGTTTTGGCCTCAGTGTGCTTACATCAAGCTTGTCCTTTTCTTCAGGAAACCATTCAGCGTAGAAATCAGGATCAGTAATTGCAAGCAGATTCTTATATCCAATGTCCAATACCCAGTTACCACTTAACTTGTAGAAATCTTGTGAAGTCTTGACTTTGTTTGCTAAAGGTTCATTCTGCTTAGCTCTGATTTCTGTAATGCTAACTCATTGAAATTAAAAAATGAGTCCTCTGATGTTTACATGTTATAAGGCCACTCATTTTTTTGATAACCTCTTAATGTTTTTTTACCCACATTATTGCTGAGCTACATTTAGGATTGACAAACAACAGCCTTTAACACTTTGCAACCCATATAATAAATATTCATATTTACCTGCTGAATGAAAGCAGTAGCAAATATTGGTAAACTAGTTTGATATAATGAATTAATTTAATTCAGATCCTGCTACCTCCTATGAAGTGTGTAACTGTGGAAATAGAGAAAACAGTGTTTATCTTTAAAAAAACTTCCGCAGAATATCAAGCCTTGATCCTCATTTTTTTTCCCCAACTCCTAAAATTTTACTCTGTTTTGACATGCAGAAAATGTCAGCTGCCTCAGTTCAGTTTGAGCAGTTACCTTACTCAAGGCTCGTACAAACTCTGTAGAAAATTAAATCATTAAAGGGTTACTGAGAGAAGAATTAGCATTTAATAATTTGAATGCCTGATCTTTGTAGATAGATGTGCTGTACCTGGGGAAAAAAGTCAAGTTTTAATTTGAATGCTGATATTGTTATGATACATGGACATAGAGAAAAAAACCACAAATGAGAACTCAAAAAGAGAAGACTTCAATTTGGGGTCTGACACTGTTTCTAGTACAAATATTCTACTTGAAATAACCTGTGTGAGTTGAGTTAATCATTTACAGAATCAATTGCAGTAGAAGAAATATGTTCTGATTTGTACTCCTATCCTGCACCTTAGGTTTCCATTTTTTCTCTTACTTATTTATCCAGAAGAGAAAAATTATCCACCTAAATGTGTGTAACTTCACTTTTGGTTAGAAATAATTACATTTATTTAACTGATCATTTTGGCCATCTTAACTGAAATTTGTTAGCCTAAAATGTGTGTTCTTCTTAAATGCTTGTTTTCCATATTCTGTGCAGTTGTGTAGTTTCATATGTTATCTTTAGAAGACAGAGTCTGAGTCAGTATTTTTTCCCAGGAAAACAGTGTGGGCTTAGGTTTTACACATTATTAATATTTCTAATTCTAGTGCTTCTCTTTGGCTTACATGTAGTCACTAATAAGCTTTCACAAGTCTTGTCAAAGTATCAACAATTATTCTGTTGCATTAATAAGGACTACCATCTGAGTGAATGCAGTATTGAAATAAGTGTTATATTAATAAAAGATCTAAAATTGTAAGAAAAGAGCTTCATACAGGGTAGTACAGATACATAAGAAACCTCAAATCTTTTATTTGCAAACTCTTAATGTCAGAAATAAATCTAAAGACTTGAAAAAGATCCAAACTACTTACTTCTGGTTTCAAGGACTTTGCTGAAAGGGTAACTGAAGAGCATTTGGAGCCTAGGGACAAGCACAGTTTTATAGTTCAGTATATAATTTCATTTAGTGTATATATCAAAGCCCAAAGGGACTGCTGTGCTCACAAACAGAAATGCTTCCCCATGTCCCAGAGATGATGGCAAGCTTGACTGAAACTGTGTGCAGTGTGCTCCCAGAGGCCTGATCCTGGAAAGGCCAGAGCACCCAGGACCCACTGCTCCTGCTGCCAGCACTGGGGTTGGAGACCACTCCCTGCTGCAGAGTGTGCAGGGAGGATTCATCTGGTGGTGAGGGCTGAGCTTTCAGCTACAAAAGTGCAGAGTGCCAGATGAACTCTATGATGTCTGGTTCTTTTAGCGTTGTGGTTTCTTCTTCTTTTCAACCTATAGCTGTGCAGTACCCCAGGCAGAAGTCTCTGCTGTGTTAAACCTGAATGTCTTTGCTGAGGTCTGGAGAAGACATTTGGCAGAGAGGAGAGACTTTTTCCCTTCAAGGCCTGAGGGTATCAGCATGGTGGGGTATCCAGCCGAGCTGATGTAGCAGTGTGCATTTCCTTTCCCTCATCACTGTTTGTGATACTGTTGACCTGGAAAGGTCTCTTCATAAATCATTTGCCTTTCCTCCCCCTCCTCCCCAGAGATCCTGTATTCAAACGCTTACATTTCCCATACTTGAAGCTACATGTTTTTTATTGTATAGAATGATTTGTTTTAGTTTTATTGCTAAGGCTTGTTTGTTGCCAAAAGTCTGTGTGCTAAATTTTGAAGATCTCAAAATAATGAAAGTCTTGCTCTCTGTTCCTTTTTCTCTGTGACAGCTTACAGAGCTTCCACATTTCAGAGCAGAGGCAGAGTACTAGCAGTGAAAGTCTGTTAAGCCAGGACTGCTGCTGGAAAGTCCATCATCATACAAAGGCCTCAGCATGAATGTACTTTTAAAATGTATATTAGGATCAATTCTTTTTGAACATCTTCCAAATATTCAGAGTTATGACATTTTAAAAATATACAAGAACATGTCCCAGTCCTCTGTTCTTCCCAAGTGAATTGCATATTACTTTGTTCCATGGGAAATTCTGAAGCTTTTTCCACCCATTTTATTTATTTCTTACTTAATTATATATTTGTTAATTCTCTTTGAAGTCTAGGACACTCACTCTAAATTATGCAGTTTCACAAATGTCATTAAATATTTTTAAAAGTGTGGCCCTTCCAGGAAGAGGGGACAGCACTGACTGCCACTGGTAACTGTTTCCCATCTAACACTTGAACTGAGGTCCAGGTGATAATCTGAGGAGCACAGGCTCACCGGTCTGGATGTAACTGAAAGGTGAACAGAAGCAAAACTTAACTTTTAAAGGTAACTGGTTACTGAACAGTATCCTAGTGGTGGATATAGGTTTTGGGAACATTGTTCGTTTCTTTATCTCACGGGATTTTAAAAAAATATAGTTTAATTAGAAACAGAGCAGAGTACATCTAAATTTATAGCTGTGATGCTAGATGAAGCCAGATGCTGAATTCTTTAGGATGTTATAATAATATACTAATAGAAACTCTACTGAAAAGAGCATCCACTGCTATTTATATCACCACAACAAAATCAGTTAATTTTTTGCCATGAAAAAGGGGAAATTAATTTCTCTTTCTCTCTATGAAGATTTTCAAGTCCTTGTTATAGAAAATATCTGAGTGTCTTTAGGGCATCTTAGATTTGCTCATAATTTTCTGGTAGTTAGTGTGCCTTGTATTGTCCTTTCCGTAAGTGAGAGATGGGGAGGCATTTGGCTATGACAGTTCTTTATTTTTTTGGCAGGCAGTTCTCTGACATTCCTGTTGCTGAGATCATCCTCACTAGGCTTTCAGAAGAACATCTGACAGGGGTTCAAATTCAAACACCTTCTGCTGTTCTGACCATGTAGTATGTTATAGGAGAGGTTTCGCTCCTTGCCATTATTAATTAATTTGTTTCTAGATACCTTTTGTTAACACTGAGATCTGGTTAATTTGTGGTTTCTTCCTTTCGTTGTGATTTGGTTCCATGTTAAGGGTGTGGATTCTTTTAATCCCAAAGATAATTTAGGGGAATAAAAGTATCATTAAATTACTGCAGTCTGAGTCATACTTGGTCTGTGAGTTTATTTCCCTGGCCTTCCCACACAGCATTTCCGATATGCAGTGAGCTGAGGGTGTGCAGGAAAGACTTTAGAGTGACCTAGATACTATTTAACTCTTTACTAGGGGGTGGCTCCCTGATACTGGGTATAGCCTTTGCCTCTTTCCATTCTCAGTCCTTTCCTATGTGATAATTGTATCCATTCTATTTCCCTGCCTCTGAGTGGTTTTCATATAAAGTTTTTTAAGGTTTCTACTTGAATTTCTTTAAGCATCTTGTTTAATTAAATTGATTGGAAAAATTAGAAAACTAACTATTTTAAAACCTGAAGTGTAGGCATGGAGATTCATCCTCAGAAGTTACAGCTTCTTTCCTGTAGTACTTTATCACTTCTAAGGGAAAAGCTTGTTCTGCTGCCCTCTTGCAGGCAAAGAAATAGTCATCTCAGGCTCTCTGAAACAAAAAGTTCTGTAAAGCCCAGAAACACTGTGATCATGTCATACAAGCTTCCTTGCTGGCATATAATGTTGAATCTGTTCAAGAAAGGTGGTGATATGCATTGACTTTACTGACTTTGGACTTGCCTGTCAGCTTTGCAGTCATGCAGTGTTTGATTGATTTTTCTTGACTCTGTGTAAGAATGTGTTTTTTGACTAGTTCCTTCTGTGGCTGCTGATGTTCTGGGTTTGTGAAACTCCCACAGTTGCTCCTTTTAAGAAACTTTGGACTGTATGTCTTATTCTGCTTAATGCAGTTTCCATCCAGGTTTGCAGTTGACACAGTAAACTAGAGGATCCTAATTTTCTCTGAGCCCAGCTGACTCCTCCTTTGCACAAATGCTTTTGGGTTGAGTTTTCCCTGCTAGGCCAGGATTAACCTCTATCATCTGTGTACTTCACTGTGAAGCCCAGTGATCCAACCGCTTCCTTGGGCACACTGCCAAAGGTGCAGTCTGGGACACTGGACTTACCCTTCCATGATGGTATTTACATGGTCATTATGCAAAAGTCACTGGAGATGAGGGGCTGGGGATCACATGAGGTTCAGCCAGCTCCATGTGTTCTGCAGGGCAGTCTGGGGGTGCCCAGGGTGTGGGCCTGCAGCCCTGGCTGCTGCTCAGGGCTCAGTGGGCTGATGGTGCAGTGCTTCCAGAGGGCTTCTGTCATCCTGGGCTGCTGCAGTGATGGGATCAGAACAGGTTAATGACTTCTTAAAGAAAAGGGTACATTTAAGCTACCAAAAGCAGATTTCCATGTAAGTATCTATTACATACTCTTTGTAAAACTGCAGAAATCAAACTCTGCCTCCTGCTTTCTTCAGTCAATATTCAAAAGACCATCTAAGCAGTGTGAAATTGAGGAAGTGTCACTGAATATGACCCTGATGCATCAGCTGCAGAGGTTGTGCTTTAGATTTTGTGTTACAGCTTGTGATTGCTCATCTATCTAAAATTTGGCAACAGATGGATAGTATTTTTTAAATGCATAACACTCCTTTATCCCTCTCTCAGCACTTAATACTACTGCAGGCATCTTTTCAACAGAGCCGTGCAGTTACAATCAATAATATGTGAGCTGATGTTTCTGCTCAATAACATACAGCCACTTAAATGCCCTTCTGAAGTATATTGACCCCTGGAGAGAATTACTTTAGTATACAACCATCTTCCCTATTAAAGTGGAGTTATTTGCTATTCAGCACAGCTGGGACTTGAGACTGCAGAAGCAGATTCAAATAAAGTCTGCATGCCAAGGTGTCTGGAAGGCTTGCAGTGATTTTGAGTAATTTGTCCATTTAGCTTTGTTCTAATAAGATTGACGTTAAGTTACCAGAAATTAAAGGAGTTTGTACTTTATTTATTGTAGTGTCTTCATTACAAAGTGTTAATCGCAGTATAGAATAGCTATTGAAAGCAGGATGTTACTATGAGTATCTCATGGAAGAAGCACTGTAAAATGCAGTTCAGAGAAACTGGAAGTTATTTGAACATATTGAGACTTTCCCTCTCCGGCCTTCCAGACAGAAGAGAGGCAGTCAACACTTTCTGAGATGGGGTGTTAAATCAGTGCAAGCTAGAGGTAAGGACAAACAGTTATCTTTGTGTATAGTGTACTTTAACCCAGCAGGCCAAGTCTTGGAAATTCTGTTGTCTTTTCAGTTGTCTTAATGTTACAAAACCAGAAGGAAAACATGCAAAATGCGTTGATGTATTTAAAAAAAGTTATCAATGCTAGGCATTATACTGGCAACAAAACATGTTCAGTGCAAGAAAAAAAAACATTATGTATGCATGTATGTATAGATGTATGTATTTTTAATACATGTAATTTTCACAAAATGCGAAACAATTTTTTTGTAGTTCACAGTTGGCAGATGGATCAGGGCTTGGGAAATGGGGTGTGGTTGAAAGTGCCCTTTAGGGCAGTCCTCAGTCTCATAGTTTTCTAGACTGTGGCTTCCTTGAAGCATCATCTGTTTAAATTGAGTGTATAAGACTTGGTTAGCAACCTTCACCAGAAATGAAATTGATACGCAAGAATAAATTAAAGAGTAATCTTCTGCAAGTATGTAGGCTTGTGGTATTAATAGGTGTTTGCCTATCTATCCAGAGAGAAGGTAGTCTCACACTAGCTAAGGCTGTAGCCAAATGATAAAATCATTTTGATTTATACTGCTCTGACTAAACTAGAGAAAAAAAGTATTGGGAAGTGTAGATAAATGATTTTATTTTCCCTTTGCCTTTTCCTTGATTCCCTCGCACAAGAAAAAGAAATATGCTTAGGAATAGCCAAAATAATGGACAATGCATCATGTGCTGACAATGACTGAATTTGGCTTCCTTGGATGGAGGAGGAGGAATTGAAAAATAAAATGTCTTCAGGTAGAGAGACTCATTTATGCTCCCAAGCTGATCTCTAGTGTTTAACAGAGGGAAGAGGAAAGAGTTATGAATGACAAGAACTGCTTGGTTATGTCTTCATAGTTTTATTCTTTCAAGCTGTTGGTGTAGGCTCTGCAAAATCAGTGAGGCTGAAATTTGCCAAGATTTATGGTTGAGTGTGGAAGTACTGCTGTACTTTCAGATTAAAACAGCAAGCAGTAGTTAATCAATACATGCACATCTGCGGACCTGCCATGAGCTCGGCTTATAAATACATATTAGCATTCATCTGGGTTAATTTCTCATCCTCCCAAATCATTGTCCTGAGTAGTGATCATTTTTTAGTGTAAAGAAAAGGATAAAAAATCACTGGACTGTAGAAACAACATTTCAGCTTTGTAATTTGAACCTTTTTGGTACATTCTTGTTATGCTTGCAAATGAATTATTATTAAAAAAAAAAAAGCAGCTGTATCTTTGTGCCCATATGAAACCCTATGCTCTCATGTCTTTTATATTCTTTCTGGGAGCCACAGAAACTATGATAACTTATTTGCAAATAATAATGTTGTTTCAAGCTTTCAGTTGGGTGAAAAATGCAGATTTTTTTTTTTCAGTACATAATTTGTGTCCATTCTGTAGCACTAGGGTAAGAAAACAACAGGATGAGACCATTTGCTTTCTTAAAATAACATGGTTTTGTTCTTCCAGCTTGTAACAGTAGGAAACTGTAACCTCTTCCCATATACTTGAATAGCCTTGTCAGTAGTTGCACATGCAAATTGCTGCAGAAAATGTAGATGATACTGTATTTTCTTAAGTAAGAGTGATGGTAGTACTCAAATAATAAAAAGTGAGTTAGCCAAGAATTCCAAGTATCATTTAATTGAATATTTTTTTTTCCTTTTTGTAAAGTCAGGGTTCTCCAGAACTGCTGAACTGGATGCTGGACAGTAGAGATTAGGAAGTGGAACTTGCTTTGTGAGGCAGACACTGAGAAGCAGACTCCTTGATTTTTCTGATGTTGTAGCATTTACTGGCAACTTCTTGTTTGAATCATCTTAATGCATGATAGTTGATTTATGATAATTTATGATAATTCTGAGATTTATCGTTTGACTATCTGAATAACTGCAAACTATTTTCATACAAAGGACCTTCAGTTCTGTGTCTTATGGTGAAACTTTCTGTAATGCTTTCAGTGGAAGAGCGCTTCACATAAATTACAATATTCTGTATTAGAAGCAGAATAGGAGCAAATTAGTTTCTAAACCATTCTATCTGATTTGCACACATCACTGCATATTTAAATATTTTTCTCAAAGTAACAATGCCACATAATTTGTAAGGAAAACCAGAGTGGTCTTTCACTCTCATTGGTTAACTAACTCAATAGATCTTTGGCAGGAAACAGCACTTTTAATGTCAACCAGCAATTGTGTCCCTGCAAACAGATGTTTGAATGCCATAACTCTGCATAGTTTATACATTTTAAAATGCTTCATATGTGTGTTTTTAAATGGGTAAAGAGAAAAATCTTCTAAAAGTGTAGGCAAAAATTAGTTAGGAAAAATCACTTTAGTTTTGCTGTGCTATTGATTTCATAAACTGTGAAGATTATGATAAACAATTTCCTTTTTCTGGAAGAATCTACATTTGTTTTAATGCATTACTTTGATTTTTATTTTATTTTCCTTCCATTTAGGAGTAAGCAAGCTATGATTACTTAGACAATACTTGCACTTCAAAGTGTGTCAAAGAGGCAAATCTGTTTGTGTTTCTGATAGGTTATTTATCCTGCTTAACCTATAAACTGTAAAGTAACAAGGCTACTGAACTGACAGATAGCCTAGCAGATGGTTCAGAGATTATGCAAAATCACCTCAGCTTGTCAGAAGTCAGGTTGGGTTACTGCAGGGGCAGAGGCAGCAAGAAGCACAGAACAGGATCATTTTTCACAATTTGTTGCTTGAAATTCCATTTTTCTTCACAGCATGTGATGTCCTGTGTCTACTGTTAAAATAGCTATGCAATCAACAAATTTTGGACCGGCATGTTTGTATTCTGGCTTTTTATAAGAGTCATTAGGTTGATGAGAATCTTTAGGTGACTGTGAAATATGAAAGCTGATCTCCAGTGCAGAGCAAGAGGTCACCTCTGCCACTTTGGCTGCTATTGCCCTCTCCTTTTTCAGCGTCTGGAGCTGTTGTCTCTCCCTACCATAACATTGAGCAGCATTCTCTTGTTAGCCTATGGAAGATTAAATGGAAATTAGGTGCCATATGTTTAGTAGTAAAAATCTTGTTACAGCTGAGCAAGGATAGCCAAAATTGGGGGCTTTTACAAAAATCTCTCCCTGAAGAGAGGGTGATTATTAATCATAGCTCTGCCAAGTATCTGAATTCACATCCTCAGTGGAGTGGCTGAGGCTGCAGATACTGATAAACTTGTCAGAGCCTAGAACAGAAGTTGCAGGTTCATCCTTCAGAATTTGCCTTTTTCTTTCTTTTAAATTAAAAAAAGAGCCCCCAAAACCCTAATGTAAAGATTTTTATACTTACATTTTTAAATCTCTTTTTGAATCGATCGTGTTTTTTCTCAAAGTAGCATCAGCAGAATTCTTCTTGATGCCTGAAGGGCATAATATGAGAGCCTTCCCCTCCAACTCCAAAAGCTTCTTGCTGGAAGTGGGTGTGCCTGTGTGTGTGTGTGTGTGTGTGCATACTTAATGAATTATTTTTAATTTCTCCCCCCCACCATGACTGTGTCATCATAGTACTGAAGTATAACTGCTTTTTCACATATTGCAACATTCTTAACCTTATAAAGTAAAACTAAATAAACATGCCCTTACATATTTTGTTGATTTAAGATTGACAGAGAACACACCTCTGCAAGCAGCTGTTGAAAGTCTGTTCATTAGTACACTAGAAAGCCACATTGGGAAAGCTGCTTTAGTGTCAGCTGTAATATTTCTGAAATGTTTAAAATGCCCTGAGACATTAAAATGCAGAGTCTTCCTCAGTTGTGCAGGACGATGTGCAGTGGGTCTTGCTTAAAGATGTGCAGTGGTTCTTGCTTTTAAAAGAATCAATTTGTTGTGCAAAAAGGATCATATTAATTAGAAAACCTTTGGAAGATGTAATAAAAATAGCTGTAGGATGCTAACGGGAGTCTTTCCTGTTGAATTTCAGTCAGCTTCTAAGGAATGGATAGAGGTTATTCACATTTCTACAAAGGAAGAGCAGAAGGAAGCAAACATTTCCTGGTTCTAAAAACATATCTTCCCTGCCCCACAGCTTATCTTTGTCTGAACCAGGAATAACTACTCTTGGGAAAAACAAATTGGGTAGCTGAAATATAATAATTTCCAAAATCTTCTTTTGTGTGTCACTGTCCATTAGGATTTTGAATTCCTGATTATTTTTAGTTCCAAGGAGCATTTACATTTGTGTAGAGCCTGTATACTACAAGCCAAATACCTATTCATAAAATACTGCTTTTATCTGTTGAAATTAATATTTTCCAAGAAACTTACAAGGCATTTGTTCACACTTTACTAAATTGGGTATGTCCCTTGTGCAAAGCATCTAGTCCTGTACGGACTGACAGGGGTCGGACATGAGAAAATACCTGGGCTTGTATCTGGTTTTGCTGCTTTTGATTACTTCTCAGGGAAATCTGGAATTGTAACCTAGTGAGACTGAAGAACAGATTATTTGTACAAAAATAATAGTAGTTTGCACTGTGGAGATGTTGGTAGTTGCATTGGTCATGATGATGACATACACTGACTCTTATTGAAAACAGAAATTAAATTAAAAAGAAGAGTTAAACATAGACATCTTATGAGGAAAGCTTTGCTGATCTTAATGAAGAGTTTACAGCAGTATATAAGAGTATTGATTTGTCAGTAAAGGCAAGGCTCCTAGGTGTTTTGGCTTTTTTTAATTGGGGGATCTTTTTTCTGGTGTTTTTTTTTTAGTACCCAGATCTCAAAAGTAGTCTTTACATTAATAGACAAAATGTAATTTTTGTATTTTGTAAAGACAAAACAGTAGTTGACTTTTATAATAATAAATTCAAATTAATTTGGAGATATTATTTATCTCACAAATAATGTAATAATAAATGGGAATGAGAACTATTTGGATATTTGGGTATTTTGAAAATACCATCTTTCTTCTGAAGTACAGAGTCAATGAGACAATTATTAAGAAAGGAAGGAACTAGCTTTATGTCAAAACCACATGATCATTTAACACCTTGTCATCAAAATAACACTTTAATTTAGGTACTCAAGTAAGTTCTGTTTTGCATATAGTCAAAAATATGGTCTAATGTCTGAAACAGGGCACATCTGGTGGCATTGATATCTGGCCAGTGGTTGAATATCTGAAACTAGGAAAGGAGACTTTACGTAATTTACTAAATAAATTAGCCAAATCTATAACAATTTTGAAACAGAACTCATCCTAGAAAAAAGCTAGAATATCCATACACATTAACTTGGAAAATAAAAATATGAAAGTATAACTGCAACTTTTTCTGTAATGTTTTATTATGCACTTAAAATGATTGGTCCAGCTTTTGGTGGTAAATTCTTATTATGTTCTGGTAGAAAACCTTCAGGTGCATGATGGCCTTGAAGCAACTGAGTATTCCAAAGAATTTCTCAAAGAACAGTGTGTCTTCCAACAACAGAAAACAAAATACGGACAAAATGTTCTCAGCAATGTTTCCTTCTGAATGATGGCATAGATGTGGTAAAGAAGAATTTAAAAATGGAAACCATATGGTTTGATTCTGTTCTTAAAACTCAGTCTTATGCTGGATTGAATAAATTTCTTCATCAAGTTTTTGTAAGAAACGTTTACCCATAACTAAAGAGTGGGATCAGAGTTGTCTATCACAAGAACTAGTAGTGTGTATTGACAACTATTTTCCAAAGTTCCCCGTACTGAAAAATTGAAAATTTGATACATAGAGAAACAAAAACTCCCTGTGTTTGTCTAAGCTTAAAAGGGACCAGGAGCTTAAGGTTCAGTACACATTTTTTTAAAATGCAGCAGAGAGGCGGAGGTGTGGGAGCCAGATAAAACTTTTTATGCTTGGGTTTTGGATCCAGGAGAAAAGATTGATGGGGCTGATCATGTTCCCTTGGCTGTGCTGTTGGCTTAGAAATGCGCTGAACACGGGAAGACCAGTGAGGAACAGGAGCGAGCTGTACCAAGTCAGCTCTTGCTGACAACTCCTTTGGCTCTTTTTCTCAGACCCAGGGAATTTTCTTTGCTCCTTCTGCACCAGGTGTTACAGAGGAACTGGGAACTCCAGCAGAGATTAGGCCTTCCCATGGGCAGTTAGGGTTTTTCCTTGTCAGGTCTCAACTGAGATGAATGTAATGGCTTCCACCCACTCGACAAGCAGGATAGATGGTGGTGTGGGTCTGGCTAGTAAGACCATCAGTTGCATATAAATGTTTTAAGTCACAGTGCTCAAAACAGAATACTCTGTTTGGGGAGGTGAGGATCTTAAAATTTGCACGTCACTGGTTTGCCGAAGTCCATGTTTGTTGTGTGCATTGATTTGAGGTCATACTGAAAGACAACATGATTTCATTTCAAACAAGAATTTGCTGCATTTAGAGTACATGTAAGGTACCCACTGACCATGCTGTGTGGTGAATAAGAAATTTTTTCTTTGTTTTTGCTGTTGTCTCTTTTATTTTTAAAGCTGATTTACAGACCAAGCAGGCCAACCTACTTTTTCTTTTTGGTGTTACAATTGGTGTATAGGAATTGCTTATAAAGATTTGCCTTATGCATTTTCATCTAGTTGCTTACCCTAGTCAAAACTACAATTTATTTTGGTGTGGGTGTATTCAGCAGCTGCATTTTATTTTGGGATTAATTGATCTGCTCTCCTATGTGAAACCCCTTGCCAGATCTGCCTGTTTGTTGTGCTCTACCCAGTCTTTGAGTCTGATTCCACCTGATGAGAATATTGGCCCTCTGTCAGAATATTTTGTCTTCAGCCAGGTTCTCTTTCCTTTCACAATTCTACCTTAAAGTTAATTAATGTAGTTGGAGCCACTTACAGGTTATGAAATCCGGGTCTGGTTTTACGACACAGTTCTGGATCTTAAAAATAAGAGCATTCCATGGAGGGCAGTGATAAGATTCTAAGATGTAAAAATTAATCTGCAACAAACACAGAAAATATGCAGCATTTCTGTATATCAGAGGAGTTTTGACAGCACTACAGTAATGCAAACTGTAACAGCAGGATCTCTGGGAATGTTCTTTTATAGCTGGACTGGACTTAAGCAAAGGGAGATCACTTTTCATTTCAACACAAAGTTCTGGACAGTTCAGGATGGAGGACCTAAGCAGCATTTAAAGGCAAGGACTTTCCATGGTAGCAGAGATCCTTCTGGCATATTTTTGTCCAAATCAACATCTTGTGGTGGAGAAATCCTTCACAGCAAAAGCTGGAAGACAAGTTGAGAGTACTGCAAAGGGAAGCACTGTAAGCATGGTGGTATGAGATATATTACATTATGTTGTGGACACAGATTTGAACAATTCATTCCAGACAAACCTTATCAAACCTCTCACTGCCTGTTCTTACTGTACCTCCCCTAATGCACACAAAGATAAGTTCTTTCAACACTCAAAACAGCACTTGGGGCAGAGATGTCAAACTACTTCATTCCCCATTCTTTGTCATGCTCGTGATGGCGTCTTTTCACGCTCACGTTTCCACATATGTTCATCATACTGCCAGATGTACAAAGGGAGAAAAATAAATAGTGGTTCAGGTTGATTCATGTACTTGGTTTTCTAAAGACCCTTTTCTTTCAGCATTGTGGAGGTTGCCTAAATTAGGCTTCAGAGATGTTTTAAATGTTGAATGCATCCCTAGCTATTTCCGGCAAATCTGTCAGGATGATTGTTTGCACTGGTTTTGACCATGTTGCTGAACAATATGCTTAAAAAAAATTATGTGGTGGTGCTTCACTTCAAGTCTTCCTCTTCAAAAGCATGTAAGACAGAGGTATACGGTGCAGTGTTTGACATTCTTATCGCCTGGCAATAGATTTTGGGGCTGCATGAGCCAGGTGAGGGTTATTTTTTCATTTCTGCACTGTGAGGATATAATGAGCAGTAGTAAACATTATCCTGTTAAGCAGCTGGACTGCATTTCCTCCTAGCTTGGCTTTGAACATGTTTCTTCTTTATCTTCTGTCCAGCCAGACATTTGTATTGGTGTTCTGTACCACAACTATACCTTGTACACTGGGTCACAGGCAGTTACTGAGCACACCCCTGTTAATCCCATAGCCAGTGCACCCTGGCAATTATTTACCTGCCTCTTACCCAAGCCCTCTCTTTCTCAATGTGTGAGTTGATATTGGTACAAATACTGTATAGAAAAAAGATGCAAAGCTGAAAGCATCTTTCCATCTCCAAACATAATTCAGACTGAAGAATGTGTTAAAAGCACTCAAAATTAAAAAAAAAAAAAAAGAAGGAACTCTCTATTGCTGTTGAACATGAGTTTGATGTTATTTTGGGGAGAAAAATAACTTGCTTAGTAAGAAATACCTAGTTGCTTGTCACCAGCCAGATTAGCAGTTACTTCTAAAGACTAGTTCTTAGTTTAAAAGAAAGCATGTTTTAAAAAACTGTTCCAGCTGAGATGGAATGAGCAAACAGCAATTGCTGTAGAAGTGATTCTGCCAGCCATGGAACAGTGCTTTGCTGTGGGTACAAAATCTCACCAAGCATGCAGTAAGGCTGTGGAGCAGGAGAGAACCCTCAGCAAATGCCTTAGACAACTAGATTGTATATAGGCTTTGAGAGGAGTTAGGATCTTCAGGCAAAACCTAGCATCACAGACGTCTTTGGAATACAAATTTTCTCTTGCTTGCTATAATTCTTTTTGTAAGCAGGCAATACATACCAGTTTGCATCATGACTGGTGTGTTTTATAGCTCATTGATTTCTGCAGGGTCTTGATTGCAGTTTTACCCAATAAATGAGCAGTTGAAGACAGGAGCTTGTGTTAAAAGCAGAGTATAACGACTGTAGAATTCATGGGTAAGAAAAATTTTTGTGATAATTTGAAGGAAGCACTTGGGAGAAACTGCAAGGAGTAATTCCCCTGGTATTAGATCACATGCTGGGTACAAGGAGGTGGTGCATCCTGCTGGCCAGGCTCAGGGTGGGTAAACTGCTTTTCTGTGCCTCATGGCATGAGTGGAGAACAACTTATACATGGGAGGGAAAATCGTAGGAGAAATCCTGACGATAGCTGCTATTGTTATACAGGGTCCCACTTTGTTCCTAGACTCACACTGCTGAAATTTCTTGGCAGCCTTCCACGGTAGCGGGTTCTTTGCAGGAGCTGTGCTATCTAGGACAGTGCAATAAATCACTAAGGCATCTTTGCACAGTGGAAGGTGGTCCACGAAGCTTCTGTAAAGAACAGCTGTGCAGAGACCGGTTTATGGGCTGGTGAACATCAGCAGCGTGGGCCAGAGCAGTTCAAGGCAGCCCTGAGCCAGCTGGCCAGGTCACTGCGCTCACAGAAATACCCAGGGCTGGGTTTCTTCACCACCACCACTTTCTGCACTTTCAAGAACTGACACAGTAGCAGAGACAAGATCATCCTTCAGGGACTTTTTTTCCCCACAAAAGGCTATGTAGCTCTTTACTTCAGAAGCTTTAGAGAGCTTGAAAGGATATGGAGAATGCTGGCTGTCAAATGTCCTGCTGGGTACAAGCGCCCTGAGCAGTTTGCCTCTCTCATTTGTAGCATGTGCTTTTGCTCTGCACTCAGAAAAGTCTGGAGAAAACGTGAGAAGTTTTGACTTAGGGGCTATAAAGCTTCCTGAATGGAATGACATATTTGGAAAATAAGTGGTATGAATAAGGATGTGCCTGCTCCAACTATTATGCACAATTTTTCTTGCTTTATTACAGCTTCTAAAATGGTAAATTGAGGTATGCACTGAGTTTCATTGATGTTTGTATGTTTTTAGGCTATAGATGGATAGTTCTATTTTATATCAGTGTAGATGCTCACAATTTCAGATAAAAGAAGGAAACACTCACCTCGTGGCTTGTGTCCCAGGTTTACTCCCTTGCAATTATTTGAAGCCATCCAATAACTATTGCATAAGCAGCAGGGTCTTGAAACTGGTCACAAAGAGTGATAGCTGTATTGAAAGGTGTATTTAAATGCTCTCTGTGGGGAAAGTGCTTTATAAATAGGCTTTGCCTTTGAATAACTATCACTTTGCAAGTGAACAGTTAATTGAATACTCTTAATAAATGAAGCTTAATTTATTAGGCTTCTAATACTCTTTGAAGAATTTTTAAGACTAATACAACTACTGCAGAATAGTTGTCTTTTGGCGTAGTATGTTTTGAAATTATACTCACTCTGTTGAATTTCTGTTTAGCAGGCAAGATGACAAAACTTCATTTTCCCCCAAATTCCCCTTTCGTAGGCTGATAACTCTTCTCATAATTCTGGGTTCTTGTACAAAGAGTCTCTTAGCATACAGTGCATAGATATACTTGTTAGTGTAATAAGTTACGTTATACTCTCAGGTGAAAGCAAACTCCTTTTGCATCATTTTTCTCTTCCATGTTCAGGGCACCCTAACAAGTGTTGTTGACAAGCAAACAGAGGGGATGTGGCAAGGAGCTTGGGGAACCTGTGCTCCATATGCAGGCCAAGAGAACTGCTGTTTTTAAATTGAAAGTGGGATTTTTATTCCAAGGGAAATTGCAAGCAGGAACAAATTCTACCCTAGAAATGATCAAGATACCTAATTCTGATAAACTTTGCAGAGCGCTTCAGAAACAGTTATTTTTCTTATAGCTGGGACTGCTGTCCATCTGTTTCCCAAGCTTAGTTGCTGAGATCACTGTGTGCTCACCTTTGGGCTGCATAGCAGACTGGGCTTACCAGGTACTGAGAAGCTAAGAAACTGGCAATAAGAAGAAAATTGAAACTTTCCTAAGGGATGTTTTTGTTTTAGTTGAAATTGCTTATATTTACAGAAATGTACAGATTTTTTTTTGCCAGCTTTGTTGATCAGCTTTCATTACATTAGTCTTCCACTTGTCACATTCCAGAACAGAATAATGTTAAATCAGATGTAATATTTTTGTGTTCGCAGTTTTGGGGGTTTCCCTCTTTTTTTTTTTTTTTTCTATGTCCATACTGTGCTAGCCAGCAAGCCTACCACTGTCAAGGCAACTGGTCTGCTCTAACTGGACTATACACTGAGAGAGTCCCAGCTTATATCTATAACATGGTGTGTTATACGTACCAGGATTTTAACTGCCTGGAGTTCTTTTCTATAAAGCACTGTTTTCTGCCTTATTCTGTGGTGCCACTGAGAATATAGAACAAGATCGTGCTTGAAACTGTTGATGTTTTTTGTCACTTCCATCTATGTATGAGTTTGCATTCCATAATTATAGCCTATAAAAATGGTTTCATTTTGCATTGAGTAAAGGGTACTAGGATATAAAATTAAGTGATTTGTGTGTTTGTTATAATAGGATGTTCTTTTCTCATTTTCCTTACACATTTATAATACATTTTAGGTATGGGAAAATTGTATCCACGAAGGCTATTTTGGACAAGACTACAAACAAATGCAAAGGTATGTATATTTTCCTTTTTACTGTGTTCTCCTGAAAGTCATAATGATTCTATAAAGTGCATTAATGTTGTACTTTAAGTTCATTTTACCTTTGTTGGTTTGGTTTGGTTTTTTTTTCCCATTCTTGCTCCTAAACGAGTTTTATTCTTGCTGGTGGTTGGTGTATTCAATGCATTTGCCTCCAGTGGAGCTGGCAGGCAGCCGGTGGTGGTGGTGCAGCCAAGCCAGAGTGAAGCTGACATGCACAGTGCTGGCTGGCAGCTTGCCTCTATTTTAAAAACAAAAATGGAGTTAAAAGCAGCTTTTCCCCTTTTGCCTGGAGAAACTAGGAAAGCTTGCAGATGACCATTCAACTATACTAAGCATCTTAAAAAATTATACATTGTGGAAATAAGCTCCATTGATTAGTGTAGCTTGAAGCAGCACTTAATTACATGTTCCAGTACTCTAATTGTGTTTTGTTATGTTCTATTGAATGTATTGGGAGCAAAGAGAGGGTTCATTTTCAATGAAGTAATTGCAGCTGGAAAAAAAAAATTAGAACTCCTCTAGATAAGCTGAATATATCAGTTTGTGGGTTTTCATCACTCACTGCAATTGCAGCAATTCAGATCCCAGCATGTTTGTGGTGGGAGAAGGTGTGGTAGCAGACACTGAAATGCCAGCTTTCAGACTTTAATTTTTTACAATTAAGAGGATAATTTCTGAGCAAAGTGAAATATTAAGTCAGCTGATTGAGCAGTGTTAATATGTATAACGCCCATGAATGAGCAGAAAGCTGATAGGAGGAGAGTTCATCATTAATTAAGACAAAGCTTTTGTGCAGAATTTGGAAACAGTGCAGGGACATAGCTTCTCAACTCCCCATCTTAAGCAACTTGAAGAGGCACTGACAGTTCAGAAACTGAAATTTCTAGAAAATTTTTTCCTAGCTTGTATGCAGATGACATTGTAACTAGGAAAAAGGAGATGCCCTTTTCAATTATTTTAATTACTTAATGCATATGATTGCACTTAACGGATTTAGTCTGTCCATTCTGTCAGTTCCTGAAGTGTTCAGTAGTCCTATCAGAGATACAGAAATTCTCACATTAATTCTTTGAGAGATTTAAGATGACTTTTTCAGTATAGAATTTAAATCTCACTGATGAAAAGCAGCAGCTAACAGCCTGTTGTGACAGTACACTGCAAGGTAAGGCTCCAGAGCAGCTCACTGCTTGTCGCTGAAATTGCAATGGGAACATAAGTAGGCAGAATGTAAATATCTAACTGGAATTTAACCAAAAGATTGACAGCATCTCTGGCTTTTGCCAGAAAACACACCATGGAGTTTAAACTAACTGGAACAACGAGCAATTGAGTTTCTATATCATCTGGAAGGTGGCAAAGCCAGCTTTGATGGCATGCTTGGTGTCAGTGTGTAACTTTGTCTGTATTACACCCTGCGGTGTGTTGGTGATAACCCAGGCTGCCATGGGTGTGGAGAGCTAGTTTGGGGTATGGGAAGTTAGTCTTGCCTTGGCAGCACAAAACTTGATATGAACTAATTCACTTTGTTTCATGTCAGGATTTAACAATCCACACCACCACGTGTTACACAAAACAATATGCTGCTTTCTTCAGCTTCTTGGCAGCATAAATAAGCTTGCACTGATGTACAAGGATGCTTGAGTTGTTTTTCTTGAGTTAAGAGCTTGTTCTGTTATAACATTAGACAACATTTTCTCAGTATAAATATATTGTAAGAAAATTGTAATATATTTTGAAGAAATATTTCCATTTTCTTCTCCTCCAGAGGTTATTTCATTGTTGGTTTTTTTGTTCGTTTTCTTATACCCCAACTTTAACTCTGGAAAGGGATTTTATTAATACTTGGGCAGCTCACTGGTGGAAAAGAGGGGGATTGAAAAATGCATAATGAGGTTTGGGATAACATCTAGTGGAAGTAGCTTCCAAACTCTGACTACTTCTTGGTGAGCCTTGAGCCTCCAATTCCCAGGCTGGATTAAAAATCCCAGCCTGTAAGGTCAGTGTCTGTTAAGGCCAAGGTATATTGCAATTTGGGCATCCTGGAACCCCTTAGTTACGTGTTCTTGTTCAGAATAAGAAAAGAGGTTATTGCAAATGTATGGAATTTGTTTCAATTGATGTTGAGCTTATTTTAATAAATAAAGATTGCATTATAGGGCATAGAAAATACTTTCAGGACAGTTTTTCATATTTTTTCAATAATAGCAAAAAACCTTTTGGTTTCACTGAAGATGGGTTTTCACTCACTTTTAAATTTAACTGTCTTTTATGTATATACAGTGAGATAAGTAATTTACCAAAAATTGGGTAGATCTGTGTCTTTTAAACTAAATTCCTCTCCCAAAAATTTTTGAAGAAATGAAAAGTAACTTACAGACTTACTTGTCATTTATTCAAACTGCAATAAGACTTTACTTCAGAAAAAATAACAGATGATGCTTTATTTGGTGATCTCTGAAATAATCTGCTGTTAAAAGTTACATACCAGATAATATAAAGCAAAGCACTGTACTGCTTGTTAGCAATTTGGCCAAAATTCTTATAATGAGTGGACATAGAAATGGATTTGTTCCACTAGGGCAGATCCCCACCAGTTCAAGGTTCAAGAGCTTTGCTGGTGTTTTTATTTTGGGGGGACGCTTCATGAAGACCTGGAGTTCAAATGGTCCCTCTTAAACAACAAGAAAATTGTATTAAATAACCATGCCAGGAGCACGAGTGTTGGCTGTGAAGTGTTTGTTTGTAAGCTGGTTGCTGTCTTCTTAACAAAATGATGTTTTCTCTTTCAGGTTATGGTTTCGTTGACTTTGACAGCCCAGCAGCTGCTCAGAAGGCAGTTTCTGCTTTAAAGGCCAGTGGAGTCCAAGCACAGATGGCAAAGGTGAGTTAAAATAACCAGCTAATTCTTGCAATGGGTTGTGAGGGTGAACAAGCTTGTACAGTGGCACAACAAGGGCAGTGTGGAGTTTCCAGCTGCAGGGCCCTTTACAGAGAGCACAATTCTCAAGCCATGTGATTATTAAGGTAAGAAAATGGAGAGTTTTGTCTGCCTTATCCCAACTAATTAAATAAAGAAGCATGAAATTATAAAGTCTCCAAACTGATCTCATTGCATTTATCAATTTATTCATAATAGTCTTTTCCACTGGCTTCATCAAACAAAAGTTTAGCAATGGTTTGTAAAAACTACAGCAGGCTTAATGAATTGGTTTACAGCACAAAGGTATGAAAGGTTTAATGGATTGTCTGTTTGTTACTGAGGTTAGAAGCCTTGAGATTTATGGATTAATTTTTGAGCATACCATGGCAAAATTTAACATTTGAACATTTTTTTCAGCCCTTCTGGTATATTTTCTGCTAATATAAATAAAATTTGAATCTGAGCATTCATGATAGATACTTTGAAATTCTTAGCCAGCTCTTGGCTGACCTACTTCTGCATCAAGGCAAACCCAGGAATTATTAAAAAATTACAGAATAAGAGCTATCTTCTTTTTCTCTAATTTTTAATGAACCTTGCCTCTGAACCAGCTTACTAGCCAGATGTGATCTTCAGAGCATCTTCAGTGCTCTCTTATGAAGTTAGGGAGATGATACTTCAGCAATGATACCGTCATGCATTCTTGTTGGGTCAGATGGCCTGGTTCCAAAAGAGAGCCATAAACACCTCTACAAATTTGTTAACTAAGGATAATATTATCAGTATATTATGTGGATAGAATTTTGGTACCTCTTAAAGCAAATTTGTTTTTAGTTTGAAAATTATATACTAATTAAAAAACCTAAAATCTAGTAATCTCAGAGGCTTTTTTATTAAAACAGTCTGCTAAAAATCTAGCAAATCTTTTTTAGTTATCCACTAGGTACAGATTTTTTTCAGATGAGATATTTTCCACAGCTTCTCAGCTAAAGAGAACAGTTAAGCTAACAACATAAATGTCTTTGGATGGATTCCAGGGCAACAAAATGGAAACCATATGTTTCATACTTAATGCGTGTTTCATTACAGCCATGACACAAACATACATGCTTACTGGAAAACACTTGGGTTTTTTCCCTTTTAAAAGGTTTTATGTGTGCTTAATAAAGGCCATTTATTAAATCTTTAGATTTTAGGTGATCACTTTAAAATATACCCCAGATTTTTCAAAGTTCTGTCTGCCACCTTATGGATATGATATCTAGGTAGGAGGGGCAAAAAAAGATTTTGAAGTAATGTAAATTCATTTTCTTAATGAACTTTGATGACTGATTTAATTGTTTTCTTGAGTAGATGGAAAAGCTCTAATAATTAACTATGGTAACCTACTGAGTAGTTTCTTTATCTCTTTTATAGTATGTATTTCTGACTCATTTCCCCTGACATGTGCAAGATTGGTAATATTTCTTTTTGTTAGCATTAATGAAATAATGTGCATCAAAATATCCCAAAGGTTTGGGTGTTTTTCTGACCCTGTGTCAAGCTTGATGACCTGTGGGAAACCTGTAACTATGAGGTTTGCATTCCAGTGAAACTTGTTCTGCTTCTTAACACAGAGAGTGTTTGAATTATTAAAAAGACCAACCCCTAAACCAGCCCAATGAACAGTACCACAGCAAACAGTCACTAGTGACTATGATTTTGAGTGCTTTGATTTTTGTCTGTTTTGAGCCGTTGGATTTTTTTTTCCCCCTGGGCAATGCTGCTCTCCTTTTGTCTGAAAAACCCTATCTCTACTTAGATCCTCCTTTTGTCTGAAAAACTCTATCTCTACTTACACCCTCCAGACTGGGAATGGCCAGTCACAGTTGCTTTGGCAAGATTAGCAAATCACACTCTTCACATGCAAGACACTATAAAAGTTTGTGTTTGTGTGTTTAGTATTTTATCCTTTTGCATGTGACTGCCTGTGCCGTGGCTGGTGGTCCTGCAGTGACACTGCTTCAGGCTTAAGCCTGAGTGTCACAGAGAAGGATTTGAGGAGTTTCCTGCCTGTCTGGGCAATCGATTTCCTTACTGACCACCACAGCTGCTGCTGTTTCAAAGAGGAAATCCATGCCTGTTGGGGTGATTTACCCATGGGAAGGTGTTGTAATTACTCTGTGCCCAGGGTGTGAGGAGCAGCACAGTTCCTCAGTGCTCTTACCCTCCCCTCAGATGTGGTTCCTGACCCACAGCAGCTGAACGGGGAGGAAAATGTTCTTGCTGAAGCCTTGTTCTGACTCTGGCTGCCATAAAGTCCTTTTTGCAGTGTCCTGCTGTAGCTCTAGGTCAGTGAGATAAAAACTACTCACATCAGTAAGTTCATCCGCAAATCCTGCTGTAGTGGAAGTGGTTCTTATTTTTATGTATTAAAATTTTTTGCTGTTTTGTAGAGGTAACTTCGAATTGCAGTTATATTACTTTAAAAAATATCAGGTTATTATTACTATTATTATTGTTGTTGTTCTTGTTGTTACTATTTTCCCATCCATGGGGTAAAATCATGCTGTATTTGGCAGTCTGCTTCCAAGTTGATCTGACTTGAGAAAAATCCCACTTGCTATGTTTCGCTACTGCTGAGCAGAATGGGAAGGCCTAGGGCCCAAAATATGGCTTCAGGCCAAATCCTGCCAAATCTGTTCCAGGAGTCATTGTTGTGGAGAAGTGGCCACCACTCAGGAGATGCCACGATAACGAAACCCTGTGTCAGTCCATTGCTCATGAAATACCATATCTTCAGCCATTCTGCTTTTTCTGAGATCTGAATTGGCTAAGACAAATTGACTAAGACAAAGCAGCCTGGGAAGAGTTTTGCTTTCTGCTGGTTACCAGTGTCTTCTGGTCACTGCTGAAGCAAGTGTTTCCAATGTTTCCTTTTGGCCAGAAAATGTGGCTAAGACCTCATATAAGATGATAATTGCATAGCCAGGGGATGGGAATAGTTTTTGTATGGAAATTTAAAATGAATTTAACAAGCTCTTGCCCCTCTCCTCTCTTCCACTTGAGTATTGTTAATGGTAAGTCCATCTTTTTCAGGGTATGTAAGTGGCTGTGGAAGGGGATCAGATGATGTGAGCTCTACTGGTTGCCAGCTTGTTTCAGGGTTCACCAGTACTAATCAGTAGATTCTCTCTTACTCAGCAGATCAAATCCGTGTCTTGCAAGTGTAATGTTATTTCTAAACTAGTTAGTAACTTCTGGGTGTCCAATTTTTATTCTGATTCCTTTTAATTTATCAAAATTTCCTAGTTTATGTTCTTGCTCCTAGAGGAGTGATTATAAACCAAGAATCATAAGTTCAAAAGCTGTGATTTTGTAGAGCTGTGCAGTCGTAGGTAAGATTAGTAGTAGTATTGAAAAGCACTGACAATTTTGTTTCTTAGAAAAGTTGTGGTCACTGTCAGAGTGATTCTTCTGAGAACTCTCTTCTCTTCCCACCACCCCGCAAGTAAAAGTGAGATAACTCTAGGTTTTGGCATTATTCAGAGCAGGCAGAAAGGGACTTTGTGTATAGGAAGATAGATGCACACAGAAAATCAACTATATATTGGTATTTTGAATGGAGATTTAAAATACTGAGACTGTGTAAGGATGTTTTAGAAATGGTGAGGTGTAAATGCTGTGGAGATATCAGACACCTGAATTCTCATAGGCTTTTGACTTTGAGGTTAACATAAAGCATCCAAGTCACTACTCAGACCAAGTTCTGTCTCATCAAATGGTGTTAACTGAATTCAACTGTAGCTACTGAAGCAACTGTTTCAAATGGAAAGTTGACTGATTCTTACTATCTGGATGTAAACTAATGTATAAACATAAAAGGCAAAAAAGAGCTGCTAAGTAAGAAGGATTAATCAGGCCCACAGTTCTTCTCATCTTTCTGTCTAGCAAACTTAAGACAGGAGGAGAATCATTGTGTTTGCAGCCCAGATAAAGTCAGCAAGAGAATATCTAAATTATACTGACAGCAATGTGGAGCTGCACAAACCAGCTAGAACACCAGTGTGGCTCTGCCAGCTCAGACTTCATTGAGTGTTAACTCCTTCCTGGCCTGGCAGAGACGTTTGTACAACCAGATTGTCCATCTCCTGGTAGGCTGACAGATTTCTGAGATAATAGTGAAAGGCTTGTATCTACAAACAGAATTACCACTTTTTGCAAAGGGCTTGCAACGTACTTTAGGCATCACAAGAAGTATTAATGGACATTCTCACAACTGAACTTCAACCATGTGTTTAAAATCAGTGTAGTCTTTAAAATTGTTTAGGCCATCCAAGTCCAACACAGCTGTGATGGACTCAATGACCCTGATGCCCCACATTTTGTTATTGAAGTCCTTGTCTTCTCCTGTCTCTTTGATTCTCTCTCTCTCCTCATGAGATTTGTAGTTCTATATGTACACCTTCACTATAAGATAGTCAAGATAATATATGACTTAAACAGTTGATATTCATTATTTTCCAGTTTGTGTTTTCCTGTGTTTTTTTCCTATGGAAGGATAAAATTGCCTTTAGAAAACTTATACTTACAATAGAAGCCATGAAAGTAGTCCACAGACATGGAAGATTTCTGTGGTCAGTGAGACTTGTTAATTTGAGCCAAGGAATGCTGTTCTATGTACTAATGTGCATTTTTGTGGGAAGACTCACTGTTTATCCATTCGAAGATTTCCCCAGAGTTGCACATTTTTAGGACTTAGGACTTCAGATTCATAATGTTAGGATTTCCTCCTCCTTAAAATCTTCGCTTCCGCTGACACAATGAAGTGTGGTCCTGATTATTTGTATTAGCTCTCACATTAACTTATCACTAAATACTTTCAAATATTTTAAGCTTGTGCAAAAAAATTGGGCCGTGTTAACAATTGTTTCTTATTTGAATTGTGTCAGAGTGACAATGTACTGACAATATAAAGGATGTTCTCCCATCACGTACTGACTTCCACCATTCTTAAGACACAACTTGTGTTTTCTGGAGTGGTCTACAGGCCCTCAAAGCATCAGATCAGATTCAGAAATGTGTTATGTGGAGGTGGGTTTTAGCTTATGATAAATATGAGCCCATTGTCTGAGTTCATGTTGATCCTCTGGAGTACAGAGATGACCTGAATTTGCAATCTTAATATTTTTCACTCATGGTTACTAAGGCAGAATTGTGATGTACTCTCCATGTGCAGGTAGCTTTATCTTTCTTACCTAAGCTGTTATACCTTAAACTTACTCTAGGTGACTTTTTTCCCCAAGTGTATTTGGAAAAGATGAATTGTCACATCATATAAAGTGTGAACTTCAGGAGGGAAAAGCTGCTTAGCTGCTTGTCCTCATCTCTCTAAGAGAAATCAAGGCTTTTCCACAGCTAATAAGTATAATGTATTGGAGGCAGCTCTTCCTTTATGTTGCTGATGAAGAACATGGTTTTAATTGAGCAAAAATGAGAAACAGCTAAGTTTTTTGAGGTTCAGTAATGTATTGCTTATAGTACTTGTCTTCACTGTGACAACCTTCTGGAGAATTAAATCAGTTTTCATTCCTACAGAGCAAAGTAAGAAAAATAGTTCAGGTTACCATGGTAGCTAGTGCACTTAATCTAACTGGAGAAGGTAGGTATGTTGCAATTTTTTTATTCTGCATCTGGGCTTCTGAATGCCAAAGAACAGATGACAGGCAAAGTGGAGCTAACTCAAGCAGATTTCTACAGCAGTTTTTAGCAACTGTCTTGGAAAGTTTTCTTTTTACCTAGTTTGTACTACTTTTTGTAGGCAATAGTATTAAATCTTACTGGAACAGATTTTAAATAAATACAATAAATTTTTCTCCTTATAATCGTAAAAGTTGTTAAAAATCATTATAAAATAAATTGAAGGTAAGCCAAATTTTGCTTACCTGGGAGCCACATGACTATCACTTCAGGAATTGCAAGTGCACTAAATAGACAGTTAACAAACACTTGCCTTGAGTAAAGAGCTTCAGCCCACAAAAGTCTTATTTCAGTTGCTAAGTTGTGCTGTGGCTTGTTCTGACAAGGGTCTGGTGCCTTCTTTTGAGCTGGGGTGGGCTCATTCAGGGCTCCCAAGGAGCACCTTCGTGCCCTTCTAGCAAAGGGTAAGCACAATCACCGAGAAGTAAAAAAAGAAAGTATTCGTGAGGTGATAGATTGATCACAAAGCTTATTATAGTTAAATAATTCTTCTTAATACAAATGTGCCTGTAAAAATAAATTTAAATGTTTAGTGTATTAATCATATGCAGTTCTGGGGAACAAGTGAAGATTATGGTAGTGATTTCTCCCTGAATTGTGTTGTTAACAGTCTGTGGTCAGACAGCAGTAAAACTGTGGCTACAACAGACATGTTTCAGTGAGACACTGGCCAGTTGTACATTTTGAAGTAGTATCTATATGAAGGCAGACAAGCATTTAATCCCTTCCCTATCAGGCAGAGGATCTTCCTTGCTGTGAGCAGTGCCTAGTCACATGTTTCTGAATGGCTATCTGTTCACTCTGACCTTACACAGAGCAACAGAAAACAGATGTCCTTGCCTTTTGCCAAGTTTCTTGCTAGCAATTTAGGAACAATTCCACACGCACAGGGAGGTTTTCGTTAATTTCTTTCAGATGATGGTAGGGCACTTCACATTATGTAGGAATCCTACTCACCTCTTTTTGTAGAAATAAATATTAACAGTTGATCATTCCTGTCATTTTTATAAGAAATGCTGTATCTTATGATCTTTGGGAGCTCTTAGGGAAAAAGCAGAGTGTTACTCTGCAAGAGCTCTGCTCTCCGTCTTTATATTGTTACGTTCTGGTAGAGAACTCCTGGAGACACAGCTAAAGGTGTTTGGAGAGAAAAGACTGATAGAAACTTGATGACTTGCTTTTCTAAAAACAAGACTTACTAGTTTTCTCAGTAATATGGATACTTACAGTAGTCCACAAATTCCCTGACGTTCCCTGTAATCTGAAAATGCTGAGCAATTTCCGCATCTTTCAGGAGCAGCTGAAGGTTCTGTTAATAAGGAGAACCCTGCATGAGATATAAAGACACACACAAATTAAGCAGTTTTCCTTAAATGGTATAGAATTCAAAAAAATATCGTATATTTTATATTCAGTAGATTATATGTTAATGGAGGCTTGCTGCCCAAATGAGGGAACTTCCCATTGACTTTAGTAAATCTTTTTAATCATTTCCATAAAATAATGCAAATGATTTCAAGAGATTTAACGGGATAAGATATATAACGGGAAAGTGGCTTATACAATTTCATGGATGTTAAACAGAGGAACACCTACCTTTAAATCCTAAGAATTATCACAGTGTATAAGCAATGTTTGAGCTGAGTTACGTTGGAAGACATTTTTGCTGGTTTCACTTTTTTTCCTTAATTCCAGAAGAGGAATTAAACCTCATGTGTCAAAGGAATTATTTTTCTCTTCTGAGACAGGATAGTAATATTCTGTGAATTAAGCAATGGTGAGACAGGTTTTGGTAAGGAAAAGAATTCACAGAACTTAAAGTATTAAAATCCTTCTTGCCAGAGAGAGAGAGAGAGGGAGAAGAGTGACTTAAATAGTTTGTCTTTCTCCTAACTGTCTGAGTCTTACCTGTTAACCTGTAACTATTTTCCATGACAAAAGCAAACATTTCTTTGTGCAGTGCCTTCCGTTTAAGACAGCACA
This sequence comes from Motacilla alba alba, assembly GCF_015832195.1. Lineage (NCBI taxonomy): Eukaryota > Metazoa > Chordata > Aves > Passeriformes > Motacillidae > Motacilla > Motacilla alba. The sequence continues at coordinate 16,452,874 of NC_052022.1, read as the reverse complement.
GAGATGGAAGGAGAATCCTAGCTGTGGCTGCTGTTTGGAAGTCAGCTTGGAAACCCAGCATGTTCCAAGGGGAAGGAGCTAACTTGCTGCTTACAGTCTCCCAAAATGTACCCAGATATCTGTTTCAAGGTTTAATAGCCTTCTGGACATGACAGAAACTGCATGGTGAAATAAGTTTTTCAAAGGAAGAGAGGAGGTGTTTTGCACATCAATTGGTATAAATCTTCCACTGTCAAACTGTATGAAATTCCAAATACACTCTAGAAAAAGTTCAGTCTTGCTTTGCATCTATGCCAACAGTAGTAGGGGTTGCAAATACGTGTTGTAAATGAGCCCTTTTGTGAACCAGTGGCAGTCTCTTTCTTTTCTCTAAAAGTGAAGAAAGTGGATTAAATTAATCTGTCCTGACCTAGTTGGACTTGGTGAACTTTATGGGTCCCTTCCAACTTGAGATATTCTGTGGTTCTGTGATTTATCCTTATAGCTGAACTGCTGCTGTTCCCCAGGGTGGCCGTGGGTTTGCACCTGCAGTGCAGATACCACCTCAATGCACTGTGGAATGTATTTGTTGGCATTTCAACTATTTTGCTGGAAGAATTACAGATGGAAGAAATTTCAAGTTGTATTCCAGGATTTCAGTGAGACATCCTCATCTGTTGGCAGCTTCTTTGCTTTTTGTTTCCCTCCTGTGCTTTCCATCTTTACCAGTTCTAGCTATGGACATGTGTAGAAATGTCTTCAAACTCCCCTTTGTCTGCTGTGGTCTGTGTGTTCCATCAGAGAATCAAACCAGAAGTAACTGAATCCCTGGGAGTATTCAGGCTGAACTAGACTGATGTGAGATAGGGTCAGGAAAACAGAAGTTGTTTCCAGTCAGCCTTTCAGCATGTGCCTGACCAAACCCCAATAATTAATAATGCAAAACACAGATTGTTTCATGGGACACAAGTAAAATTTTTCCATCACAAAATGCTTTCTGTTCAGAGAAAACAATTTCCTTAGAACAATTTCCTCAGATGCACTTCTTTTTCTCTTTTTTTTCCCGAGAGCTTTGTAATGTGGGATAGTGGTGAAGTTACTAATATTCTTCCAAAGTGCAGCATTCCCTTCCCTAGCAGCAGTGCCACATGATTTTGTGGCAGGAAGTTTTCTCTGGTAGATGGACGAGTGCAAGCATCTAATGCCCAGCATGTGCAGTGAATGGCAGCAGGTCCTTGTGCCCCTTTTGGCAGGGCAGGTTTCTGGTCTCATCCTGAATACAGTGCCAGGATAGTGTGAGAGTCTGGTAAGCCTTGGGCTGCAATGGGTGCCCGAGAGAAGGGGAGTGTGCTCTACCCACTTACCTGAACAGGTTCTCTGAGTTTCTGCACTTGACTGAATTTCTTTCTCTGTTGGGTGATTCTGAATGTAGTCTTTTTGTTGTTGGTTGGTTGGTTGCTTGGTTTTTGTTCTTTTGTTTTTTGTTTTTTCCATGTAAATGACACTGTTACTACTATGAACAAAATGGGGCCTTTTTTATCTTTTCAAATGTTAAAATTTTTAATGAGAATACTTTTATACTTTCTGTTATTCTAGAATAAAAACATTAGGAAATTAAGTCAAAATATTAAAGAAGTCTGACTTTCCAGCTGATATACTGTTTTAGATTATTTAGGGAAGTTTTAGGATATTTGCCTGCAATATATTTTACAGCCTATAATAAAAAGTAAAACATCCAGAATTTTAATTTCAAATACTATTTGGAATTTCAGAAAATCTTGCCATGGCTACAAGTGCAATTTTGTAATGCCAATGCTTGAAACCTCCTTTAAAGCTTTTGCTGATATAACTCATTAAAGAAGGAAGTTAAGCCTACACATCTCAAAGTGCAAAACAAAATTGCCTAATACTAGCTAAATAACAAGCCAGTTCTAACACTGTGAAAGCTGTTCTTCATCTCACATTCCTGCCTGAGGAAATTTGAGCTGAATGTCAAGATGTAACTACTGTAATGCTGCCTGGCAATTAATATTAATGTCAGCTATGGCCTCACAGTGAATCCATTTTCTTGTCTTCTCCTTCTGTTAATTTTTCTAATATGAAAAAGAATTCAGATATCCCATGATAATTTGAACCCCAAACTTGTCTGTGTACAATATAGATTCAGTATTATTTTGGAAGGGGGATGTCTCTGCTAGGTAACAAAAGAAAAATCATACAGGGTGATCAAATGCCATTTATAATGGACTATAAAGAGGCCAACGAGGGCACCATTTGGGAGCTGGAAAAGGTTGTTTCGTAAGGTATGTGGGATCTTGGTATGGCTAGGAATTACAGTCATACCAGTGGTAGAGGCATGCACATCAGGAGGATGAAATGGAAGAACATTTCCCTCTAATTTCTTTAAAAATCTTTTTGGAAAACTTCAAAACATTAACTCTTTTGAACTGAATGTGAGGCTTGGGCTAAAAATGCAAATAAGTAAAGGTTTTTCAGCCTAGAATTTTCTTCCCCATTTTTAATTTTCGCTGGTTTTGGAACAGCATAATTCCTTTAATTGCCTTAAAGGTGGGACCTCCCCCCAAGCCCAAACACTTCTTTTTCTTTTTTTCTTTTTTCTTTTTTTTTTCCCTCCTAGGAAAAACTAACCCAAACTGAGAGGTGCTATCCAAGATGGCAAGTTATAAAATTATGTAATATGCTACTTAAAGTGCTGAGATAATATAAGGGGGGGATTAATGACAAATTGATGCCTGTTTTGCATGAGAGGATATCACCATCCATCCAGTGTAATCACTTTAAGAAATGCTTTAATGGCAGGAGGCAAGTGTTGTGTTTTTGTATGATTTTGTTTTTGTTGTCTGATTTGATTCAAACTTCCCTGCAAGCCAGTCAGCCCTCTTTTACAGCAGGAAAATACATTGTGGACTGTGCCATCGAATATGTTGGGACCAATAAATACGTTAGGACAACAGGCAGAAATGCACAGAGAGTTCCACCTGCAAAGGAGGATGAGCTTCTTTACTGTGCAGTTCCTGGGCACTGGAACAGATTGACCAGAGAAACTGTGGAGTGTCCCTCACTGGAGATATCCAAGAACTGTCTGAACTCAATCCTGTGCAATGTGATCCAGGATGACCAGACATGGTCCTCTCCAACGTCACCCATTCTGTGATTCTATGAAAATTGTATATGGATATCAATAAAATTGATTTCAGATCATATCACTGCTGATGCCAGAAAAGTTCTACTGAATGTGGGCATCCTGCAGAAACTTACATTTATACCAGGGTAACAGTGGTGACATCAAAGCACAACTTTAAGGGTCATGTCACATCAATTTGTGTAGATCAAGGATGTGCTTCAGTACAGAGCATGGTTAGTGAACACCAGCATGAAAGAGATGCTCCCTTGCCACAGCTGGGAAATCTGTAGACAAACACTGGAAATCATCAATTTCACCAAAAAGGTTTCTTTGAGGTGTCATTTCATGGCACATACATAGATAACACAAAGTAGTGATAGCCTAAGATCAGGGTAATGCAAAGATGTGGTTACATTTGTCTCCTCCCTAATTATTCATCTCCTGGCTGCCCTCCTCTCTTATTTTGTCCATTTCTAGAGAAAGTTTTTGGAAGACTTTTGTATTGTCTGAATGTATAACATAAAAGTTTGGTGAAAAGTCAAAAATGCTCATGTGTGGAAGGCAACACAGTGTCCCACTTGCTTCTGTATCACTCTGTTCCTTTGGTATTGTTGTGGCAATGTACATGCTCTTAAATCCATTTTCTCATTTTTTCCTCATATTATTTTCTGATTGTCATTCCAATCTTTTCTCTTCTTAATTTGCATGTGGCTTTCTTAGTGCTTTCCACCACTCTTGCATTTCTTGTCTGCTAATTTCTTTCCTTTATCTCATTTTTACTTTTTTTTTCCTTTCAGAAAAATTTGAAACATGGAGTTTTAACATGGACTATAAACTGGTCAATTATTCATCTTTATCTCTACTTAAAAATGTCAGTGTCAGCAGTAATAGGAGAAAGGGAACTCTCTCAGGAATGCTGCAGGCAGTGGCAGAAGATGGAGGTCACTAATACTAGTAAAGAGCAGCCTTTACAAAGGGCCTGAGAAGTAAAAATCTGCACCATATGCAACTGTTTGTTTTAAATTCAAAATGTCAGTGGCAACAACAATAACAATTTGTTTTACTTCTCTTTCAGCAACAAGAACAAGACCCGACTAACTTGTACATTTCCAATCTGCCTCTTTCAATGGATGAGCAGGAGCTTGAGAACATGCTGAAGCCCTTTGGGCAGGTTATCTCCACCAGGATACTGCGGGACTCGAGTGGGACCAGCCGTGGTGTTGGCTTTGCAAGGTACTCCGTGCTGTTAGCCATGCTGGCAGCCTTCTTCCTTTGTTTTGATTAAAAATGCAAGAACAGGTGGAAAAGGCAGAAATTACTGAAAATATCTGGTAAAGTTTGTAAAGAGAAGGAAGGTTGAAATGGAGTTATCCAGCAGGGTTTTGTTAATTCTTCCTTTGGTAGAGCTGTGTCTCATCTTGCTTAGATGGCTAAATCTAAATTTATTGCTCTTACTGGGCAATTATCTAGAGTAAGAATTCTCTCTAAACCACTTCCTTCCCTTTTCTGTACTTCTCCTTTCTCCTCTATCCCTGAGCCAGTAAGCAAGGCTTACGTGATGCTTCACAGAGACTTCTCCTGTGACTTTTCTGGCTTGTGAAGTTTGAATCCCAGGCAGCAGACCAGAAGGAAGATCCTTCTTCCCCACCCCCACGCCTTTTTTTTTTCTCCCTTCATTAGTTCCTTGGAGAAAATGAACTCATCATTGCCCTTTGAACATCAGCTCTTTGAATTTTCAGCCTCATTAACATGATGTCAGCTGGGAAAGAAAACATTTTTATTCACTTACAGTAAATCTCATCTTGAAATGTTTGTGTGCGAAGTCAAATATCTCACCCAAATCAACAAGAACAATATTTTCCATAAATTAGTAAATACCTCCTAAATATTCTGTCCTTGTGAATCTACTTTTTCTCTAGTTAATGTAGTTACTTTTTCTGAGAACTCTTCATCAAAGTCTTTTCTGTGCTGTTTTTATTTATGTGAGTCCTGCTTTAAACCTAGTATAACAATTAAAATTTAGAGGCTTTAAATTGAAGGTTTCTATTATCAAAAATAAAAGCATGCTTCAAGCAAAGAATTGGGATTCTCAAAATATGTTATAAAATCTCTGCGAAGTCAAATTTCAGTAATTCAGCTGTTCAGCCAATATTACAATAGCTCTGTATTTGACCAAATATCAGAATCTAAAATTAGTGCACAGAAAAGAACTGAACAAATTTATCTCCTGATGTGGCCAAAATTTTTAGGGATTTTTTTTTTCCTGTGAGTTGGCTGGGGGATATTTCATGGCACTGTGATTTTTATTTTTCCTTTTTTTAAATCTCCCCCCCCACCAGCCTCCTGACCCCCAACTTCATATGCTTGTCAAACTACCAAGTTTCCAGAAGGTATAACAAAGAAACAAAATTAGAAATAATAGAACAATATTCATTATTTAAAAGGGGAAAACCAGCAAGTTTGGGCTTTGCTAGAATTTCTTCCTGTCCCCTTTAAAAGTTTCAACAAGTGGGTTAAAATCAACTGGGCATTTTAATTTCATTAATATTTGTGTGGTTTATATGTAGCTTTCACTTTTTGGTACTGTGAAGGGTAGAATCCACTAACACCCTCCATAAAATTCAGTTGGCATTTTGCTCTCTTTCAGTCTCCCTAAACTTGTTTACCACCTCTACCTTGAATCAGTGTAAGGTAGGAAATATGGTAGGATATATTTTTTTCTAATGTAGCTGGAAGTGTTCTGGAATTATATGCAAAAGTAAATAAGACTTGTGTGTATCCAAAACCTCACTTGTATTGAAGACATTAAAATAGAATAGTTTTAAAGTATTTTTATCAATAGTTTCTCTATTATTCATTTTGTGTTTTATATATACATGAGTGAAGTTATTTTTATATAAATGTTTATTTATATACATAAATATAGTATACATAAATTATAGAATCAAGTATTGCTTCTATATCTAATTAGAACTTCTTTCCTTCTACAAGGATCATATTTTTCTTGTATTGGAAAATTCTTGGATAATTAATTAAAGTTAAAATTTTCCAAGAAACCCATAGACATTAAATAAATATTTTAATTTCTTGCCTTTGGGAAACTTTTATTAGGTTAATAGGGAGTAATGTATTTTATCAAGTCCAGACTTGAGTCTGAAACTAAATTATATTGTTTGTTTCATGTGAGACAAAAAAAAAAAAAATTAGATTTCTTTGATGCAGATCCAATAATCCAGAACTTCTGAAAATTCTCTAAGAGATATTCTTGGAATCATTAGGAAAACCTCTCGTTCAGTCTGGCTTTTTGGTGATACTGGTTGTTATCTATGCTTGTATTTTGTCAGCCTGTGCAGAAAGGATATCAGAATAAAAAAGATGCCAAGACTTAGGAATTTTTAGTCCTGGTTGTTTGCTGATGAGGCCATTGGCCTAATTTTTGGATATGAATTACAGAACTTAATGAGCAACTGAAAAGAAATTATCTATTCAACATTAACCAAACATCATGTTGCAGGCGGCTGCAAAATAAGTTCTTTTAAAATATATTTTGTTGTAATTGCACATCTGAATCGTTCAGTGTGACTGAGTCCGAGGTGAGAGTCAGGGCTGGCACACCCTCACTGCAGGTGAGGCCCCTCCCAGGCCAGCAAGGGCTCTCCAGCCCTCTGCCCAGTCTGTTAAGTCTAGATCTGACAGCATGAGTGCACAAACCTGCTCAAGATTTTGGATACATTCTCAGTAGCCATCACAGCTATGCTGGTATTGGCTCCTGTTTGGAACTTGGAGACAATTAAATAAGAGCCAGGTGCATCGTTTAGTGGAGATGATGTGTATAAGCTAAAAGCTGCCAAGTCAGTTTGGGTCATGCAGTCAGGCAGGTTTATATTTGAGTTTATTACCCTTAAACTGTACAGACAGATCTGAATCCTCTCTTAAGAGTGGCATTAACCTTTGCTGCATGCAGCATGGACACTAAGGATTCAATTATGAATGACAGTGAGTCAGTCCTTCTGCTTCTTTCAAGACAAGAGAGGTACTTGAGGCAGCTTGGACAGCTACAGTATAATTTCTGAGTAAATAAGAGCATTATTTTTGGTTTGGCACTGACTTTGGTCTCAGAGTGCATAAAATGTTAATTGAGTTTGGCTTTACCTTTCTGAAGTTATATGTTCTTCGAAAACATCATCTCCATTGTTCACACATGGGAAGGCAAGCCAGAGCAATGAAGAGGGGAAAAACAAGAAATATGATTTGAGAAAAAGCAAGAAATGTGCTCTAAAAAAAATCACAAACATGGGAATCTGTTTGAGTGTTTAATTTATGTAAATTATTCTTTATTTTCAAAGGATGGAGTCAACAGAAAAATGTGAAGCAGTGATTGCTCATTTTAATGGAAAATTCATAAAGACACCAGCAGGAGTTTCTGGTACGTTGCATATATTTCTTACAAGATGTATGAATGGGTTAGTGCTTACATGGTGGAAGCCTGTTACACTGATTGTTGTATCTGGCTTCTCATTTAGAGGCAAGCTTATTAAAATTAAACTATGTCTTTTTGGATGGCTGTAATGCTTGCTTGGAACACAGTATATAATTTTTCTGTTGTAAACCTTTTCTAGGAATCTAGTAGTGTTCTCTCCTAGCAGAGAAACAAGCAGCTAAGATGCCAGCTATGTACAAATTTACATCTCATGTAATCCCAGTTGAAATAAGGAAACAAATATCTATCTGAACAGAATTTGGCTGCTTTTCCAAGGACAGGGCTTTTTCAGAGGCAAAAATGGGCTGTTTTTGTCATCTGTTGATGATTTTTTCGAAGCATTTTCAAAAAAATATTTGCTTAGGAAAAAATAGGAATCTGCAGCAGTGCTTGGCATGATCATTCACTGGGGAGCTGCGACTCTCAAGTCAGTGTAGGTTTTAAAGTCCTTCAGGAAAATAGAAGGAGGTCAGCATAGAATGCTGCTTCTAGAAATATTGTGCAAGGCAGAATTCAGAGAAGGCTTAGTACAATTTTGTTGTCACACCAAGTTCCTCATCAGTTTGTCTGCTTTGTCAGCGCTGTTTCTAAGAGACAAAATGTATATTCCATGAATACTGAAAAATGAGGGAGGAAATACAATGCTGCTGAGTAAAATAGAAAGTAAAGAGGACAATAAAGAAGGAAAGAATACGTGCCTGGCATTCCAGGCAGCTTTCAGTGGGCATTTTATTGAGAATCCCAAGTGGGAATTTTGCAAATTACAGTGTTGATGTGGTTGAGGAAGCTGCCTTTATCCTACTGGTGAAATGTTCTGTGCAGACAGACCCTGTCACTGAGGAGGAGGAAAGTAGCCCTCGGCAGGCAGACAAGAATGTGGCTTGTTTAGTAAAACTCCAAACATGCCTCATCCCTGAAAGATTGCTCCAGTTTGAGGCAGTCTGTGCTGCTGTAAGGGTGGAAAAGGCTTCAGAGCACAGGAAACCACTCCCTTTGGCAAAACTAATCTAATGCAGTATTTTGACTTCCCTAGCCTTGCTTTTGCTGACCCTTCGCACAGGGATTAATTGCTGATGTTATTATTTAGTTAAAACTTTGTTACAAAGCTTTGGTAAATTTAAGCACATTGTTGCATTTTTTGCTTTAGTTATATTATAATTTTTTCTTTGTTACGTTTAGTTAAAATGTTACAGCCTATGTATAAACAGACAGTAATGACACTAAACATCTGCTGCAGAAGCTCCTATTAGTGTTTTTTAGTTTATTAATTTTTATTTTCACTTGCATTCTCCTGTTCTCAATGAATGAGCCACCAAGCATGTCATTGCTAATCATGCTCTGTCTCCAGTGGGTCTTTGCTGAAGCTGGGGTTGCAGCCTTACGTGATGAGGTTCAACTAGGTTGAAATAAAAGCTTTCTGCATGGAATTGTAGGAATGATTTTTGCAGTCTGAAGGAAACATTTAACATAAAAATATGATGAATTAGGGACAAGAAATTTGCAGAGAACTGTCCATTTTCTGAAAGTGGAAACTCAACAGGAGTCTCAAGATATAATCCACCTCACAGGCTTGAATTCTTTGTGCTTACTTTGCAAAGCAGTTGTCCAGGCTCTCTGTCTAGAGCAAGTAAATAGAAACAAACCTCGGAGACTGTCCTTGCATTACAAAGGGGGTCTAGCTTAGTCACTCAGAAATAGATAGCTCCAAATGTTTGAAAGTCAGATGGATCTCACCTTCCATGATACTGAAAATGAGACAAATAATCAGGTGCATAAGGGAGTGGTGAGAACCTTGGTTTTTAAAGACCCTCAATTTTGTTGTATAGGGCACAGCCTCAGCTCCGTTTCTGTGCTGGTGCTGTGAAGTTTCATTGCTCCTTGCAAAGGTTTTTATGGAGATCAAATTCTTCCCAGAGTTCCATACCACATAGCAAGCACCTGTGCAATAATGCAGCTTTATTAGAGAATTCAGCTTATGCATAATAGTATACTGCAGTCTGCCAAAACATGGGGTGGGGTCATGAGGCAACTGTGATTTTGGACTGCCTGCAGAGAGAAAACTGGATGACAGTAGGAAAGCTCTTGAACAAGCAAAGATTAGGAAACTGTTTTGAAATAGATTAGCGACCATTGGGATTATAAAGGATCAACTTCAAACACATGCAAAACAAAATCATAAAACCAGATCCATGTTTAAATTAAAACATTGTGTCCTAGAAACTTGGCTAAAATCAGCAAAGGGAGCTGGCTCTAAAAACACTGTTATCAGGATGAAGAGGCTAGGAGAGATGGGCCTGTAATGAAATAGGTGTGGGAGGAAGAACATTTGTTCAACAAAAACATGCTTTGATAATGCAGCTTTGTTATTTTAACTAAGTTTGGGCTTAAATGGAAGAGTGGATTAAACAGTTATAGAAAGCATAAGTGAAACCTCCTCAGGAGCATGAGAAGACACAAGTAATAAAACCTCTAAGAATCTGGGAAGGCCAGGGATTAACGCAGGGTGGTGTCAAAATTGTCAACTCCAGAGTAAAGTGAGTGACTGGGCATTGATGATGCTAAGCAAGCTAAACCCACATATAACTGGCTATTCAAGCTTTATTTCACCTAAAAAAATATATTTAGTATTTAGTGTGTCCTTGTTTATCTTCAGTAAAGAAGAAGAAAGGTGCGTTCAGAGAGCAAGTTGAAGTGCACTGCAAGTTGGTACAACCCTGAAACTCCTAGAAGTGATGTGTTAGTTTCACTATGTGTTGTTGGGCTTTGTCCTTTTCTTATGTAAGTTATTGTATTAGTTGGTTGTGTTTATGGACTATGACTTCCTCTCCCTTTTGTCACTGAAAACCAAACTCAGAACTTTAATTTTTGTACTTAATTATCTTCTCAACTATGATATTTAACTATAATATGATTATTATAATTTTAAAGTAACTTTTACATTTAGTTTCACTCTCCTCCTTAAAGAACTTTTGTTTTCAGTGAAGAATGTAATATTTAAAGCTTTTCTATTCTCCTGTGAAATGTATGATGTGAATTGGAGGAAACAGACCAGACTGGTATCAAGAGCCAGGAGCCAGCTGATGAGCAGTGAGAGCAGAGCAGCAGCATACTTAGCCTTCCTCCTCTGAAGATGATACTCAGTGTTCACTGGCATTTAGTCTTGTGTTGGATCCACAGTGATTGTAGAAATTATCTTCTGGGCAAAATCTTGAAAGGCATCTCCTCCCTGTCACAGCAGCATGTAGCTGTATGGTGATACACGAGAATAGTTCTATAAATAATTACCTAAAGCAGCTGTGCTGTAGAATATGTAAGGTATGTGTAAGTCTGAGTGTATTCATCTCTCTTATATTTAAAATGAGAAATACAGAAGTTTAAAAGTTACAGAAGTTTTTATGCCTGTTCTATAGGCTTTATGGATTATTTAATATTTCTTTTACTGGAAAAGAACTTAGGAGATTTGCTTTTAATGGGTGTAAGGTAAAGAGCATTTTTGCTGAGCAGCTCATGCTATCTTTACTTCAGGAATGGCTGGTTATGGTGATGATGCAAAAATCAAAAATTATCCATGACCCACCCCTATCTTCCCACTTAAGATAAAGATGTTGGTTTCTCAGATTCTCTTTTAAGGGAGAAAATTGAATGTGTAAAAGCCCTGCTCCTGCCTGTGTTCTTGACTAGACTGGGAAGAGGTCCACCAGGGATGATACACACTGTGGTTTAGAAACATCTTTCTAGTGTGGGGAGGAGTGAAAATGGAGCCCTGAAGTAGCTGTCTTCTGTCAGTCATATTCTAGTGTTTCCTAGTTTCTTACCTTTACAACGTATCCAGCACTGAAGATCTCTAGTGAATTTAAGCTACTTGGCCATAAATTCAATTTTTCTTTCAATTATCTTTCACAGATCCTTTAGAAAAAACACATGAACCACAGCCTGAAAACTACTGCTACAGGGTATCAAAGGCTGACAGTGCTGATGTTACTCCTGGTTGTCACACTGAAGTCAAAGGAACAAAAATTTCATTCTTTTGATCAAGACCCTGAGATTAGTTTAGCTGGTCAGAGCGTGGTGCTGAGGTACCAGCAGTGTAGGTTTGATCCCTGTATGGGCCATTCACTTAAGATTTGGACCTGGAAAGGACCCACAAGGATCATCAACTCTGAATATTTTGTGAAATCTATGAATTAGAGGTTTCACTGCTCTAACTCCCATAATTTGCAATTGCTGCTTAGTTTTAAGAAGCAGCGTAGGATTAGAAGAGAAAAATGCTTCTTAAAACCACTCAAAATATCCTTCTGTCATGTATTATTAAACCTTGTATAAATTATTAAAGCAATGTAATCCTGAGCATTATGTTTAAGTGAAGACTAGGATGGTAAGTATAACACTGAATTTCTCTTTAAACATATAAAGCTACCCTGATCTTGGGTTGCACAATTTCTGTTTTAGTTCCCACAGCCTTTGGCAAAAGTTTCTAGCTGTACAGGCTTGCTCTATCATTAAAGTGATATTTTACGGTCAGAATTCATTAAGTCCCCTATGCTTTCCACTAGAAAATAAGCAATGAAGGCCTCTAAAAGATGAAATTTAATTGAAAACTGACTAAAGGAATAGTATTTTTAACTATTTTGTTGTATTCTTCAGTAACTGAAAGTAGTAAACTGAAAGTTTTTTATTGAAAAGTTGATAGAATTAGCCATGTAAAGTCAAGGTGCAAACTCAAGGCCCAGCAAAGATCACCTGTTTTGTTTTTGCATTTATAGTATCACCTGGTACAAATTTGGGTAGACACTGAACAAAGACAAACTGAATTCTAATGTACAGATGTGTGCAAAGCGTCTACAAGAAGGAAGAATTTACTCTCTGGACTAATATTGAATTCCTATCTCTCTTCTGTAAAAACATTAGCCCTAGAGAAGAGTGATTCAGGGCGGGAGGAGCTGGTCAGCACTTTCCACACCCAAGTTCTAAAGCCCTGACCTGATGCTGAGGGCCAGGAAAGCTCGTGGTTACAGATCTCCTCAGTAGCTGCAGCTCAACAGGCACCTGCAAACCATTGGCAGTGTTGGTTTGCAAACCATTGGCAGTGTTGGTTTGCACTGGGTGTCAGAAGAGTGGACATGTGAAACGTGGCCTCCTAGCTGCAAAAGCTTAACTCCTCTGTAAGATGTAGCCTTTTACATCAGGTACCTCTCAGCTGTGAATGCAACTCTGAATATTTGTACTTTGCCTTTGTCTTGCACATACAGACAACTCACTGAATGATTAATGATCTGCTTCATCACTGGGCCGCATAGTTCCCAGCAATTAAACAATAAAAATGACTCTCCCTTCCTTCCTGTACTACAAAAGATTGCTTAACTGGTCTGTAGGACTTGTGAGAGCTTTTTATTCAAATATGTATCTGTGACATGTGTGTGCTTATATGCAAGAGAGAGAATGTGTTGCATGTTCTTGAAAACTATGAGAAAAAGTAAGCTGAAGAAATAATGTTCAGATTTAAGTTTGAAGAGAGTAAGGTCTATGCTCATTCTTTGGTGGGAGGGAGATCAGTAGGTCAAGATAAACCCAAGAAGGTTTATCTGCTTCTCATGAGCCTCCCTCTGGTGACCATCAGTCATTGTGTTGCTGCAGGAATGAGCACGGTGTTATTTGGGTCACGTGTATGGAAGAGCAGCCAAAAATTGCAGTTAGGCTTTCCACTGGAACTGTCCCCACTGTCATCATTCAGATCTTGAAGCAGAATCAGGGAAGGCAAATGCTGTGCAGCCTGCTCACAGAAGTGCTGTATTAAATAGATGGCCTGCATGGGGTATTTTAGTTTGAGTTGGAGCGTTCCCAGCATTTGGCATCTTTGATGGGTGCAGTGAGGAGCAAGGGAAGGTGGAAAGTCAGAGGAACAAGGGTTCCCATGGCTGGATCTATGTTCAGTGAGATGGAGCACTAACTTCTAGTAGATCACAAATTGATAGCTCTTTAAATGTTTGGGTTTCTTCACTGATGCAAGTTTTGGATATTATGTGTGCAAAATCCAGTACATGCGTATAATTCTTGCTGCATTTTTTCTTCCTCTTTAAATTTGTTGGAGAATTTTTACAATGCAACACAGAATATGTTTAATCATCTAAAATGTAGCTGTTTTGAGTTATCTACTGACAAAAAAAAATTCAGATTTATTCTTAAAATAGGTTTTTATGAACACTTTTTTCAAACAGTTGGACTGGTTTACTCTGCTTTTTCTTTTTCTTTTTTTTTTTTTAAGAAAAGGTCTTTATGATGGGACAATGATGGGAAATGCAAGCACAAATGATGCTTTCAAAAAAGTTCTTTATAATACATTGTAGAGATTTTTAATGAAAGCCTAATGCAGCTTTAAATAAAAGCATTTACTACCTGTGAGTCCTATAATACAGAATGTCAGGGCCAGAAACCTTTTTCTGGTGTCTTTCTGTACTGTTCTCATGCCAGAGAAATTGAATTTTGAAATGAAATTTTGATTTTTCATCCAAAATTTTGTGCATATTTTGGAAGTCACATATGCTCATCACAAAAGTAGATTTTTTGAAATAATGTAAAAGTAGACAAAGATATTCAACTTGGGGAAGAGCTTTTTGTCATTTAAGGCAATTAACTTCAGTATTTGGACCTCCTCTCTCAGTGTCCCATGGATTTTTGTTTTCCACACTGTGTAAAACCAATCAAAATTATTTCAGACCAGAACCTGAGAAATTTATCCATATTGACTAACATATTCTGAGTTTACCTCCTATTATTTCAGCAGAACTGTATGTATTAAAATGCTGTGTGCTGTGACCAAGGTTATTTGATATAGCTTTTATAAAGCAACATCAAATCGTCCATCACCATATTGATACAGTACCTTTTTGCTCCAAATATGTTGAAACAGAAGTTGCTTCACATAATAGAAGACCCCAAAGCAAAACTCAGTTTTGGTAAGAAATGCCAGAAATGCCCTCAGAAATACAAGGTTTTGAAGACAATATTTTCCAGTTTGTCTCCTACTTTAAGGTTTCTGTTATTTCCTTGTTCATTTACTCCATCATCCGTAGGTCTCCTATATTTTTCCAGTGTCATTAGCCTAACTTTTTCCTGGTTTATTTTATGATTATAGGGTTTTAATTACCATTCTCTGAAGGATAATACATTTTAAATTTATTTGGTTGTCATGTTTAATGTTATAGTCTGACAATCTGTATAGCAGCACCCAGGTAGGAGAGGTCCAGGTCTCTGACCTGTGTGGTCAGTGCTGGAGATGAGACAGGGAACCACACACCAGTTCTGTCTCCTTTTTTGTAGAGAAGGCTGTCAAAAGATGTGTCATGCAGGAAGTGGATATTTTTCCAGTAGAAACAGAGCTAGTGTTTTAAGTGTGACATCCAAAGCCAGGGATGACTGGGCCATTAATGTTTGTTTTGTGCCAAAGTTTTAAAAGTCAAGCTCTTTGTGAGGTTACACATCCCTGAGGTTTCCAGTACCAATCATCTTTTGCAAATGCAGACAGGGTGAAGAGACATCAGCACTCACCATGGTTATATTAATAGATTTTGTTGAAAATTTTTCTTGGGGTTGTTTTTTTTGCAGGTGGCCTCCCCACCCCATGTGTTTACTCTGCATTTGGAAACTTGTATGTTTTCAGGTCCAGCCATGTCTCATGAAGATGTTTCCAAACAGAGGGTGACTGGAGGAGTGTCATGGTAAAGCTTAGACAGCTCATGTGTCAGGAATTATTGGCAGAGGAGCGTTTACATCCAAGTCATAACAGTGCTTCCACCCTGTGATTAGGGAGGGTGTGGTGTGATGCAGCAGAGCTGTGCTTCAGCCATAGGTGCTTGGAAATGTGGAAACTAAGAACAGGGAAAGAAAGAATGCTGTGCAGAGTTTTTCATTGGTTAAATTCTGACCATTGGTTAAATTAAAAACTCAAGTCATGATCAGGCAGTATGCAAAAAACCCCAAAAGAACAATCTTGAAGAATTTCTGGTTGCATTGGGTTGCATTCTTTATAGAGCAGAGATAAAATGGGAATGGACAATTGTGGCATTTTCTCAGTGCAAGGCCTCAGGACATGAAGGTGCCTCTTCTGGATGAGTAAAACACTTGTCAGTTTTGGGACATTACTGAAACCTCCAAGGGATGGAGAGAATGTATTACAGACCTTTGGCCAGATTTTTTTCTCCATCCTCTTTAGATATACTTCCAAAGGCACAAAGCTCAGAATTCAGATGGCAGTTCTTGTTGAACCCAGACCAAGAGACACATACTCAGGATATACAAACCATGTTTCCATCCAACAGGTTTTACAGCAGTAGTTTAAAATCAAATAGATAAGGCATTCCAGATGCTCTGTTTGTGTGTGGCAGCTGTCTTTGTGCTATGCTGAACAGCTGTTGATGCTGTAGTACAGCTCTGTGTTATTTAAGTGTCATATTTGGAATATAACTTAAAACCATACATCATTTGGAGAGTTGAGCACCTGCGTATCAATGCTACTTCAATTATTTTTTCTTCTTTCTTCTCAGTTCCTGCAGAACCTTTATTGTGCAAGTTTGCTGATGGAGGACAGAAGAAGAGGCAGAATCAGAATAAATACATACAGAATGGAAGAGCATGGCACAGAGAAGGCGAGGTGAGACTTGTAAGTCCTCCCTTCAAGCTTTAGTGTGGGTGTGTAATAATAAATACTTAGGAAAATGATAGGCATTGAGACTTCTTGGCTTGGGTCTTTGGCGTATTAAAAATGTGCAAGCAGTTCTTACCTGACAGCTTGTGTCTCTGTAAAAAAAATCCTTAACCGTGTCTTTCTTCTGAGGAGAAAAGGCAAAATGTGAAACGCCGAGTCCTATCGCGTTGAAGTGAACAATAATATCTCCTTCAACTTGGTCATAATATAAACTTCAGCTTTCTCATATTATTAAACTACCAGAAACATAACTGTGCTTACATGCAGTAAATAATCCTTTGATCTATGCCACACTAAAATGCACATCACTTTCACAAGACTAAAATAGTATACCAGTGCCATGCAGCATTATTATTTTCATTCAACAGTTGTTTTAAACTTTAATGTTCAACATAATAGTTTCATAGACTTACTGTGGCTAGCAAGCCTAGCCACCTCGATTATATTACACAGGAAAATTCAAATGTGCCTTCTGAAAAACTGCACTCCCCATTCAATCTTGTAGGTCATATATTGTAGGCAACACCCTAACATAATCATCTGCATGCCCTGAATCTCAAACACACATGTACTTTTAGCCAGGTGTTTAATAGAGTGCGTTTTGTTCCTCATAGTGGGAACATGGAAACTTGTATTCACAAACATATTGCTGATTCTCTTCACTTCTCAAAGTATAATTACTTCTGTCAACTAACCTTTCCCTAAGTTTTGGTAATAAATTATTTCAATACAAATTTTCAGTTAAAAATGAGACAACTAAAGAAAGAATAAGAGAAATAATTTACAATTAAAATTAATTTTGTCCACTCTCTCTTTTCCACTTTTTTTTTTTTAAAGGCTGGAATGACACTCACATATGATCCAACCACAGCTGCTTTACAAAATGGGTATGTTGAGTAATGGCACACTACAAAAAAATATGTTTGCATTATGAAAGATGCACAGAACTAGCGTTTAATAAATATTTCTGCATTTTCTAGATTTTATCCATCACCCTACAGTATTACAGCAAACAGAATGATCACTCAGACATCTATTACGCCATATATTGCTTCTCCAGTTTCTACATACCAGGTTTGTATTTTGTATTTGTATTATTGGTAGCTGAAACGGTTTATTGGACCTTATGTTTATTTATCAATTGTTGCATTTGGTTTTATGAGGTCTCCAATAATGCTACATTTTAATGAAGTGGCCTCCTTGTGCTGTACAGCATGAAAGTGACAGCCTGAAAACCTGAGAGTGTGTGTTTCAGGAAGCACAGTGCTTTAATGAGACCCTGGTGTTTTGCAAAACCAGGTCTCCAGCTTGTGCTGATGGCTGAGGGATTTGTAGCCACTTCTGCATTTCACAGGAGATTTTTCATTTTCTCTCAGTCAAATACGTTTAATGTCACCAGTATCTGAAGTAATTATTCTTTATTTAAAGCCTTATTGGTTTAATTAAATTGATTTTTAAAGATATTTTTCCATGCATTTTGAGCTTTTCTCTGTATTTTTCTCAGAAAGCCCAACAATAATATGTTATGTAGTTATACTAAGAAAGGTACAGAAACATTCTTGACATTAGAGAAGGAAATTTGAAAAAAAGAGCTCCGAGTTCAAATTACTTTAGGATTCAAATTCAGTGTTTTTGTATTAGGAGTAAAGCATTTAATAGCCTAGGACAGTATTTCTAAACCAAAGGCTACTTTATTCTGAATAATAAATGAAAAAAAATTGTGGACATTTTTGGTCCAAGGCTTTCTGAAGAGGGATTTTTGATTGTTGCCATCTTGAGTCCTCACAAGGGATATTGATACACAATTCAACGCATTGGGAAATTATATGGAACAATTTTAGCACTTTGATAGAGATCTCTTAGGAATCCTCAATTTTAGGGCATCGTACATGTCAGTTTACAAGCAACTCGCTTTAAATACAAATAGGATGGCAGTCTCGGATGTGCGCTCTGTAATTACTACTTGAGACCTGCCAATTATGGCAGCGCACTCTGAATGATGAGCTTTTTTGGCATTTTACTGTTTAACACATAGATGGAGTAAACAGCAGTGATTCAGGTCATAAATAACCCAAACTAATTAAATTTAGCAAATTCTTACCTCTGTCTGTCAGAGGAAGAAGAGGCTGTTTGCTTTCTCGTGAGAGAGACATGCTGAGCTTTCTGATGCGCTCTGTGTGTGAATGAGTGTGGAAGGTTGTGTAAAGGGGAGGTAGAAGGCTGGCAGAGGCACTGTGGGCCATTTCATCAGCTGTCTCCAGCAGAAATTCCCATGTAGCCTTCAATTCCAGGTGAGGAGGATGAGGAAGAATTGTCTAATATTAGTCTGGAGATCTAATGCCATCTTGCATGAGCAAAGTATTGTGTAGGAGTTAAAACAGCGTTCTCTGGTGTGAAGGGCAGCTGGATTATGTTTATATTAATTTCTGAGGTAACTTATGCAACACAATATTTGCTCTTGGCAGACAGTGCTAGACTGTATTTTTCAGTATACTGAATCATTCTGCTTGGTACTGCATTACCTCAGAAATTACAGTAAGTTCTTATCCAGGAAAATATTTTAGTAAAATTAACTGCTATTCTTTATTAAAATATAAATTATTTATCAATATAAGACTCTCTGATATTCAGAATCCAAGTAAAAATTGGAAGTTGGCATGGAAACATACTACTTAGCAATACAGTATTATTTTTTGGGCTTATTGAGATAGGCAGACCACAATCCATTATGTTTCCAGAAATGTAGTTACCAGTATTTCAATATACATGGCATGGAGCTTAAATTATTGTGGATGGAGTTATTAATATCATTATGCTTGAAGTGACACAGTAATTGGAATTGAAAATTAAATTGAAGTATTCTGTATTGGGGAGGAAGGAGGTTTGTGGCCAGAAGAGTTTCACAATTGGAGTATTAGTCACATCTTCATTACTGATCCCTTCTCGCTGAAGCCTGCAGCTTTCTGTCTTCTACACAACAGGACATATCACACAAGCAAAGGTTTTTTTGGGGTTTTTTTTGGTTTTTTTTTCTTTGAGGTGTGGTATAACCTGCTGCTAGATTTATTCTTATTCAGGTAAACAAATGTAATAAAGTTTTGGCTGGTGTTTGTTTCTGCAACCCCTGCATACCCAAATGACTGCACTGAGCCAGTTACTAT
This sequence comes from Motacilla alba alba, assembly GCF_015832195.1. Taxonomy (NCBI): domain Eukaryota; kingdom Metazoa; phylum Chordata; class Aves; order Passeriformes; family Motacillidae; genus Motacilla; species Motacilla alba. The sequence continues at coordinate 16,433,408 of NC_052022.1, read as the reverse complement.
CATAGTGTGAGATTAGCCAAAGCTTTAGTCAGGCTGTACCGGTATTTTTGCCATTAAGATTTTGCCTGAGGAAAGGGAGTGTTCCAGCCTTTTCCATTCCATTTTTGATCTCCTGTTTGCTCTTTTCCTGACTGAAAAAGAACAAAAACCAAAACCCAACTCTGGTTTGAAACTAAGTACCAAAAGGAGGCAAGAAATATTTCCATCTTCCAGAAAATACCTCACCTGGATTTTTTTTCAAGGCTGTGTGTTTACCTGTCCTGTTCACAGGACCCTGGGAATGATGGTAGAGGCATTTAAAAGGCTTTAAATGTCCAGCAGCAGTGGTGAGCCTGCTCTGTGTGTGGTGCAACTCAGATTCCTGCCTTACCCAACACACCTACAGCAGGTGGGGAGGAAACATTTTTGTCCTTACGTGTAGTATTTCTTGCACGCTTTTTCAGAGAGCTGTTGCAACCAGCTCTTTTTACCCAGGATAACAATATAACATTTACTCTCCCTTTTTCTATTTCACTTTGTCATGCAAAGTTAGGCATTCTCCTGCAATTGAAGTATTTGGGTGGTCACTGATTTTGGAGAGAAAATGTGCTTGTTGCAATAGTAGGGACTCTCATCAGAACCTCCTTCTCTTCCTGTGCTTTGGGGATAACACACCACAATGTCTCAGAGAACACTACTCCTAAATCTTCTCCTTTTTCCTGGAACAAGATTACAGCAGAAGTCCTGATTTTCTTTCAGTTACGAAAATACAGTAAATTATTTTAATCAGATCACACTAGAAGGCAAATGATGCTATACTTTCTGAGATCCAAATTACTTTTCCACAAAGGAATTTCTGAGACAGAAGGAGCTTCCTTTCTCAATGTAGCAGAAATCTGTTTGACCCCTCTCACTGTACATGGTAATTTTTGAAACCTGCATAAAAACATTTTCTTCTGTTCTGAAAGGTGTATGTGGTATATAGTCTCCAAATCTTGTCTCTGATTTACAGGTTACAATGAATACATTTTTCATTGAAATCAATGCTGTTCCACAGAGGGGCTAATTGGGTTAAAAAGTCAATAAGTAAGGGAGGAGTCATGTTAACATGATTTAGATTACTATATCTAAGTTGGAGTAATGTGTAAAATGAAAAATAAAATGCCGATTTTGTTCTAGGTTCAGAGTCCTTCTTGGATGCAGCCTCAACCATACATAATGCAGCACCCAGTAAGTTTTTATGCTTCTCCATTGTTCTATTTATGTATTATATAAACACTTGACATGCTTTAAACCACAGAAAGTATGTCAATTCCTGCCCAATTACTTGCATGGATCAAAATGAAAAGCGAAACAAAGACAGTAACCTGAACTGGGGCCTCATTTTATTAGGAAAAAATAGAAAGCTACCTTCAGAGTATCAATGTGATGAGGATCATTAGAGAAAATTTCCAAGAGGAAGCTTAGTGTTTTTGGGGTTTTTTGGTTTTGTTTTATTTTATTTTACTTGAAATGGAAAGCACTTTGCAAATGCCAAATGCTTTACATACTGCCTACCTTTCGGGAGCTGAAATTGGAGACCCAGTGTTTTAGAATAGGTCTACAATAGTTCAGACTGGATAATTTGTGAAAGACAGATGGATGTAGTGATATGAATGACATTATGGGCACTCACTTGAAAAAACCTGCATGGCTTGTTCTGGCTTCACCACTCATGAGTAATGCTGGTCTCCCTACACTTCTGGCTGTGGCATCTGTACCAGACTGTCAGGCATTCTAATCTCTACTCTCCTGTGATATTTTCCTTCTTGTCTATGTCATTTGCCAATTAAGTACCATTACATCTGAGACCTACTGGGTTTCTTGAGATGAGCATTACTAATTATAACAGGCACTTGAATACTTGCACTCCCATAGTTAACAAACAGGTCTGTTTCCAGATGCAGAAAGGATATGGTCTTGACTTTAATTAACCTCTCCATGCAGATTATAGAATGTAAATCTTCTTGGCAGAACATTTTCTTCTTGGGCATGCAGAGAAGGTGATGTTGAACACCCTCTCACACACTTAGTTGTTGCTGTATTTGTGGTTTTTGATGTTAAATACACATACACAGAGTAGATTTTACCTTCCTTCTCTAGCAACACAGATTTTCATAAAAAAACATCCTGCAAATAATGCTGTGAAAGACAAGAGCTGATATGTTATAATGGTGTATTCGTTTAGGTGTATTAGTTTCACAGGTACACAAGATGAGATTTCACAGTTGAAAATAAAGACCTAGATTCTAGACTGAAGTTCAGTTTTGGCCTGTGCAAAGACAGGTGCTGTCTTGCTCATTTGCTTTTCAGAGAAGCCTGCAGTCTACAGACAGGAAATTCTTTCAGTGTTTGATGTGCCTGTGACTCATTTCATCTACACTGATCACATGGTTGTTTTTCCAAGTATATTCTATCCTTTTTTTTTTCCCTTTTTTTAATTTTAAGGATTAGTTATTGATTCAAAATACTTGCTTTCAGTACACTGCAATTATTTCTGTTTGTTTTGAGCCTCCATTAATTTTAATCAACACCTTCTGCAAGCATGTCATAGAAAATATTTGGAAATGTGTTTTTGTGGAACATGATTGGTAAAATGAAATTTCTTGATAATCTTCCATTTCAGTTAATTCTGAAAACCTGTGTACTGTCCATATTTAACAATCTAAAGTGTTTAGAAGTTTAGAGTATAATTTTTATGAACCTAACAAAATTATACAGAAGCAATAGAAATGTCACCAAGAGCAGCTGGTATTTAGACAAAGAATCAGCATTGCTAAGTCACTCTTCTGAAATGTGTGTGCTGATGAAAGCAGCCACTAAGTAGGGCAGCTGTCTTGTGTGTGAACATTGTGTGTGATGGGCAGGAACACAAATGTTCCTCCTCCAAAGCCACCATTCCTAAAGATGAGATAAAAGTTTCTTCCTGAAGCATGAAATTCCAAAGCTTAAGCTAAGTGAATCTGTACCAGGTAGCATGTGCAAATTTTTGCTTTCAAGTCAGCATCTGGTTAAACTCATATTTTCCAAAGCATTTTAAGCGGGTCTCTCAAGTGTATTGCACATCAGTTGAATGTCCAACGGGAAGTCAAAGCAGGTCTTCCACCCTGGGCATCTACAGATGCTAAAGTGAAATTTTCAGAATGCTCCAGACTTGCTTTTCGAGTCAGTGCCTGGGATTAAGGAGAGTTCTTGTGGTACATTCCCGCAGAAGGAGAGTCCATACTTAAACTCTCAAATGAAAAATTAAATCTGTGTGCTGCAACCATTTCTCTGTTTCTCTGTTTTAACAGGGTGCTGTTCTGACTCCCTCCATGGACCACACCATGTCACTACAGCCTGCATCAATGATAAGCCCTCTGACACAGCAGATGAGTCATCTTTCATTAGGCAGTACTGGAACAGTATGTAACAATTTCATACAAAATAGAACTTACCCAAGTAGAAAATGCTGCATGTAGATCACAGTATCTCTGTGTAGCTTGCATGTGGGAAAAAGTAATCCTATAAATCATTTTATGTCCAATAAATTATTAGGAACTGTCTCAATTTTAAAATTATATTCAGCAGCTTTTATTCAGTCTATTAACTGAAATTAATAGACTGAATGGAATAGACTGATCAGAAGTTGGAAATGAGTAAATAAAAATAGACCGAAACAAATGAAAGGCATCCAGGAGGTAACTTCAGAGTTGCATACAGAAGATTAAAAATAGTTTGTTTTACTCTTTATATTCCTTTCTGCAAATCTAATCTCTTGAAGTGTGGAACAGAAGTTAAATCAGAAGAGATTCAGACTTGCCTCTAAACTACAAGACCCTTCTTTTCAGACCAGATGGGGTTAAAAAAAAATATGACTGGGGTTAACAGAGAAGGAAAAGTCCTTTACATAGTCTTTAAAGTCCAAATTTAAATTTTCTCAAAATAGATAAATGACTTTTCTGGAAAGCCTATTGATTTCAGACACAAAAGTTCCTTTCTCTCATGTATGTCGCTTTAGGGAAACAGTCAATATCTGTTAAGCAATACCATGACAGGTATTTTGAATACTTTTATATTGGACTTTCACTCAATGTAGTGGTCTCTGTCTTTCTAGTACATGCCAGCCACAACAGCTATGCAAGGAGCCTATATCCCCCAGTACACACATGTCCAGACAGCAGCAGTTCCTGTTGAGGTCAGTATATTTTATTAGACCAGAGATAAGAAATATGAATGCATTTTTTTCCCTAGGAAAATCAGTGCTCAAAGGTAAATATTGTAACTGTGAATGTACTGTGAATGCCACATGTATTAAAACTATAAAATGCCATTATTCTCAGCTAATATAGTCAGTATTACAACAAAGAATTATCTGTACTTATGGCAGTACATACTCAGAGCAATCTGCTCTATGAGCATAGCTCAGGCAAACCCTGTGTTTTGTTAAACATAATTCCAATAGTAACAAGCCAGGGAATGTATTGTAGTTTTGAACTTTCACTTAGTTTACCTGTGTACAGAATTATCTGCCAGCAGGCCTTGATTGTAGCTTTTTGCAAAGAATCCTGATTTGACCCTGGCATCTCAGGATACTGTGCATGTTTGTCTAATAAATCTCTCCATCGAGCAAGAATTTATTGCTTTCGTTGGAGACCATAACATAAGTAAGCTAAATAATTTATCTACTTTGGCTTACCTTACAGCCTTTCATGGGTCAATACTATTTTAACAGAGGAGCTAGACAAGGCATGCTGCAGCTCATGTATTCAGAATGAGTGCCAGACAGTCTCTTCCAGAGCCTGTAAGAAAAAAAAACCATTTCATTTCAAAGTCAGAAACTCCAGAATATGTTTGATTCATTTTGGTGCAAATGCCCGTGTGGATCAGAGAAGTTCTTTTGGTAATTACCTGATTGCTCTGTCTGCCAGAGCACTCTCAGCTGAATTAATTGCCTGGTTTCTGGGGAGCCTGGTGCAAAGTCCCACCTACAATTCTTTGTGTTGCCTAGTGCCAATCCGATCACAGTACTCACAGTGTTTGTGTGGTTCACAGTACTCATAGTGTTTGTGTGGTAAGTAGATCTCATTCTTCTCCCTCCCCTTCAAAAGGAGAGGGACAGAATGCTCTTTTACATCTACAGATAGAAAATATTCTAGCAGCTATTTGCTCTCTCTATTTATGTCTATAATGTCAAAAGTTTGAGGGTTTTTTTTTCATTATCATCAAAGCATCTAAGGAAGTACAAAGTACAAAAGTTTGCATGATCATTTAATTCTTCTGTTTGCTGAAATATTCATTGAGGTAAAGTTAACACCTCAGATTTGGAATACCTTACTTGAGAAATGTGATTGAAGATTTGAAGACTGTTAATTGCATGAGTCAAGTGGAAATACAGATTGCAGGTAAAGCTGCTTGATTTTGTGTCTCATGTCTTGCCTTCCTTTTTATTTGCAGGAAGCCAGTGGCCAGCAACAGGTTACAGTAGAGACATCCAGTGACCATTCTCCATATACGTATCAGCAAAATAAGTAACTGTGAGGTAGGGGCTCATCCTGTGTCATGAAAGATGTGAATTCAAAGATGCTTTATTTCATAATTTACAGTACTCTGTATTGAACTTTCTTTTAATGTCATATAAATAATATTGATGATACTTTCTGGGGACAGTGAAGCTGATTTGAACTTGGCCAGAGTCAAAAGCCAGGGAAGGAAACCTGGGATCCAGAAATGAATTATTGAATTCCGAGTAATATTGTTTTAATAATTTCTCTATAGCATAACTGGATTATGTTGGATTTTAATTTGTTTATTTTAGGAGCGTGCTGTATCCAGAACAACAATGAATTAATGCAAAAATACAAGAATCAAAATGCTAAAGGGAATTATAGTGATAGACATATCATGCCTAGTTTTGTGGTACATCTAAGATTAGAAGCAGCTTGGTGGATGACTTACAGACCACAGGCAGGGAGGCAGTCTGGTAGAAATCGTTGCTGACCTTTTCTCCTGAAGGCTTCCCTGCTCATCCTTTTTTCTAGAAAAAAAGCATTTTGGTCCAGAGTTTTGTCAATTTGTTTTTAATCCATGTCCTCATTTGGCTCTAATTCCAGAGTTTTACTTTCCTATTCCAGGTTTCCTCTGGTTCTGCTTGCATGGCCTTTTTTACTAGCAAATCATTACCTTTACCTGAACTTACTTCATACAAAATTGTTTTGCTTTCTGTACATTTCCATCCTAAAAATGTTACTTGCATTAACTGTTCCCTTTTCCATGATCCATGTTTTAAAGTTCTGGAATTTAGCTCTTCCTTAACTCATCTTATTTTTTTTCTGAGTGCTTTGTAAGCCAGACAACTTGGCTACATAATTTTTTACATCACATTTTCTAAGACCTCACACTGAAAAATTCCATTCATCTGCAATAATGTGTTGGAGGCCATGTTAAAAGGGTTTTTCTACAGCCCTTGTGGCATTTATTTGATACTGAAAAATCAAAATCAGTTATGTGCTACCATTGTGTGATATCTCTCTAAAATGTATTGATCCAACAAAACACACATTTTGGCATTAGCTTTGATCCTGCAGGTCAGCTGTGCTGTTTGACAGCAGTGCTCTCATCCCCATTATTGGCATTAACAGCTTCTTGTGTGGAAAGATAGAAACAAACCAATGGGGAAACTTGGCAAATTCAGCAGACGGCAGAGCCTGCGTAGCACAGCATATGACCTGTGTTATTCCTGTAGTCGGGCCAAATGCTGGCATCTAGAGGAAGCCCACATCCTTGATTTGCTTCCAGGGCAGGCAGAAAGCAAAGCCACAGGCTCTTCTCGTTATCCATCTCCTGGTGTTAAAATCATGACTCCTGCACGTTTCCCATGCCAAGGCTGTTGCCTGGTGTTAACCGCTTTTCAAGGAATTATTTGTTTTGCCTTAAATCTTCCCTGTGGGCATGTAAAACCTCCTTACCAATAGAGATCTGTGGTAGCCAGCGAAGCGTAATCCTGCATGTCACATCCCCATCCTGCCTCTCTCTCCCAGCCTGTCAGTATCTTTCCCCGTAGTCTGAGGCCAGGCAGGAGGAACAGCCTTAAGTCTCCTGAAAGGATGAGTTGCTCTTGCCATCTGAGACATGTTTTGTATTGATGACTCTGTGTAGAATTCCAAGCTCTGTGAGCAATTCTGTGTGTTTGCTGTAAGTCAGTTCACTTATTTTATTCTTCAGAGAGGCACTGTTACCTGTATTTAGATGCAGTGTGGACAAAGTGGAATCTGTGTCAGCAGAGGCTGTAGAAGTGGGCACGTGGGGAAGGTTAATATTACCCAGCTGATTTCAGCCTCAGAGCATGGCATTTGATATTTCTGTCCCTGGAACATGCTGGCACTTGTCTTGTTCCAGACAGGTGAAGGGGAGGGAATTGACAGTTATTTTGTGCCCTAAATACAGGGAACACTGCAGTCTCTTGGTCGTTGTGGCTTTGTCACTGTTGTCAAGCTGAAACTTCTTTCTAAATGCACATGCAGCACTTTTGGGAATGTCCTATTTAAAGTCAGTACCCATATTCCCATAATTCGAGGGGTAAATTACAGCCAGCACATTTGTATGAGTGGATGCAGTCAATCAGAAATACACAGTGTTTTCCTCTGGCAGCTACTTTTAATAACTTTATAGCTTCTTCTCAAAAAGTTGCTTCTAGGTGAAAAATAGTCAAAGGGACTTGAAAAAAAATACAAAACCTGTTTTATATGCACCTGCAAATGTACAAGCCTTAAAATACCAAACTTTGCCTTGTTTTGAAAAATTAAAAAATTGTCTAAACTTTTTTGTCATTAGCTGGGTATTTTTTTAAACCCATGTGGCAACATAAGCCAGTACATTAAGAAGTCTGCCTTCAAATTTGATGAGCCCTGACTTGCTGTTCAGTATTACCATCAGGGAGGCACAGTAGCTGTGTCTGTCTTAGCTGTCATACATAGCCTCATTGAAGCTGCACCAAAAAGAAAGTTATTGTTCCTTTTCCAGAGCCTTGGAGATGCCACAGGAGTGGCACATTCAAACACTTTTGGTCAATTAAAAGGAACAACAACAATAAAACAACAAAGAAGGGAAGAGCTTTGAGTGCAGCCCCACAGCTCCCCCGTGGGAGCTCTGTGTGCTGAGCAGTTTTTGGGGAGAGAGGGGCAAATACAGCACGGGCTCTGTGCTGGTGGAGAGCCTCATCCTGGGAAGAGCAAAGCACCTGCAGTGCTGCCTGTGTTACTTCCCAGGTTTATACTCAGATTCATTTATTCTTCTCACAGCTGTCTAAAATAGGAAGTTAGTTTGTTTTGTGGACAGCTACGTTAGAAAAAAGGTGTGTGATTGTAACTCTGCTCTAGCTCTGACCTTTCTGTGTTACAGATGTCCAGTGTTGACCTGGCCTGGAGAAGGGTGCAAAGGCTGAAACAATCATGGATTTTACTGATCAATTGTGCTTTAGGAATTATTGACAGTTTTGCACAGGTTCTTGAAAATGTTATTTATAATGAAATCAACTAAAACTATTTTTGCTATAAGTTCTATAAGGTGCATAAGAAAAACCTTAAATTCATCTAGTAGCTGTTCCCATGAACAGGTTTATTTTAGTAAAAAAAAAAGTTTTTATCAAGTGTTATGACGCAAAAAAAAAAAAACCTTCAAATTTCTGGGTATGCACAGATGACCACGAAGACTTATTCACGTGCATGACAGAATTTGTATTTTGGTTTATTTTTATTTTGTTTGTTTCTTTTTATTTTTTTTTGTATGAAATGGATTTTCTGAAGTTTAAAATAGTAAAACATCTAAGATGATGTTCTGTGCTTGCAGTGTGTGAGTGTTGCTTTAGTGCAGTGTTGCAGTTATAGTGTCTGGTCTCTTAGCTTTCTGTTTTTCTTTTAATGTAGTGTGAAGTGTCTTATCCTTTTCTATAAATTCCAATTTGCCTTAAATCTTTCAATGCTGTAGCTGTTTCAGTAAGTAGTCCAAACTAATGGTGTAGAATGCTTTGACCAAATGAGCTGGTCTATTATGCCTTGTAAAACAGCAGCATAGGGCTTTTAAAGGTAGTCAATAAAAATTGCTGAAAATTTGGCTTTTTTAATGTGTAGTAAGTGTTTTTAATGATTTTTTCACATAATATGTAAGGTAGTGAAATGCAAGAGGGGAAAAAATGTTTTGTGTGAAACACATTTTCTGACTGGGGAAATTTTAATAGTATAAATTGTTTGTAAGGCCATATGCCAATAGTTCCCTCTGGTAGTTTGAATGATGTAGGAACTCTGCTGTATGATGCAATGTAAAATCTTTTTTTTTTGCCTTTTTTCAGAAACTAACTTGATGTTCTAGTTTTAGCATAGGTAGAGTAGGGAGTTTGGGGTGGAGATATCACCGAATGTTTTTGTCCTTCCTTTATACTAATGATAGTGCTTTAGGATGAGGATTGTGCTGAGAGGTAGCAAACAGAAAAGTTGCTATTACAGCAAAATGGCAAAAGCTAAAGGACTCGTTTTCAAACATATGCTGAGATTTAAGTAGAAACATAATTGATTGGGTACTAGCTCTCTATAGTAGGTAAATAAAAATAAAAAGACTTGGCACTTTTAAAAGGTAACTTTACCAAAGAACAAAGAGCCAGTAACCAATAATTCTGATTTGTCTCAGCATTGCGTCTTCTGTACTCTTTATTTTTGCCGGACCAGTTTGCGGTTAAGAGAATGTGCCTTTTTTGTACATTTGCATTTAGGTTTTATAATTTTAATTGATGTATGGACACAAAAGCATGAAGGAAGACTTGGATCCAAGCAGTGCCACACTTTACATCATCACTACAAGTGTTAAGTGTAAAGAAAACCAATTTTGAAACTATGAAATTCCTGATTCATAAATACACAGTTATTTGTACTTCACGTATTAGATAATTCACTGCTACTAAAGCTTTTTATTACAATTGCATATGTTTTAAATTGAATGATAAATTAAGTTGTCTTCCAAAACTGTGTACTTCTCTGGTCAGCTGTATATGATCAGTTATCTACCTCAAAGTTTATTTCCTTTTGTATTGGGACAGGTTGCTGGCCCTCCCTGTTTCCACAGACCAAATCATCCTAGCTCGGGAGCTAGGGCTAAGCAGTTGTTTCTTTCAAGTATTTTTTAGTTTTTAAATTTTGTGTGAGTATTGGAGTATAGATGTCGGTGACATTTCATAGTTTCAAAAGTAAATTGCTGCTCTGAGAAGTGTAGATTCTAGTGAAATGCATAGTCATAAGAGATGTGTTTTTGTTTTTTCTTTTTTTAAAAAGTTGTGGTATTATTGGTTCTATGCTCCCTGGAATATTACTGCTTTGTAAAAGTCCAGACTTCCTGCAGCACCTTGCCTGTATTTGGTAACTTTCCAAACCTGGATCTCTCACTACTTGCTATTTTTGCATTAATTAAAAACTGCAGTATGATAGCTGTGTTAGAGGGAGGGAAGAGCTGCTGCCAGAAATGTCTGAACTAAGTGCCATACTCATTGTCTGGGTAAGATTTGGGAAATTTAACCTCTGTACATAAAGAAATAATCAGTTACTTAAACATCACATAGTAGACAGCCATTAAATTATAAAAAATTAATTTATGAAGAAAGACCTTTTGTACAGATTGAAAAAAAAAAGATTTTCATAGAGATATCTATATGATCAAGAGAGTTAATTTTTTATTTTTGTTTTACTAGTGCCACAAACTTGCCAGTGGTAACTTATTTGTCCGGTTCAAGATAACTCTGTAGTTTTGTTTCCTAGGACTTGTTGTTAAACGCCAAAAGACATTTTTGAACTGTAAATTTGATTAGATTGTTAGCTTTTTCTGTTTTATTTCTTTGAAAACTTTTGAATAAAAAAGATCCAAAAAAACCAAAAATGTATCGTCTTTTTCCTTCAGACCTTCCTTTACTGGGGGAAAACCCAAACAGGTTATGGTAAAACTTCTGTATTTATTTTGGGATGTTTGGAATTGCTTTCTGCTTGACAGCCTGGGTTTTTTTCTCCTCTATCTTTTGTCAAAACCAAATATTAACTCTTTCACACCACACTACAAAGTCACTAATTCTTTCCAACAAAACAGGGAAAGATATATGAAAAATATATGATGAGATGTCAGATTTGGATGCAAGAACTCTGTTCTGCTGTGTGTCAGCCCACACAGGGAGTGGTGTGTAACCAGGCTTGCGTGCTGTGGCTGTAAATGCCATTTTCCAGAGGTAAGGTTGGAGGTGTCTTTATGTAATATACTTTTATTGCGTATAATAAAAGTCATTACCAACTAATTTGTTCAACATCGACTCCATCCTCTTCCATAGAACCTGTTTTGAACCCTACTTGCAAACTTGCTGTTAATTATGTTTTTACCTCTTAACAAATATGGGTATCAGATTAATGTGGGATGATTGGTACCAATATAAATGTTTTGTGCAAGATCATACTCCAACCCTGTTGTTTTTTGGTTGTTAGTGATTACACAGTAGCCTTTCTTTAGGCACTGAACATAATTTTTTATCTTTCTTCATTTTCTGAATTAGCTACTCTGAGCAGGTGCCAGGCAAGTGCAAGCAATGCATTAACAAGGAGTATAACCAAGTGCTGTTGAGCAACTGAGCCTTGCTAATGACTGCACATTTTGGGCTAGAACAGAGTAAGTCAAAGTAGTCTAAAGCACTTTGCTGATACTGTGTGTTAGCTTTTCAGGGGGAAAAAAGTTAGTAAGTGCTGTTTTGCTCTCCTCTTCTAGCTTTAATTTATGCCATGGTACCTCCACCATACCAGACAAAGTCATGATTGACTAAAACTGTGCCACCTAATCTTCCACAGAAACATCAGAAATGTGTTTTATGTGCCAGAATATTTGTATGGGTTTGTACTCCTACTCCTCCTGTGCACACTTCACTGCACTTGTTCCTTTTGCTGTAGTCAACCACTCCAAAATTTTTTGTGAACTTCCACATGTGTTGGAATAAGATAATCTATCCTGTCCAGCAGTGCTTTCTTATGAAAGCCAGTGTGTTGTTTGGTGGCATTTAAGACGTGTTACCTTCCAAACGCTTGCCACACTGACGTACTCTTTCAACTGCAAAAGATCATCTGTATCCTTCCCCCGCCAACAAATTCTGGCATTGATTAACCCAAACAAATCTGAGGCTTTTGGCTTTCAGACTCAGTCCATTAATTCTTTCCAGAATAGGGGTTAGGATATACAAAACCTATTCTGTTTGGCAACTTCTCTTTCAGTGACTAAGAAAAGCCAAGCTGATGTCAGAACAGCAAAGATTTACCGAGCAGTGATCAGAGGGAGGGTGTAAAAGCCTGCATGTGGAATGAGTCAGTCTTTCCTTTTCAGGACAGCTCTAACCACATCTACCATCTGACAAATCTGTGCAGCCCACTTCTATAGTAAAGAAGAAATCATATCACAGGAAAATACTACTGGGGTGTTTTTCCATGTCCAAGAAGAAAGGCCAGCTTCTCCACAGGCAAGCCTTAACTGTTTAAGGTATCTTGCCTTTTTCAACACTATCCCCTCACGCAATATCTACATCAGTGGTGTTCTGAATTCTGCTGTGTTATGTTGGTCTCCCTTCAGCTGAATAAACTGACCTCTTTTGACAGCTTCACTGCAATACAAAGGGATTTTTGGAGCACTGAAGGAATGAAGGTATGTGGCACCCTAAAGACTTCCCGCATGCACCCTGCAGGTGTTCGGGTCAGCCTGCTCAGGCAGCTTTCTGAGAAGGGTCATTGTTCCAGAGCCCCACATGCAAGTGTTAGCAAGGGGAGTAATATTTGTAAAATGGTTTCTGCACTCGCACTCTGCCGATTTTAAAGTCATCTGCAGTAGTTTTCCCAAGTATTTTAACCACCTGAAACTCACACACAGGGACAATGGTTTTAAGCAATGTCTGTGAAGCACTTAAGGGTAATGGAATAAAGCAATGATTAAACACGCCCAAGAGAAAATTTACTCGTAAATTTTATGTTTTGGTAAATAGTTTTAGCTTTTTCCAAGTACAAATAGGAAATTACCTTTCCTTTGTGTGCTTCAGCCTTTTCCCAATGGAAAATACTTTCATACCAATGAGAAAACACTGCTACATTTTTTGTTTGTGTGTTTGGGGTTTTTTTGCCTTCCAGTGAATGTTAAAAAAACCCAAAATGTATTTACAGACATTTGCTACCAGCTTGTTTTTACATCAGTTTGTTCTGGTATCTTTAACCAGTCTCAAAGATAATCTGTAAGCACAATATACATAACTAGGCACGTGAAGAAGTTATTTATTGACCAGCCCACTGAAAAGAAAGAATTTCACAAGCCATTGGGCTGAGCATGACTCTGCTCACCCAGCAAGGTATCAGCAGAAGCAGTGGCTTTGCTGGCCATGCAGACTTTGGGCAGGAGGGGAAGGGTCAGTCCCTGCAGCTCCCAGGAGCAGACCCTCAACATTGCCACATTTCTGTCTTCTGCCAGGCTCCATCAGGACCCCTGGCATGGGTGCCTTGCCCCAAGAAACGGACTGACCTGATGCTTCATGACTTCCCTTGCTCTTTTCTTCCTTTAGATTTTATCGCCTTTCCACATTGCTGCTTTCCCTCCTAAACCCTTGAGCTCCCGGCAGTCCTGTCCCACTAGCTCTACCTCTGTCTATAATTTTACATTTCTTATCTCTCCAGACTTTCTCACAGCTTTTTTTCCAGCACTGAGCAAGGTTACACAGCTGGGCTGGGTCAGAGTTGGGCTCTCATGTGCAGGGAGCTGTGGAGAGGGAGGAGAGGCACAGGACAGGGGCTGCAGTAAGGGCTGACATACTCCAGATCTTGCTTGAGTCAGGAAAACATTCAAATGCAGTTGGAAGAAAGGGTATTCAAAGAGCTCCAAGTGTTGCTGTCTTTGCCAGAACAGAATGAAAACTAGATTTCAAACAGCTCAGTGCAGCTCAGTAGAATGAAATGCTCCAGAAGTCAGCAGCTGCATGGACCGTCAGTTCCTGACCTCCTTCAGCCCTGCTCTGCTCACTTTCCATACTTGAACAAGTTCCAGCTGCCAGCAGGCAGAGGCTTCTGACGGGAGTGGGAAGGAGGCAGCTCATCAGCAGCTCACAGGCTTCAGACAGCAAAGGCCTTTTGCCACTTGTGCATTCAAGCAAGTCACTGTGCCCTGAGCTGCAGAAGTTATGGAACAAAGCCAGCAGCAGGGAAGTAAGCTTGCGCACAAGAGTGGGAACATTTGGGGTTTAAGTTGTTTCTAGGTAAACTGTTCATATTTAAGAGTGGTCTAGCTCTGTCTTTGCTGCGGAGTCTCTAGAAACAGCAAGCCATGCCCTCTATTCTAGGGTGAATTTTGGACAACAGCATTGAAAATCCAGATTTCAGTTATGAAAAAACAACAAAAAATTAGTCAGTTACAGAAATTCATCTCCTCAAAAGTATTTTATGGATGAAACCAGCCAGTCTTCTCTGGAAAAACGGTTCAGGACAAACCATACCATTCCTGTATTACAGTCGACATATGCACAGCTCCTCTCTTCCAAGTGGAGGTCATCTGCTCAGCCCTGCAGTGCGTGCTGCTGCCCTTCTTCGAGCCTGCAATTCATTTCCTAAGCAGTTTGTGCTACAGCAGCAAAGCCAGCTGTTGGGGCTGCCCTTGTTTAATTGGGCTCTCAAGGTGAGTGAGGGGTGCAGGGCCCCGGGCTCCGAGGGATGCTCGGTGGCGGCCGGACTCGGGCTCTCTGTGCTGCCGCCGCTGGCTGTTGGTGCTGTGCGAGGAGCCGGGAGGGCAGAGCCTCCTGCAGCCGCTGAGCTTACCCAGAGCTTAAACAGCTCCCGGCGCAGCCACCAGAGGGCATCGGGATAAACCGAAATTATCACAAAAGGTAAACACCCATTCATTCATTTATGGAGCGTTTATTTACCTGTAGTGAAAAGCAAAACCTCCTCCTGCCTCTGCAGTGCACTGCCAATGCAGTGCAAGTGCTCACATTTCTGAGAAGGTGTTTTTAGTCCTCATTAAGATAACAGTAGGGTTGTCTGTATTAGAGGAAAATAAAAATTAAGGATTTTTTTGGTTAACGAAACACATAAGGATACCTTCAGTGCAGGCGAGGGGAGGAAAAAATAAAGGAATCTAATAGAAACCACAACGTCACCAGAAACACAAGTGCTCCATTCAAGATCAGGGAGAATTGGTAAGTAGCTTGTAAGTGACAGATGAACACAAAAGGAGACAAGCAGCAAGAGACTTCTGGAGAAGTCAAGCAGCCTGCAAAGGTTCAACCCAGACCAGAGTTAGAAATCTTTTTCCCATTAATTCAAAGCCAGTCTATTTCCACATACTCTTGGGAGCACCTGTTTTATTATTGCTATGACAATTGAAAGTATATTCATTCCAAACACAGTGTAAAACAAACAAATACCTTCTCAGGAAGTAGATAAAGCTGTGAAAGTAAATTGGTGTCTTGAGGGCTAAATGAAAAATCCGAACTACAAACCACAATTATTCTAAGTATTTAAAGTGATATAGAAAAGACAGCTCATTTTTTGCAATGTTCATTCAAGAAAACCTGTGATCACTAAAGAGGGCTTCTTACATATCAATCCAGATGACTAATACAGATGTGGGAAGTGGGCGAAGGGGGGGCCTGCAGAAATAGATATTTTTGCTGCTTGTCTCTATCTGTGCAGCTTGAATCTAGTGAATAATTAACCATAACCCACAGAGGATAGTTAGTGCTTCAGTTAGTGCTTCAGATCTCAGAAGCTTTTTGCAGCATCCCTTTTGGTCAGGGAGAATCATGTTGCCAATGCATTTTGGATTATTTTGTTCCCCTCTGGTTCTGCTGGACACAGCCTTGCAATTCATCACCAGTGCCTGGCCAGTGGCTCTGACCTGCACAGACTTGCTCTTAGATGTGGACTACAAGAAGCATTTGTTAATCTCTGCCAGGGATTTTGTCAGTCTTCAAAGTAATTAGATGATTCACTTCTGGACCAGGCCAGATTGCTGTATCAGGCACAATAAAAGACCCAAAGAGCAATCAGAACAAGTAGGAGAGTTCACAGACAGTCATGAATAAAAATACTGTAAGTCTGGAAATATAAAGTATTTCTGTTTTGCATACACCCTAGCTTTAGGCTAAACAGTGCACAGACACAGACTTGAATTTCTGGAAAAAATATCTGATCCAGGCATGTGTTTGCAATTTTTGAGGATTTTTTTTTTTTTTGGGGGGGGGGGGGGGGGGGGGGGGCTGGGAGGGAAAAGACACAATTTCCACCCCTCCCTCCCCCCTGCCCCCCCATCAGTTTCAGACCTGAAAGCTTTTCTTTCCTGTGTGTGGCTTCAGAATTTTTTGTTTTGTTTTGTTTTTTTGAGTTTTAAATTTTTTTTTCTTTGCAGCCTCAAGTACTTGTGATTATCTTCTTTTGGCATCCAGCTCAATGTCAGCATGACTGTGTTTGTCACAGGTTTTATATGCTGCTGCAAGCAGGACTCAAATTAGGATTGGTGTGACCAAAGGACAATAGCTCTGCCAACAAGACAGACTTTTTTTGATCTAACTAGCAGATGCTCTGTGAGCGTCTCTCACTTTCTTGCCTCTCTCTTGCCTAGAGGACTGAAACCAGCCTGTCAGTGCGATCGTACTCGCGGGAGCTACAACTGTTTGCACAAGAGCTGAGTCTAGCCTAATACCTACTTTAATAACTGCTTCCAGCAGCTACTTGTGAAGGCTCAGGTGGCAAACTTCATTTAATATATCATAACTTTAAAGCAGAGATTTTTCCAGAAATGGCTGCTCTTTTTATAGAGGTTATTTTGCACTCTAGTGGATTATTTTAGATAGTAACAAAAATGTTCCTGTATATCTTTGGTCATCAATGACTTGCAAGACTAGTATTGCAGGAGGAGGAGGAGGCTAGAAAGAGAACCTGATGGGGTTCAAACCTTGAATTCCATTTTGTTTCCCTCCCCTGTTACTTGACAGGAGTTTTGGAAGAAGAAGAAGAGCTAACAGGCATATGAAAGACCTGGCATAAAATATTGGACCAGCTTTCCAGGTGTCACTGAGGGGCAGCAAGTCCAGAGGTGTCTCTCCCGTCCAGACTTTAGAGGATCTCAACTGGCTTTAGCTTTTCATGTAAGCCTGAAGGCTACTGACTGCCAGTCATCCTGACAAGGTGATGACTAATGGGGCAATTAACTCCCTCCCCTAACTTGCTGTCTGTCATGGCAATTGGAAAGGAAATAAGAGCACTTTTCCCTAAGGAAACAGGTTGGCAAATGGGTTTGGGTCTGTTAAAGCTTTAGTGTTAATGAAATTTCATATTAACAAAATATCAAAAAGTTGTTCCAATGAAGAGCAGGTTCAAGCCCATATTGTCTGCTTTGTAAATTCCTTTTTAATTCATGTTCACATGTTGAAAAATTCATTTTATAGCCAACCTGTAATTCCACAGGAGTAAACTGCAGAATTGCCATCAGCTATTAAGGGAAAAATATACAGTTTTGCATTGTCCACGTCATACAGTAACAGCTTTTCACTGTGTAATTAGTTGATTTGTGTAAAATGAGTAAAAAAGTAGCAGGCATCAGTAATTTGTTTCCATCTCTTTCAGAATGTTGTTTTTTGTTCATAAACGAAAATTGAGGCACATCTGACTGGCTGTTATTCATTATCACCAAAAATCCAGCTTCTAATCATTAAAGCTGATGCTTGCAGAGGTGTCCTGTATCTCAGATGGATTGATATTTGTACCCATAGAATCATAAAATGTCATTTCCAGACCTGCAGACATGCCCAGAGCACGAAGGTCAGTTTGTGATGCATCTTTGCCGCTGAATTTCAGGGCTCAAACTGCCTTTATCTGGGCAAGTCAAAATTTTTCCTTAGTTTACACCTTTTAGGGAACAAGTTTTAGTATGGATCTCAATGGGGCTTCCTGAAAGGAAAAGAGAAAGGGAAAGGAGTCACCACTACTGAACTAGCCTGCTCTTTGTGGTGACCAAGAAGCAGCCAGACTATAATCCAAGAGCCACTGTGAAAAGCTACATGACTAATCTCTATTTTCATTGTGTGGCTGGTAGCAGGAAGGAGGATGTAGCACAACAGTCAATTTATTGCAAGAACAATGTAGTCATTCATCAGGGCATTATTCTGAAATGATTTAAATGACAGTAGAGCAGCCCACTCCTGACTTAAGAAAATACAAGTAATTCAAATTCCATATCTAATAAGGAAATTGTTCCACTGACTTACTGGTTGGCATAAATTACGTGTAGCTAATATGTTCCTGTTGCAGACCCTGAGGACTCTTTGTTTATGCTAAATGTGAATATATTTTAGCACATGAATTACTATCCTCCTGCTTGCTTCTTGGGCGCCTCCAGAATAAGTAATACGTTGGCATAACTTTGCCATTTGTCAGCCAGCAGTCTGGTAGCACATTTGCTCGTCAATCTAATTTTAACCTTTTCTCATACAAGCACTTGGTATTTCATGTAAATCAACCAGACAGTCTGTCATTCAATAGGATACTATCTTCATAGTCTTCTGAAGTGTGTGCTCTATTGTATGCGCTCGTTATTAAGTAGCAGAGGTAAAGTAAAACTAATGTATTACTTCTGGTTCTTAATACCACAATGCCAGGAATCTCTTTATTACCACAATAGAGACAAATGATATGTCTGGCAGAGGTTCTGGACAATGGGCCTGGTAATGCATTCAGCACTTTCTGAATTGAAAGGTCTGTCCTGAATGGTAAGTAGTGCAATGCATCATTATAGGCTTCAGAGCACATATTCTAGGTCTGTTCCTGTTATCACTCTAATTTGCAGTTAATAATATTAAAAAGTACATTCAACTGATGAATTACAAAAATATTTTTAAACCATTTCCCTGTGATTCCAACCATTTTTTTAATAAAATATGATACTGGCTGCAAAAGAGAATATAATTCATCATGAAATACATATAAATTAATTAATGATCATTTATTTTCATAATTTGCATAAAAAACATGAAAGATTTAGTGGTATATCCTTTACCCTGTAAGGTTTTCCAGAAATTGATTTGGCTAGGAAAATATTATGTTTGAAGTTCAGCTGTTTTGTCAGTTTGTTCATTAATGAATTTAATATCTTTGATTTTTTTAAAACACTAGTGCTCATTTATACAACCTAATTAATAATAATAATAATGCTCATTCTGGCTTATTCAGATATTTTGCTGCATTAAGAATGTTTTAAAAAAATTATAGCATTGCAATGAAATTATCTGTGGTGTTGTTAATAATTCAGTCCTGCATGAGACCTGTAACCATTTATTGCATAGTGCAATTGTTACCTGTTTTATTAATTATGAATGTCATATTCTGATCTAAATTTTCCTTACTGGTACTTTGAGTCTATTAGCACAACATTACATTTCACTCCACGCAGGCTTATGACTAACAGAATAAAACTCGTGTATTTACTGCTCAGTTCTGTTCTGAGCAGTGACTTCTGGCACTGTGTTTGGTCTGGGGAAGACCCTGAGTGATGCCTTCATTTGTCCCCAGCCCAGTGCTCGGCAGTCCCGTCAGCAGACAACAGAGGCAAAGCTCATCCTCTCCTGAAGCCTCACAAAGTCCCTTCTCAGTCCATTCATCCTTCAGGTGCTCTTTATTACAGATTGCACCATGCTCTGAGCCCATCCCCACTGTCAGGCCTCCTCTCCAGCAACTTCTGTGTAAAATTCACCTCCTGTTCTATAGAATTAATTGGCCTGTGTTGAATTTCTGGGTATGAGTTGTATATATACGTATGATATTTGTTCAATTTCTACCACAAAGTTCTGTTTCTGATTGAAGCCACACTGTGGTAGAAGTAAAAACATATAAAGTGCTTCCATCACTACCCACAGCATCTTTTATAACTACAAATCAAGTAAAGGCAGTATTTGTCCTTCAGGATGTAAAGTGTTATAACTTAACTTAGCACTTGTCTGACCCAAAGTTTTAACCAAAATTAAGTAAATATCTTCAAGGATGTAGGCCTGAGTTTTTTGGCCTGAATAAATATGTCTCGGATGAATCTATACCATAAAATATTCAGGTATTTCTATTACTTAACTTTGTATAACAGGGGTACAAAGGACTTTATTCTCCCTGCTTTGATAAAGTTCTCACATGGGAGTTTGTTTGGTTTCTGTATCTCCATGTTTTATGCTAGGCAGCTACATTTTTTGCTCTCAGGGATGCATCTAGGCAAATTTAATACAGCCAGTGAGATAGATTTTCTTAAGCAATGACAGCATTTAATTTCACTGAGCCTCTCAAAAATAATTTTACACGTGGTTTTGTTCATTTCATGTCTGGTCCTCTGGTTTACCACTGCTGTTCTTGCAGCTGTGAGTTTTACCTTGTTCAGGGAAGTGTATGTTACCAATAAATGTTTGCTCTGAAGAAAAGCAGTGAATTTCAGGGGATTAAGGGAGTCTGCATTTTATTGCAGGCAAAATATTTTCGGGTCTCATTTATTGTTTGTGCTTTAAGGCACACATAGTTGTGTTTAACAAACATTTTCTTTCCCTTCAAATTTTCCACTCTAGATCCTTAGGGATTACTGAAGAAATAATCAGTCACGAGGACCTGAAATTACAGAATTATGCGTGGGATGTATCCAGCCACAGATTTTTATTTAAGAAGGAAATTGATTTTTAATTCTGTGCCTGTATGAAGAAAAAAATAAAAATGAAAATTATGGTAATGAGTTGCTACAACTGCAGACAACCTGGGTAATATTTTTTCCTGAAGTATAGGAAAACATATCTAAGTACAAATTCAGTTCTAGTTATTAGCAATATACTCCTCCAAGTATCAAGGCCAAAATCCAGCCATGTCTTTTGGAAGGTGTGTAGTAGGCAAGCACAATGGGGAAGAATTTTGTCTTTCTCTTTTTATGTGATTTTTTTACATTTGGTAGAGAAGTTTTATTGCTATTTACTATTAGCAAGCCGTTCGGTAGCTATTTATACTCCATTTTTAAAGGTATGTAACAGAATTCCCCAGTCTGTCGCAGACCTAGTGCTCCATTAATGTTAGCAGCTCAGGAGGTTCTTTCTGGTTGGTGTTATGTACATATCTCTAAATGCATATCAGCACCTGGCCCATGGGCTGGGCTGCTGGCTCTGTGAGAGGGAGGGGAGATCTCTGCTGCTGCTGACCTGCTGCTCTCACCTGTGGCTGCCAGGACAGCTCAGCCCCTCTCCAGCCTCAGCCTCCCCTCACCTCGTGCTCCCCAGCTGCCATGAGCAGCCTGGGCTTTGGGCAATCACCACAAAAAAAGAGGAAAGTTTGCTAAGGGGCTTCATGGCTTTGCAGGCAGGAGTGGGGGAGAGGACAGTACAGGGTGTCAGTTCCATGGCAGCACATCCCACAGGGCTTCAGCATGGCCAGAGTCAGCACAGGGGCCTCTTGCCTCCCCACCTACATGCATGAGCCCAAAGGGCTATGCCCCAGCCAGGCATGATTCAGGGTGGAATAGGAGCTGGTTGTCTTCCTGTTTGGGTCTTGAAGAGATGGGGTGGTGGCTTTATTTACTGCTGTAGGTAGAGAAGTGTCAGTACTGGTGGTGAGGGGTCCTCAGCTGGGACCCGTGGGGTCTGCCCCCATGTCAGAGTAGCCTGGCCATGGGGAAGGGGCCGGTGGCCTGCTGAGCCCACTGTAGGGCTCCCCAGGCATTGCAGCTTCCAGCCCCACTCCCAGGAATGTCATTTCCCTGCCTCTGCACAGATTTTTCTAATTCTCAACTAGGTGCATTCCTAGCACAATTTTAGATCCTCATCTCTGGCTATTTTTTATGTCTTTTCTCTTTTCTTACAGTGCTCCCCCAGCTCCTTAACTACTGCCCAGGGAAATGATGTGAACACTGAGCTGCCTCTGCTCTTTATGCCTGGCTTCCCACCCAGTTCCTTGGGAGAGTATTACAGCTGCTTGCTGCTCTGATTTGTAACCCAGCTGGCACTGATACTTCCTTGTGCATTCCCTAAGGTAATTCTGCCTTCTTGCCATTTCTGCTTTTGTCTGGGGCTTGTCTGGGATTCCTCTGTTCTCTATCCCGAACTAATTGTGTTTTGCTGCTCAGATCAAAGAACCTGGTTTTATGTCTATTAAGAGGAACATACAGAGCAGTTTATGAGGAAGAAGCTCCTTTGGGAAGTGTGAAAGCAGGTGCCTGTGAGGTGGAAGCACTGCCCTGCAGAAAAAGGAGAGATTATAATTATAACAGATACAAAACTTCAACATTATTCTTTAAAATAATGGATTAAGTATTTCAGTGACAGTGTTTTGTGTGTCCCTGTGCTAAGAGGGCCTTTATTTCTTCTCTCTGAAATGGGAAAAGAAAGTGGTTGCTTAAATCCCTAATGACGTACAGCACATGAATTCCAGTTTTGATTTTATGAACAGCCTCTATCATCCTGTCTTGTCTGGGCTGCCTCATTCTCATTGTACTGTGGGGTTAGACACACTGTCACCATTCCTATAAATAGCCTGATGGTTATGAAGGACCAGTAGTGTCTCCTCTGGGAATAACAGGATTTTGACTAATGGCATTTTAGGCCAGTTTTTGTCAGACTTTCTATAGGAGATAGGGTTTGGAGAGTAGAATGTCTGCTAAAGAAAGTAATCAAAATTTTATTGTTTGAAACACAGACACTTGGTGAGCCTGGAGAATCCACAGAGAAAACTGAAGTTTGTAGGAGCAGGATGGTGGAGTGCTTTTAAAACAGAGGCTTGACTTTAGGGCTGGTGAGAAGCAAAGCAGCTGCCATGTGGAAAAGAGAAGCTCTCAGTGATCCTGCAGAAATCTGGGCTGTGGTGCAAGGATGTCTGCAGTGCCAGGGAATCTGCTCTGCACACGAGAAATGTTCAAGTGCACCGGGGAGCAGCAGGTAAGGCAACACATTTTTCTGTAAATTTTTGGAGCAAATGAGGAAGTACCTGTATGTAGAAAGCCTTGTGTTTCAGGTCTTTAGCAGTTAGTAGGACCTTTTGAGTGTAGAGAGCATGGGCAGGCTAACCTCAGAGCTGGTTCAGTAAGGATGGAAGTTTTTGAACTTGTGGATGGAGTGAGGATCCTTGGTTTTAAGGATACAGGCAATTTGGGCTGTGTGACCCTGTTCTGTGAGTAAATGCCTTGGGGACACCAAGGAGAACACGCATCCTGCTGGCCACGCAGGGAGGGAACTTCTATGACAGTGCGAGAGGTCACACACAGCAAGGATTTCAATGACAGGTAACAAGGCTTGGTGGCTGTCTTCTCCTGACTTTTAAAAGAAACAAATGCCAAGATATTTGGGGGGGGGGGGGGGTTTTCTTACAACTAGCAACTGATCTGGAATTCAGATGCCACGTTCTACAGCCTGGGCAGATTCCAAGAGTGCGTTGAATCCACAGCAGCACCCTTTGTGCGGGGCAACTCTGTATGCCCTGCTGAAAGAGAAGAAACAGAGCATTGCATTCAGGGATGTGACTAACTTCTCCTGAAGAGCGAGGAAAGCTCCACGCTTGCCAGTTATCTCTTCTGTGCATTTCCTCAGTTGTGGCTGGGGCCATCTGATGAGTGTTTCCCTTTCGCTCCCCGCGCGGCGCAGTCTGTCTGCTGTCAGCAGTTAATGAAGTCACTCGCAAGACGCCATCCCCTGGGGAAAAGCAGGGCTATGAATAGACCTGTTACTGCATCGCTGGCTGCAATGCTCTCAGCGCTGCTTTTGCTGTGCCACCAGCCCTGATGACTGTGCCACTTCCGAACAATGGCCTTTCACTCTGGAGCCACTGCCATTCCCAATGCCAAAAGCGATGCCTTTGCCTCTGGCAGAGCTCAGTGAGTGCTTCTGTGCTGTCCCCAGTGACAGGCACAGGTTCTGAGATACCACAGGCTTACCAAGAATGTGCAGAAGGTGAATGAATAAATTTATTGCAGCAAGTGCTTTTGATAATAGTCCTCAGTGAACGTCATTGTCAGATGCTTCATCAATGCACATCCTACAACAAGGAGGAAAAAAATAAAGCTTTTTTTCCAGAGAACAAGGTTATTTCCATGCTACTGAAATAGAAAGGCAAGCTGTTAATCTGATGAAAACATCACCTCTTTGCCCAGCTGAGCTTGCATGTCTAGGTGTGGTTAAGCTTATGTTTAAAAGGAGTTGTGTGCTAGTCTAGACAGAGGTGAGCTATAAAAGAAGTAAAATCAGCAAAAATAAATAGAGATAAAGAATGGTGAATCATGATGACATATTGCTCAAAGTATGTAAGATCATGTAAATACTTATCATGCTGTGTAGAGCATACAGTCATTATTTGTGCAAGTAAAGCCAAAAGACTATTCAATGCACTTTAATGACTATGTTTGCAATTTAACCCACAACAACTTTGCAGTTGAACACCTCTGTAAGAAAATGTAGCTAACAATGCCAATAAATGGTGAAAAAGAGAAAAACTAATTAAGGCAGCATTCACTTTGAACATTCCCTGTTCTCTCTTCAGGAGATGTCAGGGAAAACATTTTAAAAATGTTTCATTTCATATATACTTTTTATTATTTTATGTCAGAGTTGATGGCCTTAGAAGGCTCCCCCAAACCAAGCTGTCAAAATTTTAATTCTCACAAAGCTATAATGATATTTTCAACAAAATGAGAATTAAGATCTTTTTGCATTGTGATCCAAATATCTGAACCATTCCTACATGAGCAGAGTTACAGTTGTTGTTGCATATGAACCTTTGCTCAGGTGCTTCATCCTCCTGCTTATATAAAACCAGAACAAGAAACAGCCCCGTGTTACTCATACTTTTCATACTAAATCTGGTTGGCTGAATTAGTTTAAGTGATTCATGACCTATGTTAAAATTTAACACAGCCTTTAATGTGTTCAGCCTGACACATGGTTCCTTACAATATTGATATATCTCACTGACCAAACAATCTGCATCAGCTTACTGAAGCACGCCTTGAGGGGAAAATGATACAGTAGTCCTGATCTACTTCTCTGCCAAAGCTTTAATTAAACATTCATGCTATCAGTTAAGAGTGAAGGGGAAGTGCATGAAATGCCAGTCCTGTCATTAACAATATTTCTTTTTCAAAGTTTAGGAAGATAGGAATATACTTCTTAAATCAGACATCTGTGACCTGGCTGGCATCAAAATGGTATTCAAAACTCTGATCTGTCTTGCTCTCTGGTATCCTATTAATAAGAAAACAGAAATTCATCTGATTTTCTGTATTCAGCAATTTTTCCAGTAGCACCCAAAGCAGATAGAGTTTAGCAGAGCAGAACTGGAGTAGTGGGGCTCTGGCAATGGATCTCATCCTTTCCTGGGGTACAGAGTTGTGAAGCCAGGGGTAGGCATCTCCTCAGGGTTTGTTTCCCATTGCTGGGACCCAGATAGCTTGAAGGCTGGTAAGGCAATCCTCAGCCTTCTGCAGGCCACTTGTGTGGGAGGTAGAGCCTGGTCCAAATGGGGTTTCATTTAGCACTAGCTGCCCCTGAAAGAAATGAGGCTCTGCCAGACTACTTAGGGATGGCACTTGTATGATAAAGCCTTCTGGCTGAGTCTGCAGAGGTGTCTTATGAGGATCATGGAGAAATTGGTTTTTCTTCACTCAGTGGAACCGTCTGGGGGTAGAGAATACAAATGCTGCCGTTTCTCCCCAGGGCAGAAAACCTACTTGGAATGATGAACCTTGGCATCCTTTCTTCCCTCCTTGAGAACCATGCTAGCAGCAATTAATCTCATCCAACAGCAGTGGATATTACAACCACAGCCAATATCTCAAATGGTTGTTTAAAATCAACTTCAGCAAGCTTTGCTCCCTTTCTGACCCTTTCCTGGCTTCCACATCTCTTGTGCTTGGCTGTCCTCCACCCAGGCTTTCAGGCTCAGATTTGGAAATTCCCTGCTCCTGACAGTGGACTGTTATTTTTCTGGCAATATTTACCTGCCATCCTTGTGGAATAGAGTCAAGGCCTCTGTGGTGCCTGTGCTGTTATTCAGAGTGTTAATAGACATTGTAAACAGATAGAGATTGTCAGATTTTTGCCACAAGAACTGCACTGAGGAATTTCCTCAGCCAGGAAGGCTGCCCAGGTTGGAGCTTGTGATGCTTTGTCTGCTCCTGAGCATGGATTTGTTCTAGTTGTAAGAGGAGAGAAACTACTTCTGAGCAAAAACCTTCCTCAACCTTCACTATAACAGAAGCAGCACAATACCAGATTCATGAAGAAAATTATGCACCCTAAAGACCATGAACTTAGAAGAATGTCAGCAAAAGGCCAAGTCTTGAAAGATTAGTTAATATGCAAGTTCAGAAGCATTAGCTAAATCAAACTGTCATTGCTCAACCCACAAGCACAGCAAATATACTTAAGAGGGGATTTTGAAGCAAAAGGGAAAGAAGAGAAAAACGCTTCTTTTTAAAGTGGTTGGGATAAATCAGATGGTAACATAAGAGAATATAAACATCAGTTCAGGGTGAAGGAAAACTAGGCTTTATTACTCCCCTTGAGCAAGCTGATGATGTAGGAGACCTAGTAAAAATGAATGTTTTTATCAGTAATGTGATGCACAGGCATCGTGAATAGCTGTGTGTCAGCACAGTCTGAATAAATACCTACAGTGGTTTTGTTTACTTCTCCGTTTGCTTAAAACTGTGAATATTGATCAAGTTTCACAAAATTAGACAGAAAATTGTGATGTCATGAGAACGTGACAAATAGGCACTTTCCACAAGTGCTGACACTCTTAGATAATCTAAATTCAAATTTTTACCATGATTTTTGACTGTTACTTCATCTACCCATCTTGTCTTATCTTCCTATTAATATGACACAGGGAGAAGAAGGTGTTTCTCTTTTCCCTACATGCAAGAAAGTTGACACACTACACAGCTAGAGAGGAACTTGCCTGGCTTTGCAGAATAGAAAGAAAATGTGCTCTGGAGCATCTGATGCACCTGAGTTAGGAACCAGTTTGCCCTTGACTGTATCCATGGAAATTGCAGAGTGAGGCACCTCCTGTGTGTCAGCCCAAGCCCTGGGTCTGCTGCTCCCTGCAGGTTTGATTGCTGCCATATCCAGGACTTGGCATGGTCCTGGGAGCAAACCAGTGTTTGACCTGTTTGAATTTTTTTTCTTGGTTTTTTTTTCTGTTGCTCTCAGACTTTGCCAAGAACAATTTTTCTGATTTTAGAGGGCACTCAGATGCCTCATCCAGATTAATGTTAACTCATTGACTTCTTTACCTTTTTCTTGTACTGCTTTAAAATTTTGTGGTGTTCCTCTGCTAGTTTGACACTCAAATGTCTCCATTGATTAGGGTGGACAGGGTCCTCCTCTAACTGAGAAAATCTCATCCACCAGATGAGATAGATCTTACCTATAGATCAAAAGAAAAATAATGTTGGAAAGAATCACATTATGACTGACTGAATAATTAACTGACAGCTATGAGTCAGTGTCTGCATTTCTTCCCTAACACAACACTACATGGTAGACTGGGTTTGAATAGGTTTTATCCCATAATTTCAGGTAATGATTAACTCCCAATGACTAAAATATCTTCAGGAGAACTGATGAGACATTTCACAAAGCTACTCAAGTTCAAAAGTATATTCAAGCTTTCACTTTAGTTCTTTCATGCAAAAACACTTATTTTAACAGAAGCTATTTTAGAACTACCTCATAAATATAAGTTCAGCAGTACTATTAGAACATAGTTTTAAGCTAAAATGATTGTATTCCAGGAAAATGCACATACAGTATGTGCATGCAGTTTATTTTTTATTCCATTTATAAAACAGAAGCCATTTTAGTGCCACTGGCACTGCAATCATTTATGGGATGAAATATAACTGTACTAGATCACATTGTAGGATAAAAGACTAAAGGAATGAGCAGTGGAAAGAACAAAAACCAAAGGAAATCTGTGTGAGTAGGTCTGTCCTGAAGGAAAATCTCCCACTGCAGGGTTTCATTCCTGAAGAGGGTGTGTTAAAGCATGCAAGATAATAAAGAGCAGCAGATGTCTTAAGAATTGGTGTTATGTGGAGTGCTGTAAAGAATTTAACTTTTGAGAAGAAGGAGGATTTTTCACACAAACTGGATGAACTCTGTTGGAGCAAACATGGCATTGATTTTCTGGAACCAAGATTGCTATAATTGTTATCATTATAGTATAACAGATCATGTAGAATGTTACAAAATAATAGATGATAACAACATACACACACACACACACACATCAGTATAATCAGTAAAAGAATTCTAAGAAATAGGAGAGGATATTGGGGGACACTTGTAAGTAATTTTGATGCCTGGTTCTGAAAAGCAGAGCATGGTGAATAAGTTAAGGAGAAAGAAATATCAGATGGAAGAAAAATGGACAGGCAAAATCAACATTGACACATGTGGGAATGTGGTGTGTGTGGCCTGGGTGTTAGGAATAAAAGGAATGTGACACTTTAAAAATAATTTGCACATTGTCATAGAAGATGAGATGAGATGTTCGTGTACAAAAACTGCAAATGCAGGCTAGAGCTGCAGGATCCAAGGTGACCCCAAATCTTCCACGATTAGTGAAGGATGGTGGATGGGTGATCTATGACTGAAACACACTTAAACTAATGTGTAGTCTTTTAAGAAAACTAGAAATAAAACCAGAGAGAGGTGGCCTGGGCAGGATGGAATCTGTCAAGCTAAAGGTCTTCTGAAGGGCCACTCAGGAGCAACATTTTCCAGAGAGGTCTAACTCGGATGACTGCAGGCATGAAAGAGAAGCTCCCAAGCATTGCCTCACTGCGGGAGATTTTAACTCGTCAGAAATAGAGTATAAAGCAAATGTTGCTGATAACAGTAAAGCCAGTTATTCCAGGGTGTAATAGCTGGCAGATTGCATCAGCAAGCAGTCGCTGGGCTACCATGATACTATTCTAGGTGATCTTTGTTAGGTAGTGATGACATAGAGCAGCTGGTTGTAGAAAATAACCGAGCTAAAGTTATCCCAACTTGGTTAAATTGAAAAAAAATGAAAGAATGAATGAGAATAGGCCCGTTGGTTTCTCAAAATTTATCCTTGTGAAGTATTGTACCTAAAGAAATTAGTTAGTGATATTAATTGGATGAAGGCTCCAAGCCTATTAAAATTTAATTTAAATAATAATTTAAAAATCTCTAATTTGTACTGTAAGGAGACAATGAAGAGTGCTGCTAGCACCTTACAAATCCTTAAAAAAGAAATTAAAATATTAGGTGTGAAAGTTAAAATTAAAATATTAATGTGAAAATATTAGTGTGAAAGCCCCCACCATACCAGATCATCAGTGAAAATGGTATTTTGAGAACCTGGAAGAGGAGGGTGCAGTCAGATCTGTCAAGTTTGCAGACATACCATCTGTAACAATATTTGAAAAAGTGTAAGTTTCTCCTATCACACAAGTAAAAGGGAGTCTGGTAGGTGGCAAGTACTCTCTCTCTGGTAGAGATTAAAGACTGTGTAGGTACTGCCCAAACCAAACAAATGCTGTTCCTTTTTTTTCTGTAAAGATGATGGTCCAGATCTTGGAGAAAAATGGAAGCATCTGTAGAAATAAAAGCTAACATTTACAAATCTTAAAAATTTATAAACAAGGTGCAGTAGGCCCATAGTGAAGAGGTGCTTGTTATCCATCCTAAATTGCTCAAAGAAGAAAAAATAAATTTTCAAGTGAAGGATAAAGTTTTGCTTTAAAGATCTCCCAAAACATAGGAGAAAGAAAAGGCAGAGGAAAAAGTAACCTGACTACAGCTTCATTAACTAACCTTAGTAATCATGAAATTTCGTATGCATTTTGCAAGAAATAATAAACAGTTGCGCGAAGATAAAATACAGAAAACTATGAAGGAACTGAGACCTGGAGGTGTCAGGTAGAATTTAATAGTGCAAGTGCTGGATCACACCCAGACTGCGGTAAAAATGATTTCTGTTGTAAATTGTGGCAAGTTGGTTGGGTAAGAGGAAGACCAGAATGTCTTGGTCAGTTGTGGAAGGATCCTGAGAGAACTGAGGCCGAGCCATGGGAAAAGCCAAAACGGTCCTCCCTAGATATCATGTAGGAGACTCAAATAAGGGAAGCCTGAGCACAAACATCATTGTAGGAGGCTCCTCTGGTCAAAGCTTCTCTGGGTACTGAGAACAGTTTGTCAGCCATAATTAGGAAAGTACATTGAAGGAAACGCAGAAAAGCAGTACTGGAGAAAACAAAGAATGAGGGATATACAATTGCTCTCTATAAATACATCAAGGGGAGGGGAAAGAAGGGCAGGGCAAATACTAGGGAGGAAAGAAGCTATTTAAGTTGCCAGACAATGTTGTCATTAAAATAAATGGATATATATTGAAAGTTAGTCCATCCAGGCTGGAGCTGAGGCAGTTTCCAGCTATGAGAAGAACAAAGTCTCTGATACAGTCTTCTAGTAAGAGTGACAGGGACAAACCACTGTAGGTGTGGGTATCACAGTAAAATGGAAGTTATTTGCGTGCAAATGGGATGATACAATTCACGTAGTTCTTGCATAACGGTGAGTAGAGCCACTTTCTCTTTGCCTCTCTGCCAGAGAGTCAAGCAGTCTGACAAGACTTATGGTGGATTTCCATAAGTTTATTAAGACAGCTGTGTAAGGTGAAAGGACGTATTTTCAGTATCTATAAGAGACTTTGCAGTGTTGTGCCCTCTCATTTTTATTACTGTGGCAATAGTACTTCTTGCAATTTCTGTTGATTTATTGGTTCTGACAGAAAGCATGACTCTATGGCCTGTGTCATACTGACATGCTACAAAATGGTAAGAATTAACTTTTTTAAAGTCTGTTTTAAAATTTTAATCTGTTTGTTAACTGTCAAACTACAGCACAACAAACATGAGATAAGAAGGATAAGATATCAGTGGATCTATCAGTGGATCTAATATTATTGACAGCATTTACATGATTAATCATTTTGAACTCTTGGAAAACATTGTTAGAGAAAATCTGCTCTGCCTTATTATTTTGGTATTACGCAGCAAAATACTTGGAATTTATTTAGTTTGATTTTATTTTTATTTAGAGGTGGCTCTATTTACATATTCCTAGTTTTGCATGGGTTTATTGGATATTTAATATTGGCAGTTAATATTGACCAGTACTTTAAGAATTGTAGAAGCAGTAATCATTCTGTATCATATTGTTTTTCCAGTATTCCTGTTTGCATGTGAGCAGACACTGTTGGTTTAAATTTCCTTCCTGCTTTCAGAAGAAACACATAAGAATAAGGCAAGATTTATAAAGTACAGTAATAATTTACACTGATAAAGGTATTGCAAATGATTCCTGACACTTCAGAAGCTTGTAACCAAGCTTATAAAAAAGACAATGGAAGTAATGTTCTGTTTAATGTGAGAGATGGAATTTGAAAAAAGGATGCAAACAAAATTACAATTCTAATATAACGTAAGTGAATACATAGTTTTACAAAGGTGTGAATACCTCCAAAGGTTTTTATATAAGTCACAAAGCAAAGTATTATTAAAAGGTAGTAGGACTCTCAGTATCACCTTTTTCCCATCTGAGTTTGAGAGTGCTCATTTTCCTCCTCCAGAGGAGCATAGTAGCCATAAGATGGCAGCACTCTGCACAAAAGGCTTCTGAAACCATAAATTCTGCTCTTTTCCCAAAAAGAGACGGCAGCCGCTGGCGAGGACGCGTGGCCTGAGCGCTGGGTGTCTGTAAAGGGAACCACACTGGCCCAGCCCAGAATGGCTCTGGGAGGCTTCAGAAATGGAGCTGCTTTCATGCAGTACCTGAGCCCACTTTCTCACTATTTAGCAGCTGCTTAGGTGCTAGGCTAAGCATTCTGTTTTGCTTATTCTAAGAGAACCTTATTC
The DNA here is from genome assembly GCF_015832195.1 of Motacilla alba alba. Classification (NCBI taxonomy): domain Eukaryota; kingdom Metazoa; phylum Chordata; class Aves; order Passeriformes; family Motacillidae; genus Motacilla; species Motacilla alba. The sequence goes on along the minus strand of NC_052022.1, from coordinate 16,401,431 downwards.
AAACCCTGTTTTTTAACAAAGCACTATACCTCTGTCTAAGCACAGGAAGGTCAGCTGTAAAATTATTTTCTGTGCGTAAAACCAGAGCATTATCACTTTTTTCAAGCGATTTAATTCCAGCTCCATAGTTTAGAATTTACATATGGGTGGTCAGGCCTGAAGACATTGTGTTTACCCAACTTTACAGTCTTTCCAAAAGCAAGCCTGGCCTGCTGCAGGGCTGGGATACAGGGTTGCCTTTCCCTTGGTGCTGTTGCAATAGCAAGGCCTTGTCCCTTCTGTGATGGGACCTGCAGGTCTGGTTTGAATTAAGCATTAATCTGAACAAAGTAAGTTATGAAAAGCTCTTCAGCTAGAGTGCAGGGGTCGGAGAAGCTGTGGAGTCAGCGTTCAGTGTAGTTCCCATCCCCAGCATGATCACCTCCCTGCACTGATCTTGCTCTGCTGTCTCTGCCCCACATTCTTATAGTGTAGGGAAAGCAAGGGGTGCCGTGTAACCAAGAAAAGCAAACACAAACCAAAGTGAAATTTGAGGGGATGTGAGGAAGTCCCTGGCATAATTTGAGTGTCGTGGGCTGATTGGCAGTCCCATGCCATTTTCCTACGAGTTCCACCTGAGCCGTTCTGCAGTTCAGAGGTCTGATTATTTCTCTTTGAGTGTGAGAGTGTTTTCAAATCTGAAAAGCAAACAAATCTTTCACATTGCTCACCCATGCCAAAAAACCTGAGAACAAAGGTTTCCTCACCAGCCCTTGGCTGGAACCAGCCAGGTCAGAGCTGTGGGCAAGGTGAACACAAATTGAAAACACCTTGAGTTTCCTGCCTGCTGCTCACTGTAGAGTTGCAGAGCAGTCCCTCCTCCTGCCTCCTCTGCCCCTCTGCTTGTTCAGAGGCAGGTTGATGACTTCATTCCCTGCCCTTCTCTAACAGCAGCACTCTGCTCCGGAAACAAGAGGAGACCAGAGCATGAATCACAACCTGAGTCACCAATTCCCAACACCTTGTTTTGCTCAGAGCTGGAGGGAAAAATTCCTCTCCTCTGTGTGATTCTCCATCTCCTGTGACCCTCCAGAAGAGGCTACAGACACCCCCATGCTTGCAAACAGCACCTGGAGGGTAGGAGAGACCACATCTCTCCGGGGTCTGTGGCAGTGTTTTGGCCATAGGCCCCTAATGGGATATGAGATTAGTACACGCCAAAACACAGGAGCTGGAATGAAGCAGCTCCATCATTGTATCTGGTCAGATCTTTACTTTCAGCAAGCTCCAGGTCACTCATACAGGACTCAAATGCTTACAGCAGTTTCTTTGAATGGATGTAATTTTCTGTTGGAGCAATACCCATGTCCCAGCATGATGATTAATAAAGAAAGAGAGAGCAGATGTATCAACTAAAAAAAACAAAAGCAGCAAAATAATTAAAGAAGCAAAAGTTTCTGCTTTTGCTGATTTGTTACTTTCACCTTCACTGTGAATTTCCCCATAAAATACAACTGTTTGTTAGGGATTGTTGCTTCCTCTTGAAATGTTTTTGCCAGCTCTCCCTAAAGCATTGTCAGATCTGTACTGCAGCAGAGACAGGACAGTCCTTGCAGTGCCTGTGCAGTACTTGCATGTGGTTTCTGTCTGTGCTGGACTGGCCTGTGTGCAGAGCTCTCACACCACTGTGTGGATACTCACATCATCTCTTGCTCCTCAATGATGAATCAAAGTTTCAAGCTTAGAAACTTTTTTCAGCCTCGATTGTTTAGCTAACTGACAGGCACCCTCTGAAACATCTGCCATTGCTGTTCTTTGGAACTGGGTCTGTCACGCTGCTGGGGCATATATTTCTGTGCAGACTTTCCAAAGAAAATGCTTTCCATTGCTGCTGGCCCAAGAGTATGGAAGCACTTGAATATGCAGCTATGGAACATATGTCTTCTTTGGGAGAGAAGTGTTTTAACCTATAGACTTTTGTAGAATCTTTACTTACTACCTTTCAGGTTAAAAAGTTTGACTGAAGTCTTAAAGTCTACTTTGATTCCCAGCTAGAGATTGCCAGGAGCGTTGAGGATTTGATTGGGAAACCAACCAGACAGAGAATAAAGTCACCAGATGATTCAAGCACAAAGCAACCTGCCTCTGACCTAAGGAGTGCAGCCCTTTGCCTCTCCCCGATGCATTGATGAGTAGGAAAAGTGTTGGGGGAGGGAGACTCTACCTCACAAACTTGAGAAAGCTTTTCTCAAGCGCGAGAGGTGTCTCCCTGCACCTTTGTAAATATTGAGAATCATCTCAGCTGGGGAACATTCAGACTTTAAATTGCTCCATATTTTTCCAGGCTTTCAGGGTATGAGCGTGTATGACTAGATCACTGGGAATTAAGAGCTGGGTTGTGTGTGAAGCTGAGAGGTCAGGGCTATATTTGTGCCAGGAATAGAGGGAAGACTTGCATTGTTCAGCACTGTCTACACTGAATGATAAACAGCTGTTTTCTGTTCTAATGTGTCATTTAAAAACTGTAATTCTGATTTAATAGAGACAAGAATTTGCTCCAAAATGATATAGTGGCTGATGGAAACAATCATAATTGTGTTCTTTCTGTACCATAAACTTCCTTTTTGTTGTATTTCATTGAATTAATGCCTTTAACTTCGGTGGGTGATGCGAGACTGTATTAAAAACCTTATGAAGAATGGGAACCCTGTTGTCAAATCAAGTAATGCCATGACCCCAAAGCATTTTACACATCCTTCCCACATCAACATGGCTACTCCAGATTAAAATTCTACTCTTCTAGTGATAATTAAAGCAATAAAGCATTGATCTAGTAGAGGAACTTCCTGGTCAACTTACCTTTCATTTTCACCGGTGTTGTTTCAAAACAAGAATCATCTGTCTGCTTCCTGTCTAGGCATTCTTACCTTGCCCAAGGTTTACTCTTGGTGCGCACTGTATCTCTTTCTCTTAGGGTCCTGCTCTCAATTTTTTTTCCTTCTCTGTTTTTGTTGTTGTTTATTCTGCTACTTTCTTTTCTTTCTCTGCTCTCTCCAGACAATCCAGAGAGATCTAATAGATCTCTTAATAATCTAATAGATTCCTAATAATTTGTCGAGACTTAGCTATTTTATTCAGGAAAGGCTTAATCCAGATAGTCTTTGGCAGCCACCTCACTCAGAGGCAGGCACTCAGCCTCCAGCTGTGCTATTCTTGCCAAGACCTATATAAAATACTACCTCATGAGCAAACGGGGAAGTGATAATATCAAATAGAATTTGTAAGTTTTATGTAGGCTGTGTTACTAATTCTCTCTACACTTCAAAGTTTTATATCTTGAATCCAAGAATAAGTGTTTGCTAATTGCCAGCTGTTCAGCTGGCTGGTCCTTATTTTGAGACCCTGCTGGTGGCCGAAGCACTGCCACCAAGCCCTGTGCTTTGAAGTGCTGCCCTTACCAGGGGCCAGTAGCCCGTAAGAGCGACAAGGTGACCTTCTACACTGAAAGGGAAAGCACGGGGTTCTGAGGGGCTGCAAGGCTGTAGACATAGTAACAATCTTAAAGGACACATACACAAATGTCAGTCAGACCCAGGGAAGTAGGGTATTTGAGTGGCATATTACAGGAGGATGTTTTTCTTAGCAAGAGCAAACACTTTTGGTGGATTCCACTTCTTTTTGACCTTTTGTAATTACATAGAGTGTTCTCACAGAGTTGTGTCTTCACAAACTGAAGGAACATAATCTAATCAATACTTTTTTCATGCTACAGAAAATTGCTGTAGCTGAGCAAGTGCTTTACAAAGGGCACTCTGAGGCATAGAGAGCAGTTGAAGGAGACTTAGGAATGTTGTTGTAAATAGAAATGTTAAGATATGGTTCCACAACAGCCTAAACTGTGCTAAATTTGGCCTAACATATTCTCACCTTTCCTGCCAGTTCTGCCTTGAACTCTGGGCTGGGCAGCCACAGGGTTTAAGGGACAAAACCAGATGAAAACCAGCCCTCCACCTTCCCCACAGAAGGTGATTGGGTTTTGGTTGGATCAGTTTGAAACGCAGCATGTTTGGACATGAACGATGACTTGTGAGAGCAAAGGGGTGGGAACACAAGGGCAGAGCAAATGTGGTTCTGGTCTAATCCAGTGTGAGTTGCTATTGAAACTACTCATAGTCTGTGTAAATACTAGTAAAATTGGATGTGCCTGGGAATATTTCCAGGCACTAGAATGAGATTGTCTGTGCTATTAGACTGTTAAAATGCTCCCTGGCATGAATTTGACCTCTTGAATTTGACTCACTGCAAACAATTTCTGGGCACAATTTGGTTGCTAGAATGGTCCCAATAGGTACTTTGCAATCATAAACTCAAGTCTTTCTGTGCCAGTTGGCCTCAATGCCCAGGAATGTTTCAGGCATGTTGAATTTAACTAATACAGACCCATCCCTACTTTGACTATTGCAAATCCTTACGAAAAGACAGGACTCATCTTGAAAAATGATTTTTAAAACAGATACTAGCAGAGCATAAAAGATGGGAAGACACGGAATCCGGAAATAAAGAATTTTATTTCCTTTTAATAAGGTGGTAAGAAATACATATTTTGCGTTCATTTCAGGCTGGGAAGGTGGAGGAGAGATAGCAATAACTTGTTATGCAGTTGCTTCTGTGCTGCAGAACATTCAGTCACTTATTAGGCAGAGTTAGGGCTGACATGATTCTTTTTTCAAGTCAGTTGCTGTACTGGGAATAAAATTATTCCTCCTTCTATTGATTAAAAAAAAATCTACAACTGCAGCATTTGCCTTTCAGTTTGGAATGTTAATAAAATCAATGTACTTGGTATCTTGAAGTACTGAAGCAAAGTCCTCAATTTTAATCTGTGATTAGTTTGGGTTTTTTCCCTTCACAATTGCCGGTATGAGTTTCATTCCACACCAGGAAATCTGAAAAACTGGGATTTTTTCTTCTCTCCAGGTATAGTCATTTGGCAATCTTAATGATCCATCTCCCCTCGGGGCACAAATAAGGGTGTTATTTTGAAGGAGCTTTAGAAGGGCTGTTGTACAGCGCAAACACGGTCTCTGGGCTGGGTTGCTCTAGGACCCAGAGTGACTGGGACTGACAGAAATCTTCACCTGAATGAATTTTCCCCGTATGCCTTATAAGGAGTCCAGGAAAACAAGGAAGTGATAACCATGTTCACGTTACTGTGTGCACAGCTTGTCCTCTCTACCTGCCCAGGTAGCCCTTGTTTTCACTTTTGTTCATGGTCCGTCCCGCTGGGGTTGAAGTTTCCTCGCGATCCGTGTACGTGACATCTGGAAACATACCCTCCAGGAATGCGTGGCTTTTACAACATTCTACCTTTATGCAGATGATAATTAACAAGCTATTATTTTTTTGTCATGCAGCCAGCACTGAAAACGAATGGGGATTGAATTGCTTTGCCTCTGTTTCCTATTTCTGCAAAGAAATAACTATGTGCAAGGTAAGGCTCAGGGGCAGGGAGATCCATTTCAAAACCATTTTGCATTGTTTCTTGCTTGAAGTTGACACGAAATAGCTTTCTGCCTTCTGTATTTAATCTTTCCTTTCTATTTAATGACCTTTCTTTGACAGACTGCTGTAGGGCTGCATTGTCAATTCATCTACACTTCGGTGGTCATTACATAGCACAACAGGTCTGAAAGAGACAGACATTCGAGCAATTTTGTTTTCACTAATCACAGTTTGATCTGCTAAGAATCTTTCCTATTATACATATGGCTGAGTGTTTCTCTGGTAGTTACACAATGGACAAAAATCATATCAAATATCTACAGAGCTGAGTGAAGCAATGTTAGGCACACAGAGTGAGCATAAATCTGTTCTTTTAATATCCCTGTCTATGTGGGAAATTACTTACCTACACCATACCAGAAACACATGTAACGCTCTATCAGGTGCACTGGAGGGAACAAGCTAACGTGTTCTAAGTGAATGCCACCCATAAAGCACGCAAAAGGAGGTATGTTAATTGCCAGCAATTCTGAGGTTTTAATCTTTATTGGAGAGTTAATCTTTTACCAATAGAACTACTGTTAAGAAGAAATTTTATCAGTAATCCTAAATATGGCTAAATATGTGCATTTTTCACCACCCACATTCTGTAAATGACAAGTTTCTTCATAAATTGAATGATTCAGCATAATATTAACAGCCTTTTATCTTCTTGGATTTAAATTCAGGGACCTGTTCTCAGGAAAGCACAGTGACTTGTGAAGATTGTTTGCTTTCCGGACCACACTGCGCTTGGTGTTCGCAAGAGGTAGAGTGATAAAAAAAGTATTTCAAAGTAAGACTTGAAGTCTTTGTAGTCACTCTGAGTGACGATGAAGTATTGATTTAATTGGGTCAGCCCAGGGTTTTGTAACGCATGCAGCACTTAGTGAAGCCTCCCAGGGAAGCAGAAGTGGAATTTAATCTACTCTACATGGTCTGTTATTCATTGTATGGTTGTTAAGATGTTTGTTTGTTTGTCTGTCTGTTTGTTTGTTTTCTTGTTTGAAAAAAAACCACGAAAACATCAACCTTCCAAATCTAAGGCAGAAATAGAAATGTTATTGGGGGTCTCAGGTCATCAGCCCGAGGGCTGGCTCACGCCCAGCTCTGATGATGAAGCACCAGACACAAAGTCAGAAGCCAGAATGTATCTTACAGATTACATGCCAAGCCAGACAGTTCAAACAGAAGGTTTGCAGGTATCAACAGTGTAAAAGTTTGCAGATGTAAAACTTCCATCTAGAAATTATTAATCTGTGGTTGATTTTAAGAATGACAACAATCTCAGCTTTATCATTCGTATGATATAGATGTGTTTTGGCTAAAACATTGGACCTAAAAAATATATCTGAATTTGTTTCGTATACCTTTGTTTCAGATTTTCAGTGCAACCCTGGGGAAGTGACTTCACATTTCTGCTTTTAAAACTTTCTCCTATAAATGTTGCTAAATAATATCTCCCCACTTCACAGTAAATATTCTAGCCCTTAGGTCATTAGCATTAACAAGATAGTCAGCTATTGACAGAAATAAAGCCTTTTTGATTTTAGTTTCTGGATTGCACCTTTGCTGCTAACAGTTTTTGTTGGTTTTGGGTACAGCAATATGACACAGCATGGGACTAAAATACTCTTTATGAAATAGCTCAGAAAGAAAAAACTGCATGTTTTAAAAAAAAATCTAAAAAGACAGCTTTTGCCATTTGCAAACCATATTACCATAGAGGGCAAAAAGACCCCACATTAGAGTGTTTGCAGTAGTCTTTATATCTGTACTATAAATCAGGATTTTGTTGAAATTGGATCACATTATTTTGACTACTGCCATTTATTTTCAGGGAAAAAAAGAGCCCAATATAATTTATTGATTAAAAAAAAACCCAAAGCCAAACCAAACAAAACTGAGGAACTGTTGAAAACTTCACTTTAGTAAACATGATTTTTCTTCTTTGTTCATAAGCTCATTAATTTCTTTGTTAGAAAACAGCAGATCAAGCGTGCGAAAGGCATAGGAGCTTTAGAGTCAGAGCAAACAAAAGCACCTCCAAAGAGACCAAAGCTGTTTTCTATAGGATAAGAAGACACTTTGTAATTGTATTGTTTGAAATATGAGGTTGTTTCTCCACACATTTTGAAAAGTTACAAACTGTGTAAATAAAGGAGACAATATGGATCTCCCTGTGAAAGGTTTATAATGGTATGTGTAATTTATGTGTGCTGTATTCAAGAAGCAGTGGGCGAGTTTTGCCAAAGCAAAGGCATCAGGTTCAGTCTGGAGAATAATAAACCACTGTTCCCAGCAGGTGCCTCAACACTTCCATGAAAATATAAAAGATCCCTGACAATTTTCAGGCATGAAGGGTGATATTTTGGTGGAAAAAGGGTCATCATTCTGTTTTTAATAGGTTTAAAGTAAACCTGTTTTTTGCATGGAAAGTTTTGCAGTGACTGAATTTAGAGAATATTTGTGCCTTAATGGGTTGCTTGCCCAGACCTAGGAGAAAAGAGCAGATGCATGGTATGGTTCCATGACATCTGCCAGGAACTGAATGTTTCAGAGCTGATTCTGCCAGGCTTTGCCCAGGCTTTGGTCAAAAGGACTGGCAGGCCAGAGCAGTTTCCAGGACACACCTGACTGATTTTGAGAATCTTAACTCTAGACATAGCTCTGAGAAATGGCAATAAGGCACAGAAACCTCTTTGTAAAAGTAACCATTAACTTCACCACCATGTGAGGTTAGTACCTACCCTGTAGCAGTGCTGTGGAATGGAATGCATATCAATGCTCTGAATTGGGTAATGACAATAAACTGCGAGATATCCAATTGATATCTGTAGGCTTTTGATTTCCTCTGGCTGGTAGAAGATCAAGGAGGATGCTGGGCCAAATTTAGGTGTGGGGATGCTGAGACCATCACTGGTGCTGAGGAACAGTGGGGACAGGCTGTGGTCACTGCTGGGCACCAGGCAGAGGGATCAGGACTTGATGCCTGCTTCAGTGAACCGGTTAAGTGAGAGCTGAGGAGAAAGTGTAGGTCAGAAAAAAGAACCAGTAAACACAATCTGTTTGTCACAAGTTGTCCAGGAGTTTATTATCAGCAAGGCCTCTTCTTTTATTGCATGACGTGCTTCAATCAGCAGTTCTAAACTGTATTGGAAAGACTGATGGATTTGTGGCATAATCCCGTGATAGAAAAACCAGTAGCTCAGAGGGGCTTTGTGCTATCATTCCCAGTACTGTGAGAAGCCAAATGCAGTGAGTGGCACAATTCCCATTCCCCAACAATAGAGCAGTTTCTCCCAGGATAACAAGTGGGTGTAAGTTACATTAATTATACACCTGTGTGACATGACCCATGAAGGGCAAATTTGGGTTTCTGTGCCGCCTATACCTAGTTCTGCACTAGTTTGCACAAACTTGCACCTTTGTTTCCATTCCCTGAGTTAGACTGACCTTTTGTGGGGTAGGTGCTTGTGGCTACTCAGTAAAAACATTTAACTCATCCCTTCCGTCTTCTGTTTGCATTAGAATTACACAGACTCGTCTGGAATTCATGGGAGGTGTGATACCCTGGAAAACCTTTTGTCCAAAGGATGCCAGCTGAATTTGATTGAGTTTCCCATTTCAGAAGTAGAAATTCACAGAAATGACCCCCTAACTGCATCATCCCAGAAGAACAGTTCTGATGTCACACAGATTTCTCCCCAGAAATTAACTCTGAGGCTGCGACCAGGTAAGTCACAGATCATAGGTTTATTTCAGGCAGTGTGATAAACTGAAGCTTCTTGGATTGAACAAGCTCAAAAATATCTTGACAGAATAAAGATGAAAACCTGTGTTGAGTCCAAAATTATCTGTTGACTCATCTCATGAAAACTAGGTTCAGCTGCATTCAGAATAATTTAAGAATTTAAGTAGTGCTGGGTACATCATAAAAAAAAAAAAAAAAAAAAAAGGATATATATTTTTAGTTCCTCTCTTCTCTTGCCAGTGAAGTGGCAGGGAGAGAATGAAAGCCCCTGGCTCCTCCCCAGCTGAGCTCCTGTGCCACTCCCCTGCTGGTCTGGCAGAATATCTCAGAGGCAGCATAAAATCTTGCTTTGAGGATTTACAAGATACCAGTGGCATTTATGGTAGCATTCCAGAACCACCTTGGGGTCCCTCAGATTTGAATTTTTCCTGGAGAAAATTTGGAATAAAAAAAGTAGGAGACATTCAGTTAGGTCAGGTCACAGTATTGGAACTGAGAATAAAATCTCTGTGTACTCTTTGACTTTGTTTAAAATTTTAAAAGATATGATAGGACCCCAAAGTGCTACCTCTAGTTTTAATTAGCTTCATATCTAAATTTTCTAAAGCTGCATACTGCTGAAGGGATGTTTTCATATTTTTTCAAATTATAGCGATAAATTTTTATTCTGTGCTTATTGGCATTACTGAAGAACTGTAAACCCCCCCCCCCAACCATTGGAACTACTTGTAGTTTTTCAGACCCTTATTTGAGATTTTTTTGTTGACAGACAATCTTTGAAATATTTTTGTTTATGCTGCTGGTGGTTTAAGATACAGATAATTGTCACCACATTGAAGTTTACAAAGAAATTGGCATTGCTCATGTTTTCTGCACAGAAGTGTTGATATGTTCCACTTTCCCCTGACCTTAATAGGACATGAAGAAACAATACAGATTAAGGTTCGCCAGACTGAAGATTATCCAATTGATCTCTACTACCTCATGGATCTTTCAGCTTCCATGGATGATGATCTGAATACAATCAAAGAACTGGGTTCAACTCTTTCCAAAGAGATGTCAAAACTGACAAGCAACTTTAGACTGGGGTTTGGATCTTTTGTTGAAAAACCAGTTTCACCATTTATCAAAACTACAGCTGCAGAAATAAACAACCCTTGCAGGTAGGCAGGGAAAGTCCCAACATCTGTTTGCATGCCAACACTGTCATTATCTTTAGGCTAAAATCAATTTCAGCAGCTTCACTGGAAGCTCTCCCCTCCTCCAGCTGTAAATGAGTCAGTTTGTGGAAGAAGATTTAGTTCTTTTAGTTTCACCTTCTGATCATCCTTCTGTTGAGTCTTAAGTTATTAGGATAGAAGAATCTGGCATTGAATCTGCTTTTTAGCTTTTGCTGCTAGTTACAAATGTGTTTAATATGTTAACAAAAAAGTATGTGGCATGTAGTTTTTGTATTTTTATTTAACTTCTTTCATTTTCTAGAATATATATAAAAGAATTTTATGAACTATACTAAGGAGTTGCAAACTCAAACCCAACACGGAATACCAGTTTCATTTAGCCATCAATGCTGTTCTTCTACTTTTTTCCCCCCTTAAGGTCTAGCAGTCTCCCCAGCCCCTGGCTGCCCTAGCCCTTAGCTAACCTGTGTAGGGGAGAAGCTGGGCTCTGCAACCTGGAGCCAGACTGCAGCACCTTGGTGGTTGTCTCTGAGGGCCAGCAAGGAGCTACAGATCCCAATATGCTTCCAAATATGAGATCAAGGCACAGCAGGAGGCATGGCAAGGGCTGCACATTGGTGACTGGCTGAATTACTCTGCTCTAGGAGGCATTTCCCAGCCTTTATGCAGATCTTTTCCATTGCCCAAGACACTGAATACTCTTTAATTATCTTAGGTTTTTCACCAATTCTTCTCAGGCAGAGAAAAGAGACAGAAGACCGAAACTAATCCAGGCAGCCCTCTGAAGCAGCCATTGCAGTGATTTTGCACTCTCTATTATCCATAAGCTGTCTTGCTCTTCTTGCAGAAGTGTGCCATACGAGTGCTTACCCACCTTTGGATATAAAAATGTTTTGCCACTAACAAACGATGCTGAAAAATTCAATGAAATTGTGAAAGGGCAGCGAATTTCTGCTAATATAGACACTCCAGAGGGAGGATTTGATGCAATTATGCAGGCAGCTGTTTGCAAGGTAATTGAAACTTCTAGGTATAATAACATTCTGTACATTATCTCTTCTAGTATAATATATTAGTATTTCAAAGTGACAGATTCTTTTTCAAAAAATTTTAACACAAACCAAGAGCCTCATTAAATTTGTGTGAAAATACTTTTGGCTGTACAAGTAAAACATGCATATTGCAATATTTTAGCCTAAGTTTCCTTTTAATTGCCAGGGACAAATAAGCCCAAATATCGGTATAATTACTGTGTCTGTTTTTCTGTTTAAATATTTTTTATTAGCTATGTTTAGAGTAGTAAGCAGATTGACATGAACATGGCCAACCCATGTTATTAAACACAGGCATGGGGAAACAAAATGTTAGCCAAAGACAATGGAATGAACATTATCTCTCAGGAGATGTGTTGCCTTAGTTACTTCCTTGAGAATTATGCTATTCATTCATTTTGTGACACTGTTCTCCAAATATTTTGCTGGTTTTCTATGTTGTGATGCAATATAGCTTGCTAAACTGATGTGTTTTAAATGACAGGAAAAAATTGGCTGGAGAAATGATTCTCTGCATTTGTTGGTGTTTGTGAGTGATGCTGATTCCCATTTTGGGATGGACAGTAAACTGGCAGGGATTGTTATTCCTAATGATGGGAACTGTCATTTGGACCACAATAATGAGTATTCCATGTCAACTGTTCAGGTAATTGCCTACAAATTTTGTACACTCTCACATTCTGGAAATTTAAGACTAACACGAACAACTTAGAAAATTAGTGAATTGCACTTTTAGCACTGAAATGTGTAAAAGCTGGGAAATCCAGATATTTCATGTAATCTATTTTATTTGTAACTGCTTGTTTCAAGGAAGAGAGAATAGTGTATTTGTATGGAATTAGGATAGATTATAACTAAGAAAAAAGAAATAAAAAAATATGATTTCTACAACAGGAAAGCCCATGGAATTAGACTAAATAGTATTTCCTTCTGCAAGGAAGGCAAGATTTGCATTAATTATGTTCCCTGAAAGGATGTGAATTGAGGACCAGTTCAGGAATTTGCAGGACAGTGTTCCTGTGTGATAACATAGCAGTTTAAGATTCAGTGTTCAAAGCTACTGAATATATACATTATGGTGTTCATTGTAGGACAAATACCATTGCTCTGGTGCATTTAATCTTTGGATTAAATATATATATATAACACAGATGCTACTGAGCCAAAGCCCCCACTATGGAGTCTGGCTCTGCACTTTTCACAGAGGGGTTTCCTTAAAAACAACATCAGGAAATTATGGGCACTATATTTTATTTTGTATATGTGTATTCCTAATTAAAGTCCATACTACACAGAAAACAAAGTGTTCATTATGATCACTTGAATGTGTCTTTCATGGGAGACAGGAACTGAAAGCACATGAGAAACAGATTTATGTGCCTCCCTTTTGTTTGTTTGCAGGAGTATCCAACAATTGGACAATTAATTGAGAAACTCGTGCAAAACAATGTTCTATTAATTTTCGCTGTAACAAATGAGCAAGTTCACATATATGAGGTGAGCAAACTAAAATGTTCAGTTTGGCAGTGTTTGTTTTAAAGTTCATTTTTTTCACAGCTGATACAGTAATTCTAGTACTAAGGACTGAATTCTAAAAGATATTTATATAATAAAAATAATTAGGAAATTGTGTATCAGAGAAAGCTCTTCTGCTTGAGTGCTTCTTCATGTATTGATTTTGGTGTTCTAAGGTAACTTTAAAATCAGATTTCAAGTTGAATCACACTAATCCTTTAAATCAAGGACTGACAAACTATGCATTGCTAAACTATTCAGTATCATCATTATGATTAGCTTTTGTATTTTATAAGGCTAGAGGAGAGCTGAGCCTTTTCTCACTTTTATAAAACAAAAATATACCTGAAACATGCAGTTATCTTCATGCTCAGATCTGAGATCTTGGCTTGTTGGGGATTTTTTTCAATTTTTCTTTATTTCCATGACTCTTTAAATTCTTATTTCATTTTCTGTCCAGTCCTGCTCCTGGGGAAAAAATCTTCACACACTAAAAGAGATTCTAGACAAGAGTTCATTGTGGGTAATAAGGGGTTTTGAAGCTTGGCTGTCTGGCTACACCCTGCTGTGTGGAAGGGGACAAGCAGAGAGAAATTGCTTGCCCAAATTTATTCAGGTTGGTTGAGAGGAAGCCAATAAGGATGATCCTGCTGCTGAAATAAGACTGGCTTTCTCAAGGAGAAGCCTTTGCAAAGCATTCTGTATTATCACCAGAAGTACAGTAATGAGGAGAGGTGCTCCTCTGCTGTGATTGCCACATGGAAGATAGGAAAGAAAGAGAAGGGGGAAAGAGAGAGAAGCTGAGTTCCTTGAGGTAGTCACCAGTAGGATGGTTTTCTATTTCTGTCCTCTGTGTAACCCAGGGAAGACCCCCAAGTACTTCTGCAACTGATTCTAGAGGTGGAGCTGCTTTGAGTAAGACTGATGCTCCAGCTGTTTGGCAAAAGTGACAGGAGTCACAAACTGCATAAACTGATTATCAGATTACAGCCTTAACAAGGGAAGGAACACTCTTGAAAAGCTTCAGTGCTGAAGATTCTGTAGTCTCCCTCAAAAAACCCTTCCATTTATCCCTCGAGGTGGAAAGATTCTCCCCAAATATCTTATCTCAAATCTACTTGAACTCAGCTTCTAATTACATGAGATACCAATACTGACTATTGCTATTTATAATTGAGCTCTCCGGGACAAGCTTACATTAAAATTACTGTGAGGACTTAAAAAGCACCTCTTTAAATATACTTGATAGATTCCATTAGTCTTAAGTGCAGTGTTCAGACTGTCAAATATATATTTTGTATTTCTAGCCCTGCATAATCCCCAACAATTTAGCCAAAAATAATTCAGTCATGTAATGTTTTTGACCCTCTTCAACTGAATTTTCATTTTATTCACTTACATGTGTATTATTATCTAACACAAATCTTAGGGGTGGCACAAGCACACAACATCTATGCTTGTAACAGTGCTGGTGTTGTTTTTGAACCTTCCATGCACCTAAAAAGCTACTGCACAGTAACCTCAAGGGATTATTTCGATCTGATGCAAGAGAAGAGAGAAAATTCTTTATGCTGAGCCCTGATAAGTGGAGATTATTTTTTAAAAGGATTTTTTTTAGAAAAGGTATTTTATAACACATTCATCTATGTCTAACTTCTAGGATCATTAGTCTCAGCTGAGTCTTGTCCAAGCACCAGGGGATGTTTACATTCTAGAAAAACTATTCACTCAAAAAGCATCCGTGAATATGGCAAAAATAATTATTTTTTAACAAAGCCTACTTTGGTACAAAAGAAAACACCAGTCTTTAAGCTTTCATGAAGTAGTTGCTACTATTGCTGATATTATTTGTTTTCAAGGAAAATTCTTAAAAAATGTATTCAAACTCAGATAAGGAAAAGACTCCATCTTTAGTTCTGACTAAGCAGCATTTCTTTTGAAACAAAAACTACTCTTTTTTGGATGAATTATTTCCTTTTATATCACAGGAGAAATAGGTTGAAAATTAGGGTTTTAGGGTGTATTACACTGCTGAAAATTGAATTAAAAATACTCTATTCTCCACACTCATACAGATTTTCAAATTCTTTTTATATATTTGGCATAGCACACTATTTATGATGAAAATTCTTCTATCATTTACACTGCTAAAATATAGACATAACCCCACTGAGGTCAAATATATAATTGCCAAATTTCTTTTACATGAATCAGAGTATCCTTATAAAATGGCAGTTCAGCTTTTAATGAATACTTGCCGAAGGACTAAATTCCATCATATCCTTTGGATATATCCTTTTGCAATAGCAGCACCCCAAAAGCATCTGTCTGCCTCACCTTGGCAAGGGTTGAACAGAAATATTTGCTAAGTGGTGAGGTTTAACCAATGGGCTGGAGACACACACTCAGCCTGGGCTTGAAATACCATCCTTGTATCACCATGCAGAAAATTTCTGTTCATAGAGGAGAGATCAACCAAAGTGTTCAGAGCAGCATATCCTGCTGTTTGTTTTGCATACCACAGATTAATGGGGACTGTATTTTAAATTCCAGGTTTGTAGTCTTTTCTCTCAGAAGGTCCACATGTACCAAACACAGAGTTTCAATATTCCAAGAATACTTGAGAGGGCACAGGAGGAGTCAGGAACGCAAAGTCGCCAGCTGTAACGTAAAATGCAGTTAATCCCACTGATTTACAATAGCACTAGAAATCTAATGAATGATAACTATTCCATGCATAATACATAAAGTAATCACAAAGCTTTTGGAGATATGAAGGATAAGAAGGATATAAGAGTATCAAATTACCCATGTTTATTAATAGTTTTCTGGATATTTTCCTTTTATTTAAAATAACAGCATTGATATGATAATGTGTAAAGGAAAACTGACGCTACAATGCTTTTTTTTAAAGATGAACACATTGTTTTCCAAAGGCATGGGTTAAAGCAAGGGAAGTTCATCTAGTTAACAATCAGGCAAGGCAACTTTTAATTCATGGTATTTAAAATCTAGCTGGCAGATATCATGTTAGTGTCACAGTACAATTTAATGCAAAAATAAAAGAGAAATTTTCACTGAAATAAATTGCTACATTGGCATTGTATTATTCACAGAAATTCAAAATACAATCCATCAGAGCCACAGAACACCGAGATACATGCAAAGATAAAGAAGTCACTTCAGTTGGTGAATGTAGGGTCCAAGACTCTTGAGCAGTGCAACAACAGTAGAGCAGCTGAATCTGTTTCTGGATATTTTTAATTAAGGGAAATACAACTGTTGATAAAACAGTTCCTTCCTCCCTCTAAATTTGAAAAGTTAGAGCTTGAAGGATACTATAGTATCAAACTTCCAATCACATAGAGGTGATTTAACAATATATGTTCAATGAATTTTAAATGAAACCAGCTCTTCTCCATCTGACTTTTTCATTAAGACACGTGCAATGGAGACAGCAAGAATTCTTGAAAATGTTACTGCTATTTCTTTCACTTGGCTTCAATCTGCTTGGTTTTGTTGTCAGCTCCTTTATTTTTGTTTTTGATTTTTTGTTTTGTTTTGTTGGTGTGTTTGTTTGTTTGTTTGTTTTGGTGTTTTTTGGTTGTTGGGGTTTTGGGGTGGGTTTTTTTGTTTGTTTTTTCTTTCTTTGGGTTTGGGGTTTTTTTTAGATGGTAGCTCCTTGTCACCTAGACCTCTGTTGTGCTTTAAATTCATTTTTTATATTTCCAGAATTATGCAAAGCTTATTCCTGGTGCTACTGTTGGACGACTACAGAAAGATTCTGGAAACATTCTCCAGTTGATCATTGCTGCATATCAGGTAAGATGGGTGCAATGCAGCTTCTTCCTTCATGTTTACATGCTCAACTTTGGTTTGCAGTTTGGTAAAAAGACGTGTCTTTGATTCCTTTTATGAACTGATTCATTTTATGAAACTGAATGATTACACCATTTTTTATGTTGGGTGCTGACCTTAACAGGAAAAGTGTTCACTCTCAGGATTAAGTAAGCACAGAAACAAAATTCCTGTAACCTTCTGTCAATCCTTAGTTCTGCTGGAATGCTGAATTTATATCATTGTGTCATCTGCATTGCCTTCTTCATATTCCTGTATTTTACACCTACTCTTAATGGTCCTTTAATATTCAGGTCTCTCAGTTCCACATCTCAACAGGGACTCAAGTCTCTCCCTGTTGGTAGCTGCCACCAGAGCAGACAAACAATTGCTTTGCAGGAATATCTGGGGGAAAAAACACTAATCTGTGCTCAGTGCTCTTCTCGGCTTTAGCAATTTGATGCTGCCTCTGTGAGGCCGTTCTGAGGTTTTCAAAAAGAGCAATGTGGGAGCCAACAGGGGTTTGTTTAGGTAATGCCAGGACTTGAATGGGTTTGTTTAAGTAATACAAAGGAACACTTTTAATTATGTCAGGAACATAAACACAGCACTGCTCTTCAGAGCTTTGTTTGTAAAATGCATCCTGGCTCCCTGGTTCTCTCTGTCAGAGAAATGTTTTTAGGCAGCTGTACAGATCTTTGCACAGATGCATCAATTCACAAACACGCTGATATTCCACAGATTTCTCTGTTCCGTCTCAGCCCATTTTTATTAAAAACCTGCTCTACCAGTTGTCTACAATGACAAATAATCCTTTGCAAATAGCTTAGGTTTCTTTCCTTATTTTCTTCCTGCTCTTCTTTCTATCACCTGAATAAGATAGTCATCACTGTGCCAAAATTACTTTGGTCTTAGTGATAGGAAGGAAACTAAATTCTTCTAATTCTTATAAAAGCAATGAAGGCAATACAATTTCTGAATTATGACTTTTTAAAATGAAATACAAAATACCAGGAGTTTCTCTATTTTATGAAAAATTATGAGGAGAGAACTTCAGGGCTAATCTTAGGAGTGTACAAATTTTAATAAATAAAGATGAGGAAATTTTCTTATGAGCAAAGTTATTGCTAAACTTTGAGTGGCAATAGAATTTCACTTCTGGATTCCAACCTGCTCCTAGTCACATCTGGTTCCTATCAGCATTTCTTCAAGCTGGCAGGCTAATGTATAGACGCAGGTTCCTACATTTAATAGCTAAAATACCATTTTGTTGTCAGTAAGTAATGCAAAAAACACAAAAAAATTGTCCCACTGCTGTGTCCTGGTGTTTTTGCTGTAACATAAGTTGCCTCACTGGAATAATGAAAATGTGAGGAGTGAATCCTTGCCTCTTCCCTTTAGCATCTGCTTATGTTCCTATGGCCTATGATTTTTCCCTACTCTCCTTTTTAAACCTGCCAATATTTTTGGCTTCTCTTGCCTTCTATGACAAGAAGGGGTTTAGTTCCACTATCTCAAGGCACAATTTTCTTATTCCTACTTTAACCTACCTCTAATGCTTTTAATTTTCACTGAGTGCACCCTAGCTCCTGAGTTGTGTGGTTCAGTGAATAACAGCTCTGCATTCACCTTATCTTTGTGTCTTCATAATTTCATTATATTGTGTCACTGAGACACCTTCCACCCACCAATCTTCTCTCCAAATTAGAGTCCCAGTCCTTTAAGTCTCCTTGGCTGCTCCATCCCCTTGGTAACTTTATCTGCCCATCTGTTTACCCTCCCTGACTCTCATGAGTGCCTCCTGAGATGTGGAGCCCACAAGAGCTTGCAGCACACAGTGAGGGCACACTAAGGTTTATACAAAGGCACAGTTATGTCCACTGCCTTGTCCCCAGCTTCCTGGATCCGCTGGCTTTTTAGCTGCTGCATGCTTTGAGCAGAGCAGGTCCCAGAGTTGGCAGTGGTGACCGTGATGCAGCTCCCGAGCCGTTTGGGCTGATCCTGTTCTCGTCTGTTCCACGGGCATGGTGTGGAGGAGCTCTGAGCTCTGTGCTTGCTGCCCTGCAGCAGGGGCAGGGAGGTGACTGCAGGAAGGGTGCTCCTGCCTTTGGGCCATAACTTGTCACAACCTCATCCAGGCACAGCATGTCTAGACCACGCACCAGACATGGTGCAGAGCTGCACGTACGTTCTTAAAATCCCACATTTCTTTCAAGATGTAAGAAGCGTGCAAGCAGCAACACGTCACACTCAAAATTTCCCAAAGTCCATTTTATTACACTTAACCTTAAAGGTTAACAATCTTACTGTTTTGTGATTCAAAAATCTTCCAAGCAGGAAGCACTAAATGCCCCTTTATTTGACAGGCGTAAAGGTACCTGAATTTTTTTCATCTGTGAAGAAGGAAATGACAGGAGACCTACAGTTGAAAATCTCATGCAAAACAGAATTAATACTACTTTTGTTAGAAACTTTTCCTTATACTCTCAGAAGTGTAATTCAATGCCCTGTGTCTCTGCTTCTTCACTCACAAGAAAAGGAATAAATAACCTTTTGCTCCCTGGGAGTAGAGTTAGGCTAAATCTTTTAACTCTTTTAAAGTATTCTTGAGTGTTTACTTGCTGTGTGAACACAAGGTTTGCTAATGCCATTCACCATGTGCTGCCATCTAAAAGCTTCAGAGAGGAAGTAAGCAAGTTAAGAAAGTCTGAGCTGTCAAAATATTTGTCGCAAGGAGTTCTCGTGTTCTTTCCAAGTATGGTTTATTTTCTTCTGTAAGCATATTTCTGCCTGCTTTGTTTAGCATTGAATTCTGCACAGCTTCGTGTTGCAGAGCTGTAGGCTAAAATGCTTTGTGACAGATAGCAGGCCATTTGATTAAAGCCATCCAAAGAATTTAAAATTTCAGAAAAATTACCCTTTTTTCCCCAGTTTGTAGTCCCCACACTTACACAAAAATGAGAACAAGAAGTAATGTATTAGAAAGGACAGGTAACGCAAGGGCACAAGTATTTAGCACATCTTTGTCTGTTGTTCCATTCAGAAAAATTTTTGAACCACAAATGTTTCTCTGTGAATGGCTTAAAGCTGCTATTTGCTATTAACTGTCTGCTATTTGTCCTCAAACTATGGCCAGACAGCTTAGTAGTTTTAAAGCATCATTAGAAGTACTCACATATATTAGGATCTAAAAACCTTGAATTTATCACAGTTTGTGTTCATTTTCAGTTCTGTAAGATGAATAATTTGATCTTTCACAACAGCAAGGCACATTCAAACGACCCAATACAGACTCCAGAATTCAAAGTATTACAATTTGGTGTTCAGCAGCATTTAATTTTCTCTCTGTTGCACTCTGTTTGCACCTTGCAGTTTTGCAGCTAGTGGTGCTACATCCTGCAACATAAGCACATGCCCACAGTCACAGCTTTACCTAGAGATTTGCTGTTTTGGGTCCTTTTGGGAGAGCCCAGCTATGACAAACAAATTATTACTGACAACCCTGCATTTTTTCAATAGTGACACAAGCACCTATCTCCAAATCAAAGGGAAATGGAAATTTGGACATATCCAAACTTACCAGCATTACAAACCTGATGCCCAGGGCACAATTTTACAACCCTGAGACAAATTTCCTAGGAATCCAGAACATGTACATAGGATAGGGAGTTGTCTATGCAGGTTTATACCTATTCTATTTTAACTTTGATTTACCCCACCAGACCTTTAGTCCTTTGAGTCATCCTGCTACCTTGAGTAGAATGACTCACTGAAGTAAGGTCAGCAAGTTCTCTGTGCTCTGATTGAAGGGCAGGGGGTATTTTGCAAGCAATTAAACTTCTGTGAGCACAAAGTCAAGTCAGTGAGATGTTTTCTCAGCAGCTGCTGAGGTACTTTTGAAAAAATTCCATTTACTGGATCCACAGACTAATGAAGTCATAGGGAATTTCCCCATGGCCTGTAATAGGCTTTGGATTAAGGTTGTGTAAGCAAAGTTGCTATAAAATATTTTAAAGACTTAAAATGCAGATACCTAGTACAAGCGATTTCAGAAAGACAGTTTGTGACTCACGAAATGGAAGTTTGATGAACAAATTAATTTAAATAATGGGGATGTTGTTGAATACAGATTAAAATAGCACAAACACTCATAAAGCAGGAATTTCCATTGTGAGAAGAAAGGAAGGGAGGGAGAACTATTGACACAGTTTGGCTAATCAGGAAAAGCCCAGACCTAGCAATGCAATCAGGGATGCAAATCCACTCCTCAGAAAGCCCAGACCTAAAACCTGCATCAGTCAGCAGAGTTATGAAAGGTGATTTAATAAAACATTGAGTTTGTTCTCCTGGAAGGGCAGGAAATAAGCCCTGTGATAGCAGATATTAAAGTGATATCGTCATTGCTTTCCACTGAAAGCTGGGTCTCTCATAATTCGCTTTCTTTTGCTCGTTCTCCATTTTGCTTGCAATAGAGAGTTCTGTAAACAAAGCGCCAAAGCACGAGTGTGCTCCTGTGTAAGGATAAATTACAGACCACGTTCCTCAGATGTGGAGCACTGGCAGCACACGGCAGTGTTATCACTTCCATTCATCTCACATTTTTTTCCTTGAAGGAGCTGAGGTCTGAGGTTGAATTGGAGATCCTGGGAGAGACGGAAGGGCTCAATCTCTCCTTCACGGCCATCTGTAACAATGGGACCTTTTTTCCACATCAGAGGAAATGCTCTCACGTGAAAGTGGGAGATACAGTAAGTGAAGGACATGTTCTCCAAAGACATGAAGTTCATATAATTTAGGACCCCAGGGTAGAGTTTGCTCTTTATTAAATGATCTTCCTCCAGACAAGTCACCAAAAAGCAGGCAGTATCTATGACCCTCTTGCTCTGTCCTGTGCATGCACTTCCAGAGCACCCTGCAGAGTTCCCTGCGCTCCCAGCAGCCCCGTTCTCTCTTCCAGGTCTCTTTCAATGTGACTGTTAGTCTCTCTTCTTGTGAAAAAACCAGAAGGCTTATCAAGATAAAACCTGTGGGCCTCAGCGACGTGCTGGAGATGGAAATCCATCCCCTGTGCAGCTGTGACTGCCAGGCCAAGGCCGAGGAGAAGAGCCCCAAGTGCAGCCAAGGGAAAGGCTCCCTGGAGTGCGGGGTGTGCGTGTGCAGCCCCGGGTACGTGGGGCCGCGCTGCGAGTGCCACGAGAGCTCGCTGGGGACCAGCTCCTGCCGGGGCCCGGCCGAGCAGAGCTCCTGCAGTGGGAGAGGCGACTGCTACTGCGGGCAGTGCCTGTGCCACCCGTCCCCCTACGGCAAGGTCTACGGGCCCCGCTGCGAGTGCAACGACTTCTCCTGCGTCAGGCACCGCGGCCTGCAGTGCGCAGGTACGGCCCTCACGCTGCTCGGGGGTCCCCACTCAGGGCTTTCCGCGCTCAGCCTCGGCTGGGAGCCTGTGAATTTGTGTTTTCACCCCGTGTTCGGTCGCAATCAATTCAGTTTAAAGAATTAATAGTTATGAACGGTCTTTAGGCTTAAAATAATTTCGGCCATGCCATTATAAATAGGAAGTATTTACAAATTAGGCTGTGCGCTGCCAGAAGGCGATCTGCACGGAGGGCTCTAGTGAAGAGAATGGAGCTGCGCTGGCTTACAGCCAGGATAAGCAAAAATCTGATCCTCTGCCTTAAAACTGAAGATTCTGGAAGAGAAAGATATTAGGAAGAAGAGACGGAGAGAGCAAAATATTTTCTGTTAAAGAGAATAATTTAAAGATCATCCTTCAGATTCTTTTTGAATTATCAGTGACTGATTTGAAGTATAATAAATGTTTTCCAGGCAATGGTGACTGTGACTGTGGGGAATGCAGGTGCCACAGTGGATGGACCGGTGAATACTGTAATTGCACAACTGATACCAGCACCTGCATTGCTGAGGATGGGACGCTGTGCAGTGGGAGAGGTGAATGCATCTGTGGGACATGTGCTTGCACCCATCCAGGGGCTTCGGGCCAAATGTGTGAAAAATGCCCTCTCTGCGGTGACCCCTGCAGTTCCAGATGGTAATGTGGTGGCTTTAAACCTCTGATGTTTATATCATCCAGGTATCTATTTCCTATACTGCCTCAGCAGTGTGTTTACTGCCATGTCTGTAAATTGGATTTACAGACCAGAACCCAAGAGCTTCTTTGTCCTTTGAGGTGGGTAGCCACTACTCATATATCAACCATTCATGATCATTGCTCTTGTACAAAAGGACTTTATGTGAAACACTTAAGTCAACTTCGAGCAGCACAGGTAAAACTTTACACTTCCACTGCTGTCCCTGGCTGTACACCTAATCAGAATGGTGGTCTTATCTGACACTTATATGGCCTCAAAGAGAAATTTGGCATTTATATTACCATTCTCATACATATGAATGAGTAAAGTCATGTTGTCTACTCAAGCTTTACACCTTCCCAAATTCACAGTCTAAATTCAGTTAAGCTTGGCTAAATTATAAAGGTGTAAGTATAATAAACTGGATAATAGTCTGGGAATGATAAGTGGGTAGCTGTATGTCATATATAAGTTGATGATAAATTGATTGTAAATGGTGAAATGTCTTCTGTCCACTGAGCATACTCAATTTATGTAGCTTTCCGGCTGTGATGCAAGGTGTCCGCTATTGTGCATGACAGGAAAAGCAACTAAAAATACTCAGGTTGTGAAGATGACCACTCTAAGTACACCATTGCTCATGCTTCTATTACATGAGCTCTTGTAGGGCTGCAGTCCAAATGGAGCAGTTTTCAGCAGAAATTTAAGCTAGAAGTTGGATTAGACTTCTCAGAACACACGTTATTAATGACCCTGGCTTTGCTTTCTGAGTGCTGAGCAGTTCAGGTTGCCTGGTTCATGATGATGTCCTGTCTCCTTATTCAGAGCTGAGACCCATTTCTCTCCCACACTGTGTTTTCATGCCTGTCACTGCAGTTTGCAACGTATCTGAGTGAAAAGCTATTCTATGATGTGATTAATTCATTGATCTCTTTCTGTTAGTGCTAAATTTGCCCTAAGAAAACTGAGCTTCTCAGTATGCTCAAGGAGAATTTCTGCATGCAACTGCTCTAAAGAAAAAGGACAATGCTGCTGCTTTGCCCTGCCCAATTTGGCTAAGAAAAAGAAATATAAAGTTACATGATAAGCATTACATTAACCCTTTTAAACATGTATATTGTATGCAGAGTTGGATCTTTTCTTTCTGTTTCAGTGTCTTCCCATGCTGAAACGCAGAGCACAAAAAGCCAAGAGGGAGAGAACACTGGGAATAGCTGGGAGGGTAACTGAGAGAGCTGAAAGACCAGGTCAGAGGGGGTGGAGATCAATGGCAAGGCAGCTGAGAAAGAGAGTGTAGCATGAGAAACATGGTGAATATGACAAAACCACCACCAATACTGAATTTATCTCCATGAGATAGAGGCTATCCCATTACCCACTCACTTTTACTATTCACCATTTCCAGAGCAAGGGATAAGGTCACCTCCATCCCCTGAAGATAAACTCAGCAGCCTCAGCTTATTCCCATGGATATATGTAACTCACTGCAACAGGAGATAGCCAGGGTTTTTTGTTGCAGTTCTCCTTTTTCCTCTCTTCTCTTCTCTTCTCTTCTCTTCTCTTCTCTTCTCTTCTCTTCTCTTCTCTTCTCTTCTCTTCTCTTCTCCCTCTCTTCTCCTCTCCTTTCTTTCCCTTTTTTAAAATTAAGTCAGTCCTTCAGGCTGCTTCTCAAAGTCTCAGCCACTCAATTTGGCTGAAGCTATTTGTGAAAAATTAGCAAACACATTTTCCATCCGAAATGTTCATATATGAATTTGGTTTGATGTTTTATTTTCCATTAATAGACCCTGAATTTATTAAAATTCTCATTGAATTTACAGGGAGATTTCTAAAGGAATTGGTATAGATTCTGTTTTTAAATAGTATTTCAGTCATTCCACCACTGAATAAAAAATAATTTTCCTGTAAGTTTCATTAGTATAAATAGGATCTAAGTAATTCCTGAGACAAGTAACCATATTCAAGAGACAACTGTTGAGACACCTGGAAAGTGTTTTAATGCATTATTCAATAGACTTGCAACAAAGGCAAACTCATAGGAGGTGCCTCAGCCTGATCTCTTTGAAGTCAATTTCAGATATTGTTCATCTGATAGGAATTCCTTCAGCTGGTATTTAGTGTGAGAATATTTACTGTTCAGAATTTTTTTTTAAATTTTTGAAGAGGAATGTTACATGTGAGTAACCACATGTCTGATAGACCTACATGAATAATGTTGCCTGAGGTTCTGTCTGGTAGCTAACAAACCGGGAGAGAATAGAGGACAAGACAGAGCTTATGCACAATACCTTTATTCAGGTGGTTTGGTTTTTTTTTGTTTTTTTTTTTTTTTTTTTTTTTGGGGGGGGGTGTGTTTTGGTTTTGGTTTGGTTTTTTTTTTTTTTTTTGGTTTTGTTAGGATTTTTTTTGGTGGCAGTACCTATCATATTCCTGAAAACTGTATCCATAGCAGAAGACCTTTTATTTAGCTGCTTTTTAAAATGCAGATGCACACATGCTGTCTTTTGTATTGTTGCTTTGTGGCAGGCAGAGATTGATGAGCTGCTGAATTATTTTCCACAGGAGCTGTGTGGAATGTCACTTGGCTGCTGATGACAAGTCACTGGGAGATTGCAGTGAAAAATGCAAATTGGTTGATGCAACTGTCAGCATGGCAAAAGGTTGGTGTACTGAATCTTCCTTTCTTGTGTGTGTGTGATTAGCAGAAGGTTCCACTTTCACTAATTTTATATTTGAAAGTAGCCTTGTTTTTCTGCTGTGGCATTATATTATGGGTCATAAGGGAACTACTGTCCATCTATGGCTCTTCTGAGGCAAGAAGGAAATGCAGAACAGGGCTGGTATAACCCTTCCAGGGTTAACTCATTGGATCATGCCTATTTTCTAAGTAGTTTATGCAGAAAAGTATAGAATTTAATAGATACCAGTCCCAGCAAATCAGTGATAGATGAAAGTTCCTGAGTTTAAGTTATGCCTGTACCACGAATTCCAGCAGAATTTCTGCAGCCTTACAAATACAAAGCCTAAGGACTCCAGTCCTTAGGCAGATTCTTGGTTACAGCTGGTGACTAAACACAGCCCTTTAACCAGTGGCAAAGACATTTCTTGTATTCTGAAAGGCAAAGAACATCTTTCAGCTGTTTGCTTTAATTCAGAAGTGCCCTGCATCAATGGAAATTTCTGGAATAGGAATTAATCTTGAGTAAAATAGTACTATCAGGAAAAAACCCAACAAACTCCACGACAATCAAAAAGAACCAAAACAAACCTTTAAATCAAAAAAGTGCTTTTTTTTTTCCTGTAAAGGATGGTGTCTGCTCAGCAGGCAGCCTGTATTTATTCTAGTGGCAATTCTAGTCCCAACCCTATGACACAAGCAATTGTTAAGTAAGGCAGGACTTAGGCTAGTTATAGCCACATCACAGATGTACCGTAAGCATTAAACAAGACAAATGTAAGAATGAAGATGAATCCTCATTCATTCATGTGTGCCTGTCTAAGGTTGGTATCTGCAAGCTCTTGGAAGCCTACCCAGAGCTGTGTGCATGCAGAAATGTCACTGGTGTACATCCTTCCAGCAAAGTTACACCTTTTGTTTTTGATGATAATACTTCAGCATATATTTATATATATAAAAATATCTTTACAGGCTTAAAAGACACATAAGCACCTGTATTGTATGTCTTCAGTTAGTAAAGTTTTCAGGTTTCTTTTCTAAATTTCTTTTAGATATTTGTAGCTAGGAATATAAAAAACATTATACTTTTAAATATAATGAATGCTAATCAAGAGCAGAAACAGCCTTTTATATGGTTCTGTTCACATATAGAGGTGGCAAGAATATGAACATGGCAATATCATCTTTTATTCCTGCTTATTTCCTTTTTTTCATGTCCTGTGCTTCCCTGATTGGGACTGTCAGCTGCTTCTTTAGATTTAACATTTATTTATAGCAATTACTGCAACCTTCATGTTCCCATCCAGATGCCTCAAAAAAACACTAAACAACAACAACAAACCAAACAAAAAACCCAAAAAAGACACAAAAAAACCCCAAACCAAAACAACCACCCAAAAAACCCCAGCTGTGGTAAAACTAGCACATCACATAATATTTAAAACAGATTATTGAGCAACTTCATGGGAAGTATATTTCTTTCTGGTTTATGTTTTAGTTCCTTTAATGCTTCAAGGCTTTTGGGGAAAGAAAAAAGTAAAAGCTCTAGGTTAAATAAAACATTAGAACTTCAAAATTTTGTTTCTCTTTTGCACATGGATGTTGCAATACAATGACTGGAAATGTGAAGCAACAAAAAAGCGTGGGCTTTACATTTTTCTGCTTCTTGGGAGTGCCCATTTTAGACTCTGAGTTGTGCCTTTCATCTCCCTGCTTTGGTTCTGGGTTTGCCAGGGGTTTCTTCTCCTACTCCCCACCAGCAGGTGAGGTCAGCCCAGGGATCTGCCAGGGCAGGGGGTGTGCAGCAGCTCTGCAGGTGTTGATGGTTCCACATCTGCTGGGCTTATCTCCACAGCAGGCACCACTTTCAAACTTCTCTTTTCATTCACTTTTAATACTTGAACATTAAAATTAGGCTAATTGCCCCTTTGCCACATAGATTTAGGAGGAGTTTTTGTTGCTCTATTCACCACACGACAGGAACCAAAATTCCTAAAAGGCATCTCCTGCCAGCACCCCAGCCACAGGACACCAGGCTGCTCCTGCCACAAGCCAGCAGGGACAGTTATACTTTCCTTGGAGAACCTGAGTTTTCCCTACCCCATAGTGCTGCCACCTCACAAATTCCCAGTGGAGCAGCAAAGTGGCTACTGGAGGCTGAATAAACCTCTATGTCAGCACTGCTCTGAGTCAGAGTGAGGTGAACTCTGCTCAAAAAAAGCATTTTGTTGAGCAAAAGGCAAACACGAAAGGGCATAATGACATTTAAATTTACAGTCAACATTTTTGTTGTTGAATCTTTTATAAATGTATCTGCTATGAAACAGTCTTTCATGCTTTGAGTCTCCTGCTTGCCACTATTACCTGATTTCTCCTCCAGTGTGACTCCAGTTATTTCAAATACAATTTAAATTACCAGAATTAGGCTGCAGAAGAGTGTGACGATTCACTGCGGAATGCAGAAGATTACACAGACGTAAATTATAGGAATTTACCAACCTAGGCAAATTTTTATGCTGATGAACTGCAAATAACATATGCAATAGTCTCTCTTTAATGATCCCTCATTCTAAAAATAATATCAGAGAAATAAAAATGCTGACCATGGATTCTGAATAACTTGAACTGGCATTTTTGCTTTCATTTCTACATCATTGCACATAATCAGTATTCTGCTCCCCTTGCTTTCAAATTATGACATTAAACAAAAAATTACCATGTAAAAATAACTAATCTATGTGCAGTAACTGCCTTCTAGATGATATTTGGTATATGCTTGCAAGTTTTTTTCCATTTTCAGGATAGCTAACAACTATCTTTATCCTTTTTTTTTCCTCTTGGTAAGCAAGTTAGTATTTTGAGTCTGCTTGCTTAAAAGAGTTGGGAAAATACAAACATTGCAAAACTTTTGTCAGTGTTACTGGAACTGTGACGAGCCAACAAGAGCCGTAAGTCTGCAGTTCATGGCCCTTCTAACAAGACCAGATCTTGTTAAATCAGCAGATCTGGGCTGCCTGTCCCCTTGGTAGATAACACGAGGTGCTGCCACCAAGGGCCAGCAACAGGTTAAACACAGGGCTCAAATCAAGAGCAGGTTTCCATTAAAATCCAACCAGCTAGGGTTCTCTTTTTATAACAAGCAGAGAAAAGGACTGGAGGGTAGTCAATAGTTCCATTTTTTATATGGTGTTTATTAGTATTTTTTGTAAGACCAAATCTTATGATAATAAGCAATACGGGGGAAAAAAATAGAGCAAGCATTTTTTTTTTAATGTAGCGTAGATTTCTTTAAAATGCTCTATTCTTGTCTGATTTCAATTACTCTTCATATTAAAGTTTGAGGACTTTAAAAATTTTAGCAGAATTGCTTATGAAATTTCATTAAGAGTTTTGAGTGGGTAGAAAATAATGGTCAGTGACAATTATTTTAAAGAAATATTTGAGAAACCCACCTTTTTTTTTTCTTCTAAAAATAAATCCTATGAAGTTTGACTAAAATATGTTGAAAAGCATACCTAAATTTTCAGTGACATTTCAAATCATGGGCTATATGAAAACATAAACATTCAGCCCTAGAGATATTATTGCATACACGTATAAAGTATTTTTTCCTCTGTAAAATATTATAGTATAGTTACACTCCAAATGATGACATTTCCAGCTCTGCACTTGTACTCTCACTTTCTGATTGCTTATTTGCTTTATATTGTCCCTCAAAGTCGGCTTCCTTCTGTCTCTCTGTTCCCTTTGAATGAATTTTTCTCGGCTCCCCAGTTAGGAATAACCTTGAAGGAAAAAAAAGGATTAATTTTTTCTGCAATCAACAGTAAGTGGATGGATGATTAAATGGGGTCAGACTGTCATTTCAGGTCACTTTATTTGCTTCATCCGGAATCCCGTTACAAAAATCCTGTTACAAAAGATTGGCAATTTTCTGTTATTAATCTTTAGTATTCTGTTGTTAATCTTTATTATTCTGTTGTTTATCTTTATTTACTGTAACTCTTGTAACAGTACTGGACATACAGTGACCTTTGAGGGGTCTATTGTGTAGGAAATGAATGGCAGCCCTTTTAACAGCACCCACATCTGCTTGATGTATGTTTATCTACTCCTGAAACATGATCTACAGGTGGCAGGAGAAGCTGCAAACCAAAGGAACATACTTTGTTCCACTGGTTACTTTGTCCCATAGTTTGGGGCTATTACATTTCCTAGACAGCTGCCAGTTAGGAGTTTTGGGAGCACTTCCAATTCATTGAAATTCACAGTACGCTAAAGTAACAAGGTGCACTAGATGGTCAGTGCAGATTGACAACATCTGGATCAGTTCTTTGGAAATATAAGTGAAAAATCCGAAACTAAACAAAATTGGGATTGGAAGAAAAGCCATTAAATTTAGTAGAAAATCTGACAGTATTTCTACTTTTGACTTTCACTCTTTACCATCTGCAGGCAATGCTGTGACAAACATGATGCCAGAAGTCTCTCTGGTTATTAAAGGTTAAATTTCATTTGATCTGATGAATTACTTTTTTCCTTCCCTCTGCAGATTATTCAGAGGATAAATCCATTTCCTGCTCTTTGCAGGGGGAAAATGAATGCATAACCACATTTCTACTGGCTGTGGATGAACAGGGAAGGACAGTCATTCACAACATAGAACAGAAAGGTAAGCAGTGAATATTGGTTTTTGTAGGTGAAATCTGATTTAAAACCACAGACAAGGTTAGTCATCTAGAAGCAGAGCTCTTTAAAGCAGCGCATCTCCTCCTTGTGTTTGAAGCTCTTCTCTGCCCAGCCAAAGATCTCCTCAAGTACTTATTTAATGCAATGGTGACATAAATACTTGGCCTTGCATGAAAAATGGGCAGAATGATCCTTAGGCTGTAAGAATAAGTTAATTTTTTCAATGGCTTGTGCCGTTCTAAGAGGATGATACCAATCATCATTTGCATTATGCGATAAAACTATAAACCACTTTGAAATTATATATACAAAGGTGCTTGTAACAAAGGTAGTACTAAAGAGGCACACCTCTTAAACTACATCCCTAAATCCATATGATTCAAGAATTTAAAGGTAGGATTTTATCTTTATTAAATACTTTATTATGTATTTTAAGTAGATTTGCCAAAAAAAAAAAAAAAAAGAAAAGAAAAAAGAGAAGGAGAAGAAGAAGAAGAAGATATATCTTCTTTTCACTGACCTCTGTGAGTTCATTGACCTCTGTGTAATGGCCCTCCCACAACACTACAATAACCAGTTTCACTGTCATCTGCTCTTCTGCTCCTGGACCTTAACATGTGAACTGGGATGAGACCTCAAGAAATTCTCTAGGAATACAATTTCATTCATGGAACTGAAGTCAATATGGCACCAGTAGCCAGAACACCAGCCTAGGGCTCAAAACAGAGCCCCTCTGAATTAGTTAACTGAGGGCATCAAGAAAAACAGAATGTGAAATGCAAACATGTAAGACAAGCCAGAGTGAAATGAATGTTTTAATGTTCTGAAACCATGGTTCAGAAGAAAATTTTGTAAAATAATAGTGTTCAGTAACTTTCATAGACAGTACTTTCTAATATTAAATAATCAAACTTATTTGGGTTTTGGTGAAGCAAAAATTTCAGTTTTAATTCTGACCCTCTGAAATATTTTATTGTAAAATTTATTGCAGAACTTGAAATGCAAAATTCCTTCCAATTGCACAGTCCAACATTTTCAACAAATCTGAAGAAATTTTTTCCTTATTGTTTCTATGAGAGAAATTCACTTTCCTCTATTTTATCAATATCTTTGGTGACTTTACCCTGACATAGATCTCACTAGAATCTTTTCTTCTGCAACCCACTGAATATCAGTTATTGAAATAGAGCTCCAGCCATAACATTGTAAAATTCATAATTTTGTCAACTCAGCCCTGTTTTTTATAATTATATTGAAACAGATCAGAAATCAATTTTCTGACTTATCTCTTCAGAATCTGTGTCTGTATCCAGCAGTTGCTAATTGTCATGGTAAAAGAGCAGTGGAATAAGTTAACAAATAATGTATAAAACATTTTATTGCAATATTTTTCAGACTCTTTAGGAAGCTAGCAGGAGAAAAATAACATGAACTTGAAGAAAAAGGCGTGCCCAGCTTATGGCAAATGAGAATCTCAGCACATCTCTTGACTGTTTTTAATTGCCTAAAATTTATTGATTGGTTATCCACAGTCATAACTGGTTTTGTTTCCCCAGATTGTGCACAGCATCCAAATATCCCAATGATAGTGGTGGGTGTCACCCTTGCTATCCTCCTCATTGGCATTGTTTTGCTTTGTATATGGAAATTGTTGGTGTCACTTCAAGACCGAAAAGAGGTGGCCAAGTTTGAAGCAGAAAAATCCAAAGTTAAATGGCAAACGGTATGTGAAATTCATTGATTTTATACAAGGTTCTTCAGTTTGGTTACATGATGCACAGCTGCCTTTAAAATTCTGGGTCTTGATTCTGTTCTTTTAAATTGATAAATTTTGCTGGTAGGTTTTTGCCACATTTACTATTCTGTAGAGTAAAATAATGATCCTTTAGTGGATGAAAATTATATTATCTAGTGTTTCATCTCCTAGTTTAATTTCTTCCACATGTAAGAATGTGTAGATTACTGGTTTTTTTATTAGTAGTTTTTAATTAGTAGCCAGTCTCCCATTAATCCTAACAATGCTGTTGTCTGCCTGTATGATCATCCAAGGTGTAGCCCTCTGCCTGTTTAGAGCTGTGTAGGAAAGGGAGGTTGTTCCTGGCCTCTGTCATGATCCAAGCCCACTCCCACCGAGCAGAAGTGAATGGAACTGTCCCAAATGCAGGGGAAAGGACAGAGAAATCCAGGTCTTGTTTTCTAACTATAGCTCTGGGCACCTAATGTAAACTTGCACCACATGTTCCCTTTCCTTCTTTCTCTTCCGCCCTTGACTTTTTTTGCTCTTTTGCAAAAGCTTTAGGGCTTCTGAGGATCTTTTCAAAAAAAGCATGTTGAGTAAGCATTTCTGGTGGGTGTCAGGAGGACAGACAATGTGCTCACACAGCTCCACTCTCCTACAAAGTCCTGTGATTGCAACTTTTTCCAAGAATGGGCACTGTCAGCCTTTCAGCTTTTGATCTGGGAAAAATCACTAACTTACAGGCAAGGCCACCTGAGAATGTTTTTTTGATCCTTCAGGAGAGATAGATATGGTAAGATGGAAGGGAAGGATACAGTTGATAGAAACATTTTAATTTTCTTTTCTGTCACAAGAGGAAAGGATAGGAAGTGATTGGTGAGAGGCCAGGATGGAAAGCTCAGGTGAGACTTACCCTTCTCCCAGCACACAGTAGGTACTGTATGTGACAAGAGCACCATGACAAGTCACATCTGACTGCTGAGACACTCTCTGTGGTTTTATAAAGGTCTAACTGCCAGATTTGATACACAAATTTTATCAGACACATTTAATGAGGTATTGTTAGATGATGTGCATTACTTTAATCTGGGAGGCTGATGTGAAGGGAAGCATGTTCCTGAGCCCAGGCTGGTTTGTGCTGCCTGAATTCAGATCAGTCTGCATTTCAGTGGCTTGCAACTCAAGTGAGCTACTAAGAGCTATTCTAAAGCCCTCAAAGATACATTACTTCTAGACAAACATTGTGTGACTCCTATTTAATATATTTTTGTTTGGGTGTTTGTTTGTTTGTTTGTTTTGGTTTTGTTTTTTTAGGAAACAAATCCACTGTACAGAGGCTCAACAACCACTTTTAAAAATGTGACTTACAAGAACCAAGATCTGCATAAAAGACCCATGGCTGCAGACTTCTATTAGCACCTCCAACACTACAAACTTAATTTTACTGGCAGGAATCTAAATCTAAACTTGTTTCTTCTCAGCTGATTATGTGATATTTGTTTACAAATTGCAGTGGTATAACCATTCTGTTAGAGAATATATATCTTGTGTTGGGACAAATAAAGATAACATATTAGTAGTAAGGGTTAGTAGAAATATTTTTTTAAATGACCCTTTATTGTTACAGGCCCCATATTTTAAAAATGGCATCACAAATAATTTTAATTTTGTCATTAATACTGAGGATTCTAAATTATCATGTAAACTTATTTTTTGTTAAATTAGATATATACAGTGAACTTTATACTACTTTGTCCATACACATAATCCCATAAATTAGTGTTTAGGAATGTATTTGTACCAGTCTATTTGGTGGGCTGGTTTAAATTTAGAAAATATTTTGGTTTTTTAATGAATGCAGTTTAAACTACTGAGGATTGAGCTTTCTCATATCACCTGTGTGAATGAATAGTTTCTCACCAGAAAAAAAAGTAGTGATATTGCCCATCTTCTGTAAATGTAAGTTATACAGAAACATTTCTTCTCTAATTCTTCTTTCTTGTCCTGTTTCTCTCTTTCTTTTCCTTGTTGCTCTTTGATGTTCTTTAAGGACCTAGGCCCTGGGATTATCTCAGGGAAAGTTAAATCAAGCCAATCAAGCCTTATTCACTTGCAGTTGTTTTCTGCTCCAGACACAGACTGCTTTTTTTTTTTTTCTTTTGAATTCTAGTAAAAAGAATACAGAGGAAAAAATATTTGTAAATTAGAGACCCCAGTAGACACAGTTTTAAACCAGAGGATTAGCAGAACTCCATTTCACCATTTACATCCTGTAAATGATTTGGGTGCTCACAATACACCTCACATGCTGGGCCATCACACAAAGTGGATCAGGAGCCCTTTTCATGCAGAAATATTCACACAAAAGGTTTATTACCACACATAAAGACAGTAATTTTTGTTGATATGTCCATAGTTGTGAGGTTTTTTCAATGCCCAGCAGCCAAACTGCTTATTCTTGTGCATAATAACATATTCACTTCTTTTGGGCTGAGTTGTTTGGTTTTAGGTTTGGTTTGGTTGTTTTCCCCTCAAACTAAACAACAAAAAGATCTAAGGATTTCACTTAATATTCATTTCCATTATGTTAATGAGGAATTTTAAATCTCCATTTTAGCTAATAAAAAATGAATTGCAATTTTTAATTGTAATCTGTTAGTATGCATAGCACTGGATAAAGAAACTATAAAAGTAACTAACATGCTGACATAGAAAAATTACAAATTGGACTACTTTAAGATAACAATAATGAATTTTATTTTTAATATCACTTTTCAGCTGCATTTTTTGCTATTTTGAAATAGATGGTCAAAATGTACATATGAAGGTACTTAGAAATCAAAGGTACTTTGGCACTGTTACAAATAATCACATACATTCCCTAAGGTAAATAGGGATTTTGATCTGAAAAAGTATTGATCTGAATGTATTTGATCTGAAAAAGCTGTTGTCCATTTTGTAATAAATATTTACCAAGTCTGTGCAACTTCAGTCTCCATATCCTCCACAATATCTGGAACTGAGACTGGTATATTAGCTAGCTCTGACCCATGCCTGTTTTAGGGCCTGATCCAAAGCCTACTGGAGTCATTGGCTACAGATGTGGATCTAGTTTCAGTGAAACTATTAGCTTTGGTTTACAAAGATTGTTTTGTTTAAACAAACTGATTAATACTGTCTATTAGTGAATTAGAACCTATATACATGTATCTGTGCAAAAAGAAATAGTATCAGATGCCTTTGGAAAGAAGGCGATGCTAGAACCACCAAAATTATAGCAGTGCAATGGAAATGATGGCTGTGATTAAACTGGAACAGATTCACATCTGTGTTCTGGTATTCCTGCACATCTCACAGTTGAAACTGCACAGATAAAGGCTCACATCTGTGGCTCTTCCAACCACTAGATTTCCACAGATGTCAGTTCAAGTTACACGTGGGACCAAATCCTGTTTCCCTGGCACATGGATAAACTCATGGCATGCAAAGCTGGCCCCTGAGTCTGCTGAGATTCCACTTGGGTGAAGGTTGCCTAAGGGACTAGGGAAATCTGGATTCACCCATGTAGGTTATCTGTTACTCTTCTATTTCTCATGTAGAAGTCATCAAATTATAAACTTTCTCCAAAATAAATGAAAATATTTTTATTACTTTTCAAGTCATAAAAATCTATCCTGTTTATTAAATGCCTTTTAAATTCTGTTTCTAAAATCTGATTTTGCTGCTCACTATTAGGGCTGAAAGCTTTTCTCCTGTAGGCTGCCCATTTCAATATTCCACCATATCTCAGCCTTCAAATGTTAATAACAAAGTGGTGTTTGCATTTCATGTCAAATGCTTGGTGCTCTACATTCCCTGTTCCTACAGTAGATTTCATTTCCCAAACCTTCTCACCCTCTTCCCATCGCTTGTGTCTTCTGATTATCAGCAGAGATCCAATTTGTTATGTTTAAAGTCCAATTGCTCCTCCTAACAATCTCTCTCTAAATTATCAAAGATCTACAGGAGCCAGGCAGGATGATTTGCAGTTTCCCTGCTGTGACTGACTGTACTATACATTTTCTGTGCACCTTCCAAGTTGTCAGGATGGAAATCACTCAAACAATTAAGAATTCATCAGAAGAGAGAAAATAGAAGGACTTGGTGAGGAAGTTTTCTATTATTGAGGGGTATCAACTCGACTCATACATATGAGCCGTCCTTTAGCAGCATTAATTTAGATCATAAATTTTGAGTAAACCCCCAGATTTCAAGAACTTTGAAGATCTCACTTGGCATTCACCCCAGAAACAAGAGTGGTATTCATCCATTTTTATTAACTATATAATTTTCATTTTGTAGAATTTTTATCAAAGTTCATGTTTTTCTCTTTTTAATTTTTTTTCCTCCACCAAGCTAT
The DNA here is from genome assembly GCF_015832195.1 of Motacilla alba alba. Classification (NCBI taxonomy): domain Eukaryota; kingdom Metazoa; phylum Chordata; class Aves; order Passeriformes; family Motacillidae; genus Motacilla; species Motacilla alba. The sequence goes on along the minus strand of NC_052022.1, from coordinate 16,364,980 downwards.
AAGTGAGTTTGTGTGTGGTAAGTGGGATGAAAAAGTCTTTCTGCTGTTTTCAAAACCACTGTTTTGACCCGAGGCTGGACCTTGGGATTGGCCAAAACATTTTTTAATAAAAATACTTCTATTCACTAATGGGTTAAATTGAATAAAAGAATAATCATCAGCAATTTTATGGTATTTTTCTCTCCCATACACCCTATAGAATAGTAATTTCAGTAATGTATGTTAAATGGATAATTTTTCATTTGATTAATAGAAGGTGCATGAAATTTTGTATTGTAAATGTCCAGATTGCATTTGTTTGTTTTGTAATGTAACTAGTGGGTAGTGAGTCTGGGATACGAGATTTGGGTGTCAAGTGCAATACTCTCCATGCCTCATCTGCCTTTATGTAGAAGTTCAAGTTTATTTTGCAGTGTGTACAACAGAGTTATTGCCCCCCAAAACTTACCACAAACAATCTAAAAATAAAAAAAAGACAAAATTTAGCTTCATCTATTTGAAAGAAACCAGTAAAGCATTCAACTTGTTTGTGTAAAAAGGAGTTATTTGACCTTGAATAAAGATTGTAAAATAGAATCATTTTATAATAAGGGGTTTTTTGTTAATTCTTCATTTTAGATTTTGTCCTGTGTTGTTATCACTGTTTTCACATGTTTTCACAAATCTTAGCAAATTGTTCATGCTTTGGCATACCTTAGAAATTATTTTCCTCCCCACTTTAAAAAACAGCACATGAAATTTAATGTCTAGATTTTTTTTCATTTTTTTCATTTTTCAAGGAAGTTACTTAATGGATGAATGTTGCAAGCAGCCTATTTCTGGAACACTGATTGATGACATATGTCATTCTTTCTTTCTTTGGAACTGGATGATCTTTAGGTTTTCTTCCAGCCCAAACCATTCTATGATCCTTTCGTACAGATTCCAAATAGCACAAAAGCTACTTAAAGCTAAAGATCTACCCATTCTGACAGGGTAACAGCAGCAATATCTTTTTGGAAATACACAGCAAAGTGCAGATTTTCTCTTTAGCCCTTTCCTGAATGCTGGTTCATAAATCCTCAGGTATGAGACTGACTCTACGTATCTGATTTACCAGAAAGCAAAATATTGAAGATAACAAAAAAAAAAATCTGTCTACTCATTTTTATTGAATACAAAGTAAGTTATCTAACACAAGGATTATTTCACCTGAGAAGAAATTGGTTAATGAAAGAGGCAAAGTAAATTTCTTTGGATTTCCCCATGCATGTACTCTCTAATGAGCACAGTAAGTATTTTATGTTAGCTGTGGGATTTTGGAGTCTAATTTTGGAGCGTGTAAGCACGGCTGAGAAAACATGATCAGCTCTTGTGGGAAGGAGTGTACAAGGTGCAAAGGCACACCCTCTCCCAACCTGTGAAATCATGTCAGCACTGAGCAAACATTATGCCCTAGAATTTCTGCAAGCATATATATTTGTTCCAAGTGTTACACCCAGTCAAGTTTTTTCCAACTGGACTGATAGTACTTTGTTAGTGGTTGTCTGCTCTTCCTGAGTTGTTCAGAGTCTTCTACTAAATCTAGAGTGTAATATTAATAGCTTTATTTTGGGAACACGTTAGGCATTCCTTTGTTGGCAAATCTTTGCAAAAACTGCTTCATTCTTCTATTGATTTCACAGGAACAGGACTAACAAGAGTGACCAAAAAAGTTACATTGAAGGATGAATGACACAGCAGGTATAGTTTTGCCAAGCATCTCAAATGGAAAGTATAAGGTCAAGAAAGGCTTTGAGAAACAAAGAGGGATAGGCCAGAGGCAGCTTTGGCCTTACTGGCCATTTATGTTTAATTGCAAGTGTTTAAATATTGGATTTTTTCCCTTAATGCCACATCAAATGAACTACATGAATATCTGCCTGCTATTGAATTCGATATCACTGCCAATCAACAGCTAGTCTGACATGTTTGATTTATAGTAAAAGTAAAATTTCTACCTATTACTAAATCGTATACTATAACAAACTATTCTAGACTTGTGCCAAGTGAGCATTTACTGGAGGGCTTGGAAAGGTAAGGATTCACCTGGGGATAGCTCATGTGGCACAGTAAGAGCCACGTAAGTAGTAACTCTCCATTTCATACCTGTGAAAGAGCAGCTGCTATTTAGCAGAATTTTGAAGCATAAACTCTTAGTAATGCTCTTGTCACCCTTTAAAGGAGTTTTTCCACTATAAAAAATAAGTTTCTAGCCTAAAGCTAACTGGCTAACAAATAAAATTAAGAAGTCACATTTAGGAAAAAAAAACACATTCCAACTAATAAACATAAAGCTGGCAATTTACAACTGGGGATTTGACTTAACCTGAAATTGGCCAGTACAGACTGTTCTGTAAGGTTGTGTTAACCAAGGTGAGCTGACAGGGACAGAAACTGCAGAGCCTGGTGGCTGCAGCAATTACCTCTGAGCATGGGAGACAGGAGTGGTGTGACAGAAACACACAGGTGGGGCTGCAGAAAGGAAAAAGGGTGTCACTGGTTGGGATGTGTCAGAGGAGGTTGGGAAGGTGGAAGCAGTGCCTGTAATGACTATATCCAGTTGAAACATGACTGGAAAAGCTGATAAATGAGAGTAGTTTTCTGTCTCTGGGGTAAAAAGAAAAACTTAGAAGGGAAAGGAAAGGTGAATCAATTTTTCAGCCTAGGGTTAGGGCTATACCTAGGGTTAGGGTTCAGAAAGCCACAAAGCCCAGACTCCAAGCACACTGCAGCTACAAAAGGCTTGCCAAGGGGAAGCACAGACTGCCAGAACATGGCTCATTCCACAGCTTAACACCAGACTCAGCCCAAGGCTGCTGGGGAGTGGATTCAGGATGCCTAGGAACTGTCATTTTTCATATCCAAATAAGATGTTGGACCGTGCCTCCAAAATAAATTGAATTATTGCTTGCTGGGCATTACTAATGCAAGGAATTTTGGGCCTTCATTTTCTTACTAGGTGTTTTTGTTATTCCCACTCTGGCAGATTAGGGAAAAAATGAGACCTATGTTCCGACTCCAGATTACGAGCAGAAATTACTGTGTAAGGAGGTGCTGAACACATTACACACTGGATCTGTGTGTGTGCCTTGCAAAAGCAATGGGTTTGTAAGCAAATTGAATTAGTGTGAATTTAATGATGGCTTTTATTTGTGGATGCAGGTCATGAACATGCACTGGATTCCTATCTTTGTATAGATCTCACACAGAAGGTGAAGTCTAAGAAAAGATAGGGAAAGGGAATTAACATTTGTGAAGAGTACCTAAATAGAAAAGGCAGATCAGCTCAAACAAGTGTATATGTGTGTGTATATATATATATATATATATATATATATATATATATATAAATATATAGACACATATGTATATGTGTATGCACAAAAAGGAAGAGAACAGGCCATTAACAAAGAAATGAAGAAAAAATATTTACAGAAAGTGGGTTCCAGACAGAAAATGAAATAAAGAAGCCAAATCAATACAGCAAATGCCTTGAAGAAGACAGAGAAAGCTTCAAACCTGAACACCCTCATCCCCAAAAATTGGAGAATTATACCATTTAATAAGCAAGGTATTATTAACTGCCATCGAGTTTACTTCAGAAAATGTTGCCAGTCATGTTGGTTGTACAAGCCATTATTCCAGCCAAGAATTCTTATTATTGTAAATTAATAAGTATACCTTAGCTATAAATAGCCAGGTCAGTATGCACTAGAAAGGATTTACCAGTTTGATCAGAACAAAATAGACTGAGGACAGTAAAAAACTGTTTAGCCAAAGAGAAAGAAGTCAATACCAAGTAAAAATAGCAAGGAAAAACACTTAGAATTAATTAAGTTGCTAATTTGCATTTAGCAAAATATTTACAAAAATACTTTGATAAGATAATTATTAGGAATACATAATCAGAATGTGATTACTTTGATCTTGCTGAAATCAGCAGAAAAATCTGGTTGAAGTGGGACTCCTTCCTGCAGCAGCTTCATTTTTGCTCTCTGGCACTGTTATTTTTAACTGTTCTATCACGAACAGAGCTGAATTTCTCAGTGTGAGAGCAAGAGAGCCCTTTTCTGGAGCTCAGTTCTCAAAGCAGTGGCCAAAGCCTTCAGAAGAGATGTAGGCAAGTCCGAATGGCCAGATTTTCATAAATGGCTCATTAACAAGCTTCTTTCCCAGAATCTGAAAATTTCAGAAGGATGCAGCTTTCCTGAGAAGAGGTACACCACTGAGAGTTACAGCCTTCTGCCTTGCAAAGTCAGATCACTCGAGACCAGCTTCTGCAGCAGTATTTCCTGCTGCGTGTTCTCAGACCCTTTTATCATTTGTTAAATGGGGAGAAACTCCTCCACTTACCTACTTCTTTGTGTTTATTTTCTCTTGCTTCTTAAGTCCTTCTACCAACCAACAAAAAGATGTTTCCCCAAGCCCAGAGGCTTCTCTTTTCCATCCTTCTATCATGATTGAAGTAGACATGGGGGAACAGTCCCAATTCCAGCGCTGCATTTATTTTTTTTACACTTATGTACACATTTATATACTTACTTGTCTGCTATGCATAAAGAATACACCAGAAACATGCTTTTTGCGGATTAAAACCAAACAGTCCTGTGGATTCCCAGAAAGTTACTTTATTTTTAACCAAGAGGTTCTGCTTTTGACCTTCTGCAAGACTGAAACTCAGCCCAAGGGGGGCAGCCCTTGCAAATATATGACTGAAGACAGAGATGAACAAAATGGAAGATGGCAATTCTTTTTCCTCATGCCAAAAGACAAAATGACTTCGAGGTCAAAGCTGACCTAGTGAAAAAAAAAAGTCTTCGAGCGGGGTCTGGGACAGTTCAGGCCCAGAACAGCGAACCTAGGAGCAAGGTGTGCTGACGGTGGCCTCCCACCGCCAATGTCCCTCTGTGTTTTGTGTTCTTTTTAAGATAAAAGTACTTGGGGTACAGGCAAGAGAAAGTACGTGTTTTCAGATGGAAAATAAGGTTATTACAGCGTATTTTGTCCATGTGAATCCACAGTTTTGACGTAGGCAGACGGCCCGAGCCGCACGAGCGGCATTTCCCGGCGCGACCTTGCCCGCCCCCCTGTCGCAGCCTCACGGGGGGAGCCCGCGGGCCGCTCCCCGTGGCCGCCCCTCCTTCGCCGCCGGGGTGGGATCGCCGCTCTGCCCTCCCCGGGGCAGGGCCGGCGGCTCCGGGCCCGGGGCTGAGCGGAGCGGGGCAGCAGCGGGCGGGCGCAGCGCCGGGGCGATGCCGGCGGTGCGGCTGCGGCTCCTGGCCGGCTGCCTCCTCCTCCTCCTCCTGCAGCTGCTGCTGGGCGCCCGCGGCGCCGCCGCCCTCGGCCGGGACGAGGTGTCTTCCCTGCGGAGTGAGTGACGCCTCGGGGTGGCCCGGGGGTGGGAGCGGCGGGCGGGGGCCCCGGGCACAGCCCTTCGCCCCGGGCGTTCCGAGCCTGCCGCCGTGCGGGGCCGCCGGGCTGCCCGCGCCCCGCCGAGCCCCGGCGGCTCCCCGCGCTCCGGGACGAGGGGCCGGGGGCTGCCCCGCTGGCTCTGCTTCGCGTCCTCACTGCCTCTTATTCCCCTGCCCGTTGCCGTCCTCCGTGCACCCGCGGAGAATAGCGATAGTTTTATTCTCATTTCCAGTAAATGGCAGTTACTTTCTTTGTTATCACATAAGCAATTATCTCTGCTTTTTTTGGAGGGAAGGAAATGGGAGGTAAGGAGGAAGGAAATGAAGCTATCTTCTTCGCCTAATTTTGTTACAGCCATTTATTCCCGATTAGCTGTTTTGAGCCCAAGTAAACAGGAACTTGGAGGTACTGGTCAGCAATTAGCTCTTCATCTGGGGCTGAACATCATCTCCAGGCTTATCTCTAGGAATACGTTTCTTGTCACCTTGTCCTTGTGTGGAGGGGCATGGATGTAGACAAATGGATCTGCTCTAAAGACTTCCCTTCACCCATTCAGTTTCTGAAGCACAGGTTATATCCTTTCCTCTTGGAGTCTTCTGGGGCAACAGAGCTCCGTTGCAGCTCTTCAGCTGCAGGACTTTGGGCACAGACCTCTCCCTGACACCAGGAGCTTTGTAACAAAACCCATCTGTGTGAGCAGCTGTAAAATGGATAGTGTAGCCTTGCAAGCTCAGAAGAGGTGAGCCTGGAGGCATTCCCAGGCTTGATGTTGCTCCAGTTGTCTCATTGCCCCACTTAAAGACAGAGCAGAGCGGGAGCTCGTGGAGCTGTCACTGAGCCTGCCATCTCTCATGCCTTACTTCTGCGGTGAGCTGGCTGTTTCCTGGCAGTCTTCAGGCAAGCAAGCACAGCTCTCTTGCCAATTGCATTTTGTATGTGGGGAATGGAAACCACATTTGGAAGGGGGCTCAAGAATTATGGTCTGGCTGTTCTTGGCACAAGTTGCCCCAGAATGCAAAAGGGACGTTATTCACAGAGATCATCCAGATGGGTTATTTGTGTACACTGGGAAAGAACCTTATCTTTTCTCAGCAGTTACTGCAACTCTTAAGGGCCTTACAGATAAAGGCTTTCAAAGGTTGAGAATCCGTTGGGTTGTGGTCTTGCTCCCCCCATCCCAGGAAGGTGCTGTATGGGAGATGCTGAAAGCTTTGGATATAGATAAACTTCCTCAAACTCACAATCTACGAGTGGATCTGAGTATCCTGGTGAATTAACCTCATTAATAAGAGTTTACTAGTGCTAACATCACAGTTTTTAGTTACCTAGCAAATTAACAGTGTATTTTCTGGTCAGCAAAGATAAGACTGCTGTGGAAAAGACATACCCATAGTATGAGGGGCAGAAACTCTTTCTGGCCATGTAAATAGAGACACCTGTGTTGCCCATGGAGGATTGGGTTGGATAAGAAGGGTGAAACCAGTACGAACTGCAAAACTTCACTGGTTTTCACCTGCTGCCAGTCAGAAGGGCTTGCTCCTGCTCCATCAGCCTGCCAGTCTCTATAGCCATGGGGGAAACAGCCACTGTTAGCAGGGCCACAATCTGCAGAATCTGTAACCAAAAACCTCTCCATAATCCGTATCCTCTCTGTTCTGCTTGTTGTATGCACGTTATATTGTTGAGCTGATCTCCTGTGTGCTTGTTAGACAGCACTGTCACAGTGCTGCTTGAGACATCTTCCTTTTTTAGGGCCACACCTAAGCTCTATGCACTAAACTCAGACATGGCATCTGAGTGGTCCTCTGCATCTCATGTTTCATTTGTGGGCTATGTCAATTTGAGAGGGATTTTTTATTGTCATAGTTAGTGCTTCAGTATGCAAGGTGTAGTGAATTACAGGAAGTTGAAAGTATGCATGGCAGAAATTATCACTGTAAAATTTGAAGGCAAAATGGAGGTGCTGCTCAGGTTCTCAACACACAATCTCCAGAGGCATAAAATATCTCACATATATTGTGAGATGAGCTCCCTGGGTTATTTACCATTGGATTTCTGAGTGAATCAATAGCTGGGCTGTTACAGGCTTACATTTTGCTGATTTCCAGTTCCTCTTTTTTTTCAGTCTATATGATCAGTTAAACTTCTGCTCCCAAGACATTAAACAGCTGACTTTTTTCACATACTTACAACATGATGTCACATTTTTCAGGGAATTTCTATGTGATTCCAAAAAATCTGGGATGTAAGGCTAGCCCCACAACATCTGCTCTTGTGGAGGGTAGTCACAGATGGCTGAACAAAATGTATCAAATAGGAAAGGCATACTTTAACCCTTGGCTCCCAGTTCTAATGGTACAGATAAATCCTGCTCTTCTTTTGTCCTGTGGACAATGCAACTTATTTTCTTTCTTTCTTTCTCTGTAGTTGTACAGTAAAGAATGAATATGGCAATGTCAGTCTTAAAATATTTAGCTTTTACTTTGATTGCATTCTCCCATTGGGAGAATGTCTTCTACATTGGGAATTATTTTGCAGTATACAGCATGACTTGTATTACTTAAACCTTTTCTCCATTACTGTGACCATTACTCTGTCTTGGAGACCAGTGGCTTTTTTCTTTAAACATGACTGATGTTTTTGGGCACCTCTTGTTTTTGTTTGGGGTTATTTTTGGCTATCCAACTTGAGAAGTATTATCTGGTTTTATTTTTGTGAGCTTGCAAGTCGCCCACATGTTTAGAAAAACCAGCTCACAGTAAAATTAGACCAGTACTCCTTAGTTTTTTTGAGTGTCAGTTATTCTGATAGATATTTTCAGTTTTCTTCCTAAGTAGCTGCAATTAAAACATCTGTCTTTTAATAATATTTAATCAAGTGCAGTGTTCTACAGACTGAAAGTTTGTTATGTTTTCTTCCACCTACAGATAAAGGGATATTTATTATCCAGAGCGAAAACTCCAGCTTGTGCATTAAAGTGGACAGAGCTGGCCTTGTTCTGGAAGACTGCGGTCAGCTCTCAGAAAAGATGTTATGGAAATGGGCATCCAACCGTCGTCTTTTCAACATTGGCAGTAGCACCTGTCTGGGGCTGAACATCAGCAAACCAGAGCAGCCACTAGCTATGCTTGAATGTGATTCAACTCAATACTCATTGTGGTGGAACTGTGATGGAAAACTGTTAGTTGGTGTATCAGAGTTCAAATTAGCAGTTGAAAACAGTAAATATATTGTGGCCAAAAAAAAATCTACATGTCAATGGAAACAGTATATGTCCTATGATGAAGACCTTTGTGAACACCCATTTCAAGGTAAGAATAAAACTTTGTCATAGAAACGGTAGGTGGGATAAGTTTCACAACTTCTGGTGGGGGGAGATCAAGTCCTTATGATCCCTTCCAGTCTCTATTGCAGTTTGAGCCTCAAAGTTTGTGGAGTTTTTTATGTGCAGTGGTTGAGATGAGCATACCACACAATTGATATTCTTTTGTTAAATTGACCCCCAAACCCACCAGTATCCTTGCAAACCAGGAAATGCTCATTTCAAATAATCTGTAAAATTAAAAGGGTTTCTAAGGATTTGCTGTTGCCCGTCCTGCTGCTTCCATTATCAGATAAACCCAAAGAGAGATAAGAATGGATTTGGAGTTCCTGTCACTGAAAATCAGTCTGTAATTGCAGTGTGCCTGGACCAATGTCTGCAACCTTCTGCACCTGGACTCTGAACGTGCCAAACTTTGAAACAGAGATCAGAAGTTTGATAAATTCTGCTGTGCAGCTAGTGAAGGTGTAGGAATGTACATCAAGATCCAGGTCTGCAGACCTGAACAGTTTTCTAGGTTTAAGGACTAAGATAAACCCACTGACTTCAAACAGCAAGAGACAGCCTGAACCTTTTCCCCTTCCTCAGCATTTCTGTAAGAGGGAGAGGCCTGATGTTTGCACAGTGTCTCAGACTGAAGTTGTTGATTTTCCCCACTCAAGTGGGTGTTTGGTGTTCCAGATCTGGTCTTAGTGGTTTCCCCTGTAGATGTAGCTCAGCCTCTGCTCTCACCAAACTCTTTCTTTGAGACCTGTAAGTTTTTGAGACTGGGAAAGTACTACAGTGCCCAACCTCTTTTTAAAAACCTAATGGAATTCATACTTAAGACCAGACAGAAAATATAGAAATCCATGAAAAGTCAAACACATTTGCCATGTACACACAGTGAGATGGAAGTTGACCTGGTTTAACCGTATTACTGCAACATCTCAGAGAGGTGAGGAGAGGATCAGCATTAGGCAGGTACTCCAAAGTATTGAATTGTGTTGGCAAAATCTCTTTCAGGTTCTGTTTTCACCTTCTGCCACAACTTATGCACATGCAAAGGCAAGCCAGCCTGTTAGTCCACCAAGCAAGGGGTGTGAGGGATAGCTACCTTCAAAAAAAAAAAAAAAAAAAAAAAAAAAATATATATATATATATATGCAAGTGTGGTAAGAGGTCTGCAGCAATTGAATTTGGTTTCTTGCCAGGACTGAGATAATCCCTCTGTAGCTGGGTAGCTGGCAGGATGGTAGCATGCAGACAGAAAAGCAATCTAAGCAATCTTGATTTGTTTTTTGACCTGTTCCTTGTATTTTTTGTTCATTCACATCAGAAGGGGATTTACAATGTGTAAACTGCTCTTTTATATGTGCACAGCCAGCCATTAACTCTGGAAACCTCTAGGAACTTGGCAGTATGTACTGATTTTGTAGTTGAAGGACTTTGGTCTTAAGGCTATCAATGTGGAATCTTTGATAAACAATTTCATTCAAAGAGTGGTTGTGGTTCTTTGACCTTTTTTGGATGCTCTGAGATTTAGGAGACACTCATGAGGTAAAATTTTTACAGCTTTCAGTTGCACTGGATTCTCTTGATATTTTGGTCCTCAAAATACAATAGGAAAATATTTAAATATTTTGTAAGGCATTGATTGTGGCAACAGATGTATGGAGCATCAATTCTTTAGCTACGTTATTATTCTCCACAGGATAAAAAGATATTTTAAAAAGTCTATTTAATATTCCTTTGTCTTGTACATTTTCTTTTACAAAGAATGACAAAGAGAGTGGAAAACACATTAGAAATTCACTTTATAAAGAGTAGGAGAAGCAGGGGAATAATGTTAAATTACTCATCTGTCATAGACTAATAAATGAGTAGAATTTGCATCTGAGTGTGGACTGATTTAACTAATTGGGTTTTTATATGTTTTTTCTGAAATGTAGATGCAGACTTTGTGTTAATTGATCAGATTTTGGGGGTTGTTTGGGATTTTTGTTTGGGATTTTTTTTGTTAATGGAGTAAGTTACAAGAATGCTCCTCATGGTGACAAATTTCACAGTTATTATTTCCATACTCTATTTACTGAAATTATGCTGCTCACACTAGTAATGCTGTGTTATCAATTATAAATTAAAATTTTAAAGTCAATTTAGACATTTTATTTTTATCACTGCTGCTAAATACAGGAATAATAACATATGGAGGCAAAAATTTTTTTTGTGGTCTGCATTCTTTTCATCTCTGCTTTTATTTTTTTTTTTTTCCCAGAAACATACACCTTGCTTGGAAATTCTTTTGGCTTCCCATGCACTTTTCCATTTAAATATAACAACAAGTGGTATTATGAGTGTACCAGAGATGGAAAGGAATCTGCGTGGTGTGCCACAACAACTCACTATGAACAAGATGAAAAATGGGGGTTTTGCCCAAATTCTGGTAAGATGTTGCTTGTCTTCTCTCCTCCCCCTCCAAGAGTTTGTTCTTTATTAGTAATGCTGGGACACAGTCTGGTTTTGGATTACTTCCCGTCTGTTAGAAGGGAATGTCTTTTTAAAAAGCACAAAGGAAGACTTAAGTAAATTTGTTATAGTTTATCGTTTGACCTTTGAGACTCAAAGTCCTCATCACACCAGCAGAACTTCAGGGGGCAGCAGAAGGACCTTATTCTGTGCATCCCACTGACCTTACCCTGCAGCCAAATCCCTCTGTCCTAGTGATACACAGGCAGCTTGTGTGGAACACGTAACCTAAGGGCTGCCCTTGCAAAGTCACCTTCTGCTTTGGACTGCCTTGCATCTGGCACATTCCTTTTCTTCTGTGCACTGCTTGGATATGTCTCGGGCCTAAAATACAAGAAAGCAATAGCTTTAAAAATACTTGCTGTTGAAAATATTTTGGATTTATAATCTTTGTGAATATTTCAGCTTCTTGTATAAGTGAGCAAAATAGTATCTTCTATCAGTAGAAGTGGTTTGGAAAAGCCTTTCCTGCTCAAGCTACATTTCAGATCTCTGTTCCAAAGCATCTTAAAAACAGCTGTAAATGTGTCTTTGTAGTGAGAACTTCTGGGCAGCTGTTAAAATGGGTAGTATTTGCAGCCTTGCTTATCCTTTTTAATTAAAGTAAGTTTATTCTCTTGAGTACAAGGTCCAAGGAGATCCAGTGAGTGTTTCCACAAGTTGGGTGAGGTATTCACAGTTTGGATATTTCAACATTCAGCTTTAGAAACAAATAATTAGCCAGAATAAATTAAAATGTAGCTGTGTTGGCTTCAAGAGAGTTGTGAAAATCACCACCAGCTGCAGATCAGCTCCCGAGTGTTTTATCTACCATATGAAATTTGGAGCAACATTTTATTTCACTAGTGCCCTATTTCCCTATTTGTGTTCACAAAGTAACAGAAAAGGCAATCATAATCCTGCTTCCATTGGGATGCTGCTGTCATTGATTAATTAAATTGTTCAAGGTGTTGTGTTTCTGATTGGTTTGGAGTCTTGGGCAGCTGGTGACAAATCTGTTTCTGAGTAGAGAGTGGCTGTGACATCTTTTGGAAGAAGAACCCCAACACACACATCTGCTACCAGTTCAACTTGGCATCCGTGCTGAGCTGGCGTGAGGCTCGGGCTGCCTGTCAGCTGCAAGGAGGGGACCTGCTCAGTGTCACCGACCCCGATGAGCAGGACTACATTAGTAACTTAAGCAGTGAGTAGACATTGCTCTGGGAACTTTGTAGGAAACCTGTAGATTTCCTCTTTACCTGTGCAAAGGGATTAGCTTTGGAGCCTAATACCCTCTGTGATGTCTCTCCCATGGCTGCTTGTGGGGCTGTGTCATGTAACACACCTCAGTAGAGCTATTTGAAAGAGCAAGGATGAAGGTAAGTGCCCACCTTAATAAACTGAAGTGCAGGAGTGGTGGTGTTACGTGAGGGTGTCATTTTCTCAATTCTCCCTCCCCACAGGGATTCCTATTCATCTTGCAGCTGTGGTAAGGGAGTGTGTTTGTTTACTTTGGAGAACTATGCATGTGTTTACCTTCTCTGCAATCTACCTTGGTGTCCCTTTCTCCTGCTAAGTTTTTCTTGTAAGCTGGACTTCATCAAATAGGAATGATAGGAACTTTTCTGCAGGCCTAAAGTAAATGTCCTGCATGGAAAAAATTCCAGCTCTATGCATACATGTTACTCCGTCTCTGATAAGCAATTTGCTTTTCCTCTTGGAACAGATGTCTCAAACAAATTGTGCAGAGCCTTCTGAAAGCAAGTATTTCATGGGTGTTTTAGTGTGAGTGGAGAAAATCAAGTGGAGGAATGGGTGGTGGAGCTCTGATGCAAAGGTTGCCTCAGATTTCTTGTTCATTGCTTCCCACTATTGCTGGTTTTCAATTGAAGGATATAAGCTAACAGGAAGTTTTAAAAATATTTCATTGGCTTTTTGATATGCCTGCAAGGCTGTAAAGGTTTCTGAAAGTTGTTTGGTTTATGAAAAGCTGAAACAGGCTAGTGTTTATGTAAACAGGCTAGCATTTATGTAGCTGCTTGTTCTAGATTTAACTTCCAAGGTCAGCAACAACTTGTACAGGAAGGGTTTGCAGAATGAGTGGTTTTTGAAGGATTTCAGGTTTCTGAGTTTATTCCTTTTCATCTCTGTGTTGATTAACAAAGTAAGTTACTTTTTCTAAGGACAGAAAAAAAAGCCAACTAGCTTGAACTTTCTAGAGAGTGCTTTGAAGTTTTGTTTTATTCCAATTGGAACAAGTCAGGACAGCAGGTCTATGCCTGTAGATACTTAAAGCTTGGGGAACGCATGCAGTATTACTTTGTTTATTTTTTTCTGTTTCAGGGCAGTTGAATTCCACAGACATGATGCTGTGGATGGGCCTGAATCGCCTGGATGAAGATGCTGGCTGGCAGTGGTCAGATGGAGCACCACTAATGTTTGTGAACTGGAGAGCAAGTACTTGATGTTCCTCTTGCATATGTTATAGCAGCATAATTATATGCTGTCTATAACTGCAGCTTGATACAGCACTGCTGTTCCTACAGCTATGTTTGAAAGTTGAATTCAGTGAATGAGTGCACTTTTTTTGGTAGAAATATTTATTCATATTCACGAACTGAAAGCCTGTCTAGGGATATAACATCAAGTGAGATCTATCTCTTCACAGCATTAATGGTCTAGTCCTTTTGTACTTTTAAAGATGTTCCTTAGTTGCATATTTTAAAACTGTAGCTACTTTCATGGAGGAAAGGCGTTTCAATTTGTTTATGTTAACAAGCTGTAATTATCATTACCTCATTAACATGAGTTTTGTGGGTTGGTTTGCTTCATTTTGAAGCCTGTCCACCAGCAGTTACAGACACTCAAGCTTGTTTCAGCCTCTCATTTGAGAGCAGCAGCCAAGGAGGCATTGCCACACATGTAATTCATGGTAAATGTTCAACTATCCATAGTACTGGTATAATATTACTAGAAGTTTGGGTATGCAGGGATGTTTATACATTAATTCAAGAAGTTGCAGAGAACCTTACAACACCATTTTTACAACTAAGAACTGATTTTCTGTAATTTTGTGCTTCTCAAAAATGTGTTTTCAGATGTCTCTGATAACCGTTATAAAGAAAATCATTGTGCAGTGATTAATCCAAGATTGAAGTATGGCTGGAACAGTTATCTATGTGACTCTGGATTGCCTTTTGTATGCAAAAAATATTTAAATAAGACAGAGCATGAAACACTGGGTAAGTGTGTCAGTGTTACTGTATTGTATTTGTGGGTGTGCAAGGAGAGCAAGAGATGCCACCTGACTATAAAGTCAGCAGAACAGAGTCACAGCTGGACTAAGTGTGTGGGTTTGCTAGTTTAAATTTGCTAGTTTCAGTTGAATACAATTTACTTTAACTGATGTAATAACACTTTCTTCTGTTTAAATTCAGTCTTTGAAAACAAAGCACTCTTTGTTGAGAGTCTCAGAACAAACAATTTTAATACAAATAGCATTTACTTTATTCCTTACCCCAACCTTATGCTCATTCTCTTTTATATTACAATAAGAGCCACACTGATGAGTTGAAAAGTTTTCAGTGTGAATGGAATTAACCAGTGGCACACAGAGAAGAAAGCTATATAAATGGAGCACAAAATTTGCAGGGATTTTTATGATGGTTCAATCATCAACTAAAGTGAAAGAAATTTCAGTTTGCTTGGTAGGTGATCCATAGAGCAGGTGTTTTGGCCTCCTTAAGTCATCTTGGAAAACTCTGTTTTCAGCATTTTAAGGTTAAAAAAAAAAATCTCTGAACATATTATGAACATAGCATAAGCTTTGCAATTCTGTCTAACATGTATGAACTTGGTGTGCTCATTTAAAGATACATGGCAGTATCATGCCACTCGTTGTGACGCTGGCTGGTACCCGCACAATCGCAACTGCTACAGACTTCAAAAAGAGCAGAAGAGCTGGAATGATGCTTCTCTCTCATGCCAAAGTGAAAATAGCAGGCTCATTAGTGTATCCTCCATGGCAGATGAAGAGCTGCTCCTTAACTTGCTTGAAAGTGGTGAGTTTGGGGAGTTTTAGTGTGCAGGTTTCTTGAAGTGTTTTAGGGTGCTCTTTTGCGCGGCTCTTTAACTTGTTACCATCTAAGCATTGTATTATGTGGCACACCCAAGTGATGTTTGCAAAAAAAGAAATCATGTTGCATGCCCATTCTAGGAGTCTTAAAAATGCATAGCCACCTTTTCCAATAACCATTCTTTAGATAAAGACATGACTCCACGAAGCAGACGCAGTGAGGCCATAGTAAACATGCTAGCTCTTGTCCTTTCCTGTTCTTGCCTGGTTCCTTGCAAACTGTTTCAAATATTCAGTCTTCAACCTTGTACCAGATCTGTGCTTAGAAGCAAAACCAATTCAGTGTATCTTTGGCTTGCAAGCTGGCCTGATCCCCACTGCAAAATTGCTGCTGTTACTATGAGGGCAGAGTCCCCTTTGATGTCAGCAGGGTGTATCAAAGCACTTCTGCTAGTTCACATTGTCCTGAGAGGTAGCACAATTACACCAGGAACTTAATGAACAAAAGCTCTTTGATGCAGCAATGCCAATACTTTTGTTGTCATAACAGCAGCAAAGGAAAGTGAGTATTTTCTGCCTGCCACTGACACCAGTGTGCTGGCAGAGCTGCACAGTTTGGTTGTGAGGTTTTCTCGCAGAGCTGGGGCAGGGTGTCATGTGGAGATTAGGAGATTAACCTCCATCATCTTCCTCACCTCTTTTAAGACCCTCCATAGATAACAAATACCATTATTTGTAGGCATGCTGTAATGGATAGATGTAATTGTTCTCAGCTTGAGTTCAGCTTCAGTCTGCTGCTTCTCTCCAGCCTGCTTCAGGCTTCTCATCGGGAAAAGGGCTTACATGCCTGAAAGCCTGAGTGCTTTTTCTCCCATCGTAGCTGGTAAAATAAGACTCCACATCAAAATGCAAGCCTCATCTCTCCTTTATTTGTCAGATAGTAGCTACAACTGTACTGTCACTGGACCCTCAGAAAATCCTAAAGCTGAGTGTGCCATGGAAAATTATATGAAGAAATATTTCACTCCCATGTCAGTTTTTCTTCCACATATACTTCAAGAAAGTGCATATGCTCTTAAGTTGTATTTTTTAGAATTTTAAAGCATATTATCATGTATGTTGATTCTATTTTTGAAATGATTTAGCTTTCAAAAGCAGTAGAACATAGTCTCATCAGTAAGGTTTCCTAAAGTTTATACAGCTTTTATTTTTTTCCTGAAAGAAGGACATTCCTATAAAAATCCCATTAATAACTTTTAATGGTGGTGTTATGTTAGAGGAAAAACAGGTTTTATCACTTCACCATTAAAATCTGAACTCACTTATTCTTTTACAGAAAATGTAACAGAGACATGGATTGGATTATACAGTAATAACACCCCTGTTGTTTTTGAGTGGTCAGATAGCACCCCAGTAAAATTCTCTAACTGGCACAGACAAGAACCCAACACCTTCCAAAAAGCAGGACAACTCTGTGTTTCGGCACAAGGACCTGTAAGTTTTCTTTTTAAAATAATTAGGCACTTTTATTTTAGCTCATAATAATTTTATTTCTTGTTGCGCATACTTTTTAAAACCATGACCTGGAGTATGACTTTGGTTTTGATTCCTAATGTATTCATGTTATGATAAATGCAGTACAGCTTTCAGAAACCAATGCATTCTGCAGTACTCATACACTGAAAATTAATCACAGATTTTGAGCTTATTTTCAATAAAAAGTATGACATATATAAAGCCTGCCAAATGGAAGAGAACAAATATGAGTGGGTATTTTGATAAAGTAATTTAAAATCCAAGTAGTGTGTATCATAATTTATGATGCATAAGTTCTGGTCTTGAAAGTTTCAAATTCATGTTTTGAAAAACTGTCAGTGTGCCTGTATTATCTTTGTTTAAATATCTATAAATTTTATGGAGTGTCTTTCAAAACAATAGTCTAGGTCTACATGAAAGTATGGAAGTTGTTAGCAGGAGATTGATACAAGATCAGTCAGAGGTTTTAAAATAGGGAGTAATGTTAAAACAACACTGTGCTGTCTTGTTGGTATTCATGGCACTGTCAATTCTTTTGTAATGTCGTTATACATTTACTTTACTTTTGCAATGAACAATACTTAAACTCACTAATACATGACTTGCGTAAGTAGCACTATAATTTAATTTTTTTTTTTGCAAAATATGTTTTGTCTGAGTGTGAAAACTATCAAGAAGAGTTTCTGTTGTCTCTACAGTAGTGGGTCCAGGTTACAGTCTTTAACTCAGGGGAAAACCAAGACAATTACAATGACTGGGAAAAGCCTGTTCCTACTGTAAGCAGAAAATAGGACTTTGGAACAATGGGGGGGTTTTAGATTCCAAAGTCACATTTTACTCAGATTGCAAGTGTAAACAAACAAATGAAAATATCAAATACAAAGGAAAAGTAGGTTTGAGATAAAATTTTTCAAGCATTGTTTTTGATGTATGTCCAGTGTGTATAGATGTGTGAAAATGATATGATACAAAGTTTGTAATGTCTTGAGTAAGGACTGTTCAAATATAGAGATTAGTCTTACAAAGAACGGTGATAGCTAGAAAGAAAAGTGCTCTGGCATGGCCATAGTGTTCGTTAATTAAGATGCTTTACATCCTGAAGACTGAGTCAAAGAGACAAACCATTTGTATGATTGATTTGGGATGTCCTGCTGACAGTGTTGGTAGAAATAAGTGGACCATCTATGGGTAAGTAAATGGAGTGAGAAAAATTACTTTTTTTTTAGTGAAGAGTTAAAAGAGGGAGTGTGGTCTAATGTTTGTATAGATATGCATGAGAATATGGGTATATGTGGAATATACTCTCTTTTATTCCTTAGGAGGGACATTGGAGGATTAAAAAATGTGAAGAGAAATCTTTCTATATCTGCAAAAAAGCAGGGGAATTTAATAGTGTCTCTCCTGAACTGGAATCAAATTGTCCAGAGGTAAGTGGGTTTGTGGTTGTTTTAGAACTATATTAATGACATAGAATTATATAGGTAACCTCTAAATACAGCTACAGAACATATGGATGCAAAAAGAGAGATAATTTCAGTTTTTCATCTTTAACATATGCATGTTTTCTTTGGAAAAATCCCATTGTTTGCTTTAAAAGTATGTAAACTAAATTTTAATGTTAGATTAAAAGCCTTCACAAGATGCCTTTCATGGCTTGTTGTTTCATCAGTGATTGTGACCCAAGTTCCTATTTCTTTCTAGATCAAAAGTGAAGCCCTTTTGTCCACCATCTGTGCAAATAATGGCTGTTATATGATGCCTCGTCCCACACATGGTTTTCATACATTGAAATGGAATGTCAGGGTGAAAACCTACCAGTTTCATTGACACAGAGGGTGAACTCTTACACTTGTACATTTGCTTTCAAACACAGGAGGAAGGAGCACAGCTATCTAACTAGGACAGTGCATCATATTTTCAGGCATTTAGGCTCTGCATTCTGGTAGTAAAAGGAAGCATGTTAAAGTTTGACTTAATTTGCCATCAGTTCCTTTCCACAGTGTGGAAAGAGGAAAATTGTTGCATTTCTGTTATATTCAAAACTGTGGAGGAAAAAAAAAATCTCTCTTTTCTAAGCTGCTTTATTATTTAGCTCATTGTCTTCCTTTTTTAATTTCCTGTCTTGTTTCTTGGGAAATGAAGAAACGCAGCCAGTTCAGTTGAATTATAAGAAGGTTGAAACTGAACTGTTTGGAGAAAGATGCAGTCTTTTGCCAGATCCAGAGTTCTTGTCATACCATTACGGACATTACTGCTTGATTCCAGCTTAACATTTCCAAAAGTTTGGGGTGACTGCCTTTGTTTCATTTGAACCAATGTATTTAGTCACTCAAGAATTTCGTGTGTTGTTAGTGGAAGAAAGGTTTGTCACAGTCCTGACTGGGTGAAAAATGTGCAGAGCATCAAGGTTCTCTTGACAATCTGTAGTCAGCAGTTTGAAAGCACTTCAACTTCTTCTCAATCCTGTGCCCCTCAGGACTTAGTCTCAAGGAATTGAGCCACTGGTCATAAGTATTTTGGCTCACTCTGGCAACTTCTACTCGGGATAAATTTCTGCTTCTTGGTGTTTCACACCCTGTAAAAACATTGGCTGAACCCTCTTACAGTCCCTTGGCTTTGATCCTTTTCTTTCTAATGTAAAAAAGGTACATTCAGTTAATCAAACCACTAAGAGAGTGTATTATCTCTTTATCCTCTTGCTTATTTAGAACAGTTAATCATAAATCCAAGCAGGTATGCTGCATGAGCTCACACCAGCAGAACTTACACCAGTCCAGGTGGTGTCTTTTGCACACCCAGGGGTGAATGAAGTAAAAGACTAATAATGAGATGAAATGAGGCAGGCTGACCACGGTTGTAGTGTTCTGGCTCATCTGATATCCACATTCCCAGTGACCTTGAGGGTAACTGCTCTGCAACCATGGTAGGAAAGAAAAGATCTGTAGGAATGTAGGGATCATCAGACAAAAGGGGCCAAGATTTTAACAGCTATACAATAATTAATAATCTATAAAATGATGTTCATTTCTTTTAAGGGATGGGAAAGACATGGTGGATATTGTTACAAAATCGACAGTACCCCTCGAAGTTTTGAACATGCTTCCAGTGGTTATTTCTGCCCATCTGCACTTGTATCAGTAACCAACAGGTAGTTAATCCATTTAGACAGTGTGAAGATAACTCTAACAAGAGCTATTCTAACATTATAAAGCATTGCATGGCAAAACATATTACCCTTGTGAAATAATATTTGCTTGAGAGGTGAGCATAATTACTAACATCAGCTAAAATCAAAGGTGTGCTTTGCCTTACTTTTTAATTGAAAATAAATTTAGTAAAAAGCAACTGTTAGGCTAATAGACACTTCTAGCAATGTACACACTTGGGCATGCAGAAATCTAAAGAAAATGCTTTCTGCAGATGTATATAACATCTTTAGGAAACTTTACTGGTGTACTTGGACGATGTACTGAAAAATGAAAATGTACTTATTTTTAGAGTAAAAAAATACAAATATAAAATTTCTATCCAAAACAATTAATGTTTTATAAATGTTTCTATTTATGTATTCATTTTATGTGGTTTCTCAGCAAATAGGGTAAGAGAGTAAATGGTTGAAAGTATTTGTTGCTGTTTTCCCATGCCTTGTCCTTATTTGCCTCTATTCCAACTTTAGCAAGAGCTTTCTCCTCTGTAGATGTCCAGATGCTTGGGTTTTCTCTGCTCCCTTTGTTATTTACCCTTTTTGTTGGCTTTCCATTAAAGTTTGCCATACTAATAGAGAAATTACATCGATACTTAAACAATAAATAGGCAGCAGTTAAAAAAAAACAAACTAAAAAACCAAAAAAAAAACCCAAACCCCAAAAATAGAAGGAGGAAATATCTGCTCCCTTTAGACCAGGGGAAATAACCCCCAGCAATCAGATAGATAGGAGATGGTAGGTATTTTAGGAAGACACTGGCTACCCTACATAAAGGTTTAGATCAGTGGGAATTTGCTCTGCCCAGTGGTTTCAGGATTGTGCACAGGGCATGCAGCACGGAGCTGCAGTGTGACAAAGGTCCTTTCAGGGGGAATAAGGGACAAATTCTTGCAGCTGAGCATTGGCAGCTCAAATGTGGCAGGGAGCTGAGGGCATGCTGCACATCACTAGAATAATGTCTTCTGTCTTTTTCTGCTTTTTTTATTTTTATTTTTTCCCTTCTTGGTGTAGCCATCACTAATTATGATGTGATTTCCAAGTTCCAGTTAGCAGCAGTAACAAGGAGTAGCAAAAAAGGCTGGTTTAGTGGTTTTGTTAAATTACTGCTGGGGTGTGTTGTTCTGAAGTGAAAACTGCAAAAACTTTTCAATTACTGATCCTAAAATGCAATAGTAAGTTGTGGAGGTAGGAGAGTAGACATAAAAAGAGAACATGCAGAGGAAATGAAAATTAAATACAAGTTCTGAGTCGCTCACAGTGTTACAGATGCTGTAACGCTGATCACAGTGTTACATTGTTTTTTTATTAATTTAGCCATTCTTTTCAGAGTTTATGAAACCAGAAAGTCAAATGAGTTTTTATCAAACTGGAAAACATCTTTGCTATTTAATTTTCATTGTCAGCTGATAAAATGTGCTCATAAACTGAAATATTCTTGTATAATCCTATAGCAATTATATCAGAACTAATTGCATTTGAGTGAAAATTGGATTACTATGCACAGCAGTTATAAGTAGCAAAAAGGTGTATATGTCTCACATAACTTTAGTGAAGAAATCAAAGAAGAAAAAGTGATTCTTTGTAGTAAGTTCAGCTGGTGCTTTGGGTCCTTCAGGTTTCTTAGTGCTGGTTTGTGTGTCTGCTGGTTTCAGTAGGACAATTCTGTGCAGAGATTTTTTCTTCTGTTTCTTCTCAAGCCTTTTCAGACCCCACTAACATTTTTCCTTCATACATGGAGTTTCTTGTTTTAATTTGTGCATCATTATTACCTTCTGTCTTTACATCTTGCAATTCAAGCACTGAGGTTATAAGATCTGATTCTAGTGTTTCTTTTATGTGCTCAAGTGCTGAAAAAATAGGGAAATATGGGCTTGTGCTACAGACTTATACCTCAAATTCCCCACAGCATTCTGTAAAGAAAATTAAGTACATCCATTATATCTTTCTCTTCTGAGATAATTTAAATAATGTCATGAGAGCTATTCACTGAAATATCAATTTACCTATTTTTTTCTAAAAACCTTTATTTGATTATTTTATTAAGGTTTGAACAAGCTTTTATCAACAGCATGATCCGCAGCATGGCAGAATCTGAGAGAACTTATTTTTGGATAGGATTGCAAGACCTTAACAACACAGGAGAATACTTCTGGCTCAGTACAGCAGGAAAGAATCACTCTGTGAGCTACACAAACTGGAACAAGTACCAGCCACGTGAGTAGCATGCTGGTAAAAAATGCAGTGGCTGGCAATGGGAACTGGGGAGGGTGCTCGCTCCCCCATGGCACCAGTGGCTTAGCAGGGACTGAAGAGTCCCAGTCTTTTCCTCCCTGCCTGTCCAAGAGAACAGAGAGATAAATTTGCATCTGCTGTTGGCTCCATAACCTGAAGTTGCCCACAGTCAGGCCCTTCTTACAGACACAGCTAATCCCTGAAATTCTTCTTTACCCATGAAGTGTTTTTCATACATTCCTTTATGAACTATAATACATTTAATGCATACATCATATTTTTTAAAGAACATCAAAAAAACTTGATGCTTTTTGTAGATTTCTTCATGAGCTTTTCAAGGTCTTCCTGAGACTCCTAGCAAGAGATCCTAGAAAAGTCATGAATTTTATTCAGTAACAGTCACAGTTTGAAATTTGCATTCTATATGAAAAATAGGCCAGAGGTTGCCAGAAACATTTCTGTGAATAACAGTGTGGAGGTTTCTTCTTCTTCCCCTTTTGTTTGATCTTGTTTGTTTCATAGTAATTCTTAGGAAAATATTCCAAGGAAACAAAAAGTGAAAATATTAAACAGTTGTTCCGTCTTTGAAACACAAACCACTAAGCAATACCTGAAAATATTTAGAAAGATACTCCATTTCAATAATGGCTCTCTGATTTGGATTCTTTACATTTATTGCTTTATTACTGCATTTTGCAAAAGTAATGGTTTTAATTACATTTCTTCTTGTGCGTTTTGTGAGAGGAACTGTTTGTCCCTGTTCATTTTAAAAGCTCAAGCCAGCCAAGAGAGGCTTATAAATTGGCTGCTGACCAAAAAATTTGCTCATTTTGTAAGTTCAGTAAGGTTTTATCCAGAAACCCATGTCAATAAAACAGCAACTTGACCAAAGAAATCACAAAATTCAGATGTTTTATTCTGATATTCATCACTTATTCCCACTCTAGGTCGTTCTGGAGGATGTGTGGCTATGCGAGGGGAGCACCCTGTTGGTTTCTGGGAGGTGAAAAGCTGTGAGAACTTCAAAGCAATGTCATTGTGCAAGCAAAAAGTCAGTTCTTATGAAGAACCTGAACTTACTTTTCAAAAATATTCGAGTTCCTGCTATTTTGGATGGGAGTCAGAACCTAATCTGCTCAACTGCTACAAGGTACATGTCATACCTGCTTTCAGTTTTTCTGATTCTACATCAGCTTAAGGATGTGCTGTTCCTAAAACATTTTTGATAAGGCATTATTTGTTTCACTCAACAAACAAAAATTTCCTGTTACCATCCTGTACTGCATTTAAAAGTAAGAGAAAGTAATAAGAATCAGAACTGTGTTTGAAATACACCTGGCTTTAGTTTGGAAAAATTGTACTAATATTTCATTTTTATGGGTTTCTGAAAAAACTACTCTCTAAAATGAGCTACATTTATGATAATGTTTATTTTATTGCAGATATTTCACAATGAAAAAGTTCTGATGAGAAGAACATGGGATGAGGCAGAAGCATTGTGTCAAGATTTTGGAGCTCATCTTGCTAGTTTTAGCCACATCTATGAAGAGACATTTTTAAACAATTTATTATATACAATTTTTGATAGGTAAATATATTTTTAACACCAACAAGATTTATCATAAACCTACTAATTTACAATTGACATTATTTCCATCCTCTTTACTAATGTCCAAAGAAGTCCCTACTCTAAGGTGAACTTAAAAATGGGTGAAATGCATCAGCAACATTGCAATGTGATTCTTTTTGAAGATGATCTCTGTGGTAAATGTTGAGCAGCTGTTGTTGTCAAGGTGGTGTTTTTGTGAATTAACATTCTTCATTTAAATGGAGGTTCTACCGTTTTAACCCTATTTTAAATGTTTTCATCTTGTAAAATATAATCTAACATTTTAGTGGGAAAGCAAGAGTTTACTTCAAGGATACTAAAAAGTTAAGAAATGTAATATGGAATGATATATTGAATTCAAGAAGAAATTAAGATTAATATGTGTATTTGTACTATTAAAAATTATTTCTGAAATGACTAAGGAAAAAGTGCATGAGAAATGTTATTTTCTTTGTTTCTGTTATAGAACAGAAGAGAGACAGTTCTGGATTGGATTCAATAAAAGAAGTGCACTTTCTGGAGGGACGTGGCAGTGGTCTGACAGAACACCTGTAACTATCTGTTTACTCTGTATTTCAGTAACCTTTCAAGTCATATCTGAGCATACTTTGAGCTGAGGCAAAGGCTTTTAGATGTGGGCAACTGCTGCTTAATCGTGTTAAAAAGTTGTTAGGTTTCATAGCTATTCTCTTATTTTTTTGAAGAAGAAGTCTGATGTAAGTGAGTGGGACAGGACATTGGGAGAACGTGACCATGGACCCTATTATTTGTATTTCACCATAATAATTTAGGCAGTCCTCTAGTTGTTGCTTAGATGTTCCTATTGTACACACATGTCTAAATCCTTCATTTTTCTCCATGATGAGGCTTTTTAAATGCTTCATCTTGGGCTGTCAGTGAAAGAGAATGAATGTGCTGTTTTCAGGTTGTATCTTCATTTTTGGAGGACAAGTATGTTGAAGATGACTCAAGAAGCTGTGGTGTGTTCAAAGTAAACAGAACAGTCTTTCCAGCACACTGCAAAGAAAAGCGTGAATGGATATGCAAAATACCAAAAGGTAGAATGTTAATTATTATGCACTGTCTGTTATATGCATTATTTGCAATTCAGTGGGGATAGGAAAAAATATCTAAAAGTCTTCTTCTTAGCCAGCTCTGGAGTTCTCACTGGTCTTCTGCATCAAATCATGGCAAAGGCAAATGGGTTTTTCCACTTATGTTTGTTGTTCAGTTAACAGATCTAATGTGAGCAGTCAATTTAAAAACACGTAGCAAGATTACCAGTTAATTGGAAATACCTATTTGAAGTTTTTATTCATAAAAACTACCGTAAATGTTTTTTAGTGAGTGCAGCAATTATTTTATTTTATTCCACGTTTAACTCTCTTTTTTTCTCCCTGAACAAGAATAGCAATATTCTTAATGATTTTTTGTTTGTTTTTGGCTTCTTTTTGCAGGTGTCAAACCAATGAGTCCAGTTTGGTACACAGCTGGTATGAGAATATTTTCTTTTTTTCATTTTGAAACAATATCACTTGGAAATAAAAGTTAAGGCAAATAACTAAAATATTCTAAGTTGAAAATTTACAGTAAGGAACTCTGTAGAAACTTTTTGTTACAAATCAAATCTGCCACTGTTTTTTAAGAACATCAGAGCACCAGATACTGCTCTTGATATTGCGGCAGTGTCAGGGGATAGAGTATTAGAAAATAAACCAAACTCATTGTCCATTTTTTGTCATCATAAATTGATATATTAAATATGGTTCTGCTGTTCCTAGTGGTATATTTGTCCTCTGACCTGTGGCTGCAGGCAGACCATGGGGATAAAAAAAGATGAAACTTGAAATGAGTTTTTTACCCCTGCTGAAATGAGTTTTTTTACCCCACCACTGACTCTTTTGCTCATTTTCTAGAATTGCCCTGGTCATATTATCAAGGAGCAGAATATCTTTTCCATGTCAGCCCTGCAGAATGGGAAACCTGTAAGTTTGTCTGTGGCTGGCTTCGTGGTGGATTGGCAATAGTAAATTCTTCTGGTGAACAAACCTTTATTCAAAATAAAATAAGGAAGGTAAGAAAAAGCACCCCCTCAGGTGATTACTGGTTATTTTCTGTCCTTTCAGAGAATCTGTCTCCTGTTATTCCAGGTAGAATCTAAAAGACATTTTGCTTTAGAAATAATGTTCTTGCTGCCTTTATTTCCCATATCTCTCCCTGAAGCCCTTATATTTAGCTTAAGAAGCCAATAACATTTCAAATCTGCAGAATCAGCTCAGCTGTTGAGCAGGTTGATCAATCTGCCTCAAAAGACCCAAGAGGAGCAAAAGCCAGATTCCTATCCCATAGCTGGGAAAGTAACTGGGGGCAAAGAGAAAGGTGTGTTTCATTTGTGGTGTACATCCCTTCTTCCTCTCTGCCCACCCCTCCCTGTCCACAGGGAGTCGTCATGGTTTCTCACATTCAAGTAGTGGTTCTGTCTACAGATTTGTATTATGTCTACTGAATTTACCCCCTTGTGGCTGTGGATTTTTATATGGGGAGAAAAAGACATTTTCCTCTAGATTTCCTCCTCAGTTTTACAGCAGAAATTCTCTAGAACCTTTCTGATGTAACAAACAGCTTTGAAAGTGAGAAAGTGAGAAATATCTTCACAAGCAGATGAATTCCCAAGAAATTGAGTCGGTTTCCTTTTAGGTGTTCTCAGTGAAACCAAAATAATGACAGTTTTAAAAATTAATGCAAATATTCTGTCTGCTTTACTGAGGACAAAATTCTACAACTGTAATGTAAAGGGATATTGTAGTGTAATCTTTAAAAGAACATCTAGTTTTGGGTAGAAAAGCTCTTGACCCACACTTATTGTGTACAGGCCTTCTCTGCTTTTAACTTGGAACAGAAAGCATAAATAGAATTGTGTTGTAGTAATATGGGGTCTCTCAGTTTCCAAGGAATTATGTAATTTTTGTCTTCTATTGAAGTAATTTTATATTAAAACGTGATGAAATAGATTTAAACCAACAGATCATGACAGAAAAAGCTTTTAATGAGAGCAACATAACTGGCTCTGCTGTCTTGTCTTCTTCCACATCTACCAGAGACTGAGATGAGATGGGATGACTATGTTACCTAACTCTGAATATTTATGACTTAAAAAAATTACATAAATTTTTGAAAATATATATTTGTCCAACTTAAGATCACTTAAAATGGATAGTCAGAATGTTGCTTTAAAGTAATGTTGACATACATGAGATCTTTTAAAAGTGGATTTATCATTAAAATTAGTGGGTATTTCAAAAGTTTATGAGCATTCTGCTGTAAGAAAGCAAAGTTTATTCTCTTTATACTGGAAATCAGCTTAACTTCCTAGAAGTTTTGTCTCAGAATACAACATACACAGCTATTTTAATGCCTGCTGGGTTTGGCTGAGCTTTCTTAGCATAGCCACATTTGTCCCTGAGTGATTGTAATTATTTTGCTGCAGAAGTAGGAGTAAGTATGGCAATCACTAAAATAATACTCAGCAGACCAAATAGACTTTGCATGTGTCATTTGAAAACTTGGTCAAAATTTCTTAGTGTGGAATTTGGAATCACATTTTTCACTATTTCTTTAAAAGCTGTAATGTGGAGGCTGCATGCTGCGATTAGAAAACTTAAACTCAGGGGCCAGGCAATACCAAATCAGAGAGCATTCCAGAATCTTTTGTCAGAAATGTGTTGTCTCCGTTTTATATTGCTAAATAAGATGTAGGCTGGAGAAATCCTAACTGTAACTCGAAGGACAGTGTGGAAGCACAACACAGGCTGGACTTCAGTTCTTTCTGACAAAAAATGAATGATTTACAAATACAGGGTGGCTTCTCTAGTGTCCTGCACATTCAGAACTTTTTGGTTTTTCTTCTTCCAAAAGCCCCAAAACTGTGATTGAGTGGCTAACCCTGAAGTTAAACCAATTCATAGCTGAAACTAGAATCAATTCAACAAAGTAATAACACATGGCTGTTGGAATTACATTATTTCCATGGCTTTTCAATAACACTTGGCCTTTTAGAAGCAAAGGTCTAGATCCTTTAATGAGAACAGCAATCAATAGATCCTTTCATGAGAACAGCAATCAATCTGGAAAGCATCCACAGAATACTCTGGTATGAACCATACGAAGTTAGTAAATGTTCAGAAAGTATCTTGGAAACATCAAGGATCAGCACTATATTACTGTTTAAAGGAAATATTTGCTATTGTTTAATTTTAGGAGTTGGGGAAAACAAATTATGGTCTAACATGACAGTCTTTTTAAACCAGGTAGGCTGGAAATTCCTAAAAACTGTAAATTCCTGGGTTACAGAAGACGCATCAGCAGTCCTGTGGAAATATGGGAGCTAAATCATGCTCTACTCAAGTGAATAATCCCACTGAAGTTACGTGAATTAACACGGGCAGGATTTAGCACCTGTTCTTCCTATTGGAACCCAATGCAGATGCTACTTGAATACACAGTCTGAGTTTAGGAGTTTGTAAATGCATTGGTAGAAGGGCAACAACATCTAAACACATGGCAAAACATTTCTTTTATAGCTCTCAACTACTGATGTTCACTGGTGGATTGGATTGCACGCAGAAAACCTCAGTGATGAGTTTCGGTAAGAACTCGTGTGTGCCACAGTGCTGCGAGCTGTGCTTGGCATGCCCTGTCCCAGTATGGTGGGCCAAAGCAGTCTGATGACTGAGTGGGATATTCAAGAGACAGTTTCAATTCTCATGTAAATATCAGTCAGGACATTATTGCTCTTATTTTATCTCCACATTGCAGTATTCCTTCTGGCAAGGTAGTGAAAGACATTTATATTGACCTTGGTCACAGTGGTTGTTTGTTTACTTTCTTCTCCCTTGCATCTCCTTTTGAACCCATTGATGGAGGGTGTAAATTTAGGTAAGGATAGTAAAAAGGAAAAAGTGAAACTTCATTCTTAATATTTCTGTGCAGCTGGAGAGATGAATCACCAGTAACGTACCAGAACTGGGATGAAGGGAGGGAAAGAGATCTGCAGAAACCAGGGAAAAGATGTGGCTTCATTTCATCACAAACAGGTTTCTTTTCTATCTCCTTTTGCTGCAGTAATTGTAACTTTATTCTGTTGTTGGCCAAAGGGTTTATATTTTTTTCATTGCCGTAGAGAAATGCAATCCATATTAAAGTCCTGCTCCGTGGTTATAATTTGCATGACTGCTTCTGTGATTAAGGAAGGAATAGTGAAATATCATTAACATTCTCAGAGTCTAGGTTTCAGGTTTTAAAAGTATATTAATAGTTACAGCTCTCTAATGTCAAAATACAAAGATTCCAGTGATATTGATACCTCAGTTTTAATTGGACTTTTATGTGGAACAGCATTATTGTTAATACATTGCTGGTATTCACAGTTTTCTCACAACCAAATGACCCACATGGACTTAGCAACAATTTTTCCTACATCTAGAAACTGTTTTTCTATCAGCAGATGACTTTAAGTACCCAGGTTTCTACCTTATTTTTGATCCCATAGCCAATCTGCTGAGGGATTTTTGGGTGCCAGAGTTCTATATTTTAGTAGGGTATTAAAAAAAGTCACAGTGCTGCTGGTTAAGTGACTTCTATCATTTCCCAGTGCCTGTTTTCTGATGATCTGCAAGTCATATGATAAAGTAAACATGTCAGGTTCCAAGGAAAATAAAAATAGCCAGCTTTGTATTTGTGAGAAGAGCTGAAAAAGATTAATGCAGCTGCAGTCTTGTAATCCCAGGCTTGAAAGTCAAAACTGAAAAAACTAAAACCTTCTTTTTTTCCCACATATAATCTTGGGGTTTTGATTCATGACTTATGAATGTTTGAGTTTCCCATTGTCGTATTTAATATCAGATAAAAGGAAGAGATGCCCAACCTCCCCCGTCAGCTGGCCAAAGGTGGGAGCTGGCCAAAACTTTGTTGAGTTTCCTGAAAAGTGTGTTTTCCTCCTAAGCAGGTCAGCATTTCATATCATCATGTGGATCTTGCCAAAAATTTTCAATGTAAGGAAGTCAAACTATTTTATCTGGAAGGCCTCTCTTTTTTATTTTTTTTTTAAGTAAATGTTTTTATAGAAATATGTTATATGACTCAGTGTAGAGGAATTGGTTTTACTTGATAAAATTAAACTGGAAATAAAAGGATGTGCCCATCAACCATCAAATCCACTGTAATGCAGGATGTCCAAATGTATTTGATGTAGAATGTCTTTTTACTCAAACACTAAACAATATCTAAGCTACCTAAGAAAAAAACCCTTTCCAATTCTCAAACCAACATTGAACTGTGATTTTTCTTTTTGCTCAGGGCTCTGGGGTGATGAAAACTGTACTGTTTCTCTTCCCTGTATTTGTAAACGTAACATTCCAAAGAAGATAGAGAAAGAGATTCCAAAAGACCCGAACCAACAAGGAGCATGTCCCAAAGGCTGGTTGCACTTTGGATTCAAAGTAAAACCTTTTTTAATGCTATTTCATTGTTTAAAATGTATTCCATATGTAGGACAGAAATTGTACTCAAGGATTACTTAATATTTGAATATTTTCTTATTTTTTGAAAACAGAGCTCTTAGGTTTATAACCACTGACATGGTGATACCAAGATTTGTTGCTGTTAAGCAGCTGCCCACACTTTAAGAAATTGTCTTAACAAGGTGTTAAAAATTTTACTTTGGTTTCAGGGAGTAAATATTCAAATATGCAAAAGCTATGCAATTGTATTTGTGCCTCTGCCATAAAAAGCCTGCTCCATCCTCTCTTTTCCACATATCTCAATTCCAAGTGTCTTTTATGATCTCAAAAGAGGTCTCTAACCCCTTGATGTGCTAAATGGATCCCTAATTGCTTCTGTCTTCTGAAACATGCTGTTTCAAATGGCCTTCATTAAGGATAATTATAAGTCAAAGTGAATTCTCAATTGAGGGTCAAAAGGTAAATATTTCATCTGGCTTCTCTTAAATGCCTAAGTTCCTTAATAGCAACATGCATCGAGGTGGCTGAATTTATCCCAGTGCTCACTGCAGTGACTGCAAGGATAAATTTAACCTGAATTGTTTGCCTTGAAACAACTGATTTGAATGCAGTCCAGATCACAGCTGAAAACTAACACTGAGCATGCTGGAGATGTCCATGGCAGGACAGAAACCAGTGAAATATTTACCATTCAGTAACAGCATGGGAAATGTTTTAGTGACCACTCTTAGTGATTGATAAATGGCTGGAGGAAAGCAAACAAAGTATGTTTGTTTGTTTGGTTTTGTTTTTTGAAACAGTGCTTTTTAATACAAATTCCAAAGGATCCAGAACATCTGAGAAACTGGTACTCTGCACAAGAATTCTGCAGTAACTATGATGGGTCACTTGCTATCCTGGAAGATGAACTGGAGCAAGGTAGAGTGCTGGAAATATTGTTAAATAAATAACACATCATCTTCATTAGGATGCTGTAGTAAAGTTTAATCTTGGGTACAGAGGTAGGAAAGAAGATTGTTCAGCTCTTACCCATGGTTCCACTGCTTTAAACACATTAATATTCCTCAGTTTGCCAAAATTTAAATGTTCACTGAGATATATGACAGATACATTTTATGGAATAATTGCAAATTCTTTTCTGCTTACCATGCTTTAAAAATACTCCCAAAAATGGAATACCCATTTAAGCATTTGCAATTTAAAATTTCTACCTTGTTATCTCATTTTTATCTTTTAGTAGTACTTAAAATCTTATATGTAGTATAGCACCAGGCTGGAACTGTCAGAGAAATAAATGCCAGCAAATTTGGAAATATTTATGAACCCTATTCATAAAAAACCTGTAGTTGAATTTCACACACATTTGTAAAACCACTTCTTTGGATGTTGAGGAATCTCACTGGCTATCTTTAGTTGAGAAACCTTCAACTAAAATTGGGAAAAGCTTCAGTTGGACTGTGTAGTGGTTAGACTGGTACTATTAGCTAATGGAACCGATCCTAACCCAATTGAAATTAATCAATTTACCTCAATTTATAGTTAGATGATACTGAAATGCCCCTCATTTTTGAGATGAATTAGATGATACTGAAATGCCCCTGTGTTGATTTGCTGGTAACTGTGTAACATCATTGATTGGAAATTATTTTTTCAATGCTTTAGTATGTTGCAAGAGACTTCATCTGTCCCTAAATGCTTACTGGTCTATTTTGTTTTGTTTCTGTTTCATTTTGAAGCTTTCATAACAATGAATCTATATGGGTGGAAAACAAGTGTTTGGATTGGTTTCCAGAGTGATGATTATGAAAAATGGTTGAATGAAAATCCTCAGATGTATTCCAACTGGTCACCAGTTGAACTAGTGGATGTGAGTATTTTCAGGCGGGTTATGACAGTGAGAAGTTGGTTTTATCCATAAAAATCATGACTTCCATAAGACAGGGCCAAAGTTGTTACAGCAGTTTAGGCTGCTCTTAATTTTTGCAGCTTCAAAGAACTGTGGGTACAGATTTACAGGCACAACTAGAAGTAGCTAACAAGGCACCATTGAGACAGACATTCACATAATTTGTGGCTCTACTCACATTCTCATGCAGCTGGTTTTAAGCAGCAAACTTGGAATCGTGTGGTTAGTATTACATGCTTGGTCTGAGCAAAGTTTAGGAACAAGATTATTAATTTCCTATTTTAATACATTGTTTTACAACATGTTGGTCCCAATTGGGGTTAGCATTTTGGTTTGTTCACTGAAAGCTTGTGTCTTTTTAATTATGAGTTTATTGTTTCAAATTGTATTTATGGGACTGTTCATTGGTCTACCTAAATGTTTGTTATAGAGAATTTGAGATAATTATTCTCTTTAATTTAATTTAATAATGATGTATTGTTTTACACAATGTATATTTAAATTAATAAAAGGTTCTGTGTTGATTGCAGAGACAGCATTTTAACATTCAAGATCAACTTCCCCTGTGTACATTGGTATCAAATAACCCTAATTTTTATTTTACGGGAAAATGGTACTTAGAAAACTGTCAGAAAAATTATGGGTTTGTCTGCCAAAAGACTCAGGGTAAGGTTTTGTCTTGCTTTGCTTCTGTTCTCTTTTCTTACTATATGGAATTTGTCTTACTTTGTTTTTATCTAGAAGCAGCTTTTTATAAGTGTCTCTAAAACAAGGAACATAAAGGATTTCTAAGACAGTTTGCTGTTTAGACAGACTAGCTCTACACTATTTAATAAATGAGTAGCTGGGATGTAGAAGTAATTGCTAAAAAACATTCTTTTATTAACTTTTCCTCCTAACTTTGAGCATTCTCTAGTGTATCTTTGAATTAGAGATGAAATTTCATATTTTCTCTCATGGCTACAGAGTAACCACAAAAGGCTAAACTGAGGGTGATTTTGATGAAAATATGGTTTAGGGTGGGGAGCTGTAGCTTTAAATGTTAGATCAGAAGAGACTCTAGTCTCTTTTTCTGAACAGTGTGGACCTGACTGGCTTATTGAATAGAGCTTGGCTTCTGTTTTCTAGTACCACACTTCTCTAATTCTGGTACCATAAAGTTCCCTTGCCAGAAGCATGAAGTGTTTGGGAGGAACACGGCTCGTGTTTGGGAGGAACATGGCTCACGCTTGGGAGGAGCATGGCTCACGCTTGGGAGGAACATGGCTCGTGTTTGGGAGGAACACGGCTCGTGTTTGGGAGGAACATGGCTCGTGTTTGGGCGGAACACGGCTCGTGTTTGGGAGGAACATGGCTCGTGTTTGGGAGGAACATGGCTCGTGTTTGGGCGGAACATGGCTCGTGTTTGGGCGGAACATGGCTCGTGTTTGGGAGGAACATGGTTCGTTGTGTTTCCTCAAGCCACGTTCCGGTGCTGCCTCTGGGCTGGGGGCCGTGGGCAGCTCTGGAGCCCCTGCCAGTGCAGCCCCTCTGCCAGCAGGACACTGCCAGGACACGGCACCCAAACAGGGCAGCAGCACACTGGTGACCCTGGGGCAAGGGGAGGGCTGGCATCTGAGCCTGTGGGGAGTCTCCTTGGCAGCTGCCTCTACTGCGGGGTGGTTTTGTATGGCTCAGCTCTCTATCGTATTATCACCCCTATATTTAATCCTAAAATGCAGAGACAACACTCTACTGCTGCTGCCTGGGAGGGGAGGCACGGCCGTCTGGGAAGCAGAACAAGTACCAGCTTTGGGCAGTGCTTACGTGTCACTCAGAGCCGGATTTCACATCATTTATTGGGAATTACAGTTGCGGGAAGGGCTGGAGTGGTCCTGTACATGGTGCAGAAAAAATAAATAAATGTGCTTTCCTGCTGGTTTGTTTCAGTTACATCCCAAACGTTTGTATTTTAACCCCTTGCTGTTGCTTGAGACAGATGGAGGAGGCGTGGAAAGGCAGGAAGGAAAACAGTTGCCTTATGGTGGCCGGGATTCTGGCGAGGCTTTGGGCTGCAGTGGGTGCTCAGGATCCTACCCATGTTTCTCAGCTGTGTCACTGAAAGTCAGGAATAAAACTCTCCAACACTGGAATTGCAGTGTTAGAAAGCTGCACTATTTTATTTCGGTGCCAGGCGTGCAGGGAAGATCTGCTCCTATTCCATGCCCTGCAGCCAGCCAACAGACTAGTTGAAATCTGTGAAACTTATACATATTCATTACATTTCCCCAAACTCATACATATATGCTAAATGTTCTGTGAATTCTTTTGCATATTTAAATCACTTCTTGGAACTTATATTACATTACATTAGAGTAGGGGTCTTGTGAGGGTCTCTGGTGGCCATTTGGGGAACATCCCATTCCTCTAATTATCCTTTTTTGGTCATAGCCCTCCAAAAAAGTTTATTTTCTTGGAATGAATCCCACTGATGTGGGCTGGTCAAGATACACCTTCGTATATCAGATAACCATTTGCCCACTAAGCACTGCTGGTTAAAGCTAAAGGAATTCACAAGGTTCAAACACTATTTGTTGCCACTATTTGTTGCAATTGAAGATTTTCCCAGAAGGGCAGTGGATCTGAGGGCGGCCCATGGGCCTGGCTGTAATGCAGCTCAGCACTGCCCCACGCACACAGAGTGCTCCTGGGTTAAATGGACCATCCTGTCTCCCCAGTGGGACACCCTTGGCACAATCCCAAACTATCAGGCAGCTTAGCTTGCTAATTCAGTAGAAAATTTCCCTATATTTTTCTCACTTCCTGTTATTTATTTATTTTCTTCTAATTACTGTCATTTTCTGCAGCTTTTTACAGGTTGTGTCAGCTTTGTGCTGGGTCAGGCAAACACCAGACCAAGGAATTTGCAGCAGGAAGAACAGAGAAGCAGGGAAGGGAGTAGTGAGACAGGCTCTTGCTGGCAATAGTGAACTGCTAAATTTGCTCAAGTGTCCAAACAGATGTGTCAGTTCCTGGAAAGATGAGCTGGTGCTTTGCTTCTGCCATCCTGCTGCATTCCATTTCCCCTTTTTTGAATTTTTTTCTGAAGGAGACTAAAATGAAAGAAAGTGGCAGTAGATTGGAACTGAGCTCTCTTTTTTAAATTTCACAGTGCCTTCCTAAAACCAAGGAGTTTTCAATTTTTTAATTTGTTTGTAACAATAGTTCTGATTATTTTAGAAGCTGCTCAGCTATGATCAAGCTGTCTGTTTTAAAAATAACTTCTTTTCCTTTCCTGTTTGTAACAGACACATCCAGACATCTTATCAATGCATCTGATATGTATCCTGTGCCAGATACTTTAGAATATGGAAACAGAATGTATAAACTAATAAGTGGGAATTTTACATGGTCTTCAGCATTACAAGCCTGCATGGCAAACAGTGCGGAGCTGGTGAGCATTACAGACCAGTACCACCAGGCCTTCCTCACCATCATCATCAACCGCCTGGGATACAGCCACTGGATCGGCCTCTTCACTTCCAATGTACGTAGGAGGTCCCGGCTGTCAGTGGGATGCTGCAAAGGAGATTTTCCAGTAACAAGCTAGTGAGCTGTGTCATTGGTTTAAGTCACAGAAAGTTTGCATCTAGAGATGTAACACTGGGAAATTTGAGCCTTAAACTTTCTTTTTTCTTATTCTTTTTTTTTTTCTTGTAACATAATGTGTAAGTCCAGTGAGAGACAATTTGGTACAAAGACTACTGAAAACTAAAAACCATGGGAAAAAAACCCTCTTGTAATGTTGACATTGAAATTTCATTGTTTCATTCGTAGTAGCCCAATGGCCCAAATAACTGCTTGCAAAAAACAGAAAATTAGATGTAGAGGTAGTCTGTAGTCTCCCAATAGGGAGTTGGGAGGATCCTTGGCTCTGCCTTTGGTTGATCCTTAATCGGCCTTTAGAAAATTAAGATATTCTGTAACTCTGGTGAGGATGCCACCAAAAGAAGATTAACTTGTGTAGTGCTGAATTATATTAGAAAAATCACCTGAAATTTGTTTTGGCAGAATGGGCTTAACTTTGAATGGTCAGATGGGACCAGGTCTTTGTTTACCTCCTGGGAAGATGACGAGTCCCAGGCCTTGGGCAGCTGTGTTTACATTGATACTTCAGGGCACTGGAAGAGTGCAAATTGTGAACAACTTCTGCAAGGAGCAGTTTGCCACGTGCCACCTAGTAAGTCAGTCAAGGTTTATAGTAAATCTTTGCATCTGCCAATGTGTGTACTGACGGTGGAAATATGTGAAAGGAGGTTGATAGGTTGGAGGTTAAGCAATGTTAAGTAAGGCTGACTATTACTTAAAACTGAAGTGTATTTCTCTGTGTTTCCTATTTGTGAAACCATTTTTTTTCCAATAAAATATTGGCCATCAGGTCTGATCTGTAGGAGAATGAAAGAGAACTTTCATAATAGAAAAGAAACAGGAAAATTACCTACTCTGTCTCTTCAGTGAACACTATATTATCTGTGAAAAATGAGAATTGCTAATGACCTAGCTTGAATGGCAATAAATCCACTTTGCTGAAATTAACTGTGGGATGGGAGAAAGAGCAAAGTGAAAAATTTATCATATCTTTCCTGATGAACACATCAAATGTTGTGCAAATTTTTTTTAGTAAAGATAAGAATATTTTTCTATATCCTAAAATATGTTGTGTTTCCTGCAATGCTCTGTCAGTCATCCGGACTTCAGTTAAATCCAGAATTCAGGTCTGGAACTCCATTCAGTGCCAGACTGCAGGGTCTCGTGGCAGCATCCAATTCTTCAAATCATTCCCATTCAGTGGTGTTGGTCACCTGGGCCCCTGGTCAGCTCATGCACATCGCTATCAGTTAGATTGTCCTGATCCTGCTGTTGTAATCCGGCAAGGTTTTTGATCAGAAGTAAAACCAGCTGTACTCATTTAATACAAATGTATGCAACTGCTAGATTTTCACGTTGAAAAAATAGAGGCATAACACAATAACATGCTATTAACATTACTCCAAAACTGTGTGGAATGTTATATTAATGTGTATTTTGTTGTGCCAATAAAGCTGTGCTGTTACTTCTATCACAGAAAAGAAACTCAATGCCTATAAAGGCTTATGTTCAGAAAAAACTGTACCCTGGATCAAATTCAAAAACAGTTGCTACAGCTTTTCCACAGTTCTTCAGGGCATGAGTTTTGATACAGCATATGAGGTCTGCAAAAATCAAGGTAAGTGATTATTTTGTAGCTACCAAATGTCATTGTGATATCTTAAATCAATATTTATTTTCTGAAATGACTGAAATCATGGCATATGTTTTCTCTGTTTCAAGATAACGATAGTGGAACTCATAAGCCAACTATGAAATTGGAGGCGGCATACATCAAAAAAAATGTTCCTTTCTGTGTGAAAATACTGGTTTCTTCAATAAAACACAATATGAATGTTTTTCCCTTCAAATTTGTTTTAAAGTCATGTGAGAACAGTTTTTTATCTGCTTGAGCATTCTCACAATTATTACATATTTAAGAACTTACAATGTATAACCAGACTTTTCAAGCTCTTCAATTTAGACTCATAATGTTAACTTTTTTAAATACAATGTTAAATTTTAATGGCATGGATTGCTTGAAAATTTGTTCTGTATTTAATTTGAAGGGTCAAATCTTCTGACTATTCAAGATGAAGATGAAAATGCCTTCATTTTGGAAGAATTACACAGTTTTGGCTATTCTGTACAAATGGTTTGGCTGAACATTCTGCTTGTTACAGACAGTAAGTTTGGGGAAGAATAGAACTTCATACAAGAATCTGGTTTGGGTTTCAGTTATTTTCCAAAAACCATTTTCAACAACTATTTTTCAAAACACTTTGGTCTTTTCCGATTTTGTTCACTGATTTATGCCTGTTTATCATGTAGTAAAACCAGTGAGGCTTTCTGTAATGGTTACCAGTATTCTGAATACTTAATATGCATACATGCATGTAAATGCCTTTTTTCCTTCTTAAAGATACAGTGCAGACTGTCTTCTGTGTTAACTACAAAGGATGTTTTTAAATCCTTCAAGAAAAGAAAGTAATACAGTGGCCAAACAGACAAAATGCTGGTATTCTGTAATACCGTATTTTTCATGTGAGGGCAAATCTGACTGAAATAGAAATATTTCCCAAAATACTATTCTATTTTGTAATAATTTTTGACTTCTGCCCATAGATGAGACAGTCTCCTGGTTTGATGGTTCTCCTTTAAATTATTCTAACTGGGGCATCAGAGAGCCTGAATTTGATAATCTCAAAGGGAATTTCTGCATCAGCTTGAGGACCACAGATGGAGTCTGGCAATTATCTCCATGCAGAGAAAAAAAGGGTTTTGTATGTAAAATGGATGCAGGTATGTGCTTCCATAAAAGAAGGCAATTCTGTACTTATAACCATTGTTTTACTTGTTCCATGTTGCTTGTTTACTTTGTGTCAATTTTCATTTCATTAATTCTGTCCCTTGGCATTGGGGAAAAAAAATACCTCTAAAAGCCCCAGGCAGCTGGGGTGACCTCTGTTTGGGGAACCCAGGCAGCCACTGCCAGCTGCAGGAGCCTTCCTGTGACATCAGGGTGACCTCCACAGCCCCGGTGGGGAGGTCCAGTCTGGGAGAGCTGTGCAGGCACCACAGCAGTAGGAATGTGGGTCCGTGAGAGAGCTCGAGTGATTCCAGAGCTCACACAAAATCCCTCAGTCACTGCTGGACCCACTAACCAGGCTGATCTGCCTCTGCATGGTTCTGTTGATGAATTTGTACTTTTAAAAGTAGGTAAATACTGCTGCTCATCCTTGCACAAATGCCAATTAATATATTCCACCAAATTAAAGGGATTTTAAATAGCATGCTAGATGATGTTTAACTTGGCCAGTTGGAATAACATTGACATGAGTCAAATTAAACAGAGGACAGCCTATTCTTGTTGGTTTTAGGTAGATTGTCTTCTCAGTATTCATTTTAAAGTGAATATACATAATAACCTCTGTGGGTCATTTTGTGACTGTTCTGGATTTTATTTCAGATATTGATACAACAGAATCCTCTGAAAAAGGTAAACTCTCTACTTTTTTAATAGGGAATATACACATTTTGAGCTGCTGTTTTGTGAGACAATATTTTTCACTGTTAAACCTGTAATTTGAAATTTGTGATATATAAGGAGTAGTAATGTTTTCCTTAAAAGAGCCTATATATTTATATTTCAAATTACTTATAATTCTAACTATATTTGCTTAATAACAATTTCTGTTCTTCCGTTTCAGCATCATACAGTGGGCTTGTAGCTCTGGCTGTTCTTGTGACATTGGTGATGTTGGCTGCCATTTCCCTTTTCCTGTGGTGCCTGCACAAAGAGAATAATCAACTTTTCCGCAGGATACTGTGGGTCAGAAATGCCTATTTGCCACAGATTAATGCTGATAGTCCTGCTTTGGAAGAAAGCATCCTCATTTCTGACTTCGAGAGAAATGAGAACAATTAATTGATCAGAAGTAGCAAGTGGTCTTGTCTTCTGTGTGAAACTTCACAACCTACAGTGGTTTTCTCATTCTCCGGAGTCCCTCGGAGAGCCCATATTCTGACGAACCCTCATGGCCATCAGTATCAATGCTGGAGGAGCTCCCTAACCTGGAGAGCTTTTGCTTTGTGCCAGGATGAGGTGAGGATGCAAGGCAGAGCCATGGAGAAATGTTCTTCCCTGAGACAAGCCAGGAACTGAAAATACTCACAGATCATAAAACTGCAACCACTCACTTGGAGCAGACATGTTTGAGGTCCCAGAGCAGTGGACATTTTCATGCAGCTTTTTCCTTTGGGAATGTTTGGGCCTTTGTGTTTTGTTTTTATACTTTGCAGAACCTGCTTATGAGCTGGCATTAAAATTTGGCCTTGAATTTAGGAACTCTGAAATATAGTCCAAGGTTTATGGGGAAGCCTTTTTTTTCTGCAAAATGAACAGTTATTTTTCAGACAATAGATTCTTGCCACATTGATTTCCAAGCTTGAAGGGGGATGAAGTCACTCTTGACTTGGGACTGCCAGAGTTTTGGTAGTTTGGCCTGTGATGGCTAGTCCGTTTTATGAAATAAATTAGTCTAGAGATATAATGGCTTATTCGGAACTTATTATACTCATTAGAGATGCATCCAGCGTCCTATTCAAGATTTAGCTATGTCATCTCTCCCCTAGATTATTTCAGACATGGAATGCCATCAGCCTTCATTAAAAATGTTTTCGGGCAATATCTGTTTGAAGAAAAACCCCTGTTATAAATCTTTCTGAAGGTATGGAACAAATGGCCTTACTGTTCCCCTGCAGTGTTCCTGTGAGCAGTATTTGTGGACACCCTGCTGAGACCCTGCTCTCCAAAGCTAAGGATGACTTGGGGGAGCCACACTGCTGTTCCCCAAGGGTGCTAGTCCTCTAAGCCCATGTAGCAGACACTTTCCCTTTCAGTGTTCATACCAAGGTGCTAAGGAAGAAGATGAATTTTGCTGACCCCTTGCTATGCTGATGGTTGTGAAGGAGCCAGTTCAGGTCTCTGTGTTATCTCAGTTCCAGCAGCCCAGGACAGAAATGTTTACTCTCCCTGCGATTTCCACCAATCCAACCAGTCCTCCACACACTCTCTGAAAACACCTGGGAGCTTTTTTATTTTCTATTTTTATTGCAGTGTGGAAAAACAAATGCTTAGCGATGGTTACTTCACGATGGATTTAGCGTTGTTTCCTCCATCTTTAAAAGCTGCTGCATAGGGCTGCATTTGTTGTTCTCTTTTTCAGTTTCCTTGTTTTAAGGTGACTCATTCTAAAAGTTTTGCAAGAGCCCTGAGAGGCAGGTATGTTCTTCAGACTTAAGCAAGCAGCTAAGGCCAAATGAAATGTTTTTACACAATATTTTTTGCACAGGAATGGATGACTGCCTTTAACCTACATTTCACATGGCCAAAAATTGCCTGTTCATGCCATAAGTATGTGTAGGGCTATTTTTAAAAATTATTTAATACATAGACTATTTCTGTGCTGGTTTACAGAACTGGTTTACTCTTTTTGATGACTTCTAAGGTTGTAGCTATCACAAGTTCTTAATCTTATTAGAGTTTATGGACTGCAACTTTTGAGTTCAATTGCCAGATAATCTGTTGTTTAAATGTATTAATTGTGATAGCTTTTTACCACCAAAAGAAAAGAAAAAAAAAGCTTATGACCTCTTCTTTCCCCATGACTATTTCACCTATTTTCACCTATTCACCTACAGCTGGAGGAACTTAAACCAATAAACCCCCTTCATCACATTCACTGAGAAGTGGGTAAATGCTGCCTTCTTACAGTACAGCAAGCAGAGTGGCTTGCAGGGTGGTGCAGTGCTGTTGATAGTTATACAGATGGTCAGATTTTGATGTGGTTAGTGAAGTTGTATTTTTTCACAAAACTTGACATAGATGTTTTATCAATTTTCCTTGAGGTGTGTTTTATTCCTTAAAATGTATCCGAAGGGTAATTGCATAATCAATAATCCTAACCTCAAAATAGTAATTGTTGATTAAAGTTGATGTAGATGACTTTGTATTAAAGAAAAAAAAGTTCAAGCAGTGTTTTCTTCCTACTTTGAAATGGCTTTGAAGGAAAAGACCCAGGGATATTTATTTTTAAATCTTTCATCATTTAACTTTTTTATAACTGCAGACATAATTCACTCAAGAATGTAATCAATGATTGCTTTCTATTCTTCTTTCTGGATTTTGATATCAATGGCTTTCAATTGTTTTCCCTTAATCAGAGGTCTCCTATAGTATCCCTGATCAGAGTATGTGGTGACTGTGGTTTTATTGCTGACCTTGATGACATTGACAGTGAGATTCACTGTATTATTTCAACTGGAAAATTAAAGCGTGTCTAATAGTTGTCCATGCTGTAATTTGTCTTGAATCTCTCCCCAGCTTTACTAAGAACAGAGGCTTTAGTGTCTCATAAGAGCAGTGCCCAGGTTTGCCCTGGCTCATCCTGTGTGAGGACAGCTGGCTCCAGCCTCCTTTCAGGCTGTGTGACTGGACTAGACCTGGGCACTGCCTACGATCTCCACACTCAGGGTGTTTCCCAGGGCATGGATGAGGATGCCCCAGAACATGTGTGTAAGAGGTGCTGGAAGGACATGGGAGCCAGAGCACCAACAGTAAGGATGGTGGATGGAATCATGGCATTCATTTACAGATATTCTCCCAGCCTACTGCAGTAGTGGGCTGAGGCCACCAGGGATGAGTGATGGGCTGGAGGACTTTTCCTGCTGAATTGTGGAGGGTGTGTTGTGTGGGAGCCTATTTGGATCCTCCACAAATGAGGTAGAGATATATGGGCTGCAGCACAGCAGCTTCCATGGATAGCACCAACATGCTTTGTGTGTCCAAGGACTGGGTGCAACAGGGCCTGAATAGGCCAGTGAATGTTGCAGGTTTTTTTGCCATGTTAGCTTTCTTTCAGTGTTCTTACCCAAAGAGAAGTGTTACATCTTTTCATACCACATCTTTCTTGGGTGATGGAAGTGTATTCCCACCAGAGACAGGTCATTCAGGTGAAACTTGTCTGCCACATATTGGGGTTTGCCAAATCTCCATCTGCTTGTCTTTGCAGATGCCATTCCAGGAGAAAATTTACCTCCTGGTCCCTTTAGCAATCCTTGCAGCATGTCTCTGAGGAAAACAGATGTTCAGTGCAGCTGCCACACCCCAGGTAAACACAAGTCTGTCTGTGATGGGAACATTTGTATGCTGGTGATGCCCAGCATGGCAGGACACAGCAAAGGGTGGTTGTGGCACAAGGTTTTAAGTGGGCAGCATGACTCCTCAGGAAAGTCCTTTCTGGCTGTGCCTCTCCTGGGCACTGCCCTTCCTTGTACTCCTCCCTCCCGCTCTCCATTCTCTGCTGCCTTTGCACACACATTTTTGTAGCTGGGACATGACCAAGGAGCCATGGGCTGTTTGAAATTTGTGCTGTACAGTCCAGAGGAACCATAGGGAAAAAAATGTGGGTTTGCATGCTCTGTTGACACTTGACCAGCTCTGGTTCCCATTGCACAAATTCCCATTTAATTTAAGCCCCTGCGTTTTTCTTTCATCGTGTTACCTCCCTCAGTGTAGTAACAGGCATCCTCAGTCTCTTGTAATAATAAACCCACTGTAATGAAAACCATGGCATACACTTCCTCTAGGGCATTTGCTTGGTTAAAAGCTAAATTGCACACATTCAGCAACTGGGCTCTAAATTCTCAGCTCAAAAGAAAACCCAACAAAAAACCAAAAAACCTGCTGAAAAACAAATCCACAAA
The DNA here is from genome assembly GCF_015832195.1 of Motacilla alba alba. Lineage (NCBI taxonomy): Eukaryota > Metazoa > Chordata > Aves > Passeriformes > Motacillidae > Motacilla > Motacilla alba. The sequence goes on along the minus strand of NC_052022.1, from coordinate 16,321,283 downwards.
AAAAAAAAAAATTAAAAAAAAATAGAGGCCTCTACTCGAGCTATAATATTTTCTTTGGCAACTGGTGGAATGTTGGTTTTAAACCTCTGCAGGCCAGCAGTGATATCTTACAGTCTGGTGCAGCCCTGATGCAGATGTGTGAGCAACCATCAGGAACAAACCCACAGGCGTCCTTGTGCTCTGAGATGGAATGATTTAAGATGGATCGTGGTGCCTGGAAACACAGCCAGTCTCGGTTTGGCCAGTAGATGGTAGTGGTACACACAGAGCTGACAAAACGAGCTGTGCAAGAGAAAATAGCACAGAAAATAGCACTGCTCAGGATCCTTTAGAAGTTTAGTTAAACAAGCAGCAAAACTCCCCGGTCACAGGACAGCAAACAACGCTTGGGCTCTGAGCCCGGGCCACAATGTTACAGAGCTGTGTTTAGACAGCTTTCCGAGTCTCGGCGCTCCTTCTCAACCACTTCAATGGGATGCATTGAAGTGCTCAGAAAGGGAAAATGCAACTCCTTACGTTGGCGTGGGGGCTTTTCATTTCTTTGATGAGTAAAGTGAAAATCCAGTCGGGTTCCTTAATAAATAAGGGTATCTTTGTGGTATATTTTGATTCTCATGCCTTTCATGGAAAGGCAACTCACTGAAAATGCTTCAGCCATGTATCTCTCTGGATTTATTTTAGTATTTTATCAGTACAGGCATTTGCTTATTACTTTTCAGGGGAAAGGAAAAATTAAGACATAGAAAGGACTGCATAAGTAATCATTCCACAGCACTGTTGAAAGTAGTATTTTCTCCTTCTCCCATTTTATTCTGTAAGCTGACCAAAGCATAAGAATTCTTGATCCCTTTCTATATCCATTATCTTTATGTATGGAAGTGATTCTCAACTGCAATTATTCCCAAAAGTGCACAGCTAGGAAACAGCAAAAGTACTTCTACTATCTTAGCCTACCTTTTTCTTAACCTTAGCCTAATGACAAAATTTCTACTGTGGTTCTCAGAAAAAAAATGCTTGAAAACATTTTCTTTTAGTGAGCACAACAGCTAAACTCGTCGATACAAAATAAATTTTGAAATGCGGAGCGGGCCAAAAGTTTCTATCCTCTGCATGCTATCAAAGGAAAATAGGGAAACCTGTCTTTCTGAACCATGCACAGAAAGGCACAAAACTAACAGCCTGCTACCTACAGAGGTGGGTGGCCAGCAGCAGTGATGGCTGTCACTGGGTGCAGGAAGGGCGTCCAACCCCACCATGTGGACCAGAAGGATGCAATAGCTGGGTCAGTGTCTCAGAAAACACAGGAGAACAATAGCATCCCTGTATCTTTTCAGATTTTTGTAGATGGATGCTCATCTTTAGAAAGTAAAAGTTTCCATTTATTTTGTACCAAAAAAATCCTTTTTTTTTTTAAACTGTTCACTGAAAATTATCCCATCAAATCCGTTCCTCTCCTGCAAGTATTTATTCAGGTCATTTGTTCTAAAGCGTGATCTCAGGCCTTTGATCCCAGCCATAACCTGATTAGATCTGCTTTGCCACTTATTTCTGCCATAAACCTTGTGTGCATTGTAGATGAGAAGCCCCTGGAAAGTCCCCACAGAGCTGAGAACAGACAGACTCCACCTCATCAGCAGCTTTGGGCTGCGTTGCTTCACTGATGCTGGATTTGGGATATCATCTCAGAGCTTGATTCTTCCAGGTTCATTGAGGTATGCAAGCAGAATCCCTAACATTGGACATTGCCAATGAGCTGGAGTACACAGACTTTTAATATAAAGTAAAATAATATTCTAGGTCATGTAAGGCTTCATTTGTAATGGTCCCAATCCAAATCTGCTTCATCTGTATTGTTTCTTTTTGTAAGTTACTCTTCATGCTAGCAGGCTTACCTGTTACAGACCTGAAATCTGACTACTATCTAAAGGCTCACATGACCTAGGCATGATATTTCTGGTGTTTATTATTTGATAACACCGGAAGGATTCCTTCTGAAAAGGTAAGAAGGTAAAATTTCTGCTGCTGCATATCATGCCCTGTTAGTTTCCTGGGATGAAAATTATGTTGAGGGGCAAATTTAATTGCTTTTATTATTGTTTCAAAAGCACATCCTAAATATGGAATTATACATATGGGATACATCATGGCTATAGGAGACACGAGCTACCATTCAGTTAAATATGGAAATGCATCAGAACACCTCTGTGAGGCTTTCTGTCTGGAAAGAACAGATATTTAGAATACCTACAGAAACAGTAATTACTTTACCCATTAAAATGCTTGTAGTATAAATAGCAGAGCGGCTGTTCCCCTCTCACCATATCCAGGAACACAGCTGTGGTAGCCTTTATCCCTGCAGGCTCCTGTAGTGCCTGTCTCACTGACATGGCACCTCTGGAACATACACACCATGTGTCAGGGCATCAGGGTGTAGTTCAGTTATGGAAGAAGGAAGAAAGCCAATGTAGGCTCTCTTCTTCATCTTGTCCTTGACCATCCAAACCCCCTAACCTTCCAGAATCTAGTCTGGGTTGAGGATATGGTCTTTCATTATTGCTATGTATATGTAAATTTGCTTAATTCTTGTCTGATTGAAAGAATGTAAAGGTGAAGTTGGGTGAGTCTCAGCTGCTCTTACAGGTTGTTCAACCACTCGCTCTGATATAGGACAAAGCAAACCCTCATGGAAGGAAAGATGAAAGGAAGAGCTGTTCACTGGTGAAAGCAAAAGTATAAAGAGAACAGGGAACAGTTATTCCTTCTATTTGAGAAGACTAGATTGAGAATTAAGTGACTGAACAGCAGCAGGAAATACTTGGTAGGCAACTGTGTGGATAGCTGGGCTGACAATAAGCAGCCAATGCAAGTGGTAGGGTCAGTGTGCAGTGTGACATTCAATAACTGTGATTTAGAAATAAACAAATCAATCCACCACAGCTGCTGGGGATTTGATTCGCAGCACTGCTGGATGGCTCTTTCAGGTCACTCTGGGTAAAGATGAGTAGGCCTAACCTGAAAATATTGGTTTGTATATGTTTGTGGGACTGCTGATGCATCACCCCACTGCCTTATAGCCCAAACCTATCTTCCAGCTTTCTGACCCACACGAGTAAATAAGCAGCCAGAATTCAGGATCTCTGGGCACAAATTCCATACAACTGGGACATAAGAAACAGCTCCACTTAAATTTGTGTTTTCCCTCTGGATAGAAGAAGTTGTTTCAAAATTAGTGAAGCTGAATCATCCAATTCATCTACTACATCAGCCAGTGGAACACAGGCACCTGACTTGTCCTGGGTACCCAAAATCCAAATCCAGGGTAAAGGATGTGGAGGTCCCAAATCATTACATAAAGAGCACAGAAATAGAAGGATATATGCAAAAATCAAAAACTTTTTTCTTTGCTTTTGTTTCTTTAATACTCCTTTTGGATGTTTGTTTGTTTGTTTGTTTGTTTGTTTGTTTGTTTTTAGCCCTTGAAGTCACAGTCCCAGATGATGGGATGCCTGATGATCTCTTCACTCCAGCTGTACTTTGACGATGTTTCTGTGATGCACCTTTGAATGATCTCCTTGCCTCAGTGGGTCTGGATCTGGACCCCAGGTGGGGACAGCCTGTGGGGAGAAGCAGCAGCCCGCCCTGCTATGCAGGAGGCAGCAATGTCACAAACTCCCCTTCCTTCCTCTTGTGTAACATGGTAGTGGAAACATCAACTTCCTGCGCAACAACTGCCTGGTTCAAAGCACTGAAATCTGACTGACTGACAGGACAGCTTTTGGCAGGCTTACAAATATCTGTTCCTAGCTCCATGTGGATCTGCTGAAGTAGATCTGTGTCCAAATCTGGTTCAAGAGCTGTGGGATAGACTGCAATGCCCATGACGCTTAAAGCAAAGCCATAAGCTATGAGAAAGGGCAGGAATGGTTGACCCCAGTTCTATAAGAATCATAAAATCATAAAAAAATTCCTTTATGAGATTTGATACATTTAATCCATTTAGATAACAACAGCAAAATGAAGAAGATTATTTCTGATGTGCACATTCTTCAGTCTTTCTGGAAAAGATATTTAAACAGGGCCCTAACATAGCTTGGAGGTTTTCTGTCTTCCTCTGGGGACAGAGGAACATTCATGGGATGCTGAAAAAAGCTAAAAACCTCACACTGGAGCATGTTCCCAAATATAAGGACATCCAGTACAGATGCAGAACTTAACCAAAGGTGCACAGTGCTATGTCAGGGCCAGTGTTTATTGGTTTTATGATTGTATTTTTAAGCAGTCATTCTTTTGATCCATACTAACTGCTGGTCAGTGAAAGAAAAATAAAGCTTACACAGAAAATAACAAAATATCCTGGCTGGAGGCCAAAACTTCACAAGAGAATACTGAGGCCTAATATGTTTTGTTTGACGTCTTTGTTTCTGATAGATGTTGACTGAATTCAGGAGGATGACGGCACTTTGAACAAAACCAGCTGGGTAAGTCAGTTTGCTAATTATTAACCCTCTAGGGAAGAGACTGGGTTGGAAATGTACATTCCAAACATTCTGGGGAAATATAAAACCTAATGTAGATCTCTGGAAAAACTTTACACTGTGGTCTGTATTTTTAGGAGGAAGGGAGGAGACAGCTTGTGACATATGACTGAATTTCTCAAGATGGGTAATAATTCAGTCTTAGACTTTTTTTCTCCCTCTAGTAGGATTCAACAGTCCTGAGACTGAAGTAAATCTAACGTTAAGGAATGACAATAGGGAATGAGGAGAGGTTGTACATTTATTGTGATAGAAATCATAGGGGAAGGGGGAAAAGGCTGTTGTCAGCCTCTTGACCATTTCTCAACAAGAAAAGGGGGGATTTTCAAAATTGTTAAGCAGGAAAAAGTGTCAAATTTCATACTGTGCCTTACAAAATATTATTCAGAAGCTACTGTGATAAATATTCAGATACCCAAATGTAAAAATATAAATCCTGAAAACTAAGAAAAAAAGTATAATAGTCTTAAACAGTAGGCTTTGCTGCGACATGTTTATATCTCATTCTACCTGGATGCTCTAATCCTTCTGTAACCTGGCCTGAGATGGCTGTATAGAAAGTACAGGGGTATTTTTTCCCTCCATTTCAGGAGTTTTAGGAGTAAGAGTTCGATACAAGCACTACACTAAAATTCAGTGCAGTTCAGTGTTTAACTAGTGCCAGTCTTAGCTAAAATTATAACATGAAATGGAAACAGAAAAAAGATAATAAGGGGGGGGCAGGGAGTGGAATCCTTGTAGAAACATAAAACATCCAAAGATAGAAGATGAAAAGAAATCATTTTCTTTTCATATATAAGAAATAATTATTTCTTACAAAGAAATAATTTAGGAATAATTTTCACAATTGGCTTAACATTGGAGCTATTTTCCTGCTTGACACATTGGTTACAGCCCAGAGACATCAGCTGCTACAAGTAAGTGCCAAAAGAGATGTAGTAGGATGCATTATTGTTTAAAATGTATAGGTCATATAGGATGCTGAGCTGATTTTTGTTTTCTTCCCCATAGTTCAGTGTGATGCCATTAGGTGTCAGTTAAAAAAATACCTTAGTGTAGAGAAGCTTTTTAAAGTTAAACTCCCTGACAATTAGTTTAACATCAGAACCGTGCATATTTTTGCCTTTTTAATGTTGCTCTCTCTCCAGCAGAGAAAGTGGTAGATAGTAAAGTACCTTCTAAACTTGCTCATTCTCTGACTGTTTGCAATTCTTTCGTTTCTTTGGCATCATTCGTGTGTGTGTGTGTTTGTGTGTGTGTGTGTGTGTACTGACAGCTGTTACAGATGATCAACTGGAGTAATTATGGGGATTGCCATTTCCAGAGAGCTGCAACAGCCCACTGGCCCTCCAAGGACAGATTTAAAATTGCAACTGGTTATGTAAAGTGAACACTTAGAGTATTTTTGACAAAAAGCTAATTAAAATCATATATCCCAGAGTGACCACGAATGAGAGTCCTAGTCAGTTACCACACACTTCAAGATTAGAGGGAAAATCCACACATTTGCACAAGAATTAATGCAAAAGGGACCCAGCCTTGACTGAGTGTCTGCTGTATGAGATGCCTTTAGTTGTGGGTCCTGCCACTTTCATCCTGCCGGTGTGAGAGTAAGAACAGGCCTCCAGCCAAGCAAACAAACCCAACAGGTGGAATATTCAGGATGTTTGGGCATTCTCTGCTGTTTCTTTGCTTGGGTAGGTACAATACTAGTAAGTAGCCAAACGACATGAGAGGCTACTCATTGAGTCTATGAATAAACCAGATTTTTTTTCTCTGTTTCATAGAAAAACTGGGCTAAGTGAAAGGAAAACTGTGCCTTTTACCGTTGTGCTGTTTGTTGGCAGGTACAGAGAAAAGAATTTGCCCAATGCAGGGAGATGGGGAGCAGGTCCAGGCGTTGTTTCCTGGCTTCACTATCACTGTGTCATGTTGGCCAACTCACCAGTTTTTTTGCTTTGAGTTTTCCACATATAAAATGGAGAAAAAACCTTATTCTTTGGCAATGTTCTTTTGAGAAAGATTGCCAAGTACCACGCAAGCTGCAAAACCAGCACCATTTTACTAAAGGGAAACTCCCTTGCAGCAACAGTGTGAAGCACCTCATTCCATCACTGTTTCCAGGCTGCCTCCAAGGCCAGACAGATACATATTTTGTCAGAAAATTGTTGGTAAAATTTAATTTTCAAAGGGTTTCTTCCCCAACTAAACCTGAAGTAACTTTAGTTCTAAATTCAGGCCAATAACAGTAATAGGAAGGGGCTAAAATGGCGGTGGGAAGAAATGGATAAATTAAGTCTATTTTCAGTTATGTCTTGGGTTAAAAATTTGAGACTATTATCCTGTACTTTTTTATTAGTGTTCCTACGGTGTTATGTTACAGCATTAGCAATCTGTCAAAATCCATGGTACTGTTTATAAAAATAAACTAATTGAAGGCCAAGAGATCTCTAGCACTATTTGTGTTTGCTCATGCTTCGTTTTCATGTCCAACGCTTGTGTTGGAACTTGTTTTGTTAGAATAATAATACACACTTGGACTTGGAATCTCCACTAACCTTTGCTTTTAAAGTCAAGACTCTTGGCTTCTTTTTTGCTCGTTTCTAATTTGCTGTGTCTGTCACGTCCTCTCTTGCAGGGCTCGTGGTTGTAAAAGTGTGAGGGAGTAAAGGTTAAAGATATATACTGGGTTTAACAAATACGGTTATTCTTGCCACAAGGATTGACTTCTGAAGTTAGTGTTTGGTTCATCCTATTTTTAATGTAGGATCTCAGTTGCATTCCATATTTGTGCCTGAGTTAAAGTTAAAATCAATATACTTTTAGCACTCTATCTCTCTGAAGACTTCAGGCTGTCAGCTCAAGGGCTAGGTTTGTGAAGGGAACACAGTCCAGCCACCGGACTTTATACCAATTAGTAAATATTCAACAGTTGACAATAAGAACACGAGTGAGACTGGGCTCCACTAGTAGCAGTACTTTTTCATGGGGAAAGAGAATATGGATACATAAATTTCAGTTTGTACTCTAGTAAATATTTCAGTGCTTTGAATGAAGTGCATCAGCTCCAAAAGGAAACACTGAGCCCTTACTTTAGCTTGGTAGTTATTCAATTAATCTGGATCAATGCGGATTCAGATTCTAAAAAAAGGGATTGCATTGGAGTTTTGATAGCAAATATGCCCAAACTGTTGTGTATGATTAAAAAGGGAACAACAGCATTTTCTCTTTCACTGTCTGGGAACTTTCCTAGGGCACAAATTCATTGACAGTTTAGAGAACAGTGAGGAGCTGAATAGCTCTGCACTGTCCAGATTTCTGCAAGTGTCTTGGCAGAAAAAGGGAGACTAGAGAAAATGTGAGATTGCTGCTGAGTGGGGTTGTGGTAACACAGGATGTGGACAAGTCAGAGATAATCAATGCCTGCTTCACAGGTCTGTAGGATTTGTTTTCAAAAATCCCAGGCCCCTGAGACCAGTGGAAGCATCTGGAGCAATGCAGGCTTACCCACAGTAGAGTACATCAAATCATGTAAACAAACTGGACACAAACAAGTCTGTGGGACCCAGTGGGCTGCATCCACAAGTGCTGAGGGAGCTGGCAGATGTCATTGCAAGGCCAGTGTCACGTATCTTTGAAAGGTCAGTGATCAGAAGAGGACTAGAAATTCAATGCAGATGCCATATCTTGCTTCAAGGAGAAGGGGAAGGATGTGGAGAACTACAGGCCAGTCAGCCTTGTCTCAATACCCAGAGAGGTGTTGGAGCAAATCATTCTGGAAACTATTTCATAATATATTAAGGACATGGAGATGGTTGGGAATCATCAGTATGGATATATGAAGGGGAAAATTATGCCTGATAAGACTGAAAGCCTTCTGTGATTAAATGAGTAGCTTGGTGGACAAGGAGAGAGCAGAGGACGTTAATCGTCTTAACTTCAGAAAGGCTTTCATCACTGGCTGTATCCTCATTAACCAACTGCTGACTAGATAAGTAGATAGTGAAGTAGATTGAAAACAAGCTCCAATGCCAGGCCGAGAGATTATAATCAGTGGTGGAAAATCCAGCTGGAGGCCAGTCACTAATGATGTACTCTTGAGGTCAATACGGGGGTCAATACTGTTGAACACCCTCATTAATAATCTCGTATGATACAAGTGAACCCTCAAGTGAGGGGGAGCAAGTGCACCCTCAGCAAGTTTGACTTGAAGATTGGGAGGGGTGGCTGATAGATCAGATGGTTATGCTGCCATTTAGAGGGATCTTGGCAAGCTGGATGGATCAGTTGAGAGGAATCTTGTGGAATTTAACAAAGGAAAATGCCAAATCCTGCACCTGTTGAGTAATGTCCCCACACACATTAGTAGGGTCTGAGAGCCAACTGGCTGGAAAGTAGCTTTACAGGAAAGTGTCTGGGAACCCTGGTGAACACCAGCTTGAACAAGTGCCAGCAGTGTGCTGTGTCCTTGTGGCACAGCTGGCCAACAGTATGCTGGGCTGCATTAGGAGCATTGCCAGTAGGTTGAGGCAGGTGATAATTTCCCCCTAGTTGGCATTAAGACACATCTGGAGTGCTAGATATTCATGACTGGATTTCCCAGTGTATGAAAAATATGGTTTCACTGGACTGGATCCAGCAAAGAGAGCCACAAAGATGATTATGGGACTGGAGTGTTTGTCATATGAGGAGTGGCTGAGAGCTGGAGAAGAGATCTTATCAGATCTTATCAGTGTATCTAAAGATCTAAAGTTAGAGAGAGTAAAGAAGATGAAGCAAGACTCTCCTCAATTGCATTCAGTGAAGGAATAAGAGGCAATAGGCACAAAGTGATCCATAGGATATTTTTTAACAAAAGAAAAAAAAAGTTTTGGGTTTTTTTTTTTTTGGTTTTTTTTTTTTTTGGTTTGGTTTTGGGGTTTTTTTGTGGTGTTTTTGGTTTTGGTTTTTTGGGTTTTTTTTGCTATTGTGGCCATTAGAGAGATGTCCAGACACATTGTGGAGTCTATCCATGGGGATATTCAAAATGCAAGTGGAACCAACCCAGGGCAATCTGCTCTAGTTGACTCTGCTCTAAGCAAGAGGGTGCACTAAATAATCTCTTCAGATCCTATGATGCTTTGACTTAAGTACTTTAATTTATTTCAACAGCATCTGAGCATTTCTTCCAGGTTCACTGTTTATAGAGATTTCTGATGCTTCCAAAGTTTTGCATGCGTATGTGACTTAAATTGTGGGCCACAGGTTCCTGCTGGGTCATTTAAATACTGCCTAGGAGAGACCCAGCCCAGTTTACATGGCCGTTCTGCATGGCCAAACTGTTTCAGTTTGAAATAAAAACAAATCTTAAGAAACTTATGGACTTCATAGCATGAAGTGCCACTGCTTAATAGAATATATACAAAAATAGATAGTTTAGTACTATGGGCATATTATTGCCTACAAAAAAAGAACAAGAAATGTAGATGCACTCATTAAAGTAACATTTTAGGTAAGCATCAATTAAATAGATCACTAATTAGAAATCTACACACACTTCATTACTATGAACTCTTGTTTGGTTTTTGGTTGTTATGGTTTTGTTGTTTTTTTGTAATTTTGTGATTTATTTGGGTATATGGAAAATTAAGACATATACAAATCTAAGAGTGATAATAGTACTGTTTAGGTATTTTGCTGAATATACAGTGTTACTATATTTTTCTTTTTCTCTTTTTAACATATAAAAATATAACTAGTGTTACTCATGCAGCTTTGTAAAGTATGTCTTCTAGAAGCTGCCATAAAGAGCAGCGTTACTCCTTGACAACCTCTGGAAAGGAAAGAGAGTGGGTTTTGCTTTTTCAAAGCCAGGAGCAGGTTCAGCTTGGACACAACTGATGATCTCTACAATTGAAATATGTCACACACAGAGGTGATCTCTGAAGTGACCAAATCCTGAAGGTTTTATAGCTTAAAATCTACTCTGGAGTTTTGCCTAGAGGCTCATTACTGGTTAGTCTGGCAGAGCACTGCAGATCTGAGTCATGAGGGATCTGTGCTGCTCTGTACTATCTTCATCTTTCTCATTCTCCCTCACACATTCTGTGTCAAGCACATGAAACCAGCTCACCAGCAGTACTTGTGCAGTGATGACAGCCTGATAGCAGTACCCTCATAGTCTGTCCCTGATTCACCCATGGTGTCAAGCACAGATAGAAGTCCTATAAACTCATTTATATGCACTGTCCACCCACCAACGTTATCTCAAGTTGTGTGAGTGTTGAGTCACAGACAGGTAGTTCTTGTTCAAGTCCCAGCTGTGGGTAATGACAAAAGCTATTTCAGTCTCACAGAAATAATGACTAAGGTACAAATAATTTCCTTACAACAAAGGCCCCTTAAATCAACAGAAAAATGCAAAAAGCAAGTTCTTGAGGAGGGCCTGCTAATTTGTTCACCCAGCAGGAGCTTTCATCCAGATAAAGAAATAACTGGTGGACCATATCAACCAGGTCACTCTTGTCTGCATGCTTTCAGACCTCATAAAAAACCTGTCTAGAGGCCTAGATGGTAAATACTGCATTTAGAGAACATGCATTGGCACTGCCCAAATAGATCATGTTTATCCAGGTGCCCCTGAATTCTGTCCTGTATTGCAGTTTCTACTGCTCAGATGTCTGCAGATTTGTGACTCTGCCTAGTTTGGTTTATCGCCTTTTCCAGTCTGCACACTTTAAAGAAGAATCTCTGCTGACGCTCAAAAAGAAGGGTTCAGCTATGGGGATCATCTGCTCATTCCAGTAAACATATGCAAGTAGATCATTTAGCTTCTCTGGAAACATTTTGTCCTTTCCTCTTTTTTTACCCTGCAATTGTCCTTTGATTTGTCAGACTCCAGTGGGCTTCTTGGTCCTGGCGTACCTAAGGCAAGATTTAATATTATTCTGGATTTGTTTTGTGAGTTGCTGCTCACAGCTTCTTATTGTTCTTTCACTGTGCTTTTCATTAACATGTTGGTTCATGATCCTTTCTGTGGTTTTGCATTTGGAGAAGACCTAAACTTCTGATTTTTCATAATCTACCCGGTGCTGAGGTTATTGTGCCCACTTTCTTTTGCCAGTTCTCAAGACTTTAGTAGGTGGCATACAGTGATGCTGTGCTGTGGATCCTTCAGGGAGCTCAGCTCCACTGGTAAGAATTTGCTGTTCCTAGCAGCTACCTTTTGTTTCCTCTTCACAAGCTTTCTCACTGCTGTCTCTCTCCCTTTTGAAACTGGGTGCTACTGGTGTGAATGCTTGGCCTTTGTCAAGCCTCTGGGAATTCTGAATGTAAACACAGGAACAGAAACCATGAGCTGAAGATGAAATCAAGATCTTGCACATGAATGAGGACCAAATGAAGGGCTGCATCTATTCTGTGGCTTCCCTGTCCCACTGCTCTGTGAAGCAATATTGATGGAGTCTGATGTAGTCTGTGTTACATAACAATGCTGCAGTGTCCAGACAGCATGGAGGTTACATGAAGTGCAGTGCCGGTTACATTTCCCCCCCTCTTTGCCCATCTGATCATTCTCAGCATGCTCTCTCTGTCCTTCTGGTCAGGCAGGCAAGTGGCAGACTCAGGACTACATATGCTTAAAGGTGACATTTTGGTGCATTGGCATTCTGTGCCACCTGCCAGGTTTCTATTTGTTTACTTCATCTGCTTACAAGATCTCATTAATAAATTTCATTATCCCATTACCAGCAGAGGTGACTCCTACCATTTCTGTATATTTTATATTCTGGTACTAAAATATCCTGCATGTGTGTAGCATGTCATGGCCTTTGTCTAAGACCAGACATTTGATTTCCCTCCACTTATTCATTAGATGTTTTACATTGTTATAGAGGTATGTGTTCTTCTGGTGTTTGTTTCCTCCATAATTTCCCATTTGAAAGGTATTTTATTTGTTTTATTATTTTTTATTATTTTGTTTTTATTATTTTTAATTTGTTTTCTTATTTTTGCTCTCTGGCCTCTCCTGCACTCAGAAAGGCACAATTTCCAAACCTTTGCTTATGGCATATTGAACTCAGTGTTCCCCACTCCTGCTGCCACTCAATTTATATCTTAATCAATCACAACCTTTAAACACCAGCAGTTTAGCCCTCAGTGATTTCGCCATTTCTGTACAGACCCTTTTTATCTCAGAAGTACTCCCAAGCTCAGATTAATCTGGAATTTTGCCCTTTAAACCTTTCTCTCATCTACTTGTTGAAAGTTTGTCCTTCCTGGTCAAACATAAGGCAGTGGGGGCATTTTAGAGATTGCTATTAGTCAGGGATGAATTCTGCCTCCAAAACATGTGAGACCCAAAACTACAGGCTCTTCCCCAGAACTTTTAGGCAATTGTTCTGCTTTGCATGTTTTTAGAACATAACCAAACCAACCAACCAACCAAAAAAACCCCAAAAAACAAACCAAACCAAAAAACACACCAACACCTTTCAAATTTAGAATTAAAAGCTCTTCTACCGGAATTAATTTTTATTTGCTTCAAAAAACATTTTCCAAATGATAACTGATTTTCTTTTAAATCATTCCTTCAAATGATGTTTTCTGCAACAAATATAATGCAGTACAAAATATCATCTTATTTGCCCATTCCCACAATCATAATTTGAGTAATAATCCCATACTGACATAGTGACAAGAGAGAACCACTTTTGAGGAGACTGAGCAAATGAACTCTACCAGTAGACCTACTAAACCAAGGCACACTCTCTGTTGAATATGCACAGTACAGATGTCAGAGACCCTTTTTTAAAGTGCTACAGAAGAGTATCATTTTCCGCTTTACAATTTCAAGCAGTTGGCTCGATGTTGAAGTATTCCTTATATTATTTTGTCATTGTTCCAGAAGCACACAGAGATCCTAGCAGGAGTCAAAGCCAAACCAATAGCAAGAGAAAGACATTCCTTGCTGTCAACAAACATGCAACGTGGATGTGTCCACACTCCTTTCTTTGTCTTATTTCCCAAACCTGTTTGTAGTATTTCAGTGGGCCTGAATATGAACATTTGAATATGCATTGGGGCAGAGCCAAAGGCAGCACTACAGAAGTTGCCACTGTCACATTTGAGTAAAAAAGGAGTTTGATATTAGAAAAAAGGTCTGTAATTCCTTTATTATTTCTGAAAGTTATCTACCACATGCAGTAGAAGAAACAGAACAGTCTCTAAAATGCTATAATAACATCTAGGTATTTATTATGAATGGTGACACTTAAAAAGAATCAAATGTAAGGGTCCCTAGCAATAATAAACCCTACAAGCACAATAAAAGCCTCAAAACTTTGGAACTCATGCCAAAGATGCATACAGAGATTGTAGAAGAGATGTAAGAAATACACATAAACTCAGCTGAGAGAGCATGTGATTAATCTTAGGTTTACTGTGCAATATGACAGTTTCATAATGTGCTGAAAGGTTAGGCCACTGCAACTGGAAACAGGAAATCTAGAGCAACAAGGGAGAAAAGCCATCTTCCTTTGTGTTCTATTTTTGCTAAAAGCAAAACATTCTTTGATGTTTAAAAATAATGAAGTCCTCAATATCCCTTTCAAAAAAACAAGGCAGCAAACAAAGTAAGTGTCCATGAAGAAAAGACTATCCAGATGGAGTTAGTGGAAAGCTTAATTGAAGTTACTGCTTAAATACCTTTCTGGTTACAGTCTCTCTTTATCCAAATCAGTTGCTTTTTAGTGACTTTTTTTCATAGCCATGCATGGGATCAACTCCATCGAACTAAACTTGTGTATCTGTCAAAAAAGAATCATTTGGCTTTTAACTGCATTTATGGTAAAAGCTGCAATTGTCCAAATTTCTTCTCCATTAAACTATGCCCAGGGCTGATATTTCATATAATTAGTAGGCACTTTACTCAAACCAGAGCCAGGTTCTAATATTAGACTCAGCAGCAGAGTCTAGGTAGCACTGAAATCTTGGTGTGCTGTCTGCTTTGCGGGTACCATCACTGTCTTGGAGAGAGTCCTCTCCCTCAGGAATAACTGCTCCTGTAACTCTTGTAAGCCTTCATGTGGCTGTTGGGTTTGGTTGGTTTCTTTTCTGAGTTTTTGTTTGTTTGTTTTTGTTTGGGTTTTGTTTGTTTGTTTTTGGGTGTTTTTGTTTTCTCCTGTAAGGACTTAGGCATTGTAAGCACCCATGTTGCGAGGTTAAAAAGGTAGTAAATAACTATTAATCCCTGTTCAGATGTCCCGTTTCAAAGTCATTGCTGGAGGAAGCAGAGAAAAGCAGAAATTACCACCTCCAGAACCTCTTCCTATTCTTTTGAGATGCTGTAGGCAGCAAATCCTTTTCCACCATTCCCTTTGTGCTCACTGGCACATGTGGATGCACTCAACTCAGCCAGAAAAACTGGATTGCAATGTGTTGAATGTAAAAGGAGGAAGGTTGCTCATGCAAAGTATCTGTTTCATGTGGTGAGCAGAACAGAGATGGGGTGGAGATTTATGGATAGATAGGTGTTGACACTTTCTACAGGCATTGCTATTGTTAAAAACATATGGACATAAGGGCAAAAAAATTATCCTTTGATAAGCAACAAAGACTCCTGCTAGAAATACAAGGCATGATGTTGGCATCTTGAAAGGCTTTTTGTTTGGAAAGGCAAAGTAGTCTTCTTGGAAGCAAAAGGCTGCTGTGCTTTACTGGGAGCTCTGTGGTTAGGCCCTCCTGTATCTGAAATTCTGTATTTGGTTATCTCTACAGGTATGGTTGAAATTTGCTCAGCCATTAGCTCTGCTTTGAAGTGAGCTGTAGGTATTCATGAGGATATAAAATGCTTGTGACTTGCAATATAGAAACTGCTCACTGATTATGCTGAGTGATAATGCGCAGCTCACATTAAATGCAGAAGCCTCATTAATAAAGGATAAATCCTATAAGAAGTAGGCTTTGGCATTGTTACAACTTTGATAAGCTTTAATACAAACCCACTTTTTCAATAAAAGAAAACTGTATTAGAGTTCCGTTGGTTATCACATGACATACACCAAATCTCATTTTTTCCTGCATGTTCTTTCAAAAATTTTGGTTGGTTGGTGGGCTCACCAGGACTGTACATTTTGTATTTCCTCTTACATGAATGTAAAACAGAATTTAAATATAGGACATGTACATGGACCCAAAACTAAAACTGCAATTTTTCCTATTCTTGGGCATTCTTTAATTTTTGAGCCAGGATCAGGGTTTGAGTCTATACTATCAATGATAATATTTTATAAACCAAAAATAAAAAAAGGAGCTGAAATCAGAAGTGTGTATCTGAAAACACGTGTTACATATGTTAAGATACAACAGAGAACCTCCCCTGTATTAATACACATATTTGCTGATCTATGTGTGCTAAGTGGGATGCTGGTAATTTCAGAACTGCTGGTATGTGCTCAGTAAATATGCATTGCATGCTATTAGTTTAAAAGTGAAACTCTACTACTAAGCATTCCCAAACTGGGACAGTCAGTGCATTAATAATAACACACATTTGGAAAGATTGATGGGAATGCAGACTTCACACCTGCTTCTTGTTTTATTTAAAAAGAGCCACGCTATCCCACCACAAATTTAATTTTAGTTTCAATAGCTTGCTTTTGCATCAGGCTCACCAGTGGGGAATTTCTGCTTCCGATTCTCTGAGTGGAGACTTTAAAGCTTTGCTCTTCCTGAAAATGAATTATTTCTGGTAACACAGATTTGATTTTGCTACATCTACAGACTCCTCTCTTCCTGGACCTGGCTTCTGATTTTTCAAATAGTTCCTGCCTTGGCAGCCGTGTGCAGTTTCCAGCAGGAGAGAACATTTGTTAACTTGCAGGTGGCTGTTTTTGTTCACTGCATTTCCACTCAATTCCCAGCCTGGCATAACTTCAAATCCTGCGTCCCCAGGAGTACACATTCCTACACGATGGGCACGCTGGAAGCATATAAAACAGACTGCACATTGCATTTCCCATCTTTATGTAAATTGAGTATTTCTTTCCATGAACAATGGCTCTTCCAAGTCTAATCAAAATGGATTTTCCTAGAAAAAATAGAGTGTTTTTTTTTTCTTGTGACTTTGCAAATAGTTTTTTTAAGCATCTGGAACTTGAGTTATACAGGCTGTCCGGGTAAGCACTAAATGACACAGCATGTAGCTATAAACTTGATTTCACTTCACATAGTTTCTATCAGTTTTCCCTTTTTTCTCTTTTCCTCCTTCAGGACAGGTGGTTTCTCGCCACGTACCTGTTTTTACTTTTGGTTTCCGTAATTTCCTGTTGCCATCCGCAAAATTTTCTCAGCAACAGTTCCTTGGCACTGGCAGCGCCATCCCCTCCTCGCCCGTGCCCGGCCAGGACAGGGCAGACGATTGCGACTTCGCAGCCCCTGCCTCGGCGGTGGCACCTGGCCCCGCGGCCAGAGGGGACCGAGGATCGCAGCGTGATGTGCATTATTTGTACCATTTCAAATATTTTATTTCCGTGTGTTTGTTAATTTTAGGTTATTCTATTCACCTTTTGCCTTTTCTTCACTTGTAGCAGTTACGCGTTCCCCCTTTTCCCCAACTGAGCTTCTAAGTTGTTTTTGGGGTTTTTTTAATTTATTTTAACTTTTATGACCATCAGACAATTCCATTTGCTTTTCCAGTCTTTCTTCGGGTTTTCCACCTTGGTTTTTTGTTGTGGTTTTTTTTGGTTTTGTTTGTTTGTTTGTTTGTGTGGTTTGTTGTTTGTTTTTTTTTGGTTGGTTGGGGTTTTTTTTAATTCCTTTCTTTTTTTCCCCGTTTACTTTTCCTCCTTTTTCTCTTCCTCCCCGCCTTTTCCCTTCATGGTCCCTCTCACATTCTCGCTCGCGGCTCCCCAGCCGCGCTCGGCCCGGGCCGGCCCCGCCTCGCCCCCACCTCGGGGGCCGCTTTCCTCCTGGCAACAAGTGACGCGCGGGGGGCGGCCAATGGGCGGCGCGGCGGGCGCGGCGCGGGGCACGGCGAGCCCGGCAGCGCGGCCGCTCCGCGCAGCCTGCGCGCCGCGGGGACGATGGCGGGCGCCCGGCGCTGCGTGCGCGCCTGCGGCCTCGGCCTCGGCCTCGTCTGGCTGCTGCTGTGCTGCGCGGCCCGCCGCGACCCCGCAGGTAAGCCGGGCGCCCGCCGGGCGAAGCGGGAGGCGGGGCGCGGGTGCGCTGCGGGCGCGGAGGGTCCTTGAGCGCCCCGACGGGCGCCTGGGCGGGTCAGGGGGCGGTGTGACGGGCCTTCCGCTCCTTCGGCCCCTTCGGGCGCTGCGCTCGGTGGCAAAGTCCGACTGCGTGGAAACAACCTGGGAAACTTAGAAGGAGAAGCGAAGAAGGCAGGAAAAAGTCCCGGACCTCCCTCTCGGACCGTGCGCTTGGCCTGAGGCGTCGCGAAAGCCGCCGGCGGCCTGGCTGCCACGTTCCCGGTGCCCGCGGAGCCGGGGCCGGGCCGCGGCCTTTGGCCTGACAGCTCGGGGACAGGGGGTGCCCGAGCCCGGGCAGCTCCCGGCAGCGCGCTCCGCCGCCGCTGTTATCGGCCGCTGTGTGCGCAGTGAGACAGAGGAGGAGGCTCGCCTTACCCGACAGGAAGCAGGTGGAAAAGTTTCACGTTGAGCAAGTTCTTGTAAACCGAAGCCGCTAGCCTACTCAGAGCTTCTGGGAAACGAGCTGAGCTCTTCGCTAAGTTGCACCTCACGTAATTTTTTGTATTCTGTGACAGTAACAGGCTCAGGTTGGCAGCTGAAGATGTCACTAAAACTTCATGGCAGAGCATTGAACTGGAGTAATTATTAATAAATTGCTGCCAGAGAGATTTGGTGAGACAGCATCAGCAGTTTTTCCAAGGAAATTTTAAAAAGTGATTTTCCACTTGGCATCAGCATGAGGGTTATGTAGGAAGAAGTGAAAGAAGATGTGAGAAGAGGCTACAAGGTTGTTAAAAGAAATAAAAAAAGAGGAAGAAAGTCGTAAGGGAGGAATAAAAAGCAAAAGCAAATAAAGCACGGGGTTAAAGGATACCACGAAAGCAGGTTCGGTTGTTAAAATGTCTTTGTAGGATGAAAGGGACAGTTGGTTGAAGTTGGTGTGCTCCTTAAAAAAATTCACTGTAGTAGGTGGGTGACTTGCAGATTCTTCTTTACAGTGTGATCAGCTAGGTGCTATTTAAATACTGTTTGGCACTTACACAGTGGAAAATTCATGGGTATACTGGGAAGTAGTGGTAAAATTCACTGCATTAACATCACTGAATATTTTCCTTCCTGTTCAGCCAAACCTATTAGTAAGTCATAACAGAAAAACGCAGTAGGAATGTGATTGACAGTGCATTACTATTAAATACAAAATACTACTCAGCAGATTCCTTATTTAAGCAGCAGAATAATAGCCTTGTGGGTCTGGTACAGCCACGGTCCATTTCAGCCTGATTAGTGAAAGTTCTGTGCTTTGGAGCCATCTTTATTGTGGCATAGGAATAGTTTTAGGGCATTTTTTCATGGTCTGCCTAAACCTACTGCTGCTTGTAAGAAGTGTTCTTATACTGACAGAGGTGTTAGCTTTTCTTAGGGTGAGCCATGTACTTTTAAAATGGTACACTGTGCTTTCTCAACTTTAATTTTTCTCTTTAATCACAAACTACGCCAGAACAGAAAATGAAACTCATCACAACTGAAAATGAAACTAGGGTCCCCATATAGTTCTAAAAATTATACTCCTAATCTGTTGTGTGCTGTCTTTGGTGGGATACTTATTTTAAAACTTTCTCCTCAAAGCAGTGCTGGTTAACTTTGTAATACTGCACCTTCATCCACAGACTGCTTCAAATGTAAACCTCTCTTGCTGTGTATCATACAGGATACACAGTTTAGAAAAAAGTGCTTAGTAAGTGAATATTGTTATTAATTATATTTTATGGTGTCTGTTGTGTGTGTTACTGTGTTTGCAGATATGCAGGAAAACAAGATTCTTTACCCAGTAAGCTTGCAAATTAATCAGGGGCTGATGCAATCAGTATATGTTAAATGTAGAGGAAGAATTCTTATTACTGGAATTGGACTTAGAAGTCTCATTTTGTCTCTCTTCATTTTATAAAGACTTGGAAAGAGGTCTTTTTCTAAAGAAGTTAAGACTCACTAAAGAGCAGGAAAATTCACTGAATGTGGCTTCTGCAAAAGAGGAGGTTTTACATACTAACAGGAGTTGTGATACTTCTCTGAAAGCATTTCTCAGAATGTGATTACCCTTTTAAAAATGAGCTTCCTCTGAAAAAGATACTGAATCATAGTCATATGTTTGTTCTTCTACAGGCAATGAAGCTTTTACCATTCGCCATGACAAACAGAACAAGTGCATGCAAGTTAAAAACTCGCTGATAGTCATAGATGACTGCAGGGACACG
Organism: Motacilla alba alba; assembly: GCF_015832195.1. Classification (NCBI taxonomy): domain Eukaryota; kingdom Metazoa; phylum Chordata; class Aves; order Passeriformes; family Motacillidae; genus Motacilla; species Motacilla alba. Next base: position 16,301,321 of record NC_052022.1, on the reverse strand, counting down.
AGTGAAGCTTTATGGAAATGGGTATCCCAGAATCGCCTCTTTCACCTGGGGTCCAAGCAGTGCCTGGGACTTGATATATTCACCAAATCAGTGTCTCGCCTGAAAATGGTTGATTGTAACTCAGAATTAATGCTGTGGTGGCGATGTGCTGATGCTTCTATCGTTGGTGCATCTCAGTACAAAGTAACTATCAAGAATAACTATGTGACTGCAAGCATAAATGCAACAGACCAGTGGAAAAACAACAATTCCTCCAGTGATATATGTCGATATCCCTACCATGGTAAGTAAGTTTGCACTTTGAAGATTTTCTTATTTGTGAAGGGCTTTTTGAGTGTGTCTTTGCCAGTAAGTTCCTAGAATTAGTCACGTGAAATGATTGTCAGTAAAGCAATAAAATGTTGTGCTGTAGAGAGAAACTTCAAAGGTTTTAGTTAAAAATAACAGTACAACTGCAGAAGTTGTGTTTCTGAGTGGCTTTCTGAGCAGGTTTAAATCCCCCTGCCCCATGTTTCAGTGCAAGCCTATTTAATTATGAAACACTAACCACCTTCTGTCAGAACTGACACTGTCCTCCTCACCGTGATGGGAATTTTCCTGTTAGCAGGGTTTGAGGATGTTTTCTTTGCTGGTAGGCTGCACAGTCAAATACAGAGCCTGCTGCCAGCTCACAGTCTGCTGGATTGTGAGCTTTGGTGTGGTAGTGTGTGCACTTGCCATGGAAGCCAGTCTTGTCTGAAATCTCATGCTTGCTGGAAGAAGTGGTGAAAATGTGCTTTACCTTTTCCTTCTTCTGTATGTGTTGTTTGTTAAGAGTCCTTGTTCTGTGGGACTCTGCAAAGCACCCAGCTTTCAATAGGACAATGAATTTTCCGGAACTTACCAGGATGGGGGAGACAAGTTTCTGCTGTTTCTCAGAAGAAAATGTACAGAAAAATATTTCTCAGTGTATTTTGTTTTTCAGTTCGGGCATTGCTGTATATTATCTGTAACAAGAAGATATGGTATTTGAAGACCACAAGTGTGATTTGCATACATTTATGTTAACTGTGTCTGCACAAGCAGTGGCACTGATTTGCAGTACTTTCCATGTCTAGCAAGGGGAATGTATTTACTTCTTTATTTTACTCTTTTTTCTTTCTTTTTTTTTTTTTTTTCCTGCAGAAGTTTATACCAAAGATGGCAACTCTTATGGTAAACCCTGTGAGTTCCCCTTCCTGTATAACAAGGTGTGGTATCATGACTGCATTCAGGATGAAACTCACACGGGCGGGAAATGGTGCGCCACTTCTGAAGATTATTCTCGTGATGGAAAATGGGGGATCTGCTTACAGCCAGGCACGTTGGGTTTCTAAATAGACATCCTAAAAGCATTTTGTCACTTCTCTGATGTACGGCTCCACCTTTGTGTGGCTGTTAAGCTGTGTAAAAGCTTTTCTGTTGCAGCGTTGGCTTAAACTGCAAGTATTAGTGGTGACCAATATACAAACTAATAGACCCTACGTTTCTTTTGAAACTTTCATAATGTTTCTGTATAGTTGTAGTTACAACTACCTTCTGCTTCTTTTAAACAGAGGATGGTTGTCATGATAGCTGGGAACATGATCCAGAGTCTGAAAATTGCTACCAGTTTAATACACAGTCTGCTCTTTCTTGGAAGGAAGCTTATATTTCATGTCAAAGGCAAGGAGGAGACTTACTTAGCATCCAAAATGCATCTGAATTAAGTTACATACAAGGTAGGTGTAATTATTCACATATGAATACTGGGAAATCTTAATAAAGTGGAGGCAGCACTTTAGTTTCTGTCCTAAATCTCTGGGTCAAAAGTTGATTGTACTTTAAATATTTTGGCTTTCATTTCTGTATCAAAACTAAGGTACTAATCTCATTTTAGGGAGTTATTTAAATTTGTCTGTATGATTTCATTATAGCAGTTAGATGTTGTTCATATCGTTAATGAGGAATATCCCCAAAATCTTAAGTACAGGCCAGAGTGGCAGTTGGTGTTTTAGCAACATGTTACTCTCTTGCTGTGAAATTGTCCTGATGTTCAGTCTTGACTTGGAGACATTATCCAAGTGCCTTTGAGACTATAAAACCACAGGAGAAACGCCTGAAGACCCTGAGAGGGAATGATTGTGCTTGTGTGTAATTCCTCCTCAGTTCAAGAAAGTTTGCATGTCCAATTATATTTGCAATCTTTCTTTCCTGGAATGCATGCCATTTCAGAATGCATTTTCAATTTAAAGGAGACCCATTTTCAATTTAAAGGAGACCAATAAAGGATGAGCATTTTATACTAATTGTTTTCTTCAAAAAAAATATCTCTAGGCAAGGATGACATTGCTGAGACCTTTTGGATTGGCTTAAATCAACTGGATGTTTCTGGTGGGTGGCAGTGGTCAGATCACAAGCCTTTGAATTTTCTCAACTGGCATCCAGGTACTGATATTTCTGGTGGTATTGACAATATTCTCAACAGTAACTAGTGTTACTTTTTTTCCATCTCATTCCACTTTCAGAAGCATCTTTTCCTCCTAGCCAGCAAATCTTTCTGTTCTCATTTTATATTTACAGCTGATTAGGTTAATAAATCTCTAAAAAGGTAAAACTTTAACAGTATTTTTGAAGTCCATTTTAGTAAAGTATCCACAGCTTTCCTAGCTGCTAAATTTCTCCTCCCACTGACAGAATGACACTGATTTCCCTCAGATGTTCTGATTGTGTTTGTGCAAGGACTGATGTTACTTAGAAGCTTAACTTGGGTTTTTAAACTTCAAGGTTGCCTAAATTTCAAGGTGTAGATGAAAGAGTATAAAACCCTTGAAAAACCTTTTTTAATTACTCCAGAGATGCTGGTAAGATTAGTGAGACTATTTGGAATTTCCAGGATGAATTTTTAATGTTCTCACAAATATTTTCTGAATCTATATGTATATGAGAATCCCAGAGTATAGTCATCAGGAATATTGAAGTTAATGTTGTTCTGTCATTCAAGCTGAATTTGAGCTTTTTTTAAGTGGAATTCTCTTTTTTTCTTTAGTTGCTAGAATAGTGCTGCAAGTGGAATTCTGTGAAAAGTTGAGAAGTGGTTTCTGTTACTTCTTTGATAACTTTGCTAAGAAATTTCTGTGGGATTTTCCAAATGTGCTCCATCTTTTGGAAAGGTTAAGAGCTTTGCTGCTTGTACTATTGACTGCACCTTCTTCTGGAACTGTGACCATTCTGTAGGACTGTAATGCACAGCTAGAGGCCAGATTATCCTGAGATACAGTGGCATAACTTAGTCTGCAGTCATGCAGACATATTCACCCCTCTTGTGAAAGTACTTACTGGTGCCTTACAGAAATTTTGATACCTGCAAGTTGAGCCCATTGCTTTTCCTTTCACTTTACCCAACTGAAAAGACCCTGTCCCTGTCCCACCGTTCTCTTTCGTGGAGAACTGAGATTTATCCTGAGCCTTTGTTCTGTGAGCCTGAACTAAGCCAGTACAGGCGGAGCTGAGGGGCTCTGTGTAGGTCACAGCTTAAGTTTGCATTGAGGCTGAAAGAAAAAGAAAGTCAAAAAGTTCCATTGGAAAGGGGCTGCAAGGGAAGCTGAAGACTGCAAAAAAGGAGTTATTTTCTGTGCTCTTTCAAATCTGGGGCCTTGTCTAAGGTTTCTGTTACGGTGAAAGTTATCGTTAGCATTGAGAGAAAGTCAGAACTGTGTTTGGAGGGAGGGTGGAATGGGACTGCCAAAGGAAACTGAGGGCTACGAAAATGGCTCTCCCCTGAGATATTTCTAGTCTGGGAAAGTGCTCAGCCAAGGGTTTCTTGTATTGTAAATAGAACATTCCTCCTGGTTCTATGATTAAACATTGGAAAAGAAGTCAAGATTCCTTGATTCTGAAACTTTCTCTCTTAGAAAAAGCATTCTGTGGGACCTGTGCTAGGACAGCTGCCCTCAGCTGATGCAAATTATGTTCTTCAAATACAAGGTGCCATACTATCCAGAGTGTTATTCTTGTATTGAACACCAGTAGTGAAAAGAAGTCACTGCCTTACTGTGTGATAACTTGTGCTGTTTTTATTTGTTCCTGTCTACAGATATGCAGAGTTCATCCCCCCTGGATGGGACAAGTTGTGTGATGATGAATGCTGCTTCAGGTCAGTGGCAGAGTAACCACTGTGGGACTCAGCTTCCATATGCTTGCAAGAAGTCACTCAATGAAGTTTCAAGCGTTCCAGGTAGGACAGTTTGCATTTTTGAGTTTTGTATGTTAATGCGAGTATAATGTTCACTTATGGAGTCATTCTTTTCCCTCCAAGCCTTTTCAGGCATCTCTGCCAAAACATTTTCACAACAGCTTTGGTTTTTTAGCAGAGCAGAAGCAAACTCTGTTTCTTCAGTGTCAAGATGATGCATCACAAACAGTTTTCATTTTTTGCAGCTTTCTCATTCACACATAAAGCATTTTGCAGCAGTCCTGCCCTTTTCATCACATTTTCCTCCATGGCTTGTGCCTTCTTTCATGTATTACTGGAAGTCTGGAGCTGGCAGTTGCATCCCAAACCTTTCCACCTTTGCTTTAAGCCTATTTCTCTCGCTCTTGGTGTGTATTGACATAGAGTGGGACTCACCTGGGTCTTGGATCAAACTCTGTTGAATTCAAATAGAAGTAGTCAGGTGACCTTTCTGTCCTCTGAATCCAGGCCAAGCACTGAAAATCAGAGTGCAAGAGTTGGTAGTTTGCTGTGTGTGTAATCTTTACTGGACCCCTAACAGCTCATACAAGATAATAATTCCTTTATCTCAAGCTACACACACACACAGAGGCCTTGAGTGTTTACAGTGACATATAACTGCTTCCATGCTTTTGGCCACTTATCTACACCTGAATGTCCAACCCTTCCCATGCCCATGACCTCTTCTATGCGTGCTTTTGCCTTACCCCGTTCCCAGGGCTCTCCTGCAAAAACTTTTCATAAAAGGTAATTGTCCTTGAATGACAGGGTGGTCTAGAGGAGAAGGGGTGTGCAGTGTCTCTGGCTAAGGCATGTTCTCTCTAGCTTCCACAGAGAGGTGTGTGCATTTGAAGAAGAGATAGTAATCACTTTAAATTTAACTGAACTGGTTCAAATTTTGCAGTGATACTCTGAAAGCTAGTTGTCAGTCAACAATTCTTGTCTGTTCTCTGGCTCCTCAGTGGGATATGTAGAGTTATTACCAGTGTGATAACCGTTTAGTGTTTTATTCATTAAAAACAAAATTCCTGTGGTTGGGGTATTTTATAGTGTGTTTTGAACCAGAAAGGCTATTAGTATATACATTTTTCTTGAGAAGAAAAAAAAATATTTAAAACTAGGCATTTGTTGAGTTGTGTGTTTCTTACCTGCAGTGAATCAACTTGATTTGTCTTCAGTTGCTTTTCAAAGTTGCTTTTCTTGCTTACAGTTACTTTTGAACCTTTCACTTACGCTAAGACCAGTTAATTTACATTACCATACATTACCATTAATGTAATGCACTCCTGTCTTTTGCTTCCACTCCCACTAACTTCTTTCTCCTTCAATCTACTCCATGGCCCCAAAATATTATGAGTTCTCCTAATGCTGCATTGAAGCCTATTTGTTTGACTAAGCTGTGACCCTTTCTTTCATGAGCCCTGAAGGGATGTGAACACGTGCTGATTGCTGCCTTCTGGCTATTTTCAAGGTGCTGCTGACTTTAAAGCCAACCCCTTGCACTATTCATTTCTCTTCATTATTAGAGTTTTGGACGCACTTGGATACACGCTGTGATCCGGGCTGGCTCCCCCACGATGGCTTTTGCTACATGCTGATAAACAAGCAGGCACCTTGGAGTTCAGCAGAGGAGTTGTGCAAAGCAAATAAGAGTAACCTCATCAGCATTCACTCATTAGCAGATGTTGAACTGGTTGTTACAAAGCTTCATAATGGTGAGTTGGGGTAGTTGTGAAGGTCAAATGCCAAGTGCTGCACACCATAAATTACAAACTGCTTTCCATGTTCTAGCATGCGGTTGTCATAACCTCTAGCTTTTGAATGTGGATTTTAATGCTGAGCTTGTACTCAGACTAGTGTTGAATGTTGCTGTGCAGATCCAGACCTCCTGTGTGAGGACTTGTTCTGATTCAGTCTATTAATTAATTTATTTACTTATTTATTTACTGAGCTAAGCTGCTTCTAGTTTTGTAATACTTGGTGCTTAATTTGCTCATTCAAAGAGAATAGTAGATAGTTGGGTCAATATTTTGACTGCTGAGTCACTGAACTAATAAATAGTATCAGTAGTGTTTGATGTCATGTCTTTGTATACACTCTAAATTTGGTTGAGGTTTTTATGCTTTTTTGCTTTTTTGTGTGTTCGTTATTTCTGGTTTTTTGTGGTTGGGTTTTTTTCCTGTTTGTTCCTTCTCTGTTAAGCTTACTTATGGTCATGTGAGTATGAGTTAAGAAACAAGATAACAAACATACGGTCTTTTCTCACTGTAAGAAAAATAATATCGCTATACTGCTGCACAGTATGATAAAAAATTTAATTTTGCTAGTAAAATTGCTTTCCTGTTAGTTTGAATATTATAGTGAAACAACAGTGTTGTCCTAATTCTAAATTACAGATGCTGAAGAGGAAATGTGGATGGGTCTCAAGAATGACGATGTGCCAACGTTGTTCAAGTGGTCAGATCACTCACCTGTGGTTTTCACCTACTGGGATCAGAATGAACCAAAAGTTCCCTTTAACAGCACTCCTAACTGTGTGTCATATTCAGGCAAGGTAGGAATACAGTGCTGAGTTTGGTTTTTGGTTGGTATTTTTTTCATCCTAATAGAGGCAACGCTGGTGTGTGTTAAAGTCAAGGAGGGGGATAAAGCAGATAGCTGATCTTATTTCTGGAATAATCTTTAGAATACATTTTTCTACAAGCAAATTTCTTAGAATTATTTAGCTGGAGCTTCGTAGCTATGTACTGCAAAGAATGGAAGAAATGACTCCTAGCTCTGAGACTAACACATTGTTGCCCAGGCAGTTGGCCTCATCACTCTGTATTTTGGGTTACTGTACTCTTGCATGTCTCTAGCAGAAAGGTAGGAAGGGAGGGATATCTGGGTTCAGTCATCTCCCAGACCAATTTTGGTCACTCAGTCTGGGGATGGAATGTTCTTAAAAGGGTGTTAGTGAAGGAAGGAGGTCACTAAGAGTGGGACACAGGCTGTATCCCATCCTGCAGATTCATTAGAAAAGTGGAGCATGCATTTGCCTGCTGTGTCAGCAGCCTGGCATTGGAGTTTGTGCTCAGCTCATCTGAGCTGTCTCTGAGCTACTTCCACATTAAGCTGAATGCACCTCCTGCACCCATTCACTTCCTGATCGAAGAGAGTTGGCACCACCCTGACCTTTTCTTTCCTTTCTGGATGTGATCCAGAATCCTCCCATCTCCATGAGTGTCAGTTTTCTCTCTCCCTTCCAAACATGTACCTGTTACATATAATCCAGGGCATCCCACCCAATATCTCTACTGGAGGCATTTTGGCCTTCTCACAATGGAAACAGCCCCTGCAAACACAGAAATTCAAGGATTGTTAGAATTTAAAATACTTCTTTTTCCTTTCATTCTTACAGCTGGGACAGTGGAGGGTCAAATCCTGTGAAGAAAAATTGAAATATGTTTGCAAGAAAAAAGGAGAGATTTTGAATGAAACAAAATCAGATAAAAGTTGTTCATTGGAAGAGGTAATAGGAAACCTCTATTTCTTGTCATTTAGCTCTGAAACCTGCTTGAAATCACTTACTTCCTCTACTTCCATTTCTTTCTTGTCTGTTCAATAAAGTCTGTGAAACATTTTATCTGAAAAAGGATATTTATATAGCATAAAGAAAATTTCACATTCTCTTAAGCAGGCTCCGGATGTATTATCAGTCTGTTTATTAATGAAAGTATTATGAGCTTGGACCCAGGAGAGGATGTGTTTTATTTATTTATTTAAAAGAAATTTATTTTATTAGAAATTTTATTGATAACACCATTTGTTCTGTTGTTTTTGCTCAAATTATGTTTTAAAATTTAGGATAGGCACTTTGCAACGTAAAGATATGCAGAGATTGTTAACTAGGATTATATTTGTTGCACTTCACTGGCTCTCATTTTTGTTCTATTACTTGAATAAAGGTGGGGTCTTTTTTGGTTTTTTGTTTGATTTTTTTACAGTGAGACATCTTATGGCTTAAATAAGGCTCTTGTCTTTTGAGCTAGCCTGGGATGGTATTGCTAGCTACTTCTGAGTTACTTGGTTCCGTTTTGTGTGGCATATTGCTTGCAACAGGAAAGATGTTTACCCATTATCTTTCTTTCTACATGATCTTTTTACTCTGTCCCTTCAGAGGCTTCCAGCACATAGAGTTACAGCTTTCTGTGCTGTTCAGATACCAGTGGCATTGCTAGAGTAGAAAAGAGTTAACACGTTAATGTTTCTTGAAATTTCAGTGTAAATATAGGGAGAAATGTTTTAATAATAGAGGAATTTTGTAAGTTCACACATTTTCAGTATCAAATATTTTTCTCAGAAGTAAAGAAACACTGGTGTATGCCTTCCTGGTTTTCTTGTGTTTGAATCCTGGCGTTGGTGGAACAGCATGAAAACTCCTATTGTTTTGAATAGGACTGGGCTGTTGCCCTTGTGTTTCTTTGTAAATGCAGTAGTGGTCAGAAGACTCTGCCTAGGCAAGCTAAAACAGTGGTGTATTTTATTCCTGTGGCTGCATTATTTTTTACAACTGTGAATCCGAGAGTTGATGATAGTGGACCTTGTGTGTGACACAGTGCATTTCTTTCTTGTACATGCTGTGCCAGCTTGTGGGCACCAGCCAGTGTTGGCAATGATTTATTTTCTCCTGTAGGTAATGCCTAAATTAGGTTGTTTTGTATAAATGTGGTTTTTGTTCTCTAACCAGGGATGGGAGAGACATGGAAACTACTGTTACAGGATTGATCAAATGGAAGTTTCATTCGGAGCCCAGTGCAATCTTACAGTGATGAACAGGTAAAGCACATTTGTAATTTATGAGCAAATTCAACATCGCAATCCTGGAGATAAAATCAGAGATTAAAACTGTTTTATGATAACTAATGGTTTATAAAGAAAAAGTATAGAGAGAATTGCTTTTGCCAAGAACTAGAAATGTGTAACGATGATAAACCTACAATGTGAAACCTTTCTGGAAGTATAAGAATTCCTAGCCTGCTGACCCCATGTTGAATATGGGGCTGCCTGGATGACTGCTTGAACTGACTCATGTAATATCCCTGGTTTTTAAATTATCTCAGTCGTTTGGTATCTTTCAAATATTGACTCTAATTAATCTGTGAATTTTCAGATTTGAACAAGAATTTATTAACAGTCTAATTAGAAAGCACACGAAAGTCGAAGAAAAATACTTCTGGACCGGTTTGCAGGATGTCAGCCAGTCAGGAATATATTCCTGGGGTACAGTGAATGGGGAAACACCTGAAGCTGTGACATACACTAACTGGAATTCCATGCAACCAGGTAAATTTGAAAACTAAAACCACATAAAAATACTGTCCTTTTTACATTGAGCAAGCACTGGAGTAGCATGTTACAGAACTCCAAGCATGCAATAAAGTAGTAATTCACAATTATGTCAGGGTTTTTTTGGAAACCAGCCAATGGTTTTAATGTGGTTTTGGTGGATTTAATTTTAGAGTTTTCAGGAGGATGTGTGGCCATGTCCAGTGGAAATTCTCTTGGAAAGTGGGAAACTAAGGATTGTAAAACCACTAAAGCATTTTCTGTCTGCAAAAAATATATTGGGAAGCCCAAGGAGCCAGAAGTGCTCCCAAAGCCAACTGATCCCTGTCCTCCTGGGTGGCATAATGGATCCGGCCTTGCCTGCTACAAGGTAAAATGTTATTCCTGTTTGATGTTAATTGCTCATTACTGTCTTGGAGGAAGTGAGTGATCAGCCATTTTTTGGGCATAGCTGCTCTCGAGGGCGTTTTAGAGGTGCTCCTCACCAGGAGAGGGAATTGGTGTTGATTCAGATTGACTGCCTGTAGGTACTCTTCTGCATCATCCTCTGCCATTCCTGGAAGGTGCATTGTGCCTCTTTCTGTGGGCAGCTGACTGGGGCCACAGCACTGGCCCTGTAGTGCTGCCCTCAGGCATGCACAGACACCTGGATAGGGAAGGAAAGCACTTTGCATCACCTTCCCTTGCCCTTTTCCTTTCTGTACTCCAAAAATATAGATAGGAGAGGTAGGATTTTCTCTGATTTGAATATGGATATATAAAAACATGCAGCCTCAGTTGTATTTTACAGTTTTGAAGTGACCAGTGGAAGCAAGCAGCTGTGCTGTTTAGCTGGAATGGCTTAAACAAATTTTTTTTTAGAAATGCAGGTTTTCTCCCTTCTATTAAAAATTAAATCAAGTTAAAACTGAGGCTGTTCATTTGATTCATTATTTTTTGACTCAGTGTCTGCAATGAACTGTTTCTTGTAAACAGCTCATATTGCAAAGTGGGGAAACCCAGCTTGAATAACAAGGGTGTGGGCAAGCATCCCAGGGGATAGGTCTGTGCTGCTGTGCAGCATAGCAGCATAGCTGTCCCATAGCTGATGGACATGACAGCTGGCCCTGGCAGATTCTCCACAACTGCTGTTGACCAAATGCAGCATGTCTGTGCAGAGAGATCCAGCTGATGGGAATTGTCTTGGACAGAAACCAATGGGATCAAGTGGATGTGTTAGCTGAGGTGTATGAGCCAAACTTGCACCTCAGATGCATACAGGTTTCCAAGGGTGTGCCAAAGAACTTTCTTCGTGCACAGCGCTTAAGTGAGCCCGGTTTAAATGAACATTAGGCTTTGTAGTTCACCATAAATTTGAAAGAGCAACATCTCTTAAAACTTATAACTTGATTTGCAGTTATGGAATGAGCTGGCTGGTGGTTTCTAAAATCTTTCTGGTAAAGAAAAGCAGAGAAAGTCTGTCATGTGGAATATGTTGTGTTTGAAACAAATTTTGTCAGCTAAACTTCAGAGTCTGGTTGTTGTCAAGCAAACTGACAGAAGAAATGTTAAAAAGTCAAGTTCTTTCCCTATGGAAATACCAGTTACTAAATCTCAGGTGGCCATATTTTAGTAGAACAGGAGTGTTTTAAAAATACTGCCTCATGTGTCATTTTCTGCTCTGACATTTGGCTGTTGTGAAGTTCTTCCATAGTGAAAGAGTGCTGCGAACCAGGACCTGGGAAGAGGCAGAAAGGTTCTGTGAAGCCCTTGGAGGCCATCTGCCTAGTTTTAGCCACTCAGAAGAAATTAAGGCACTTCATTCTATCCTGAGAAAAATGATCAGGTAACAAACTAGTTATGTTCTAAAGTTTGATTCTGCAGTGGATCGCAAATGCTGCTGCTGACTGCAAAAGGCAAATATGAGATAGTGTGTGACACCTGTGCTTCCCACAGAACACTTAGATGTGGCATTTGAACTGCCTTGCTGGAAAATGTCACGGGAGTACAGCTTGTGCCAGTATTTCACATTGCTAGAGGCAGCACAGGAAGAGAAATTTATGTAATGGAAGATGCTCAAAGCGCAAATCTAAGTCTGTTGTTACAATAGATTATTCCTTCTCTGTGTTGAATTTTGGAAAACCTAGGTGGTAAATGTACCTACTCTTTACTGGTACATTCTTTAGAGATGAGTTATTATTCAGTTTTTCAGATACATCTCATTTTTATTCATGAAATGCTTCCTGACTAAACTGGGTGCTAACTTTTGAAAATGTGAATAATGTAGTGTCCAGCAATCTGGTTGGCACAGATCCTATTTGGCATAGCTGCACTAACACTATATGGGCATTAGAAGGGTGTGCTGAGTGTTCTGGTATCAACAGATTAAATGCTAAATAATTTATGAGTTTAAAGCTTTATTTTTAATCAAGTGAACTGTCACTGCAAAGCTTTGTTAGGCATTGGTGTGATGTCAGATCCTTGTGTAATATGGTTTTTTTGATTGACAGTCTGTTTTTTCAGAATTTTTGCCTTCTAAAACTCAAATGCTGCCAGCAATGTGATGTAAATTTTTTCATCGACAAACTAAATCAGAATTGTTGCAGAAGCTGCCAGCATACAGCACTGTGAATTAATTTTTAGACCTGATGACTGAAGAGGTGCCTTCTTGAGAAACCAGTGAACTTTTTTTAGAAGTGCACAAGTCATGAAAATTACTCAGTGTTTATGTTAATAAGAGACAAAACCAAACTTGCATGCTCTATATATAGATAGTTTAGCTTGTGTAAAAGCCACTTGTGATTCCTTTGCTAAACTGGCTGAAGTCCCACAATAAAAATCAGTGCGCAAATTATTTCTAGCTGCAGACCTTATTAGATGATTTTGCAATTACAAATTTTGTTTTAATGCACCTGATCTACTATGAAATGTGAATAGAGAAGTAACATTTTATTTTCCTACGAGTACTTGGAGCTGCTTTTCAGCTTGAAGACTGTCTGAGGTATTAATTGCATTTTCTGTTAGGAGTGTAAAGGTGGAGACTTCTGTCTTTCCAGGAAGTCAGTTTTCACATAATGCTTCTGCATTTCCCATCGTTCAGAAATTTCAAACTTAGTCTGAAAGATGATAAGTCCCAGTACTTCAATATTATTCCAGCAGAATTTAAAATGAGGGGCAGTGTGTTGAGCCTGGTAGAAATTGACTCTGCAGTTAGTGTTGCAGTAACTGCTTATATCCAATATAACTGAAAACACGGTATTTTCATCTGGGCTAACCTCTTTCTCAGCACTTCAGAACATTCTGAACTGAAATACTACATAGTTGATATTGCCTGAGGTGTTTTAAATAATGTTCGTTTCGATGACATGATGAATTGTTGAAGATAGTTATGCTTTTAAATGACTCAGAGGTGTTGATTACATAAAATATTTTGGAGGTCAGATGTCAAGGGTAGTTAATATAAAAATCAAGCTCATTTGAAATAGGAAGCCATGTGAATTATTTCACCAAGAACAAATACTTTAGCTGACTGGGAGAAATCATGCTAAGGTGATATTAGATATGATTAACTGCTGGAGTGTGCTGGCATGCAGTTTGTTCATATTCTCTGTATTTACTCAGTGCAAACTCCGACCTAAAGCATTCATTCAGTGCATTCGTTTCAGCTTGGGGAAGGAGCCACACCTCAACTCTGTTGGTTTCACGTTCTTCCCTCTTGAACAGTTCTCTGGTGACTCATTGAGAATTGCTTGTTTTTAGATGTTAGCAAGAGTCATTTTGGTTCACCAGGAAAAGGGCAGCTTGCCTAGTCCATTCTGTCCTTTACTCAGATTCCACCTTAGCGTCAAATAAGAGCCAGAATTGCTCCAGCCAAGTCAGGCTATTGCCATTGGAAAGGAAAATAAAATTTGCCTGCCAGCCTTCCCCTGTCTGGAAGAAGTAAGATGACCTCTTTTGGCTTTAAGGGACATGATGCAGGCAGAACAGATCTGGTTCAGGTACTTCCATTCTTTCTGGACTGTGTTTGTGAGCATTCTGCATCTTATAGCTGGCAGCAATGCTGGACACAGGAGGAGGAATAGCTTGGACTGGTGAGAAGCAACATTTCAGCGAGGACACCTTACTGGAAAGAAATCCAGGTTGCCTTTTATATGAGCAGCTCTGCTGCTGCAATTGATTTGAGTCTAGAAAGCCTCACAAACACTTGAGTTTGAAAGAAAAAAATCACCTTAACAGAATGACCAAAACAGCAATAAAGCTGAGTTGCAAGTCATAGTAATTGTGTTAATTCAGCTTCTCTTTTCTTCCACTCCAAAGCAGGTGATTAACAGGATGTGATTTAGTTAATGCAGTAGCCTGTTGCAGCAGGTGGCCCAATGGGCTTCATGCAGAGTTTTAGGCCAGCACTGCCTTAGATTAAATAGTGCCTTAAATTGCACCATTAAGGAGTTGGCCCAGATGTGTATTTTGCTTCCTGTCAAGAACTAAGTTGATCTACAAGCCTTAAAAACTTCACTTGGGCTCTTCATCTTGTATTGGAGCTGTTATAAAGGACTGAGAAAATAATTTTCTATTTTGGCAGTTAGAATATGATCCGAAAAATTACAGGTTTATAGTCCCTTCACAGTCTGAACTGGATTTGTTCACTTCTGCAGTATTTGACTTTTATCAATGTTTAGCTCTGTGTAAAAGAAAAACCAGCAGTATTCTGCAGGGATTGCTAGAGACTTAGGGTCTTTCGGTGTCAGTGTGGAGTCCTTTGTAAAGCACAAATTGCATGTATGTTTTAGTTTAAAACTCAGGATACTTTAGGTTTTTAGAGACAGTTCCAAGAGTGTAGCTCAAAGAATACCCTGTCACTGATAAATCCATTTTGATATCAGTTATAATTCATAATAATTCACAGGGTGAATTTTAATGCTTTGCAATGAGGAGACAGATACTTGAAGCACAAGCAAATTCCTTGCTGCAAGCTTAATTGCAATAGGGGGGGTCTTAATTTATCTTTGTCTTAAATAGTTGGTGGAATTCTTTCCTATGATAAGATGACAGTATAATTTCAGAGGGTTATCAGAAGGCTTTACTGAAGCTTAAAAGTATTGTCAAGTGTAGTGTAGCAGTTACTAAAGCACTCATGGTCATGTCTGAAAAATTCCAAAAGAAGCAAAAGAGATACATTAATGTGTAAGAGCCCAGTCAGCTGAAAACATTGTTCTCTTTGCAGGCTAGTAATTGTAAATTGGGAGATAAGCTGGAGAAATTCTTGACCTGGCACACTTCTTGTTTTTAATTTATTTACTGTATAATAGCCAAATACAAATTGAAAGAGTTTGAACAATTGCTCTAGAACCTCAGGTAGTTACTGCAAATTCTTTCAAAATGAGTGTTTCAAATTTTCTTTTTAGTAGATATTCCTATGTGGTGATCAACTGTTTAAACTGCCCTCAGTCTGTAGGTGACAATTAGGAGGGGATCTCTGCCTCTTAGTTGGAAGAACAGCCACAGAAAAATGAACTCCTAAAGGCAAATAGCCAAAAGTCACTTAGCTGTTTGACAGCTGTGAATGTTCGGCTCACAGTTTTCCCACTGCAGTGATATGGGGCATTTAGGCTCTTTAAAGGCTCCTTAGTTGTATCATTGAAAGACTAAAGATTGATCAGTATGATAAAATCACACTAGAGTGATCATACTATCTCACCAATGTCAGAAAACTATTACTGGAGTTGAGAACAAAGAACAAAAAAAGTAGGTCTGTTGATGACTGATACTTTGTTCCTAAAGGAAACTTTACCAAGTAAAGTACTGTTGCCCTTCTTGGATTTCCCATACTTAGCTCACAAACCCTTGGTTAAGCTGTTTTTTGGTGCTGCACCATTAGTATTTTCAGACTGTTCAGAATCTTTGTGGTGATGTGTGTGGAAAGCTAAAGGCAAAGCCTGATTCTGAGTCCATCCCTCCAGGTAATAAAGTAATTTTCATAAACTTTATGAGTTCTGGCTTCAAATCACAGAGTTTGTCATCACTACCTTCTGGGGAGCCTTTTACGAACTCTGACCTCTGCTGGTCAAATGTCTCTGTCCAGTTTTGAGCTTAAATTTATTTTTGAGTTGTGGTTCCCTCAGACGTGATGTTCTTTTGCTCAAATCACTTCTCTTCTTGGAGGTTTAGTCTCCTAAAATATTATAAAGAATAATTGTATCTTTTCCCTGTCTTTCTTTGGAAAGACTATACAAGAAAATCCTTAATCCTTGTTAAAAGCCTAAGCTCCAAATTTCCTCAAATGTCCTGTGTTCCTTCTCTGTATTTGGTGCATCTTGATGGGATAGTGCTCCTGATACAGTTCTGCAGGAGCCCTGTAGTTTGGCATCAATGCTTTATTGTTGCTGTCAGACCACCTTGATGAGAGTGCCTTTTCCACAGCTCTTTTGCAGTAGGTTTCATGTAGTCTGTGATTTCAGAAGAAACTCATGGTCTTTCTCCCCTCTGCTGCTTCCAGCTGATGCAGTCATTCAGAGAAGTGCCTGTTGACTTTACTGGGCAGGGAAGTGGATTGGAGTGAGTTATCATAAAGTTCAGTTTATGACCCCTGCACAAAACTGAATCTTTGAGAATTTGCTGTACAAAACTAACCTTGCAGTTGGACTACCAACTTAACTTTGTTACAGCATCTGTAGATTCATAAGCAAAGGATTATTGTAAAGATTCTTACTGCAGATTTGAGTATTTACATTGTAAATCTGTTTTTTTTCAGGTAATTTTGTATCTTCGAACATAACTGAAATTTCAGATTTAAGTGTCTGCTGCTTTTGAAAAATGAGGAAGTAAGATCTAGGAAAAACCCCAGTTCTGACTGGATTAAAATTTCTACTGCCACTTGCTCATGCAGCCATTGAAGTCAGTGGTGTTAGCTGCTGATTTATGTCTACACCTCATTTATGAGGGTTCATAATTGAAATAGGTGCATGTTTAGTGTGTTTATACCACTTACAAAATTAAAAGAAATATGCCAGTTCTTTGAGTAGAAGCTTTTTTTGTGGCTCGAGGAAGAGTGTATTTGAGCTGATGGTATTTGGGAGATAGCCCAAATTGGACAAGAGAAAGGGAACCAAACTACATAAACACTCTGTGTGTGATTCTGGAAGAAAGGAGACCATTATACCAAATGACAACTGATAAAGTGGTGATGCAGCCCACAGAGGAATTCCCTGATTTAGTTAGTTTTCTTCTGTGCAAAAGAGGTCCTAGCCCTTGTGTCTTATTTTCTCTTTGACCTGCTACAACTTGCAGGAGTAAAACCTTGGTTTTGCTGCTTTTTCCTAAATAATGCCATGCCATAGGTCAGTTTTCCTATTAAATAAGCTGAAGCATATGCTTGCATAAGATTGTATTTTGTTTATTTACAGCAATGACAGATGGGTCTGGATTGGAATGAATAAGAGGAGTCCTGATTCTTTGGGAACCTGGCAATGGAGTGATAACAAACCAGTAAGTTAACTTTTAGTCAGGAAGTGTCATGTACTGATTTGTTTCAACTAGGACTGAATTGAAAGTAAATTGATAGATATTTTAATTAAAATTTGTCAGGTCTTTCAACAGATTAATAATTCAGAAGAAGATTGTGCACTTAAGAGCTGCCATGCAAGCAGATTTCCAATTAAAAACATGTATTTAACAAGGCTAACCTGATTTCCATCTCCATTATATTAAAATAATTTCACAGAAATGTAGTAGTAATATCCAAGAACTTGTGGAGAGAACAAGGCGTCTCCATGCCACAACAGAAGGGAGGGTTTATCAGCTCATTTCCTTGTTGTCAGACTTTTCCAAAAATATCTTCCTCACTGTAATTGTTCTATTTGTCTGAAATTGTGAGTTCTTCCTCCTCCCCCCCAAAAAACAGACATGGACACTCAAAACTGAAGGAGTAACTGCTATTCAGCACATATTTTAATAGTAATAAACATAATGGGACCCAGGTTTGAATGGTTATCTCTTGGGATTGCCACAGCAGAGCGTCAGATGCTGATTCTTTCACCCTGTCACTCATCCCGTAGGTAACCAGTGTTGTTATGCCACTCGACTATCTGGAAGATGAGTATGATACAAGAGACTGTGCTGCATTAAAGGTTAGTTTCAAGGTTTTTAATAATGTGTATTTTTACTTGGAAGTACTTGGGAAAAATAATTTTTCCCGTTGTAACTGAATTTAGGTTTAGATGTTTTCTTAGTATAGTGAAAAAGCTGTGGTGCTCCTTTTATCAATCTACACCTATTACAAACTTTCCCTTAATTATTTTTTATGAGACAAGTGCTATGCTAATGATAACCTTTCATAGGACTTCTTTTGAAGCTTTTTTACTACAAAATATTTTAGGAACAATGCTGTTCTGTATTGCATAGTGCCATACTATGGATCTCTTGTATATTACATATAATTCTTAAGGATGTGTCATGGAGTCTAAAACAAAAAAGCACAGAGAGCCCTACCAGTAACTTTTAAAAAATCTATATTAGTTTTTCTTAACTGCAGAAAAAAGAAAAAATTAAGAAAAAATTTGAAACCTGAAGGGGAATGCAGTAGCCAGGACAGAGCATGTGTTTGTGTTTATTGTGTGTATTTCCTTGTTTACTTGTGGAATAGACTGTATGTTCTCTGTTGGTTTCTAATTTCAAATGTCAGACCTCAGCTTGATTCCTGATTAAGCTCTTCAATACTTAATTTAGTCTTGATGGCATGAGTTTTAAAATAGCCTTTAATTTTTCTGAAGCATCATCTGACTTTTTGCAGTACCTACCATCCCTTTTAACCTAAATAGAACCACCTCTGCTTTTAGGATTTACTGGGGGAAAGGATAATTTCGTCCCTTTCCTTCTGTTCACAGCTGTTTCCCTCGTTGGCTTCTCCTGTGTTCATGACCCCAGACTGAGAACCTGGTCAGCATTGAGCTCCTAGAATTTTAGACCAAGGAGAGCACTTTGAAGGGAATGCTGTGAACATAGTAACTTTGCTCTCCTGCCTGCTAGTTATAGACATGCTATTTCAGTAAATTCTCTTTACTGGA
The DNA here is from genome assembly GCF_015832195.1 of Motacilla alba alba. Lineage (NCBI taxonomy): Eukaryota > Metazoa > Chordata > Aves > Passeriformes > Motacillidae > Motacilla > Motacilla alba. The sequence continues at coordinate 16,282,721 of NC_052022.1, read as the reverse complement.
GAGACCAGCAAGAGTGAAGTCAGTTTCCAAGCTTGATTGTAAGAAATAATTTTAAATAAGAATTCTTGTCTCTATGTCAGTTCAGATGGTTTCTCCTTTTCAGCAGAAATGAGATTCATTTCAGGGGAACAAGTTGCAATAGATAATTTAATAATAAGCATTGATGAGAAATTTGGCACTACAAAAACCCCATGGAACATTATTTCTAGAAAAAACTTCTGAGTTGTTTGTATGTAGACTGACCTTAAGCCCTTTATGGAATTGCTTCACAGCATTAGCTGGCATGGAGAGTTATAGTTGAAGTTATAGCTGTATCTGCTATTTTATTTGCATAATATACTGTGAGACTAACAACACAGTAAAATACAATTTGACAGAGGACCCTTTTATTACAGTTTAATTTTACATTTCAAAGGCCTATGCTGTCCTAACTCAGTTCTCTGTTTCTATTTGTATGCAGACCTCACAGTTTTCACGGAGATCATTTTGGAGATTTTACTTCCATGAAGCCAGAGACCTTGAATTTTACTTCAGGCCTTTTGATTGTGAAGCTAAGCTTGAATGGGTCTGCCAGATAACAAAAGGTAAACTGCAGTTACATCCATCTGTTCGTATAAAGAGTTTAATACCATGAGTTGTAGTTATTGCCCAAAAATAGAAACTTTGCAAACAGTATTTTGTTGTTTCCATTCTGAACTGCTAAGAGGATGGTACATGAAATGTGTCACTGATGTCACATACAAACAGTTGTACACTTAGATCAGAAACTGACCCTGAGGAGGCTGCAGTATCACTGTTCTTGTATTCTTTCTAGTCCCATAAAGTAAGAAGTGGTTTCTTGTGTGGTGATATAAGCCACTGAATTGCAGCATTTGTGGACTTGACTTAATCTTTCTTAGTGATATTTTTAACTAAATCACCACAAGTATTTTGGGCATACAGTTTGCTTCAACCTTAGGTCAACTAACCTTCTTCTTGTAAAACAGGAGCTCCTCATTGTAGTGAGGAGTGGGAATACAAAATAATAGCATGGCATATCTACACAGATCCAGGTTTTTTCATGCAGTATGAAATGTTATCCAGTAGACTTTTACATTTGGGTTGTTGATTAAAAGGTGTTTTGGGATAAAACTTCCTTGTTGGGGTGAGATTCTGGTAGAAATACTTCTTTAATGCTTGAGAGATGAAAGAACCACGGATATGTAAGATGAAGGTATGTAGTACTCCCATTTCTTTTATATCATCTAATTTTAAACTATTAAACCCATGTATGATTTCATTCTCCTTTTTTTTCTCATCATGAATACTGAGAAGTATGAGTACTGACCATCAATTCTATTATTGGTGGCCACAGTCTTGTTAGAAAGTGAATTCAGTGACTTTTCCTTTTTTCTTCTGAACAGGTAGCACTCCAAAGACACCAGAGTGGTATATACCAGGTAATTTGACTTCTTTTGTATTTTTCCACTATGTTGTAGGGTTGTTTATACTCAATATCTTTTATTAGGTTTGTTACATTGCTACTGCAATGCCTGTTTCATTCCAGAAAAGGTTATGACTGATAGAATTTGATACATTTGGTTTTGAGGGAGTTCAAAATGCAGAGTGTTGACTCTTCCCAGTGTCAAATTGAGATTCCTTAATAAATTCAGAAAAATAAAAGATTTGTATTTCAGAATTCATTTCTTACTCATGTGATATTTCTTCTGTGTAGATGAAATTGGAATTCATGGACCCCCGCTTGTTGTTGATGGAGCAGAGCTGTGGTTTGTACCAGATAAAAACCTGAGCTACCAGGAAGCTATTTCCTACTGTCAAAAAAATGATAGTGATTTAGCCTCTGTAGAGTCTTACCCAAAACTCAGGACAATACTGTCTCAAATAGAAAAGGTAAGGGGTTGTCATCTGTTTTCACAGTTACTTTCCCTTGCAGGGAAATTTACTTGCCAAATTTTCCAATATAAGAAAATCCTAATTTCTGTCTTCTTCCTTTTGGCTTGAATGGTTTTCACTTGTACTTAAAAGGAAAAGATGGGATAAAAGAGATAAAAGGGAATTATTTAATGGCAATCTGGTAAAAGAATTTTTAAATTTAAAAGTAGGTTTAATAACATTAAAAAAATACAAAAGTCTCTGAATGTTGAAAAGGTGTCATAGCAGGAACACCATGCAAGTATCCCATTGTCTGCAAATATTTCATTAACAATTGTGCTAGTTCTTAATTTTGTGCACAGGGCAACATATAATTTTTCACCTGGTGAGAGGATTTAATTAGAAATGCCAGATGGTCTGATAGGCTTTATGGAAGGGGTTTGTGTTGTTCATGGCATGAAAGTACATTCTTGTAAGGCATCTGAGAAAAACATGTCAAGTTTCAGTACCTCTGTGACTAATTTTGTCACATAGTTCTATCTTTGGAAGAGTCAGGAGCTCTTTCTATGTGGGTTGTAAAATACTGGGTTTTGTTCTTTACTTCCACAGTTATCAAACAGCGAACAGAAGTGGTGGCTGAAGTTTATTGATTATGGCTACAGCTATCATTCACCGTATGTAGAATAATTATGAGATGCTTTATTGTGAGCTTTATTATGTGCTTTTTAGGAATTGTTAACTAGAGTAGTTAATTCATAGCCATTTTATTGTAACTGAGTTTGTAATCCATTTCTTATGTGTGTTATGAGAACCTCTAGATTTTGGGCTGTTGGGCCTAGGCATCTTAGTCTTATTGTGTGAATCCTTGAAATGTGTGATCCTAGTAGCTAATGTATTCCCTTGATCTTTGAAATGCTTTGATTGGGTTTTGGGCAAACTTCTGTGTTCTGTTAACATTTAGAAAACTGATCAAAAAAAAGTGCCCAGTCTGTTGACTCTGAGGATTGAGGAGTATCCAAGAACAGAGAATAGGAAATTGGTTTAAGACATCACTCTTCTAGTTAGGTAATGCCAAAGTGTTGGAGGACTTTTAGTATAGCCTTGTAGAGCTGGGATGACTCACAGAAAATCTTGCATCATTCCCTTCTTGGCTGCAGAGAAGATTCACCAGCTTCTTACAAGGAAAGTCCTTCACTTTCCAAAATACTATAGCAATGCACTATTGTGAAAAGAAAACCAGAGTTGTTTCCTATTCCCTTCACTTGTCCTGGCAGTGTGTTGTGATTGCAGCATGGTGATAAATAACCTTATTCTGCACATCTCAACACAGTTCATTTGGGCACAGTACATAACTGCTGAACCTACCACATATTTATTTCTAGCCAAGTTTGTGTAGGCCATCTAGAAACAGCTAATAGCCCAAATTTTTGTTTGCACTGACACTGTTGCTATCAGAGTTTCTCTGTGAAGGTCACATTGGATTGGAGATTAACTGAAATGTTTATATCCAGTTTACAGTTATTTCCACGCTTCCATGATAGATTACTGAGAGATTGCTGGTATATTTCCAGAAAGAACTGGTATAGAGGTAAGGTTGTTTTTATTTTTCACCCCCTCTGCTATTGTTGTGTTTATTTGAAAAAAGTAGTAATTACTGTTCTACCCAAACTCTGCAAACCTGAATTCAAATGACATTTTTTTATGATAACTTGTCACTCTTCTTGTAACAGAAATTAATTAGGTGAAATCTGGTTTTGGTGGCTGCCTTTTTGTGTTTATGCTACATATTCTGAGGTCTGGAGTTTGTCTGAGAGCTGCCAGTTAGAGAGGTTGACTCTGTACTTGCAGCTGTGCACATATCTGAAGACACAAATTCCATTAACTATTGGAGTCATATTGTAAGAGATAGACAAAGTAATGAAAAAGCTGCCTGGTGGTACTGGAATGTATTGCTTCCTTTCTTCAACCCTTTTATGTTGAGGAAAATGTATAACCTCTAGAGAACAAGAAGTTCCTCCTGTCTTCTACCATTTCTATTTAAAGCATGTTTCCCCCATTGTTCAGTTGTTTGCTGCTGAACTGTTTTCATCTGTTACACAAAAATTGCTCTAGACCAGGAAGTCAGTCCATTTATGACTGCAGGAGTCATGTAAAGCAGCGCAGGTCAGATGCTCTCCATGTAGATGTTAAAGGATTCCTTTTGGCTTTTTTTGACAATTAGGTGACTCTTTGCCAGAATACAAGTCCTCATATACAAAATCTTTTTTCAATAATTTTCTGTTTTCAAGTTCTCTCTGCCAATACGAAGTGTTAATACTGGAAGTAAGAGTGAGACTCTGGATCTTTAGGAATATTGTACTTTTCTGATATAAATGATTTATGCTTGCCTTCTGCTCTACTGCTATTTGTAATGCTTTCAATTGCACAGTAGTTCACTGTGGTTGCACCAAAAAGGGTTTCCCTTCAGACTGGTCTGTGTCATGTCATAAAGAATGGAAAGCAAATGGAGTGTGATAGGCATTACCATAACTGTTTTTTAAACTTCTGTTTCTGCAGACTACCCAGTTAACTGTAATGTGAAACTGCCCTTCATCTGTGAAAGAAATAATGCCTCCTTACTAGAGAAACATGATCCCAGTTACCGCCCAGTCAGAGGAGGTTGCCCTAAAGGCTGGCATCAGTTCCGGAATAAGGTACAGAGACAACACAGGTTCATCATCCTTGCCTATTCTTCACAGTCCAGTAAACTGGAATGCCTTTCTAAAAGAAAGAAGGAGGCAGCCCCTCTGTTGAAGAATAGACTAGAAATGGATTTTTGAAAACTAAGTATAGTGACTAAAATCATCACCTCCCGTTCTTGTCCCTCGTTCAGGACTGATGGTTTCTTAAATTCAAAGCATTCATTTTCAGATTGTTTTGCTTGCCCGTCACCACACATTTAGGTCCAAGAACATTGGTTGTATTGTCTGGTCTTGGGCTTCTTTGAATGAAGAGAAGGATTCGAAAGGGAGAGGATGAGGTTTCTGTGGCAGAAGCACACTGTATCTCTTCTGGAGTAATCATAGGCAGGCAGCAAATTGGCAGACACTATTTCCTGAGTTGCCTTAACGACTAAACTTACTTAAGAATTAGTGAGCAGCATTTAAGAACTAACCAGCAAGTCAGAATCCATAGTATTATTAATTATTTCAGTACTACGTTTTAAGGCAGTCATCTGAAGTCTTAGTGAGACTCATTCCTGTTGTTTGCTCCACCATTATTCTGTACATGTGTATCAAATCTGCACATTACGTGTGCCAAGGTTTGCAAACTTACTTCACATCATTGCAGAATAGACCTTGGAGTTCCCAAGTAGTTTTTCCCTAAAGGTAGCTTATTACAAGTTCCTGACAGCACTATCTGACTGCACAGTCCATGTGTGAGTTCTCATTCCTAAAACAGTACATCATTCTGAGGTAGCAAATGAGAATTACTGAATATGATGAGGCATTAGTCAGGGGGATCATTTTATATTTAGCTACTCTGCTGAACCAAAAAGATGTTTGCAGCTAGTATCAGGTCCCTTGCTTTCTGCAAAAAAAAAAAAGGTTATATTTTATTGCAGGAAATGAGAAGTGAGTTTTTAGGGTTGGTTTAAGATTTTTGATTTATGTCTTAGGCAGAATGGTATGATGAAAATAATCTTCATTATGTTTATTTTGCAGTGTTTTATGAAGATGAAACCTGAACATTTAACATTTAATGCAGCTAATGAAAAGTGTGTAACTTTTGGAGGCTCTCTTCCATCTATCTCAGATCAAGCTGACCAAGGTATGGTGGTGAACTGGGGGCACTTTAGCTTCTCTTCTATATTCAGAATAGTTCTGCTTAAAAACTTGAGCATAAATCACTTGATTATCCATAGGCATACTAAGAGCATTCTGAAAATCCAGGACTGATTAAAAATGTGTTGTCTGTTGTTTGCATCACTGGAAACATAACATGGAAATCCAGTTACCAGAAATTTGAACCAGTTTGAGGAGCAGCTTCTCTATAGGATCTTAACCTGTTACAAAAAGAAAAAAAGTTGCAAAACCTTGCACTGGGAGCTGAGCATAAAAGGGTCATCACTGAATGAAGGATTGTTTGGCTTTGCAAGCTAAAGCGTAACTGAGACTGTAGACTTTGCACTGTGAAAAACCACCTTGAAGCTGCTTCCAAGAAAAGCTCAGCTGTGTGTGTGGGATTGAGGTGGCAAAAACATTGCCAGCTGGAGCACAGAACCCTTTGTTTCTGGATGTGCTGAGCAGCTTAATGTGGCAATGTGTCCAAAGTGCCCCCCTTTGAGCTCTTCAGGACACTGATGAGAGGATGGAAAGCAGGAGGACTGGAAGACAGAACTGTTTCACCTAAAGCAACTAAGGTCAATGGGAGAAATGCAGTGAGGAAGAAATAGGTTCACATTGACTACAAGTAATGTTCAGCAATAAACTGATGAATGATATGGCTGAATTTGCAGCTATATTCCTGTGAATAATTAGGAGTTCTCTGCGGGTGTATCTGAAGTAGCTCAGTTGAATTCTGCAGTGCCCACAGTGCATATTTTCTTTATAAGCAAATAACCTCTTGCCAAACAAAATACAGTAAATAGACTAGAGAAGTCAAGAGTGTACCTGCAGGCAGAAGCTTAATGGTAATTTTCTTTTACTGCTGCTATTGGGGAGGAATATGGTTATGTACAGGAATATACATGTCTCAGGCCTGTGTGTTTTTGTATGTATTTAAGGTTGGAAAAGCACAGCCATTCTGAAATGTAATATAGCAGGGTCCCTCGTGTGATTTGATGCATTTGGAAGTGGTTTTTATTGTGTCTTGTTTGTTTTTTCTATTCTCTGTATAGTGGAGACCACCTATATGGAAAGGAGACACAGTCCTCTTAAAATGTGCTTCTTTCTGTGGGCTGCCTCTACTCCTCCCAGTGGTATTGGGGGCTAGCCCTGACCTGCAAATCTACAGTGGCTTTGTCTCAGTCAGAAAATAGGCTGTGGCTAGTCTGGCATGTGACCAATAGCTGAAACGTGTCAGCAGTAGCTAATTACATAGCTTTGTTTGTCTTCCTAAACTAGTCAAGTTTAGTGAATGCCTTTGGTACCTGGGGGTTACAAGAGCCCGTGGTTTCTTGCCAGAATACTCACTAAGAGGGATCTGATACAAGGTTTATGTAGCTGAATTTTTTTCAGCTAAATCTGACCTTCCTTTGACCTGTCCTGCTGTCTCTGATGGTGGGGTGGACAAACTCTGCCAGAATCCAAAAAATGTTCTGATTTCCTCCATCAATTCAGAAAGGGCAGCAACACAAGAGAAGATCCTGCAGGCTTGTGGAAAAGCAGCTTTTTAGATTTGTGTGTAAATAAAAGACTCCAAAGTAGTGGACAAAGGAACAGGTTAAATCACCTACCTTCTCCTCAGCTCAGAATTTGAAGGACAAATACCAATAGCCTGCTCCTTTCAGATAAAATCAATATGAAAGGTGTTATCAAATGGAAGGAAGGCATGATAAGCATTCATCAATCATGAAGGGCTGGAAAAATAAATTAATACAAACAGGGTTTGCATTGTCTTACTTAGATGAAGTCTTCTTTCGGAGGTTTACTGTTGTTTTCCTAACCACAATATGTACATTTATTCTTCTGTCCAACAGATTATATAACATCCTTGCTTCCTGGCTTGCCAAAAGATATTTGGATTGGTTTACAGTTCCTGTTCAGTACAAGGGAAAACAAATGGATAGATGAGAGTAGACTGTTGTATAGTAACTTTCACCCACTCCTGACAGGGAGATTAAGGAAAATTCCACTGGATGTAAGTTCTGAATTTTGAATTCTCTTGCCTGTTGAGTAATGAAATTTGGAATGTTGTGTCAAAAAAAAACCGCCATGTAACAGACCAAATTCCCCAGTTAGTCATTTTAATTGGCCAACAGGGTGGCTGACAGTACTGGAGTTCTGTTTACCTTTACTTGGATGGCAACCTCTGAAATGTATTTATCTTAGGAAAACTTTCTGAGTCCAGGCACCTGGTAGTGTCTGTAAAACAGGTAATCTGTATAAGCTGTATTGCACCACTCCTTTGAAGCTTCTTAAACAAGTTCAGACAGCTGGGGTTCTACTAGACTCATGTTACTTCACCTCTGCACAAGTATGTTTGTACCTTATGTGAGTCTGATAAGGATATTTCTGTTTCTCAGCTTTTTGATGAAGAATTTAATAATCAGTGCGGTGTAATCCTCAATGATCCCAAATCACAATATGTTGGAACATGGAATTTCACTGCTTGTGCTGACAGGCACTTCTTGGGTATATGCCAGCAGTCTGTAGGTAAGTCTGAAGAGTCAAAATAAATTGCAGCCAGGGTTTAAACTTAAGGTGCATGTGCCAGGAGACTTTATTGCATGTAAATTATTGCACTTGAAGAGCAAGATTCTTGTATAGACTGAGCAGGTAAATTCTAGAAAAGCAGACTGTAGAGGAGGATCTGGGGCCTGTTTTGTCAGCCATTCAGAATTTTCCCTATTGTGTTTCATAGCCCAGTTCAGGGAGAATCTGTTTTCCTGAGAGAATTTGTGCGGTCTCAGTGGCATTGCACTTCAGCAGACGGGTCTTTAATGTTCTGTGTGTATAGAGGTCATGTACACTGAGGGGTGGAACAAGTGACTCCTTTTTCCTTTTCAGAGTTTGGAAGTGAGAGGCCCAGGAAGGAATCTCACAATATTTATATCCTCCTTAAATACATCCTCTGTCTTTTAGTTCTATGAGAATATAAAGTATCATAGACTCTTAATGTCGAAGTTGGTCTCTCCCCAGAGCAAACTTGAGAGTTGACGTGAGTGGGATTTTTTAATCTGAACTAAAAATAATACTCAGATGTCCCCGTGTGGGTTGGCCAATACCGATTACTGGAATAAGATCAAACACATATAGTTATTATGTGCATTTAATTACTGCTATGGGCTAAGGTTCAGCATACCCACTTCTGAGTAGGTTCCTTTATATAAATAATCCTTTTAAGTGATGAACATGCTATCTTCTAAAAAAGAATCAAACACAAAGAAACTTAGGTGTACAAAACGCCCAAGACTATGCCCACCTTCTTCATTCTCAAATAGGCGGAGATTTCCACCTCCCACCCCCCACCTCCATTTAACATAGAAAATCTTCTTTACTCAGTGCCAAAAATTCTAAGTGTTAAGATTAGAAGTTTGGATGGAAAAGATGTGATAAAAATGTGAAAAGGAGACTTTTATGAATTGGAGGTTGACAGCATATCTGTTTATATCAATCTCTTATTAGTCTGGAGTGACTAAATACTTAATGTTTCTTTGCCACAGCTGTAGAAGGTGTAATGAGGAAGGTTTTTGGACTGACAGAATGTGTCCTCTTATGGTCTGGTCTTATGCTGTGTTAGGGATCTAAGCATAGTTTGGGTTGGGAGGGACTTCACAGGTTGTAGGGACAGCTGTGTGAGAGTCGAAGCTGTCTAGGGCTTTATCTTCGGAAAAGATGATTCATGTTCATTGGAAATCTTGGCATGACTGTGTTTTGCAGAATTTCTTGAGATGGTAATCATCAGCAATTATTTTTTCAGAAATGAACATTTTGCTTACTGCCTTGTTTCCAATTTGATACCCCTTGATGTGTGATGGCACCCTGAGTTCCATGGTTCTCTTTTGTAGCTGTTTACTAAGTGAAAGCATTTGGCAGCAGACAAACTACTTGAAACAATCTGTTTGAGCCTTGTCAGTTTTCTGATCTATTGAAAGCTGTAAATATCAAATTGATATTGTGTTTCTGTCGTCATGTGTTTTGGAAAATGGCCCTGTCAGCCTATCAATCAGCCATTTATGTACTGGTATTTATAGAGTGATGCCTCCCCTCACCCCTTGCAGGCTTTTTTCTACTTCAAGTGTTTTAAATATTGTGAGGGTTCTGCCTTTTGCAGAATGAGTTTATTTTTGGTTGTGTATAAAGTTTTTGGGCTTAGCATTTGTATGCTTAACCCTGCCACCCACAGGAGTATTTGCATCTTCTATTAACTGCAGTAGCCATGCATCACTGAGCTGTGCCTTCAGGTGTGGTGCTGGTAACTGTGATAACACTCTGTGCTCAGAGCACAAATAGTGAATTATATCCCTCCCCATGCAAGCTGGATTTTCTGCAGTTAGTTAAGTGGAGGTGAAAACAGTCCTCACTATATTCATGGATGGCAGTAAGGAGTTCTGGGACTGTGCTGTACCAAGATCTGCATAGACAGGTTTTGTGGCCCAATAGATTTGCATAAGCATAAATCCACAGGCTCCACAGAGATAAATGAGTCAAGCTTAGCTGTTATTATAGCTGTTATTATAGCAGAGAGCACTTGCTCTCTCGCATTTGTATATAGTCAAAGTTATGGAATATGTTTTTAATTCAATAAATTTTAGCAATTAATTAAAAATAACATATAAAAATATGTGAACCTAAGTGAGAAAAAATATTTAATAATACATTGGCTGAAAAGAATAATTGTATTTAATATATATTTTTCTATCTAAGATATCAATGATGTTTGCTTCTAACTATAATTATCAGCATAATTTACTATCTAAGATTTTTTTTCCCAAGTGTAGTCAAACAGGTTTTTCTGACTGTTACAGGGATATTAGGGGTTTAAAATGTATTACAGTATTTAACTGCCTAATCACTGGACTTCTTTCTTATGTATAGGAACTGCTTATAACCAGACAGAGCAAGTCATTAATGAAACATTGAGCTATCAAAATGTTCAATACATGTTAATTCTGAAGAATTTGTCCTGGAATGATGCAATGGCTGCATGCATAAATAACAAGATGCAGCTGGTTAGCATCACAGATCAGTTCCAGCAGGCTTTTCTTGCTGTTCAGGCTGCTCTTCATAATTACCCACTCTGGACTGGACTCTTCAGCAGAGATGTAAGTTTTGTTTTTTCTTCAGACTGTGGCTTAAGGTAATTTTTACAGGTGTGTGAAACAAAACCTGAGTTAAAGAAATGTAATGACAAATTACTTCCTGGGCTGTTTTAATTTAGGGATAACCATGTGGAGTGTCTCAAGATAAATGTTTTAAACCTTCAGTTCTCCAAGTTACATATTCTTGAACTCCACTGGACGAATTGATGACGATGATGATAAAATTATTTTAAAAGACTGATGATGAAGGGATATATTGTAGAGTGGCAGCAACATAGGTTACTGAGTCATCTCTTTTGTTTACAAATGAGTAATGAGTGTTGCCATTTAATATCATCACCACTGTTTACAGTACCACTCTAGAAAGATGACCCAAAAATCTGTTTTGGAAGGGCGAAACTACAAGTGACAAATAAAATTCAAGATGAATCATTGAATACTTGTGGACATACATTTTTGAAGTTTAACTTAGATTCTGTTGTTACTTCATGTTATTTGTACCCATGTTTTGAGTTTGAGGGAGGCATCTCTGAGACAGATTAGTGGGTTTTTATTTGGTCAAAAAAAATTAAAATAATGCAGGAGGTGCTGCTTTTTATCTTTATTAGCTGAAGGACCTCTTGAAAATCTTTATTGTGGATTGAGAGGTGTCTCAGCTGTTAATGGGATGGCTTGGGCTTGCAGGGTTTATCTTTTTTTGTCACGCACATAAGTCTGGAGATAATTGAAGAAAAAAGTTAGAATTTTTTTAGAAGTGCCTTACCTACCAAATATGGTGGTGTTCACTCAGCACTGTGGTGTTATGTTCTTCTATTGTCAATTCTGGGCTACTGGATACTTTAGCAAAGTAGAGGAAAACAGAAATTTGAGTACATATTTTATGGGGAATATTTTTAAATTTTTAAAGGAAACAACCATTTAATCTTAGTGAAAATGGGGAAACCAGACAATCTATTTTCCCATCTCTTTTGACTTTTTTATCTGTAAGTGAAGATCAAATGATTCATTTTGGGACATACATCTCAGGCGTGCACTGGCTCTTCAATATTGCAACACTTCATTATTTAAGCACAATTAAAATGTCACATGAAAGGAAATTATAATGCAACTGGTCAACAGAACTTGTTACTCCAGTGCTGAAATCAGACACAAAAGAAAGATACAAGATAAATTACACAACAGTAGGGGGATTTTCCAAAGACTTTCAAATGCAAGATTTTTAAAGGATAGCATGCTGCTTGTTATGTGGGGGTTTTTTTTCCTGCATCCTTCAGGGCAGGAACAAGTCTGATGTATTAAATCAATTAAGTACTTAATAATTACCTTCAGCTCAATATTGAGTACCTGAGACTGGGCTTTCTTCTCAGTTATTACCAGTTTTCCAAGATTAGGGGATGATACCCACCATTGCTTTGCAGATGCAAATGATGCAGTTTAGGCATCCCATTGCTAGGCCTTCTTCCCTAAGTACAGTAGTGAAACATCACCTTTGGATAATTTGCCATTCACCTAATTTGTATTTTTGCAACTGCAGAACTTAAAATAAAGCTTGTTATATTGTGAGCAGAAAATCAGCTCATGAGGGCAGTGGAGCACTTACAGTTCTCATCAGAGACACTGAAAATGTCTAGCCAGTGTAAATATATTATCATACCATTTTCTGCACCTTACTTTTTTTTACTGTGTAAGCTCATCCCTTTTGCTTAAATAATGCCAGGGTGGAAAACATTATGGCTGGCTGGATGGGAAACATGTGAGTTTTAGTCGCTGGTCTGAAGATGATGAAGAAACAAATGAAGAATGTGTGTTTCTGGATACTGATGGCTTCTGGAGAACTTCTGACTGTTCCTCTGAAACTCGAGGCGCTATTTGCTATGCATCAGAAAGTATGTCTGCTACCATAATTTTTATAAATGTTGACTTTTATTTAATTATTAAATGATTCCAGCTTGTAACTTCAAAATTACAAGTTTTTAAAACTTACATTTTCTCTTGACAGTCTGATTTCTATGCCATTTAAAAAAAACCAAAAACTGGCTTCAAAGACAGGGGACATGCAGCTGTTGGTCTTAATATAATTGTACCTTAGAAATAAATTCAGCATGGATGCATTGGGTCAGTACCCTTATTGCCAACTGAACCTATCTTTGCACTGCTTTTCCAAGATTGTTGCATACTAATCTATCCCACTTGCCTGTGGGAAAAGATTAAAATATCTCTGTACTGTTTACATCTTAATATTGGAGCCTCCTGAAATCTATTCATGAATAGACAAGGAAGTCTTCTACAGGGAGAAGGTAATGACTATATGGAGGAGAAGGGTAGAAGCCACAGAATTGAAAATTATCATCTGATGTTCACAAAACCCTTCTAAATACCTACTAATTATAACAAGACAGGGATATAGTAGGATGTGGTTTTTTATTTCCAGGAAAGAGCTGTGCTAGTTGTGTATCCTTCAGAAGAAGATTTTTCTGAGATCATCACCGACTTCTTCCCTATGAGACCATAATGATTTGTTTTGGGTTTATTCTGTGAGGGGACACAAGCCATGGTACATCCTGAGTCACAGTAAAGTGTGGTGTTATTAACTGTTTTGTGCTTGCAAGCCAGGGAACTGCAGGAAGAGTCCTTCTCACTCCTCAAATATTAGATAAAGCCATAGAATTAAGATGTGTTGCTAGCTGTGAAGTAGTTTATTTGTTAACAGTGATCTGCCTTGCTCTAGAGGCAATAAGAGCTTTTGGTTATTGGCCTACACTTAGCACTTTTATGTAGGGATTTTATTTTTAAACCTATTTAAAATAACTGTGAAAACTTGCAAGTATCTGTCTTCTTTACTAGATCTTACTGCTGGTTTGTTACTTTAAACAAATCACCATCATGAGGAAACTGAAAATAACACATTGAAAGGATGACAACTTGTCTTACATGTTTTTAAGTGGTACCTGAAAGTGATTTGTGGGGTGCCAGGTCAGGTGGTGCTATTAGTAATTCATGTCCTGATGTTGTGTTGTCTTTTTTTAGAGAAGACTGAAAAAGAACAAGTTACACAAGTGAAATGCCCACATAAGATTAAAAATACGCCCTGGATATCATTTAGAAACAATTGTTACACTTTTATGATAACAAAAAATAGATGGAGAGAACTGAAGCCTCATGAAGCTCATCATTTATGCAGGAACATGAGTAAGTACTTTGTCATACTGCAGGTATTTATGGATTTAGATCAGCTTGGAGGAGATGAGTGTTAGATTTGAGTCAGTGTCTTACAATGACAGACAGCAGAGTGAATGTGGAGAAAGGCTGGAGCAGTAATGCAGCAGTGTAGCACTGCCTGATGCTCTTTGCCCTTGCACTGCCCTGATAAAAACTGCCAGAGCATGGATAGGAGAGTTGAGGAAAGGGGCAGCTTGGACCTACTGAGCTCTGAGATCTCTGAAAAATGGCAAGGGTTTTGTGTTTGGTCGGGGGTTTTGTTGTAATGTGCCAGTTTTAAATCGTTTGGGTAATTGTTCCACCCTTGGCAACGTTCTGGCTTTACAGTTACATTTACTTCCTGGTTTCCTGCTGCCTCCAGCTTTGCTGTGTGGAGCACTTAAGTGAACAGAGTAAATACACTGAAAAGCACATGGACATTTTCTGTCCATCCTGAATAAAGTATAACCTTAGGAACAGCTTTTCTCTTGTATTAAACCTTCAGACATTCATCTTTCCAAAAATTTTAATTTTTTTGTGAATTTATTTCAATTCTGTCTTTTTCTTAATACTATTTCTCTGCTAGACCAGTTCAAGCATGAAAGTGTGCTGGAATTTTTAGGTTCTGTGCAGAGGATTTTTACTACATACAACTTGAAGAGACAATAGGGCCCACAAACATCTCTGGAGCTGAGATTTTTCACTTATCCACAAAACCAGGGATAGAAACATTGATAATACATTTGAAAATTGATTTTGTACTGTTCAGTTAGTTATGTTGTAAAAATCTGGCCTTTACAGAGGTTGACCTATGTGTAATAATTTTTAACATTAATAGAAAAAAAGTTTCTTTTTTAACTTAAAGGTGGATTTGTAAGAAATTAATATAAAAAAATTTTCAACAGACCCTGAAGCATTTGTTCTGAGTGTGCGAGATGAAGAGGAGAATAACTTTGTTATTGAGCAGCTTCATTCATTCAGCGGTCTGGCTGTGTGGGTCTGGCTGGGTGTGATTTATGATGACATTGGTAAGATTTAAGGGTTTGGTTTTTTTCTTATTAACTGGATCAGAGACAAAATTTGCAGCATTAAGTGCATGTTTCTTGCATGTTTTAGTTTATAACTAAAGTCAAAGTGAATGCAAACCTGTAACAACGATTGTACTTCTAGCAGAAAATAACCTGACAAGCTCTCTGTTTGAGTGATAATTAGATCCAATATGTTCTGTTTAGTTTAGATTTGATTTCTCTGGAAAGCAGGACCTGAAGTGGCCAGGATGAGTAACGCTAACATATTTAGCAATGGATATGGAACTGACTTAGAATAACTTGCAGTATCCCAGCATTTTTTCCAAAGTGAACATCTGTTAATACCATTAATATATTCAAAGTTAAATGGTGTTTGTAGACATAATGCCAGTGGTTTAATAAATATGCAATGTTTTCCACAGATAAAGTTCTCAAGTGGTATGATGAAACTCATCTGACTTACAATAACTGGAGGCTGGGAAGACCTATCATAAAGAAGAACAGTTTTTTTGCTGGTGTAAATCTTGATGGGTTTTGGGATATTTATAATTATTCTCAAAGTTGGCATGCTAATCACTACAACATGTACAGTATTCTCGCCTGTAAAATTGAAAGGGGTGAGTAGTATTGGAGTGTTGGGTGAGGGACATAATTTAAATCATGGTTCCTGCTGAATAAGGCTTTGGTTTTGCTCTTAGTGAAACACATGGCACAGCTGTCATGAGCATCTGGGGTCATCTGGTCAGTCTGCATCACTGCTGTAATACTCTGATCAGGAGAAATGTGTTTGCTGTGCTCATCCAGCAGCTGCTGAACTCGGTGTTCCAAGTAGCAAAAGTAAACTTCACTTGATAGAAGTGGCTTGTACTGGGCACCTTAACGCTTGAGTTACAGTGAGATAGATGGATTTTAATGCTTTCTGTGTTTTTCCTAATAACATGAAAGAAATGCCCACAACTTTATCTTCTTATTCTTTGAAATAGGACCCCAACAGCACAAGCCTCCATTGCCTGACACTATTCCACATGGAAACAGAACGTACAGGATCCTCCAGAAAAAATTAACGTGGTATGAGGCATTGAGGTTGTGCCAACAAAATAACAGTGATTTAGCAAGTGTACACAGTGAATCAGAACAGTTATTTCTAGAAGATATTGTCAAACAGGATGGTTATCCTCTGTGGCTTGGGTTGTCAATTCATGATGTAAGTATATACTGTTGGGGACGTCAGTAACAGATCTGTAAATAATGTTTTGGACAAGATACGAAATGTTGTCTGATGTTTTTTTTCCAGTTCCTTAGAATCTCTTTTCCATGTAGTATATTTTCAACCCTGTGTAATGTGTTAATATTAAATTTTGGTGAATGTAGGCACACTAAGATATTTATTCCTAATACTTGACAGTTTGAAATAATAGAGTGTTCTCTCATCATTCCTTGCAGCACAAGGAAGCATGATTTACAGTGCTATCTCTAGAGGCTTTAGACTTTAATGGCCCTTTGTAGAATCAGATTTCATTATCAAATAGAGACAGGCTGTGTCTAACTTGCTTATTTGAGGTCAGGACTGAGCAGTTCAGGAACAGGCTCTCAGTAAGTTAAGTGTCCATCCTCCCAGGACACACAATAGCAGGAGGCAGCTGCTGATCTACTTCCTCCTCTGTCTGCTTTACTGTGGAGCCAAAAGCCTGTGGCCCTGACCCTGCTGCCTTCACTAACTGCCAGATCTGGTAGTAGTAGTTGGTTGGCAGGAATAGTCCTCTGCAGAGGTGTGTCATTTCTATGCATAGCTAGCAATGGGTCCCTCCCAGCTGACTCCCCATTGTCATGGGTTTCCAGGAATGTGTCTGAAGTAGGAGGTAGCACTGCAAACCATCCCTGAGCTGCCCAGTTCTAGTCACTGCAGCCATCTCAACAGTTCAGCAGTTTGCAACATATCCACTAGTGTTCATAGCAGGGAAGGCAGATTGCTTAATTGAAACAGTAGGGTGGAACCAAGTAAAATGTTCCCCATAGGATGAAGCAGGCACATTGCAGGTTTAAACTTGTGAACATGCTGTACTTTCTCAGTTCCCACAAATAATAAAAATTTCTATGTTAAGCAAACGCAAACTATGTTGTACATTTATTTACTGTGAATTTAGATGAGACCACCTGCTCTTTAATTTATCACTCTACAAGAGACAAATATTGCTACATTACTTAATTCACAATAGATGAGATTTAAAGCACAGTCATATGTGGTTTAAAAATTTTGGTTTCTTTTCTTTATTAGGGAAGTAAAACTAATTTTGAATGGTCAGACGGAAGTGACTTTGACTACTACCCCTGGGAATTAGAAAACTCAAATACTACTGAGAACTGTGTTTTTTTGGATACTAAAGGATTTTGGAACCGTACAAAATGTACTAATGTTGCTGAAGGTGCCATTTGCTACAGCCCTCCAAACAGTGAGTGTTATTTTTAAGAATTTGTGTAGTTGTGTTTACATGTTGTATTTAGAAGTAGAAATTAAGGTTGAAATACTGTGCATGATTCCCTTTTTAAGAAGAATTTTCTATCAGGGATGATAAAACACTTTTTAATACTTCAGGGAGATAAAGTCTCATCGTTCCAGTGGTGAAAACCTAAATCAAATCTGGTTACTTCTTGATCACCTGAGATAGGAATATCAAATGTATGTGTCTTTTCTAAATCAAAATGCTTATCAAATATATACCATAAATGTCAAAACCCACAAAAAGCAATAAAAATTGTTCCCAACCCTTTGGGATTTGTGTTATGCTCATTTTAAAATAAATTCATCCATGACACAAGAAGAAGGAATGTAAACTAATTGAATAGTGATTTTTTGTAGGAGTAGTAGCCCTTGTTAATACTTATCATCGTGTTATTCCAGAGACTGTGCACAAACTGCTGCAGCAGAAATAACATCAATTTCTTTGTCTTTGCAGAGAGAAAATTGGAGCCAAAGCAAGCAAGCAGAGCCTCTGGATGCCCACAGAGCAGTGGCTCCCTGCAGTGGGAACAGTACAGGGACCACTGTTATGCTTTTGACATGGCATTCTACAATTTTTCCGTGTATAACGTCGAAGAAGCTAAGAGAATCTGCAAGAAGCTGAGTAGGTTTAGACTCTTTATCACATTACAACTTGTAATGAAATTCCACTATTTGAGAAGAAATAAACCCCAACAACCTAAAATCTTACACTGCTTATACTTCAGCTTTGCCATTTTTATGCTCCTTGAGTTTAGGAAATGCAATATCAAGCTTTATCTTTGAACACTTGAGGAAAATTCTTAATAAAATACTGCAACATGCTGCAGATCATTTGGCACACAGGTATCACTAGATAAAATGCAGGTAGCCAGTTGAAGAAGATTCAGAGGTTTAATGCTTGTGATTTGAAGGAAGACATTTTATCTGCATGAAAGGTAGTCCTGTTGGCAGGGCTTTCTTAACTATATCCTTGCCATAGCTGCTTGATAGGGAGCTTGCTAACCTATCACATGGTTCAAAGGGTATGTATGTTATAGATATTAAAACATGTAACAAACTTAATCTTATGTAAAATTAAAGGATTTTCTTTCTTCTTTGCTGAGCTACATGGGTAATTGTATTGCAGAGACAGCGTTAATCAGTTTCATGCACAGAAGGTTTAATCACCCTAATGCAGAAGTTAGTGACTGATGTAACTTTCTTTTATGGAATTATTTTATGGTGTGACGTTGGGCTCACTATTTAGGATCTAAAAAACCCACTCCTGCATGCAGTTTTCTGTTGAGTCAAATATGTTCTGGTAGTTGAAAGAGAAAGCATCTGGCTTATATTTATATATACTTGTGGAGGATAGGTACACTCTGAGCATGCCTCTCTAGCATGCCCTCTCCTCCCTCTTATTTCTTAATTACTGTACATAAAAACCTGAGGCACAGTGGGAGGATTGATTTAGAAACTAACTTGACTCAGCAAAATGCTGAGTTTTTGTTCAACTGAATTTTTGAGAGCCTGGGCAAGACTAGTAATTCTTAACAGGCATATCTCTTGATATCTTCCATGTATGTAGTCTGCAGCTGCAGTAAGTTTACTCCCATTTTGTTCTGTATAACCTGGTAGAATAACAAGCCATCTGAAGCAGTCTTGTAAAACATGCTGTATTTTAGGGGATGGGAGGTTCACATCTTTTTTCAGAAGTTTATTCTAAGCTAATTTTACAAGCCCAGTTCAGCAAATCCTTTGCCATAGTAATTGCTCCCACATAAAACTCAGTGTACCAGCACCATGAAAAATCGTGTAAGTTGCAGTTCTGACTGGTTTCCTCTGCCCCTTAGATCCTTTAGCAACCCTTCTGACTATAGTGGATGCTGAAGAAAATGCATTTGTGAGCACACACATAAAGGAACATGATCTCATCACCAAGAACGTATGGCTTGGCCTGGATCAGAGCTTTAAGGGTAAGAAGTAGCAATGATGAATGAGCATGAATGTTTCCTATTGTAAATATAAATGCATAAATCCTCAAATTAGAGCAGTTCCATAGTGTTGGTAGCCTACAGTAACTTCTACTTGAGGTTGGAATCTGTCATTTAACGTTTTAAAGCATTTGGGACTTCATTGTGGTTAAATCTCTTTCTGTTGCAGTTAGGGTAATCAGGAGTCCCTGAAATCAGTTTTTTCCACCTCTGTTATTGTTGCCTAATGTTTGATGCAAGAGCATCAAGTGCTAAAGATCTAGAGAAGAGGGGTGGCTAAAAGTTGTGTTCATATTTACTGCTTTTAATATATAGGATGGCTAGTCAGCCCTTTTCTTTTTAGCAGTGTAAAGAGATCACTAGGTTGTGAATAACATTGTGTAGCATTACACGATGTTTTGGTGATCTAGACTAAGTAATGTTGTTTTTTTTTTCAACAGGACACTCCCTGAACTGGCTGGATGGCTCCTCAGTTAAATATGTCAACTGGGAGAATAAAACTGCAGAAGCCAATGAAAAATGCAGTGTTATCCTGTCCACAACTGGCATGTGGTCCAAAGTTGACTGTGCACGTAGTCGGAGCAGAGTAGTTTGTAAAGCTCCTTTAGGTATGGAAGTGTTGTTTTAGCAGAGACTTGATTTTGTAGAGACTGTTTTCAGGAATTTCTGGTTTATTGGATAAAGTCTGTGTTGAAATACTGGAAGTGCAATTAACAAAAGATCCCATCAAGTACTTCTGCCTAAGCAAGAGTCTTCTCTTGTTGTTTAGCCATAAAACTGCATTCAGAGACAAATTGTCTAGGAATTTACTTCTGGCTATCACTATCCACTCAGTGGGTAAGGAACAGAACTGAAATGTCCAGAAAGTGTAGAGTTCTTGCCATTGCTTCTTACCACAGGGTATCTGTTGTGGGTGAGTTTGTGTAGGTGGAATTAGAAAGAGTCCTGTTTGTAAGCAAGTACTGCACATTGTGGTTTCAATCTTGGGGAGGCTTCTGGAAGTGTCACCCCGTAGCTCCAGAAAAAGACTTGGGCCTTTACTCCCTCATCCTTGGCTTTGTACAGGAAAGCAAGCAGTTAACTGAGCATTAAGCAAGTTCCTGAGAAGCAGTGGAATCTTTCTGATTTTGTGTACATTTTCACTGAAGTAGAAATGCAACAGATAGATAGATAAGGAAGATAATAGATAATAGATTAAGGAAGACTTCAACAAGATCTCTTCAGTCTGAGGAGAGTATAATTACCTTCCCTTCCAAGGGCCTAGGATCTCATTAGATTTATGAGGTATACAAACCTCTAAATGAGTGCGGCCTTTGCAAGTAGTTTTTTGTGAACTCCAGAGGTCCCTTCCAACCTAAATATTAGTAAATTAACAACAGAATGATCAAAAATAAGCTGATGCATTCCTGCACGAATCAGCATCTAACTTCCCATGTGATGAAGTGAAGACTATTGATAGGAAGTCGTTTGCCTTGACTTGAGCTAACTGCAGTATTAACATGTAACTACCTTAGCATCCCCCCTATGACAAAATACTCTTGCCAGAACTCTTAAATAAAAACTATTCATATTTTGTTCTGTTTCAGGTTCTAATCATACTGGTGTGGCTGTAGCATTTGCCCTGGTAATTATCTTGGTTTTCATAGCTGGACTGGTATGGTACCTCTACAAAAAGAAGCGTCTTCACTGGAGTGCCTTCTCTTCCGTACGCTACCAAAGAGGGATGAATGATGATGAAACTGATGATATGTTCACAGATAGCTAAAAGATAGCTGTTGAAAAACTTTATTCTGATTAATTTAAGCATGAACTTCACTGTGTGAAGCCATAAGAAATGAGCTACTTGATGTTTTATTACTTCTTTTTTGAAAAGCAACAAGGTTATTAATGGGGGCTAAAATTAGTTTGTTTATATACAAGTGCAATTTTTATTCAATTTAATGGTAATTTTTATATTTGGCCTCAGCCTTTTAAGATGCAAGGTGTTTAGAGTTCTGTTTTATTTTTTAATTTATAGTATTCTCTCTTTACTGGAATTTTTGATGGAACAAATTAATGCCAACAGTACTTCATGCAACATCACTTTAATGAATACACTTAAAATTTACTTCTCCTAATACTCTTATTTATACTAGAATTGACTGCCTAATTTTATAGTTACCAACCTATAACTTTATAGGTGAAATATGTCATCTGTCCAAGAAAGAAGATAAAAGATATGTCTAAGGAAAGACTGAGAATACACGGTAAACAAACTTGTGTACATAAATGCTAAAAATACTTGAGTATTTTTCATAAAGCTGAAACTTGATTTTTGTATGTGATGTGTCACTGTAGCCTTTCCTATGCACTCCAAAGAACGCTATAAAGGGAAAAAGGGAAGACAGAGTTGTATATATTAATTACTCAATGATTTGATCAGTTATTGTTTTGAAAAAGTCTTTTGACCTTTTTGAATGCACAGTACAAAGAACAGGTGCATTTACTTTTATGAAGGAGGAAATGCCAAAGACCAAATCCATTCTGCATGTAGTGGTGGCATGAGGTGGTAAATAGGAATACATTGGCCTGGTGTGCTGAGAAGAGTACTACTGATTTCTCTGAAGCAGCAGAGCAAGGTCACAGTGTTCAACTGCCTTCTTTTCCTGCAGTTTACTTTTGTTGATGGCACTTTTCTTTGTTCCTGTTTGCACTATTTTGATAAGGAAGTGTTTGTCATTTGTGTTGAGAAGTAGAGAACTCCTTGTAGATACACTTTGAGCTTGTTAAAAGAGCAGCCTGAAGGGGCACGGTAAGGGAGCCATTGTGGTAGTTTGCTGATCAAAGTAAGCACTTTTGTTGTTTGTTTTGGTACTTTTGGGTACAATTGTGAACATTTGCTTTTCCTGAGGTAAAAATGAAACTACATTGTAGAAAATGTCGTTATGATGAAAATAACTCTCATTCTTTAACTTACCCTGGTATGAGAAGTGCTTGAAATGTTGCATAGTCTGGTTCCTGATGTCTTCTGGTTTAACTTTTATGCCTAAGTGCTTTGCCAAATGACTTCTAACTTAATGGACTAAATAAATATTGGTTATTGTCTTTTTCTAACTACGGTAATAAGTGGGAAAAATTATTTACAAGTTCCCATGTTTTGAGATTTAATAGTTTTATAGATGTTTATACTCTGAGCATTTTTAGGTGCGAATCTGAAATGGAAAGTGGAAATTACTAGTAAGATCCTGATTCAACACAAAAGGATATATACTTTTTATTAAAAATTGTATATTTTATTCTTATAAATGATGTAAATAATTTTTTCAAGCCCCATTTCTCATGTTTGTTTCATCACACCCAAGTTGTCTAATCACTGGTAATTCCTTTGTGCGTAAGCACTGTGGCCTTAGTGCAGGTGAATAACCTACTTCATTTGAAATACACAGGAAGATTATTTGGCAGTATTGTTATTGAAAGAATAAAGTTAAATAAAACACTGAACTGCTTACACTGGTTTTATTTCCGTAGAAGCAGTTATCAGAGCTAAGGCATGGGTCATTAATCACTGGGTAAAAAAGCACAGTGCAGGGGCTGTGATCAGAATTAAATCCAGTAAGTGTGTGTTACTGCAGTAAGAAAATGTTCAGAGGCAATACATCATCTTTGATGTATTTAAAAAGAATGCCTTTAACTTTCTTTTTGCAGTTGAAAACTTAGTTATACCTAGTTTTTATCAAGCTGCTTCAGGCTTACACAGGGAACATTCCTCTGTGCCTTTTTGTTCTAATCAGGGTGCAGTTCATTAGCACCTCAAGGCCCAGATGAAGGCAGTGTATAAAGGGTCCCTCCATAATGCCTCTTAAAATATAAGCAAAGTTAAACTACTTCTAGCTAAGTAACACTTGCAATTAAAGCATAAGATGTATTCATTTTAAGTGATATCTGAGCTCTGAATTCCAGATGCCCAAAATCTCTGGCTGCTGGTCAAAGGGCAGTGTTATTTTTAGCTTGCTGGGAGAAACATCCTATTGTGCAAGATGACTAACGAGGTCATCTGCTTCACAAACATTAATCTTAAAACTGAAGATGATGTACAGGGAAATGGCAGCAGAGAAATGCTTTCCCAGGTCCCAGAGCAATGGAGTTGAGAAGTCCTAAAACTCCTTCATCCCAGAGCACAGACTATCTGCCAGCTGTGGTAGCTTTAGGCAAAAAGTGAACAACTTCAGTTCCTCTTCCTGAATTTTGCCCAGGCCTTGGAGACTCTGGATCATGGAAAGGTTAATCTACAAATGCCTTTACACCAGCCAGCATTTTTATTTTAAAAGTGTTTCTGCATCAGTAACTTAATGGACGTAGAAATCAACAAGTCTTTATGCATGAGCACTCTTTGGGCTTGATGCTTTTGTTGTACTTCTCAGCATTTTTCCCTTAAACCAAATGCACCATCTGCTTGTTGCTTTGGACATATGTTGAACATGTAAACATTTTTGAAAGGGCCTGCTAGTGATTTTTGCTTTTGGTGTGGCTGTAAATAAATGAAGACCAAACATTACAATTTTTGTTGCTACAAGTTGGAACTACTATTTGGGCCCTTCATGCATCCGCTGTTGCTGTGTGTATGGAGCACAGTGGGATATATAACACCCAGGTTTCTAAAAGTTAGTCAAATTCATTCTGTTGTCAAGAAGTGCATAAAGTTCTTATTGACCAAATTGAACAGACACAGCACAGTTTTAAAAGAAGATCTATGAGCAATATTAAAGAACTGAGCTTAGGAAAAACAGATTCCTTACTGGAGAGTAAAATTCAGTTGTCACTCTAATGGACCTTTCCCATTTATGAGTTTTACGATGAGAGTTGACAAAGTACTGGAGGGAATATTCTGTTAATGGCAAATTAACTTGCAAATGGTGCATAGTTTAAATGCCCTTATAAAATACTGTCATCTTGGGTGTATTCTTTATGGCTAAACCACAGCAATGGTATTTACACACTGGAAATTCCTGCACACTCTATCGTGATATCTGTCAGTAACTAAGATTTTTTTACAGATTTGTGGGGGGAGGGGAGGATACCAGATGAGGTTTTTATCGTGATGACACAGTACTGCAACACAGACTGTAAGTCCTTATGGATTTCTCTTTACCAATGCAGAACGGACTATAATTACAAACAGTACAACAGTTCTCTGTTTTGCTATGTTTCATCATAAATAGAGTAATTTACTCCAAGTGACTTTTAAAAAAGTGGATTCTAGCAATACAAAATAATTATTTCAAAATGTGCTTCCTGAATTATGCTGGCCTCATATGCATTCTTTGCTAGAAGAAATGAAAACAGAGATCTTTTTCTGCATGCTGTGGCTTGGGACACTCATACAGATAGTAAGAGTACTGGTCCTGCTTTCTATAAAACTTCTCTTTTCAGCTGCCATGTGTCATGTTCCCTTTAAGAAGACTTTTCAGAGCAGATAATTGTACAAAACCATGGTGCTTACACTTTGTTAAAGCTAACAGGCCTTGTATGCATATTTGAATTAAACTTACAAAGTAGTGGGTTGAGATGGTTTTTAAATATGCATGATTGAATGTCATCACCATTAGCAACTGAACTTTCATTGAAATTTCTTTTTTTCATAAACATAATCTGGGTATTTGAAGAGCATCTTGTGTTAAATTAGTGTGAATTATAAATGGATGTGGATAATGGGAAGTCACCTTTGCCCAAGACTTGCATCATAAGTTGCTTTGAGGAAGGACTGGGTTTCTGAAATTCCATCTTTTGTTGTCTCCTGTGGACACCATTCTTTGTACCTCTCCTCTCTCACACCTGCTTTGCAGCACTGACCATTAAGGCAGCAGATGGAGAACATGCCACCGCAGACACAAGATCCATGCGGGCAGCCTTACACCACCACAAGCTGCCAGGAAAGGGGACCAGAAAGCACCACTTCCTTTGAGAAGCAGCAGCCCCAAGGCTGAAACACTGCCAACAGCCCCACAGCACTGCCATGGGCTGCAGGGAGAGGGTGCAACCGCCACTGTGGACAGCTGGAACATCCTGTAGCAGCAAGACACCACCATCTTGGCAAGGTGGGTCTGTCCCCCTCCTCTGCAAGCAAGAAAGTCGAGAGCAGCTTTCTTGATCCTGGCCCAAATATTTATGACACCACAACGGGGGGGTTTGCTGTGGACAACAGCCACTTCTCCCTTCTTCCAGCCCCAAGGAACTCCCTCTACACCTTCTTCAAACAGGATATCTCTCCCCTGCAGATTCATTGCCTTCAATACAGATTCGGTGCCTTTGTACCTCACATCAGGGCAGCTGCCTTGCCTTCAACCTCACACTGCAACAGGAGAAAGGAACAAGACAGGCAAGTTGCTCCTAATGATGTGCGTGCCTCATTAGTGGCCCTGCAAACACTATGCCCAATGTCTAACCAGCACAGAGCCAACTGAGTTCATCTTCTTAGGCTTTCACGATGACAGTCACTCAGGATTTGTAAATGTTTGCTTTTACGGGAAGAACACGTTTGTATTGGTAATCCTGAGTCCTCACAGCATTTTGGGGAAGGCCTGGGGGTCAGTGCCTCAGGGCTGTGAGGGGCCCCAGATGTGTGTCTGGGTGCAGTGTGGGAAGGAGGTGGAGCAGGGCTCTGGAACACCACAGCTCTGTTCTGTAGCTGGCTGGGCTGCCCAAGCCAGTGCTGGGTAGCAGACATCTGGCAGGAACCAGGAATCAAGCGCCTGACTGCTTTGCTCTGGGTTGCATTCAGACCTAAGCAGGGTTGTGGAATCTGGGTGCTCCATGTGATGGATTCCTCCCAGCTGGGTGTCACAGCATGCTGGAGCAGCACTGAGCTGGCACTGGGGTAAGTGACTGTCCCTGGCAATCCTTACCGGCCTTCACCTCGCTGCTGACAAGGGAATGGGGCCAAGGTGTATCCCAGCTGTGCATTAGGAATCCCTGGTCAAAAAAGTAGCCAAGAGCCTGACAAATTTCCGTCCTACTGCTTTAGGAGTTCATATTTTACAGAGGGGGCTGGAATTCTTGTGTGAGATTTGCTTAAAGGCCCAGGGGGAGCATGTTACATTGAAGCAAATGCAGAGGGCAATAATAGAATACACAGCCTACTTAGGGAGAGGCTGTGTGTTTTAAGACCAGGTACAAATAAATGTTTCAAGTTTACTGCCAATAATAACTACGCACATTACTTTGTGAAACAACTTACCTGAGGCAGTGTCTTTGTGTATAAACCGTTTAGTGTTTATGATGCAGGTGCTGATCATAAATTGTCTAGAAACTAGTTCATATCAAATAAACAGAGCATTCAAACTTGAATTAACTATTACAGAAATACTTGGGTGGGGTCCCCAAGGGACTGCATGTCACACTGACAGGGTGATCAAACATTTAAAAAGGGAGTCAGAGAAGGCTTTTAGTTGGGCACCACTTTGGGTTGTTATTCATGGCTACCACTCAATAAATGCATTTGTGTGTATTGTTGAAGTCATTCTGGACCTGCAGCAGTGCATCTTTGTTGTCTTTATAGAGATGTATTAATGAAACAAGGGCAGTCTGAAATTCAACAGCTGCCCAGAAAGGAGACTGACTAGCTGGCAGTAAGCAGAGGCATTTGCAGCTTCAAATAACGACCTGGAAAATTTATGCAAGGGGACAAAGATGGAGAACAATCTGTGAACAGTTGGAAGTGATACTGTATAGACTGATCTCCAGAGTCCCGAGGCTCTCAGAGCATCTGCCCAAGGTATAAAGGGGAGCATAATGATGGGGATTATGCATCACTGCTGGGATTCCATACCTGTGTATGCACTGAGGGAACTTTTGTCTGCTAGTGGGATGGTCTGTGTTGCTGAGAGCTCAGCTGCTACCAGTCCCAATTTACTTCAGTGACACAAGCTCTTAGGTGAGTACCTGGCCAGCCCATGCACTTGTGTGGGAAGTGCAAACTGGCAGCTTATTTGAGCCAGAAGTGGTTTTCTGTTATTAGTGACTTTGGAGGTGCTGAAGAGAAGGAATGGAGCTGATTCCACAGATTGGGCCTTGGGAGATGATTAATTCCCTGCTCAGCTGTCTCAGAACCAGTGGGACATCTCCCACTGAGCAAAGGTGTGACCCAGGCCCAGAGAGAAAAGCAGAAGTTGCAAACAAACCTTCCCCACTGTAGCAGCAAACTATTTTCTATTGACCCCAAAACTTGCTTCTGCGAGGAAGGGCTGTATCCTCATGCTGATGACACCTGCTTTTCATTCACATGTTCCAAGTGTTAAGCTCTGAGAAAACCCTTTAACATGGGCACACAATGCCTGTAAGTGAATACAGCCTGTGCAATCCAATAATTTATTAAACTTTCATCTTGTAAAGCCAGTTACAAATTAAAAAAGACAGAAGAAAGAATTCTATAATAGAAATGAGCAAAATTACAACAAATAGTAGTGGGAGTTATGTTTCAAGTGGGTTCAAGCTGCCTGCAGCAACCCAAGAGCCAGAACACAGAGCTAGTGCAGAGTTAGGACATGGATAATCAAGCCTAGTCTGATACATTAGAGATCAAGCCAGTGTATGCAGTGTGTACAAAGTGTTGCTTCTCAGGTGGCCTCTGCATTCCTGTTCTCTCCCATCTGTGACCTGGTCATCTTTTAACTCCTTGTGACAACAAGGGGGTGTTTGTGGGCTCCATCAGTGATGCTATTTAAGGCAAAACTCCAGCTGAAGGGATGATGCACAGCAGGGCCACTCTTCGGCTGATGGTGTAGCAAGTGCACGGCGTGTTAGCACATGCTGCAGTGCGGTGGAAATGAGAGAGGAGCAGGGGTTATGTACAGTATTTCTTCTTGTATTGTCACCCTCAAAACTAGTGCTCTGCAAAACACCATTAGTAATATTGGCACAATTTTATGATGAATTTAAATGGAACTGTTGCATACTGTCTCCTACTTTTCTAAGCAATTTCTGTTTCATAGCTAACAGGCCTTAGCTGCTGCTACTTCAGGAATGGAGACAGCCAATTTTAAATGTGGAAGAAGGCCCACATTGCATATAGCTCTGCAGTTTCATGGGCCTTTGCATTCTGGGATCCCAAGACTAGACAAGGGTCATGGAAAATGGCTCACCACCAGGTTTCTTGTTTGTTAAATGCAACTAATTTATGATGGAACTGATACTGAATATCCTTTTAAACACTTAAATCAACTTTCTAAAGTCAAGAGACTGAAGATGACTGTCTTTCATGGGGAAGAAAAAAATTCTGCTTCTTCAAATTGCAGGTAGCTATAAAAACCTCCAAGAAGCAGTTGTTTTGGCAAAATAGAATTGTTTTCAAGTTCTTCTGAGGACTAAGGACCTAGAGGAAACTGGATGGGGACCTGGGGATTCAGTGATGTGAGCAGTTCTTGTAAAAGTTGGGGTGGATGAAGGATTTGTCATTTGCTTACTGCAGTAAAGGAGAAGTAAAAATCTTGCCTGTAACAATTTATCTAGGCACCTATTTACTCAGTAGGAAACAGTTCACTTAAAACTAAGTAAGCTCAGGGACCCCAGTCACCCTAAAATCCCCCCTAAAGAAAGAAGGATCTTAACACAAGCAAGCTGCTCACCATAAATCTCCAACCTCCATCTAATACCTGGAGGTTGTGAAGAGCAGCTCTTCTGGAAATGCTACTAAAACCATCTCCCCTCGTGGGCTGTACAGGAGAACAGCAGTCATTATTTTTTTATGCAAGGGCACTGCTTGCAGTGTGACCTTAGGGCCTATTTCAGTGGTGCTAGTCCCAGAGGCTTTCTCCTAGACTGGAGTATTTAGTAGTTTAACTGAAAGTGCCAATTTTACAGTCGTGTACCTGTGAACTTTTATTGGAAGGTAAACAAACACCCTTGGGTGTTTTTGTTTCTTTGTTTAATGCTCTCTCAAGTAGGGTTTGACCTCTCTGTTGGACCTCTTGGCTTCTATTATACAAAGGCTTTTTCTTTTTAAGACCAGATAAGATCATTAGTATATCCTGAAAAAAAACAAAAACAAACCCACAGTGATTTATTTTAGATTTGTTTGCAAAATAAATAAATATTCTTTCAGCAGACCAAGCTGTGATCACATGATCCCAGATGTCTGCATGTTCAAAATTCTTAAGGAAGCTTAAGTCTCCTGTCCTGCAGAAATGATCCTTGTAAATTTTTCTGCCAGTATGACAGGTGATACTGAAAGCAGCAGAGAGGACATGGAGGAGGAGGGTACTTCTGACTTTGCTTCTTTAAGGTACATTTTTTCATCAAACAAGCAAGGGGAAAACAAGTTTTGGGTCATTAGTATTTCACAACAGTTGTAACTGTTTAATGTCTTTGGGCAGAGGTGCAAATCCTATGGTACTGTAGATGTCACTTCATGTTTTAAATACAGTAGTCAGTTGAAGTCTTAAAAAACATCTTTGCTACACTTGTGCTGGCAAGTTGCAGATACCCATGACTAAACTAGTGCCAGTTCATCCGTATCACCTAGTCCAGATGCTTGCATGACTGTCCACACTGGTGGCTGATTTGACACTGCAGCGTTTCTTCACGATCATGTTGATGTATGCTTTCATGATCTTTATTATCTCGCCCACCTGGGGAGAGAGCACAGCAACACAGCATAAGCACTTTGAAAACCTCAGTGCACTGAGGCATACAGGACATTTTGCTGAAAGAGATTCCCCTTCTCCAAAGTCATGACACAGTCAATTTTGCATGTTAATACCCAAAGTGAACATGACAGTAAGAAGAAAAAAGGCTTGACAAGTTTGTGCGCTGCTGTAGCAACACTTTAAAATATTTTTAGCTCAAAGAAAAGCAACTTCCATTCTACTAAATCTTTTGTTTTACGTTTGTGAAACTCCCCATTCATCTACTGGAAAGGAATGAAAAAGAAAACCAGGCAAACTGAAGAGCACCCAGAACTGAAAACTCTTGATGCACTGCAATACCAATCAACATCCTTCACTTTCTAACCAGCCTATTTTTTTTGTTTATCCCTGTATTCAAGAAGAGGTACCGTGCCTTTTAGGCTTAAGCTCCCTTCTTATTTTCCCTTGGCTGTGTAGTCCATTAGTCAAGAGTTCTTGCACAGAAACCAAAAGAAAACAAAAAGTCTATTCCTTGAAGCTTAATTGAAGTGGCTGTGTGCTTTCACGTACCTGGGAGGTTTCAAAGAACATTTCTCTCTCATCCACTGTAATTTTGAAGGTGTTGGGCTGTGGTGCTCCAAAGAAAACAATGTGCTCATACTGGAAAGTTTCTAGTGGTTTAGGATCCCCTCGTTTGTAGACAGACACATTCTCTGTGCTGACGCCAAGCCAGAGATCATTGGGGAATCCACCCTCCTTGCACTGCAGAAAGAGAAACACAACCTTCTGCATAAATGCAGTGGAGGATCAAATAATTTTCCATTCAAGAAAAAGCCCTCTGTTTCTAGCTCTTATAGGACATTTCAGTTCAATACACAAACCAGGGTACTTGCAGAATCTCTGCTGGAGGCACTTCTGCTGCAAAGATTCAGAAGTGACACAGCTGTAAGTCAAATACTAGTTGAGTAATAAATAATTGTAATAGGGAACAGCTTTCATCAGATTTTAAAGTGATGTAGCAGGTCAATATTCCACTTCTTATTTTACAGATAATGCAGTGAGTGCAAGCAACTTCCCATGGTGATCCACCTTGTCAGCAGCAAAACTGACAGAAGTGAACTGTGGCCTCCCACTGTAGCAGGCTGAGTACAGTGGTGTACACACCTTGGTCTGCACAGTTTCTGTTGTACTGCTGCACACCAGGACTGCACTTTTTGCTGGCAAGAACAGTGGAGCTTTGTTTTACTTTGACTTCCACTAGCCACCACTTTCTTAAACCCCTCTCTCCTCCCCCATTCCACCATTATTCTAACAAAGTGGGAATCCATTGTCTCCCTTCATTTACCAGGATGCCCTGCCTTGCTTGCTTTGTGCTTTCTGTGTTTTAACTCTTGGGTATTGTGACACTGCAGGCTTTCTCTGAGATTACTAAGGCAAAATGTACGCAGTTCCCAAAATTCCCATCTGTTACACACAGCTTTATCTGTTCTCCAGACTGATGCCTCTCCTCAGCTGTGGTTTTAGGAGTTTATTAATCACTCACCTCAACATCAAAGAGCGTTGACCCATAACCTGGCCACTCTTTTACAATGGACATGTATTTCACCATGGCCTGATGCTGAGAGAGTCCCTGCAGCTTGGTCCATTTTTGTGCTATGCTTGCCCGAGCAGCTGAAAGCTCTTCTTTTACCCACATCTCCATCATCTGCTCCTCTTCTACCTTCTGCTTCTTTACAGACCCTGTCTTGAAGCTACGCTTCAATGTCCCTTCAAGGAAGCTGGTCCGTCTCCTCTCCAGAGTGTGACTGGTACTGCTGCTGCTCTTTGTTGAGTGCAATATTTTGGATTTCAGCCTGTTAACTGGGTAGATTCCATCAAGAGTCCAGCTTATTTTGGAATAATCTCCATGAAGGTACTGCAGCCGCAGAGCTGCCAGACGCTGCAGAGTGTCCTCTGGCCCAGGAAAATGACCAGCTATGAGGCTTTCATGAGCCTACAAAAAAAAAAAGTCCCCCAAAATCATTAGAAAGCAAAAGCATACTTTATTCACATCTGGGTCCATGTAGAGATTCCTGTCACATCTGCTGATCCCACTAGGATAGACATAATTCAGGAGGTCAGAGCAGACATTGTAATAAATATGTCAAAGTCTGCAAGTGGTTGATATGGGGGGAACACCCCTTTCTGCAAGCCTGAACAGGACAGAGATCTTTGAGGGGCTCCTATCCTGTACAGAAAGCCCTACAATGAGGATCTTTCAGGTCTGGAACAGATGGGAGAGACGAGAATTGAAGCAATTTGTTTTTGTGCTATACCAGCTACAGCTCCTGTGTGAAGGTTATATTCAACACCAGAGTAATATATAATAAATTCAAGATTCTCAACCTCAGTTTCATTACACAAAAGCACCTCCCCCTTCTTCCTCCTTCACCTGATGTCTCCACCAATCTTCTTGCTTCCCTTTGCCTGTTTTTCTGTGAAATCTATTAATGGGGCTTTTTGCACATCCATCTAATGTCTGGGTAGCACGTACTCTCCTACTGTTACTTCTATTTGCCAGTTGAAGCTGTGTAGACTGAAAGCCTTGTCAAGAGGGAGTTTGGAACAACTGAAGTTTCACAGAGCACCACGTGCTCCTCCTGACTGTTTTCCAGACATTCTCTAGCTAACAATGCTTGATGTTCATTTCAAGAATGGAACCATCATCTGAGTGATGTACATGCCATGTATTTGACTATCAGTGAGTTTCAGTCTTCATGACTGACTGCCAGTAACAGATTCAGTAATTTTCTATGATTTTATGAGGCAAGGTCAGTGTTCATTGAAGTAATACAGATGGGACAAATCACACAGCTGGCTGCTCCAGTTTGTTTGCTTTTACATCCCAGCTGCAAGGCTCTTTCATACCAGTGTGATCTCTGATCTTGCCAGTATCATTGTGCTATGGAGTACAGTGACTTAAAAAAATAACAGACTACTCAGCAGATAAATTTGTGAACTACATTCTACTTTCCTTTGTCTGCAGTACTCTTCTAGTGCCTCTCTGTTAATCAAAAGAAATTGCCCAAAAGATGTTTCATAGTTCTGGTAACACCCTTAGGATGTGCTGTTCTTGCAAGCTGATTTGCAGAGAGATAGATAGATTTTCCAGTTTTCTTTACATTTATGTTCTGCAAGCAGCTACTTTTAATGATTCTCATAAATCATTACACGAATTTCTCTGCCTTCTAAAATTAAAGACCAAATTAAAAAAAAAAATAGTGTTTCTTTTTTTTCTAAGCCTTTGCTAGTTTTTCTTGCCTTTGTTCTAACACTCATCTTCCCTAGAAAATTTCATGGTCTATCTGCTTAGTAGATTCCAGGCCAAAAATCCAACACACTAAATTCTTCTCCTACAACCAGAATTCCCACTTCTAATGAAAGATAAACCAGTTTTCTGTATCCTCTTGTGTGCTTTTGCCACCCTGGAAACCAAATCATTCTCCCAGAGTTTTCTTACCTGCTCAAACATGAAGGCAAATTCCACACCATCTTTGGGAACGTTCTCAATATCCAAGAAGCAATAAAGCTTAAAATACAGTTGCCACTGTCCTTCCTCCTCTTCTTCTTCAGAGCCAGCAAGCCTGTAAAACATAAAAGAGAATGAGAAGGAAAAAAACCAGTAAAGAGAAGTACCATGGTACTGGGATGTCCACAGTGCAAATCACAATCTGAAGGTAACCCTGGATTCTGAAATCCAATGTTACATCCAGCTAGGAATTAAAGGTTTCATGAAACATTATTTTACCTCTCAAACTTGGCCAAGATATCAGCCACAATCACCCGACTCTCCACAGCACGGTCAACCTGCTGGTTGTGTTCAAAGAGTGCAAACATATTCCGGCTGTCCTCCATTGCCAACCCTCGGATCAGCTTCTCAACCACCTGCAAAATCAGACACATCACACAGTAGGCATCACTCCCCCTTTCACAGTGAAGAATCAGTACCTCTTCAGGACACCTATCTTTCATACATCTCCATCACATTTCTCCCTTAATGACAGTGTTTTCAGATTAAAGAATTCTAATCCTAAAAGATCATTCCCTGCAATGAAGTCATTACTTATAT
Source organism: Motacilla alba alba (assembly GCF_015832195.1). Classification (NCBI taxonomy): domain Eukaryota; kingdom Metazoa; phylum Chordata; class Aves; order Passeriformes; family Motacillidae; genus Motacilla; species Motacilla alba. The sequence goes on along the minus strand of NC_052022.1, from coordinate 16,248,479 downwards.
TTGATCATCCTTGCTTTTCTTCTCTGAATCTTTTCAATCTTCCCTACCCTTTTGAGGATGGGGGAATTAGAATTGTGCACAAGATATAGGCACATAATGGATTTAGATGTCACGGTGACATTCTCAGTTCCTCTAGTAACAATTCCACTTTCTGCTCTGTTTAGCACTAATGTTTTCACAGACATGACTACTGCAACCTGGAATCCTGCTTCTGACCTGCTAATGATTAAGTTCCCTCTCAGAAGGATTCCATTATGAACTGGAATCTCTCCTTGTCCAGAAAACTCTGTTTAGCAAGTTTCAGACAAAGGGCAGAACACCAGAAGTGTTTAGATTTTGCAACACAGTTTTCAAGTGATACTCTACAACCTGGGCACTGGCCTTGTAGAATAAGCTAAACTTTGCCTAAAGATACTGCAAAAGAGTTGTAATTAAAAATAAAAAAATTTAAAAAAAGGAGGAAAAAAAACCTGGAAATAAAGGGGAAAAGGGTGTCCCTTCAACAAACCCACTCTCCAGACACAGATGTGCTCACATCTGGTTAATCCTACTGATGCATTACCTCCCCAGCGCTGGTGTGGGAGTTGATGGTGATTTTGCAGGAGCCACCACCATGGCAATACACTGTCGTGGTCATCTCCTCACGGGTAAGAAGAGCCTGTATTTCCTCCTGGGAGGGCACAAACTCCCTCGTCTTTGTTCTCTTCAGGGAATCACTTATGAACTGTGCATACCTATCTATTTCTGAGTCTGGAAAGAGCTCTTTTACCCTAATTGTAAAGAGAAGTTAAAAAAAAAAAAAAAAATCCCATTACACAGTGAACAACACGTTACCCTAGAAATGAGACTACTGCAAGTAAAGAGCTTGGTAGATATGCTGATATCAAATGCAACCACACAAAAATCAAGCTAATTTCTGAAACAATACAATCTGCTTTTACTAGTCATTTGAAAGTCACTTCAGTGCCATTTCTCAGCAATGTATGAAATAAGCAGTTCAAAGTTTCAGGAGTTTAGTGACAGCTAAATTCAGCAGGATTGACAATCTCAATTTACAAAACTGAGAATAAAAACTGTGAAATCAAATGTAAACTTTTTTTATTTATTCTCAGTGGTTGTTGTTTGGTTTTGTTTGTTTTTTTTTTTAATTTGCTGGCTGTGTTTGAGTCACTTCTACAGTATGTTTGAGAATGAAGACGATAGAAAGCAGATGCCTGTATATTGTTCTCTTCCCTCCAAGACCAGCAGTATAAGTATAGCATTATTTGCAACTCTGGTGATAAAACAATGAAATGGCTTCATGTACTATCTGCATCTCTTAGACCCAGGCCATGGATGTAGCTACTTGGCGTATTGACACAAAACTCATCTCACTCTTTCCTAGCTTGGAAGGAATCAAATAGATTTTATTGATCTTTCTCATCATTAGGAATGGAGCAAGATTACAGAGCTGCAGATCAGGCCCAGTGCAGACTGATGCATTACCTCCCCAGCTTTGTAAAACTGCATTAGATGCTGAAGGTGACTTGGGAAGAAATGCAAATTATTTAGTTCAAGAAAATGGGAGGTTAAAACAGATTAAAAATACTAATTACAAGCATTATGTGCTTAGTTAAGGAAACCTTGAAAAATCATAAATTTGATTTACAGTCTCTCTCCTACTTCATAGTATGCTTTTTACCTGTGCCAGCTGCAAGGAAGGACAGATTTCCATGAGTATGAAAGTACAGACCTCACCTTACCTGCAGCTTGATAATGTTTTTATGTACATTAGTAAGCAGCAGGTCATCAGCTGTAAATCCACTGTAACAGTGTCTTATGGTATTCTCTTTAGGTAACTTACATTCATGCCACATCCTTTTCACACAACAGGGTGGCAAGGGGGGGAGTCTGAATACACAGAAAAGCCGGTGGTAAGAACTGGGCAAAGGTAGGAGGCTGGAACACCACAGGAAGATGTTTGCCCAGCAAGAGGGTGAGACAGGTAACTACAACAGGCAGTGGAAGATCAGCAGAGCAAAAGGAAACAAGCTGCAAATGAAAGAGGCGTTTACCTTCGGAGGTGGAACTTGAGGTAGCGCAGGATCCCTCTGCTGGGAAGGAAAGTGCAGCTCATACAGGTCATCAGCTGCCAGTGGTGCAGGTTGCCAGTACTGTTGGGATGTGGCATGTGGTTGGTTTGCTTGATGAGCTGACAGTACACTTCATCACGGAGAGGCTTTAAATCATGGCAGGTCTGCAGGATGCCTTGGATAATGGGTATGGGGTCAGACACTGTCTCGATTTCCTGAAGGGAGTTAAAGATCTTCACTGCTTCATCCTGTAAGCTGCTGTAACCCTTCTCTTGTTGCACTGGGGAACAATCACAAAGATGACAAGAGGTGAGCATCTCCCTCCTTTTCCACTGGCCCAGCAGTACTACAGTCAACTGTACTCCTCTGTCATGAAAGAACAGCAACCTGAGCATTAGCACATATCCTGAACTTTAAATTTATACTGTAAGTTCATTAATGCTTCCTCTCCAAATGTTCAAATGTAGTTTTAATTTGTATTTGCCAATATCTGATTTGGCACCACTGCCAATCTATTTTTGGATACACTGCACAGAAAAGCAGAGTAAGATTTTTAAGGGAAATGAACATTGAAATCTAGTTCAGGCTTCAGTGTCTGCAACCAAAGTAATGGAATGTGGCCACTGAAGCCTGGCTTGTGTAATTCCAAAATTCTGTGTTGTGCCTGTATTAGCTTGGACCCCTGGGCCAACACAGAACTTGAGCAAATTGCTCTACCACAAATGCATCTTATACCCATTGTTTAGATTTAAAATGCCTAGACCAAAACATGAGTTTTTTGACCACCTAAATGTCTGCTTTTTGAACTGCTCAGACACATGTGAGACCATTCAGATGCAGGCTTGCATTCTCCTTTGCACATCTCTGAGGCTTTAGGTCCTTCTGAATCTCCTGAACAGCCACTGCTTCCCCAGTGGCAATGTATTAACTGTACAATACAAAGACACAGCTCTAAAAAGTAAGTTCCACAGTCTAAGTGTTTGCTATGTATTTTTCCTGTATTTCAGAATTTATTTTTTCTGTGCTTTCAATCTGCCATGTAATTGGATCCTTGTATTGTGACAGACCTAATATCCTTTCACTTTCTCCATGACAGTCTTCTGGCCCTAAAAACATCATTTTGAGGCTGAAGAATTCTGCTCTCTATTTAGTCACTTAATTGTAGGCAAGTTCTTCTGTGCCTTTGATCATCTTTGGGTAGGTTTTTACATCTCCTATATCTTTGATGAGATGTAGAAGGCAAAACTGTCTCCTGTACTCAAGATGCAGGTGCATGATACATATACAGCTGCACAAAGACTTTATTTTTCCTTTTCTAAGCTTTCAAAACCTTACATTTTTGTTTTGTTTCTCTACTCACCACCAGAGTTGACATTTTCATAAAGCTATGTAAATTGATGTTCACTTTCCTAAGCACAGCTAGAACACTACCTATGTGGCAGACTGTTTTTCCCAAATACACTGCTTTGATTGAAATTAATTTCTTAAAAGATTCTGTGGCTCAGTCACTCCACATGAGACATTCTTCTACAGTTCCTCACAAGCTTTCAGTTTTAATAGGTCAAACAGTCTGTAATCATCAACAAATCACTTTGGTTTCTGGTGGCCCATTACTCTAGCTCTTTCATGTTTCTGACACTTTTGAAAAAAGGGTTCATTTAGTCTGGTTTTACAGCAGCTTCTGTAGAAAAACTACCCCGCTGCCAGCTGCATGATGTACTCCTATTGTAGTATTTCCTCTGGAGCCACTTGCAACCCAGCTGTGGCTAAAGGATGACAGGCTGCATGTCCCCTGGATGGATGACAAAACTATCTGCCCCCATTTGCTCTAAGATTCAATGCTCCCATAAGAGGCAATGAAAATGAACACAGTCCAGAGAAAAAAGGAAGAGAAAGGGACTGCTCCCTCCCTGAACCCTGTGGGCCACACTGCCCCAAACAGACTTCACCTGCACAGAGTGAGCTTACAGGCCCATTTTGTGGTGCTCAGGCTCCTCACTGACCTTCAAAATGTGGATTCTGTCACTCGGGTAAAATACTTACAGTTGACACTGACATCTCCATAGGGTAATGGCAGCAGTGGGGAATGCAAGGGGTGCTGGGTGTATCGCAGGATTGGGTTCCTCCTATACGTCTGTTCCACTACTTCAAAGTTTGTGCTGTTTTCCTGGGAAAGAAAGCAAAAAATCATTACCCTCAAATAGACAAAGTCCTTTGCAGGATGCCCTTACACATTTAGATTAAAGCTCCTTTGAAACCACCTATTCTACATTTCTGGAGGTGCCAAGGGGGACTAAGTGATCAAAGCATAATCTGTATCTAAAAATTACCCTGTACGTTATTTCTGAAAATAAACATAAGAATAGCCATGCTACATCATGCCACAGGTCACCAAGCACAGAATCTTGCCTTCAAGCGTGGCTTGCATAATATAAGTGGCACGATCCCTCTCTCCCGTGTCCTTCAAGCTTTCAACAGGACATGGTTAATGGACTTTCTGACCTCAACCATTTTCAGTGTGTAATAATGAGCCTGTTCTCAATTTGTCTGGTTGTGCTATATGTGTTTACAGAATGAACAACCAAAGTGCTCCATGGTGTTCAAAATCTGGGCCTGTGACTACCATACACACTGGATCACACTCTTCTGCATTTCGTCCAAGGCTTCTTCCTAACAATGCATTATGTTCCTTTTGTCCTTGAACCCCAAGCTGAAGTTTTCAACCATTTTCTACAATCGTTCCCAGCTCTTTCTTCCTAAATACAAACTATCTAATTGCATCTAGTTAAGAGTTCATCACAAACACATTTCTTCTGAAGTTTGGTTTGGCATGTCCTCTGAAATGATTCTAGGTTTATTTGCCAAAGTTTCTGGCAAGTTTATTCTCAAAAATTACTCCCGTGGTACAATTTCTGGTTTTTTTGAAGGATATTATCTTTCCATTCTTTAATTTGATATTTAGCCATTCAAGCCTAAGGTATGAAGAGAACTTCAGGGTACGTCAAAGTCAGATAACTGGTAGGAATGGAATTTTTTGTATTTGTGTCTGAGGGATGCTTAGGAGCAGAAAGGATGGAGCAGAGATTTGCAAATACTTGATAGTGTAATCCTGCATGCAATTTTTAATTGCACAGAATCATAGTCTACACTTATGAAGACAAGCTAGCAAAATAAAATTCATGTAACCTTTGATTATTTTTGTTGCACAGTTGTGCGAGTTCATTTTTTTACCCTTTTTCATTCCCCCTTAAGACAGTAACCCCATTTTTTGCCACATTGTCAGCAATGACTGGGTTAGGCCAGTGGTAGTCTGGCTGCTCCCAACTCATGTGGGAATCAGCAGGATGCCACCTACCCGGATGTCACGAATAAGTTGCTGTGTGGGTGTTTCTATGGGAACTTTGCTGTCAATGACACCCTGGATGGCAGAGGCCCAGCGCATGGCTTCATTCAGCAGCTTCGTGTACAGCCTGTAGGAGTGCTTCCGCCCGTGGACTATGATGTTCCAGTAGCCTGTGCAGAAACAAAGGTGGAAACAAAGCTGGAAAGTGAAACTGGCTTCCCTATTGTGTAGCTGACTAGAGGTTAGCAAATGTGACATCAACCTACAAGAAGGGCCAGAAGGAGAATCTGGGGAACTACAGGTCCGTCAGTCCGGCCTTGGTACCGGGGAAGGCTGTGGAGCAGATCATCTCTCAAGGAGAGCAATGGAGCTGGGCAAGGGTCTGGAGCACAAGTCCTGTGAGGACTTGTGGCTGAGGGAGCTGGGGGTGTTCAGCTTGGAGAAAATAAGGCTCAAGGGGGACCTTATTACTATCTACAACTACTTGAAAGGAGGATGTAACTAGCTGGGGGTCTGTCCTTTCTCCCAGGTAACAAGCACTACGACAGGAAGGAAAGGACTACCAACAGACTGTGCAGGGAAGTGGTTAAATCACCACCCCAGAGGCATTTAAAAAATGTGTAGATGTGGCACTTGTGGCTTAGTGGTGGACTTGACGCTGTTAGGCTAATGGTTGGACTTGATTATTAAGAGATCATTGATTCTCTTTTTGTCTGTAGCTTGTGGCTGATGTAAAACCCCTGCTGCTTTCACAGCAATATACAGTGTGTCTGGTCAAAATCCACTAGGTAGACATTAACAACTCCATTGTCAAAACAAATTTATCAATAGGGAAGTCCCAGTCCAGATTTTGGTACAAAGACAGCTTTCCAAGATGGAAGTATCTTGCAGTGTAACCTGACTACCTGCCTGCCAACCAGGCAGCTCACTTTCACAGACAGCATTTGGACTACACCGTCCTGCTAATCACTTGGAAAATGATCACTCTACACACAGCACCTAGTCAGATTGCCAAATCAAGTCTTAGAACTTACAAAAATATGTTTGACAACCTGAGAGAACATGTCAAGGTGATGGCAATTCTAGCTGCTTAAGGCAGCTCTAGACATCTGTTGATATCAAAAATGTGGACACTCTCTTGTGAATGAGCAGAATAAATTTCCTCTCATCTCATTTTACTAAATACTTCCAGCCTTTTTAAAAGGTATCCCAAACAACTCCAGTAATCAAATGTCCAGTATTTCAAGTCTTTTTCTAAGATTCACAATTTTTGTATGGGGGACTCACCCTTCATCCCATCACCTGGGTTCCTTTCCAACTCCTAAGGCAAGCAATGGAGGATCATGCCAGATCCTGCCCTCCCAGAACTCTGTCATGCTGCACAGAAAGCAAACACGGGCCTTTGCTATCTTTTGTTTCTATCAAGTTGAGTGGTACCATAACACGTGCACTTTATATCCCTTACACTGTATGGGAAGGCTGCTATTTAACAGGTTAACACTGACCCCAGAGACAGATGCAGATCATTCTACAAGTGACAGTTCTGGAGATGTACTAATAATTAGTGCCAACTACAGGAACTCACACCTGTTACCTTGCCTGGGGAACACTGAGATAAGCAGTGGCTCTACTCAGTGAGAAACATCAGCACTGTGTCCCTGTGTCAGGTGTGAGGCACTTACAGCCACTGGCACACTTTGCAGATCTCTTACAGTGTCCATGGGCAGAGACGTCCGCAGCCAGACCCAAAGCCTCAGGTGACATCAAGACTGCCTTCTCAACATGTCACACCACTACAGTCCTGCACCATCCCCTCTGCAGGAGCTGCACACCTGGAGTCTGCTTTTCACCACCTTGTCCCTCTCACCTGTGTCTTTGAAGACCCTCTCATCGGGCTGCACCACGGAGCAGAGGCTGTTGAGCACGAGCGTTCCGAGCTTGGCAGCCGTGCGCTCAGATGACTTGTAGTAGTCGAGGGCAGTGTTTGTCAGAACAAACCAGCGCTTCTTCATCTTCAGAGAGGACATCTTGTTGCTGCTCTGAACCTCCTTATGAAGCCAGCCTGGCACGGAAACACAAACATGTCATTACGTGCACCTCTTGCTCTCATGGTCAGGGCAAATGATTTCACTGTCATTTTAGATTTGTTGCAAAATAAAGGAAAAAAAAAAGATTAAGAAAATTCAATACTTCAATAGAAAAAAATTACAGCCTGCGTTGCTAAAGCTGTCAAAAAGATAATTTTCTACTCAGAGGTGTAAAAAGCAATGTCCACCCACAAGGCAAAATGTTCAGAAACGGTGGGACTGAATCAAGAGGCTCAAAAAACAAAAAATATACAGATCTTCCTGAATACAGGCCTTTGTGTCTATTCTGCTATGACAGAGACATCTTATTATGAAGAGCAGAGTATACTCTGCAAAGGATGATTCCTTTTTTTCTTTGACTAATTAACAATACCAGATAAAAGGAACTGTTGCCTTGCAATTAAGTATTTTGAAGTTAAGGTACTCAAACTGCTGTCTTATAGTCTCCTTTCTATCATTCAATCTCCTTGAAATTTTTAAGACTATGGTGGAAGGCTTTTGCCACATTTTGGTGACCCTTTTCTTCCTGTCCTTCTGCCTTGCCATGACCACTCCATGCCCTTTATTTCTTCATAGACATTTCTGGAAGATGCAAGGCAATTTGTTCATGCACTTGCTTTCCCCAGACTGGATCAGGAGTGTCTTCATACATTTAAGACCATGTGATGAGCTCAAAGTATAGAGGAAATTTAAAAATATTTAAAACAAATGGGTGAATATTTTGAAATATATGTTTGATCCCTACTCATGCTCCACCATCTTCAACCAAGCTCTGACTAAAGACGTAATTTAAACCTTTTCCTCAACCTCAGAGAATTTCTCTCATCTCACTTTGTCTACCATAACCAGGTTAGTTAGTTTAGCTGAGGACAGCAGCAATCCCACAAAGATCTCTCTCCCTCCCTCCCTCTCTACATGACAGGTGTCAGAAGGAACTGAGCTGCCAACAAAAGCCACAGTGTCATGTTATAGTCCATCTAAGCCAGCTGCTCCTCATCAGCAGCCATGCTCCTTCCTATTCCCCGGTGGTATTTGCCAGACATGTTTAAATAGGCTAGAACTATCATCAGAAAATGAAACATATGAAGCTTTTATTTTTTTCCCACCTGGCAGGGAATTAGATAAGAGCCAAGGCTAGCACACACGTGACATGGCAAGCAGCAGGCAGGAAAGTAGAGGGGGGCAGAGAATGACAGTTTTTGGGGAGCAGCTAAACCTTAGACTGAGTTAGCAACAATCAAGTCCCCCCGTCAGATTATAAGCAGAAGATGAGTTTCACATGTAATTGCATGTATTTCCTTTCACCTCTCACAAGGAATTCCTGGCCATCCACCTTGGATTCGCCTTTGGGTTTCTGCAGCAGGGAGATCCAGTGATGCATTTCCTCAGGAGTGTCGCTGTTGCAGTGAATCACACGATTGGCCGTGATGATCACAAAAGAATTCGGTCTGCCAGAAAACAAAAGCATTAAAATTAGTCATAACCATGCAAACAACTCACAGCACACCCAAAGTCATGCTTTTTACCTTCTCACAAACAGAAAGACTTTCTGAATACAAACTACAAAGGAGTGCAGAAATACTTAAGATCATCTCTTCTTCAGTTGCTCGGTCAACTGATGAATGCAGAGACAAGCTAAATAAAATTAAATATCTTTCAAAAGCTACTTCCAAAGACTAGAAAATACTAATTGGCTAATAAGCAGCTGTTAAATGTCCTTGGCTCATTAGCAAAGGACTTTAACTGACTAGAGTGAAGCAGTGCTTGTACCACTGGGCTGAGCTGGTACAGCCATTCTCCTTGCACTTATTAAAACCAGTGATGCAATAGCAAACACTGGTCTCAGTAGGATCAGCTAAAACATGTTTGAGACTGGTTTTACAAAGGATGAGCTGATCCTAACAAAAGAGAGGAAAAACTGTTGTGCTGCTCCTGGATGACTTTGTCCTTCTCTTGCAACTGTATCTTACCAAAAGAATATTCACAATTCTGTACAGAATTGATGCTTTACAGGAAAACAGAAAAACAGAAGAATGACCAGTTCCAAGAGGATAAACTCATAAACCTTTGAAAGCAAAACCAGATTTCTATCACAAAACAGAGAAATTGTAAAGTAGAATGCAAGTATGAAGCAAAAGGTGCAATCAAGCTCTACGTTAGAAAAATGCATAAACCTATGGAAGATAAAAATAAGCGGCATAAAAATGTTGGTTGAGAATAAGCATTCTCCTCAGAATTTGTTTAACATTGCTTCAAACACTGATATTCCAGAAAAGCATACCTCAGCACACACAGAAACAAATTTTTACTGTTAAGCTTACTATTTGTTCCTAGTTTTCACTGGTTCACAGACTAATTATGAGGAGTACAGGCTTAGAACAGCCTAAAATGTTTTCATCAATGAAATCTTAGTTCATTTCTGAAATGCATTTTCTAAACTACTAAAAACAAAGTCCTAGCAACCTGTATCAGAGCCCAGAGCTCTGTCCCCAGACCTCAGAGATAAATAACTTAATAGCTAACATTTTACTTCAGCACTGTGGTGAGTATCTTTGCCCTGGCTGAACCTGTTAATATGTGGGAAATAATTAAATGTTAACATAAAGTGATATGAAATGTCTCATCATCTCTTCTCTGAAACTAACTAACTAAAGGTCTGTGCTCTGTTGCATTGCAAAGACATCAAGAATAATACATATTTCTAAATTAATCCATTATTCTTCCACAATGCTGTTACCTTCCCCTAAATCTATGAAATTAACTCAAAATTACTCTGTTGAAAAAACGCAAGTGCTGCTTTTGCTGGATATATTTGTTTAGTGCTAGTGGTAGATAAAACTATAACTCTCTAACATTGAGATGATACTGTTCTCACTTTTAGGAGCTGAAGGAAAAACTTTGATTCAAAGACAACACATACATGGACTTCATGCCTATGAAGTGACATTGCTTGAAACAAGCTGAAGATTTCAGCTGTGTTTATTTGTCTGGAGAAAAAGATGTATGAGTTTAAACAAATACAAACCCCGAAGGAAACCTGGACCTACCCACAAAAATATTGTAGGGAGTTTCTGATTTAACAGATGGTTAGACTGTTGTACCTACCTATCAGGATTGTCTGAGGCACAGACAGAGTCAATAAGCCCAACATCCAGGGTTCCCTGTAGAGTGAAGAAGACACAGATTGCATTTTAGTTTACAGGTGTTCTCCTCTGTGAATAGGATTGGAATCGGAACCATTCATCTGAATTCCAATAGCTTGAGTAGAAATGAACACATGAGAAAGGCACAAGTGAGTCATATCTGCTCACTGAACAGCATAAGATGTGCAAGGGGCTCCACAGGACTGGAGGAAAAACAGTTACAAGTTTCCAGAGGGTATTATGAAGGTCTGAAATAGCCTTAGCTATTATCTCTGTACTGGCAAAATACATAAATACACCGTTTTTCCCAACTGCTATCTTCTGTCTGGAATAACTGTGACCCAGACTAGTCCCATCCAAAGACATTTTATCTGTGTGAAGCAGCCTCCCTCTTCTCCTCCAACTGAAAAGAGCTATCTGTGATCAAGCTGAGCAACCCACAACAAGCACCATGTTCCCCACTGCTTATCCTCTTTGCTACCAGCTTTGCTGTTTCTTTATAATTACCAAAGTCCAAGTTTCTTACACTGTTTAAGAAGTACAGCACTGCACGTGCTGGCAAAGCATGCACAAATAGTTAAACACAGAGGGCTCCAAGCATGCCCACAGGCTGGTTGCACAGTAACTCACCACAGCATTCTTTGGATTGGCCTGCTCATCCTGCATTTCCCTCAGCTGCTGTGCTGTAGCGCTGTGTACTCGACTCAGAACATTAAACCAACCGCTGCCAATCAAAACAGAATCAGAGTTAAACTTTCAGCAGTGAAACTGGCTCGAGAACATGATCAAGGAACCTGGAAAGATTTCAGTGGGAAAATTTCTTCATTCACAATTTCCTGAATACTATGTCAAAATATCTCTTGGGCTGATCATACCAGATTCCAATGTCTTCCTTCCTCCTTATTTATCCATGAAAATTCTGTGCACGTTCTTCAACCCACTGACAGCTGCTCCTGCAAAATCCAGTTTTCCACTTGTTATTCAAAGAACTCTTAAGTAGGCAGTGGCTTTACAGGGAGCCCATGTCAGCAGACTGAGAAGAGCACACAGCACTTGTAAAAACAGGGTTAGCTGGGAATCTTCCTGGACTAGAGTCCTAGAGACGCCTGGGAGCCTTCTTGATTAGTCTCTCTCTGATCTGCTAATAAACTTGAAAGTCATATGGCTGGCAATTAATCATGGGTTTGTTTATAAGTGAATTTGGAGTGAAGTTTTTTGTCTGTGAAAGGGCTTCTCTTACAGACATATCTGGAGGCTAATCGCTGTTGCAGAAAAAGCAGATTCTTATCTGCAGCTTCCAGTGAGATCAGCAAACATCCATCCTTCATGGAGGATTCTCAAACTGGATACTCTTTGACATCTGCTAATCTGCCCTTTGCTACTGCAAGTGCTGGCGCTTTCTTCTCCCTCAGAAGAGAGACTGATAGGGCATAGGCAGAGACCACATTTGGTTTACACTCATCCTAACAAATCTGCAGTGTTATCTTAGGGCATGCCTACTGCAGTTGTGGAAGTTCTGGGTTAAGAAGTTCTTGTTCCTTCCACCACTGCTCCCTACATTTGCCCATTTGCCCATTTCTTGTCCATGTGGCTATTCTTCAGTCTATTTCTGTTAAATTGTATCCAAACACCTTTCCCCTTTCTCTCCTACACCAAAATAATAATCAACCCTAAATAACTTCACAGAACCAGTAGATCAGAGAAACAGTTACACTGTCAGGGCTGAGAGAGCAAAAGCCTTGGTAAAAGTGGGAAGACATGAGTGGCTGGGGACAGTAACCTCTTAACTTGGCTTTGCATAGCCAGGACAGGTTGTCCAACCTGCCCTTAAACAACTGATTCCCACTGTCTGGCCAGGATGCCAAGAAGGAAGGACATGAGTCACTTGTTTGCTTTGCACTGGGAAGATCTTATCAGATGACACTACAGACTCTGATAAGCTGCAGCCTTTTTCTGTCTCCTGGATAAAACCCAGCTGCTCTCGCAATCATTTACAGACAACATGAATAGACTTTTTGTTTGATTCAAGATTCCATTAAATAAATAAATCAGCTATTAGATGTTCCAGTTTATATTAAGGTTTGTGTGTCTGCTGAAGTAACCCTTGAATTCCACATGCTCACAGCCACATGAGAAGCTGGCAGTCCTGTGACTGCCAGACTGAACCACAACCTTGGTAGCTGTAACATCAAGTCCCCAAAGTAGGTGTGATGCATCCCAGGAAGCATGAAATGACACTCGGGAACAAATCCCCCCTTTTCTCCAGTAAAAGGGAATTGATTATGTTTCTCAAACTCCTCCATGAGTAGCTGGGTCAGGCCTGCACTGAATGAACAAACCTAACAAAACTCCCTGCTGTACCTGGCATCTTCTGGTGACTCTGCAACAATGTGGTAAACTCGGTCTTCTGTCACAATGTCCAAGGCATTCTCCTTTTCATGAATATCCACAATCTCTCTGGAACACAAGAAAGCACAAGAGCCAAAGCTACAAACCTTTCACTGAACGCCATCTGGTCAATTCTTTCACATCATACCCCTCACCACACAGAAGGGAAAGCACTGGTTCAGATGGCTCGTAACTCTGACAGAAATACAAAATTCCGCCAATACACATCAAAATGTTTGAAAAGATCTATCTGTACAGTTAAAAACCAAAGCTTAAGGCATTATATGGATTTTCAAGACAACAGCAGACTAAATGGAAGAAGAGATAACAGGGAGGTTGATATAGAGATCTGTTTACAAAGTCGGGTGTGCCATTCTTTTGGGCACTTTACGGGTCTGCATAATGCTAAAAGATGACCAGTTTGTCCTTTCTTACAGCAGGAGCTGAGGAATTGACTGTGGCAGCAGAAAGAGCATTCAGGACTCAGGAAAAGGCACAGTACATGCTGCCAAATTCCAATCCCGCTGTGAGCTTCATAATACCTCAGTGAAATGCCTGGAGAAGCCAGAAAACAGATGGAGTCTGGGTAGGAGAGAACGCATGGGGTATGTACTTAATTAGCCCCTCCTGGTCTGGCTCCATCCATGGCTTGGAAAGAGCTTCTGCTGGATTATGAAAGGCAAGACTAGGAAAAGAACAATCAAGTAATTGCAGACTCCCTCCAGAGTAAAACTAGATGCTGTAATTGCCTTTTTCTTCCTTTGTTTCTGATTTTCCAAGCACCATGGGAGATACACAGGCCAATGAACAGCAGCACTGGACCCTTCGTTACTGATTTAGAGAGTGAATACTAGGGATCAAAGGGATTTGGTTTTGCACTCACTTTGCCCTTCTGATATCAATAGTCCCCTTCAGCTTCTCCTCACTATCATTCTCGAAGTACATCAGCTTGGACTCCCGAAGCACAAACCAGCGGCGCTTCCAGTTGCGCCGTGACAGGGTTGACATTCCTCCGCCTTTTTTGTAGAGCCAGCCTGACTTGAGGGCCTCCTGCTTGGTGCGGAACCACATGAAGGCCTCGTTCTTCAGGACACACCAGCGCCGCCGCCACGGGTTCATGAGACCTCCTGCAAAGGCAAGGGAGCAAAACTTCAGCAGACACACAACAGGGGCCATGCTTCCCTTCTGAGCCTGCTCCCAGGCAGGAATAGTTACCACTTCAGTTCCTACATCAAAAAAGGGAACTGAAGGAGAGAAACAAAGTTGTGCCTAATTTCAAACATAGGAAAAACAGAACAAAACTAGTGAAACAAAAGCAAAATATAGAAATACATGCACTACTCAAGTATTTTTGTTCTGACTTCAGTTTCGTAGCTGAGAATGAATCATTTAAGCCCATACCAAGTAGGCACAATTAAGTCTCAGTGGCAAAGATATCTCTGACATCCAGCTATCTCTTTATTTGTTGTTTTAAATAAAAGAAGAAGAAACGAAAATGAGAATAAACTGAGAACTAGGAGCAAATAAAGATAATGATTCTGGACAAACAGAAGAGGAAAGCAGGTTTCCTGGATCCCATCCATCCGTGGTTTTGGCAAAATTCAATTACCTTTCATGTAGAGGTAACTGTGAAAATAGGGTGGACCTGAACCATTGAAGATAGTGATTCGTCCATTACAAAACTCTTCATCTGTATCAATGTAAACATCCACTTCTTCCTCACTCTCCAGAAACTAAAGAAAAAAGAAGAGATATATGCTACTTGGCTTCTCCTGGTCGCAGGAGGACTGGAGCAGTTAACAGGGTTAGAGAAGTCACATGATCAGAAGGTGCAAAACTACACACAGTCCTTTTGCAAAAAAAGCACTACAGTAAAAGCAGAGGCTTGACAGCTTATCCATTAATGCCTAAAGCAAGAGCATGGAATTTTCATACCTGAAAGGAGAGCAGTGGACATGCCTAGAAAGCTCCAGCTCTATGCAGTAACAAAACTGCCTGTTTCAAGGCACAACCCACCTTGCAAAATCTAATTTGATGGGATTAAGAGAGAATTTTTCATTTTAGAGAAATTTTCTGATTTTTCTGGCAAAAAGGCCACAATGCCAGACAAGATGGAACAGTGATTTAACCCCAGCAAGGAAATTACTTGCTTTGGTTTGATTAGGAAAAAAAGCACAGTCCAGGGTAACTGAACCCTAAAAGCATCAATCTGAATTACTGAAATAATAGTACTGAATTTACTCATCTCTGTTCTCCAACTAGATAAAGGCCCTCAGCCATAAGAAAGTATTTCACCCACAAAATCATTTCCTTTACCTTAAATACAATTTCCTTCGATTTGCTTTATTAATTTAATACAAACGAAGGCAGTTCCTTAGACCTTTTCCTTCCTCAAACGCATGTTGCTTCTTTTGATTTTCCCCCTGTCTTCTCTCTGTGACCCTCTTTTCCTCATCCCTGGTCCACTGATTCACTCTCTCCCTTGGCATTACGTTTCAAAAACCAGGTAGTCTTGCAACAGCAGCTACTGATGGGACCTTGACTCAGCTGTGGTTATCACTTCCTGTGGCTCACACTATGACAAAGTATCAACTGGCTTTTTTATTAGTCTTACTCACCAATGAGCCCAGGAAAACCCTACACTACTATTTGCATTTTAATGGTAGAAAGCAGCCTAAGCTGTGACAGAATGATTCATGATTTGAAGATAACCTGACAGTGATCGGTGAGTAGGTGCCCACAGAGAAGGTGCCTTTACTCAAGCAGATCACATAAGAAATTCAGATGGCTGGCAGCTGACATTAGGGAAATGCAAACAAGACAACCATGCAACTTTTTAAAGAAAGGTCACAATCTGTCATTGAAAAAACATACTCAAGGAAGTAAACCGAGTTCCTAAAAAAAAAGATATTTTGTAGTTCAAGAGTCTCTTCTCAGGAATATCATTTATTAGAAGTATTTTTGTGGCTGTCATTGGCTTCACACCTGAACTCCTCACAATCTTATGTGGGCTTTGACATCCTGTCCTGTAAGGGGATTTATCACTACATTATTAAGCAGCTGGCCTGAGGGCACTCAGGAGGTCCAGACCCAGTGTGGGATCTCAGCTGAGGTGCTGAAGTGCGAGGCCAATAGCTCAGCTTTACCACCCTGTCGCTGTCCCTGCAGCAGGAATGAAAAGGTTCAGTGATCCTGGCTGTGTGCATTGGGACACAACCCAAGCAGCACAGTAATTTCTTCCAGCTTTAGAATAGCTTAACTTGTACACAGCAGCTGAAAATAAACCCTTGACTCTGAAGACACTTAGAACAAGAGAAGTTTTAGGGATAGAGACAAATCAAAGCCCAGTTTTTCCCATCTCCTCTTGTCATTGCACACTGGAACCTTAGGTCCTTTCTGTGAAATCTCTCTAAGGTAGATCATACACCTACAAAATACCAGTTGTTTGCTTTCCTTCCTCCTAAAGGCTGTTACAATACATATGGCAATGGAAACAATCTAAAACAGGTACACATGTACTAGCCTCTGTGCCAGCAGACAATCACAAGCCCTCTGGCCTTTTTTTAAGCTGATTATTGATATAAGAGAGAGTTACATATCAGTAACTATTCCCAGAGTGAGGAGGCACACAGTAAGAAGACAAATTATATTATAAACATCAACAAAGTCACACTAATGTCCAGAAAGGTGAAGGGAGAGATTCTCACCGAGTCCAGACTGCCACGGTTGGAGTCCAGGCTGGTACCATGGGAGTGTCTCAGACCCTCCTCATCATTCAGAGGCTCAGCTGAGGCATTACCAGCATCTCCATAGCCATCAAACTCCTCATGGTCGTAGTCAGACTCCACATCAGGGGGGGAGGTGTAAATGGGCTCTCCTGCCTCTCCACTGTTACTCCTCTGTGTATCAGAGACAGTGCTGTAAACGCTTTCTGCTGGGTCAGACAGAGCTCTCTGCTCCTTGGGGTTAGTGGTTCTTTCCACAGGCAGTCCTGGAGCAGGGGCAACCTCTCCCACTTCCCTCTGAAGAAGCAAAAGGCTTGTGTTTGCAACTTCCTTTGAGTAGTTACCACTGTTTCTTTTGCCATGCTGATTTGAGACCACCAAACTGGAAGTTGGGCGTCCTTCATCATCAGCATGAAAACCCTCATCCACTTCTTCTTCAGCCAGTGGTGCCACCAGGCTGCAGTCAATGTTGAGTGTCCCCTCACTAGAAAGTGAGTGCTCTAAGTTCTGCACACTTTCATCCAGATTGCCAAAATCCAGCAGCTCCAAGAATTCCTGAGCAACTCTTGACGCCTCTTTTTCCAACCTCTGTATCTCTTCTTCTCGCTGCCGATAGATTTCATTCCTGGTGTCTTCAGAGATGACAGACATGTGATCCTCTTTCTGTTGCTGCAACTTTTCAATCTCCTTCTCCAGTCTTAAGATCTCCTCCATCTGACGTCTCTCTTCTTCTTGCAGGGGAATATCCACCTCCTCAGTGTTTACTGTTTCCACCTTAAAGAATTTAGAACAGTGTTAAAGCACTTTCTTCAACCTGTCTGTGTTCCTTGCCTGGACCTTTCATTCTTCCTGTCTCCTGTGCTTGCCTTATATTTACCATCTGCAGAAAGATGACTCCAAGTATCCCTCAATCATTCACGGTGTAAAAGCTAAAGGTAAAACTACTGGATCTTCAGGTACCTCTTTTTTCCTAGCAATCTACTTCCATTATGAATCATACAAAGAAGCTCACTGGGTTCAGTGAATTTTTAGAAAAGCTCTCTATCTATTGATCACTGTACACTGCAATTTGAATAAAAGCAGCCTGAAAGTCCATTCTCTCTTTTTGAACTCACACACATACAGGAGGAAGCAACTGTATATGAATACATATATGCATAGAGTACTGAAGAGCTGAAGATTCCCAGAAATTCATTAAGAGGTCTGGAAATTTCATTGTTTCCTGAAATGAGGATCTGACCATCAGAATCTGGGGCTGGAAGGGATATTTGCATGAAGCAGGACTGTATCCATTCCAACCACAGCCCAACAAAACTCCACCCAGAATTTCTCGGCATTCTTTAGCATCACTAGATGGCTGATGGCTGACTGTGAAGACTATCTTGTTCTATATTTTCCACACTGAAGTCACAGGAAATTTCTAGCAGATACGTGATAATTGGAAGATACTGGTAACTTTCACTGATGTTTAGGATAAAGCCACCCTCCCCTCCATAGAGGATGTTGAAAATGTACACATGAGAGAACAGATACACACATGAGGAAAAGTAAAAATAAATTCCAATAGGATTTCTTCTATTTCCTGGTAGGACTTATGACAATGCAGTCAATATATTCACTCATTTAAGCCTTAATCCTTGTTTTCTTTATTTACCTAGCTGCTGGTTCTCTACTTGGCTCTTACTTGTGGATGAATGCATTTCCATGCTTCTAATCTCTCCTGAAAAAGATGGTCTGAAACTGGGTAACAAGTGGTAGAGGAAAAAAACCAATGAGATACAGAGCCATTTTCACACACCTCAGGGTAGGTGGTCTGCTCTTTGGTATGTCAAGTACCAACAATTAGATCAGCTACAAGGAGTTTATTTTAGCCATGGCAGTAGTTGGCTGCACTCTTATTTTGGCTGTTACAGGCAACAATCCAGCAAAACAGACTGTGTCACAGTGTAGCACATCACAAGGTTATCTAACAAGCTCAAGCAGTAGAGATAAAAATAGGATGCTGCATGTTCAACATGGAAATTTTCAAATAGAACCAGTGCAGGCTCATACAAGAGCCTTGAAAAAAGCCCCACCTTGTTAACTCTGTGCCCTTCTGCCCACAGGTTTTGTGTGAACACAGCCCATTTTTTAAATAGTGTTGCCACAATACCGATACTGCCACAACAGTATCAGTATCCAGGCAAAGTAGAGGCAATGAAGGACTCTTCACAGATATTCACAAGAAACAATGTGAAAAGAACAACTTTTAAACTTACCTGGGCCACCTGCAGCGCATTCAGTTGCTCCTTTTCTCTGTCAGAAAACAAGACATAACAGTCAGAGACAGACCTAGTTCTCCTGTGTGAGGTTTTCAGAATTACATGGACACATCATCCCTCCATGGATAAGGTTAAAATGAGGTACTTGCTGTAAGACTGATTTAAAAGCTTTTGCAATTTAGTAAAAATCCAATTCTCTGTGGTTGGCATGACCTTTGTGGATATAACAGATTTTCCCCATGCACTTAACTTTCAGATCAATTAGGAAATTGGATTAGTTGGAACATACCAGGAAGGACATTGGAAACAGTGACAGAAAGACAAATTAGACTCATGATAAATGTAAACAGAATCTTCTGAAGTACAATAAATCTGTGAATATTGAGGCTGTACGTGTGTAATTAACAGATACCAGGAAACTGTTCATTTTTTAAAAAATAGAATTATTGCAACACCAGCACTAAATTTGTGTTTTGTTTTGCTTTTACTGTATTAAAGCCCCAACTCACATAACTTCTCAGTGGCATGCAAAATCCAGTTTATTAATAAAGACTGTAAGAGTCAGAGTTTGTTAGTAAACATGAGCAGAAGAAAAAAAACTATCCCACGGTGTTGCAGTTCTACCCAGTTCAAAAAGGTTACACTCCAAAGCAAAGCTATCACTGTGGCCAGTTTCTCCAGAGCAAGAATGCTACAAACAACTGAACCAGCAGACTGACAAATGCCAGGGTCATGCTTAGGGAGCAGGAATAGGATGCTGCTGGATGGAAGAAAGTTACCACTGCCAGTGGTGACTTTTAAACCTGTAATTCAACCCCAGGGAGAATAGGAGGGCAACAATATTTTTTTTCCCAGGCCTTGCAGATTTTCCCAGCCAAATTCTAAACTGCAGCTGTAAGTCACAAAGTCCTTAAAGCTCTCACTCTTGTGCTCACACTGTCAAAAAAAAATCTAGGAAATATTTGTAAATGAAAGCTGACATAAGTGAGATCCAGATGGTTCCAACTCTACTGAAAGATCCCTAGCAGTCATCATGAGTTAAACAACTGCTTTAAATGATTAGAGAGCTCAAAAGCAGAACCATTTTAAAACACATTAGCAATACCACCTATAATCTACGTACTAATTCCTACAACTGTTGCTCACAGTTTTTAAACCTTTGCTATTTCTTCCCACTTTCTAATCATCATCAACTGATCTACACTCTTCCTGAAATGTGATACCCAAAACTCGGGACAGGACTACAACTGAAGAGTGCTGAAGCATCACCTCATCCTACAGAAACAATTCTGCTTATAGAGAGCATTTGCTTTCTCCTCTCACACAGCATGACACTGGTGACATCCTCAACTTAGCCTCCAGACCTTCCTCCTGCTGTTGAAGTAAGCATTCCTCCTCCGCTCCCTGTGCATTTGGTTATTCCTAAATGTAAATCTGCATGTCTGTACCAAAAGTTATCCTGCTTTTCAGATCCTTTGACTTGCCAAAATTGTCTGAACTTTAATCCTAGGCTATATGCCTACAACCCTTCAGCAGATGGTTTTATCTGCAAATTTAATAAGGATATTCATATTTCCTCATCCAAATTCTTATGAAAATATTGCACAAGTACCATATCCAGTACAGATAATGGAAAAATCCCATTCAAAAGTACTCTTTTATTTAACAAAAAGCTACTATTGCTTATTAGTTAAATGCAGTAAAAAGACAAATCCTAATCTTGCTTCACATACTTTTTCCCAAAGCAAATTTCTTCAAGCATCTTAGAGTATTGTCATAACATCTCAAAGCCCTTACTTTTATCTACTCAAAGTCACCCATCCTCCATGGCTTTTCCCTGTCCACAAGACATGCCATAAGATACCACAGAAATAAACAGGTAATTCTAATGCTGTTTGTTCTTCAGAAATCCACACTGGCTTAATTCCTTTATCAAGCATTTACAACTGTTTGATCATTTGTTTCAGTATCTTCCTGAAACTGAGGTCAGGCTGACTGGTCCACAATTCCCTTATTCTTCCTTTTCGCATTTTTAAAGGGGGTCATAATTGTTGTGTATTTTCCATTTTTATGGAAAAATTACTATCCACAAAGAAGAAGAGAATAGCTATTGTTTTAAACTGCTTTAGCTAGTTCTTGAAGTACCCAAACATTACTTTCACCAAATCCCCATACTTTCTTTATAATTTGTAATTTGATTTATCCGAGCATTTTCCAACCTTTTCTTTCCATTACATGTTCCGAATTCTTGTACATCCTTCCTAATCATATTTAATATCCAACAGCTAAGCTTTTGGGGGAGACAAAAACAGCATCAAATACCTCGTTTTTCTCAACATTATTATTTTTCTTCCTGTTGAAAGTTAGATCAAATCGTTCCATGTCTCCCCTCTGCTAAAAGTGTATGTAAAATAACTGCATGCCAACTTCTGGTTCATTACAGCTCAAATTGTGCCTAGGTCCTTCTGAGTTTGTCTATACACTTGTGGTTTTTTTGCTTGTTCTCAGTAGATTAGCTGATTTGTAATTTCTATGGACTTCCACGTGATTTTTTTAGGTCAAATGGATGTTCAGAAGTTAGCCAAGTTGGTCTGCCAGTACCATCCTGGCTACTCACTCAGGTGCCATTTAACATTAATTAGAAAATGAAAATAAAATTAGTTTCCCTGATTCCTAGAAACGCTGACACTTCTCTGTCACAATGCTGGGTTGAACACATCTCTCATGGTCTGGAAACTAAAGGGCAAAAACACTCTATAGCAAATAAACTAGACAGGTCCTTCCTTTTATTATAGAATCAAATGCTGAGTTGGAAGGGACCCACCAGGATCATCAAGTCCAACTCCTGGTCTGTGCAGGACATGCCAAGAGTCACACCATGGGACCGAGAGCATTGTCAAAATGCTTCCTGAACTCTGTCAGGCTTGGTGCTGTGGCCACTTCTTTGGGGAGTCTGTTCCAGTGCTGACAACCCTGTAGGTGAAAAACCTTTTCCTGGTATCAAACCTAAATCTTCCCTAACTCAGCTTCCTGCCATTTCCTCGAGTTCTGTCACTGGGCATGAGAGTCAAGAGATCAGAGCCTACTCCTCCTCTTCCCCTCATGAGGATGTTGCAGACCACAATGACCACCTCAGCCTCCTCTTCTCCAGGCTGAGCAGATCAAGTGACCTAGCCACTCCTCATAGGGCTTCCCCACCAGACATTCACTATCCTCACTACTCTGCTTTGGACACACTCTAGTTTAATGTTTTTTATATTCTGGTGCCCAAAACTGCACACAAGACTCAAGGTGAGTGCTTCTAACCTTAGAATTTTCTGATGCTTGCCACACAGTCTGATGAGATCCCCCTTTGGGAAAGTACGTAACAAAAGCATAGAAGAACTACTTCTGAAAAGCAAACTATCACAGAATTATATGTTGAAATTTATATAATAATAAACCCAGCAGAGTCCAGCAAGTTCAGCAAGCAGCAGTGCTGACCCCACACACAGCAGCACTTCTCATCTGCCACAAGAACTGCTGGGTAAGTTCCTTCATTCCCGTGGGTGTTTCTTGCCATCCTTCCCCTTTGTCTCCCAACAGCGTGGTCACCTGCAAAGGCCATCATCTTAAGGGGGAGGCTCTGATGCCATTTTCCTTTTGACTCCCTATGCACCATGGCCTGCGGCGGGTGCCATCTTGGAAAGGGGTATTTCCACCATTTTGGGTTTCAGACTGTTCTCAGGGAGTTTGTGAGATTTAAAAATTTTGTATAGTGGTTATTTTGTTTTTTGCCTGTTGTTTTTTGCCTGTTTCACTTGTTAGTAAACTTAGTTTTTCACTTATAGCTACTTGTATTCATTCCTTACTCGGGGAAAGGGACTGGTTAAAACAAAGGGGGAGAACCCATTCTAGAATGTTCCCCTTTAAACCATCTAAACCCAAGACAGAATGCAAGATACCATCTTATACCTTTCCTTCACCTCTTCCTCTTCCTGTTTCCTCCTACGCTCCTCCTCTTCTTGCCATTGTCTTTCCTCTTCCTCTCTTCTGATCTGCTCTTCCTCCTCCTGCCTCCTTCTCTCCTCCGCTTCCTGCTTCCGCCGCAGTTCCTGCTGCAGCAGGTGCTGGTAGAGGCTGCGAGCCAGGCGGCCACGCCAGTGCTTCTGCAGGGTCACCGCAGAGGCCTTCAGGCGCAGCAGGCTCTTCTTCCAGAAGTACGCTCGGTAGTTCTTTTGGATTATAACAACACTGGATAGCACCTTCTGATACTTCTTCCTAAAAACAGAACCACACACTCAGTGCATCACTAAGTCATACGTGCTCTGCATTCCTCATGCCCTTGCATACTGACCACATCCACAGAAAAGTCCTTTTTGAAAAACACAGGTCAGAAGTGACATGATTCTTGTTCCTCTCCTGCCACTCGCTACCTGTATATCATATTCACCTCACTGTTCTCCCTCCTAATCTACCAACAGTTCGTTTCAATGGGCACCTACTTTTGTGAAGACTCTCAGATGATGAGGGAGAGATATTTGGCCATGGAAAGGGAAGGTCCTCTGGCCCAAAGTCTCCTTGCATTGCACATAAACACATTCACTGTGCAGTGGGCATAATCATTCAGTATGGATTTATTATAATAGAAACATACAAGTGCCCTTACTATATGAGAACAAATATTGCTCCATCTCTTAAATGGTCAAAAGCAAATTACTCCAGGAAAAACAAAAACAGTGCAAAAAGAGATTTGGTGACATTAATTTCACATTGTCTGGGAGAAAACACACTGATACTACAATATTGATGGCTGAATCAAACATTGTAACAAGTTCACACAAACAAATACTTCTATTGCAAAATGTTTTGCCTAAACAAGAATCACAGAATATCTTGAGCTGCAAGAGACCCACAAGATCATCAATGATATCAAAATCAACTGTACAGCACTTTAAGAACATGATAGGGCCTCAAAACACAACAATCATCATTCAATATTTCTGTAGTCTAGTAATGTTGCAGAAAAGTCAGGTTTTACCTCTGCATTAAAGACTATCTTTATCAAGGACATGAAAAAAGTTCCTGGTAGAAGTTTGTACATGATACACAAACTAGGCAAATAACAGGAGTTACCACTACACAGTAATCTGGATCAATTTGTAAGCTAGATTCAAGCAAACATTAAACAATCCAAAAGAGCCAATCATAAGGCTTTGTATTGAAGAATCAAAGGCCAAACACAACTGATGTGGGACTATGTTGGGAAGCAGCAAGTTAAAACTGGATTTTTGGGCCCCAGATCATCACACAAAGGCAAACTCCCATCACAATGCTATAGAAAAAATACTACTGGGATTCTTATTCTTGTAAATAGAAATATTGTTGTATAGAATACTACTTTTATTCCGTGCTCTGTGCTAGCACCCCCATTTCAAGAACAATGTTAGACCCTCAAGTGATTTCCAAGGAAGCAGGACCGGAACCAGAAATTCAGGCTTACAGAATGAGAGCAATTGTTCCATGCAGGACAAGAAATAGAAAAGCCTAAGGAAAGGCTTTACCCCAATTAGAGTAGCCACATTTCTATTTTTCCAACAGGGGCCATAAGATTTAACCAATGTGAAGCTGACATCTATTAAGGCTGAAAATAAGCAGACATTTTTAAAAGTAATTTAATATATTTAGATGCCTTAGTACCTTGCACTGGGGAAACAACCATTGGTACTAGCCAAATCAAAAACTTCTTTAATCCAAACTAGAATGTGCAGAGAGAAATTCTCTGGGGCTGTTGCAGAGGATCTTGGGCCAGAAGGCTACAGCAATCCTTGAGGTCTCACAGTCCTAGAAAGCACACTGGAAATAGCATGGTATTCTCACATGAACTTCCCACAGACCTTCTGCAACACCCTGAGGAAAAGACACACCTTACAATCCCTCTCCTGACAAGGAAATTCCCTTCAAACGGCAACAGGGACCTATGCTGACAGCTTGCCACCTCCCTGCACATCAGTTACATCAGCCCAGTCAAGAAAATCAGGAGAGGGATAGTAGTGTGCAGAGGTCATGCTCTTTTCCATAAATATTAAGTCAAAAGGAGGAAGCAGAGAGAAAAGAAAAGGAAAAGTAAGAGATGATAAGAAGTAGGAGGTTTTAGGTTAATTACTCCTGGGCTGCAGTCCCCTCATCCCCACTCCTCCTGTCCACCCTGTGTCCTGCACATGGGGTGTGAACAGCTGCACATGCACTCTCTGCCAAGGCAGACTAAGCGCATCAAAAAGGGTACTCTGACTTTTACAAAATGCATCTGCCAGAAACTCTCTCAAGTGCAACATGTGCCAAGCCCTGCCCAGCTCCAGGCCAGCTCTGCCTGCTAATCTGCCAGGATGAAGTGCCCCCTCATTCCTCATGACCACAGCCAAGCTTGCAGATGCCCTTCAGCTGGAATGGCTGCTCACAAGCTGCAAATTTCATTCCCCTTGTTCAAGCTTCCACTCACCCTTCTGCACTGGCCAAAGAAGTTCAACCTGCAGACCAAGCGAAGGGGCTGGGAGACCTCCTGAACATGTATCACACCAGAGATGCAGGCTGGCTGCAAGACTCCAATGCTGTATTTGAAATTTACTTAATTATCCTGTCAATGAGCTATAGTTAGCAGTTATGCCTCCAAGGACTAGAGATCACGGGGTTATGGAGCAATTTGCTACTGTCTTCTTCCCATGAGGAACAGTCCTGAAGAAACCAGGGGCACAGCCAAATTCACACACGGATCCTGCACTATGTGGTTTTTAGCTGGTGAAGCTGTTACCTGCATCTCAGAGCCCCCAGATTAGCTATGTAAGAATGGGGTCATTTCAATGGGCTTGATTTTCTTGTCTCACATTTTAGTGATCAGAGATACTAGGCTGCATAGGCTGCCGGGAATGAGAGCAAAGAAAATCTGGTTCTCCAGGCTCACAGAACAAGTTCACAAAGGGGGAGAAACCAGTACAATCTTTCCTTTGCCAGTCTACTTTGCATGAGACCAAATGAATTTAAATACACTTATACTTGCAAAACTAACAGAAATGGTATCAAGCTCAAGGCAGCACATACTGGTACTCCTGCCCAACTCTGCACAAACCATTCAGCACTTGCCCAGATGAACTCCTGCCTGCTGGACTTTTTTCAATACAGGTGCAGTGCAACTGGAAACTCTCTTCACATAAAGTTTTACAGACTTTCCATCTCTTCTTTACTCCCTGCTCTCCTCCCCTGTGAAGTCCAGTTACCTCCAGCTGCTTGTGAAGATTTACACTCTGGCTGCAGAAGCACAGCTTGTCCTTAAGGATGAGACTCATAACAGCAACATGTGGGATGAGGAATTCAGAAGTGTGGAGGCTGAAGGACCACAAGATTTCTAACCAAGAAGAATACCACAGAGTCTCCATCACAGCCCTGTAGGACAGCAGTTTCCTTACCAGGAACTCAGAAAAGCAGTAATCCAGTATGCCTGCAGTGGCGTTTCCAGCAAATCAATTTTCCTGTGCTAATCCCTACCCCTCTCTCCAAATGCTAAACACAAAGTAAAAGAGAGAAGAGGCCCTGACACAAAGAACTTGCAATCTCATGTACAAACAATAGAGTGAGCTCATTTGTCCTCCAAGAGGGAAATAAATAAATTAATAAAAAGCCCCAGAGACCAAATGTGTATTTTGGTGATATTCCACACTGGCAAGGCAGGATACAACCCTTGCACACATTTCCCAATGAAAAATGAGCTACCTGGTGTAACTGGAGCTCTAAGATGAGTGCCTCCTGAAACAGCTCTGCTGGCCAGGGATTTCACCTCCTCACAACCCTGACTGACAGGTGTCTGGAGCAAAGACCAGCCAGGAAAGAGCATCTTACTGGGATTAAGTGTGCATACCACAGCCATTAAGGAGTCAGCTGTTGCACTGACTTCGAGGGGCAGAGGAGGGGCCGTTTGTCTGCAGTTGGTTCTCCCAAACCTTCTCTGGTCAGGTGCAAAAGGGAGAGGCAAGAGGAGATTACTGTTGCAGAGCTGGCCAAAAACCAATTCTGAACAGTTAATTAAAAGGAGAGGGAGATCACAAGGCAAACAGGCAGGGCGAGGAAAGAGGGTGAGCAAAGGCAGAACTGCAAGAGAGGAAGAAGCAATTGGCAGGGGGAGCAGAAAACAGAGTTGACAGGCACAAGGGAAAGGAGGGGACCCAAAGCGTAGGTGGGGCCCAGCCAGGAGAGCCCTGAAGGCAAGGAAAAGGTGTCATCACAGGCAAGCAATGGGTACAAAAGTCCAAGGGAAGCCTGCTGAGCAGCGCTGAGGGAAGGTGCAAACGTGCACATAACTGAAAAAGAGGTGCCAAAGGTGCAGGAAGGTTTCGGCAGAGCTGATGCTGGCAGGGAGGGCAGACTCTGCAACTCTCCTTTAGAATACAGAGGGGAAGACGGGACGGATGCTAGGGGACTAGAGAGCAAAGCAGGGTGTCGGGGCAACCCAGGCACGCAAGCACAGGGATGGTGGGGCAGCCCCCAGCACTGACCTTGCCATGTAGCCCAAGACGTGGGCCCGGATGACTATAGCTGCTTTCCTCAACTCCTCTTCCCGATCCTTCTCCAGCTTCTGCTCAAGAGCTTCCTTCAGGAAAACCTGACGCCACGGGGAGGAGTTTCAGTAAACACAAAGAGAGGAAAGAAGTCAGTCCCCGGGAGAGCCGGGCGGTTTCATCCCCGGGTGAGCGGCGCGGAGAGCGCTCCGTGCCCGGGCGGCTGCGCTGCCGCCGCCCCCGCGCCTGCCCCGGCGCTGCCCCGCGGCGCCCGCACTCCGAGCGCCGGGAAAAGTTTACAGCGGCGGGAGCCAAACTCCGTGCCCAACCCCCGCCGCCCTCACTCTGTGGTCAAGACTTAAAAGAGAGAGGGAGGGAGCAGAGGAAGGAGGGAAAGAGGAGGGAGGAGGAGAGCCCAAGTTTGCGCCTGTGATTAACTCTTTCCCAGCTGCCAGATTTCCCGGCGCAATCCGGTGCCTCCCTGCAGCAGGCACTGGGACCTACTTGGGGGATTAAATATTTTGCAAAGAAACTCCTCCGCGTTTCAAGGAAAGGGAGGAACTTTTCGATTTATAGACTCCAGGAAGTAACCTTTACAGGAATCTTAATGGAAGGCAGGCGGAAAGCCAAAAGCCCAGCCGAGGCACAAAGCTGCGCTTAGCCTCAAGCCCACCGGTGCTGAAGCCCTCCACCGACCCCCAGACACTCTGGGGTGAGATGCTTCCGTGCCGAAGAGGTTCGACAGTGGAGCATGCACTAGGGGCACCTGAGCTCTGACCATAGACCTCTCCAAGTATTACTGGTTGCACGTCAGTGTCCAGTATTTTAATTCTCAAGCATCTTTCACCACCTGTATTTAAAGCTTCTGCTCGGTGCTAAATGCTTCTGAAGAATGCAGGTGCTACGACAAAAGAACTGAGATACAAGCAAGATAAGGCCATGTTTACAGGAATTGTGCTGACATGTCTAAGCAATGTTAAATCAGCTGGCTTGCATTAGGCTAGCACAGGATTCAGCACAAATTCCTGGAATAAATGTGCTGCTTTTTGAGATGGATTGCAGCCTGCATGGAGCTCCACGGCGCTGTGGGTACACTGCTAGCAGTACCCAGACCAGAATAAGCTGGTCAGACATGTCCATACAAGCTGCAGTCACAGCAGCAAGTGCCATATGGCCATGCTCGTGTGACCTGCTGCCTGGCATTGGATAAATCCCTGCCAGGGCCAGCAGCAGAACAAGCTACACTAGGGAAGTGCAGCCCCACTTGTTAAAGCACTGTCATGCACACAGGAAGTGAGCTGATATTCATCAATCCGTAGAACTCAGAATCACATTAATCAATAGAAACTCCTTAAAAATGTACTGGATTCATGTGGTTGTGCTGAGAGGCCAAAGATTCGAACAGTCATTTAGTCCAGTGCTCTGCACAAATTCCCCTCTTTCCCACTTATCTCCCCTCTATGTCTCTTTATACCTTCCCCTCCATCACTGCATTCAGCCTCATCCCTTAAGGCTCTTCCTTCCCCCTGCAATTACCACTGTGTACTGACACCTCTCCCTGAGTTAGGACCCAGAGCCAGTTGCTATCCTGGACTTGAATTTCTCCTGGAGAGCAGCTTCCATTAAGAAATGAGCTGGTTTGTAATGAATAAATAACCACGGGTAGCCTGAAAAGAAGCTTCATTATCAAGGTACTGCCAACCATGAAGCTGGCATCCTTCCCTGCAAGTTGTACATCCACTCCCTCTGTCAACTCAACAATCTTTTAAAGATTACTTTGAGGCAGGGATTGCTCTTTCCATTACATTCCAGAACCAAGTAGCAGTCACCCATTTCAAGAATGCAACCAGCAAAACACAGTCTCGGTCCATTATCTTCATCAAATTGCAAAAAATACTCAGGCCATCAGTATTTCCCTGCAGCAAGCACAGTCTTTGCTGAGCCAGGCCAGTTTGGGGTGGGGGAGGAACTTCAGGGCATGCAGAGATCCATGAGACCCAACCCTAATCCTATAGGATCTATATATGCTTTTGAAAGTTTGGAGTTTTTTTACACTCCACTAGATGACAAGAAAGAATAACACGCATTTCAAGTCCAGAAGTATTTTTGATGCCTTACAGAAATAAACTGGAAAAGGCTGTTTCTTTTTCATTATTCATAGTCATTTTTTGAAAACATAAGGTGGTTTTCATGTGAGAAAAGAATGATTGAACAAAACATACAAGGTTACATCTATCATGATGTGCTCATACTAGACACTGGCCAGGTTTTAAACCACTGTGCATCACCACAGTGTTCCTCTCATAACCTCAAAGCCTGCATGCACCATCAGTGGGACAGTGAACATGTTAATGTGTCACAGAGAACAGCAGACACAAATGTAACTGCTTGGGCACCCATGTGTACATAAGTGGGATCATATGGTTCTTGGGGACAACACTGGGAAAGCAGGAAGTGGGTCACTGTGACCTGGATGCCAAACTGTGTACAGCAACCTCCTCCTTCAAACAGGCCCTGCAAAACAGCAGGTTGAAATGTGGAAATGAATGCCTTCAAACAGCAAACGTTACTGTGTTAAACCACTGTAGGAAATCTGTGTTGTGGGTATGGGCAAGTATGGCAGAAGGCCCAGGTGCAATGAAGAAAGGGTCATGTGGAAGCTGCTGCCCCATCCCAGCACATCCCCAGTGAAGGCAAAGGCACCTTAACCCAATCTCTTTCATCATCACACTGCTTATGTGCATCCAAGCCCTCAACTCTGCCACACCACCATATAAAACCTGCATTGCATACATTAATACCTCTTATAAACATTAATTTGACAATTGACAGCAGAGCAGCTGCTCTATTCTTAATGAAAAACACAAAGATCATCCTGCCCTTCCTCCTCCATTTCCTTTCCCAAGCTTCACAATCCCCTGCACTAATTCACAGAGTCTTTTCCTTCCTCCTTCGAACAATTGCTAGGGATATAATTATCCTTCCATTCATTTAGCAGGAAGTATTCCCCCTTCTATAAGCCTTGCTCTTCACCCACCCCTTATACTTCTTCCTAGGTTACATCCCCATGGGCTTGTCACACCTTTTTCAGTAGCTACTCCTGACTAAGCCAAGATTAATTCTGGGAATACCAACCTGAGTACCCAGAGCTGCACCTGTAGCAGCAAAAGTGGCAGTAAGGCCATGCAAGGGACTTCCTTTTCAGGACAATGACCTATGCTCTGTTCCACTTGGCTGGTAGCTTCACTTCACCTTTATCTGAAAGAATCTGGAAAAATTAAAGCTCTTTTCTCCATCAACCCAAGTATTCCAGGCCTATGTTAGCTAGCACCAGCTGAAACATGAATGCAGACAAAGCAGTCTGTAATCCAAGGCACAACAGCTGGATCCTCACAGCTGGATCCAGACGGCAGGGAAGGTACTACCAGGAAGCACCACTGCTCTACAAGGCCTCACCTGGGCAGCTGCTTTCCTAGGGACAGGCTTTCTGGAGGCACTGTCACAAAGCTGAGTTGCAAAGTAGTCTCCAAGGGAGGAATGAAATGGCTTTGCATGGGAAAGAATGCCAAGCAACTCATCTGAAGAATGAAATGGCAGGGTAATACACCTTGGAATGACAGCACCTTGGAGCAGCCAGGGGCTGGCCAGCCATTCAGCATGGCAGCAAGTGTGGAACATGCCAGGACAGCCTTGGAATGATCCACTCTTTCAATAAATAGAACTACTCCCCTCCACCAGGACACACATCTCTAACACAAACCATGCCCAATAGAAAGTAACTTCTACAACCAAACAAGATGGCTGAACTGCTTTCCAGCTCCAGTGAATTTTGCTTCTCAGGCATCAGGAATACAAAGATTGCCTCTCTTAATAATTTCTTTCTTTCCACAATATCCAGACTCACAGCAGCCAGCGCCAAAGCAGAGAGACTGCAGTGTACCAACATGACACATACAGCTCTCCAGTCAAGTTTTAGTTTACAGGACATAATCATTAAAAAATAAATACATTGGTATATATCCAGAGTTTTGACAAAACACACACACATCTTCTTTGCCACAATTACCACCCATATTGGTTTTTTCCAAATAATTTGTGCAGGTCAAGGAGTGAGTGAAAACAGACAGATGGACTCAGTCCTTCATGATGCATAATGGGGACTGAAGAGAAAAGAGATCTCTAGCTTCCAGGGGCTCAAAGCATCCTAGATTTCCTGCTTGTTGTTAGTCTACTGTAGGCTCTGGACTCCAGATGTATAGCTTATAACCTTTTGTACTCTAAAAGGTGAGTATGTGCATGTAAGTTTGGTCCTCCATCCTGCTGCCCTTACTGTAGCACAGCAATCTTCTATCTCTTGTCATGCTAAGAAGAAAGTTCAAACTCTGTGTTTACCAGCTCTAACTACCATTTTCTAAGCTTTCTAGACAGCTCTGCAACACACACTCTCCTCATAGGCTTTAACACTGAAATGCTGGGAGACTGGCAGTCACCCAAGCAATGTGGATTATCCAAGGACAGGAATCACCAAAATGCTTCCTGGTTTGCAGGCACCAGTGAGGAGACTCGTGATTCCAAAATCAAAGATGAGGAACACTTTAATCACAGACCAGAAATACAGCTAAGTGATAAAATCTTCTTTCTGGAACATCGGTGGAGGCATGGAAAAAAAAACAAAACCCAAACAACCAAACTCCAGATTAATACATGTCCTTCCCACAACAATGGCCAGTGGTTTCCTTGATTGCCACATAGAGCTCATAGCCCAGACTATTAACTGGACTACCACCAGTCCTCTAGGAAGAGAACAGAGAGATCTTCCTCTAATAAATATTATAGTCTATGCACTTATTGAGCAACAAAGCAACAAATGTCATTATCTGATCTCCTGGACAAATTAAATGTGCATGTTCTCTAGAATCACTTCTGGTTTCATTGTGGCACTGGAAATATTCTGAAGTACTTTTCTAAAGGCTTAAGGGCAAAAAAATGCAAGAAGTTGCTTTGATGTGCTACCATCTGCTCTAGATATGGGCTGCATAGCCACTATTGAGAAATGCTGCCTGCATTGGACACCATCCATCTTGGAATATTCTTTGAAGAATTTACTGGAGTATGTGGAAAGTTGTGATAGAGACAGCTTCACACTCCCAGATTTCTATAGCAAAATGCCTCAAAACGCTCACATCTCTTTCTGCATGAAAATCCAGACTATTCCAGGCAAGAGAGAAGTGTTAAACATTCACCAAAACAGAAGCAAGCTCTGAATTACACAAATGGGCAGAAGCATTTGGATACCTCTTCATAGAAAATGCATGCTAGCATCTGGGCTAGCTGCAAGAGCATCATCTGAGCTTCCCCAATAGAAAGCTGTCATACATCTGGTGATGTAGCTATTCACAGCTTAGATATATACCAAGATTCAGCTCACTGCCTCAGGCAAGAATTTCAGTTAGTCAAGCAGAGTGAAATACCTGGCACAAGAAGCAAGAGTTAATGGCACACATCACAATTACATAAAATGAGAGCCATGCTTGTTCCCCTTGAATCTTTAAATTGCATCAGACATAACAAAATCAAGCTGGCTTGGTCAATTAGGAGTTTAGATAAAATAAAAAAAAACCCTGCTACGTCTCTAGGTACATAATATGGGAAATATTTGAGATGCTGCAGGTCAGTGGCATAGGCCAGTGGATTGAAAGGGTCGTGACTGCACTGCCTTGCAATCTGACCAGATGCAATCATGGCCCCTTGCAGCTGAAGCAAAGCCATACCCTTCCCCACACTGATGAAGTACCTTGGTTTTACCCAACTGCCATTCTTTCTTGCTGCTGTCATAGGTCTGAAGAAAACCTGCACATACAGCTTTGCTGTTGTTTGAGAGGCTTGTCCCCTTCACAAGCATCTTGTACCTAAGAACAAAACAGAATCTCATCAGATTACAGATGACAGTAACTGCCCCCTTTCCTCTCTCTTCCCAATCTTTTAACTCTAATTATTCTCCTCTCATTAGTCCTTTTTCCTCTGGGACCTTTCTTCTTCATGTTTGCCTTCCAATTTGGAAATTTCCATCCCCCAACCTTTATCTGTTCCTACCACACTGGCAATTATTTTGCAATCCCAGTAAAAAGAACACAAACTCAACAGAATTTTTCAGTAAAGAACAACTGTCTTTTTGAAACATGTGCTTTCATCAGACACAAGTTATTTTGTTCAGTGTAGGGGTGGAATTTAGTGCTCCAAGAGACAAAGGAAGCAATGTTCAGTGTCCCTTCTAGCCTTAAACTTCAAAAAAATCCTTTTGATGTAGCTCATTAAAAGAAATAATCACTCCTTCCAATATTAATCATCAACCATACTGTCCATTAGAATTTTCTTCAGCTGCCTAAAGGTTTTAAGCATGGTATTTTCATTGTACATATTATGACCAGCTGGGTTTCACAGCATCACACTAGCAAATTTGTGGCAAAGCTACCAAGGAAAAAAAAATGGACAAAGGAAAAAAGCCCAAAGACCATCTGGCTATTTTTCCATTCTGACTTTTAGCCTAAAGGCAAGACTCCAAAAGGCCTCCCAGATCAGTCTTTGATATGAGCATTAAGGCCATGGTTAGAAAACCATCCTGCAGATGATCCATACCAGAAGAAGCAGTTAAAGAGGAAACAGTCATGTAGAATTCTATACTTTGGGGCTGTTCCAGCATACAATACAATGACAGCAATTACCTGCTGAGAAAGTCCTGGAAAAGGCGCCGTACAGGGAAACCCGCTCTCCGAACCTTCACTGTCTCCAGCATCCCTGAGTACCGGAGCTGGTTTAGCACCACATCTGGATTAAAGAGGTTCGGCGCCTAAACAGTGATCCACAGTCAAACGCAAGTAAGTGAGGCAGTCACAGGCTGTGTATCTGTTCTGCTGTAAAA
This sequence comes from Motacilla alba alba, assembly GCF_015832195.1. Classification (NCBI taxonomy): domain Eukaryota; kingdom Metazoa; phylum Chordata; class Aves; order Passeriformes; family Motacillidae; genus Motacilla; species Motacilla alba. Next base: position 16,214,016 of record NC_052022.1, on the reverse strand, counting down.
AGCCAACCCTGCCTATTTGGGTATGCCAGGTAAAAAAGGGGAAGTTTGGGTCAAGGGGAAAGCAACCTCACAGCACTGCACAGTGCAGAATAAGGGAAAAAAGGGAACTGGGCTGATTCTGGAAGAAGGAAAAGAGTTTGCAGACTGCGCTCACAGTTGGACTATGGTAGGAAAGCAAAGATACAATGTCTGAACACATACAGAGTGCATAACCCTGACTCACTTCTCTTTGTAGTCTCTCTTTTCAGTTAAACTGGAGACAAACTACAGAATTCTTTTCTGGCATAAATCCCCTAAGCAGCCAATCCTCTGCCATATCATTCATGGTCTCAAAACACGCAAAGAAAAGGATCAGTTCAGATCTAGTTAGCAGCATGTCGTCCTGTCACAGCTCACAGTACAAGCGAGAGCTAGCCTGTCCCTAAGCACCGTGACTTGCTCATGATGCGTCCACCTCCACTGCCTCAGAGCCAGGGATCTGCAGGAGACAGTGCCTACTGCACTCACTTCATTCCAGAACAGATTTCTCTACAGGCACTATAAACAGGAGTGATTGCTTCTTCTAGCACAGCTCTGAACTCTGCACAAGCCTGGTTAATCCTCCAGGCTTCATAAGCACTGAAAGAGGTGGGAATGGCTAAATAATCTCATATTCAAAATGCAGTCTTTCCATCTAATTACCAGGACGAGAGTGTTTTTTCACAACTGTAAAATATCTAGAATAAAAAAGGGAAGGTGGGAGGAACTGCTCTTACCCTCAGTTTGAGGCACCTGCTAGGCATTTGTGCAAGGGCATGCCCATGCAGGCCTGTGTCACATGCACACATATGGCTGGGGACAGACTTACCTTTTCTGTATTTGGTTTGATGCAGCGGATGAAAAATGGGTTGGAAGTACTAAGTGTGGCCATCAAGGAATGGAGAGAATCCTAAAGACCAGCAAGAGAGACCCAAAGGATCAGTCACTACAGAAGGGAAAGGGCTACATTTGATGCAATAAGGTCTTCATGCAGCCCTCCCATTCCTAATTCCCTTTGACTCTGCCTACCAAAATTTCATTAACCCATGAGATTCCTTCCTGTCCAAAACATACCCACACAGTCTGCTCTTAAGACTATTTCTATGGCCATCCTTATTCTTGGGAGGAGCTGTATAGCTTTTGGGAGTTAGTTTTACAAGTTTCTCAAACTTTAAATACAGGAAAACAAAACAGTGAAATGAACAGAAGGTCTGCAGACAATCCAAGTGTGTGAAATTAATACTTGCAAGGTCCTCCTAATAAGGTTTTATTGGAATTGTCACTATACCTGTAAAAATGTGGCTTAAAAGGACACATACACTTAGCTGAAACATCAAACCAATATGAAAGATCAAAGAACCTCAAGAACTTAATATATTTAGCAAAGTACTCTTTTCCTCTGCCACTCTGCTCTGTCTTATCATCTCACATTTTATACCAGACAGAAATCCTTGGGGCAGTGGCACTGTCTTTTTTTAGCACTGCAACATTCCTGCACATTTTCAGTGCTGGACACAAAACAAGGATGAATGACTCCTCTTGGCTGCAGGCCTTGCTTTACCCATCTGCTCCTCCCCAGAAGCCTGCTGCTCTCTTGGAAAACATCATACCCTGAACTGGGAACTGACAGTCGGTCTGCGCCTCTGGGTGCCCATCTTCAGTGTCTCTTCACTGCAACGACTGCAGACTCTTTCAAAAAGGTCATAGATAAAGTCCAGCCTAAGGGAGAAGAAAAGAATTAAAGAAGATGCAAGACACCTACCACCTGTGAGAAGATGGTTCTTATTGTCAGTTACTGCCCTGTCCTGTTGTGAAACACGTCATTTTTACACCTGTTGTGCCAGAGGAAGCAGTTCAGCTGACACTTCAGTGAGGAAATTAATACTTCCCACGTGGCTGCCCAGATCCCGTAGGCTGCCCTGTATGCACTCAGCTGCAAAGCCAGACGTCTCCTCCCACACTTTCAAGTAGGATATTACACAAAGGAAAATCTCCCTTCTGCACTGGCTAGAACACCTCCCTTGAGCAAGGAGGGGATGCTCAAGGGACACCTCCCTAGAGCAAGCATATGCCCCCAGGCAAAACTACCTTGAAGGTATGCCAGCTGGACTGGTGCTGCCGTGCCTCCCAAATCATGATCAGCCCCCATGATATGATCACAAAATTGGAAGTCCAGCTCTTCTGCAGCCAGAGGAGTTCTAGAGCTACCCTCCATGTATCTAGTCCTCCAGTTCTAGGGAACCTTCCACCATTTTGCCACTCCTGAGACATTGGTGCTGGTTCTTACAAAGTTGCACAAAGTTCTTCAGAGCTGCTTGTACCAGTTTATTGTTATGGCTGCTTCTGGCCCAACTTCCCTTCTGGCACATAGAAGAAGCCTGAGTCCTTCTATTATGCTGGACAATAACAACCACAATTCTGGCCTCAAGCCTCATGTGAAATGTTCCCCAGATGCTACTGTCCAAGTAAGACAACTTTGAGCATCTCATAGTCTCAGCTCCCTCAGGTTGTTTCAAGCTTCTCAGTGCACACTCTGCAGCAGCTTCAGAGAAGATGCAGTTCTGAAACAGTCTCATCAGGCTGGAGCCCAGAGGCAATACACGGACTGTGGTAAGAGGCACATGGTAGAGTTGCTGCTCAAAGACTTGTAGGATCCTCTGTAGGATAGGGCCCTCCTATTAGGCCCTGCTTCTGTTTCCCAGATCTTGCTCAAGATCAAAATTAGCTCATTTCTCTAAGATCAGGTTGCAGCTCTGGGATATAACATTAGAGTCCATGCCCAGTCCCACAGCAACAGCTCAGTCTAGCTCAGGATAAGGACAGATGATTTCCACTAACAAGCAGGCTGGAAAACAAGCAGCATCTGTACAAAAGCTGGCAATTGACAGCATAGCAAAGAGCATTGACTCATTCAGGGAAAACTTTGCCATTGCAGGTATAGGGAGGTAAGAAGGAGAAGGAAATGGAAAGGGGGAAGGGAAGGGGAATAGGAAAGGGAAAAAAGCAAATTGCCTAGAGGGACGTCTGTCATGCTGTTAAAGCTCTTTTTAAAACTGGGACAACATGAGTCCTGATTAAATCTGTGCCTCATCTGACTTCTCCAGCTCTCCTTTCTTCCATCAGGACACTTCAGCACAAAGAGAAGAATGATTAAGAATGATGCCTGATGCTCTGGCAAAAGCAACTGCTTTCCTTGGTCTGGTTTATTACATGAATGTAATTAGCTCTGCCCAAAAGATGTGGCCTCCTGACAAGCATACCTGCTGTCTTTCAGCATGTTTAAAATGTCATCACGAAAGGTGTCTCTGTTCTTCTCCAGAAAGCCTCTCACATCATACAGCACCTGCAACACAGACACAGCCACTACAGATCATTAAGTCCTTCCACATTTACATGCCAGTGTACAAGGCCTCCTGCAGAGCTACACAGGAACACTGCAAGGCATGTGCCAAAATCTGAATTTCTGGGGTCAAAGAGCTATAGAGCTCTGCAGTTACTGGCAAGAAAGTGGCTTTTAGCCATCAATTAAAAAACACACACAAAAAAAACCCCAAAAGCAAAACAAACAAAAAAAAAAAAAAGCTAAAATCAAGAGCCAAGTGAAACAGCTGCAAAGATTTGCCTGGCAGGAGAGGGTCTGTGGGGAAATCCTCTGCAAGGTGTGAGGTACTCTATTCACTTCAGGAGAGTGAAGAGAATGGCCACCCAGTGCCCCAACTTCCCAACCACAAGTGCTCAGCACATTATTCTGGGAGGAGCTTAGCCCTTCTTTAATGTGCAGGTGTCCTCCCTTGACACACCTTCATCTGCTTCATATCTCTTCACAACAAAAAGCAATTTAACCTTGAAGGCTCAGGAACTTTTTCCTTTTTGCAATAGGTATTCAGTCTTTCCTCCTCCTCAAAAGCGAAATTTTCCTTGGGACTTTTCCTTTGAGTTTTGTTTGTTTGTGAATGTCCAGGAAAAGACAACATGAATAACAGAAGTAAGGAGTTTATCCCCCAAACAAAAGGTTACCTGAGAAACTCAAACATCCAAGGTGGAAAATATAGTACTGGAGGGCAACATGCTATTTTAAGTCCATCACACTCATTGTGCTCTGGCACGGGACATTAAATGAGTGGGAACACACAGCTCAGAGACATTCTTGGTTTTTGGAATCTAGACTTGAGGACCTCAAGTCCAGAATATACCAAGCATCTCACAAACACATCATGAACACCTACCTCCCCTGCATAATGTCTTATGCCAAACTGATGGTCTGTCACCCGAGGCTTCACGTAGTAGGGGTTGCTCTGAAATAAAAGAAAAGAAGTTGTCTTATAATGCTGGTATAAGAATACAAAGTCAGTCAGGAACTCTGCCATGACTATGACAAGGCTGGGATGGGCAAGGACCTTTGCTCTTGCAGAGCCCGACCACATCTGCTGCAGCTGTGTGCAGCTACGTTACAAATATGTTACTCAAATTTAAGATGGAAATATCCAGCCCTTCAAGGCATTTCTCATGTGAGCGAGGGCTTGCAGAATCAAGGCTGCGGAGGCATGCCATGGATGAAATGTTAATTCTTGTGTGTCTGACACCTGAGGAGACTGAGCTCCACACAAACCATGTGGTGCAGGACACAGGATCAGGATGCAGGGAAGATGGCATGTTTGCATAACACCTCCACACCTTTTCTTCATCAAAGGAAATAACATACCAATTTCCTGTCTTCCTTTATATTTCATCTTTCCTTGCACCTCTCTTCCCCTACATTCAATATTCAGTTTTCCTTTCTCTTTTTCCTCTCTCATTTTCCCCCTCCTCTCTCTGTTCTGTGAAAACCATTTTAACTGCTTAAGAGCAGCCATGCTGTTCTAGACCAGCAATCCATCCAGCAGTATTCTGCCTCTAGCACTGGCTAGGTAGGATAGAGTACAAACAAAGCAAGTAAATCATACCTTCATCCTAACATTCCCTCAAACTCTAATTCTTTCTATGAGGCCTGCCTAACTAGTAACCCCAAATGGATTTCTCTTTGAAATACTTGCTCATTCCACAAGTGAACCCATGCAGACTTTTTGCATCTGGAGCGTCCTTTCACAGGCAGCTCTCAACCAACTACATGTGGAACTAGAGCTGCTTGGATTTAAGCCTGGCTTCCATTAGTGCCATTAATCTTCTACAGGCCATGTGTGGCTTTTACACCCATCGCACCCACCCAAGTCACCTTGTCTCCACACTGCAGGTTCCTTCAATGCAGTTTTCTGTAGCACTGAAGCTATCCCAGTCCTGCTGTTTACCAGTTCTGACAGAAGCTCTCCTTGAGTGGAGGGGCCCCATGGTGTACACGGTTCAAAGTGAAGGTGATCTATAGACTATACAATTCCATAACAATGTTTTCTATTTTTACTGTTAGTTTCCTGGGAGATTGTACTACTTCTTTTGGGGATTTTTATTACTGCTGAGCCCCGTGCTGTTATTTCTGTGGAACTCCATCACAGCCTCTGTCTGGATCTCACTCCTGAGGAGCAACAGTCAGTTCAGAGGCCATAATTTCAAAGGTGACATCAGGACTGTTTTCCTTCAGGTGCAGCATTTTACATTTCTCTATGCTGCTTTTCATTTTCATATTCACTTTACAACACAGTCAGTCTCATGAGGCCCCTCTCAGACCAGCCTTGCCCTGTGAGTCAGCAGAAAACCTCAGTGCTTGTAGGAGACTGTCTCACCTGTAGGCCTCCTGTCATTGAGGTAACTGACCATTTACATTCTGTGAATTTACACAATTGTGAAATCACAACTATAGGCCTACAGTTTCCTACAAAACTTTCTAAACTTAATACCAAACTTTCAAAACTCTCTAAAAATTAATGCAATCCCCCACCTCCTCAGACCAAGAAAATTTTAAGAAACATGTTGCATGATGCTGTTTGTAATTCATCTTTCATCTTCAAGATCTTTTAGCGGTATTTAGCTGGTGACAGCCTCTGATGCTGATAATTTGTTAGTGCTACTGAAAATCTTTTCATGTGTTTTTCTTTTCACACTGATCCCATTTCATTGCTCTTCTCTTCCCCCCATACAGTCATCTTTTTCCAACCACAAACTTCCCTGTCTTCTACTCCAAATACGACTGCTACTGGATCTCTCATGTGGACTGGCATCCTTTTCTCCTCTCTCTCTCTACCAAGCCCCTCTATTTCACCCATGCTCACAACACTTTTGGTTCCTTCTGCTATCTTCCCTATTGCTCCTCTCTCCAGTTGTTTCAGAGGTCATATTGTCTTAAATCCCACCTTCAGGCTTTTCCTCCTTAAGACTACAGCATTCCACAGAAAATACAGAGAAGAGGGCTTGTTCTCGTCAGGCTTCCCAGCAATGCTGGCTGGATGTCTTCCAATGCTCTTCCAGCCAGCACTAGAGACTTTAACTGGTATAAAAAATGCTTTTGCCTTCAGCAAATGCAAGTCCTAGAGCACTCTCCACTGTTCCTCCCTGCTCTTATAACTCAGCCTCCTCCATCCCTTGCAAGCTTCCTAGGGTTCCACATTAACTGCTATTGCCTCAAAGCAGACAGAGGTGACACTATGAACAGCTTAATGAAAAGGCTACTCAATGCACAGAAATCACCAAAAATAGCAACCAAAATGTAGTGGGGCATAAAGGAATGCAAAATAATACTGGCAGTCTCATGCTGCTGCACAATAAACCACAGGTACCTTCTTACCAAGGGAACTGCATTCTGGTCTGATTATTTATCTCAGAAAAGAGAAAAAAATATGTAGACAAATTCAGAAACGAGCAGCAGAAAGAAAGAGGAGCTTTGAAACATCTCCATTTGGAGACAAATTGAAGAGTTTGGGACAGTTGAGAAAGAAAATTCATAACAAGTGTTACATTAAAAATATTCATCAGCTCTATATTAAGAAATACCAACAACAGTTTTTAAAAAAAGAAGGTAAATCAGGCATTCTCACATTTCTTGACCTGTTATACAAGACAAAGCCACAGTGGACTAAATTGAAGGCCTTGATTTAAGCCCAGAGAAAGTGTTTCCTCAAAGCTGTAAGCAGCCAACCAAAAGTCATTGCTATTGCTTCTAATTTAAAGTCATGACTATTACTAGCAGAGTTACAATGCAAATACGAAAAAATGAGAATATCTGCATCTATGCCAATTAAAAAAAAATCAGATAAAGGATACAGATTTCTATGTTTTCAGGCTTGGATGAAGCCTGAATTAGAAGACTAGAAAACATATATGCTGACAATGCACTTACTAAAGTAGCTAATTATTCCATAAGTCCATGCTTTAATTTGCTTTGTTTTCAGTCTATTTACTATTTAGAACAAAGTGTTGGCTGTACCAGAGACATGGCAAGGGATTGCTACAGTGATCCCAGTGGGGTTTCTGTGTCCCCAGGATAGCTTTCTGACCTGCATGAAAAAGTCGTTCCACTACTGTGTCCAGAACACAAGACAGAGGATGAAAGAATTTAATTAATTAGGAACAATAAGAGAGCTTTCATTAAAAGTCATGAGGCAAAAGCCATCCCCAGCCCCAGGAGACAGATTTGACATGCTTTGGAGCAGACTGCTGTGAGTCAGCTGGCAGGAGAAACCCACACACACTGTGCAGCCACATCCTGTGCCTGGGGTGCTGCCTCGTGTCCCGTCGCAGACCAGCAGAACCTGACTCCATCCCATGCTGCAGATTCAAGCCTCCTCTGCCTGCAGCCTGTGGAATGCACACTCCCTCTTCTCTGTGTGCACAGGAGACCATGCTCAGGTTGCTTTACATATTACTGCTGTTCAGTGCAGCCTTATTAAACTCTCAGGTTCGGGCCTAAGGCATTTTAAATTTACTGCACAAAGCACATATTTTACATCAACAAAGCCTTCACTTTAGGTTTTGAAATGCTGATGGGGCTAACATACTGATCATTTGCCTGCCAGGTTATTTTCTTACTTACCATATGCTGGCTGTGAAGTTTTTCCAGAAGGGTGTTGTCTGTGCCTTTGGGGAATCGACTCTCTTCATTCACCAAAGCCAGTAGACCTAGTTTCTACAGCCAAACAAGAGACAAGCTTTTACAGTCAGCAAAAGCTTTAACTACACAGCACTAAGCCAAGAAGTGGAGATCTGAACAGACCATTGAGCAATAACCCTTGAGTTATACCCAGCAAAACTCAAACTGAAAGCAGAATTCTGGACAGTTTATGCATTCAGCAAGCAGATCATAAGTGGAGATTGTGTATAAAAAATTCACATGAAGGTTTTGCTTACCTTCTCAATAAGGTCCAGGCACTCTGCATTATCCATCCAGTCAATGGCTTCCCAGTTTATCCCTTCCCTGATAGTCAAGAACAAACAGAACAAAGTTGTGAAATGCAAGATCCAATGTCCTGGGGTGTAGGAGAGCAGAAGTAACTGAACCTGGCAGCTGTCCCAGGACTCAAGGTGATTTGCAGGAATTAGGCTTTGCTATGGCTTATGGCTGAGGAAGAAGAAGAAGGGACACAATGCACTGCTAACACAAGGAGATGGAAATAAGAGACGACCTTTCTTATCCATACCAGTGACATAGACTGATGCTTTTGTTATAGTCATTGAGCAAATTTCAATGAATTTTAAGACTGTGCTCTTTCTGGAGTGACAAGCATCATCCCACACAGTGGTAATGATGGACAGTTTGTTACACAGCTTCAGGAGTCAGCTGCTGACCCACCAATAAGGAAAGCAGGCCTGAGGCACCTCTGCCAGAAGACTGAACCACTGTTCACAGGCCCACCAGGAGAAGAGACCGGAGAGAGTTTCCAGGGAGAGTTTTGAAGAGGATGCCACAGATAAGCTTTGGCCTGTCATGCATGGAGCCTACAGGGTGGCCCTGCATCTTTCAGAATAGGAGCTGATGGAGGTACAGTAGTGCAATGATGTGCTTTAAAAATCACCCGTGACATTCTGTAAATCTGCTGAATGTGTTTTCCCCCCTTACCATCTTCTTATACTCCCATAATACAGGATATGTCTGTTTTCAGAATTCAGAGAAGCCTAGAATAACTCTTAAGAATACAAGGAAGACTAGAGGCTATATGTGAAGCTACTTACTGACATTTCGATACCTCCTCCTTTCAGGTAGAGACTAACATTGCAAAGACACTGGAGCTGTTGCCTCCAAATGCTTCAGTATGTAGTATGAAGCCCAGGCTTCATACTTTAAGGTTCAAAGCATCAAGATGAGATACATGAATCTAGTTACTAAGCTTGAGGGAGCAGAGCTTATATGGTGAAAGATGAGCTTTAAGTACATTGCCTTAGAAATATTTGATATGTAGTCAATAAAGAAAGCTCTCATTCCTTCCAAAGTTTAGCCACAGAAGTTAAACTTCTGTGCAACCACCAGGAAAGAATAATTTGTAATGATGCATTTTTAATACAAGATTCCTGCAATGGTGGAATTGGCTTGAGAAGTGAGCACATAAATAGCCTTGCAATTTTGTAATCTTTAGAATTTAATGAATTGCCTATTCAACCGTCTCCCTTTACAAGGCTGCTCTCATTTGCCCTCACTGACCCTATTCAATTCCTTCATTCACAAACATAAAGGCTTCTGTTTCAGAGCAACAACTGAAGTATTTGACTAGCAGCCTTCTCTAGAAGCAGAAATACTCTAGAACATCACAGGTACTTCACAAAATACAACCCAGTATGATGCCCACAGAAGAGGAAAAAGCTGTGCAGAAGGCCCCAAGCTCAGCCTGATGTAAATCTTACTGAGGAAAAGAGTCCTTTTCACAGTATAGGAATCTCTAGGACAGAAAGAGGTGTCAGATATCTCTAATTGTCTATCTTTAGGGAATTTCCTTTTTACACACCAGGATTCCATCTGCATTACACCACCACTGCCATAGATAAATCATTACCAAAGTCAGTAACACACCCAGTGACCATACAGTCTAACGGGTTAAAGCCCAGGAACTTTCCATTCAGCTGAGAGACAGAAGGAAATCTTGAGTTTCTAAACACTACAATGGAGAATGCTTTTTCCTGGAGACAAGTGACTTATGCTGGCAAAGCACATGGACAATGCTTAACAAGACATCCATGGTTAGGGTTCTACTAAGGCCCAGCTGTCTCTCCTGCTTAAGTGGTAAGGACTGAGCAGCACAAGAGAAGTGATGTCCTCCCTCCCACTACCAATGAAAGCAGTGGGGCCCCGCTGCCACTGTCTGTCACCTGTTGTACTCCAGCTGCTCCAAGGAGAAGATGTGTTTGTTGAAATATTCCTGGAGTTTCTCATTTGCATAGTTGATGTTAAACTGCTCAAAACGATTCACCTGCAAGAAGAAACAATTATAAAATTTTACATTCCTGTTCCTGAGCTCTAAAAGAATCTATACCAGAAAAAGGGAAGGTGCCAGGCTTGGAGTAAAGCCAGAGAACATAGCAGTGTCAGGTGGATATGAGGAGGACAGTATGGAGAGGTCCACTAGGAGAACAGCTTTTGTAGCCCATGCAAGGTTAATTCAGTAAACCTAATTCATAGTAAAGCATGCTAAAGACGATTATTTTTCTCTTCTTGGAAGAAAGAAAGAAATTCCCTAACTGTTAGGTCACAGGGCTTTCTCTTTTGTGAAATACCTGAGCAGCCACTCTATGACTGTTCAACATACATCCCACATCAGCTGGAGTTAGAAGCACCACATTGTGTGGATTCTCCACACAATGCAAAACAGATGTAAACAAACAATGTACACGCAGGATTTGGATAGCTGGTTCACATACAAATCAAAAATTCAGTATTATCCATCACAGCAGATCTGCTTAGGGTCTATAGCACAAACCAGACCCTGAACATCTGCCTGTATGAATATGGCTGGCAGAAATGGACAGCTAAATATATTTTTCTGCTTTCAGGGGAAAGTGGCAGGGTAGAGATTGCAGAATGCCCTATGCTATCCTTATCAGGATGCAAATCCACCAAAGTTTCTTCCAATATGCATCAACATCTCCAAAACCAACCCACCCCACAAAAAAACAAAATCCTGACCTGAAAGTTCTCGAAGCCAAAGATATCCAGGATGCCCACAGACTTAAAGTTTTCCTTGCCTTTGATCTTTGTATTAATCTTGCTAATGAGCCATGAAAAACACTGGGAATAGAGTGCCATAGAAAGGGAGTCCCTGGAGTCAGCTGCCTGTAAATACAGAGAGAAAAAATGAGTCACAAACAGAACAGAAAGCATAAGGGCCACACAAATCTCTGTGGGACTTCAGGTTCCTCCACTCCTCTTCAGGTTTCTCAGCCTCTGTACTGACTTTGTACAGTGCAGTATTTATTTTTAACAAGTATTTGTAACAAAAAAGTTTTCAAGTAGCCAGGCCACACACAGACAAGCCATAATCTTTGGGTAACTGCACTTGAGAGGGTGAAGGAAGTAACAAAATCAGTGACATTTTTTGGAACAAGTGCTGGGACAGGGAAGGTGACAAAATACCTCACAACTAAGCCCACAGGAGTAATTTGTATCACCTGAGCCAACATTTGCAATGACAGGCAAGGTATCTCGGTTCAGTACTCCAAGCAGAGCTGTCAAATGGGTGTCTGCTCAGTTTTCAAAAAACTGGTAGGGCAAGATTTAATAGAATATTCTGTCACCAAGCCGCCCTCAAAAATTCCCTTTCCAAAATATTCCTGCAAACAGCATTATCCTACTGGAATCCAATTAGGCTGGCCAACAGCCAGGACACATGCCCCAGAAGTTCATGGGTTGAAACTTTGCTGCAGTTGACCCAACATCCTGTTTAGATACCGTAACCAAGTGTCACACGTGGGAAAAATAACTTAAATTGAGATCACTAACAGGCAGTAGATAATTGAGTGTATCTAAGTGTGTGGATGAACATCCAAAATGAAACTTTTGGTATCTCAAGCAAAAGCCTACTACCTGATAGCTGCGCAAGGAATGGGCTGGTTGCATATTTTGATAACACTTGGACAAACAAAAGCGGCACACCTTAAATCCTCCAATTAATACAGAGACATGAGACAAAACCACAAATTGAGAGTCTGATCATGTGCTGTCCTTCTGCACATACACTGTTTAGAAGGGGAAACCAGAGTTTAGGGTTCTGGAAAGACGAGAAGGACAAAAATAAGGGTCCCTAACAAGAAGACATGATCTCAGAGGACAGAAAAAGGAGCCAGGAGAGAAGATGGCAAATGTCATGACTGGAAGAAAGATGCTGGAAGTGGGGAAAGATCCTGGAGATCAGAGACATGGAGATAAATGTCAGGGCATGCCCAAGGACCTTGGCTGCTAGTACCTGTGACCGATAACTGCAACTGCACAATATAAACCCAGGCAAGATTTTGCCCAACCCTCTTGGACAAGCCGCAAACTCCCAGCTGGGAAAAGAAGTTGACATCTAGAGAATTCCAGAGAATGTAGTGCTGAGGGGCGAGCGAGCCAGTACATGAAATAATCAAGTAGGGTGAAAGCTGTAATCTTGTAATTCCGTAAATAGATTACAGGTTGTTTCCCCTGTCTCACCTCTGACACCAGCAGGGCAATTCCTTCAGTAGGCCAGACCAGCAATGACAGACCTTCTAAATGCACCCGAGACCCCTTCAGTTTTACAACCCTAAATAACATGAGCTCTTTGCTAATGGCACAGGCCAGCTGTTTCTGATCCCTTCCAGTGTTTCACAAACTTCTGAGGCCCAGCCTGCCAGATCCTTCTTTTCACCCAACCACACTGTTTTCTCCTCCTTTCTCTTCCTAGGTACTATTTCCTCTTCAGCAGCTCAGAGCTGACACAGAATAACCTCCCTTCTCCACTAAAGAGAACATTTCAAAGCATGGACACACACGCCTTTTCTGGCTATTTCTTCTCTCCATCAGATGATGTGCCTTATTGGCTGGGACTCGGAATGCCCTCCAGGCCATGCCTCTGTAGCGTATCTGGCTACGCAGTAAGTTGGACACATTTTCCAGGAACAGGACCTCCCCATCCAGCTGTAAGCAAAGCCACTTTCCCCACAATATGGCTCAAATGAGATTCTCAAAGGCGCCTTTCATCCTCCCGGCTTTGCCTGCCTTTAGGCAGTTCATCCATTCAGCCCACTGAAATGCCAAAGCTCAGCCGGGTAACGAGCCCATCACATAATGAGAAATCCCCAGCAGTGCTACCCCACCACAAGTGGGAATAGGTGGGTGCAGCACTTAGGGCTTGGGCAGGGGCAGCTTTTACAGGCCCAGTGTTGAGTGCGATAGGCTCACCTAATGAAGACAGCGAAATGGCAGCATCCACTTGCTATCACAATTTTCTTGTGGCCTTGGGACTTCACTGGGCTCCAAGCAGTGAGTGTGGGGTCCAATACACACACATGTCAGGGACAGCTATACCATTAGGGAAAGCTCTGTTCAGGGAGTCAATCCTACAACTGCGTGCCATTGCTGTGGACTGCATGAAGTACCTCTGGTATTATCTGTTATCCAACCTTACACACTGCTAGAGAAAGATGTGGCTCATTTAGAATAGACAGCTGAGAAGAAAACTGTGGTGTTTGATATTGAGGATATCTACCACGGACTACAGGCTGGAAAATATTTTTCACACAATTTCACTGCAAAGAAAGGTCACAGACTATGCAGAAAAAGGAAACCATTTCTTAAAGGCAAAGCTCAGTTTGTGATATATTAGCATGTGTGTCCACAGCAAGAAAACAGGCAACTACTCTGCCATAATGAGCACTGCTGAGACTTCAGCTTGAACACAGTGCCCAGTTAAGGGCACTCCACTTCTTAAAAGATGTGGAAAAACAGAGACAGAAGACAAAGAGATTTAGAGAATTACTTACAAGGAAGCACTGAAGGAAGTAGATTGTTTAGCTTAGAAAAGAGAACACCACATGAAAAACTTCACAGAAGCCAAAGCTTGTAAGGTGGACAGCTGGGATGTCAAAGGTAATCTAAAATATGAGGAAAATCTTTTCAACTTCAGACTCCACTGCAGCTAAAGCAGGATACTTAAAGATGCTGTGAAATTCCTTCCATGGGAAATCTGAAGGAAAGTTAGACAGACATCCATCAGAGAGAGTCTAGTAACTCTGGCTTCTCTGCCAATGTAGGCGTTGGATTGATAACCCTCTGCAGTCTCTGCCAGCACATGATTTCCATTACAGATGTTCATTTTGCTATAACATGGTGCCTTTTCCATCCTAGTACTCCCTGTGTTCCAGTGTCTTGCATTTTATTAATGACAGAGGATTTTCTACAGTTATCTGCGCATGAACCTAAAACACCAAGAGTGCCCTCAAGTGATCAGCAACACCACAAGAGCTACCTATCAGTTTATTCAGTCCTCCTTTGTGGTTGCACGGATGCAGAAAGAAGCTGCTGTGGGGTAACAGCCTAACATCTGCCAGATGCTTTGTGGGAATTGTGTGCCAGCTTTCCAGTAAACACAGCGCAACCTGGGAGTTCTGCAGGTTAAAGCATGCACACATGCAATTACCACAAAACATCTGATGCACCTTCTCATGACACAAGTATGACCAGCTCCTGGTGAGTGAAGGTGACTTAAAATCAGTATTGAGCAGGTGAACTCCCTGGAAAGCCTGAAAAGCAGAGTCGACACTGGGACCTGAGCTACCAATAAGGGCAAAATACCTGAGAAACAAGAGCCCCCAGGCTGGAATGGGTGACACAGGAGGAAGACTCAGGGCCTGGAAATGCAGACGTGGCAGAAGTTGAAGCATACACTAGGACACTTACCTGCTCCACAGTGAGAGGGGAGCTTATCTCTTCCCCACGCAGAATCATGGACCTCTGTGTCAGCACTTCAGAAAGCTGAAAGGCGTCTAAGCCCAGGAGGTCACTGGCAACATTCAGCACTAAAAGGAAGACACACGTTTTTCTCCTGCATGGATCCCCATCACTCATAGGGTATTTTTGCAGAGTGGTGAGGAAATCCCAGGGATTTCTACAAAGCAGGTGACTGAACTCCAGCCCAAAACACACTCCCTCTTACTTGATTCTCTTGGGCGTACCCAAAGCTCTACGCTCACATACCCAGTCTGAGGCTCATATACCCATTACAGAACACAGTCAGGTACTCATGTAAGTCAGCCTTCCTGCTGACAACAGGAAGAGCAAAATCATGTGTAAGACTCAGCACCAGCAAAACACTGCATGAGAAGATATGTTTTTGTAAAAACACAGTACTGCAGTCTGAGCATGGGATTGCTAAACTTGAATGTTAAGAAGAGAGGCAATTAACTTACAACTTGTAACACTTGTAATACATTTTTATTGCTTCTGTCTGTTTTGGGACTCACTTTGCAGACCAGCTCAGATTAAATAATTGTAACAGAGTGCACACTAGCAAGTGCTTCAAATGAAGATGGGGGAAAGTCTCTTAACAGATCACTTTTATCTCAAACTCCATCCTGATCCTATTTTTTCCATCTCTTTCAATCCAAAAGAGAAACTGTGAGTCTGTGGACACAGTCTGAGAATACCCAGGAGGACAGATGGATCATAGGGCCACGGACCAACTAAATCCCACTGGCACCTGGGAGCCATGCATCCTGAGGCAAGGCTTCTGTAGAGTTAACAGGGAACCTGCTGGTGAAGGTACTACAGACCAGCCTAACAAAGGGAGAAAGGAAAAGGGGGAGGGCTTTATTGAGGGCCTTATGGGGCTTTGCATGGTCTACCAAGTTGCTAGGGTCCTACTTACCTGCTTTTGTTGTAACCTGGGCCCCACCGGCTGTCATGAATTCAACGTTTCCCAAATGAAGTGTGCCAGAAAGAAGTTTGAAGATGTCTCTGATTTCTTCAGTGCTGAAATCCACCACCTTCATGGCAGTCTGTGCAAAAACAAACAGCTAATGTTAGCTGTATGTACAGCCAAGTACAATGCAACCACCAGAGGTTTTTTCAAAATGGGGGATCCAGTGTGTGTAAGATGTAAAACTCAGAATTACACTCACCATGAATACAAATGAAATGGGATGGCACAGCACCTCTCTGAGCTATACATTTGCAATGATCTTTACTGTCTCACATTCTCTCTTACATTTACCCTATTGCCACCTAAGGCAGGTGGGCATTGTCCCCATCTTCAGGTTGGACTTTGCTGCATCACTGAGGGTCTGTCACAGGAAGAACAGGTTTGTGCCTGAGTGAGGAAATCCTGCCCTGAACACTGGCAGCACAGGTTACAGATGTTACTGGATGGCTTCCACATTCTCGCTTATTTTCTCCCCTGAAGGATGGATCCATGTAAGATACTTAATTTACTCTGATCCACATAACCCCCTTAATTCATTCTTAGTATAGTAGATTTATGCAGCAAGACTTAAAACCAGGGTTTCTGCATTAACTGTTAGATGGTTGGAAAGAGATTATCAGATAATAAGGAAGTATGGCACATTCCCTCTTAATGCCTGCATGTGAGCCAGGGTTTTTGGGGCATAAATTGACTTTGAGAGGTAGGGCCAAGTCTTTATGCATGCACCCTGTCAGTGGAGGGCTCTGGAGTTCTAGTTCCCTTCTTTCCTCCAGCATCTCTTCAGCTGAAGAATAAATGCCATGTTGCCATTGAAACTTCTGCTGTACAGGTGCTTCCCTCTCTTAAATCACACCTAACCAGGTACTGAAATCCTAAGCTGACTCTACTCATCTTGCCTATCGGGTTTCACCTACATTATTGAAGGCTTCAGGCCAATAAGCATTATCAAATAAAACATGAATTTGCACATTCATCCTGCTAATCCCTTAACCTCTGATAAACAGACGTCTGTTAAATTTCTGTGGTATTTCAGAATAGGTGATTGCCCAGGTGATATAACTTCACTGGAATATTTCTGGAGAACAGTACCTTCAGACCAAACTCTTCCCCTTCTAATGGTCAATCTGAGGTTTCCTGAATCAAGCTATCTAGGGGGCTCCCATGAACCATTCTGGAGTGGGGTTCTGCTCCCCCAAATTCTCAATCATTCTAAATTATTATTCATATTGACTGTTTCCCAAATTCCCCCATTTCTGTACACTAAAGCCACTTTTTGAGTCTTGTTTTAGCTGAGTTTTGGACTTCTTGAACACGAAATTTTGGCTTAGGGCAAATCAATTCTGCCTGTGAGATCTAAACCATGCGGCATGTTTAGTCCATGAGACTGTGCCCAAAAGTCCAGGAGGAGTTAGGACTGGACTCACCATGACCTTACTGAACATCTCTACATCGTTCAGGTTCTCATCAGTCACACAGCCAGACTGGTTCAAGTAGCGGTAAGTCTCTGGCTCACAGAGGGAGAGGCTCTCTGCAACAGAAGAAAAAGAGGCAGGGGAGAGACAGCAATTTATTTAGCAACCAGTCTTCTAGCTCATAGAAGAGGAGGGTGTGCTGTAACAAAGCTTGCAGATGGTACGCAAAATAATTTAGAACAGTCAAATCCCAAGCTGCAGAGTCTCAGTCTCAGAAGAATATCTCAATACTGAATTGACTCAAGAAAAAAACTTTTAATTCTAGCTCCAAAAGTGTACAGAAAAATAGTCCTAACTGTATACATATGGTAATGACCTCTAAATTAGATATCATCACCTGACACAGAGTTCAGAGAGTCAGAGTCAGATTTCTGAAGACATTTGGTGCTAAGCAGCAGTTAAAAAGTGAACATAGTTCACAAACTAAATGTAAAACCAGAATTAGGTCTTTGTATATTTGCTGAGCAACCACATCTTAAACACTATCTGCAGATTTGATCTGCATTCCCCATTTTGAAAAGAACATAGGAGAATTAAAAGATCAATGGAGAAAGGAGGCCAGGATGATCAAGAGCCAAAACCACATTACAGATGGGGAGATGAAGCAGCCTGGGACACCAGCTTGGAGAAGTAGCTGGGGAGGAATAGCAGAGATCTGCTGAAGAAAAGAACCTGTTTTGTATGTTTTCCTTAAGCAATTAACAATAACCATGATCCCCACTATTTTCCTTTGCTTTAGATTAAACTCTGAATTGACCTAAGTAGCCATTCCTGCACGTACCCCCTGAAACTGAAATCCTACTCCCTTCTACTCTGTCAGGCCCAAATCTTCCATCTGATTATCCTAACACACAGAAACCAAAAGCATAAAGAAATTCCCCAGGCCCTCAAAACCACAGTACAACTGTAATATGTTCCTGCTTGCCTATCTGACCTCTCCAGAAACACCATCAGTGCTCAGCAATGCCTGGGACAGACACACACAAAAGTTAATAGGGGGATGCTGCACTTCAAAGAGGATTCATCCACACGCTGCAGCTGCCCCTTTCTCTGTGTGCACTTTTTCCCATCTCTCCCTTCCCCAAGTACAGAGCTATAAACTCTTTGTTCAGACATAAGACATGTTTTGGCTCTAGTACCTCCACTACATTGCTGGTCTTTGTAAATCTTCTCTCCACTATTACCTATACTGAAGATTTGTTCTAAAAATATATCTATCAGTCCATCCTTTGAATTCCTTGAACAGCTCCCACCAGCAACTGAATCAAGACTCTTTACCCTTCCTCTGCCTCTAGCCACTTCCATCACCTCATTACTTTGCACATACTTTTTCCTTCAGCACAAAATGCCTGAAGGCTTTTCTTATAAGGAATTTTTGTCATCCTCAGCCTCTTTCTCTTAACTCTCCTTTCCGTTGCCCTCAAAATCACCATATGGCTGGCCTTCAAGAAGAAGCTACATATCAACTAAGTGAACTATCCATGCTCTGACTTACACCTGCTTCACATGTTGGACTGGAAACAGGACAAGAGACATTTCCCAGAAAATGAAATTACCTTTCTGCTCCCCGCTCACACCAGCTAGCAGAGCATAAAAGATGTGGTAATTCCGCTCCCCGGGGTTCTGATGTACCACCCTGTTCTGAAACAAAGAATACGAGAGTAGCCAGCAGAAAAACATCAGACTTGTGATTGCAAAGGCAAAGAGAGGACCAGGATACAGGTAAATCTCCAGGGCCAATGCACAAGAGGGGTTTCTTGCTATTTAAGGATGGTTTTGTCTAAGTAAATTCTACATCAAGATCTTTGTGGCTGTGCAACTGAGCATACACATTAACAAACTGAACTTTGTCAGTTCTGGCCCTACTCCTCAGTGAATTCCTGACTCCAAAGTAAACTACATCCAACCAGAGATGCCTGCATTTGGAGTTGTACCCCATATGCTTCTCTGTGGAGCTGCATTTCCAGGTACTTCTCTCTCCCTTTCTCCTTGGTAAACAGTTCTTTCTTGGAGTCTCTCTGTAATGCACAGAGTTTATCAAAGATGGGAGAACACACTGTGATAGACACAGAACAAACATTGCTCCTCTGTCTCTTCCTCAGCTGGGACAGTTGCAGCAGTAACAGCTCAGGAGCTGATGCCTACATGCTGCAGTGCAGACAGCCTTGTCCAGGGGGTGATCTGGCACTGCCACACCTTCTCTGAGGAGAGGGCTCACCCAGCACTCAGTGGAGGTGATACCTACCTTTTCCAGTAAATCTGAATAGCGCGTTAAGGAAAAAACATCCAAGTGACAGAAACACAGATTTCTTGGTGATAGGCAAAAAATCTTCTAGACACATTGGGATGAACCCTGCAACCAGCAACAAATCATGAAATAACTGACACTTTGGAAAGCAGGTAAAGAGTGGTTCTAAACATCATCTTAGATCATCCTCTCTAGTCGCTGTCCAAGGAGGTATGATGTGCCAAAGAGATATTTAAAAGGGCAGGGCCAGGTAGAGCATAGATAACATAACAAAAGATGAGCCACATTAGGGACACCTGGAAAGATTAGAGGCCACTCTTATCTGAAAGTCTGCATTGCACACAGCAAGTCTTGCTTCAGTTCTCATTGCTCCTGCAGGAGACCACTGTCTTAAATCTCCTGACAGCACAAAGAGCAGAGGCCAAACAATCCAAGCCTGTCATTTACAACAGCAGTAAATTCATCTGGCTGCTACTCCAGAGCCAATTGGTGTGGTTTGCAGTCAGCAGGAGCTTTGAACGTACAAATGTAGCCAGGACAGCTTTACCTCCCTCATGGAGACAAAAGATATGTCAAAGCCTTTGGGAGTGGGGTACCTGGCCATACAGGGAAGAAAGTCATCATGGCTCAACACAGTTTGATTGTGTTCGATCTTCACTGTCCCTCTGGTCACTGGAACAGGCTCCCCACAGAAGTGGTCATGTCACCAAGCTCGTCAGAGTACAAGGAGCATCTGGACAATGTTCATAAATCATATGATTTAATTTTAGGTAGTCTTGAGAGGAGCAGGGAGTTGGACTTAATGATCCTTATGGGTCCTTCCCAACTTGAGATATTCTGTGATTCTATGACTAGGGTTCCAACGTCCACTGAAGACGGCAGCCCAAAACATTCTCTTCTGCACCCAAATATTTTGCAGAATATATTTATTCTTACTCTGGTCTCACTTTTCTCAATCATGAATTCACTGGCAGAGCTAAGATAAGTGAACAATTTTATGTGGAGCAAACAGAATGTAATCAACCTAGGGGATCCTCCAAGGTAGAAAATTCCAGGCTTTCAAGTATCAAGTGTTGAGATAAACGAAGTGAAAAGTCAAACTATGCCCCTACCTAATGCAGTACTGAGACACAAGGTTCCCAGAGTTAGGTGCTGCAGAGCCACAAAACAAACACTTATTCCCTCTTTAAGTTGCAAATTTGCCCACAGCTGTAAATTGACTTTGATGAGGGATTTCCTGACCTACACTGAGCTCCTCCTTCTCTTTGTTCACTCAATCCATTTCTGGTGCACTGAGAAAAGGATACAATCAGTTACTCGGCCTCCCTGGATGTGCCCATGTTGAGAGAAGTGCAGCTGGATGAACTTGCCAAAGCGGCTGGAGTTGTTGTTATAAACTGTCTTGGCATTTCCAAAGGCCTCCAGAATGGGGCTGTAGAAACAAGGCAATGAAGATATGATTAGTGATGGGATACCATTAAAACGAGTCTTTTGACATTTGCACGCTGTGTTCTGCCACGAGAGATTTATTTGTTACAGCTCCAGCCTGGACAAGCCGGAAGAGCTCAAGGGAAAGGAGGGATGGCAAAAGCAATTTAACACGCTGCTAGATAAATTTTAAACCTTTGGAATTGTAGTTAATTAAATCAGTCCCCAGTGTGTATGGGCAGCTGGTGCACACACTGTCAAGGGCATTCCCCACCAGTGTGGCCTGAGGAAATGAAAGGTGGAAAAAGCCAGCCAGGCTGTGTACCCAACACAGCACATCCCATGAATGGAAGCGTATTTTCTCAAGGATTTTCAGAAGCATCAAGCATATACAGCAAACACTCTGGAGCTTTAAATCACATACTTCCATATTCATTCTACCTTTTTTTTCCTTCTGCCTTTGATAAACCATCCCTTAAAATTACAGGCAAATATCTTCAAACTAACAAACAGTAATAAAACAATTTGTTTGGTACTTAAATTTGATACTGGATCACACAAGCCTTGTTATCTAAATCTTTCTTAGGCTGATATAAACTATATGGTTTCCAAGTAGAGGGACTATACACACACTATAGATTTGGAAAATACATTCTAAGAGAGTATCATCATCCACTTCAGGTAAAAAAAAAAAAAAAAAAGAAAAAAGGGGCAAAAAAATCTATCACCAAACATCAGACCAGCCACAAATTGAAGAATTTTGTCTGCTGTTCACCTTCCCATCTTCAGGAAAAAAAAACAGTTAAAATGCTTGGTACTTGCTTCACAGAACAGTACAAGGGAAAAGCCTAAACCACTCAAACTGACACACAGAGTCCAGGATTAAAATATTCATTTCTGTAATTAAACCAATTCTTAAATAATCTGAAGGGCTGACAAGCAAGGAATCACAGAGATGCTACAAGAACAACCTGTATGTTTTCATGTCTAATTTTAAAAAAGACATAGTTTTAAACAAAAATGATTGCTGTTATTACCCTGAGAGATAGTGGCTTTTAAACATCTCCACAGATCTATTGTGCAGTCCCACGGGAGACTGGGGCAGATATTGGATTATTCACAAGTTAGTAACTACAGCACAAAAATAACCACAACTAGAGACACCCTGGAGCTTGCAGAAGGCTTCAGGCCCTGCAGGTGTTAGCTAAGGGAGAGCTGTGCTTAAGGAAATGGTCAACAACCTTCAGGAAAATCCAGGCAGTATTTTCCTAACATCTCTTGAAACAATGACTTTGAAGTAACAAGGATAGAAATGAAAATTCCTCTGTTATAACACACTACACTCATTGAAATGCCAGTTAGAGAACTCTGGGTGCACAGATCGGGAAAGTTCCTTGCCCTGGAGAATTTGAACTCCAAGATCCACGCCTCTGAAACAAGTGTGCAAATAAGGACATTGCACAGAAATATCCCCACCACTGCCATGAATCAACAAAATTAACAGGGACAGACAGGAAAAGGAACGACAGGGTTATGTTATATGACCACCACAGATGCAGTGAGAGTGCAGGAGCCAGCTAGCCAGTCTTTGTGGCTCTAAATCATGTAAAATTATATAAGAAAAGCACAAGGAAATATCCTTACAGTTCATTTTGGCAATGGGCTCACACACATGAGTCTTTCAGGCTCAGGGGGGAAAATAAGCAGGAGGGTGTCTGAGCAGTTGCAAGGCAGAGGGTGGGGTGAGCTGGTTCAACCAGGAATGAGGGCAGGGGGCCTGGGCTGAGCAAATGGCCTGAGCCAGCAGCACATCACAGCACGGCACCTGAGGCAGAAATGAACTGCAAGGTGGAGCAGCACATCAGGAGGGTGATGTTGGCTCCTCGCTGGATGTGGGCAGGATGAACTCGAGTATTCAAAATAGTGGGAACCAGTTTTAGCAGGGCACCAGAAAGAGAAGTCTGGAGTTCAGAAATACTGCACCATATGCAGCTCAGGTTTCAGATGCACAGTTGAAGACAAAGAGATTTGAAGACTTGGGGGGTGAATAGCAGGAAAGGTGGTTATGCTGTCAGCAGTGGCACCCAACATGGAGAAGGGAGCTTCAGAGTGAAGCAAGCAAGAAAAAAAGCTGAAAGTTAGCAGAATTTTTAATGAACTGATGGATATTTTCAAGAAAGAAAAGAGACAAAATCAACAGTGTCAAATGAGTTTTGAGAGCCTGAATTTGTGAGAAATACACCAAGTACAGAAGTTCCAACACAAGCAAATTATAGAAAGCTGATGAACACTTTGTTTGCAATGCTGTCTGAAACTGAGAAAGAATCTAGCATTGCTCCTTGGTATGTGCTGGGCTGCAAGCATGAAAATCCACCTTAAGTGAACCTGAGGAGGGCCACTGTCAGAGCAAGTGCAGCTGAACTCCAAACACATGAGGCAGGATCCATAGGAGCAGCAGCAGCTACAGGGTCTGGGCCAAGCCTTCAGCTTCGTGTCTTCAGAGGAAAGGTGACAAATCAGATTCCCTTGCATTCACATTGCAATAGCTCATGTAGCACTAGAGATGTACACAGAGCAGGTTGTGATCTCTTACTTCAGCTCACAGCTGTGGCATCTCACAGACTCAGGGATCACCTAGCCAGCATCATAAGCTCTCTGGATCACTGTCAAGTTATCACTTCACTGCTAAGAGTGCTTGAGCCTTCTAAGCCGCTTGCCTTAAAGCAGATTTTGCAGCTCTTGAGCCATGACTGTACTGCTCTTCAGAGCTTCTTCCAATTTGCCTCCACGCCTGCTAAGAGCTGCACACCTGCAAAGGATAAATCATCCAACAACAGTCTCTGGAATACCAGGTCCAAGAGCAGCAGCCCTTCTGCTCAAAGCTGCTCTGCTTTATAAGGACCTAAAACCCACAGTGCTCTCACAGCTGCCTCCTCTGGAGACTTCTGCAACTACCACAGGCTCCATCTGGGACTAATCTGCAGCCTCAACCTTGACAGTACCAAACTGCAGTGCCGCCAGCAAGGTACTTCAGCCACAGGCAAGACAGTCTGGGAAATTTTTATGTAATTCGCTTAATATAATTCAGGTATTAAGGAAAAAAAGGACACAAACAAATAAAACCAGATGTATTTTTCCTGCCACTTCCCCAAGCTTACCTGATGTCAAACACCTACTATCCTTCATTTCTTAGCCTCAGCTTTTTTTTATACCTCAGGTTACACTCACTCCCTCAAAATTTCCCCCAACATCACAGCTCAGGAGCCTGGGGTCACACTGCTTCTCTCTGTCATTCTTTGCTTCCTTATTTTCTCTGCTGCTCTTTGCCTCTTACTGGTTTTTCTCAGCCACACTTTGCTTCTTCAGGTTTTCCAGATACTTTTTCCCTTCATCTCCCTGTTCCAGCACAGGTCACCTGTGCGCCATCATCCCTCAGGTGTGTCAGGACCTCTTCTGGCATGAAGTATTTTCCCTGAAATGTGTCTCCATTCCCTCATTGCTGCCAGCTTCTCTCTCAAACACATTTGACTCAGGCGCTTCCCTGCCTGCCTGATGCCTCATCAGGGTTTAGGTGAGTGGTGGTTGTTCCCTGGTGCCAGCTCCCATGGATGGTTCTCCATGGTATCACTTGCCAGGACAGCAGGAGAGCTGCCAGGTTGCCCGTGGGACTCCCGAGGGCAAGACATAGCAGCAGCCTGAAACACAGGGAGGCTGGGGGAAAGCAGGGGCTCATGGAGGAAACCAGGAGCCAGAGCATGACGCAGAGTCACTGTGAGGACAGCTACAGTCGAGAGCTAGAGCATTAATTCTCCAGCTTAGGAGACGCATCCCACATTGCTGTTGGAAAGAAGACTAATCCATCCACAGACAGCTGGGACAGCATAGCCAGGGGGAGGCAACCTGGGGAGATGGCAACCTCTGCGTTTCCCTGATGTGACATCATTCAGCCCTGTGATCCTCTCCGCCCAGGGCTGGCTCCATCCCTGCCCAGAAGGCAGGGCCCCCCCCGCAAAGGCAGGGCCCCCCAAAGGCAGGCTGATCCAGCACTCTGGGTGCCCACAGGGGTGACTGTACCTGCTTTCCAGGATGGCTTCTTCCACATGAGTGCTCTTCTCAGACACAGGGGCCCCAAGGGAGGTCTGGCTCATGGCTGACAGGAATTTCAGAAGCAACTTGGTGCTCTCAGTCTTTCCAGCTCCACTTTCTCCACTGTTAAGAAAAAACGTACATTTCATTCACAAATCCAGGACAGACAGAGCTGATGACCATCCTACCCGCAGCACGGAAGTGATCTCTAGGAATAAACACGTGACATCTCGCTGTGACAAGCAGGGATCAGGCAAAGGCAGGGAGGGTGGTGTGGGTATTCAGGCAGATGTCAATGCAAATGGAACAGCAGGAGCAAGGCGTGTGATGCAGCCATGGAATAGCTGGTTCTCCATCTCTAACCTTATCAGAACACACTGGCTGTCATGACGCTTCCACAAGCAGCAGTAGCACTCGTTAGCGGTGGCGAAGATATGGGGAGGCAGCTCACCCAGGCGGTGCTGTCTGTACAGCTCTATGGCATCCACACCGTACAGACCAGGGATGGGTTTGTAGGGATTTACTGATGCCAAGATGGAACCAATGTTTGTCTACGGGGAAAAAACAAAACACAGAAAGGAAATGAAGCAAGCTCCTGGGGAAAAAAAAAAATCACAACAAAGCCAGACCCTGAAATAAGTCATGGTGAAGGAGAAAGCCTAAATAAGGACACTGAGCTTCAGCAGAGAGCTGCACAATTTGGCAAAGATGTCAAACCCCAGAGAAGGAGCTGTACAGCTGGGTATGGATGGGGCAACCTGAATTTTGCTGCTTTACAATGTAACATTCTTATTCTGTTGTCCTTATTAAATTAAGCTTACACAATTTAAAAACATGAAGCCATCTTCATACCCAGCTACTTTGCACTGTGCTTGAAGCTGATTAGCAGAGCCAGGACTGAAAGAGTGTCAGGAGAGACCTTCAATGCCACAGTCCTAAGCAAAGGGAGCTTGGCAGAGCTCAAGAACCTCCTGAACTGAGTTGTAACACAAACACACACACTACACACATATGGAAAGAACCACTAAAGCATGTAATTTTTCTTCTGCTGAAAAAATGCTGTTTGGTGCAGTTTAAATCATTTGGTAAACTAAATCAAAATTGACAGCTGAAGATAAAGCTCTAGATTTCAAGTCAAAACATTTCTATATTTTCTAAACATTTTATTTTGAAAATATTTATTTTTAAAATCTCACAGGCCAAAAAAAGAGGTAGCAAGATTTAAAATAAAATACCCAGACAACAGCATTGAATTTCAAATGTATTATTTTGTGCAGTGAGAAGGAAATTAATTTTGCTTTTTGGGGCATGACTTTTTCAGTTCAGCCAACCAGTTCAAATCCAGTTATTCTCAGAGCTGCAGTTCAGAGCAATGGTGCCACCTCTCTCCTAATGATAGCTTTGTAATATGGTCAACATCCGTGCTGCTGCTGTGGTGGCCTCCCTCACAGGGACATCTTGGACTGCTCTACTCAAGGAATACCCATTCTCAGCAGACATGACCAAATAAACACTTAGATTGCTGCAGGAAGTACCAAGCTTTGTGGTCAGGGACAACATCTAGCATTAGTTCCAAACCATGAACTAACTACAAGTCACCCATCAGATATAAAAGCATTTGAATGTACCTACTGGAGAAGCTGTAAATTAAACACGTGGTGACAAGGAAGACTCATCAGGCCAAATGAAATCTGAGGCTATAGCAATGCCAAGCTCTGAAGCCAGAAGCCAGACTGATAAGATGCTGTAGTCACCAAAATATTTAAAACTCATTTATTAAAGCAGCACTCAGAGATCATCAGGGAGGGGGGAAAATCACCTAGGCCAAATTGCATTAAAATTGCATTATCAGTATAAACACACTGTCATGGATCAAGTCCTGAGGACCCTCTGACAGGGATCTTTGTGGGCAGAAATATAATTAATTGGTAATGAAAGCAATAAGAAGCAGATGATCTTCGGCCAGAGAGGTGGAGAGAGAGAGAGAGAGAGAGAAGAAAGCATTGAGAAACCATGGAGTGTCCAAATATAAATTGGGGAAAAGCATTGTACAGGCAGCTGAGGAACAGGCATTGTCCAGAGACTACAAGACAGAAATGTCCATTCTAACTCCTCTCCCAGACCTTCACAACATCTCTTCTTCTCAGATGTTTCAGTTTGCATTTTCCATTGTAGTTTCACTAGGAACAGAGCTCCTTTCCAGAGAACTTCTGGAAAGTCCTTTCCAGGACTTCTTCCACTACAGCCATCTCTTTCACAAGTTTTCCTAGAAAACTTTTCCACGACCCAGCTGCAGTCTCCTCATCATATGCATTCCCTTATAGATAATTTCTATCCATAATTTTTAATGGCACTAAAACCATGTACATACCAGCTACTCTATCAGCAAAATAATTGCCCCCAAAGAACTCTCCAGAGCAAGACAAGCCACATGGGGCAAGTCTACTTCTCAGGATAATAGATCCTACTTGGATGGTTAGGCATGGCTTTGCTAAGGACAGCACAAAATGTAGCAGTACAGCCCCTGGCTCATTTCTACATCACTCACATTACGTTGGGTCTACTTTCATGAAGGAATACATGAAGAGGGAAGAGGGAAGAAGAAGAATGAAGAGGGAAGATGCAGGCTGTTGCTGTGCTCACATAATTTCCTTCAACAGTTAAGTAGAGCTTGAATAGTATTTATCTGGAAAACAAAAGGTACTGTTGAGCTCGTCAACAGTATTGCTGTAGTAAATTAATTATAGGTGCCAGACCAGTCTAGACATACTGCTACCTACACTCCCTGATCAGAAAGAATCCCCTTTAGGAGCTCATGGTGGAGTTAATAATCCTGCACTGAGGGGTTCTTCCCAGTGCTGAGCATGTTACAGAGGTCAGGCGCCTTCATACATCTCCAAAAATTTCAGACCCAAGATGCACATCTCTGATTCATGCTCTATGCAAAGGCAAAAAATGAGGTGTAAAGGTGTTAAACTTTAACACCTTTATGCACAGATGGAAAAGGCACAGAACTAATGCTGAATGAGAGAAGGAATGACAATTCAGAGCTAGCTGAAAGGCTTAAGGAGGTACGGCTGCTATGACACTGCTGGTGTTGTGGCATTTCTGGTACAAGGCACGGACTGAAAAGGAAGAGCATCCTGCATTGCATTTTAAGGTGTGAGGAAGAAGAAACAGGAGGAATATACCCAAATGGGTCAAAAGCTGCACAAACACATAGCATGTGTCAAACACAGGACCAGAAGAGCAGCAAGGATATGGGCCATCAAAATAATGTGGGCATGTGGGTACTGTCACAGGGTCACAAGGCTGTGACAGACAGGCAAAGGGCAAAGGTGTCTACAGAAAAAAAAAAATCAAAAGAAGAAAACAACAACGGAATTTACAGTCTCCTCTGCATCCAGAGCAGGAGGTGGTTCAGAAATAGGGTCACTTTACTGATAATTTACTGGAATACAGGTGCATATGGTTTGGTTGCCTTGATAACAGTTGCTATGCAACACAGACAGATTTACATTTTTTCTGTCATATTCTGAAAACTCTGTGTGCACATAGCATGGACAAGCAAGGTAGGACAGTCTTTGTTATCTATCTTCCTTGTTCTCTCTAAGTCTTAGCAGAGCACTGCCATCGCAGCAGTTCAGGGATGTCTTGTCCCAAGTGTGCTTTTCCTCAGAAATCCCTTTCCTAATACTTGTCTCCTTCCTGAGAGGGAAATCAGGAGATGCTATGAGTAATCATTCATCTGTGCAAGGAGAGCAGAGCAATCAAAAAAAAAACCACAAAAGCACAACTGCATGTAAAAGCAGAAGAGTTGGGCAACAGGTTTGCATTCCTAGTTTTGTTAGGCAGTATCTTTGTCTGTCTGGATCGGGAGGGATGCTCAGCAACCACCTGTGTACATTGCAACTTCCAGCCTGTTTGGCCTTATAAACCATGGAACAGCCATCACGGGGAACCTAGGGAATGTGCATGACAGCTCACCAAACATGGATGTTCACAGAGGATACAGAGCTGTGCAATTACCACAAACCTCAGAGGTGAACATTCATGTTTTGGAAGTTCCTCCATAGAGGCAAAGAAGCCTCTCTGGCAAGGGTAGGATCTTACAGGGATGATGGAGCTGGCAAGGCAAGAAATCCCCTCTAATTCCTATCCTCAAGAGGCAAGGATAACATCAGTACTTCACATGCAATGTGGCAGCCCTGAAGCTAAACAAAAACCATTAATCCAAAAGGGAAGAGCGCTTACATAGATGTTACCCTGTTGGTAGCGCTGGTGAAGGTTAAGCAGGATGGCAGCTTCATGCAGATCTCCCAGCATAGACATGTCTTCTACCCCATCAACACTGGTCTGGTGCATGGGTAAGACCTTTTCTCTGGAAAGGGTGGCTTTGGGGTACTGGAACACCTGGAAGAATGGGGAGAAGGACAAATAGTTTCATGACACCTGGGCACGTGGTCCAATTTCCCACCAGGAATGTACACCTCTATATTTTGGCACTGGAGAAGGAAATTAATAAGACACAGATCTGCTCCCTACTTTTACAGTCACTCTTCCTTTCCTGTTCCTACATATTTGAGCCCTCTGGCCAGAAACTATGCAGCATACTCCCTTCTTTTGCTACACAGTCAATCTCTCACTTTCACCACTGATGGGGACAAATCAACACAAGGTTACTTAATTTCCCCTTAATAAGAGCAGGGCACCAGCCTCCAGCTGCTAGGCTAGACAGGTATTACACACTGCACTCATGACTGTGAATAATGATGGCAGCTGCTCCCAAGAGACCAGGAACAGTCTTACACAAAAAAACACAGGTGAGATCATGTCTCTGACCTTGGGGAAGTAGAGGAAAAGCTAATTCACATTGCAAGTTTGGCCCTGAACTCTCCATAGCAGCAGCCAGAGAGCATCTGGAAGAGTTTGTCATCTCAAGAGCAAAGGAAAGCAAAGCACATGAGAAGCCAAATAAAGTAGTGACATTCTCTCTGTGTGATGACACGTATGTGTATGATACAGCTTTCAAAATATTTGTACAGTGACACCTATTAACTTCTATCACTGCTCTAGGAAGTGCTCATCTCTCTGTGCAGTTGCACTCATCTTGCCTCAATTGCTGCATCCTTCTTCCGGCTAGAGCTCTCTCCTCCTCAATAACCCACTCTTCAGTTATCAGGTCATCTCCTTCACCCCCTTGAGATTATCTGACTGTTCCCCTCCACCACATGCACATCCCAGCCCTCCTTTCCTCCTCCTCAAGCACGATGCTGGCATTTCACGCAGGTTATTTCAGTTGCTTCCCACTCTTGGATTCAGCCATGTGCCATCTCCCACCCAGCACCCAAAGCTATGCTAGATGGTAAGACCCAAAGAGAGACAGATGGGAGACTTCATATAGGCATCCTGGAGAAGGAAACTGGTCCACAGTAACCCCTCCAAAGAATCTTGTGCTTTTCCTCCTCTCCTGGGGCTCTGGCTCTACCTCATTTCCATCCCTGCTTGTCAGCCCTCCTGAGTGCCAGGGAGAAACTGATGGGTTGCACAGAGAACCATCTCTGACCTGTAGCGTGTCTCTAAGTGGTTTCTCCTGCCCACCTCCTTGGCTGCTCAGGCTGCCGTCAGCGCTGGGGAGAGGCCGTCCCCGCAGCTGCAGACTGCAGACAGAATGAGGTCACCCAGCCCCCTCCAGCGAGCCACCCCTGCGAGTCCCTTGCAGGGCGCTCACAGCTGCAGCACGCTGCAGGTGCTCACCCTCCAGGGCTCTGAGCCTGCACCCTGCCAGTGCAGGGCAGCAGGAACCCAGCCAGCAACAGCATCCCTTACAAACCACCACGATGCACAAGCAGAGCAGCTCTGCTCCGGGAGGCAGCTGGGGAGGAGGAGCTGCCTCAGTCCCTCAGGTGTGTTCACCCCATTTCTCACCAGTCACACCGGGGTGGCAAGGACTACTCTTCCACTGGCAGGCTCCTTCACAGCCCACTTCTTTCACCAGCCAGGAGGCTTGCAAAAACACGCAGTTCACATTCACGATTACTGTTAAATAAAGCCCAGTCCTGCAAAAAGGCTCTCTCCAGGCCTCTCCACACCAGTTCTGCTCCTGGGTGTCAGAGAGCTCTGACTGCCAGCAGAAGGATTCCCACTCTGCAAGCATGACCCTAAAAAAGGAAAAACTTTTTTTTTTTTTCTTCTTCAGAGTGGAGACCTCAGGCACTTTCACAAGAAAACTGAAGGAGCAGAAAGGGAGAATGGGACAATTAAATTCAGGAGAGAGTACAAGCTGCAGATGCACAACATCTGGACTGTCAGGAACAAAATCAGTACAGCACTTTCAAACCAGGAGGCAGCAAATCACCCTGGCTCTCTCTTGTCCGCTGGCTTACACAAAATTTGGAAGAAGACAAGTAAAAAACAGTGTGATGTGATCTTCCCTTATATCTGCCTGGTACTTACTCATTTACTCCTGCTCTGTCAGCACTTGCAGCCATTTGGGCCAGAAGAGAAACATTAACAAAACATTTAGACAAAAAGCTGAGTGGACAAGTGTCCTAAAAGATATCAGGCAGCTGGCAGTACCTGTGCCCAGAGGCTGCCATGCACAGAAAGTGATGGTCAGAGCTCATTTCCTTATTCCTGTAGACAACATGGGAGAAAATGGAAGCCTGAAGAGGAACAGGGGTCCTAAATACACAAGTAAATTATTAGTAGGGCTTAGAAAATCACCTGTTATACCTGTATTGAGCCACTTGACTGGGGCTTCTAGCCCCACTGAGGTTTGAGAGGTGATGGCTCTGTGCCTCTGGAAGACACTTGTGACACGTGGGAGAGTTTTCAGGTCTTCCCTGGCGCTGGAAGAAAGTTGACTTTTCATTTGTTCTCTGCCCTCCAGGGAAGAGGGTAGTTTTTCCAGTCTCTGTATCACCAACAGGCTGCAAGGATCATCCATGCTCCTGGACACAGACACATGTCCCAAGACTGTCAAAGTGACTTTCTTCAAGGAGCTCAGAGGTTTGAGACACAAACAGGACGATGCTCCACAGAGTCCCAGTAAGGAAGCTTTTGTTACCCCACTGCTCACCCCTGGACACTTCCAGCAATCTGCCAGGAGAGCAATTTCAAAGCTCCTCCCCCATCATCCTGTTCCAGGAAGGGTATGCCAGGCTGATGTTCAGCACTACTGAGCTGAATATGACAGCTGATTTTTCCTGAAGCAAGTAAGAACTCAGGCAAACTGATCTCTCAGCAAAACTGCCCCCAGAATATCTCTTTTTTAACAAGCTAATATATAAAATACAAAATTATAGATGTTAATAAGCAGATGTTTATTTTTGGGAAGGAAAATAATCAGCTTTCAGTCTAACAGGCACCTCACAGCCAAAGATTTCTACTTTCTTACCAGTGATAAACTCAATTTGCCTCAGATTTAGCCCAAAGTGGGGGTAAAATGACCATTACTCTCTCCAAGGCCCTGCAATGGTCAGGAATAAAACCTGGGCAGCAAACAAGCCAAGATGAGGCTTGCCAGTGCTGCTCACCGGGCTCAGCAAGGGAGAAATGATTCCTTTTCAAACTCAGTTCCATCCATTAGTGCCATCCTGAGCACAGAAGCAAAGCTCCCACCTGGCATCCAAGTTATATTTATCCATAAAGCATTTGGCTGTTTTGACTGGATCGTGGTTTCCAATCTTGTGTTTCACAAGCAAAGTTCCTCCTTTCCTCCCAGGAAGTCACGTTTCTGATGGATTTATTGCTCGAGGTGTTTTTAAGGAAGTGAAAACAAATGACAAAAGCTTTGAAGCATGACTGGACTTCTTACCTCAGAGCTGCAAGAGCTGCGGGGATGCTGGGCCACAGCAAACATGAAGACACTAGATTTGGGGGTCCTAAAAATCAGAGGGATCAACTGCCCCACCCAACCCAAAGTGAAGACATTTATCAGAGTTCTCACCCGGGGCAGTACTGCCAGTCCCTCCTACAGGTATGAAGCAATGAATGTGGCAGGTGAGGGAAGCACACAGGACAGCTCTTGTGGATGGCACTGAATAAAGAAAGCCCTTTAATGACCACCATGAGCTTTTACTCCGTGAGCCATAAAGCACATGCTCCTCCAGCCTAGTGCTCTCTTGTTTCATGGAAGAAAAAACTCCAAATGCAGCTTTTTTCTTCCACACCTGTAAGCCACCAAGCATTATCCTGAGCATCTTTTCCAGCATACAGGGCACAGGCTGGAGGGGGACAGATAGCTCTAAAATGAGATTTCTGGTGTCCTTTTAGAGGTGCCAGGTTGGTTTGAAAGATTTTACAAGGCCACAGCAGCATGTCAGAAGAGACAGAACTGGTAAAGTCACAGAAGTATTGTCACCATTTTTATCCCTCTGGAGGCTGCTGCATTACCTGTGATCCCTTAAAATGTGTTAGTGATATCCAGCACTCCCAAAGCAAGTCAACTCCTCAAGAAGGGGTCTAAGAGACTACAGTAATCAGATTAAAAAATCTGTGTTTGCTAAGGGGATTTCCATCTCTGAGAAACAAATCAGGCTCTTTATAAAAGAATGATGACTTCAAATTTTTCAAGGCAAGACTGAAAAACACAACAGTCCTACCACTGACTCCACAAACCAGAGTTCTAAACCCCCTTTCTCCCGTGCCCTCCTTTGTTTGCCAGGTAAGCAAAAAAAAAAAAAACAAAAACAACAAAAAAAAAAAACCTGTCAATTTTTCTGTAACAAAGCAGCCACCTGCAGGGCCCATTCACCAGAACAGCTGAGCAGGTCTAATTGCTCACTGCTGGAGGGCACAGTCCTGCCCATTTCCCCATCCTCCTCCCAGCCCAGGCACCAGTCTGACTCACCAAGAACCTCCCTGAAGGCTATGGATAGTTTTCCCAGGGTTAGCCAGGCAAGCTGACTCACTGAGGACTTGGATGATCCCCAGAGGTCCCTTCCTACCAATATTATTCCATGTGTATTACACCAGGGAACCACAAGGAGCACAGGGCTGGAAATCAGGCAGGAAAGAAGCTTGTTCTTATCACTGTTGGAGAGCTCTGCTCTCAGGGGAGCTTGGCTGCCTTGCTGAGCTGTCCTGTGCATCTCTGCTGCCTTTACACACTGACTGGCACAGGGAGCCCACTGCCACGTGCCCCTGGCCCAAAGGGCTGACAGCAAAAGCTGCTGAAGCAGCTCATGGTGAGCACAAGCACCCTTAGAGTGGCACAGCTTGGCAGGAAGGGCTGCTTAGTTATTGGAGCTGCCTCCTTCCAGGAGCATTTAGCCAACATAAGGATTTTGTTAGGCTGTTAATGCAACTCCTTCAAAGATGGTACAAGCGAAACCAAGAGAAGTGAGGTAGGCAGAGAAATGAAGAGAACAAGAACAATCTTTTTTTAACATTTGTTAGATATTTGGTGTAACAGAGCCAGGTCACTTTTCAAGAGAATTGCAGCATTTCCATTGATCAACATGATGGTCATGCAAAACCAAGAAGTCCATCTGACAGCTTGGCATAGGGTACAAACTCATGCAAACTTCACTTACCATGCCATAATCCGAGGTGAAGAGAACATTCCCATTGGCACACAAGCCAACCGTGCATGGCTGCAGCTGGTCCTGCTCCTGCAGCCATACCCTGGCACCCTGCAAAAACCAGGAGACATCCCATTAGAAAGAACTGGAGCCTGTGAGATCTGCACCCAAGGAAAGCTGGGGGAAGCTGCAGTATTCAGAGGCTACTTCCAAGCTACAGCTGCTTAAAATATTTAAGTAAGTTCTACTTACATTTTCAGAGAAACTGGGTTTGTTTTTTTCTTAATGTTACATGAGCGGAAGAAAAAGCAGTTTTAATGAGCTTCATGCGGAAACTAAAGTAAGGAAACACCAATTTTTATAGAAAGTGTCATGGAAAGATACCAACACATAGAATAGCTGGTTTGACTGTCTAAATATTTTAAAATTTGGAATAGCCGGTCATTAAAAGTCATGCTATAATAATAATAGAAAATATAAATAAAGCATGTTTACAATGTAAACAATACACCCACGCATCATTGTAAGTCAAAATGTTTCCAGAAATCACCAGCTAAGAGGATTTCACAGAGCTTTGTTTGCAAACTCTGCAAGAGTTTCCTTTGGTAAATGACCTGAGTGTTTCTCTGATGCATATATACACTGAAGTATACACAATGGTCCTTATGTCTGATGTACGTATGCACTGGTGTTTGTATCTGGTTTTATATATGATGTTTCACACACATTACAACATCTTAAACTTCTCCGTGTCTCTCAAGACAAGTCTGAGCACAAACCCAGATTTCTGGTAGCACACATGCAGGGAGGGATCTGCAGGACAGGTAGACCTCATAGCTTGCCTACCAAAATAGTAGGGAAAACAAGTTTGCTGGATTGGCCTCTTCTGCCTGTGGGACCTGGTCCAAGTGAAAGAGCAGGAGCATGAAGGCAGATCAGGGCGAGCATGACCGGCAATTACAGAGCTAGGCATGAAGTCACACCACATTTCAGTTATTGCAAACTAATCACTTCCACGTCTTCCCATAGAAATCACACAAACTCTGCTTAGATAAATATTGAGAAAAATCCAAAGTGCTCAACTGTTGAGTAACACTGGGGCCATTCTGCCTTTCATCGATTCATAGACTGACTTTCTTCCTAAGTTTTTTTTATGCCCCTAAATTATTGATTGTGAGCTTTAAGCCCTTCCTACCCTCTTAATCCCATCAGCACCATTAGCTCTTTGCTTGTAGGCTTAATATGTTTGAAGAAATTTAATAGTGTTTCTATATTACATTATACAAAATGTGAAACACTAATTCTATTTTTAAAGATTTGTTTTTAGTTTAGGTGGGTTTTTTTAAAACTACTTAAGTCACTCTAAACACTTTAGTACCCTGGACTTTCCTTACTGTAGGAGATTGGCCTATAGGCCAATCTCCAGTCCTCCCAATAAAAGATCTGGGCTTAATGACATTATAAAGGTGTACATAATTCTAGCTTTACTGCTGTGCTCTGGTCTAGAGTTTCCACATCATGCAGATTAATCTGCCCTCACCAAGTGAATGAAAAGTACCATTGCATCTGATCAGCACCTAAACCCATGAATGGCCTGCAGAGATCATCCTCATGGCCAGTGAACAACAGTGATAGAAAAAAATGGAATCTTACATTACAGATTTGAGATCCCAGAGAGCTGGTGTGGACAGTACATCACACGTAGATTTTGAGCAACTGTATAGAGGATTTGTTACATCCTCTTAGGTTTTCCAAAACTCTGGATGCTTGAAATAAAGTGTCCTGAGGCATCTGGGCAAGACATTGCTGTTGAGAAATCATCAATTTCCCAAATCACATTCTGACTAGTGTGCATAAACATATGAACAGCAACATGTGTTCAAAGATTTCTTTGCTACTTTAACCAGACTCCTATTACCACCAGGGTAGAAAGCAAAGAGTCAGAAAACAGGAAGGTTGTGTCTCCAAACAGTGGGATGAAAGAAAGCCTTTTATAAGACACTAAGGGTAAACATCCCCAACAGTGCATTTCAATGCCTTCAGACACCAGTAACCCAGGATGGCAGAGATGAGAGCCTGAGGCAAGTGCAGTTTAATCAGAAGACAAGTCTGCACCCCGCCAGGCACACTGTGCCCCAAAGCCACGGCACTCACACCCTGCATATGGCAGTGTGCCACCATCACAGCACCCTACACACTCTGCCCCTGGAGACCAGCGGCGTCCAGGTTACACAGACTTCCCACTCCCTGAGCTCAGAAATTAACTTGGAGCTACAGGCAGCTGATAATCTGACACAGAAGAGACAATCC
This sequence comes from Motacilla alba alba, assembly GCF_015832195.1. NCBI lineage: Eukaryota > Metazoa > Chordata > Aves > Passeriformes > Motacillidae > Motacilla > Motacilla alba. Next base: position 16,177,142 of record NC_052022.1, on the reverse strand, counting down.
ATGGGCATGAACACTGTTATTTAATAAAAGGGGAGATAGCTCAGTGATCCCATTGCCTATCTTCAACACATGGAAATTATCTAAAAGTCCAGACTGATTCAGACCCCTTTCCCAGCAGAAGTCCATGTGCAAAAGTATTAAATACTCCTCCAAGCAGACATAGCTCTTTTGTACAACACTACACAAGCTTATGGAAGGTCCTTCTGTGTGCTGCTAAGGAATAGAAGGCAACATGCTGAAACTCCCAGGCAGTGTGATATTTCAGCTGCCCAGAATGACTTACTTCAGTTTACTCTGATCTTATAGCTGTTTGTACAACAGCAATTGCCTGTGCACAGCAGAGTAACTGCACCCAGTTAGGCTGTTTCCAAAAGGGATATTGTGCTGAGATAGCCAGAAAAGGAACCACAGAGCAAATAATTATTGTAACTTCTGCCCAGCATAGCCATAGCCCTATTTCCTGAAAGGCAGAGTTTGTTTTAGTGCACCTCCTTCCACCAGCCCTTTTTTCTAAACATGAAATTCCCCAAGGAGCCTTGACTAAATACAGGAGCAGATGGTGGCACCAAAGGACTGCCCCCATTTTACTCCCCCCTCCCCCAAAGCCACACATCTCATTGATCAGTTGAAAAGATTAAATTGAGCAGAAAACTTCCAAAAACTGCCAGGCAGCAAGGCTGAACTTCCACAGGAGGATCAAGGTCAGTAGGACTGAGCACTGCCCAGCAGTGATGTGCCAGCTCTGGGGGGCCCCAGCTCCCACAAGCACCAGAGATGATGGGAAAACTCTGATCTTCTAGAACAAGAGTAAAAACCCTTCAGCTTTCATTCTGGGATATAGAAGGTCCACCCTCACCCACAGACAAAACAGTTTAACAAAATGAAGCAACAAGCAATCACCAATTTGGAGAGAACACCTTAAAAGACAGAGGAGGAACAGCAGTGATGATTTCGTGTAACCACTTTCCATCAAATAAAGCTGGCTGATTACTGATCATACAGTTAACTCAAGCTCCTTATAGAATGAGCTCATCTCCACCCAATTATTCTTTTACTAGGAGTTTATTAGGTTGGTCTGTTCTTTGGTTTAAAAGGGAACAAGAGCAGGAACGGAAAGGAAGAATAAAACTGTAATGTACCAGTTCCTATATCAAGGGCAGGTCACTCAGATGTTAAACAAACTCTGAGACCAACATCCTCATTCCTATGGCCTCAGTAACAATCTGTCCATGAACTTGTCTTGCCACAAAGTGCACAGCAAAGCACAATCCTGAAAAGTGATCTTGTACCATGGGGTTGTAATTTAAAAAATAATGCTTGCATACAGAGAGCAGTGTTTCATCAGTACTGGCCCATGGTCACACCGTCATGCCTTCCACTGTGGACAGTAAACTCTTAAGATGTCATTTCTCAGTTCCAATAACACATGGCACTTTGGATCCTAGACTCAGAAATAAATAACATTTCCTGCTATTCATGATATCAAAATTCAATTGAAGCCACAGATTTCTTGGCCTTCTATGCCTTTTTTTTTTTTTTTTTTTTTTTTACAGTGACTGAAACCGGCAGTTCTCCCTTGCATTCACATGCCTGTATCTCATCTCAGGAGATGCAGCATGGTGTGTCAGCAGGGAAAGAATAAGGGAGATCTTGTGTGCTGCACCCAGGGAATGGGCAGAGAGGCAGAAAGGCAGCACACAGCCCTTACTGCAACAGCAAGGCATCCACACATTAAAACAGAGTGTGGAGCCAGCAGCCACATCCTCATCAGATATCAGCTGTTGAAGGCAACAAGGTAAGCTCCAGAGGACAAGACACAAAACTCTGCACATGGGGGTGTCTTGGCCACTCCAGGGCCTCCCAGCCCAGCAGGAGACCCATTCAGGAACTGACATGAGAAAGCATTCCACAGCTGTATCACTCTTCAGAAACAAGTCCTCCTATTCTGTTCTCCTTACTCAGTGTTCTGGACTATCCTTGAATCTTCACGTTTTCCCAGGACGTCCTCTGTCTTCTGGGAACTGCTTCTTCCCAGGCACAGGCAAGAATGAGCTGTCCCAGCTGAACTTCAGGACACAGCAGGGCTGCCTCTCTCTGAGTGCACTTAGACATCCCATTCCTCCTTGTGCACCAACCTACACAACTGCTAGGAGTAACATGCTCAGGAGGGGCTAAACCAGGATGGCTGCATCAATTTTCCTTTTCAAGGGGTTATTCAGAGAGGAAAAGCAGTTTTGTTTGGAAGACACCTTTCAGTGTGTGAAAGGAGCATACAATTGTCTGCTTTTTCCAGTACAGGATGTTTTTAATGTTTTCTTTGTGTTTGAACTTGACTGTCTCAGCCTCCAGATCTACCTACAAACACAATACTACAAGAGGCTCTTGCAGAGCCTTCCTTGATTTAGGTAATTATACCAAATCAGCCATTCTGCAAGGGGCAGGGATGTCTCAAAAATGTACACCCCTGCACTGAGAGTCTGAGACAAAAACCTCTGTGGGTGCAACAAGTTTTCAACTACAAATACTATTTACATCACTTACCTTTGTCCTCCTAGCACACTGAGGCTGTTCATTGGGTATTGGGCATCCAAGCCTTGTGTTTCTCCTGGCAATGGATCCATATGCTCCTAGGCTTAGGAAAGGCTCTCCTGGCAGCATAGTGCTGAGCCAGCTCTTTTCCCAGCCTCAGTGGGCTTTGTGGTTGCAAACCACGAGGCAGAGACTGGGCTAGAAAGGCCCTCACAATTCAGACAAAGCCGGAATCAGGTTTCAATAAATGCACTTTCCAAGAGATTGATCTGGATGATCATGAATAAGTGATAGGACAAATATAAAGAGCCTTAGCTAATGGATGTAAGATTGGTGGGGAGGGGGAGTCCCTGGCAGCCTAGCCCCATGTGGTAAGGAATGCAACTTTGCTGTTTTTCTGATGGCAGGCTGAAATGAAGCCATGGGCTGTATCTGATCAGCAAAACTGGGATCAGCTCCTGGAAGGGAGGGGCAGCCCAGAGATCACAGGTAAGAGAGACAGAAGCAACAGCCCAGTTGGCAGCAGCCAACATGGAGCAGCTGGCAAGAGGGACAATATCTGCAACAGCAGTAGGGATGACAGAAACAAAAGTCTACTTCTTGTCAGGCATGAGGAAGACACACTGCAGAGCAAAAAGGGACTGAATTGTACCTGTCTGATCCCACAATTCCCACACAGCAGCTCACTGAGCTCGGGCAGCCCCTGCAAGCCAGCAAGGTCACAGCTGGGCACAAACTGCAGCCATGGGTCCTGCTACTCCAGAGCTGCAGCCTAGGCTGAGCCCATGACTCATTCAGTTCTGCCAATTAGCAGCCCCATTCCTCGCTAATTAAGCAGCAGAGCCCTCAGTCTGCCAGCAGCTTTGCAGAATAGCAGTATCAGGAAAAGGTTTGTGCATTTAAAATCATCTAAGAGCACTAAGAGTTTGTCACTTCTGGTCACTGATGTATATGCACTGCTACCCACTCCCCTTTTGCCTCCCCCTCCCATCTGTTCTGCTCCTGTCTCCTCCCCCAGTTTGGCTGCTGCACAGCTTCTCACTCTCCAGAATATCTCCAAATATTTCCCAGGAAATGCCTGGTTCATGGAGGTAATTCTTAATCTTCTCAAAGAAGCAGCTTCACACTACAGGAACCACACAAACTGCTTGTCACAGGAAGGGAGGGAGGGAGGGAATGAGCACCCAGCTGTTTTTCACATACTTCAGAGCTGCCCTTTGCCATGAGCACAAGGTGCACAGAAAGGAGGCAGGTGTGAATCCTTCAAGACTTCACTGTACACTCTCTCCAAGCTCAGTTTAAGATGAGCTGCCCCCTGCTATTCCACCATGGGCAGCGGAGTCGCTCTCCTTCTCAGATGAAGTAATAGTCCTATAGAGCTTGCAACCACCTGAGAAATTCTCACCAGCCTTGAAAATGCATACTGAATTTCATAAAGTTCATAAAAGTAAACACCACTTCCATGCCTTCATTACAAGCTCTTCCCTGCCTAAAACTTCAATTAGGAACTGAATTAAAATGAGTTGTTCCCTAAGCACATGGGTATCTACAGATGTGTATTCCCTGTCACATCACAGCAACACTGGCTTTCCTACATCCCTTCCGTACCCCTGAAAGAAAGGAGATAACGTAGCATCTGCTAAAGCCCAGCCTGGCCCTAGCAAAACTTCCCCTGAGCAGCTTGCAGCTCAAAACTGAGCAAGTAAAAGGTATTCCTGCCCTGCTCTCAACTTGGGCAGCGCTTCTCAAAGAAGCCTCTCCCGCTTGCCACCAAATATATAGTGAGGCAGCTTCCTTGCAGTTCCCTCCCTCTCTCAAATTCAGCCAATGGCTTCAAGGCTGAGGCTGGGCTGATGGAGAGTTGAGAAATCTTCGAGGTCCACAGAATAGAGCTCAGGGCCTCAGGAAGCCACAAGGATACATTAGTTTGTCATTGAGCAGCCCCAGTGCCACGTGCTTTGTAAAAATCTCAGACAAGAGCCCTGAAACAGTATTTCTTCTGCAGTGTTTATTATGCTTAATTTAGGATTATGTCCAATATCTTTTTGCATCTTGCCACATCCTTGACTTTCCCTGCCTTGTGGAGTTCTACCATCTACTCACACATCATACAGAAACGTACGTTTTTAAACCAGTCTCATCACTGTGAAGCAGAAAATCCCTTTTTCTTGCGGTCAGAGGTAGAGGCACAGAGGATTTCAATCTACCTTCCCTGTCTCATCCATTATTTTCTGCTCTTTTGCCATGTCTCCCCCTATTTGTCATTTCACTAATAAAGTAATCTCCGGTTTTTAAACTCTTCATGTGAGACATTTTCCTGGTGTTTGCTCGTCCTCTGTGTCCTTCCTTCAAATACCACTCAGAAAGCAAGTGGAGTGCCTCTGAGCTGGGATGCACTGTCAGTCAATCTGAAATAAGAGTGGAAGTAGGGAAAAATGGGGCAAACAACCCATGTAAGAAAGAAGCTGGGAGACAGGAAAGACAAAAGAGTCTATGTCTCACTATTTTCTAAAATCACTTGGATACAAAGACATGTGCTAGTAGCAGCATCCAACTACTAGATGTGGATGGCAGCACTGTGAGTTATCATGGAATCACAAAATAAAAGGAGTTGGAGGGAACCTGCAAAGATTATCAAGTCCAACTCCTGCCCCTGCACAGGACCATCCCCAAGAGTCACACCATGGGCTCCAGACTATTGTCCAAACACGTCCTGAACTCTGGCAGGCTTGGTGCTGTGATGATGGAGACATACAGAAATGTCTAACAAACATCCCTTGAAAACACCCATCTTGCATCACATTGTGGTGCTGAAGTGCTTTCAGTAAATGGAAAGGACATAAAACATTTTAAAAATCAACAGGTCCAAGAGTTCCCAGAGATCTGTCCAATAAAGTTTCTCAACAGTTTATAGTTGGGATAGTAGGATATAGTAGGATATTCGTTTCTTATAAGTCTGGTAATGCTGAGGAAATTCCAAGAGATTGAAAGAGTCAGAGTCTAAATAGCAGTGATAGCAGGATTATCCCTAGCAACCATGGGTTGCTTAGTCTGAGAACCCAAGGGCAAATACAGAGGTTTTGCTCTCCGCTGTTTCATCTTAAGGATACTCTGGCTTTAACTGTTGTCCAGTGCCAGTTAACATGGACAAAGAAGTCTCATCAAAAAAGCTTCTTCTTCCTTAGCATCCAAGCACAAGAGATAAATAGGACCATGATTGACTGTCGTGGCATTGCCCATGTAGAACACAGTATTTCAGTAAAAGTCAGCTCTTGTGGAGCAAACAGAAGCAAAGGGATCTCAAAACTATTGTTATGGATGGGGAAAATCACTACTAATTTAGGGAGTTTCCAACAAATGTCTGCAGTGACAGGGTCAGCACTATTTTGTATTCTCATCAAGAACCTAAAGTAATACTGACAGTACTAGCAGATGCCAACATCTGGCAGATAAGCAAAGACTCACAAGGATGTGACCATCAGAGCAGTGTGGATTCCACAGCCCCCTGTTAGAACAAAACAGGATTAAAGTACAGCCAAACCGAAAGGTCATCGTCAGGAGAGAAGGAATGCAAGGAGTACTTCAAACAGAGGAATGTCTTCTGGAAAGTCACAGTCCCAAAGAGGATTGCAAACTGCTGAGCAGAAACTCCCAGGACATTTGGTTGCAACAAGAGTTGATGCATGTCTGGGATGTATAAACAGGGGTAAGGAAGTTTACTGCTTACTTATGCTTTGAGGTGTGAGAAAGAAGCCTTCCAGAGACAACATAAAAGGCTCAGTCATTTTTGCTATTCAGAAAGATCCCTTGTAGTGCAAAAGTATTTGTGAAGATGTTAATGTCATTATGTAGATTTGCCAGAGCTAGGGCTGACCTATCTAGCCCAGACAGTGATAGTGGGGGGATTAGAGCAGCATGTGGCCCTGCATGGGCTGCAAACCTCATCTCTGTCCCTGCATCCTCAACTGACTCAACCCTGCTGAGAGGACACGACAGCCAGTAGCACTGAGACCCCTCTCTGCTACCTGCTGGCTCACCTTTGCCAGCAACCCAGAGGCAACCCGGTGCCAGAAAATAATTTTTTGCAGACAGAGAAGTTATTTGGGACAAAGCGCCTCTCATGAAGCAGAAGAAAAGTAGGACCCGAAAACGGATGGATCTGCCAGACACTTTAGAAATGAAGCAGGATTTATTTTAAAACAAGGTTGTGTAACCACATGAAGAAACTGCAAAAAGCAAGGGATCTTCCAGAAATAAGAAGCCCTTCTAGAAAGTGTGATTCAGCCAAATCTTCATCATTGGCTCAAGATGCAAGTAACAGAAATAAACAGCACTGATACACCCCCCCATCATCCTAACCCTAATTTTTACCTTCTCATCAAATAGGCTGATGACTGGATCTGTGAGAGGCCCCTGGATCTATCTGTTGCTGTGATAACTATTGGACTTGTTTGACAAGACCTCTCAGTCCCCCGGGCACTGCACCAAGTGATGCATTACAGACCCTCCATAGGTGTTTTTCCTGAGACTTGGCTCTACAGCACTGCTGAACTGTGGGTGATCTCAGATGGAAATGAGGAGGCAGAACTGCAGAGTTTAGGGTAACAGAAAGATAACCAGGAAATCCAGACTCTCACAGGTTTCAGTCTTAATAATCACATTTAGATAGTTTGCATTTTCTCCTTACAGCAAAATGGGAAAAAGAAATTGCAAAACGGTTGTGATCATTGTGTTAAATATAAGTGTGGCAAGAAGTGAAACCGGAGCAGAACAAGGTGGTTTTGGAGGCCACAATGGGGCAGCTGCATGCTGGCCCAGGGCAACCTAGAGCCCCTTCATGTGGGGGCTCTCATTGAAAGCCTGAGCCAGCCCACCCTCTTGCTGCTGATGGGATCTGACAAGGTCACAGCTGACACAGCCTGGCTCCAGATGAATGCCCTAAGGAGGGAGCTAGCAGGACTCCCTCTCTTCCGCCAGACACTTCTTCGTGTCACCTTTGGCACAAGAGCTTTCTTCCTTGCAACTGCTGCTCCTAAACAGGGCAGTTGAACCCTTTTTTCCTGTATCTGCCTCTTTATCACTCCGAATGCTTTAGGGGAGACACAGCTTGGATGGAGGATTCCATGTGTAGGAACATCCATGCTAAACTAGCTGCATGGATATCTTCAAGGACAGTGGTACTTCTCTTCAGCTGCACTATACAGGCTAATTAAACAGAGAGGGGTTGCTCTGTGTGGTATTGATATAAAGAGCATTACATACACAAGATGGATGTAACAGTCAGCATTTCTCCGTCTCTTCTTAAACCCTACGGGTCCTCTTTCTGAGAGGTCACAATATTCTCAGTAGACTGAGAGGAGGTTGTCAGGGGAAGCTGGCAAAGCACGTGCTCCTGAGAGGTGGAGAGAGGCTTGACTGGAATACTCCTTCAAAGAGCAGCCTCACTGCTAAAGAAGATGATGTTCTACGTACCTTTCCTTCCCAAGATGGCATTTTCCTATGACAACAGTTGTTAACACACAGGCATTCAGCTTACTGTTATCTGTAAAGACAGCCCATCACTCATGGTCAGCATCATCCATGTCAGCTGAACCACTTCCCTCATCTCAGACAAGAGTCTCTGGATAGATTCTACTGGACGTCTGGCCATGTTCCTCTCTCACAGGAGCTCCTTCTTCTCCCAACTGCAGGGAGCATGGGAAGGGCAAACCAAGCTATTGAGAAACCTAATCCAGCCATGTACAAACCCTTTCCACCCAGCATAACCTGGGCTCCCTGGGGATACAGGTGTCTCGATGATGCATCCAAGCAGCTTCAACAGAGAGCCCAAAGCTGGTGAGAATTGCATCTGCAACCAAAAATCAGACCAGTCCTGTACCAGTGCTGCACCCATAAATCAGGCAGGCTCCACACTGCAAAGGTGCATTCACAGTCAAGTCCTTTCAGTTGTTCTCCTTACCCATGTTCCCCATCTGCCTGAAGATGTTTATACACATGACCTCACGCCAGCAGATGGCCAAAGCACAGCAAATTCATTTGAGTGTCTTGTGGCCAGTAAAGGGCCACACTCAGTAGACTCCCTGATGGTTTTGTGGAGTAGTCAGGCACTTTCCACTTGCATCAAGTAGTCAGCAGTCAGGGCAAAGCTGCCAGAGCAAAAGAAACCTGGCAGAGGTACTTGCTCTCCACCTCAGTTTGTGGTCAAGAAAGCAGCTCAGGTGCATGCATGGTGGCAACTCCAGTAGCCTTAGTACGCCTTCACAGCCTTGACTCTGAGGCTCCTCCCTGATCTGCGTGTATTCCCGGGAGAGATGGATCCTCTCCCTGACTCCATGGCAGATGTCCCAGGCCACAAAGAACAGAAGGGCTGTGGCCAGGGAAGGATGGGGAACATGGGGAATAGTAAGGGAAGACCATGACAACTGTAGAGAGGACAATTCCAATCACCACAGCCACGCAGGAAATGAAGACAGAATTACCCCGCCTTTCTCTGCCCATGTCAGAAAGCTTAAGAATTTCAGGGGATTTATTTTACAACACAGATGAAAAGCTTTGGATTTCACCGCAAGAGCAATGAGGAAAACTGTTTAACACTTAAAATGCCAGCATTTCTAGGCCAGTGGCACATGAGAAGGAGACCAGCATCTGTGACTCCACTGGATGCTGCTCCTCAGGGCTGAATGACTATGGGACTGTGGTAACTGGTCACTCCAACTGGAGTGCAGAAGGACAGAATGGGAGAAGTGCCTCCTTTAACCGTGTCCATGGCATTCCTGCTCCTTAGGGAAGAATTGGAGAGCGAGTCACATCCTCTGTGTCAACCCCACATCCTGCCCACACTCCAGACACACAGGGAAACTATCATCTGTCACCATGCCACGGCCCAGGCCTCCAGGGCCCCTCCTCCCTGCCTGGGCACAGGACTCCCTGCAGCAGCCAAGCAAGGAGATGGCAGAGCACGCACACACGGCTCCTCCACTGACACCCTGCTGGAGCAAAGGCCTCATCCATCACATCTCTGAGCCATGCTGCACAGCAGAGCTCCAATGGCAGAGGCACACACACATCTTTGTGCTGTACCACTCACTGAGGATGGAGGTTTTCTAATCTGACGCGCTTGGGACGCTGTGGGAGAAGAGCAGCAGCAGCACACACCAGCAGCTCACTGTCCCTGGGGTCTGCAAGCAGAGGAGGGCACAGCACATGGGAAACACTTCCACAGTGTTGAGCTGGCACAACTGGCCAAAACTACTCCTCCCTTGGCAGAACCAGGATGGCAAGTGGGTTGAACCCTCCACAAAGCCATTTTGGTCTCCAGCATGCCAAAGGGGGAACTAGGGGAGCTGTGAAGGCCCATGGCATCCTCACCTAATCCCAGATACTGATCACACAGCTGAGTGTGATAACCCAAATGCTGCAAGCACAGCATGGGAGCCTGCTAAGGCAAGACCAAGAGCCCACTGGGGTTTAAGCTATTCACTGTAAGACATGACATGTATCCCCTGGGACAAGCTCATATCCTGCTGCTGCAGAAAGAAGTGAAGCAACTCCCTTCTACTCAGGCTTTCCCTCCCACCAAGAACCCCCCATGGAGAAGAAGGAAGAGTGGCTGGGGTGCAGCAAATGCCAAACATTCCGGCTTTGGGGAAGTCACATTCCCTCTCTCCCACCCCCACTGCCTTTCCTGCAAAGCAGACTCTGATGCTTTCCTGCACACACTCACCCCAGTTCTCCAGCCTTGCCTACCTTGCTTCATCTGGATTTAAGTCTGTGATTTACAACAGATGTGTGACTCTTAGAGAGACTCTGGCTCCAGGACTGCCCCTCAGCCCTTCCCTGGAAATCCCTGTTTCTTCAGAAAATGGCAGAATCACGCCTGGACAGGTGGAGCTGGACAAAGCAGGCAGTTCTCTGATGGGGGCTACTTGCTGAGGCGTGCACCTCTCGGCATCCCCTTTCCATTCTCCCATTCCCATCAGTTCCTTCAGGCTCCTCAGTGGCTACTCCCATTGCCAGAGGCCGGGAGTTTCCTCCTGACAGAGGGGTGGGCATAAAGGCTGTGGTGAAATGGCCCTTTGGGAAACTCTGGCCTTCATCTGATTAGATACAGACAGCCCAGACTTCCAGGAGCAGCAGGTTAATCAGTTAATGGCTGAAGGATGCTGGGCGATGTGCTGCCGCACGCTGCGGGGCAGCCCCAGCCGCACAGCCCGGGGGCAGCCACTCCTTCCTCTCTGGGGCCAGATCTGGGAAAACATCTGTTCTGATAAAGAAAGCGCTTCACCAGGGAGGGGGCAGGCCCGAGCGCATCAGCTGCTCCAGCCCAGCGACCAGGGGCTGCTCCGGAGCGCTGCTAGCTCCCCCTCCGCACCCGTGACTCGCAAGGCCAGACACTGGGGTTAATGGCCTGGAAACCATCTGGGGGCTGGAGGGGGCAGATGTGTCGTGCCCCAAACAGGAGGCTTTCAGACCTCAGCCGCAGACCTCCAGAAGGCCCCATAACCCCACAGCGTATGCCATGCCCACTGCCAATGCCACGGGCACCCACTGTCACCCATGGGTCCAGAACGGGCTACCTTTGCCTTGCACCCGCCTGCTCCTCACAACCCAAGGCATCAGTAGGCTGGGCTGGAGACCCGTGTTTGCCCAGGCACGAAAAATGGCACAGAGAATTTCGGAGCGTCTGGGCTGTGCCCGGCACCTGGCCCCGCGCACCCAGCCTCTCGCTCCCCACGGCAGCACGGTGCCCGCACGGCCGTGTGCCCACCCGGGGAGGGCACCGCGGCCAGGCGGGACCAGAGCCCGCCGCTAACAGGTACAGGTACGGGTCCGGCCTCGGGCAGCCGCTCTGCCCGCCAGCGTGACGGTGACTGGGCAGCGGCACCGAAGGGCAGGGCACTCCCGCCGCACGCTGCCCGTCCGCTCACCGGCCCGGTGCCCCGGAGGCCAGCCGCTCTGTGACACACACACGCAGGCAGTAGCAGGCTCCGGACCCTGAAGTCGTTCCAGAGGATTAAGGAGCCGGCACTGGGCAGCCATGACTATCATGCGACAAACCCTCTTCTCCCGCAAGCAGCCCCCGGTCGGCATTGCCGACACCGCACATCGGTCGGGCTCCGGCTCCCGCAGCCCCTTCAACCCCTCGCACGGGTTGCGCGGTGCCGCGCCGGGCTGGGGAGCGCTCGGGGCCAAAAGCCTCCGCATCCCATCGCTCCGGAGAAAGTGCGACCGGGACCGTCTCGGCGAGGGGGCGGCGGAGGCGCGGCGCGGCCCGCGGGGAGCGCAGCGTCCCACGGCCCCGGGGCGCTCCTGGCCCGAGGCACGGCACCCCGATGCCCGTCTCGCCCTGAGACCCAATCCTGCCGGCCCCCGCCTCGCCCAGCCCCGAGCAGGGGCGAGCCCCGCCGCCGCGCCCGTCCCGCCGCTGCCCACCTGGCGCAGAGAGGCGTCCATCGGCGGAGCCGCCCGCGGAAGCGCAGCCGCCGGCTCTCAGCGCCGCACCGCCGCGGCCGGGCGGGCACGGCTCGCCGGCCCCGCGCCGCGCTGGCTCCGCCTCGCCGGCCGCGGGCAGCGGGGAGCGGCCGGGACGCCCGCTCCGCCCCGCTCCGCCCGCCCCGGGCCGCGGGGAGTGCGGCTCCTGCGGCAGCCGCGGGGCCGTGCCGGTGCCGGAGCGCTTAGGAGCGGGCTGAGACCGGCGAGGAAGAGGCGCGCATCTCGAGAGGAGCGTGCTGAGAAGGGCTGGCGTGGGGGAGGCCCGAGCGGCCGGTGCCACCCACGGGCACGCGGCGGGGACGGGGGACCGCTGCTGTACGCAGGCACAGGAGCCAAGTGCGGACCTTTGTAAGGGCAGCTGATGTCACCCAGCAAACGTCTGGGTTTGGGGTTCCTCCAGCAGAGCATCATAGCGTGATGCAGGGAGAGGGACTGTTAACAGGAATCCTGACAGAGCTTCGAAATGATGTCTCTGAGATCTGGAACAGGTGGCAAAGAGCAATACTCAGGACAAAGTTTCTCCAGATCATAGTTCAAAGATAGAACTCGATCACAGATCGAAGTGTGGCCAGATCATGGTTCACAAGTGCTCTGTGAAGGTGTTTCTTTCCCTCAGAAATTATTTCTTTATTCTGAAAGAAAGGAAATCTAATGGAGGGGTGTGGGAGAAGGGTTTTTTAATTTATTATTATTTTAGTTAGTAATGGGAGGGTTTAAAACTGTTTAAAACACAGAGAGGGTTATGAGGTAGATCGGCAGTATCTTGTTCGACATCTGCCACTGTACAGAGTCACACTGAGGCCACTGCCTAACCTGTGACGACCACCCCCACCACTCTTCCACCTTCACTCTCTCGGCCTTTTGGTAGTTTCCTGATATATGAGTCACTGTCAATGTGTCCTTCCATTTTGATACCAAGTTTTTGAGTGCTATCCTGAGCGTGACTGTCCAGGCTCTTTTATACATGTGTCGGATTAATTTAATCGACACCACTTTCCCTGTCTTACAAAAGCACCATGTAAGATGGCACCAGAAGCCCAACTGCAGTTCTTATCTCACATCTAATACTCCTATCCACCAGGCCAATTGCTGTGTCAGAGAAGGGGATAGATCTGCTCACAGTGTCCTTGACAGTCCTCCCTCCTTACAGCCACACATTTGTTGCCAGGCTGTTTCTGCCACAGCCAGCTTTCTCCTCACGGGAGGAGAGGGGATTCCTGCTGATGCTGTTTCTGCAGACAGTTTTGGCTGTTAAGGTTCTCAGTTCTGGCTGGTCACCAGGGGGCTGTGGAGCTCCTCACAACCACTGGAAAGTTGAGGAGCACATTTCTCTCTCCTCTATCTGCCTGCCAGCCAGCAGTCTCCACCAGCAAGCATCTCCACCACCAGACATCCCCTCCCAGACTTCTCAGGAGAAACTCTGGCCATGATTCCTGTCATCCAGGGTAGAAGGGAAGGATACAACCTTTCAAAAGGACAAGGCTTTTTAGCATTTACACTGTTGGCTGTTTTAGCATTACATTGTTGACTGACACTTTCCAAGAGGGAAAAGGAAGATGCCTTGACCCAGTCCTTAGAACAAAGTAACTTTCCAACTCTTCGGTCAATAAACATTGGATTCCCTAAATGGAGCATCAGGGACTGATGCTGTAAGCCCTATACTCTTGTCAGCCTAGTAGAACACATGGCAAGAATCTTGACAAGAAACTTACACCCAAAATTTGTTCCTTTCTGTTACAGGATTGAAGCACTAGTCCTGCATTTGTACAGCCCATTTGGAAACTGCAATCTCCTAACTGTTTCCTAGCTGGTTTTAGGTGCTGCTCCTGGGAAGGGCTGGCTGTGACCACATACTTCTTCACAGAGCTTTGATAAGCAGTTGATTGCTGACTCACTATCACATGAGCCCCACTGTCCAGGAAAAGTCCAGGACCTCTCTCCAGCCCATCAGCCCCCCACTCCTCCCCCGCAACCTCGGGGCTGCCTCCTTCCCCAAACCTGGCACAGTAGTGCTGACTGTGTTTGGCAGCAATGTCAGCAACCCAACAAGCTCCCAACCCTCCTCTCAGCCCAGCTGCAGAAGCACAAGAACCAGGATGCCATGGCTGTTCTCCTCTGCCTGTCAGCAGCGTGCTGGGCTCCGGGAGATGACAGCCAGGGCAGGCAGGTGCTGGTGGGTCTGAGCACTGAGCTATCCCTGCATCCATGAAAGGAGCAGCCCTCTGGTGCTGCAGGCAGCAGGGCCCCGCACCCAGCCGTGGCAGCAGCAGACAGTGAGTCAGCTTCCTGCTGGGCTTTCCATGCCGAGGGAAGGTCGGCAGAGGACTGGCAGGAACAAGCTGAGGCAGGAATTCCTCCTGGACTCCAGACAATATCTTAATTTCCTCTTCTGCCACGGGTCTGGCACATTCCTGGGAGGCAGGCAGGCCCGCGTGCCCCGCCGTGGGTGGGAAGAATCTGACAGACTTGCTCTCCCATCAACTGTGTGGGGACAAGCTGTGACACCTTGGCTGCAGGTCCTCAACGACTCATCAGAACTGTGCTCCTAGGGTGGAGGACTGATTTTCTCCACTGTCATCCCTGGGATGACCTCATTTGGGAGAGTCAGCAGCAGAGGCACGATACCTTGGACCAGACAAAGGCATAGGGAAGCACAGATGCAGAAGGAGGGCACCCGTGCTCTGCTGTGCATTGTCATCATCACAGCCCCCCAGCCAGGCCCTGCTGCTTCACTGAGGCAACCAAATCCCCCCTTGCCCAAAGCACAGGACAGCCAGGAATGTGTTCACCAAAGACGGAGAACTACTGAGAACAGCTGCCAAGAATCAAGCATGCCACGCACTGCCAGACCCTGACGCTGAAGCACTCTCCTAACACAGTCTGCATGCATGCAGGAGGAGGGGGACACACAGACCATGCACTAGGGTGCAAACTGATCCCACAATTCTGGCCCTTTTCTTGCTCTAGTTTCACAATTCCTTGAAATCAGCTTTTAAATCAACACTTGAAAAGTGCAGGTCCTCCCTTCTCCCATTCCCAGACTGTGGGTAGCCCAGCCACACCTCAGGCTTGGTCAGTCTGGCCAGGCCAGCTCAGGCTGCTTGAACTCAGCTCGTGAAGCTGTGGATCTCTCCTGCAGCCCCGTCCCCTGCAAAGTGACAATGGTGATGATCAAAGCTCTGTCAAAGCTCTCCCTGCCCGGGGCTGCTCTGAGGCTCTATGACAGGAATTAGCCCGAGCTCCTTGGGGACAGGATCATGTTTGTACCAGATGCGTCCCTGTTCCAGAGGAATGTGATTAAGGATGTCTGGAGTGGCTTTCACAGGGTCACACCAAGCACTGTGGCACCTGCTCCCCCAGAGAGCAGGAGTGTGAGGGGGAGTCCTCCTGCTAAGGGAGGACGGTGTGGGCTGGGGAGGGTTTATTTGTCCTGGGCACCCTGCTGGCTCCTGTATCGCTTCAGCCACCAGCAGTGAGCCCACCTCACTGCAATGCACAGTGCTGCCTCTGCACACTGCAGAGATCAGGACAAGGGTGGCTACACCCTTGCTTAGTCTGATCGCAGTGGGAAAAGCTTCTTATCCCATCCAGGCACAGGAATGCCCTCCAGGGCTGCCCTTTCTCTCTAGGTCAGGAAAACAGGATGTCGTCTCCATTTTCAGCCTGAGCACAAAAGCAGATCACTGGAGCAGATGGGTCCAGAGGGTGGATGCTGGGCACATCCCCCCCACTGTGACCATGTGCCACCCCCCATGTGCCTCTGAAGCACCCTCCTGAGCTGCATCACTGGGGCCAGCACTGCAGCTGGGACTTTCTACCACCCCTGTCTGCACTTGGCCGTGCTGACAAACCAAATCCATAATCAGGTATCTCCAGCTTTCTCTGCAGATAGCGGTCCTGGGCCTGTTCCTTCAGCCCAACCCTTCCTTCCTTTCCCTTCCACATCCCAGGCCACACATCCAGCTCCTGGCAGTGACGAGCTGAGGTTCCCTGCCACTGCTCCCTTTGTGCTGCTGCCGGTTTGCTTGGGGCCACAACATACCTGTGTGTGGCTTTTACACCTTGGCCGTGAGAAATGCAGTCCCAGTGATGAGACTTCTGAATGAGGGAGCTGAACAGCACCAGGCTATAATTACAGTAGGAGCATGTGGAGAGAGGCCAGCCAAGCGCTTCCATCTCATTTCCTCTCCTATTAAGTCTGCCCTGCTTTTGTTTGACCCAGACCAAACCTTGCTATTAATGGCACAATGCTGTGGAGGTCACAGATGATTCTGCTACAAGCAGCTTTGTGGATTCTGCTTGACTAAATGCATAAGCAGGGCTTTGCTTGCAGATACCATTACGCTGTGATTCGTGCTATAGAAAGTACGTCCGGCAGCTGTGGTATAGGCAATTCCCAGACTGGGCTCTTTTGCCAGGGGAGGTCTTTGTCTTCTTCACAACCAGCAACCCAGGTGAGCAAGCAAGAAGGGTAAATGGTGTCATATCACTACCCCTGGCTGTGGCTGAATTCTGCTGATGGGTGCTGGTAGCCTGAGCTGGGCACGATTCCTCTTCCTGATCTTGCCTGCACAGTTTCAGCTTGCAAAATCATTTTTGTGCTGAAGGAGAGAGCTCTTCTCACTGTGCACCTGCAGCCAAACCGATGCCAATCCCTGCCCTGTTTTGTTGTGCTTGTCCTGGGAGGCAACCTGAAATGCTGTGCTCCTGGCCTAGTGAAGGAAAAAAGCAGGTGTGGCTGTGCTAACACCTCCAGGGCTGAAAAGTGAGTGCAGCCCCAGTTCAGAGCACCAGTAGCTGGCCCCAGCATCTGGCCATGTGTCTTTGCTGAGGAGGAGAGCCTGGCACAGCAGGAGGCAGCCGTGCCCCAGCCTCTCCCAGCCCCAGTGAGGCTGCTGTGCTCTGTATGCTGGAGGGGGGGGACATCCTCCAGGGACACTGGGCTGATGGATGAAGGAAATCATCCAGCTGGGCTCCTGCAGCAGAGATCACAAGGTCCCTGCTTCTCTGCAGAAGTCACATGAGGAGGATTACCCTCCCATCCTGCTCAATGACAAGATCACATCTGGCAGCCCAGGGGGTCACAGAACAAAGTGTCAGGAGAGATGGGGGATGTTGTGCAGCACTGATGCTCAGCACTTCTCCTTGTTCTGACTCCTGCATGGCCCCCTCTGAGCCATGCAGGACACTTACGGATGCCAGCCCACTTCCTTGTTGCTCCCTGCGGGGGAGAAGCTTTGGCAGTCACATTGCAGAGCTCAGGCTGAGCCTTCCCTGTCTGCACCTCACAGCAGCATTGCCCCCTCTCTGCATGGGAGCTCATGAGAGCCATCTCTGCAGAGCAAGACACAGCAGCTTGTGACCAGGTATATCCCAACCAAAAGTATGCACCTGGACAGGGGAACCTTGCACAGGCACAGAAGATTTGTCCTAGAAGTGCCTCAATCACTTGTGCAAGGATCCCTCTGGAGACCAGTCCCAGCACAGGCATCTGAGAGAGCCAGAGGGCTGGAGAGCCTTGAGGGATGATGCACTGGGAGGGAGGGAGCAGGGGCACAGGGCAGCAGCCAGGAAGCAAACCTCCCAGGGAAAGGAGTAAAGGCCAGACAAATTATAGAAGTACTCACCTGTATTGAAGAAACATGCTGTCCAAACCTGTGCCCAGGATTCAGACATCCCTGCTAGAAAAATATCCTTTGCTAAGACCTGTGTGAGGGAGAAGAGCTGGATGGAACTTCATCTCTGCCCTGTAGTTCCACGGCAATGTCTGTGGGCCTGGCAACTGGCTCTGGGCAAGGCTGGCTGCAGCACGAGGGACATGTCCAAACCTGCTGTTCCCATGGGAAGGAAGGTTTGTGTCCATGCCTGAGCAGGGCAGGTTCCTCCCCTGGTGGTCAGCAGGGCCCTGCTCAGCCCTTTCTTCTCTTCCTGGTGCTTCTCCTGAGGCTGGTGAGTCCATTCTTTTAAAGGGACAAAGAGGTGGGAGGTGGATGGAGGGTGGGAGACAGAGAGCATTGGGCTGGGGCCACGGCAAGGTCCCCAGCGTTCAGCAGTACTTGCTGAGGGTGGCCTCGGCATCTGCAACAGCCAGCAGGACCCCTTGGTGCTTCACACACAACCATTGTCCCACTCAGCATCTCAGCTCTGCTCTCCCCAAAATGGTGCAATTCACATCTGAGCAAACCCACTTGTGCTGGGGATTGCAAACCGCAGCCACTCTCTCTCCTGACAATGTGAGGAATGCACTGTGCTGCCACCTCCTGCCATCATTACCTGCCCCACACCCCCCAAACCCCTCCTCATGGAGAAGAGGAAACAAGGTTTTCACATTTTATTTTAATGAAGTTTGAGTGTCTGAAAAGCAGACACGAAAGCCCCTGCAAGGACTTTCAGACATGCAAGGGAAAGGGGAAACTTTGCCACTGGCTCTCATTCAGTTTTGTTGTAGAAATGGTTTTAGCTAGCGGTTTCCTTAACTTCCCAGCCACATGGCCATGCGAATGGGTGCCAGTGGTATCTGACAACAGAGGTGTGCCAGTCCCTCCTGGCTGCAGAGTACAAAAATAACTAGAGAAGATAACTTGAGTGTACTTGAACCCGGGTGGCAGAAACAGAAACCCAAACAGTTTGCTTAAACAATACAGTTGTTTGAAATAATAAGGTTGATAATTTTGGGAAAAGACCTTTTATTTTTAAGTCTCTGGACAGGCTTACTTTTGTAAAAATAAACCCCTTCTCATATAGCAAAGAGGGAGAAACTTCTGGTAGGAGTGCAGTCCTGGACTGGCATGAGTCCCCTATCAGGGAGCAAGTGAACACTTGCCCCATCCCAGACCACCCCTAGGAGAACTGGTGACCTGCAGACACCCAGGGTATTCTTCCCAGCCCCAGCACAAGAGCATCCCCTGGATCTGAAGGCAGCCTCTCAGCTACTCCCACTGCACTGCAGCAGTATTTTGTGACCCAGCAGGCTCCTGGTATGCCAGCCCAGCAGCCTCTCCCTCCTCCTCTGGTCTGACTGAAGTGGGAGTACCCCATGGAGCGCACCCCTTGCAGCCCCTTTACTCCTCCTGCCTCAGCCCATCCCTGTTGCCCTCCTCTCCATCCACTCGCTGTCTCTCCTTTGTCAGAGCAACCAGGACTGACTCCTCTGAGCTGGACAGACGTCCCACTCTTTGAGCAGCACACCAGCCTTTGGTAGAACTGATTGTTGACTGAGTCCACACGTGTGACCCAAACCAGAGCCCCCACAGCAATCCTGCCTACACTGCACTCTGGTGCAGTGTCATTTCCAGCACATCCAGTGCCCAGGACCATGTGGATGAGCTGTGATCCTGGGCGACTCTTCTCCGTCACTGTGGCCACCCATGGAGGCCCTCTACTCTGCTCTTGAAGGGGAGGTCAGCACCTTCATGAGGCACATGTGGCAGTGCCAGGAGAGCTTCAACCTGCACAGCCTGCTCCACGTGATGCTGGTGGTGCTGCCACTGAGCCCCTCGGGGCAGGTGGAGAGCTGGCACCACCTGCAGAGGCTTGCCCACTGCCAGCCTGGCTTGGCCAGCCCTGACATGGCCAGCAGCTACGTGGACTGGCTGGCCTCCTACCTGAGTACCTGAGCACACTGAAGGAGAAGTTTGACGCCAGGGTGGTATTCCTCCCTGTGACAACATATACATGCCCAAGGAGCTGGCTGCCTGCCCTATCCAGCGGTCCCCACTGGCATCCATCCCCTGCCTGGCCGCACAGCTCTTTGCCCACTGGCATAACTGGGGGCTGCTGCTGCAGGAGAGGACCCTCAGCCAGAGGGTCTTCAGCCCCCAGAGCTTGCATGACCTGTGTGGCTTTGTTGATGTGGGGCCCTTTGTGAAGGTCTTGAAGGTGGTTGCTGATGTCTTTCACCAGAGCTTGGCCACAGCAGATCTTGCCCAGAAGTGGGTCTCTCTTCACTGCAACAGGTACAGCTGCTCCCTGCCACCATCAGCATCACTGTCACCATCACTGCCACTGCAGCCACCAGCATGGAGCAGGGCAGGGTTGGCTCCTGGCACTGCACAGCCCCTTCCATGCAGCTGGGGCAGCCCAGCCCTCCCCTGGGCTTGCCCAACCCCGTGATGCCAGTGCAGCCTCCAGGCACAGGCAGCAGTGCTGGGGCGCTGTGAGCCCAGCTGCAGGAGAGCCTGGAGGAGCTGCTGGCCCTGCTGCACCGCAGGGAGCAGGTGGCCACCCTTTGTGCCCAGCCCCATCATCTTTCCCAGCACATCTGCCTCCTGTGCCTGCAGCAGCAGGCGAGAGGCTGGGGCTGGCCCGGCCCTGGCAGAGCTCAGGTAAGGGTATGGGGGCTCACTGGTGTGAGGCTGCCCTGGCTGAGGAGCAGCAGAGGAGTCTGGAGCTAGAGGAGTAACAGTCAGCATCTGGGGGGCTGACTGGCTGCTGGGGCTGGAGGTCAGGCCCATCCTCATCTGGAGGATTGGGGCATGTGTCACTCTGCTTGTCCTTGTGCTCCCTGGTCTGCATACCAGGGTGGGTGGGGGCACTACTACAGTCCAGGGTGCTGCACAGGAAGGGCTGGACAGCCAGGTGGAGACGTGAATCTTGTGGGACTGGGTACAGCCATAATCTCTCCAGTCCAAACCAATGGCCTGCTGGTTTGGACATTCAGATATGAGGAAGGAGAGCTCAGGAGTGGGGAATGGGAGAAGGAGTGTTTCCTAACATGGCAGAGCAGCCTGTGGATACTCCCAGCCAGCCCAACTGAATGCTCAGGAGAAAGGTACCCATGCTGCTTCCTCTCCTGCAGGTTCTGCAGTGCTGCCAGGCCCTGGAGAGGATGCTGCGAGGCCAGGCACTGCCTGCCCCACAGCACACCCAGCTCAGAAACAGGATGGCCACCACCTGTGTACCTGGGCAGGCTCAGCCCTCCACCTCTGCCGCAGCAGCCAGCCCCTGGAGCGGCCAGTGACTGACCATGGGCTTCCACCTACTCCCAGCAGCAGCACCCTGGAGAGCAAGACTGGAGGACATCCAACCCACCACCATGGGCTGCAGGCAGCCAGCAGATCACAGGGACCTGGCTCAGTTCTGCCTGGGAAGAAAGCATGGGAAGAATGTGTTTATTGAGATGTTTCTTCTGTGCTCAGCCCACGGGCCTGCCATTCAGCATTTGGCTACAGCCTGCACAAGGAGATGGGCACTGAGTGCTGCCAAGCACACAGGCACAAGCATGAACGTGTATATGGATGCAAACAGGCAGGAGAATGTGTTTCTTGTGGTTCATGCGGTGAAACATAGGGCTCAGCCTCCTGTTTCTAGCAGCCAATGAGGAGGCTGAGTCCACAGTAACCAGTCTGCTCAATGATGGTGACAGAAAGCCCACCTCCATGCTGGTAGTGAGTAACACGGTGACAGTCCTTGCTCCAGCTGGGGCTTGCTACCTTGCTGGCTGTGGTGGGCAAGGAAGTTTTGTGCTGGGGAATTTCAATCCATTTAGTTTATTGCCATTGGTGATAAAACCAAAAGTGTAGAGCCAGAGGCACAGTTCCTGTGAAGAGTTTATTGGTGTAGCTGTTTCCACTACAGTCAGAAGAGTCACAATGCACAGAAACAACAGGCCTCCTACACTACACAGGGAGGACAGGACACACACGGCCACAGACACACAGAGACACTCGTCTCTCCGCCCTGGGCCCTGTAGGGGGCCAGGCTGTGGGCAGGACCTGCTGTGGGGGAGGCTTCTTTCTCTGATGGGATATTTCTGCAGCCTCCCGAGGAAGGCATCGGACCCTCCCGGTAATGAAGCACCCACCATCTCTCACAGGAGCCAGGCTGGTAAGTGGGAATGGGGGCAGCATCTTCTCCCAAATCCAATGGTGAAGTGAGCATCCCAGCTTCCTCTGGAAGACCAGTCCAACTCTGATCATCAGGAAGAGGCTGAGCTGCCTTCCTCTCCTGGCACTAACCTTGGAGTTTCCAGGGCCAGCAAGGGCACCATCAAACAGTTTCTGGGCCAGCTCTGAACAAAGGTTGCCAGCTCCGGGATACTCCAGGGAACAGGTCTGTCAGGTGGAAAGGTGTGATGCACAGCAAGTCCCACCTGAACATGAGGAAGAACTTTACTGTGCAGTGATGAGCACTGGAACAGGACGCCCAGAGAGACTGTGGAGTGTCCCTCACTGGAGATACTGCAGAACTGTCTGGGTACAATCCTGTGCCATGTGCTCTGGGATGATTCAGCTTGGGCAGGGAGGTTGGACCAGATGATCCACTGTGGTCTCTTCCAACCTGACCCATTCTGTGATTCTGTGGAGCTGCCTAGAGGTGATGGGGGCTGAGTGCTGGGCACCCCGAGTGCTGCTCCTTCCCACCTGGAGGGCACTGCTGGACGTGAAAGGCGATCTCAGTATGGCAGCAAAACTGGGGCTGGGGTTTCAGTGACTTCTTTGTAGGCTTGCAGGAAGCCAGACTCAGTGGATCACTGCACAGGGAAAGGGAGGGGACCCAAAGGACTGTTTTGTGCTCCAGCACTACATTTCTTGTGTAGCTTCTTAAATATGGTCTGTTCTCAGAGACAGGAATGTAGGGATCAGGAACTGGGATACAGCCCTGTGATGAGTGTTTACTTCTGCAACCTCTGTGGAGCTGCAGAATGACAGAGGACTCCTTTTAGTTCCTGCAAGAGGGCAAGCATTCAAGGCTTCAGGATATCTGCTTGTCTCCAGCTTTCCCTCCCTGTGCAGTTTGCCTTTGGAAATAAGGTTGGGAAAATTGAGAGGGAGAGGAGACAAACAGCCTCTTCCATGTCAAGCAAGAGCTGAAAACAGTCATGTGGGAAGGTGACTGGATAGAAAACGGTCTGGAGGACTGGGCTAGGGTGTCAGTCCCTCTTTGCCTGTCTGCCAGCCTGCAGCAGCCCCGTGGGCCAGTAGCTGTGGCAGAGGCCTGGTGTGAGCACTCCTAGAAGGGGGCAGAGAGAGCAGGAGCAAGGCATCTGCCAGCTGAGTAAGGAGGTTGCTGGCCTGGGAGAAGAGGCAGCTTCTAGCCCATTCCTGTGAGTGCTCAGCGTCACGTGCTGAGATACCCAAGCTCCCCAAGCATCATGGTAGTGGAGGGGAATACAGTGGCACCAGCTGGCATGGTTCCCCTTCACCCCCTGGAGACCAGGCAGAGGCTGCCTCCAGCAGGGAGGGGACAGACCCCTGACCCAGGGGCACTCAAGACCCACACAGCTTTGGGATGTGAGAGGCATCTCTCAGCCCACCAGGTCCAAGAGGAGAGAGACTCACAGCCTCTGCTGAGCGAGCGATGGGGCAGCCAGAGCCGGGGCTGCATCCTGCAGGGCTATGGAACAGCCATTCATTGGTCCAGGCAAGAGACAGTGTGACTCACGGCAAGTCTCCAGTTAGTTCTTGGAAGGGGTGAGCAGGTGTGAGCCACCTGTCTCATGAGCAGGGAGGGCAGCTCCCAGCTCACACAGGCATGTGCAGCTCGTTGTACTCATCCCGGCCATCCTCATCGAAATTTGGCTCTGCATCCTCCGAGTCCAACTGAGAAGAGGCAGAGAAGGCTATGAAGGCCACAGCTGCCCCCAGTATGGGGTCAAGCCTGGCACAGAGGGATCAGCACACAGCAACCCAGTCAGCTGAGTGTGCTGGAAAAAGCAAAGCTCTTGCTCCTTCCCCTCCCAAAAGGCTCCTTCGTTGAACCCTCATGCCCATCCATGCATCCCCAGCCCGATGCCCTTTCTATTTTAATGCCTGGGGCTTTGGTCCAGCACTGCAGCTCCTTCCTCTCCCCCTGCTGGCAGAACTCACTTCTGGGTGCTGCTCCAGGCTCCCCTCCAACAAAAGCTCAGGATGTTGACAGCAGCAGAGGAGCTGCCAGCTCTTGAAGAGCTGCCAGCACCCTGGCACGGTGGTTACATGCTGAAGTGCCTACAACCATAGGCACTGATGTGCTTCTGGGCTGTTCTTGCTGCTGGTTCAGTGGGGAATTGGTGTGTTTCTTGATGAATGAGCCACAAGATGGAAGGGGAAATCCTTATTCCAGGCCTCTGCCTGTTAGGATCCTGTTTCCTTGCCCCAGGCTGCCCATCCATCTCATACTGCATTCCCAGGGCTACAAGATCCAAGGAAGCCATCCACCCACTTACTGCTATTGAGCAAAGACCCTCAAGGCTTTGCTGGCCCATGATCTCCCAGCCTTTCAGGCTGCCAAATCTCCTCAATCTCATTCCAGTGTTGCAAGCTAGACTGAGGACAGCTGTCTGCTCACCGCTTTGAGCTCCCTGTCGTGGAAGAAGTGGGGCAACACGAAGCGTCGCAATGGCACTGTCATGATCAGGACAAAGGGGAAGGCCAGCGATGCCACTGTAGATTTCACCACCCAGAGCAGTACAATGCAGGCCAGTTGAATGCAGGTGAAGAGATTCATTCTCCAGGTCTTCACCTAGTAGGCAAATCCAGTCTAAGAACACATTATCTTTCCACACAGATTAACAAAGACCCAACTGGCAAAACAAAACTCTTCTGCATAGCATAGTAGAGCAGAGTACCTGCTGCTGCAGAGTCTACCTGCCTTTACTCTACAGCCAGGTAGAACTCCGTAACACAGGGAGTGCTGTATTACCTGGCAGCATACCCACCTGCCAGTGCAGTGTCCCTCTATGCCCTCAAGCAGTGCATCAATCCTACAAATTATCTGTCAAATCCATACAATATCCTGGCAATACACTCCTGGGTGCAGCCTGCCAGCACTGTACCACCTCTCTGCAGGCCTTGCACTTACTTCTCAGCACAAACTTGCAGCCAAGCAGAGTCACCAAGCCAAGTATCACTCTAGCAAAATACCATCCTCCCCTCACCTGCTTCTTCTTCTTCCTCCTCTCCTCATTAACTCATTCTGTGCAACCTGCCTTTGCTCACCTTGACAACGTAGATGTGGTCAGGATGGTGCTTGGATGGCATGAAGATCAGGAGCAGGCGCTCGTAGAGCTGGATGCCGGTGAGCGATGTAACCCCCATGTAGAGGAAGATGCCGAAAAGCACAGCCAGGGGGATCTGCCTCAGCATGTTCCCCATCACAATGGACAGACCTGCACAGACAGAGCTCAGGGCATGTGTGTCCCACACCAGCCCCTCCACAAGGCACCTCAGCCTCCCCACCTCCTCTGTCCCTGGAGCGCAAGGGAAAGGAAGCTCAGTATGGGTAGGTGCGGGCACTCCTGCAGTGAGCAGGCAGAGCATGAACAGGCCCACGGCACAGGGACACTGCCAGGAGATTCAAGTGCTTGGTCCTGACCTCTCCCCTCCCTTGTTCCCTGAGCAGAGGCTCACCGACAAGGGCAGCAATAAGCACTCCGGTCACACGCTGCTCCTTCACCTCCTCGATCCTGGGCTTCTCCCCGGGTGCGATGGCCTTGCTCATGACAGTCAGGGCATTGACGTGCGTGACGGAGCGCACTGTGGCCGCCGTCAGCCAGGGCAGCCCGAAGAGAGCGCAAAGGCCCCCCATAGTGCCAATGAGCAGAAGGTCCAGGTGGAAGCCAGAGCCTTTCAGCAATTTCCTCTCCTTCTTGCTAACAATCAGCCTGAAAGAAAATAGAGCTGGGTCAGTGCAAGGTCCAGTTCAGGGTAAGGGGACGGCACTGCAGCTGGGGACAACACTCGCTCTCTGGAGACAGCACACATGGAGGTAACAAGATGGCTGAGGAGGGGGATGATAGCTGTCAGCCTCAGGTTAGCAGTTTCCTCCTGTGCTTGGCTGAGGCAGGTCTCCACCACACCATATGCCAAGAGGGGAGCGAAAAGATTATGGGAGAAGCCAAGGCACAGTCTGAAATGGCCAGGAACCTGCTCTTGCTGTTCCTCTGGGATGTCCATTGCATTTCCAAGTGAACCAGCACGCATCCTGACCTTGCCTGTCTAGGGGTTAGTGGTGGTTGAGGTTGGAGGGGGAGGTACTCACGTAGTGATCTGTGTCTCCATGAAGATAAGAATGAAGACCAGGAGGGCAGGGATGGCAGAGGCAAACATCATCCACAGTGGAAAGGTCCCACTACTGCCCATGGGGTGGATGAACCAGCCACGCTTGTGAGGGGATGTGACCGACAGGCCGGAGGGGACATTCAGCTTCTGGTGGTGTAGTTGCAAAACCCAGCAGTTACTCATTAATACAAACAAGCCCACAGCCTCACACAGCTTTGATCCTCCTGCTCTCTCTGTTCTGAACGCCTCAGATGATGGGATAAACCACCCTGAACTGAGCAGGACTTTCTCATGGATAATCCCCTTCACTATAAAAAACCCATGTTCCTTAACATAGGCCTGTGTCATTTCCTTTCAGCTACTTAAATTCCCTTCATTTTTTCCAAGAGACCAAGGAAGCATCTTCTCTCAGGAACCTCGCTCCCATGTCAGTCCTTGCAGACCATGGTTAAAATGCTCCTTGACCTCTGCTTGGACAAATTAAGTGTTCTGAACTGCCTACTATTTTCTGAGGTGGCTTTCCAGACTTTCCAAGGCTTTCTGAGACATTTTACAGCATTGTTTTTGCACTGCAAACCCCAGAAATGGCCACATTCTGTGGAAATGACCTCACCCTGACCATGTTCAGAGGGAATATCATGTTTGTGCTCCCATCAGACCACACAGACTCCTAGCTGTACATCATCCTGACCCTGCGTTCATCAGCATTTGAACCCTTGGCTCTGTGCTGCTCTACAGCAATTTCTGCTATCTGCACTGCAGGCAGAGTTTATGATTTGCATTTATGTTAATCAGCATAAGTATGAATAATATTTCTGGAATGTTTGTCCTTGAGTTAAGCTGTGTAACTAAGTACCATTTTCTCGGAAAGCTTTGTACATATGCTGAGTTAATACTCATATAAAATGATAATGCTTTTGATATTAACTGTAGAAGTGTACAAGGGTATGAAAAGAATGTAACAAAGTGCATGATTTTACTAATGTCTGATAGACTGAAATTTTTTCATTGAAATTCAAATGAATAAAAATGCATTTGGATTCCACCAAGCCGTGGGCTGTTTTGATAAAAAGCTTGCATGATGAACAGGAAATACTTTTCACCCTCTTCCCAATCTTAGCCAAAAAAAAAAACCACCCATAAAACCAAAAATACATAACTCTCTATCTACTGAAAAAGGAGAAAAAATAAAACCTGTGAGGTATGTTTATTAACATTAAGTTATCAAACATTAAGTTATCAAACTTAAGTTTGTGCATAAACTGGGGGAAAAATTGTATTTGAGATAAAGTGATCAAAATATTAGTATCCTACAGTCAAGGAGAGAATAAGTACATTGAGTACTAAACTCATGGCAAATACCCCATTGAAGCTATTCTACATGCCATCTTCTTCAGTGTGCATGAACAGTTTATGTCTTGTTAATTGACTGCAAGTGTTTAGAGTTGCAAAGAAGGAATGAACTGCACTGAATCTCCCTAAAGCCCCTAAACCCTCCCCTACTAACAGCAAGAGGACCAGAAAGATACCAGGGCACTCCAGTCCTTGTAGCTCTGGCCTCAGCCTCAGCAAGACCCTTGGAGCTTCCCTTCAGCGTGGGAGTGAGGATAAGGGGAATGTTTCTGTTCGCTTTGTGCTGTTATGACTAAAGAGGCAGGAAATACAAATTCCCCTTTGCACAAGAGCAGGCCAGTGCCACAAGGGATCACTGCTGGGCTGCAGGACAGGCTCTGAGGGCAGTGCTGGCACCTACCTGTGTGTATGTGTCAGTGATGGTGTAATCCACCAGCACCATGACCAGGATGGAGATGGGGATCCCAAAGTCTCCGATGATCCGCCGCGCCTGCAGAACACAGACCTGTCATTAGCAAAAGGAACAGGCCAGCTCTGTGCATGTATAGGGAGCCTACAGCAAAGAGAAGCCCCAGATGGGGCCAAGCACCACTCCAAACCTGAGCACTGCTGATGGGCAGGGCAAGGAAACCCAGCCTTGACCCATGGGGCTGTGCATCCCACTGCCCACATAACATGCTCTTATATGACTGGCTAATTGCTCCTGCTGGCCTACTTAGACAGTGCTCCAGGTATTACACAGATACCCTGCATGTAGAGAGATGTCCAAAGAGAAAAAGTTGTAAGCTCTTCTTCTTATATTCTAGTTTAACAGACTTGTATCCAGTCCAAGGAGCTTTCCCCAGATCCAGAGGACTTTCCAGCAGCCTCACTGGAGCAGGACAGTGCAGATACCATCATCAACAGCCAGCTCTTGTCTGCACCCTAGGGTGGGCTACCATGCCTCCTGCAAGGTATTTAAAGGGTTTCTGGTGTTTCTTTGAGGGACATCCAAGTGTTCTGGAGAATAAAGATCTGTCGCCAGAAGCATTATTTGTTTGGTGTGTCCCTTGTCCTTGACATGTGAATCCCACAAACTTCTCACCTTTCCTCCTAAGAAGCGGCTGTTCTTGAATTTGCGCATAAAGAAGGCAATGAAGAAAGTGCCTAGCATGAGGATGAGGGAGAGCAGAGCAGTGTTGGGCTGCATCCTGGTTCCTAGTGACATCGCATCCGTAGAGAGCACACTGGCATTCAGGCTGCTCTGCACGTTTGGTGGGTAGAACTTCAGCAAAGGATGTTCTGCAAACACCTGAGCAAGTGAGAGAAGCAGCAGACAAGTTAACACAAGGAGGAGCAGGGGGCACTGTCACCACTGGGGGCAGGGGGAAGCAGAGGTGTCCTGCTCTGTGGAGAGGTGCGGGCAGTAGATGGTGGGCACGGACATTCCCAGCATTCGTCACCTCGCCTCACAACCTATCCAGCTGGAGTAGGTTAGGGAGAGAAAAGTGGCCCCTCTTTAATGTCTCCTGCAGGAAGAGAAGGGGAGAGAGACATTAGGGCTCTTCCTGCCACTCTCTGTGGTGGCACAGGAGCCAGCTGGGCTGAGGCATGAGACCAGCAAAGAACTGCTCTGCAGAATGTCTAGGAAAGTTGTGGCTGAGCTGGCCCTGTTCCCTTGACTCCTGTGTGCTAAAGCAGCAGGTTCCTAAGGGATTAAGAGATGCAGCAGCCCATCTCCCCAGGGAAGGTTCACCTTGTACAGTTTGTAGAAGGTCTCATAGATAAAGATGAGGGAGATGAGGAAAGCAAAGATCTCCTGGGTGAAGGGCGAGATGTAGCGCACCAAGAAGCTTCCTTCTGCTGCCACGATAATGAAGATGAAGACGATGAGCCACAAACCAATCCACACTCTGCCTGTCAGATACTCAATGCCTTGTGTCTGGCAGAACTGAAATGGAAAGGGGAAGGAGTTACTCATGGCTCCTCAGGCTTCCTCCTGCATCCATTCCCCATTAAGATCAAAGACTGTCCTGAAAAAAAGCATCTACATCTGCTTGGGCACCCAGCACAGAATCAGTCAATTCATGGCTAGAATCACAGGTAAATTTGCAGACTTTGCATAACACCTGACAGCTCCCACCAAGCAGGTCTTTACGGCTCCAGTCTTTGTAACAGTACCTCCTTCATGCTCTGCTGAAGCCAGCCCATGCATAACAACTCCCCATCCCAACCATATGGAGGTGCCGTTGCTCAAACACAGCTCTCCATTGTTCCGTGCACTCAACAGCACAAGCCTGTTCCCTACAAAGGAGAGCCTGAGCATCCTGCTACATCCCACTGCATAAAGGCCACGATCTCACACAGCACTCTGTGTACAGACAGTTGTATGTGTGTGGAGAAAAGGCCCCAGGCTGCCACCACAGAGGAGACCATCTCCACTGCCTCTTCTCATCTACACGCACCAACTGTTTCCAGGACAAACCATACCCCTCCCTTTGCAGCCTTCCTCAGTACCACCACAGGCAGAGGTACTCCTCTGTACACAGTGACTGGACAAAGCAAAAGTGGTCAGTGAGAAGTGCAGTCACAGTAGAGCAGAGAAATTCCCACTCTGCAATAGCATCACCAGCTCCAAACTCTTGACAAGGTGAAAATCCAGCTGTAGAAAAAAACGCCTTTTCAAAGACACAGACATGCTGGGAGTCAGAGAAAATGAGAAGAATTAGATCCACTGCTTGAAGGTACAGTGATACAGGGATGCTTTCAAGAGCAAAGAGGTCATGCTAATTGAGAAAGAAACATATCCATCCTGGCTGGCCAGGATACGTCTCCACACACCCTTGGGCTCATCCTTAGAGGTGGGAGCAATATATGTGGCACATCCCAAACGGGTGGTACACTGAAAGTTATTGAGCTCCCATAAAAGGAAACCTGGGCACAGATAAAAGTGGCGAAATGGACTTCAAAGGAAGCCCCAAGAACAATAAAGTTTTAGGATGCAGCTTCAAGTGCTCATTATGCCAATGAGCTGCAGCAGAGGGCTGGGGACAGTGTTCTCCACACAGTCAGCATGTAGAGGAGTGCTGTTATCAGTGTCACACCTCAAGGGATAATGGATACAACAATGGGAGGCAGAAGTCCCTGTAGTGGGACCTACAAAGGGTCAGCAGAGTCAAGGGCAGTCCTGGCTGAGCTGAGAGTAGCCTGGAAGGACTCAAAGAGTTCACAGTAACAAAGACCCTTTGTAGAGCTGAGAAAAGCCAGCCGCCCTCTCCAGAGCAAGGACAGAGTGAGCAGGTGCCAAGCACAGACACTGCCTCACATGTACCTTGTAAAAAGCTTCTTCAAACACCAGCAGAGGCCCTGAGAAGCCAATGACCAGGAGTGGCTGGGCTCCAAGCAGGGAGAAGAGGATCCCTAAAACCGAGGTGGAGATTATCAGCTCGGAGACCCCCATGAGACCCTCAGTTTTCTCTCCTGGGAAAGAGAACAATGTATGAGTGTTATAGCCCGGACATAGGCACCATCACCACAGACAGGCAGGCTGCACAGCTCCAGACAGAGGGGGCAGGTCCCCATCCCATCAGTCAGAGGTGGCCTGTGTTAGGCAGGGAGCATGGAGGGAGCCCTGGCAGCCGAGGCTGGAGAGGCCAAATGGCAGGGAGGGAACAAGGCAGCAGCCGAGGCACAGTACTACCACTCTCCCTGAGTGAACAGCACCAAAGCCCACCCCGGAACAGCATCACACAGACACAGCCAGTGTCCCAGAGTGCAAAGAGCAGACCAGAAAGCAGGCCCATTACCTAGGAGTCCCCCGAAGGTGATGGCAGGAGAGAGAGCAGCAAAGTAGATGAAGAGAACGGCTGCGAGACACTGGCTGTGCAAGGCGTCTCTGATGTCACTGAGGTATTTGGGGTACCTGCGCTTTATGTCCCGAACCAGACCTCCAAAAAATATCCCGGTTCGCTTCAAAGGGTCATCCTCAGCTTCCTCCTCTTCTTCCTCAGCTTTCACTTCACACAGCTCTGGAGGTGCATGGAGGGCAAGGCTTCAGCAAGGAACACAGCTGGGCCCTTGGGCTGCCCCTCTCCCTAGTACCTCATAGAGCAGCGCTAGTGTGGTGGGGCCCCTGCAACAGCACATCCCACTGCCTCCAGCTGTCCCCAGCCACCAGAGCTGCCCACAGTCACAGTCCTGCTCCCCTTGCCCTGCTCCCCACTCCCCACTGCAGGAGCCAGGCCCTGCTCACCCTTCTGCCAGGCTCTGGGAGGGGAGGGCCCATTGGTGCACACAGGGCACTAGGCACAAACTTGCCCAAATGTGAATGGAGAGACCTTTGGCTTCCTGAGCAGTGCCCTCCTTCATGGACTTCTGCTCCCTCTCCTTCCTCTTCTTCAGCAGCAACT
The DNA here is from genome assembly GCF_015832195.1 of Motacilla alba alba. Classification (NCBI taxonomy): domain Eukaryota; kingdom Metazoa; phylum Chordata; class Aves; order Passeriformes; family Motacillidae; genus Motacilla; species Motacilla alba. Next base: position 16,145,401 of record NC_052022.1, on the reverse strand, counting down.
TCTGGAAGGTGGCAATGGATTTGAGCAAGTCTTTCCCCTCCACCTCTGATGGGGGAATGACAATGCTGCAGTCCAAGAACTCGTTGATTGCATTGAGGAGGTCTTGACGATCATCTGCCATGTATGCAGCCTCATGGAAGTGCTGGAAGGGACAGGGAAAAAGAGAGAGGGAGAAGGCTCAGACCAAGACTCGACCCAGCTACTACAGCCTGGAAAGACAATGCTTGTTGCGACCTTTAGAGTAACATTCTCCCCCTCCATCCACTACTCATCTCACTACTGCCACTCTGTGACCCACACTCCTGAATCCCACCTCCTGTTTTGAGGGAGAAGCTGGTAGAGCCCTAAAGCATCACATTTCTAAAGCACAAGAACCATGAACTGAACAGGGAGCATAAGAGACTCTTGGGGGTCTCCACATGGGAGACAGAAAGAGAGCAAGAAAATAGGCATCTACAGCATGAGGGAAGCCATGCAAAGGAAACTAGGCAGAAAAGGGGAAATATTTCTGACAGCAAGAGCAAATTAGCAAGGAAGGACTAAGGAGACCAGGCAGGGAGGTGCTGGCAAACAGGTGGAAGTGCTGCACTGCCTCTGGAACATGCCTCCAGAGAAAAGGCTGGAGGATGATGAATGAGTGAAGAGCCCGTAAAAGAGGTAGGGGACAGCTAAGGTCCCTGCAGCACACAGACTCCCTGGAGCCACAGCTTCAATGTAAATGATACTGTGCTCTCTCCACGGCGCCAGGACTGTGTAACCTTGCTGTGGCCAGCCCCGGCTGCAGCAGCTGGCTCTGCTCTTCCAGCAAGAGGACCAGAGACTCAAATGAATGAGGTCAACCCACAAACACAGCACTGAAGCTGGAATGGCACCTCACCTCTTCTGGCTAAAAACACATTCTCAGCTGAGCCCCACACAACTTCAGGGAAGGAATCTTTCAGTCTTGCTGCCTCTAATGCACTTTTTCTGATTGAGCCTTTTAGTCTCCGGTTCAGTAAAAGTTGTGCAATAGTGGCAGTACAGGAAGGTTTGTTACTTGCTTATAGTTACATTGCACCAGCAGGAAGGACCTGTGAATCTCTGATCCTCTTGTGCTGGATGTATGCAGCAGATGCTCAGATGGTCTCTGCTTTGCATTTAATTCCTTACCAAGGTAATCAATTTCACTGCCATCTAGACAGATGGGGGACTTCTAGCAGTGCACTTGCTTGGCAGAAAAACCTTTCTGTCTCCTCATCTCTCCTATATGAACCTGCTCCTCTGCATCTATGACCCAACCATGGGACTCAGCTAAAAAGCTTCATCCAAACACCTGAAAACAATCCCCAGGAACTGCTGGGTTTTTGTTAGTGTGGTCCAGGCCAGGTGCCATGGTCACAGGCATCACTTAGCCTCCCCACCTCTCTGTGAAACGTCAACTGAACACCACTTCTCTAACCCCGGGACGTTCTTTTCTCCTGCTTTTACACATGGTCCCTTTCTTCACCCAGCCTAGCACACTCTGTCCCAGCCAAGTAAGTGTCTGTCCTACTCTTGCCTCTGCACTGGAGCATTCTACCTTGGCCAAGCCAGGCTGATCTTAAAAATCCCAGGTGCTCACACCTGCCTACCCCAGCTGAGCCCTTGCACAGCTCTCATGTAAGGACTGTCTTCTAAGGAGCCAGCAAAGCTTCCTCACAGCATCAGTGCCTATCAGCTCCTCACCTTGTCAGACATGAGGGTGGAGATTGAGCGGCCAATTTCGTGGTAGTCCATGTTGGCCTGGCTAGGTCCCAGCAGCACAAAGATGAATCTGACAGGAATTGGGACCTCCAAGACAGATTCCAGGAAGACGGCCTCATTTAGTCGGACGAAGGCCATGGTTGGCTGCTCCAGAAACTGCACACAACCTACCAGGGGGCAATGTTTGGAGCAGAGTTAATCATTGGAGTGAGGTGTACTGGGCTGCCTTTAACAGCAGAGACAGGGGTTTTGGAGGTTCCTACAAGCCCTGCAGTCATGTACTTTCTCCAGACCACAGACACAGCACTGAACTCCACCCTGAGGACTGCTCCAAGTGCTTCACGGATCATTCCAAGTAGTGCCACTTTCTTTAGCCTCCCAGTTAGCCCATTCTCAATCCCTTACAGATGGGCTCTACTTACAGTATAAGGTACTAAGTTTAAATCAGAAGGTTTTTTTCCCACTTATGGAAGAAAACCTCTTACATGTTACTTTTATCAAACAAACTTCTAATCTCATCAAAGAATGAAATCAGGTTTGCTTGACATGACCTATTTCCCATAAACCTTACTGCTTGGCAATAATTACATTCACATTCTTTAGCTCTTTAGTAATTGAATCCCATATTAGCTCTGCCACTATGCTGGCCGAGAAGGATGTCAGGTTAAACAGCCTATAGGAACTGGCTCACTGCTCTCCCCTCCTTGAGCTATGAGCTTTCTCTGTTACCTTGTACCTCCCCTGTATTCCTAAACTTTTTTTTTTCAGAGAAAAGTAAGTCAGTGCTCTAAAGACTCATAGCTGCAAATTGCACATTTTGTTTTACAATGTCTGCATCTTGTCAGTGCTTGGCAGTCTCCTCGGCTCCTAACAGATTGGGAAGTACTCCTGCATCCTCCAGCACACCAACCACTTCCTTCACAAACCCAGCACAAATGTTTACTGAATACTGGTATTTCACTGGCATTATTACTGATCTTTCTGCCATCTGTGTCCAGCAAAAACCTGTGCTCTGTGTCAGGCTGGCAAATCTGGGCCTTCTGAGAGTCAAAGCAAATCCCAAGGCACAGCCTTAGCTCAGAAACAAGCCAATGTTTAGTTATTTGAGTACTCAAAAGTGTACTTATGAACCTGATTTGGCCTCATTCTGATTAAGCATCAGTTTGGTTGAGCTGCCAAGCCTCTTTGCCTGGGCTTTTAATCTACTGGGTAGACAATGACATTTATTTTGCTTGTTGTGTAGTTAGGTTTGCTGAGAAGTTAATGACAGCTAGGTGCCAAGAGGAATACTCTTGCAATCAGAAGGCACCGAGCCCACTGATGCTCAAGCCTGCCTGCTCACAGCCCTCCTGTACAGAGAACTATGTCCTGGTAGGGCTACAGTCAATACCTGAGACCTTGCCACCAGCCAGGCCCTGCTTCTGTCAACTCAAAGCTTGCTGGCACACACAGCCAGCAGCCAACATTGGCCAGGGATAGGGCCCAGCTGCTGGCAAGGTGTTTAGAGGCCAGACAGAGAGCAGCAATGGTCAAAGGGCAGGGTGATGGCTTGGCCATCAGTCCCTCAGGCACCACTCACCTATTTCTGAGTTGCAAAACCAGACATACTGTGAGCCTGGCAGGACTTCCACCCCTAAGTTGGACCCCAGCTCCCAGCAGCAGCAGTGTCTATCAACCTCTTTTTTAATTTAGGGAAAGAACTACCCTGGCAGGCCATATATTTGATATACACAAACAGAGCATGAACCATCACCAAAGGAGGGAGTGACCAGGCTCACTCCCCAGCTGAACATGTATGAGATGACCAAATATCCCTCAGGAACGAGGGCACAGACTGCTGGGGCCACACCAGGATCTGCACTAGTCACTGGGGGACTCTACATGTCACCTCTTACCCACAAGGACCACTGTGGCCTCTGCATCTTCAGGAATTTTCTCCATCAGCTTCAAGTATTTACGATGGCCCTCAGAGTTATGAAGATGTGGGTTTTTCTGTCATAAAGAATACAATAAGTAAGGGTGAAGTCCCCATGCTTTGGTCTCCCTACACAGCCTTGCACCCCACTGGCACAAATGCAGCTGGGCTTGCCTTGGCTGCGCACCCAATGCCTGCTTCACAGCAAGACACCCTCACAGCAAAGGCCACCCTGCAAGCGCCAGGGCTGCTGCTGCCATGACATACTCAAGCAGACATCTGCTGCATACAGTGCAAAGCCAAAACTAGGTACCAAAATCATAAGGCAGCAACCCGATTTCCAGCGCTCCATGTGATCCAGTCCTTGCATTACAAGGTTTCCCCATAAAGGAGCTCCAAGGTGGGCACCATGGCCTGCTGGCAGCCAACAGCTGTCCCCAGAGTGTGGGAAAAGACACAGTAACCCCCCAGGTCACCCTCACCTCCTTGCACTCGGTCTCGTTGGCCTTGGGGTCAGCCATCTCAATGCGTTCTTCCCCCATGAGGGGCACACATGTGTCTGTGGTGTGGTTGTGATGGTGGTTCCCCACGATGGAGTTCATGCTGGAGCTGGAGTGGTTCCTCGGGAAGAAGCCCTCTTTCTCATCATTGGGATGGCTGAGGGGGAGAGTGGTGGCCATGAGGGGACCTGCCTCCCTTGTCACCTGGGGCTCACAGATAACCCCCGGGCCCTAAGAGCCCACATCCATATCTACCCACCTGTGCTTCAGCAGCAGGGCACGCAGCACGTTGGCTCGATCTTCTGCCCTGATCTGGTCAGAGATGATCATGGTCTCCACCATGAGGTGAGCAATGCCAGGCAGAGTGGTCTGCTCCAAGTCAAGGAGGACGGCACCTGCCAGCATGAGGGGAAGAGCCCTGCTCCTAGAGTGCAACGCTCCCCATTGCATTCACACTCTGGGTACACAGCTGTTTCACCAGGAGCCAGGCTTTGGTTGGGGTACAGATTCAGCTGAGAAATGCCCAAGTGCCCCGTGTCCTTTCTGTAAACCCTTGCCCCAAAAAAACCCAAAAGCTCCAAGATGCAGTGGTAATTCTGGTATCTCCTTTCATTTCAGTCTCCCACTCTGACCAAACTTGCTGACCATATCAAAGATGGGTCCAAGGCCTGCTCGCCAAGGCACAGCTGGGGGTTGCAGCTTCCATGTGCCTGAGACCAGTGAAGCAGAGTGTGGAACCAGTACAGGCACCCTTGAGCTAATGCAAGACCCTACATGAAGCCTGGACACAGACGCTGTTTCACGCCTCCAGTGAGGCACCTAACAGTGACAGAAGCTATCCAGCAAAACTTGTCCTAGAGCAAGAGACAAATCCTGGTCTGCTCTTCCTCACTCACCGTGGGCAATAGTCTTCCTGAGCTCCAACAGACTGCGGAAGGACAGTGAAGCCACATGGGGTTTCCCCCACCTTGCTGTATCCTCCTCCACATCCTCCTCAAACTTGATCCAGCGGGCTGTCTCTCTCCAGTGCATCTCCTGGTTCTTATCCACCACCAGCTCATTCAGCTCCACAAACACCTAGTGTGGATTTCAAGGACATGACATGCATACAGCTCTACCAGCAGCACGCAGAGAGCCTCAGCTCTCTTCTCGAGGTACTGCCTGGTCTGACACGATACTGGAACAAACCTGCCATGGTTTAACCAGAGGTTTACTGCACAGAAGCAGCCAGGATAAATATCACTGACAGCATGGCCGGAGCTTACATCAGTACATGGAGCACCAGAAAGCTCCAAGTCACGTGGTGTGGGCAGAAAGGAGAGAATAATGCAATGCAGCATCCCTTTCTACCAAACTGCTGCAATTTTGTCCTCTGCCTTCTCCTTGGTGTCCCCCTAAATTTCCCACACTTACCAGAGATAGTGATGTTACTGTGCTGCCAACTTCCATAACAACATCACAATTTCTGTGACTTTTAAATGTCTTTCCTAAAGTCAAAGCTTTGTGGTTTCAGGGAAATCTCCCCTTATATTGAAAAAAGTGTATTTTCAGCTCTCATGGTAATGGATAATAGCATGAAATGTCACCCTCAAGGTCATGTAAATAATTAATTATATTGAAACACATTTTATCACTTTATAAATTGCATGTTTCTAGTCCTGATTTATGGCTTCTGAACAAGTCTGGGAGGACAGCACATGGATACCTCGTGGGGCTTTCTATCCAACTTCTTCTTCTTCTTCTTTTTCTTGACAGATGGAGTTGATGCTAATTTTTTGCTTGTCCTGGTGATCTGACTCCGAGATGGTTTTTTCATCAGATGCCTCCTCACACCTGGGTTATCTTCAAAGCGGTGACCTGAAGACACAGGAAAGGAAAAAAGGCCACCAATTTGTCTAGTGGATATACATTGTCTGGCAGCAAAACGCATCCAAGCACATCCTTCTCTCATTAACTTAGGCTATCAAAGCTCTGGCAGCTGGAGAACTCACCATCTTCCTCCAGAATTCTGAAGATCCTTTCTGCCTCATTTGCCTACTTTCATCTCTTCCAGAGATGTGAGCTAACCTCTTCACAGAGAAGGCTTCCTCCTAGGCTATGCATACACATGGGGCTTCATCACAAATGCTTTGACTCGTGGTACTCTAACAAGTGGTGTGGGAATCCTCCCCATATTCCCTCAACAAAAAGCAACCTGCAGCCTTGCCTGCACAGTTCTGCAACCATACAGCAAAGGCAGGCACCTGGCTGGGCGTCATCTCTTGCACCAGGGGAAGGCCTGGTGCTCAGCAAGCATGAAGGGCAGTGAAAGGGAAGGATATTTAGCTGCTCGTCTGGGAGACATAAGGAAATATCAATGTCCGTTTTATTTAATTGTGTGATGAGACTGTGGATAACACTGCAGCCTGGGGCTGGCTCGAAGGCTGGCAGTGAAGTTGAGCCATCGCTGCTTCTAGATGATCCGCAGCGCCACTGTAATGTCCTCAGAAAGGTCTGAGTTAAAGACTGGCTGGCTGAGGCAAAGCCTCACAAAAGCTGTTAAGGCTGCTCTACAGACCCATCACTGTGCTGCTGGCTAGCCAGTGCCCACCAAAATGCAGCACAACCATGCCAGCCTTTTTGAAACGTCAGAGAAACAGCACCAGGCAACAGCCTGCCAGGGAGAATTTCCCTGGACACTACCCAGGGACAGCAAGTGTATCTTTCTCAGCACAGACAACCCACAGGAATGTGAAAACCCTCAGAGCCTCATTACAGGATGGGCAATGGGCAGGCTCACCCAACTAGATTATGGAGTCAGGGCTTTTGCTCAGCTTTGGTCCATTGAGGTTTGCTGGCTGTGCTTGTAAGACAATGCCAAGGTCTTCTTCCTGGCAGAGCAAGGGCAGCCCTCCATTGGCTGGGGTGAATGTTCTGCTTGCATATATCTTTCTGCACTTAACTTCAAGACCTGCAGCTTTCAGGGTATGAGAGACAGTAAAAAGCATAGGGTTTTAAGTCTGAGTGGTCCCTTTGATGTTGCAGAAAAATATCTGTACACCTTTGGCATGGAAAGACACACCCAGCATCAGGCCAGGCATACCATGGCTTTGCACCTTGGAAATCTGGGTCGCTAAATTAAATATAAAATGAATCAATACTGAGCCTCAGGGCATTTTCCCCCATTGGCTTCCCTGCTGAAGCACATCCTGCTGATGGCGGGACTCCTCCCTGCTCCACTTACTGCACTGCAATGTCGATAGGAGCCAATAACAGCCCAATAACCACTACGAACGTTTCTGGGAGCCGGGCACGTGTGGGGCTTCCATGGAGTTTCACATGGATTTCTCAGTTCCTGCACGCACAGTAGCCACTTCAGCACACTCAGTATGAGCTCATGCATGAAACAAGCAGTCCACCATGCAGATGATCTTGGTATCTGGCACCTTTGCTCCAATCTGTGCAGCTTCTGATTCTCCTATGCACCCTGGGACTCCTTCTCTCTGTGTCCCTGGAAAACCAGGGCCCAAGTACACTCAACCGAGCAAGACAAAGGACAGCAAGCTTTCCTCTCAGCAATGACAACTTATTACACAATGCTCTTCAACAACAGCCCTAGAAAGCATCCACAGGCATCTAGTCTTAGCCAGACAATGGCTGGAGGACAGATAAAAAGCAAGGAGCCACGTTTCCTGACAGACCTCCAGTGACTCCCATGCTCACTGACAGGGACAGGAATCAGAGTGCTGCAGGGTCAGAGAGCATCACTGAAGGTACATCTCCAGAGCCCTACCTACAGCAGACTAAGGAGAGATCTACTTTGCTGCTCTTCCTTGGTAGTGTTTGTGGCTATTGAGATGCCAGCTGGGGGATAAAACTCATAGGAGCATTGTGGGCATCTGGTCTTAATTTAGGAGAACCACTGGCTTTGGGAGTCCCATGCAGGACACAGCTGAAGTGCTCCAGGCTGCTCTACAGACTCACTTTCTGTGTCCAGTCAGACTGGTGCCTTCCCCAAGGAAAGTCAAGCTCAAGAGAGCACCTAAAAGTCCTTACTCAGGACAAGATCTTAGACTGAGACCAAAGGGTGATATGCGCAGGGCATAGGTCTGTCCTTCTTGCCTGAAGCCAAACTCCCCAAGGAGTACTGCTTTTGCTGCAGCTCCTCTTCAGCGCTCCCCAGGATCTGAGTGTGAAGACAGTGACAATGTCAGAGGACAGAGCAATTCCTATGGTAGCTCCACTACAATGAACTGGTATGTCACCCTCCCACACAGCATCTCCTACAGTCTCTTCCAGAAGATGATCTCATCACGTTAGCTTCCACAATCAGATTTCTTCAGATTAGCAAGTTCCTTTTCCACCAGCTTAAATCTGAATATGACAAATATGATTGCACTGGTTAAAGTCTTTCCCAAGAATGCCTTTGCTAGCAGGCAATTGCCTTCAATTTACACCTTCAATACCTCCTGCTGCCCCCTTTCATTTCCCTCAATCCACAAGAAGGAAGACCAGAAAGAGGCATCCGAGTATTTGTATCAGTACTAGAGAGCAACCTGCTATCCTGGCATCACAAGGATAATGCACACTGCCCATCCATCCCAACGGTTAAGTTATAGCAAGAAAAAAGAGATTTTAATCTCGGACTCTTGAAATATATAAAAAGACACTTAAAAGTCAGATTCTTGAAATACTTAAAACTAGACTAAATGAAATGCTAATCAACATACTGCAAGACACAGCTCCATGCTGGTTTCTGGAAAAAGCTACTGCCCTGTCCTGCACAGAGCCCAAGTCCCTCCTGGTTGATTCTAACTTCAATGTGATAGGGATAGCTCATCCCTGCTGCCAACCAGATGTCCAGGTCCAGCACTCCCCATGTTCCAAACACTTGAAAGAATGCAAGGAGACCAAGGACTCCATTCTGTTCAAAATATATTTCTCTTGGATCTGAGTTGGTCCTAGAAGAGGCATTGCCATGGAATAAATAGCTGGACAAGTGGCACTGTCTGAAAGTGAACTGGCTCTGCACAAAACAGACTCCGGTGTCTCGGCCATGTCCGACTCTGCCACACCTCTCTGCAGGATTAATCCACAATGTGGATTCATTATACAGAAATAATTAAGAGTTGACTGTACAGTGAACCTACAGTATTAGCTGTAGCAATCAATGAATGTGTTAACTACTAGAAAGCCCATTTCCCCACTTTGTAAGTGATGCATTGTCACACCTTGCAGAGTGATTTGCCCCTTCTACTTTCCCAAGAATATCCATGTTTTCCGAGGTGAACCTGGAACAATTTTTTCACACTTTTAATTTACAGTTCATTCAGCCTGAGACAGGTGATGGGACCAATTTGCTCCAGGTTTCTATTTTGAACTTTGCTACTATTATATGCCCTATCAATTTACAGTAACAAGTAGCAGACTTGTTACTGTAACAGCCAGAAGCTAATCCCCACTAGCTGGTCCCTGCAGAAGCACATAGGCAGACATTTTTTTCCTGAAGGCTTGTAAAGATGGAACAGATGACAAAGAGAACATGATGCTGGGACTGAGAGGCAGTGAGAGGCAGGGCAGATTAAGTTTTTTTTGCCTGAGATCAAACAGTCTGTGGCAGAGGCAGAAGCTGAACCAAGGCGTCCTGAGCTCCAGTTACAATCACTCTGCTTTCCCACTTTTCTGTGTAAAGCTGTTTAGTGGGCTAGTTCTGGGACATCAGAACTAGCCCTCCCATGTGCACTCCTAAAATCCCTTGAAAAATTAACACGTGATCCAGATGAGGACATCTCATAAGCCATGGCTATGAAAAGTATCACTCCCAAAGTGATAATTCACCTTTTAGCAACATGTACCAAAGAAGGAGCCCTGTGAGAGATGGGAGTGAGGTTCTGGTTTCTGCATGGTCTCTGAGACGGCTCAGAGATTGCTCTGCAAGGGATGTGAAGGTACAGAAACAGATGCAGAGAACAGGAAAACATTCTTGACTCTCAAGATTCCTATTTTCTCTGTCCCTGCTCTTCCCACTCTTGCTTCCTTTCTTCCTCTTTTCTCCCATCCAGGCACCCCAGCCAGCCTGCCATCAGCTAGTTTCAGAGCCATGCTCAAGCATGCAGATACAAAGACTAGGTTATTTTTTTTTTCCTTTGGACAATTAGGCTACGGTGCAGAGCTAGAACTTGATACCCACCTCCGCTGTCAGATCTGCACCTCGAATCAAATTCCAGCAAAAAGAGCAGCAGCACACTGTCACCTTGTGCTACAAATGGAAGGGGAAATCTCTTTGTCCTTATATACACACCTCAGAGCAGCTGCTTTTTCTCTGCCCACGGCAGAGGCCACATCCTGATAAGCAGAAACAGCAAGGTGGAGCTGCCTCTGGAGCTGCTCGAGCGAGACACACACAGGAAAGCACCTCAGCACTACAACACAGGCTGGTACTAAGACCTCACACAGACACACAGGCATCAGGCAGCTCCTCTGGTGTCCCCAGACACACAGTGGGGCAGACTGTACTTCCTCTAAACCAGAAGACTAATCTGACATGGAGAGGGTACAGACAACAAACACAGGAGGGAGTTATGCACTGTAGCAGGGGGGCTCTGATCTACAGCTGCAACTATGGTCACTGCTCTGGTACTTACAGGTGGGCTCCCCGCCCGGGTAGCCCAGATGGTTTCTGATGGCCTCCCATAAATCATAGTCTTCAAAATTGAAGGCAAATTCATCAAAGTCTTCATAGCTGAGTGAGTTGCGAATACAGGTGCTTATCAGTACCTCCGGGCTGCTGCCCCCTTCTGATTCCTTTGCTGGCTCCTCTCTCTCTTGAAGGGTTGTCATGTTGTCCTTGTGAAGGTCAGGGGTCAGGCGTCATGAACGACACGCCTTCAGATGAGGAGCCAGGATAGCCAGGCTGACATGTGGAAAGCAAGTTGCCCTCCTGGGGGGGCTTCACCACAGCCCTGGGGCCAGCCCCGGTGCCTCGTTCCCCTGCTCACGGGGCATGAAGGTGCCGGCTGCAGCAGCCCCGAGGACTGATGAGGTTCCAAGAAGACTGGCTCCACCCAGGGATGCTTCTGTGGGGGGCTGCCCAACAGCTCCTCCAGAGCAGGGTCCTTGCTTTTCCGTGGGGTCTTGTGCCAGATGCCCAGGGATGCAGTACCCGCGGCCCGGGCACAGCCAGGCTGCATATGCAGCACCGCTTTTCTCCCTCTCTCCCCTCTGGTGTCTCCCTCCCTCTCCAGCCTGCAGAGCAACCTATTGAATTCTCCATGTCCTCAGGCCCGGAGCGTGCATTTCCATGACGTCTCTTGTCTCTGTCCTCGTGCCACACACAGGGGCAGTCCCCCTCTGAGGCGCTCCAGAGGAGGCAGCTGCCTCTGCCAGGAGAGCAGAGGAGAGGGGAGGCTCCTCACCTCAGGTTTTCTGCAATAGCAGAGCTGGCAGCGTGTCACACAGAGGGCTGATCGCTGGGAAAGTGTGTCAGGAGAGGAGAGAGCTGGGTCTCAGGGAAATGCTGGGAACCCTGAACTGGAAAGGACAGGGGTGTGGGTGGTGGAGCAGGCATCCATGGGTAGGGTGGGAGTAGAGATGATGAAAACATAAAGATCACCACTGTGGACAATGCAAAGCTGACAGAGATGAGACACTGCTGAAAAAGAAGGATCTGGGGAATGGGAAGGTGAGGACCAGGTCCTGTGGCAGGCTGAAGGCTGCTAGGGGAGAGCAAGAGAAGCACAGGACAAAGGGACACACGCACTGGTAACGCAGGTAGTGTTGTAAAGCCTCACTTTTCATGCCATCCAAGTCAGCAGACGCCAGCATCTGGGCTTCGGCCTCGTCCGTGGGGACGCGCTGGTAGGCCGCACTCTCCAGGGTGGTCATGCTGCCGATGCACATCCTCTCCTTCAAGTCATAGGTAACCCGCTGTCCACTCGCCACCTGGCCCCAGGCCTTGCGCTTCTCCCACCCACGTGACAGACGCTCCCGAGGCCCGGGGGGGCTGTAGGAACCAAAGAGACTGACAGTAGTAAGCAGGGTGAATGAGAAGGGGCAGAGGCCTCAGGGGTTGGGGTCCCATGGCCCAGCCCCAACCAGCAAGCCCCTGAGAAGGAGCAGGGCCAGGAGTCATCTCCTGCAAAACCTGAAGGCTGCTCCTTCTGCTCCTCCACTTCCCTACCACAGAGAGGGATCAGCTTGTGCCCAGCGTCAGGGACCTACCCCTGAGTCAACGGCCTCGTGGTCCCCTCCTGGGGCTTCCCAGCTTGCAGCTCAGCAAGACAGCACAAGTTAGCTGGGAGGAAGGGTACTCCAGGTGTGCAGCCCAGTGCCTCTAACCCTGCACTATGGGGATCCCATGGACTCAGGGAAGTTGCAGGAGTTCCTGCAGGGCAGGAGTTCCATGGAATCATCATCCCACCAGAGAGCAGGCCTCTTGCTCACAGATGCTCTCCCTCTGGGGCCCATGTCCCTTCTAACTCAGCAGGCAAGTTCAGGCTAAGCACAGCCACTGCCCTGGGGGACAGAGTCTGTGCAGTGACCTTGAGCCAGGGAGAGCAGCAGGCAGCTTGGCACCGCTCACCTACCTGTGGAGAGAGGCAGGGCCCTTGTCCTGCAGCAGGTCAGCAAAGCGAGGCATGGGGGACAGGATGCCACACTCCTCCTCCACGTGGAACTGCGCAGGAGCTGCAGTGCTGCTGGACTCCTCCTCATCGCTGCCAACGGTGAACTGCAGAAACAACAGTCCTGACAGCAAGAGCTGGGCAGACAGCCTTCACCCCAATCCTTGGCACACAGATCCTCCCCAAAATGACTTTCCCCACATGCCCCATACCTTAGGATTGAGCCCTCCACTATACTATAAAACCTAAGAACAGACACACTGATCTTCCCCCATGGGTCTTACAGCCCCAAAATGCTCATGCACACCCACCCCTGCATCCACACCAAGCAATGACTTACCTGTCACTGTTCTTTGGTGGCCATCTCTACTAGGCAATGACAAAAACACTCTTCCCACAACACTGCACAGCTACAACTTCTTATTCCTGAGCACCATACTTGCTGCCACCCTCCTACCACCTCCCTCCAGACTCCAAGCCCCATCCAGATAGGCATGTTCTGGCCTTGCCTTTGGTTTGCTTGGGGACTCCAGCTTAGGGGATGTGTCCTTCCCACGAGCTTCAGCCTCAGATTCTGCAGAAATTTCTTTCTCCTGGACCTCCTCTACCTCAGATTCTCCTTCTTCTTCTTCTTCTTCCTCTTCTTCCTCCTCTTCTCCTCCCTCCTCGTCCTCTTCCTGGATGGTGGGGGTCACCTCTGAAGGAGGTATTGAGGTTTTCTTCTTTTTCCTCCTCCTTTTTTTCCTCCTGCTGGCACGGGGTGGCCTCTTTTGGAACTTGAGGGCAGAAGGGAGGTGAGTGGAAAGGGGATGATGGATGTGGTGCGAGGTTTGGCGGTGGACTGAGAGAGAAAAAGAGAGTCAAGGGCAGGAAGAGGCTGGGAGGAACCTGCCAGGCGCCCCTCCAGGAAACAGCATGGTCTGAAGATCAAGGGCCAGGAAGGGCAAGGAGAGCCACCAGCCCACAGGGACATAGCAAAGCTCTTTCAGTGATGCGGCAGGCTGTGTCCAGCCTGGGATAGGTGGGGACACAGGCCCTGTGCAATGCCAAGCCACCCCAACACAGCTCCACTGCCCTGGGGAAGGCAGCACTCTCCCCGTGTTGCCAAAAGCCATTTGCTTGGCTGTGCAGAGCTGCAGTGACCTACCATGGGCCACATCCCCTTCCTAAACATGTAGAAATGTTTCTTGCATCCTCAAAGAAGCATAATTTGGGCCCTTTACAAACTTTTTAGGGACATTAGTTAGTGGTTAGGCCATGGCTTAGTGGTGGACTTGGTGTTAGGTTTACAGTTGGACTTGATGATCTTAAAGGTCTTTTCCATCCTAAATGATAATGATTTCTTTTCTGCATAATGTTTATTTGAGTTGAATAGATGTAGCTTATTTATCCCCCAGGCTTTGACAGAAATTTCCTCTTACACAGCTGCAGGAACAAGAGTGCAGAAGTAGCCTAAGCCCAAATCCCAGGCACTTTGAGGGCATGTGTTGTACCAGCCTCTGAAATTCAGGTTCAGTTAGGAGGCTGTCTTTTAAAAACCAGGGTAAAGAAACAGGGCAGAAGGACTTTTCTTTAAACTAATCTACAAAGAGAAATTCATACAGGCTTGATCTGGGTGTCGTGGGAATAACAGAAAGAGAAGAAATTAAGGGCATTTCTGAGCCTTCACTCCAAAACAAAGGCAACACACCAGGCAGGGAACAGGGTGAGCTCAGTATCCCACTGTGAGAGAGAGAAGCCATTGCTGCCAGGGTTAGCTGCAGGCACAAAGCCTCCCACAGACAGTCTGCAGGATGCACAGGTCCTGGGGCTGCACCCGGAGAGGCTGAAATCAGGGGGGCATTGGCCACTTGGCAAGGGGGTGTTGCTCAGCAGCTCTTCCTGAGCAATTGTTTCCAGACAGTTTAGATTTGGTTCCTTCCCAGCTTTCCTGTGACATGGCAGCAAAATCTGTTTATAGTGAAAACTACCTTCAAAGGACATTTTCAATGTAGGCTGTAACCTTCTCCCTGGGAGAGCCAGGCAGGTTCATTGTTCTGCTGTCATGTTTCCTTTCCTTTGGTTTCTCAAGTCTTTTCTCCCTTGTTTCCCCCCTTGGGAACAGCAGGGATATTTCACACATCCCCCTGGTTCAGAAGAAGCAGCTTGTGGCAAGATTAGAGGAGATTTAGAATGGCCAGACGTCTGCACATTGGAAAGAGTTTGGGCTCTTTATAAACACTTTTCTCTCCAAAGTGTTTTTTAATTTGACTTAACTGGGTGTACCCTATTTCATTCACAAGATGTGGAAGACAGACCCTCGTGTCCTGCTCCTGTACTTCCATTGCATGCCACAGGTAGGTCAGGCATGAATTTCTAATACAAAAAGCAAGTAAGACCCCAAATAGACACACATTGCTCCTTCAACAGCACAAAGCTGCTGATGGGGACACAGCCCATCTTTCCCTTCTGGCTTGTTCACTTCAGTCCAAGACAGAAACATTTATGTTTTGGATCAGAAGGAAACTGAATCCTTGGGCTGCAGGGAAGGGCAGTGATGGTGTGTGATCTGGCACAGCAGAGGAGAGCACTGCTCTTCTCTTCACCCCTGCACTCAGCCCTCCTCAGGTCAACTGATCACATCTCCACAGAGGTGGTCTGGAGGTAGGAAAAACACACCTCTCCCAAACACAGAAGGATTCATACCTCCCTCTTCTTCCTCCTTGTCCTCCTATGTATCCAGTCCCTGCCCTCCTTCCCTGCTCCCTTCCTTGCACTGCATGCCTGTATGGAAAGTTACTGCCAAACTAGTGTCCCAGATGTTTGATTACATTTCTTGGTGAACTTGATACAAGAGATATGAAAAAGTAATTTAGATAGGGAGCCCAGAAGGAAGAGCCTACATATCAGGAATTCCTGGCTTCGACTAGAGCAGGAAACATTTCTAAGCCCAGAGAACATTCACCTCTATGGGCTGGTATGTTATCTTTAGATGTCTAATGACCTAACCAGATCTTCCAGCTTTACGAATACGAACTGCATAAAACTTTTGATAACCAGGGTTGATGTAGCCCTAGACAACAGAAATACATCAGGAGTTCAGAGGAAAACAAGCTTGATTCTGACAAAAGAAAAATGATTCTCCTATTAATAAGGGAAAAAAATACCCATCCCCAAAGAGTACAAATCTCTAGTCAAATTTTCAAAAAGCTTCTGCCATGCATGCTCAAGCAGATCATCCATGTCCTCCAAGCCAACCCGCACACCTGTGCACACAGGCAGAGCTTCTGAGCAGGTAGGTCCTGCGGGCACAGGACAGGAATTCAACCCACAGCAAAGCTATCAGCACCTTGCAGCCATGTGCACGAGTGACTGTGAGCCCAGATGGGAAATGTTATTTGAATGGAGCCTCTGTAGAGAAATGACACAGGCCAAAAAACAGCAGCTGAGGTGCACTACAGTAATAGACTTTTACCAGCAAGCTTCTCTAACAGCCATTGGAAATGAGTGGCCAAGCAGAAAACAGCCTGGTGATGTACTTGGGACATAATGTTCCCAAGGTTGTATCTCATCAAAGCCAAGCTGGAAAAGAAGCAATATGTGACTGTGGAGAGCCACGGACTGGGAAAATTTCCCAACCACTGCTACGTGTCTGCCACACAAACAGGCTGCTGGACGGGGGCCTCTTCCTGCCCTTCACTGCTGTTACTACAAAGTAACATAACCCACCTACACCAGGCAACAGCTTACAGTCACTCTTGTCCGTACATTCTCATCTAACACCCAAAGTGACTTTGGGCAGACCAGTTGCCTTCATCATGAAAGAGCAGATAGAGGAATAGATATGCTGCTCAGATGAATTCAGGTGAGATAACTACAGCACTTTAAATTCACACTCCATTTTTATTTTGCAGTTCCTTTCTTTGATCAGATAAGCCCAGTGGATTCTTGAGTGCTATTCAGAAATACACAGGCATGTCTGACTGGAGCCATCTGCTTTCAGACTGGGGAGGACAGCCTGGCTTCTGGTCATGTTTGAATGTTTCCTTGCAGCCACATGGAAGAAAAATTGTTTTAAATCTGGAAAATTTAACTTGGGGAAGTAGCTGCAGAGGTCTCAGAGACTGGTCTAGGAGGTGAACAAACACCCTGGGCTGAGCTACGGCTGCTGGGTGGGCTGTGCAGTAGCTATGCCTATGGAGACAGAGAAAACAGGAACAGACTGGAAACAGGCCGTGGGCACTGGTGCTAAACTGTGTGTACATAGCACCTTGGGAACGCTCTGGAGGAAGGAAGTGAATAGCGGGCTAATACAATCTGCAGTTCTGGCACAAGGCTGCAGAGCAAGTGGGACTGAGTGAGGGCTGGTGGTGAGGGTGGAAGGGGGTACAATGTTTCAAAACCTACATACATTCAAAATCTCTCTCACTGTAGCTGCGACTTTGCTTCTCCAGATTGCTTGATGCTGACTTGCTTATCAGGTCCCCAAATCTCTCGATTGACAAAGTCTTATCCAAGTCCTCATCGTCCTCGGCACCAGGAGAGGCTTTCTCTGCGTCATCTCTGCCCTGCACAGAAACCGCCAGGTAAGAATCAAACACGGCAGACCCCTAAAGCCCTCTGGATCCTCCTGCCCTTCCAACAGCGCCGGCTTGCTAAGGAGCAACTGCTCCATACAACAGGCCTGGGGCACAATGTCTCACATAGAGGCACAGCTCTGCTCAAAACCAGGTGCCAGAACACACCATCAAGCTCCAAGGCACACTCTGCAGGGATACCTTAGTGGTCCTCCACACCTGTCTTGAGTGACAGGTATCAAGGGAATATGCCAGTACTTATTTTTCCCATTAGAGGAAATGCGTAGCTTTTGTTTGGCTGGAATTTCTCTCTCCTCACGTTTAACTGCTGCTCTCTGGTCTTCCCTTTGCCCAGTCTGCCATCTCTCTCATTCTTAGACCTTCTCTGTACTTCCCCTTGGGAGATAGCATCCCTGCGCTCGTGAGTTGCCCTTGGGTCAGTGACCACCCTGTGCCTTCCCACCTCCCCTCCACACATCTAGAGACTCCCCATTCCTCTTGGATGCCTTCTTCAGGCTTTTCTGCCCATTTTCCTCCTGTTTCATGCAATGGGAACTTCTCTGCTTTTTGCTGGTGGAAGTGCCCTGACATGAGCATCACCAGGTGCCCGCTGGCCTTTCTTTCTTTCTTTTCTTTCTTCCTTTCTCCTGAGCAGCTGCAGTTGGTAAAATTTTCCATCAATATAGCCGAAATGCCAGCGTGGAGCTGTTGTGGACTCCCGTGTTTCCATGGAAACAGGAGGAGGCCCAACTGTGACAAATCTGCTAGGCAGAAAGAGGGAGTAAGGCAGCTTTAGCTGAGAGATCCCTCTCCTTGCATCACTGTTCTTAGCTATAGCCCTGGAGCAGCTTTGTGTCTATGGGTGAGACTGCTTCTCCTCTCACCTTAGCACAGGCGTCCCAAGCCCAGCCTAAATAGGGACAGTCAATTTTCAAGCTGCTCAGCTCCTCCTGTCACTTGGGTACCCTACCCAATGGCATATGAAGGCACAGGGACCTCACAGAGCAATCTCTGGCCTTTTCTGGGTCGCAGTTTGCTGTCTGTGTGGAGAGGATCTGGGCTCACGGGCAGCCCCGGGGCACGCTTCGTGCAGACTGTCCCCGGGAAACGCAGGCTGTGTCTCCTACTGCAGCACGCTGCCAGGACACCGGCCCTGCTCTCAGCTGGCAGGAGCACAGTCCCCGGGGAAGAGATGGCCCCGCTGCTGCTGCTGCTGCTGCTGCTGGATTCCCACCTCACCTGCTGCAAGTCGATGAAGACATCTCCTACGGGAGGGGACTCTCCAGCTGCCATTTTGGTTCAGGACCTAAGGGCCTGGGCAAAATATCAACCCTTCTCTTTCACCGGCAGGCACCCAGCAAACCTGGAGAGTGGCATAACCTGTGGAGAGAGGGCAGGACAAGGGAATGTCGTGGGAGACTGCTGGCCACTGCCCTCAAGCCCCTGGCTCCTGATCCAGAGGTCACCTCGGCAGCCCTTGGAGAACCTCCTTGGCATCACTAGGACAGGCCTGTCCCCAGCAGTGTGCAGGGGCAAGTGGCCCAGCCCACACTGCTTTGGCCACCAGCTCCAGCTGATCGTGGATAGATGAGATCCTGTCCTTCTCTGAAAGGTCAGAGGGGCCAATGGAGACATCAGCTCTATATAGCTCCTGGATGGGCTGTGCAAGAGAAAAAAAAGCTTCCTGCTCAGCCACCTCTACAGAAGCACATCAGTGCAAAGCTGGGGTGTGACTGACCACCAAGTAAAGAAAAAGTTGGAGAGATCAGGTGCTGGGAGTACATGCCAGGAGCAGGCAGCAGAGTGGTCCTTTAGCACCTAGCTTTAACTGGACAGATCCCAAAAAAGGCCAGAAGGAATCACAGAGAGAGCTGTGCAGACCACAGAGATAGGACAAGGACAAACAGTTCATCATTCAAACGCCACACACAAAACAATACATGTTACAGGCAAAGAGACCAAGGCTGCAGATCTGTGCTGGGTCAGCACTGGCAGGGCTGAAGGACACACAAGTCTCTGAGGAGAGCACAAAGGAACAATCTGCTCAATATACAACTACAGGTGAGGAAGGCAAAGAGGTGCTATGCTTGACAAGGACTGGGATACAGACTAACACAGAAACACCTCTGGTCAAACCACCTACAGCAGCAGCACAGCCTAAACAGCATGGGCTGCACCCCAGGAAGAACTGGAGATGGTACAGAGATTGGCACTGGGAAGACACTGATCCCAAAAAACTCAACTGAAACAAAGAAGATGTAAGCATATACACAGTGATTTCGGCACAGGGAGAAGCAAAGTGTCCTCAGCTCAGAACACAAGAAAAGGACATTTGTTAAAATCACAAGGGTAGAATACAAATTAATTCAAAATTGACAAAATGGTTTTTTTCAGTGATGTCATCAAGGAGCAGAACACTGCAATGTCAGAGGATAGCTTGGCCATCTCTCTGGTAACGAGTTGTATTTATGACAAAGAAAATTAAGAGAAGTTAAACCCATCTTTCAGAACAAGCTATTCTCCAGCTATGAAAGCTTTGGAGTAAGTATTACAGTCTATGTCCTGGCTATCTGTTGAGGGGTTTCTTACTATCTCATCTGAAGTACCTAGCATGGGACACTGTTCAAGACAGGTGACTAAAACACTAAAGATTGTCTAAGGATGAAACCAGTAAGGCCACTTCATCATCCCTTCTATCTTTGAAGATCTCCAGAAGGTCTGCAGTCTGTTTACTCTGCCTACATGAAGAGCTTATTTAAAACAAAAATCCCAGGGCCATCTGTAAGGCAAGATTTTGAGGAGCTAATCTGACCACTGATGAAGGATGCTCCTTTGCTCTACCTTCCTAATTATCAGGAATGAGGCAAAACATAATGGAAGAAACCCCTGAAACACACTTCATTGGACTCATCACAAATTTCATCCTCAGTAAGACATCAACAGCTCAAGAGAAATAAGCTGCCAAGACAGACATCTAAACAGCAAATGCAGCATTCAGGCCATCCTTTTAGTAGGAGACATGATAGAGAAAAGGTTATTACGTGTCTTCATTTTTTTTTTGGCATTTAATTCAAGAAAAGGGTATAATTCCATGAAAACAAACAGCAGTACTTTTGGAACTGAAGGCAGGGAACATTTTATTCCAATGGGAAGAGCTGGCAGGGGAATCCTACTTTGCAGGGCCATGGCATCACCACTATTAAAGAAAGGATTGGACATTTTTAAGGAACAGAACATTCACAGCTACAGTGACAGCAAAAACATGTTGCAAGGACTGTAACTTCGGGAGTAAAAAGATAATGCAGCTTTGGACAGCAGCTCCTGTAGAGGCAGAATCCCTAAGACTTAGCAAAATGGTAAAGGTAATTTAACAAAAGAAATGCTAATGCTCTCACCTTCACCTCTGTGCCACGAACATGCCTTGTGGGGCCTTTGAAGTAAACTAAAACTACCAGCAGGGCTGTGAAGCAATGGGCTTTGTTTCAGGTCAACCTCAGGTATGTCTGAAGCAAGGCAGAGCTCCAGGGGCATTTTATGCTCTGGGAAGGAGGAAACCCACGTCCTGAAGAACTACTGGGTGCAACATATTCTGCTGACACCAGCTTTCGAAGATGTTATACTGAGTTTAAAACTACAGCCCAACTGCCTAAACAAAGTCAAAAGGGAGGGAGAATCCAGCACCTAGTCTTTCTTTACCCATCATAGCAGCACATTCGGAATTATGCTGAAGCCATCACTTTAATGAGGCTGAAAGCTAAAAGCCCAGACAGTTGTAGTAGCAGTAAGAGAGCCCTAGGGACTTGCTTTGAAATTTCAGAGGGACTGGGAGATACCCACGGGGTTTCCATCAGTGAAAGCAGGATGAGACGTGTGGGCACCTCAAGCCAGCAGGATTTGGGGCCCAGCTGCTGGAAGGCTCTGACGCTTTGGGGACAAGACAGAGGTGAGGATGAGAGGTGTGTTCTCTGATTCTAAGCCTACCAGCTCTCCTGTTCCTGAAGAATGGAGAGCCCACAGCCTGAAAGCACTGCTGCTCCCCTTCGGCACATTCACGGCTGTCCACGGCCACTAGAGGCCACTTGCCCCTTACTTTGTGCCACCTCTGGAGGAAAGTGGGATGGAAACCTACTGGATCCTGCCTGGCGTTTCTACCACGCTCAACAGATGGAGTTCAGAGAAGAGCAAAATTTTGCCAGTGGGCCAGAGGGATTGATTTATAAGGAAAGGTTAGGAGCTAATTTTATCTAGCACAATATGGGATGACTAACATGGGGATGGAACAAACCAGCAGTCTGGAAAGATCTCAAGGGTGTAAAACACAACTAAAGATTTATTTTTTTTTATAAGGCAGCCCTTCATAAAGAGATTTAAGAATAGGTTAAAATTGAAAATAGAAACTTAAAAGGAGTATCAGGGAGAATTCTGCTAATAAGCACCATGCTGAAGTGCCCAGCCTGCTGGCATCACTGCCTGGGTTGCCATAAGAAGAACACAAGATAAAATGGGAAACTAAAAAAACAAACACCACTAAAGAAAAGCAAGTGACTGATACCTTCATCCTACTGTATCTCCTGGTTATAGGGAGTACGTGATTCAGCATTCCCGCTAGAAGTAATTTTCAGTAATAGAAGCGTCATGCCAGCAGGCCAGATTCGAAGGGAGGCCAGAAAAATCCACAGCCTGCCAACCTGTGTGCACTCACACATCCCCGCTCTCTCCACAAGCACATCAGTAAACAGAACTGGCTCACATAAATCACCATACCTTGTACTGACCATTGTACTGACCATCTAGGCTTAAGGGATTCTGAAGGAAAGTGAGCAGGCATGTCCCTGCAATGCTGACAGCTACAGCATCTCCCACATGTTGCTCACAGGGACTCCAGCGGGGCTCCCCCTCATCCCCAAAGGCTGCTTCACAGTGCCAGTGCTTCCCTGTTTTGCTGAGAAAAATGCAATTTGGCACATCTTTGAGGGCCGAGGCGAGCGGTTCACATTGTCCCTTCGCAATAAAGATGAGTCAGTAACGCTAGAGGCAGGCTGCCCCAGCTCCGTGGGCAAGGGGCTGCATGGAGACAGCCATCAGGTCCCACATCCATTCCCTCAGCTCTTCCTTAATCCCTTGGCCATTGGCTGAGAATAATTTAGCTGTGGAGTGTCTAGACTAGGAGTGGATGTTAAGATAGGGATAAAGCCACAGGGGCAAAGCTGGTTTGGGGATAGGGGAGGAGAAGGGACTCTGGCTGATAGACACAGACGGGAAGAGCTCACAAAGGAGAAAGATTAGAGGCCTCGGAAGATTTTCCTGGGAAGAAATACTGATGTGCGTGTCCATGGAGAAAAGGAGCAGGAGGGGTGGTGCTGCATACATCAAAGCATTTGGATGCTACTGTGACACTCACAGCCTCAAAGCCAAACAAAACAGGAGTGGGCTGAGCTGCCCCTACCTCTCCTCTGTCATGGCCGAGGAACAGGACACACATACCAGAATGAAAAGGCAACACATAAGACAGTAAACACATAAAGTTTTGTGGCACGAAGGTTTTAACCTGTGGATCTCTCTCCCACATGGCTATGTTGAAATTTGTATCATTACACAAACGCTTTAGAAGGCTTAAATATTTCAGTGAATCCTATACTCCACTGAACTACCCTGGATAAGCCATCACAGCCATTCACTCCTGAAGCACTGTCTGTTCAGTGACTCTCCCTCACAACAGGCCCTTCATAGGGTACCAGACGGGACGGAGCCGGCACGGTCCACAGACACATAAACGAACACACGGAACAAAATTCACTCCAGAACAAATTGCCAACACCAGACGGTAACAATAAGCCACCCCTCCACTGGACGTACGGACGGCTCTGACAGACACACGTACAGTCGGGGAAGGAAAGGGACACAGATAGCCACCGGGGTCACTGCACCACGTCCGTGCCGTGCCTTGCAAGCCCGTACGGCGCGGAGCGCAGAACTGCTCCAAGCCTCGCCGCATCCAGCCCCGAGCACCGCGCTGCGTGCCGTGCCGTGCTCCGTGCCATGCACCGCCCCGCACCGTGCCATGCCATGCACCATGCCCCGCACCGGCAGCCACCCGCACCGCGCCACGCACCGTGCAGCACCGGAGCGCTCCGCAGACGGGCCGGGGCAGGGCAGCCAGGCGGAGCTGCTGCAGCCGGGGCAGCAGCGCAGGGACAACCCACCCCCCTCCCTCCCTCCCTCCCTCCGGCCCGTACCTCGCACCGCCGGAGCAGGAGAGCCGCCCGCCGCCGCCGCCGCCGCGCCGCGCCCCGGCCCCGCCGCCGCGCTCCGCCCGACACGTGCCGTGCCGCGCCGCGCTGGCGGCGGGCGGCGCTGCTCCCCGGCCTCCCGCCGGCCCGGCCCGCTCCGCGCCGACCGCCGCCGCTGCCGGGCCTCCGCCGCTGACCGGGGGGGCTGCGGGGCGGCGGCGCGGGGCGGCGGCGGGGCGGGGGCCGGGGGGCGAGGGCCCCGCCGAGCGGGAGGGGGACGCTGGGGCGGGCTCCATGGCAACCGGATGTGAGCCGCGGCCGCCTCGCTGGTGCGGCGGAAGGGCGCGCCTCGGCGGTAACGCGGAAGAGCGGCGCAGCGGCGGCGGGACCGGCCGTGCCGGGCCGTGCCGAACCGGGCCGGGCCGGGGTCGCCTCGGCCTCCCCGCTGCAGATGGCGGCGGCGGAGACGCTGGTGCGCGGCCTGGCGCGGCTGCTGCAGGACGCGGGTGAGCGGCGGCCGCCGCGGGCCTCGCCGGGCCGGGTCGTGTCAGTGCCCCCGGTGCGTGGACGCTCACGGCCTGGCCCGTCCTTTCCCTGTCCTGCAGGGGACCTCGTCCTGGACGGCTCCAGCACCCTGACGCTGCTCACCTCCACCCTGCAGCACCTCACGCAGGTCTTCGAACAGCACCTGGGCTCCCGCAACCAGAACCGGGGCTTCGTGGCGCTGCCCTCGCACCCCGCCGAGACAGCCGCCATCCTCCAGGCGCAATTCCTCTTCGACGTCCTGCAGAAGACTCACTCTCTGAAGGTCCGTACAGAGCGGGGCCGGGCGCGCTGCAGGGCCGGCCAGTGGAGGTGGCAGGCACAGCTTTAGAGCAGCCTCCTTTGGTGCCCATTGTCCCCGTCTGACGTGCCGGCTCCGTGGGTCAGAGGGCTCTCCCAGGGCTCTTGCGTGGAGTCGTCGCTTAGCACGGTAGTCTATAGCTGCTTACCTAGGATCAGCCGCGCAACTCAGCAGAAAGTTTCTCGGAGTTAAAAACGGGGGCAGCAGGAGTTAATTAAGTTCTGACATTGGTAAGGTGTTGTCATTGTTGGGGAAATTATTATTTCCTGAAGGGCTCGAGCAATTCAGGCAGTATCTGGCACCTGAGCACAGCTGAGTGCTCCCGGAGTGATGACTGATGTGCCCAAGGTAGCGGAGCCAGGGAACTTGAGCAGAGGGGGCAGATGCTGTACACACTCTGAGGCTGCTGCTTACTTCGGCAGCCTGGGCAGTGGTTCTGGTTGGGTTTCACAGCACAGGATATTTCTAGTAACGTAAACTCATTAACAATAAAGGCTATAGTAAAGAGGCTGTAATAAAGATAAAACTGCAGATCAAGAAATTCTTCAGAGAGGTTTTTGAAAGGTGGCAAGTGCAATGATGCTGCACGTGATTCTACTCGGCACTGAGACATTCTGGGTTGGTCGGGTAGGTGAAAGGAGTCTGAAAGGGGAAGAGGCATTAGCAGCTGTTTTGGGTTTTGCAGTGAGGCTCAAAAGGTATTGTGGCTGAGCACTAAAATCTGTGATGTCTTTAAAAACCTGTTTTCCCTGTGAGAGTGGAGCGGTATCAGAATGTTGTTGGGAGGATTTTGTAACAGTGTAGTGAGTGGGGAGATTAGAATGGGGACCAGAGTCTGCGGAGAAACATGGGTCTCCTGGCAGGAGGAGGCAGGGAGGGACACTGCAATCAGGAGGATGTTGTGGTGAGTACTCCTGTTCACTAGAAAATGTGCTCTCTCTGGAACAAGCCTCTAAAGAAGGGGGAGCTGCCCACTGATGCCTGGTAACTGGTTTATTTGGAGAGGCTAATCATTTATATCAGTCTGACAGATTTTTAAGACAGTGGAGGGAGAGGAGATGATCAAGACACACAGCAAGAATGGCATCTGAAATAAACTTTGCTAGAACTCATCATTAGAGCTTGCCAGTGCAAGCTCCCCTTACAAATGCTCTTGTTCAACACACAGCATTAGTGCTGGCAGGCAGTGGGCAGTGATTCACTCCTGGCAGGGCTGTAACTGTGGAAGCAGTAGTGGTGATGAGGCCTAAGGATGTCTGTTCTGCATCTGATGAGTCACTTCTGTGTGAATGTATATGTAACTGGCAGAGATGGTCTTTCTGGTAGTACTTTGCTGTCTATAGTGGAAGTGGAAACTGCTTCATTACTCACTTTCAGTAGCAGCCAGAAATACTGTTTATACACTGTCCGTAGAAGGCATTAGAAGGTGGTTTTAATAAGCTGCTTTATGGTACATGAACACAGCCTGACTGCCCTGTGCTGAAAGGGCCCGTGGCTGTACTACAGAATACAAAGAGGAGGTTTGCAGGCACCTCAGTCTAACACTAACAATGCCTTGGAGACCAACTCTGTTTTCCATTGTATCTGCTTGTGATTTGCCTTATTTGGCCTCTTGTGGTGAAATGTACATGCACACCTCCCACCAGAGTGCTAGTTCTGCTCAGTTGTTTGATAAACATACCTCCAGCAGTTAGTTTTGTCTTTAGTAGATTTGCTGGTTGTGGCTGATGAGGAATCCAGCTGTCACACCTCCCAGTGGTGCTGAAAGTGGTGTAGCCATGTGGGCAGGGGAGATGAAGAGGTGCTCTGTGGGCTGGCAGACCACACTTACAAACACGCTGTTCTCTGTGAACTCTATTGTACTATGGATCCAGGGAGACAGTGCCACTACCAGCACTGGGAGAGAGCTTTTAAGGGATCACCCGAGCTGGAGGGACAGCCTGTTCAAGGTGCTGCAGTTGGTGCACCAGGAAAGTGGTAATGCAGCACAAATCAAGCTTGACATGAGACTTCTTTTCTCATTTCTCCAGCTTGTTCATGTTCCAAACTGTGTTTTGCAATCTGCTGTGAAGATCTTCCCCTTCAAGTCCCTCCGGCATCTGGAAGTAAGTATAGATGGCACGAGTGGTTTTGAGTCTTACTTTTTGGGTTTTCTTGGCTAGTTTTGTGGATGCAGAATGTCTCTACTCCTAAAAACTAGGTAGGCTTTTGTGGCTTCCCTGGAAGGCTAAGATTAAACTCCTGCAACGCTTGCTTGGGGTAAAACTTGGATCTGCTCCACCACTGTAATATTTTGATGTATGTTGTTCTTACTTTCTCATCACTGCTGCAGTTGAGGTCTGTCCCTCCACACTGCCTCCGGGGACTGCGATTTGTCTATTCTCAGCTGGAATCTCTAACCTGCTGCAAATGTATCAGTACACTGGAGGTGAGTGTCTACACGGCTCATGGGGTAAATTGCAAGAGAAAGGCTGTCTTCATCCTACAGCTCTTCACACAGGGAAGATGTAGGAGATGGTGTTAGCCCTTTTATTCATTCATGTTGTGTATGGCTTCATCCCCCTTCTCCTGTCTTAAGCAGTGTTGAAGGATTCCCTGCTTGCAAGCATATGTGCTCTGTAATCTTCTCTTTAGCTTCTTGAGAATTTCTGGCTCTAAACAACATTGGTGTCAGCTAAGTCTGACAGCTCTGTGTATCTGGCTGTTTCCACATTCAAGGACTGCAGCTGGTCAAGGTTTATTTCATTGTACCTCAGCAGCCTTTTTTGAGCTTATTGTCAGAGGAAATGCTGTGCCCCAGTGTCTTACCTGTACTGCTGCCCAGCACATTTCTGATAAGTGAAGGCAAGCTCCAGCCATGAAGAGCTGAGTAGCATGGGCTGTGCTGGCCATGGGCCTCTGGGCTTCTCTCTGGGATGTAGAAGCAAGACACCTGCTGGAGAACAGGGGCTGATGGTAGGGAGTGCTTTCAGAGCTTTTTATCTGTTAGGATACAAATGTGTATCTTGCTTTTGTTTGAGGGAGGCCTGAAAATTATTTTGTTAGCATGAATCTTTGTGCTCAGTGTTCTAAGCCTAAGAAATCTAACAGATTAGGTTAACTATTGCCACTTCAGAGTAGGAAACAAAAGCATCTCCCTTCTTTCTAAATATCTGGCCATGGGATTTCCATCACCTCCAAATATTTGAATTAGGGACATAAGTCACTGCCTTTCTAAGCACAAATACTGTGCTTTACTGTCTGTAAAGCACAATATGTCAGCCACCTTCTAGATTGTTCTCCTGTGTTCATCTGCTTTTACTATAACAGCTAGTACTCACCAAGGTACGGCTCCTGTCTTCCTCCTAGGAAATAATTTCAGCATGTGGTGGAGATCTGAGCTGTGCTCTCCCATGGTTGGAACTGCAGACTGTGAACTTCAGCTATAACTCAATCACTGCCTTGGATGACTCACTGGTGAGTGGGGCATCCTTCCTGCATGGCTGAGGAGAGGAGATGATCACAGACAAGAGCCAGGCCTTCTGTTACTGATGCTGCTAGGTCTGGGTGGGAGGAAGAGGGCAGTGTTAATTTTGCTGGCCTCTCCCAGCAGCAGAGGCTTTTCATGCTGTAACAGAAACAGTTATAGGATCTGATCTAGTATCTTTTTGTCCCGCAGCAATTATTGAATGCTCTGAGGGTCTTGGATTTGAGTCACAACAAGATCCAGGATTGTGAGCACTATTTAACGGTGAGTATTTTGGGCTGACCAGCAGAGTTTCATCCTGTGCAGAGGATACTGCTACAATTCTGTAGTCATTGACATCACATTCCCACTAGGTGAGGTATAATAAAAGAAATCACAGATGTAGTGTGGCTCAGAGCTAGCGCTTGCAGCCTGAAAACCGTTGTCCTGTTGGTGCAGTCTGAGTGCTACTGAGGCAGAGAAGGCAGTGTTCCTCACCTCTAAGACAGAGAGTTAGTTCTGGTTGTCACTTGGCAGTCCAGCGTGGCTGAGTGGTAAATGCACTGATACACACAGGGTACTCTGTGTGTACAGTCCCTCACAGGATGGGCGCTCCACTGTGGCCGAGACTTTGCTGTAATCTGTGCAGCAGGTGAGAATTATGTAGCCAGGCATGGGGCTGTAGAAGCTTACTGTTCAGTTTGTTCAAACTGCCAGTAGCATTAACTTCCTGCTCTCAGAAACCAGTGAGTTAGTCTAGAAAAGGAATAGTCCATCACGATGGCACGTGTGTGTCTGGGGAACAGCAGTGAAATCCATGCTTTGCCGGGCTGGATCTGCTTCTTTGAAGGAAAGCTATGAAGCAGATTTTCATGGAGTTGGTGGGGCTCACAATGTATCATTCCCCATCATCTTTATAAAGGTAAGAAAGGGTTTATTCTGGTAGTTCACTCCTTATGCTGAGGCAGGATGTCCAGTCCTTTCCTATGCTCCATCGAAGTTGGTGAGGAAAGAGAAAGGTGCTCCTGGCAAATTCTGTAAAGCAGTCAGATGGTGCTGAGTGCCCTTAAATAAACCACTCCCAATGGGAACACTGAACTCTTCCTGCAGAAACAGTCTAAAGAAACTCACTTGTTGGTACACCCTGTTGGGATGAAAAAAATGGTAGAAGCTAGTGCCCTGCCTTGAGTTCAGAGCCAGGCTTTGAGATAAGGTCCCAACTGATCCAGTGTTGCTCTTCTCTCTGAACAGACCCTTACAGAGCTAGAATACCTCAATCTGGCATACAACTTCCTGTCCAAGGTGCCAAACCTTGGCATCTTCAGCCGATCCAAGCTG
Source organism: Motacilla alba alba (assembly GCF_015832195.1). Taxonomy (NCBI): domain Eukaryota; kingdom Metazoa; phylum Chordata; class Aves; order Passeriformes; family Motacillidae; genus Motacilla; species Motacilla alba. Next base: position 16,116,251 of record NC_052022.1, on the reverse strand, counting down.
GTGACTCTGATCCTGCGCAACAATGAGCTCGACAGCATTAATGGTGAGCCCACAAGGGAGAAGCATTTCTGAGTTTGAAGCCTTCCTGTCGTCCTTGAGAATGGACGGAACTTGAAATCTTGGGCACAACTATTTCTACTAGGGTTCGGTTTTGGGGGAGGTTATGTCATCTGGCATGCTGATGGCTTCTTGCTTTGTTCACAGGGGTGGAACAGCTTGTGAATCTGCAGCACCTGGATGTGGCCTATAACCTGCTGCTGGAACATGCCCAGCTGGCACCATTGTCCACTCTGCACTATTTAAAAAAAGTAAGCAGAAAGCCTGATGGGTTGGTAAATTAGGGATTTCATGGTCAGGGTGTGCAAGATGGAGACTTTGTGGTAACCAGAGTGTTTCGAAAGATAAGTTCAACTCTTGAGCATTTAATTTTATTGCAGAAAACTGATGGAGCTTTACACAGACACCTGTGTTTCAGCCTTCATTTTTAGTGATCCTTCCTCAAGCTAACTTTTTTCAAATATTCATCCCCATTTCCTTGCTCGTCCTTTCTGATTTTAACATTGCCAAGTTCAGTAAAGATCCTCCCATAATCCTGTTTGTGTATTCAGAGAAGTCTGAAGGAGTGTGGTAGTCACTAGAGTGCTTGTGCAGGAAGATCATCGAATCAGAGAGTGATTTTGGTTGGTAGGGACCTCAAAGATCTAGTTCCAACCCTCCTGTCATGGGCAAGGACACACCTCCCCCTAGACCAGGTTGCTCAAAGCCGCATCCAGTCTGGCCTTGAACACCTCCCAGGGATGGGACATATACAGCTTCTCTGGGCCTGCAAAGGACTGTTCTTTCAACACTTCTCAGAGTCAGTACTGAAGAAGCTCAGAATGATTTAGGTCATGAGTAGGAGGTACTTTAATCTGCTTCTCTATTTGCTGAACTAATTTCAGGAAGCATTTTAAAAGCCTAGTCCTCTCCTGGCTTGATAACTGTTCCACTGCAAGGATATTTCTTGAAGCAGAGAGAAAGACTGGAGCCTGCAGGCAGGATAGACTGGGGTAGAGAATATTGCTTCTAGTAACAACTTGTCTGTTTCCCTCACCTAGCTGCATTTGGAGGGGAACCCAATATGGTTCCATCAGAATCACCGATCTGCAGCCCTTGTCCATGTGTCTCCCAGGGCAGCCTTCTCCAATGTGAGTACTGGACACCTGCCTTCTGCTCCTGCTGTTGAAGGCATAGGGTGTTCTAACACTTGGGGCAAATGAGGGAAAAGAAACTTGCAGATTTATTCCAGCTGTGTAACAGTGGTAATTGTTTTGTGGTTGCATTTTTTTTTTTACCTGCAGTAGAGTAGAGTAACCTTAAATTTTTATGTGATGTGCTGGCCAGCACAGAGTTGAATACTGATCTCAGGTTTGGAACACCTCAAATCTTAATATGTCTTCACTGTCTACTTCTTCGGTTTTGCTCACTGAAGGAACTTTACTCTGTTCTTGCTAGATAGTAATGATGTAGCTGGACTGTGCAATGAAGGAACTCGTAGTCTTTGCCCACCTTACCAAATTATGTACTACTTTGGCAGCCATGGCCACCTCTTTGTCTCCTTCACTCTGCACTCAGTCAGGTGTCATTACTGTTCCCTTACACTCCAGTGCTTAGGTCAGTTCTTGGTAATCTGATTTCAAATAAAGAAGCCAGCAAAGCCAGTGTTTTGACAGTTTAGCAGAATAAACTTACTTGCTAAGGGTCAAAGGTGTTCCAGAGCTGGTCTGCCCTTCATATTAGTGGCAAATGGCTGAATTCATTGTCTTCAAACTGCATCTTGGAAAAAGCTTTCACAGAGCTCAAATTACTGGAAGTTATGTGGAGTCAGGCTAGAAGTAGGATAAAGGCTTTGAGGTGAAAGTGAGTACCTTTCAAAACAATTTGAGTTGTTGTAGAATAATCCATTGTACCTCTTCCGTGAACTGTCTTGGATACATTTCTGGAAGTTATAAAGTCTGTAAACAGGAAAACCACAACGGTCCCTTCTGGCCTTCCATGCTATAAAGTCAGGTAGCTACAACTAAAGGAGTGGTGGATAGGCAGGAACAGGGTTGTTTCTTTGCAATTTTTATTGCCAGGGATCCCAACCCTAGGGTGGCCTGAAGGGAAGTAGGAGTCAGCAGAAGTTGTCCTGAGTATGTGCCAGCCAAATGGAATCTGACTGCAAATGGGTCTCTAATTACAGTTCTTCTTGGATGGGGAGCCACTCTCGTCCTCAGACCTAATGGTAAGTATAATTGTTAAAACTGATCTCAGTGGCTTTGGGACTGGGAACTCTGACAGGTTTTTGCATTGTCATGTGTCCTATTAAATCTTTATGGGCTACCTTGACTTCGACACAGATCATTTTGTCTCAGTCCATGCTGATTCCTAATAATTGTTGGAATGGGCCAGTGTAATTTATTCTGGCTTATGTAGCCTTACAGGACTTGGAGCCTTGCCTGTTTCCTCTTCAGGTACTGGTACTTGACACTTGAGCTACATGTCAGCAAAATAGTTATCAGTTTCCCATCTGCTATTTTTAAGAAAGGCAGAGATTGAGATAAATGAGAGTGGTTGTGATAAACAATGCAATCAGCCAGGCAGGGTCTGTTGTCAATGCTTTGACTGAGATGGTGAAAGCTTAGGGTGAGGAGCAGGAAGGCTGTCAGCCTGAGCTGTGGTTTGGTTACCTTGTCTGCCCTTTGCACTCAGCTGGAAATACTCTATTTTTCTTGCTTTAGCACCTTCCAAGACTTGTGCAAAGTGTATCCCAGTCCATCCACACTTCTACCTCAGAGAAGACTGCACTGGACCGCAGTGCACTGGAGAGCTCCTGTGCTGCAGACTTCAGTGACAGCCAGTCCCCGTCAGAGAATGTGGCCGTCAGGGTCCCTCGAAAGAAAAGCAAGGTCTGGGACTGACATGGCTTCTCAGCCAAGTAGCTGGCATGTTGGGTGAAGGCGATGCCTTGGTGTGAAAGCCTCCTGCAGTGAGATGTGGTCTGGTACTGACTGCATGGTTAGTGAGCCTCTACACTGCTGTGTGTTAGGAAGGGGCTTTAATATTAACCTTCATATACCCTCACAAGTGTTTCAGGGTGTGTGTCCCTACACTGTAACAGCTATAAACCCTTCAGCTTGGCAGAGCCCATCATCAGGTGCTGTTTTCATTGTTCTAGTTCCTCACAACTACTTTTATCCTGTTTTTTCCCAGGGAAAAGTCAAAGTGCGCAGAGCAAGTATTTCGGAGCCAAGTGACACAGAACACGAGCCCCAGGTGTTACCCCTCTCTGCTGGTGAGGCTTGTCATCTTCCTTAATAACATAGCAGCTAAACTGCCCAGGGTAAGAGTGCTCTGGCCTGGTGGCTACCTTCATACTTCCCAAGTTTTCTCTTTGCAGGTCTGGTCCTTGAGCATCAGAAGGAGATGAAGCGCTTGGCCAGCTTCAGAGATCGCTTTGGTGCTGACTGGCTGCAGTACAAGAGACACCTGGAGGAGCATGACCAAGTACCCGTCATGTCCCGCAGCCGTTCTGCAGATGAGATCACAGGCAGACCTGCTGCAATGGACTTGCAGAGCGAGAGCTCTGACCCAGAGCAAGGAAAGCCCCAAGTATCCCAGGAAGAAGGATCCTCTCCTCCTTTGGATGACACTGCAAAGGAGGAAGAGCCTGAAGTACAGCTGGATGAGCCTATGGAAGGAGAAGAGAGAGGAGAAGAGGAGGCAGATGAGCTAATGCTTGGAGAGGAAGAAGAGGAGAAGGTAGAAGGTAAACAGGTCCTTTCACTGCTGTTTTTAAGGGTTTGGATGACAACAAAATAGATTAATCAAATGTGATTTGTCGCTGAAGCTGTATCATGGTGCCCAGTATTGTGGGAATGGTAAGGACCTAGGTCCAGCAGAACTGAAGGCCTACTGCATGTACTGACCTGTATTGTGTCTTGTTTGGCAGTGGACCTGTGCCAGCCAGTGCTGGTGAGCCAAATAGAAGGTGAAGGGGACCCAGAGCCAGACTGGATCTTCCTGCGAGTCACAGCTAAGCATGTGATTGAGGTGGAACTGAAGGCTGCCAGAGTCCTCCACAAGCTGGAGCTGAAATGCCTGAAGAGTGTGGAGACCTCAGAGTTAACCTGGAAGAGGATGGTGAGTTACACTTCTCTGTGAGCCTTTGTCCCCTGTGTATGGCAGCATTCTGGATTTGGGCTCCTGTTGAGAATCCTGCAGGTCTTTTCCTAGTTCCTGCAAAGCCTGATTGCGCATCCCTTCATCCCAATGCTTGTGTATCTAATGGCATCTGTATTGCTTAGACTACCTGCGATAATGCAGCAGAAGCCAGCATCGAATCTGTTCCAAAGCTGCAATTTAAAGACAATGGCTGGACTTGTTCTGGTGTGGAGGAATGAGAGACTTCTCAAGAGGAACTTAAATGAAATGGAGATCTCCTTCCCATCCATTCCTCGTTGGGATATCACCCTGGCCTTGGAGGGCTCTTTGTGGATTGCATTGTTTCTAGAGCAACACAGAGTCTAGTCTGGCAGCTCAGTGGGCAGTTTGCCATCTGCTCTAGGTGCACACTTTAGCATTACCAGCCCTATTTGGCTTTTGTGGTTCTTTAGAAAGGGAGTCTGGAAATCCCTTTTTCCGTGTGGTAAGATTTTAACATTCAGTCTGTATACAGACATGTTCACAGGTTTCTCTAATTCTGTTTTCTCTAAAAGCTCCAACTCATTTTTAAACCCTGCCCTTGTGCCTTTTTGAATGTTTGTGGTTTGATATTCTTCTGAAATACCTTTATGAAAACGGTGTTTTGGTTGAAATGCTTTGTTCTAGGCCTTGAGAGTTAGTGTTCTAAGTTTCAAGCACTCATGCAATTTTTCAAGCTCTCAAAGCGATTCTTGTCAGCACTTACTCGCTTTATATTTGTTTCTTTATTTCTGCCCATTTTACCAGACTCCCAAATGCTATCAGCTGTGGAGGGATGCTTAGGACGCACTAAATTAAGTGCTTCTATGGCCATGTTTCAGCCTTTTGCAAGCAAATGTAGTTTGTGAAAGCTTCTCCCTCATCCTAGAAAGGGTGTTTTCTGTCTCCTGCAGGACCTGGAGCGAGTTTTCCCTGTCCTCACGTTGCACTTCAGCTACATCCGCAAGGACCGGCAGAAGCGCAGATACGTGGTGCTTGACGACTGCCCGGAGCAGTGTCTGCAGGTGGGGAGGCTTGGGGAGGGGACACTGTTACTGCAAGACAATGAATTCTTCCAGCCAGCATAGGGCTGCTGTTCTCAGAGCATGTGAGCACCTGCTGCCAGGGTCTGGTTGTTTCTTCTTCTTCCTTACACTGTGGAAGGGCCTGTGAGCATGGCCCTAGGCAGTGGAGCTCCTGTAGCATAAACACTGCTCTCAAGGAGAGAGTCTTGCAGTTTTCTCCCTCTTGGGATGAAAAGTTTGCAGTCAAGCTAGTGATCATTTTGTGGGTGCTGAGTGATGTGCTGGCCTGTGCTTGGTCCTCTGGACAGTGGATGTCAGTGCTATGTCTGCACAACTGCTGTAGGGACTCTGGTCTCTCGTTCAGTAATTTCTCTCAAGATACCATTTAAGTACATTTGAACAAGTTGTTAAGAGACAAGACACAAATAGATGGGACCTTTGAGATCAGAGTTCCAGAGGGAGCCTGTCAGTATGTAGCTCTCAGGCACAGACCTGCAAAAACAGGTTGTCTTGGTCTTCTGCAGTGAAGCTCCATGCCCTTGGCAAGTCTTGCACAGCTGGGAAATGTTCTTGCACCACTTACACTCTGAAATGCTGTAGTGAGGCACGTGAGAAGACTTGCTGGTGTCAGAAGCTTGATTTTATTAGGACAATCATAGCTACCTGATAGCATCCTTTTCCTTGTGCTGCTATTTACAGCATATCCTTGAAGTGTTGTCCCCAGCTGTTGAGGAGAATCAGCGAAATCAGGACCAAGAGAAGGGATCCATGAAGCTCCAGTGCCTGAAATGCAAGCAGGAGTTTTCACAGTCCCTGCCCCCTTGGCATCAAGGTTCCTATTCTTCAGAGCTTGGAGACACCAAAATCCTGGAGACTCTAGTTGCCCCAGATCAAGGTAGGCTGTAGTGCCCAGAAGAAGGATATTTGCTAATTAATGCCCAGGCAGACTTCCAGGGCGGCAGCTGTGGTACAGAGCATGGAATGTACAGGAGATGTGTTGTCTGTACTGGAATTTAAAACCTATTGTGGGATGAACTCTCACTTGGCCTACTTGGGCTGGGAAAAGCCTGCCTTGTTTTCCCAGCAGGAATAAACCACTGGTTTAAGGTTGAGCAAGCAGCACTCCTGTTCTGGGTGGCCTGGGGGAACACAAGGGTGCTGGAAACTGAAGTCTGGGAGAGCACTTAAAGGTCATGTAGTCAGTTCTGCCACAGAGACTTTATTTGTTCTAAAGACCTTTTGCTAACGGAAGCTTCCAGTGGATCTCCATCAGTATTTCAGGTAAAACTTGGGATGTTAGATATCAGAAAAACAACCAGAACCCTAATCTAAGTCTCCCTGTCCGTGATGTTAAGCCCACTCTTGCTGCCACTTCAGAGGAGCAATTTATTCCTTTCTTTGTACTTGAGGGCCATTGTTCTCCCCTAGCAACTTTTCCTGGTTTCTGTCCTCTAGACTAAATAAGCTCAACTCTCTAGATAATTTACTTGTCAGTCGTATCTCATACATTCAGTTTCTTGCTGGTCTTTGTACTTTTTCCCATTTGTTCACATTTTTCTTTGGCTGTTTAAAACTAGATGTGGTATTTCAGCTGAGATGTGGCTAGTCCTGTGTAAGCATCTTGTGATTGCTGTGTTTTTCAAAGCTCAGTTTATATTTGAAGTGGGGAGTGCTGTAGCTGAGAAGATGCTGTTTGGCAAAGTATCCTGGTATTGAAGCACTGCAGTGAACACAGAAGTGCTGTCCTGGCTGCAGCACTTTTCTCCACCCCAGGATACTTTCTTCTTCCTGCCAGAATGATGGGAATCCCATGATCCAGCTGGGAGTCTGTTCTGGTGTGGGTGAAGATAGCAACAGGAATCAGTGTCAGATGGGATGAGGACAGCTGGGGAAGGGACACAGCATGCTAGGGATGGAGGTAGCTAAGGAAGATTGGATTGACTGTTCATGAGCTTGGGCTTCTGAAGTTACGTGAGCTCTTGCAGATGTGAAGTGGAGGAAAGTCATGAGACAAAGCTCTGATACAGTTTCAGTTGCAACCACAGTACACACTGGGCACCCTAAGTCTGAGCAGAACTATTTCATGTGGCACTGATCCAGAATTTCTGGTTGATTTGTTAGGGGAGGTATGTAGGATATGCTTCTGAACAAGTTGCTCAACAAGCTGCTCGAGTCAGACTGTAACTATTCTCTACTTTGAGAAGGGACGGTTCGTGGTTTGCAGAGGAGGTGGGGGAAAGTAAAATCTTGCTGGGGAGAGCTGTTCTGGCTTTTCTTTATACCTGACAAAATCTTTCACAGGTCCTGCAGCAGCTGGTGAGCCCATAGCCTGTCCCAGTTGTTCCAGTGACCATGTGGTCATTCTGCCTTCAGAGGAGTGCTCCAGCACACCTCTGCCGCCTGGTGCCGACAACACGAGTGAGGACCTGTCAGACTCTGTGCTGGAGGGAGGCAGCCAGCAGGAGGGCCCAGAGGAAACATCTGTCCTGGCCAGTGAAAGCAGGAAGTTCTACATTGGTGGGGAGGACAGCTCAGAGATAGACACCAGCAACAGCGCCAGGAGCCCGGAGCTGAGCGCTGAGCCTGAGCCTGGCAGCACTCTTCATCCCACCTGCCATGGATCAGAGGGTGGCTGTGGGAAGGAGCAGGGCGTGAAGAGCCAGCACTTGTCCCTCAGCCACCCAGACACCAACGGGGGCAGCCTGGTGGGAAGCTGCCGTTACAGCGTGTCTCGGGGGCCCACTCCTTCCCCGCTCTCTGTGAACTCTGAGTCCGAGGAAACATGGAATCTCAGTCCTTGTGAGTATGAGGAAACTGTGCAGGGTTTAGGGGGGTTGACAGCTTGTTGCTGGTTTTATCACTGGTGCTTGCAGGGTACACTTCCTCCTGTTTAATGGGGAAGGGGGACATCAAGTATGAGCAGCCATGAACATATGGTTCTTAGGAGAAGAGATTTTCATTCCCCTCTCTGTTAAGTCCTCATGCCTGAAGGTAGGAAAAGTGAGTCAGCTCCTAATACCTCTTATTGCTTAGACTCTGAGTAATAGGGTCTTGTTCTGGGAGCTGCATTGCTCAGTTATGGACATACTGGGTTCCTGTGGCATCCATGAGCTGTTAGCTGGAGCATTACCTTTGGAGAATAGTATGCGCAATTCCTCTGTATTTATTCTTTGGCTTAAGTGCAGTGTGAGGCTGGCATGCTAGTAGGAGGCTCTGGTTTGTGAATCTACAGTTGCTTGTGCTTTCCTCACTTTTTTTATGAGCTTCAGATGACAGAAGCTGCCCAAGAGACTGCATGCTGGCTGTGTGAGAGCTGTCATGCAAGACAGGAGGTCCACAAATTATTTTTCTGAAGGACCTTGGATTTCTGATGTAGCAGACTGCCTTTGCCTGGGTATCAGCTTGTGATTTACAGAATAACAAGCTGGAAAGGAGTTGTGGAGGTTATCTGGTGTAGCTCAGCAAGTGACTCTACTGCAGCTGAGTGTAGTTCTGATTTACAACCTATTGTTTCCTTGATCTATAGAGGTCTCCCCCAATCCTTCAAGACTGTTGTGTCTCAGAAGAGGAGTCAGTGTAGTTTTAAGGTTGCTGTGTTCAGTCTTGTACAGTTGAAGTATGAGAAATAAGGCAGTCTCTTTGCTAGGGACAAATTGCAAGGTCCCAGTTTAAAACTGAGCCTATGGCAAGTTCCTGGTGAGGAGTGGTTGATTAGTGTAGCATTTCTGGGGGAGAACAGGCTCTGCTGGGAAGCGTGAACTCTTGGGCAGTACTGTTGCTGTTGTATAAATTTTTTGGTTATACAATTTCATGACAAACCTAATTATACTCTTTAGCAGTTTTATTGGTGTCTTCCTCAAGTCCCTTTAACCTTGCCACAATCAAAGCCAGTTAAAAAATTGACTGAGCTGACACCAGCTGAAATAAGAAATATCTTTCTGGCTTTGTGATAAAGAATTGCCCTCCTGCCAAATCCAGGAGCAAAGCAGTGTCCTTCTGTGACTGAACAGCCAAGCACAGTTTGAATCTGGCCTCGACTAAAGCTTTGTCTATCTGAAAAAAAAAGCAAGTGTTGGAGCAATGAATTCCTCTTTTATCTCCACATGGAGACCTGTGGCCTGTAGAGCCCACAGGTTTGGCCCTTTGTCTTGAGGAGAGGCTTGATGGAAGTAGGTGTGCAGAGGGAGTGACACTGCTGCCCTGGTGCCTGTCTGCATGCTCGGGCAGCCCCTGGTCAGGGGACAGTGTCATTGCTGCCCTTTGCTCTCCTCAGCTGTAAACAGCGTCCTGAACACGAGGGATTTCCGGTCAGTGGATCATCGCCTGAAGCTGTACCTGGACATGGAAGTTTTTGAGGAAAATGCTGAGGAGTTCCAGTGCTTCCTCAAGGTGAGCTCCCACAGCACTACTCCTACAACTCTTCTGCTGTCCCTCTTGCCACCCTGAAAGTCCTGCACTGAGGTGGCATCTCAGAGACTGTGGGGTGTGAAGGGAGCTCAAGTGTCTTTGAGTCTGGCCTTTCTGTGGATGAGCTGTCAAGGGGCAGGCCAAAGCTCTGACCTACCCTCTGTGTGCTCTAGGTGGCCATGGTGAAGTTTGGCCGGCCAGGAGAGTTCCTCTCAATCCTGGTTGCTTCTGATCTCAAGATTTATGTGCTGGAAGTCACTGGAGCTATCAGGTGAGGACCGTGCAGCAAGTCTGTGAGTGCTGGGTAGTGCCAGCCTGTGCTAGCCTTGCTGCCCTTACCCTGGAGGGGTGATGACATGCACAGGCTCTTCTGGCAAACCCCCTGCTGCAGTCTGACGTGGGGCAGCCTGCTGCAGCTGAGGGCTGTGCTCTGTGTTCAGGGGACAACCTGCAGACTGGCTGAAGAAGAATGACTCTCACTACCTGTCTGATATTTCTCATCTGGAAGTGGGACTCTGCCACCAGACCTTGCGAATGGAGTTTGAGAACCCAAAAACTTCCTACAATCTGCTGATCCGGAACCAAAGCTGCTGTGACCAGTTCCTGCAGACCCTGACAGGTAAGAGTAGAGCTGTAGGGGCATGGGGAGAGGATTTGAAAGGTTTGTTCTTGGGGAACTATCAGGACAGCTATTGTTGGATATATGTTGGAAGTAAACATCTTGACAGGTCAGAAAAAGAGCTGGGAGAGAATCTCGCTGCCATCATAACTTGGAACACCTCTCTGAACAGTAGAGAAGTGTCCTGAAGTGTTACACACTGCCTTTGGGTTTGCAATAAAAGACACGCGCCTTCTCCCCCTCTTTAGATCTCATGCAAGAACTGCCTGCTAAGCACAGGAGTAAGGTGAAGGAAATCCCCACTGTGGAAATGAATCCCCAACATTGGCTATGGTAAGAGCCTGTGAGAGGTTTGGATTTCAGGCAGAAAGGGATGTCTGCTTGTCCAGCAGACCCTGGGAAGCATAGTGCTGGAAACAGGGTAGCACAGCAGGAGCCACCACTGGAGTTGCAGCCAGGCCTTTGTTAGTGGTTTAAGGCAGCTGTCTCAAGTGCCTGCTGCACAGAGGGTGAACAGGCAAAGGGGTGTCATGGGCTGAGCCAGGCAGGGCAACTTCAGCTCTTCTGGAGGAGCCAGGGGATAATGGAGGGAGAAAAAGTGGAAGGCATAGGGCAGCCTTCTTACTTGCAAGAAGCATTTGGCTCCTGGCTGGCAAGGCGGTAGTCAGAGGACCAGGAGAGGGAGGACTTAGCATTATCTGGATGAGATATGGGTCCCTCCCTTCCCCAAGAGGACTGGGACCAGTAGCTAGTTCACAGCAAACCTAGACTGGAAATGGAGTGCTTCCTTATCAGTCCACTGTTGTATCTCCTCCAGGCCTCTGCTGGACTGCAAGACCACAGATTCTGCAGCTGCAGATGATGCTTGTTTCTTCTACCTGCTGGCATACCTGATCCAAGGTACAGGAGATCTCAGTAGCCAGATGTCCTTACACATTGTGCTGTCTGCTACATGCTTGTGATTTTAGTGTACAGTCTCGGGGAAAAGAGCTGTGCCCTTTTTCCAGCAGTGAAATGGGTTGGGGGCATGGGTGAGGGCTCTTTTCTAGTGTTGGGTTGTGTAGAATAGCAGCATACTTCTGTTCATCCAGCAAATCTCGCAGTCCTTTTCTACATGGAAGTTTAAGCTCTAGGGAGCAGCTGGTCTTGCACACCAGTTTCAGTGACAGCTTGAGAAGCTAGAGATTATCTGAGGGCTGGATCATTGCCCTGATCTGAGGGAAAGATAAGGACTCATAAAAACAGATGGTTTGTGTGAGTTGCTGAAAGGCTTCTTCATTTGGGAAAACAGAAGTAAGTGTCCAGAACCTGAGATGATAGTACAGGAGGAGCCTGCTAGAGCCCTTCAGGTTTTGTTCCAGGCCTTGCTGAGGAACAGACGTGTTAAACTTGAGGTTTGAGTCTTCAGTGAGCAATTCCAGCATGGTCATATCTTGGGACACTGAAAAAAAAGCAACCTAGCTCTTAATCACATTTGCTAAGCTTTTGTACCCTTGGTCACCATTGACCATTGGGGAGGCATGGGAGGGTGAGGATCAAAAGGAATCTGTGGGAAGTATGTTAATTGCTATCCTCAAGCTGAACAAACAGTATGTGAGAGGGAGAACTTAGAGTGCATCTTTCTTACTCTACAGTTTTCTCCTCTTTTAGAGTATGGTGCCCAAAACTGGACACAGTTCCAGCTGAGATCTCATTACCAAGTATACAGGATTAATTAAACATTGCCTTTTTGATAGTCCTCCTAATTCCCAGGAGTGTGATGTGATCAGAAAAGCAACATACTGCTGCATCAGCTTGTGATCCCCTGTGACCTCAGCCAGTTTTGCTAATGGTTTCCTATTACTGTGCATCTTATTCCCAAGTTGTAGTGCTTTTAATTTGCATCCACTAAAATAGCTGGATTATATTTATGTTGCCTAAAGTTTATCAAAACTACTTTACTTCCTGTCATATTTATGACGCATCCCAGCTTGGTATTAAACTCTATGTGTGTGCTCTCTGTTCCACCCATCGGATATCTGCAGCCAGACAAATTCAGGCCAAAAAAGGCAGGCTTTGAGCTGCAGTTGTCAAATTTTAACTAAGGAGTAGTAAAATGTTGTTTAAGAGGTCAAAGGACACAAGTGACTCTTCCTGCCTCACTTGAAGGCATGGGCTGGACAAGCCTTGCTGGGCAGTGGTCTTTCATGTGCATGCCCCTGCAACAAGCTTGGATAAGCAGGTCAAGCCCAGCCACATTTCAGTACCCTGGTCCCCTCTTCAGTCAGGAAGCTGGATAAAGTCGTTCACCCAAGTCACTGCTGCTGTAAAGGATTTCCCTAGGGGAGGAATGGAGAGCAAAGCTGGTTCTGTGGTGACTCAGGCTCTCAGCAAAGTCTTTCTTATTCCCTCGTATCCTTTTAGGGGCATCTGCTTTTCCTGTGACCCTGCTGAGTACCCGAAGCATGCTCTTTCTGCTGGAGGAGAATCACCAGTGGCAGGTGCAGCCCTCCTTGGATGAAGACCATGAGGCAGAAATGCCTCCTAGGAGCAACATACAGTTGAAGGAGAAGCAGCCAATCACCAGCATTAGCAATATCATAACCTATCGCCTCTGTCCTTGTGACATCAAGCTGATGCTTTACGATGAGGTAAGCGGGAGGTGCTCGTGGGGTCAGGATGCTGGGGGCTGACTGCTCAGATCCTGTTCCTGCAAGAGTGTCCTGGGGCTGTCATCTCCCATCCTAACCTAGGGCCTTGTACCACAGAGCCAGGGGGGCACAGTGGAAAGTCATGCAAGGGACACTCGACTGCTGGCAGCAGAGAGGGACGAGGAGGTCACAAAGGAATTAGGAGGGGCCAGCAGCTGTGCTGGGGGATGGTGGCTCAGGGCTGATTGGTGCCTGTCAGGCCAGTCTGCTCATTCACCTCCCTACCTTTCCTCCCTGCCAGGTACTGAAGCTAGAGAGCACTTGGCACATCCGCACAGAGTGCCCTGAGCTCCTGGTAGAGCTGGTGGAGTGGATCCGTGGGCCCTGGGAGGAGATGTTCTCAATTGAGCTCCGGAAGGCTGTCTATGAGGCACTGGAGTGAGCCTGGTAGCTGGAGCAGGCAGAACTTGCAGTCAAGTGCTGCTGTGCCAGCAGTGGTCCACAAGTGTCTCCCACTCCCATCTGACCTTGCTGTCCTGTGGCCTCTGCTTTCCACTCTACTCTTGCCCCTGGCCCCTTCTGGTGAGTAAGGGGGGAGCACATGATGGTTCAGACTGCACATTCAGTTATTTGCACTGGACTGGCCACTGAAGGAGAAGGTGGAGAGTGTTCCTGGTAATAGTGTGTAAGCTACCCAAAGGCAGTCAGGTGCCATTTCTGGCAGATGCGTTTGCTGCCTTCTTAGCTGTTTCAGGACAGCTATCATTATATGCTGATGATTTTTTTCCTCTCCCTCCTTCTTGTCCATGGTTTCCCTAAAGCTACCTGCTTCAAACTGGAGCCTGATTGCACAAGGGGATGAAGCATGTTGTACACAACCCCACAGAGAGCCCTTGCCTCTCTGCCTGATGGGGCATGGCTCAGTCTGCTGCTGTAGTCTTTCACTGTCACTGGGAGGAAGGAGCCTCGAGGTTCTCAGCACAGAAGTGTGTTGCTCATTGCTTAGGGGTCAGGACCTTGATGGGCACCAACAAGTATAAGCAAGGCTTAGGCTTTTTCTGAGCAGTCCAAAAGCAAGAGTCTATTTTAACATGAGTTTTACTATTTTCTATTGTAATAAAAGCTTATATTTATTGAATTGTCGTGTTTTCCTTGTTTCATTCTTTTGCAGTGCTGTAATATCTTTCTAAGGGCTTCCATACTAGCTTTGCTGCTGCCTCCAGGATTCCCTAACATCTCACTGGATTCAGGCCATTCTCCCTGTCCTGTTCAGGGTGGGTGTGAATAGGCTGTTAGGCTAATCTTCTTCACCTTCCCGGCTTCCAAGCAGCAAAAAAGGAACAAGTTTTAAACAGGATTAGACTGACACCAGGTACAGGTTGTGGTGTTCTCCTTTGACAGTTGCCCTCAGGTGGGCATCCTGTGGCCTTTCAGCCCCAGCACGCTGCTTACTGGCTGCACAGGCCCCAAGAGGCTTGCCTCTCTCAGGAGCTGTTGGTGTGGCTGTGGAGGTGGGAGTGTCTGCCTATAGGTTCTTTCCCAAAGGGAGCTTTACCTTGTCTCAACTTCTCCTACAGAGTTAAATGTGGCTCAAAAAATGCTGCTGCCTGGCCAGGGCTTTGCTAATTTCATAGTCTCTGCCCAGGCCCTGTGAAGAGCAAAGACAGAACTGTGTGTGATGTTTTGATGCAGTTGAAGCTCCCTGTGGGGGTGGGCAAAAGTGGACCTGTTACATTAGGTGCTGATAGGTGGGATCTGATACCCTAAGTAGGGACCTTTACTGATGGTAGCTTTTCCCAGAACAGCATCTCTGTTTTCCTATGAATGTTCAGTCCACAGCTTCGGGGCAAGTTTTCTGTCTGTTCAATCCTTAGTGACAAACCTGTATTTTATGTCAATGTGATCTTGATTTTTATAAAGACCTGCATAAAGACATTCAGTGACCTGATGCTTGTTTTCTTTGGATATTGAATATGGCAGCTATTCACAATAGTCTGTATGACATTTAAACTTTCCACATGTCCAGAGTTGGTGTCAGTGGCTTCAGTTTCCGTCATCGAGAAAACAGCAGGGACTTGGCCCCACTGCATCCTGCTGCTTCCCTGAAAAAATCCAATAAAGTTTCCCTTCCAGCTCATGGAAACCCATCTATGCTATCCTAATAGCCTTAGGGGAGCAGGAAGTTCGGTTTCCATCCTAGGTCTGAAGGCCACTCTTTTTTGGGGCCACTGTACTATTGGATGTTCTTCTGTCACTTCCAAAGGCAGTTGAGTTGCTGAAGGCCTGCAGTAGCCAGTATTCTTATCTAGCCTGCTATAGATCTGTACTGTCTGGAGGCAGATGTCACAATTCATCCCACTTTCTCCCCTCTTCCTCAATCAGCATATGGCTGCTGCTCTCTGTTCCTTTGGGGATCTCAGATCTTAAGTGGGAGTGAGCTCACTCCCCAGCTTTGTCTGGGGGAAGGACTCTGAGAGAGCTGAGCCAGTAAACACCAGGAGGGTTTTATGTGTTCATCTTGCCATTTAAGGAGGTTGTGTAAGTTCTGCCTTCACCTTCTAGAGTTACGTTTTTCACAAAGGGCAAGAGTCAAATTTGGAGTTACTGGACTAGCTCGTTGATGTCTCTTCTGCTCAAGCTGATTCCCTGAGAAAACTCATCCCTGGAACTTGCTTTTCTGGTCCTAGCCAAGCTGCACCTTTGCTACTCCAGTATCTGGGTGTGTGTTGAGGGGCCTGATAAAGTGTGGACTGCCAGAACCAAAGATTTTGGTTGTGTGCCTGTTCACAGCTCTTCTCAAGCTCTTCCTGCTTTTTATTTCAGAGGTGACTATTCATTTGCTTCTCTTCTTTGCCATGGCTATGGTGGTCTGCGCTCCCAGCTCAGCACCAGCCTCTTAGTCGTGTTAACAGCATCCTGCTTTTCTGCATTCCATTGGCTGCTGCACTGCCAGGAAAGCTTACATGCACTGCTGCAACCTGTCTCCTGTCTCTTCATCAAACACTTGCTTTCTTTTCGCTTAGCATTTTCTCCTGTTTATTACAGATTAACCCCTTTTTGGTTACTCCATGATCACAAATGCTTTGCTGTAGGGCCTCCTGCACCTGGTGCAGTGATTACATTAACTGGTCTCCTTGCATCAGCTGGGTGTGTGCAAGGGCTCCCCTAACACGTTCCACCATCCAGCACTGCAGGCATCCCACTGATGGCTGTGTAGGAACTGGGGCTGTATAGGACAGCTGAGGTTTGCAGAAAGGTGGAATAGATACTGAACCAGCTGCAGATATCTTCTGCCTGCCTCAGTTTTGATTATGCCATCACCCATCTGTGCTCTTAAACAATCTGGATTTTGCTTCTTCTTCTTCTCCTTTTTTGGGTGCATTGGGCTCCAGCACTCAGCTGCTAGCACAGAGCAAGGCTGCTCTGAACCTCTGTTTCCCTGCCTGTGCTTGCCTGTAGCAGTCTCTTGTCAAGGTGTATGTAGCTGAAAGGATTCCCAGGCTGGGGTGGCCATAGGGCTCTAGATTCAGGCTGCAGGCAGCCGTGGGCTCAGGCAGGCCATTGCCATGAGCCTGAAGCTACCACCACTGTTCCACGGGCACATACTAGCCCTGCTTTACTCTGCTGTTATCAATGAAAATGATGCCTTCAGTCACGGGCTTGGCTATTTCAGTGCTTCCTGCTGCATCTCTCTGCCCTCTAAAGCAGTACTGCCTTGAGCATACATAGCTTTGGGTTAACTGTCAGTGCACCGTGCTGAACTAGAGAAGCCTGGTGACTGGAGTGACTGGTCATTTACTTCTAGCAGAATATCCCTGCTGGCCTCATCTCCAGGGGACGTGAGATGTAGCAGCAAAGGGCACATGTTCTTCATGGGTCATGGACCTGTCTGGCCAGCTTCATCCCTCCAAGGTGCCAGGGATCCTTACCCAGCACACAGAGCAGTGTCTGGGGCCTGGGTAAAGCCCTTCCCTGTGGGCTACCCTCCAGTTTGGCAGGCAGGGAGGAGCAGCAACACAGGCTGGGCTCAAGTGCTGTGCACGGTGCTGGCAGAAGTCAGCACCCAGGAACTGTGAAGGACACCGTAGCATGAGAGAGGTGAGCAGAGGCTGTGCCCCCACTGTGCTGCATAATCAAGTGGGGGGATAAAAGGGAAGGAAACTATTTTAAAGCCATCTCAGCCTTTGCTCAGCCTCTGATGGAGGGCATGGTCATTCACCTTTGTGCTGCTGCAATGGAGTGTTCTCTGCCCCTTATCAGAGGAAGGGTATTAAGCTAGTTATGGAGCTGTCCTGTATCAGGACAAACAGTCCGTAATAGAGTTGTCTACCCCTTGTCCCCGTGCCAGACAAGTTGTTTAATCTGGGAAGAGCGTGTTTGCTGCCAGGGATGCATGGTGCCTACCTGCAGTGCTACCTACCTCCAGTGCTGTCTGCTCAGCCCTGCTTGGAGAGGGTGAAGCTGGCTTCCTCACCCCACTGCCAAGCACCAGCCAGGCATTGTCCATGTCACCCCGCAGCAAACACACCTAGGGCGTTCAGCCCCACCATCTGCCCTACTGCCACTGTCCCTGAAAGCAGAGACAGTCATAGCAGATCCCAGCCCATCCTGCTGTATTGATCAGAGCAGAAACTGAGGCTGCTGTCAAGAGCCAGACTGGGCCCTGCATCCTCCCTGCACACTGTGTCTGATGGCCAAGGCAGGGGCTGGCACTGGCATCTCAGAGGATGCCTCTCTTGCAGCACTGTGCCTGAGCGGGGAGGAAGAAGTTCTCAGAAGTTCCCTCCTGAGCTGCAGCACTTGTCCAAGAAGTGGATGTTCTCCTTATCCCTCTGCTTACACACCCCCCAGCCACTATCTCCTCTTTTGCCAGCTCCCCTTGCTCTTACTGGGCTGTGCAGCTGCCCTTCTGTGGCTCTGCCCCACAGACTCAGTGGTTTTGGGCTGATCCTGGTTTTTGCGGTTGGTGACAGTGCCCCTGTTTCCTCTGCCAAGCTGGTCTTTGAGCCAGACCCCACAAGACTGCTGGTCTGTACATCCTTCCTGCCCACTATGCTCTGTCAGCCTCAGCTGATGTGGAACGGGATGAGGGTGGGCAACACCCTTTGTCCCCTTGTCTTCCTTTCCCGGATGATGTGGGTTTGATGTGGGTTTTCCCTCTGCCCCAAGCTGAAAGAATGATGCCTCTGCAGGCATTTGGATTATGCAAGCTTAAGAAAAGGGTAGAGTGCAGGAACACCCAGGGCAACATCACAGGGGAAGCTGGAGGGCTCTGACGCCAATGGTCGTATGCTGACAAGCACAGTAATGCCTGTCCATGGGCTGTGTGACACCAGCCCCAGGCCTGGCCTTCCAAGGCCATCCCTGCCCTGCCCTGCCCTGCCCTGCCACCCAGGCATGGGCTGAGCTGTGCTGTGCAAAAATGCTGCAGCAGTGGTGCCTGACCCCAGCGCAACAAGCACCTTCTTTCTGGGCACAAGGGCTTCATTCTGCAGTGCCTCAGAGGTCACACTCCCCAGTTCAACGTGAGGCTGGTGAAATAGGGGCTTGTTCTTCATGCGCTTGAGCACCAGAGTCAAAGGGTCACATAGGTCCCTTACCCCTGGCAAACTGCTCAGCTGCCTGGGGTTGAAGCCAGGCTGGAGGCAAGCTTTCCAGGCTGGGAACACTTGAAAACAAGTGGTTACTGTGGGGAAAGCCACAAGTCACTTCAACTGCCAGGCAAGAGCAGGAGGTTGAACATGTGCTGCTTGACCTCCCCCGCATACTGGAATGCTGTCCTCATGCTGGCAGCCCACTGCCCTGTTCCCACCTCTCCATGCTGCACTGCAGGTGACACTTCCCTGCAGCTCTGGGTTTCATTTCTGGAGCTGAAAGCTTCCCTACATTCTTCCAAAAGCTCGAGTTTCCATGCTCAGCTTGCTGTCTCCTTGCATCTACCTCTTCCTGTTTCTCCTGGCCTGGGATGGAGATTGTGACCAGAGCTCTGGAACAAACTTTTTCCTTACAGAAATGCTAATGCCACAGTTGCGTGCCTATGTGAGAATGGGATTCAATGGAAACCATTAATTCATGTCCTGGTAAAATTCCTCTCCATTTGCTGCAGCTCTTCCTCCTCTATTAAGTCATAGAACTTAATGTGTTACCTGGGACTGACCCATCCATGAGCTGGGGAGAAGGAAGAAGTGAGCAAGAGCCCAAAGTACGGCCCTTTTCCCCATCCTGTTGTGCACACACCTGCATCTCTGTCAGGGTACAGAGCACTGCTCTGGGGCTTCCAGTTGCCCTCCTATGTAAGAGCACTGAGCCTGTGTCCAGGCTTTGTGGGTGCTGATGCAATGCCCTGGTGGCTTTGCTGATTTAGGGAAGCAGCAGGGCTGCTGCAGAATAACCAAGACCGCACACTGGATGTGATGGCCACAGTCCCCATAGCTCTCCTTGCCCCAGCCGCCTGACCTCAGCCCTGCCCCAGCCAGCCCCAGTGCTGCACCAGAGTGTGAGTTCAAAGAAACCCTTCAGCAGAAGGAGCACGTGTTTCAGTAAGGAGAAGCAGTGCTTCATGAGCTTGTGCAGACACCAGCTTTGGCATGACGATTTGGGTTGTGCAAGACTACTCAGTATTTCTCCTCGTCCCCACACAACAGGGTCCAGGACGTCAAGGGTGTGGTTGGCCCAGTGTGGAGACTCAGCACCAACAAAGTTCCCACAGAGCCAATTTTAGCAGTGCAGAACTTGAGTGGCTGGGGTCCTTTGGTGAAAGGACAGGGCACACCTCCAGGGTGGTGACTCTAAGCCACTGCTGCCATTGTGCTGGCCTTGGCCGTGCAGTAGGTGACTCTAAGGGCACATCTCCAGGTGCTGCATGCTCAGCCCGGTCCTGCTGCAGGAACTTGGCCTGGGACACGAGAAGCAGCACGGGCTTCGAAAAGCTTGAGGCACGTTACAACCGCACAGGCACGTCTTCTTCTGCGTTCCCACCATGTGTGGGGCCACCTCCCCTCTGTGCCACCAGATCTCTCCTTTCTTCCATCCTCGCTCTCCACTGGGCGGGGAAGAACGCTACAAGGAACAGGAGGTTATTGTGCAGAAGACTGTCAGGGCGGAGCGGGGGCTCCCCCCTCTAACCCTGCGGTCGGACTCACCCCCGAAAAGCCCGCGGGCTGAGCCGCACCCGCGGTTCGGAGCGTCCCCCTACGGCGCGCAGGGAGCCTCCCGGGAGCCGAGGCCTGCGCGGGGGCGCGGAGACAGAGCCGGTCAGCGGGGCTGGACGGAACTGCTGCGGCGGGAGTCGCCTCCGGCAGAGTTTTGGCCGGCGCCGGCCCCTGCCCGTGGCCCCGCGCGGCCTCCCCAGCGGCGGGCGGGGAGCCCCGCGGGCGGCGCGGCCCGACGGGCGCAGGACGCGCGGAGCGGGGCGGGCCGGGGCCGCGGGGCGCGGGGCTGCCCGCTGCGGAGCGGGACCCGCGGGGCGGAGATGCGAGCGGGGCGGTCGGGCGGCACCGGCGGGCGGGCGGGAGCGGGGCGGGGCGGGGCGGCCCCGAGCCCCTTTGTTCGGCGGGAGGCGGCGGCGCGCCGCCCCACCGCTTTGTCCGCCCTGCCGGCGGGAGCCGCTCGTGCCGGTGTGCCGTGAGTGGGGCCGGGGAGCCGCGGGAGGAAACGGGGCGGTGGGGCAGGGCCGGGCGGGTGGGCAGGGGACGGTGCCCCGGGCGGCGGGAGCCCCAGGCGTGGGCTGGGGCCGCGGGCGGGTGGGATCGCGGGCCGGGGGTCTCGGACGGGCGGGGGCAGCTGGGCTGGAGGCCCTCGGGGCGCTGGAGTCGGTGGGACCGGCGACCCTGAGAAGGCTGGGGTCGAGGGCTGGGTCCCCATGGTGGCAGGGGTCGGTGGGACAGCGTCCCCGGATGGGCAGGGGCCGGTGAGCCCCAGGGTGGGATGCCTGCTGCTGTGCCCCTGGCCACGGGAAACTGGGGGTCTCAGGCAGGACAGAGGGGACTGGGAGCCCCACGCGCGGGTACTGGGGTCGGTAGGACTGAAGGGTAGGTGTAGGGCCCAGCCAAGGGATGTGGTGCTAGTCCCGACTCCCAGCGTGACCGGGAGGCCCTGGATGGCTGTGCTGCCTTGAAAACTGGCCTCTGGACACCTGCCCCGCGTAGGGGACAGGCTGCAGGTGGCTCTGCCCTGGCTGTGCCCGCTACTGGTGCCATCCCACGTTGCCAGCCATTCCCATGCCACACTTCCATAGCCGCCACAGCAATGCCACCCTATGTTTTTGCTTTCCTTGGCCTTGGTACCTGTCATGGTTTGACATAGCTTGGGTTTTGGTTCCTGGAACTGTCCTGCTGCCTCCTCCTCTCGCCTTGTTCTTCACCCCGGTGCCAGGGTGGTGTGCTGCTAGAGACTAGGGTAAAGGCAGACACAAAGCACCACCTTCCAGGGAGGTGGTTGGGGAGAGGGGCTCACACCTGAGAGACTGGGCAGCAATGAAACCTTGCAGGGCGTATGACCACAGGAGGATGGTGGCCCTGATGGGCTGAATTTGGGTCCCTGGTGCCGCCAACCCGTGCCACCTCCTGCAGCAAGAGCATGTCCCCAGCATAGATGCTTGTGCTGGAGGGACTCTTCTGCTTAGGTGAGGCTGGTCAGGAGGCTGGCTGAGCTTAGTGTAAAAAATCCTCTTGTTCTGGACAATAGTGGAATCAGTGCAGCATCAATCATCATCTGCAGGGACATGCCCTGGCCAGAGGTGTAGGATGGGGCTGGCAGGGGCTGCTGGGGGCTCTGTGCAGACACATACCCTCTGTTCACTGTGAGCCATCCCTGCCACCTGCTGCCCTGGCTTGCATCATCTCACGCACAAGCTGCTGAAACCAGGGGTGGCAGTGGGTGGTGTGGGTGTCTTGTGTATTCTTCGGCCGGGAGATGTGACATGGTCCTTGTAATTTCCTCCCCAGTTTCTAGTGTCAGCTGTTTTGCCAGGGCTTTGTGCAATTCCTTGGCTATCCCCCACTGCCCCTTGCTATCACTGTCCTGTTCCCTGTTCCTCCCCCCACCAGCTCTTTCCATCGAGCTGCAGGGTGCTATGAGCACTGGCCACTGCAGCCTTTGGGGGCTGGGGTCCTGCAGGAGAGAGGGCACAGCGCTGAGTTTTGGTGGAAGAGTGATGCTGCATCTCTACTGGCCCTTGGAGGAGAGCTCTGTGGAGTGAAGAGGACCTGGCTGATTAGCACAATGAGGGGGGGATGCTGCCCTGGGGACCTGCCCCCTTCAGCCAGAGCTCAGGGCTGGCAGTTGCAGTGGGCCAGTGGAGCTGCCATGTGTTGCCTTCCTCCAGTGGCCTGTGGACCCCCCGTGGGAGGGTGTGAGTGCTTTTACAGGGTGTGACACTGGTTAGGGACCTGTTCAGTGCCAGGTGATAAATGGGAGCTGTGTCACTAGGGGAGAAGGAAGTGGTTCTACTCCTGCTTGTCCCCTCGCAGTCCCCAGCTGGTGCTGCCCTTCACTGGCATGTTTGCTCTGGTTGTGACTGTGCTCACTCTTCCCCTAGATGTGTCCCTGCAGGCAACCAGGATGTCCCAGCCTTTCCCCATCGCCTCCACCCACCTGGCTGGCAGCAGGGTGGGAGCGGGATGCATACGGGAGCACAGGCAGGCGGTGCTGAGTGGGAATAAAGTTTTGGAGAGGCAGCTTCCTGAGCAGGGCTGTGTTTATGGCTGTGTTTATGCATAAGGAAGGGACACTGGTGCTGGAAGAGGGAACAGGACAGAGCTCGGCCAGCAGCTGGCAGACTTCAGGGTCCTGGTGAGATGCATGTGGAATTACTCAGTGCCTCTTTGCCTGCCCCTTCCTTGCAGGATTTGAGTCAACTGCCTGGTCAGGATGAGCTGGAGTTTCCTGACGCGGCTCCTGGAGGAGATCAACAACCACTCGACCTTCGTGGGCAAGATCTGGCTGACCGTCCTCATCGTCTTCCGCATCGTGCTGACAGCCGTGGGGGGAGAGTCCATCTACTACGACGAGCAGAGCAAGTTTGTGTGCAACACGCAGCAGCCGGGCTGTGAGAACGTCTGCTACGACGCCTTTGCACCCCTGTCCCACGTCCGCTTCTGGATCTTCCAGATCATCATGGTGGCGACGCCGTCGGTGCTGTACCTGGGCTTTGCCATGCACCGCATCGCTCGCATGCCCGAGTCCTCGCGGCGCCGGCCACCGTCAGCCCGGCGGGCGCGCATGCCCGTGGTGCGCCGGGGAGCCGGGCGAGACTACGAGGAGGCAGAAGATGACAATGAAGAAGACCCCATGATCTTTGAGGAGATCGAGGTGGAGAAGGAGAAGAGCCCAGAGGGTGGAGAGAAGCATGACGGCCGGCGCCGTATCAAGCAGGACGGGCTGATGCGTGCCTATGTCCTACACTTGCTGTGCCGCTCCGTGCTGGAGATGGTGTTCCTCTTCGGGCAGTACCTGCTGTACCGCTTCGAGGTGAGCCCCTCCTATGTGTGCAGCCGCAGCCCCTGCCCACACACTGTCGACTGCTTTGTCTCCCGCCCCACTGAGAAGACCATCTTCCTCCTCATCATGTACGCCGTCAGTGGGCTCTGCCTCTTCCTCAACCTCTGTGAGCTCTTGCATCTCGGTGTGGGGCGCATCCGTGATGCCCTGAGCCAAGCCGATGGCCCCCCACTCCCAACTGGCGACAGTCCTGCACCACAATACCCCAAGAAAGCCCCCAGCGCCCCCCCCACCTACCACTCCCTGAAGAAGGAGCTGCCACAAGCCGCACTGACCAACAGCAAGCTGGACTACCGGGAGAGCCTGGCCCAGGGGCGCTTTGCCCTGGCTGGAGCTCCCCCGGTGCACGAGCTGGACCGGCTGCGTGAGCACCTGCGTCTGGCCCAGGAGCACCTGGAGGTGGCCTTCCACCTCCAGCCCCCGCCACGGCCCCCCAGCCCTGCCCGCAGCAGCAGTCCCGAGGCCAACGGCATGGCCGCCGAGCAGAACCGCCTCAACCTCGCCCATGAGAAGGGGACCGCCGCCTGCGACAGGACCACGGGTGAGCCAGGACGGGGATGGATCTCACCCACTGGTGGAGGCATGGGGGGCTGCCCCGAGGCTCCCCTGGAGAGAGGATGCCATTCCCCCTGGAGTGGGTGCTAACCTGCTTTTTGCTCTCCACAGGGCTGTGAGTGTCACCAGGGATGACAGCGGTGTCTGCTGGAGTGGCTGCCACCGCCACCGTGGGATAGGCATCCTGCCAGGAGCACAGGGCAAAGGATGCCACATGCCTGCCCAGCAGGGCAGTGTGGGCAGCCCTGTCCTGGTGGGCAGCAGAGGGGTCAGGGGCCATGGGGTTCATTCCTACTTAATTTTCAAAAAGGGAATATCTTATTTTTGTACGTTTTTATAAACTCATCAACATGTGCACCCTGGCATTTTTATACTCCATCCCAATCTCCACCCTGGGCCTGTGCCCCCCTGTCTCCTGTTTCACCCACTTTTCCTCCTCCCACACCCATTTTCCCCAGCATGTTGTCTTCACACCTCCCTGTGCCCCCCATGCCCTCTGTCACCTGCGGCAGCACTGGCTGTTGCTGTGCATGTGCCAGTGATTTTGGTACTGCCCCCTGAGGTCTGGGGGACTTGGGGGAGCAGGCTGGGGGTCTGGCTGGCCGGGCCAAGCTGTGGGACAGAGGGCTGGGCTGGCATTACTTTTGGAGGGGGTGGGAGGGGTCCTGGTGGCACTGCACTGCCAGAAAATGACTGTGTAGCCCGGGGGGCCGTGCTGCGCAGCATCCTGGCATGGGGCTGTGATTGCGGGGCTGGCCTGCTTGGAAATGTCTGTGCAGAGGTCAGGGGCTGTCGTTCCCACTGCCTCCGCCCTGTCCTGGCAGGCTGCCTTTGGACCAAAACTTGACTCCTCCCACTCTGGCTGCAGGGCTGGGACCCCCTGCACGGAGCCAGACCCTGGCCTCACAGTGTGGGGACGTGGTGCCCCGAGCTGGGCTCGGCCAGGAGCCAGTGGAGCATTCCTCATCATCTCAGCCTGGGTCACATGGGGACTTTTGTAGCGTTGTTTTTTACTCGGAAATGATTGTCACTCTGTTTTTCTTTTTTTTTTTTAATATCTATATTAGTAAAGGCTGAAGACGTTTTGTACTGAACTGCTGCGTACGCTCATTCGGGAGGAAGGGGTGGGAAGGGAATCCTGTGCGTCTGGGCTGGCGCTGCCGTGCGTGCCTTGGGACCTCCCTGCCGCCCAGGGTGACTCAGTTGTTCCTGCCGTGAGGAGGCGGCTGCGGCCAGGGCAGCCGTCATCATCCTGCTGGAGAGGGATTGCACTGGCCACGTTCCTATTTGGCCCTGTCACTGTCAAGGGGCCAGGCGAGGGGCTTTCCTCTGCCTCCCCATCCTCCCACCATCCCCATGTCTCCCCAGCCCTCCGCTTCCCCTCTTCCTGCACAGCCTGTTGCCCAGAGCAGAAGGGATGTTGCTCTGCTCTGCACACCCCTGCCTGGGGCAGGATCAAACCCAGCCACACCATGCTCATTTTGGCCAGCATACTCCAGTCCCCTCGCTGGTACCCCAAATCAGAGCTGGATGCTTCTAACAACTATTTGCCTATCCCCTCATTTCTCCATCTAGACGAAAGCTGGCATTTTCAGGCTGCTTTAGTAAAGGGAACAGGTTTATTTCACTCATCCCATTAAGCTTTCCAACAAGCTGTGCTGCTGGCAGAGGGCTCACTTGTGGTGGCCTGTGTGCTACCAGCCCTGCCACCAGTGTGAGGTTCATGGGCTCACCCAGGCACATCCTGATCCTGCTGCAGCAAATTGGCCCTGCCTGGAGCACAGGGGAAGCTGTTGAACTCGGAAGCAGGAGGAAGACACCGATCTTTGTGAGGGTGCAGAACTGCAGGAGGGAAGCAGGTGGGGAGAGATGAGGGCTAATCCGGTTGCAGACAGCAGCCTGGCTTTGGCAGGACAGTGATGCCTTTGCCATAGGCTGTGCCTATCTATGCCATGCCATGCCCCGATTTGCTCTGAGCTGGGACTGGCCCTAGGGCAAGTCTGGCACTGTGATGGTACCTGGGCCAGCCCAAAAATTTGGCTTGTGCAGGGGAGGGTGGTTCAGCCAACTGCCCCATCCCAGTGGCGAAGGTTCCACTGGGAAAGCAACTCCTCCTGGGTGGGATCACGGTCCAGGGCTGGGCTTCAGGATGCACTAGACACAGGTGCAGTCCTGGGCCAGGATGTTGGGCACCGTTTCGTACTTGAAGGAGTACCCACCGTCGGAGGTGGTGCGGACGCGCAGGGAGCGCATGGTGCCGGGCAGGGCAGCACAGCAAAGCTGCACACCCAGCCTGTGGCTCAGCCCGTGGCCTGCAGCGCAGCTCCCATGGCAGTAGTGGAAAACAAAGCTGCTGGGATGCACGATCCACTTGTCCCAGCCCAGCTCCTCGAACGAGATGTTGAGGGAAGCCCGGCGGCAGTTGGTGTGGGCAGCTAGCTCCTCGGATGGACGCTGCAGCAGGCTCAGGGCGGCTGGGGACCAGGGCATGGCAGAGCGACGAGCCCTCTCACTGCCCTTGGCCCGGGTGGTGGCCACCAGGAAAGGTATCTTGTCCCTCTCAGCCAGGCAGGGGCAGCCAGGGCAGCGCACCAGGAGCACAAAGAGCGGCTGCCAGAGCTGGGGCAGAAGCACCGGGGCCAAGTGAAACACGGTCCAGTGCTCGGGTGTCTGCTCCACCATGGCCGGCACCGGCACCCGGCCCTGAGGTGACAGGGTCAGCACATCTGGGGTGGAGTGGTTGGGGGCAGCCGAGGGGCCCGTGTAAAACCAGAGCTGGGCAGAAGTCACCACACGGCTCAGGGTGTGTGCCGAGGGCTGGAAGAGGTAGGTGAAAATCCCTTCTTCCTCCAGCAACTTGTCTGGTTGTGTGGGCTCACAGGGAACATCTGTGAGGGGGGAAAAGATGATCAGGGTGTGCACCCAAACATGGAAAGAATCCCCAATGCCAGATGGCAAGTGGGATGTTGCAGGGGTCCCTGGAGTGCTGGCAGGGCACCTGGCTGCTGGCATAGGCCATGGCAGGGAGCAGGGGAGCTGATGCACTGTGCAGCAGCTTCTGTGCTGTGCCCCACAGCTGATCCCTGCTATGCCCTAGGCTGGTCAATTACTGCCACCCGTGTCCCCCTGCATCCTGCTCCATAGCTGGTTATCTTGCCCCTTTCCCCCAGAGTCCATATCGTGCCCTGTTCCCCAGCATTCACCCCATAGCATTCGGCCCCATTCAGCCCTATAGCTGGTCATGCTGTCCCCTTCTCCCATCCTCTGCATCCTGACCATCTCCCCAGCATCCTGGTCCATCTCCCACTCCTGTCCCATAGCTGGTCATCCTGCCCCCTTTCCCCCAGCATGTACATCCTATCCCATCCCCCAGCATTCTGCCCCACCTCCTGCTGTTACAGCTGGTCATCCTGCCCCATGCTTCAGCATCCTGCCCTGTCCCTTAAATCCCAACCCACCTTCCAGTATCCTGCCCCATTTCCTAGCATCCCACCCTATTCCACCCTGCTCCTCAGCCTCCCCCATGTCTCTGCATCCTGCCTGGCCAGCTGTTTCCCAGCCTCTCAGCACCCTCTTGTGCTGCTTGTCCTTCTGCTGTCTGTCCTGAACTGTTCTGCCTGTCCCTGCCTGCCGTACCTTTCCATCTCCTGGCTCTCCACCAAATCTCACTCAGGCCCACGTCCCAGCTTGGCATACCTTTTTCCCCTTCTCCCACCTCCACGTCAGCCTCTCCATCCTTCAGCATCTGCATTGCTCCAACCCCCCACCTTGCTTCACCCTTTCATCAGGATGTTCTCACCTGTGGCAGGGAATAAGATCACTTGGGAGGTGTCCTCCAGCTCTTCTGGCTCCACTTCGGTGTTTTCAAGAACATCTCTCCGGTGTACCCTCCTTGCTTCCATCTGTGGCTCCTCCTGGAGAAGGGGGGGACTCAGGTGTTCCAGCACCCGAGCCCGCACCTTGGCCAGGATGAGCTGCCGGTCGGCAGCCGCCGCGGTGCAGCTGGCCAGGGCGGCGGTGGGCAGCATGGCAGGCAGCAGGTGCAGGAGCAGCAGCATGACCGTGGGGCACACGGCACGGTGGCGGCTCGGGGGGCTCTGCCGCGGGCTTCTGCCTGCCCGCCCAGCCCGTCTGCCCACTGCGCTCCCCCCGGGGCAGGGTGGCATTGAGATCTATCTGACACTGACGCAAACGTCTGCTCGCCGTGAATATTATCTCTGAGCTGTGAAAGCGCTGAGACGTCTGGAATGCGAGGACTGCAAGGACAGTGTGGTCTGGGGGGGGCTGGCACCCGGGCAAGGGGGTGTGTGTGGGGGATGCTGCCAGGAGCAGGGGGTGCCTGGGGCTGGGGAGGCCGGGCTGTGGGCAGGGTGGTGCCAGGAACCTAAGCTGGCAAGGATGAAGGGGGGTACCTTGGGTGAGCTTTGCAGCTGCTGGTGCTGGGTGCCCCCCATGGCGGAGGAGTTGAAGGTCTAGGGCTTCTGGGGAGCTGATGGGAAGTGACAGCAGTTGTGCACACCAGGGAAGTCTGGGCAAGGACCTGGTAGGGATCAGAGGCTTGTGAGGCTCTGGCATGGAGGAAGCACTTTGCAGGTGGCAGTCCCCAGGGCAGCCAAAATGTGAGGATGGGGCCTTGGAAAGGGCAAGCTGAGGGGCAGGGTGGTTGTGGCATCTCCATGACAGTCTGGTGATTGGCAAGGTCCTGGGGACATGAAGCAGGAGGGATGGAAAAAGGTCCCTGCTCTTCCTGGGGCTTCGGAAGGCTGGCCCAGCTTCAGGGGGAGAAGAGCGAATGAGACAGAGGCAGGCCAGCTGAAGACCTTGCAGCAGGTACAGGAGAAGGATCCCAGGGTGCTGTTTGGGCTGTCTAGCCACAGGCTGCCTCACAGGGTGGGAGTTGCAGGAGAGGCATGGGCTGTAAGGAGATCCAGTGCCCTTCCTCTCGCCACTGCCTGAGGGAGCAGTGCCCTGTGTTCCCTATCCACTAACCCTGCCTGCCCTGGGGATGGTGGGCAGCCTGTGCTTCCCCTCTGTGTGTCTGGCAGCTCAGTGTCCTGCACATCCCATCCAATACAGCCTGGCATCTCATGCAGCACCCAGTGCAGCACATCCCCCCCACGCAGCATGTCCCGTGTGACACGTCCTGTCTCACTGCAGTCTGGTGTCCAGCTCAGTGTCCAGCGCACCCTGCTCCCCATGCCATGCTCTCCACAGGGCACGTTGTCCCCCGCTGCTGGCTGAGCCAGCACCGAGGCACAGCCGGGCCTGCAGCACCCCGGCAGCTCTCTGGGGTGGCTCCTGCCGGGCTGCTATACATAGGTAGGCCAGCCCAGCCTCGGGGAGGCACTGAACGGAGCAGGCTCACTCTTATCAACCCCGCGTGTCATCAGAGGGTATTTTTGGGGACAGCAGCTGCAGGCATTTGTAACATTTGGTCCCTGCGCACTGACACCCAGGAGGGGAGCTGGGGGAAGCAGCGGGAGCTGGGTGCCGGCACTGAGAGACACAGGGGAGAGGTGGCAGAGCGAGGTACGGGAGTGGGGCAGGGGACTGGGCTGGGGGGCTGCCTGGGGCAGGGTGGCTGGGGAAGGGCGTGGTTGAGGGGTGCAATGGTGAGGCCGAGCCATCAGAGCCGTCTGTTTGTGTCCAAAGGAGCTGCTGTGGGGTGGCCCACGGGTCAGGGGCATGTGGATGGAGAGACGGCTCTGAATGGGTGCACTGTCCCGAGGGTAGGGCTCTGGGAGGAGAAGCTGGCCGCAGTCCCTGTTGCTCCTTGGGGACCAGCCCTCTCCTACCCTCTGGCTCATTTAAAAAGTATTTTTGTTTCCCCTCCCCCTGCCTGACCAAGTCAGAGACGACCCTGCCCCAGTCCCAGCCATGGTGCGGGCAGAGGCTGGGGTGCACTCACCGGGGGGAGGCACAGAGCACCTTGCCCCCCTCCTGCCCCTGACGGTGGGCACGGTTACCCACAAAGCCGGGGATGGAGGCAGTGCCCTTCAAAAGCAGGACCCACCCCCCGGCTTTCATTTTTCCCCTGGGACTGATGATTTCCAGATATAGTTTTGAGAGCACAAGGGCTGGATCCTGCCTGTGGGACTACTCCCTGGAAGGGGGACCCCTTCCTCAGAGCCCCATTTTGCCCCAGGGCTCGGCCCTGTGGGGTGGCCGCCCGGCACAGGGGGTCCCCTGCCCACCCAAGTCTGGGAGGAAGTCCCAGCCCGGGTCCAGCCGGGGCCTCGCGCCCGTGACAGCCCCGTGTCAGCACCTGCCCGCTGAGCCGGCCCAGATGCTGCAGGAATGCGGCTCTGCCACCACCCGATACTGCAGGAATGTGAATGCCCGGCGGGTGGGGAAGGGGCGGGCGGGGGGGCCCTTTTGCCTCCGCTGTCCCCCAGCCCCAGCACCCAGCAAGCAGCTGGCCATGCTCCTCGTCTAGGCAGGGGTCCCCCACCTCTGGAACTGGATTACCCTCCACAACCCTGGGGTAAGCTCCAAGTGTCTCAGCCCCCCGGGGTGCAAAGAGCCACCTTTTGTCACATCTCCTATTGTCTTGGGCTGGGAAATGGATGATTTGGGTGACTCGGGGGTAAATCCAGTGGGGCTGTGCTGCTCCAAGTGCGGGTGATGCTCCTGAAGCAGGGGGTCCGTGCTGGGCATTTTGCTCCAGGTGTGGGTCCCTCCTAGCTGGGGGCTCCACACTGGTCCATCTCTTTGATGAAGCCTGAGCCCCCACTCTAGTCTGTCTGTACATCCCCCCAGGCTGATGGTCCCTACTGCTGCTCCAGCCAGCTGCCCGCCGTGACCCTGGGGAGTTGGTGATGGAGGGGTTCGGGGGAGCCCCCAGGTTCCTGGCCTATCCACGTGCCTTCACGGTCCAAAGTGGCACCAATGCGGTCCTGAGCTGCCAGATCATGGGTGATCCCCAGCCAAGCATCCTCTGGGAAAAAGACAAGAATATCATCGAGCCCTCGGGCCATTTCCATATGGAGTCCAAAGGGGACCTGTACAGCTTGCTGGTGTCCTGTGCCACCCCCAAGGACAGTGGGCTCTACGTCTGCAGGGCCAAGAATAGCGTTGGCGAGACTTATGCTGCCACCATGCTCAGGGTAGAGCCAGCGGAGCCGCAGGAGGAGCAGGGATGCTCAGGCAGTGTCGCACCGGCCTTCCTCATTGCCCCCTCGTCCACGCGGGTGTGCCGGGGGGAGGACGTGATGTTCACCTGCAGGGTGTCTGGGCAGCCCTGCCCCGTGCTGGAGTGGGAGAAGGACGGGCACAAGCTCTCCGAACTCTTTGAGAGCAGCCACTTTGCAGTGGGGCAGAAACCAGAGGACTGGCACTTCCTGAAGCTGTTCAGTGC
This sequence comes from Motacilla alba alba, assembly GCF_015832195.1. Taxonomy (NCBI): domain Eukaryota; kingdom Metazoa; phylum Chordata; class Aves; order Passeriformes; family Motacillidae; genus Motacilla; species Motacilla alba. Next base: position 16,084,955 of record NC_052022.1, on the reverse strand, counting down.
CCGGCCCCAGGATGGGGGAGTGTATGTCTGCCGGGCACGAAGTGGATCCCAGGAGGCCCTGGCTGCTGCCGTGCTCCTGGTTGAGCCCCAGGCACGGCTGGACGGGGTCCCCAATGGCTCCCCTGCCGATGGTCCCGAGGTACCGGCGGAGCGGCAGCGGTGGCGGCGACACGCAGCGGGATGGCGCGTGGCACCGGAGACCTGGGTGCCCAATGGCGTAGTGCCGGCCAGGGTGCCAGGGGCCAAGGCATTTGCCGTGAGCGCAGGGAAGCACGCCAAGTTTCGCTGTTACGTTACTGGCAAGCCCAAGCCAGAGATTATCTGGCAGAAAGATGGTGAGCCCCTCGCCCCTGGCCGCAGGCATCTCATCTACGAGGACCGGGAGGGCTACTTCATCCTCAAAGTGCTGTACTGCAAACCTCAGGACCAGGGGCTGTACATGTGCACGGCTTCCAACACTGCTGGCCAGACCCTCAGCGCAGTGCAGCTCCAGGTGAAAGGTAGGAACACGTCCAAGGAGTGTCAGAGGTGGCCAGGCCCTGGGGGGGCTCAGGGAAGTTTGTCTGGCGTGTCTGTGTGGGAGCCCAGCATCACTGGGCTCCTTCCTGCCCTGTGCAGCCAGGGTCACCCCAGGCTCTCAGGACAGAGCTATGGGCTGGAAGAAGGGGATGTTTGGCTTCTCCAGGAGCTGTGTCCTGCTCCGTGTCTCTCTCCTTGCAAACAGAGGTGTAGCTTCTCGGGATGGCTGCAGGAGTCCAGCCACAAACAGGGAAGAGGGACAGTGCCTTGGTGACAAATTCCCCTGGAAGTGCTGAGTGCTTTTGGCAGCCAGCCCTGCAGGGCACGGCTCCAGCACTGGCGGCTGCCCAATTCCCCCCGAGCCATCCAGCCAGCTGGGGACAGCTGGGGTTACCCAGGAGCTGGTGCAGCCCCTGCCTACACCCCACTGCTCCCCGCCACTGAGATGACTACTGCAGCATGCTTCCATGCTCCTGCATGCCCCAGAACTCCCTGCTGAGAAACTGGAGGCATCCCTGTGTCTCCCCCAGGCTGTGCCTGGTCCTCCCTGCTCTGGGGGATGTGCTTATCAAGGCAGCGTCTTTCTCATGCAAGCCAAAGGAGAGGGCAAAGGAGGGACAAGGGTTTGCTGCTCTTTGTGAGCTGGGAGCACCTTGAGCGAAGGGCTGACACTGGACGCTGTACCCCTCATGCCCTAAGCTCCTGTCTCTTCCTGTGGCAGAGCATCGGCTGCAGTTCCAGGTGCAGCTGGCCGACGTGGAGGTAGCAGAGCGGGAGGATGCAGTGTTGGAGTGCCAGGTGCCATTGGAGACCATCCCCACCTCCTGGTACCTGGAGGACAGGGAGCTGCAGCCCAGCCACAAGTACGTGATGGAGGAGCAAGGGGTGGTGCGGCGCCTGACCATCCGCGATGCCCGCATCGATGACGATGGCATCTACCTCTGCCAGATGAAGGACAAAGGACGCAGCATCGCCGAGGTCTCTGTCCGAGGTGGGGTCAGGTCTCCGGTAGCACAGCTTTGCCTTCCTATTCCCCTCCTTGCCAGGATCCCCACTGCCCCCTGCATTTGCCTTCCCTCCATTTGGTTGGTGCCTGCTGCTGCCCCTCCTCAACCTCCTCCTCCTCCTCTCCCACCTCAAAGAGCCCATCCTAGTCCCCAGAATTCCTCCCTCATATATCTCCTCTCATAGGGGTGATTGCGAAGCGGCTGCCACGGAAGCTGGATGTGATGGAGGGGGAGAACGCAGTTTTCTGTGTGGAGACACGGGATGTGGTAAAGGGCAGCTGCTGGAGCCGGGATGGGCTGCAGCTGCGGGAGTCGCCCCGTACCGTGCTCAAGAGCTTCGGCAGGACACACCTCCTGGTGCTGGTGCATGTCACCCGCCAGGACGCAGGCATCATCTCCTTCACTGTCGGGGAGTCGCAGACATCCTCCCAGCTCCGAGTCAAGTGTAAGCTCTAGGCTTGAAGGGGTCCTGGTCCTCTCTCCTGCCTGCTCAGGAGGGGTGATACAGAAGGGGGGATGGAATAGGCACTCAGTATGCTGGGGGTGTGATGCTGCAATATGTTTTCTGGGAAGGGGGCTTTGAGCGGGGCTCCAGGATCCCAGCCTTACAGTCACTCACAAACCCCTGTAGCCAGCAGCACGCTACAAGGGAGCATCCCATCCTCTCCATCAGAAAGAGAATCTCTGAAGAAACAGGCTGTGTATCCCCACTTAGCCCTTCTGCCACCCCACCTAGAGCCTTGCTGCCATCCCCAAGCAGGCAACCCGGGCTGTGACTTGCAGGTGTGAAACACGACCCTCCGAGCGCACCGGTGGCAGCTGAGATGAGCGTGGTGGAGACTAACACGGCTCTGCTGACTTGGTGTCCTGCGCCTGACTCCCACCTCCGCCCCGCCAGCCACTACCTGCTGGAGCGTCGGGAGGCAGCGGGAGGGGAGTGGGTGCAGTGCCTTGCCACCGACCTGCCCAGCTGCGTGCGGGTGCTGGGCGACAGTGTTCCCCGCGAGGCCGACTACTGCTTCCGCATCTCTGCCGCCAACAAGCACGGCAGGAGCAGCCCCGTGGAGTTCCCTGGATCTGTGCATCTTGGTGAGGAGACAGGCAAAAGCTGGGATGTTGTGCCGCAGTGTGCTGGTAGTCAGTGCCACTGGGGCTCAGTCCCACTGTGCTCCAGCCCCAGCAGCTCGTCTGGAGAGGGGTCTGCAGGACGCATGGGTGAGGGATGGTGAGGATGCGCAGTTCTCCCTGGAGCTGTCAGCTGCGGTGCATGGATCCTGGTTCCTCAATGGTGCCAGGCTGGCCGAAGAGGAGGACGCAGGCGGCCGGTGCAGTGTACAACGCCGTGGGATGGAGCACTCGCTGCTGATCCGAGGAGCACGACTGGTTGACAGTGGGGCCCAGGTCACCTTTGTGTCTGGTGGTGTGCATGACTCGGCTATCCTGCATGTGCAAGGTGATCAGGGCACTCACCCGGGGGTCCTACCAGGACCCCAGCATCAGGGGCTGTCATGCTGGAGGATGCTTCTCACCGCTCCTCAATGTCTCTCAGCCCCACAGGTCCACATTGCCCCGGTGTCTGAGGCTGAACGGCTCCAAAAAGTGCCAGCAGGGATGCCTGTGCTGCTGGAATGCCAGGTGTCCGTCCCGGATGCCCCTGTCTGCTGGCTGAAAGATGGCAAGGCCGTGCCCCCGGATGACGTTATCGCAGTGCAGGCAGAAGGCTGCGTGCGGAGGCTGCTGCTCCGCTCAGCGTGTCCCTCGGACACTGGGGTCTACACCTGTGATGCTGGGGATGATGCCATGAGCTTTGTGGTGACTGTGACCGGTGAGCTGGGGACTGTGCGTGGGAGCCTGGCCCCTACCCCTACCTCCTGATAGAGCTCCTGCCCTGCTTCTTGCCCCCATCATGTGGCTGAAAGCTGCAGCCAGTCATGCTGAGGCCCACATTATCCCTGGCAGAGGTGCCGGTGAGGATCATCAGCTCCAACGAGGAAGCCCCCCACACCTACATGGCCGGACAGCGCGTGGAGCTGTGGTGCCAGCTGTCCCGCCCGGCAGCCCCAGTGCGCTGGTACAAGGATGGAGAGGAGGTGGAGGTGGGCGAGAGCCTGGTGCTGGAGCAGGAGGGGCCATGGTGCAAGCTGGTGCTGCCCTGCGCTCAGCCACAGGACACAGGGGAGTTCGTCTGTGACGCTGGTGGGGACTCTGCATTCTACACCATCACTGTGGCAGGTTAGTGTGATGCAGGAGGGCTGGTAGGGTCTCAGGGGGCTTTCTTTGCCGGTGCAGGATGCCACAACGCTTGTGCTGGTGTCAGTATTGCTGCCACCTGCTGTGATGGGATGCTTGTCAGACATGCTCTTGCCAGGTACTCACCAGCAGTTTGGTTGCTTGCTCAGCTGGGGTCCTTGTGGGACTCAGACCAGCTACCAGAGGGAACAGCTCACTCAGCCTGTCTGAAACACTAGAGCACACGAGAGCACCCAGCACCTGCACACCAGGGTGTTTGCCGGACTTCTGCCATGGCTACTAACCAAGCCCTCCTCCAAGGTCCTAAAAATAGTGGGCCCGGCACCTGGCATGGGGTGACTCATGGTTGGTCATTGCTTTGACGGACAGCTTTAATTGCTGACCTGAAAATTAGCAGTTGCCTGGAGACCAATGGCTGGGTGGTGTTTGCTGGATGGGAGCAGGGCTCAGCACCCTGGGGAGGCTGCCCTGGCTGTGGAGCGGTTTCTGGCATCACTGACTGGCGGAGGATAATGAAAGCTGAAAGCAAGTGAAAGGCTTCCCCTTGCTGGCCCCAAAATCCACATCCCGCAACCACAGGAAGGCAACCAGGGGCAGAGCCCAAGCCCAGTTGAAAGACGATGTGACCACAGTGGTAAAGCCTCACTGAGGTGTTAACACACGGCAAAGGGCCAAAGTTGATGGCCGAGGACGTAGGAGTGAAGATAGGATGAGTGATAAGAGATGCTGAAGAGTCAGTGGAGTGGTGACTGCAGGGAGGGGGAGGAAGGGAGGGGGTTTAAGTGAGATAAAGGCAAAATTGCCAGTGGGAAGGACAGGCAGCATGGGCTTTGGGAAGAGGCAAGAGTCGTGTGCTGTGTGGGAGTGTGGGGCATGGAGAGCTCTGCTTCCCTAGGGTTGGAGAGGGAACACCATCTGCTGAAGCTCAGCCTTTTGGCTGAGCAGCTTTGCATCGCTTTGACAGAAGGGTCTTAGGGAGGCTGTCTTGGTTCAGTCTGGATTTGGACATCAATGTCACCGGCAGGGCTGGGGGTGGGTGCCTGGAGGCTCAGGCTGACACCTCTCTGGCACAAGCGCCAGGCTGGCTGCTGCAGTCAAGCACTGCTGTGGCACGCTTGGGTTTCCCTGAGGCATCTCAGCTATCCCCCACAGGGCTGTTGTGGCACGAAGCCTGCCTGCCTCAAGCTCAGCCATCCCCAGCAACCTCTGGGTTTTCTGTCAGCTGTTGAGCACTGGAGCTCCCTCAGAACTAGTGAGAGGCTGAGGCCAGAGCGACGCTGCCCGCTGAGGGCTGGCACATTATCCTCTCACTTCAGCGCTGCTCAACATCTCCTGCACTGAAAGCTGCATTTCAGCGGTGTGATTGCTTTTAGCAGGTCCAGGGAGAGAGGCAGCCGCCAGTCTTTTGATCAGGGAGCTGGCCGGATGCAGGCTCAGCGTGCGGCAGGTTAATCGCTGCAAACTGGCGCGCCCGCTCCCGCACGCTGCTGGGGCTGGGCATCGCAGCTGGGAACTGTCTGGGAAGCTTCCACCCCGACGCCCAGCATGGAGCAGCTGCGGGCTGTGAGAACGGCTCGTCCACCATTGTGGCCCAGAGCTGGCTGTGCCTTGTGCCCGCGTGGAGCCGTGGGCTTGATGAGCACCCACGGCAGAGTCCAGGCTGCAATGTGCACAGCCAGGCAGGCAGTGTGGGCTGCAGGGGGCATGCTGCACTTCTCTCAGGAGAGAGGAGAGCTGGTCAGCTAAAATTTGTGCTGGGAGCCCCTCTGTCTTTAAAACTCTGACTCACTTCAGAGGGGCGGTGTGAGCAGTGGCACACATTTTATGTAGCGAGTCAATAGTGATTTTAGTGATGACTGCAATCTGGAATTGGGTCCTGGGTCCTGGTAAGCTGGAGGGATGGGGCTGCTGGCTGCAAGCAAACCACATGCCTGTGCCACGGTATAAGCAGATGCCGAGGCCGAGCCATGACAGAAGTGCTGGCTGGCACCTGGTGGCCTCTGAAATGGGAAGATAGGCAGAGGAGAGGGCACCCCTGGAAGAGCAGCTGCAGGGGCTGGTGCTGGCACCACAGACAATGATTATCAGTGCTGGGGCTTGCTTATATGCATCCTCCCTCCACAACCTTCAGCTCCACCATAGGACAAAGCAGGGCAGGTACCATGGGAGCAGGGGCACCGCAGCAATTTACAGCCAGTTCAAAGCCTGGTGCTCCTCCTGGTTGTAATGTGTGAGAAGAAGAGGGAGACCCAGGCACGATGGTCCAGAAGCTTGTGCTATGTAGAATGTAAATGATGTGGTGCCTTCCAGTCTTAAGGCCAGCAAGTGGTGAAGCCGTCACTCCACACAGGGCTGTGATGGCCACCATCACTGGCTCTGGTCTTTATGTCCTGGCTGAGCCCCATGTCTCTCCGTGACAGAGGAGCCGGTGAGGATTGTCAGCTCCAACGAGGGGGCCTCCCACGCTTACGTGGCCGGACAGCGCGTGGAGCTGTGGTGCCAGCTGTCCCACCTGGCGGCCCCAGTGCGCTGGTACAAGGACGGGGAGGAGGTGGAGGCAGGTGAGAGCCTGGTGCTGGAGCAGGAGGGGCTGCAGTGCCGGCTGGTGCTGCCCTGCGCTCAGCCACAGGACACAGGGGAGTTCGTCTGTGACGCTGGTGGGGACTCTGTCTTCTACACCATCACTGTGGCAGGTGGGTACAGCAGACACCTACAACCCTCTCCCCCTTCTCCCTCTGCCCCAGCTCCTTGCTCACACTGGCTTCAGCACCTCAGCTGCCTCTCATCTCCTTGAGAGCAGCTCCTTGCCTATGCCCCTGGGTTGGAAGGGAATGTGGGCAGGAGCATACAAACTGCTCTATCTCCTCCTAGAGCTCTGTGTCACACTGTCCCCCTACACTCCAGAGCACAAACAGCTGTGTGCCTCTGGGTGATGCCACCTCACACCCCAGCCCTGCTATTCCCTCAGCTTGCAGCTACCAGCACTGCAGGGCTGGGCTATCCATGGCCACTGCTGCCAGGGCAGGTAGGATGGGAGGCCAAGTGAAACAAGATCTTGGTCGTCTCAGCTCTGAAGGTCTCCCTCACCCCAGTTCTGGAGGCAGAACAGCTCTAGGAAGTGCTAGCAGGGCTGCCCTTGGTGTTGGAGTGCCAGGTGTCCCCTGCAGATGCCCCTGTCCACTGGCTGAAGGACAGGGAGGCTGTGGTCCCAACGCAGGTCCCGTCCATCTGCTCTGAGGGGCGCTCACAGAGGCTGCACATTGCTGCAGCTGCACTGTGTGACTCAGAGGAGTACACGTGCCATGCTGGGGACGATGCTGCCAGTTTCAGGGTGACCGTGAGCAGTGAGCTGCCCAGGGGATTCCTGTCCTCACATGGGACTCACCCAGCACCACAGCTGAGCCCTGCCATGTCCCCAGCAGAGGTACCAGTGAGGATTGTCAGTTCCAACAAGGAGGCCTCTCACTCCTACGTGGTCGGGCAGCGCGTGGAGCTGTGGTGCCAGCTGTCCCGCCCAGTGTCCCCGGTGAGCTGGTACAAGGATGGTGAAGAAGTGGAGGTGGGCGAGAGCCTGGTGCTGGAGCAGGAAGGGCTGCAGTACCGGCTGGTGCTGCCCTGTGCCCGGATGCTAGACTCAGGGGAGTTCGTCTGCAATGCCAGCGATGCATCTGTCTCCTACTCCATCTTGGTGGCAGGTTGGTGGCACAGCAGGGACATCCTGGAAAGGGTAGCACTGCCCCAGCTCTGTGCTCTGGGGTCCCCAGCCCTGCTCCCTGCCCTCAGCATTGTGAGATGCATGCAGTTGCATCTCTGTGCCTACTGCCCCTGCCCTGAGCAGTTCCAACCTGTTTGCACTGGGGTGAGAGGATGTAGCTTCCATACAGCCCCATGGGGACAGGGACACAGGCGACAGCAAATAGACACAGCAGAGCCAGGAGCAGACACAGCAGAGCCAGGAGCAGAGCAGTGAGCAGGTCTCACGCCCTTCCTCTACAATCCCCAACAGAGCCACCAGTGAGGATCCTACAGCCTCCACAGCGCTCACTGGAGCTGCTGGTTCAGGCGCCAGGGCGTGTGGAGCTGCGGTGCGAGCTCTCCGTGCCGGATGCTCCGGTGCACTGGTTCAAGGATGGGCTGGAGGTGGACGAGACTGATAACCTGCTGCTGCTGGTCGAGGGGGCCTGGCGCTGTCTCTTCATCCCCAAGAGCAGTGCGGAGGATGCAGGCGAGTACATCTGCGAGACCAAGGATGAGGCCGTCTCCTTCGATGTCAAGGTGTCAGGTCAGTGCTGATGTGGTTCTGGCCACCAGTGGATGCCCATCCACTGGGCCACCTAGCACAGGAGCTTACCCGGGGCTGGCAGCAGAGGAGTGCCCAGGGCTGCGTTGTCCCTGCGCTGCTTTGTATCACAGATATGCCATACCTGCAGAGCCTCCGGTGAGGATCCTGCAGCCCTGCAGACCTGTCCCTGTCATGACGGTGTCGCCGGGGGAGACGGTGACACTTTGCTGTGAGCTGTCCCGTGCGGATGCACCCGTGTGCTGGGCAAAGGAGGGTGTCAGGCTTGAGGCTGGGGGCGGCCTGGTCCTGGAGGAGGAGGGTGTCCATCGTCGGCTGCTCATCCCCGCTGCCCAAGCAGAGCACTCTGGAAAATACACTTGTGACACTGCCAATGACACAGTGACTTTCACCATCCAAGTGTTGGGTGAGCATGAGGGTAGGGAAGAGCCTGGTGTGGGGTGCTGGGTGCACAAACCCCAGAGACCTCAGCTCTGTTGGTGCTGGATGCTGCAGATCCACTGGTCAGGATCCTGGAGAAGGATGTCCTTCCTACCCACCGGCATTGCCAGGCCATGGAGGACCTGGTGCTGGAGGTGCACCTCTCACACACCCATGGGGAGGTGAAGTGGTACAAGGACGGGGAGAAGCTGCAGGACACGGGGCGTGTGCGGCTGGAGGAGGACGGGGTGCGCCGATCCCTCGTGATCCTGGGTGCTATGGGCAAGGACGCTGGGGAATATCTCTGTGACACTGGTGATGATAGTATCGTCTTCTTCATCACTGTAGAAGGTGAGCAGGAGATCCTGGTGGGGATGGTCGGGGGAGAGGAGTGAGGTGGGTCTGTGGCTGCTGCCAGGGTGGTGTGAGGCTAGGCTGGGTGGCAGTGAGCACAGGGAGGCTGGTGGGGGGCACATGGGGAGTGGGCTGCATCTGTGTGGTGGCTGCAGCCAGAGGAGTCCGGACAGGGTCTGGCCATTGTGATACCCAGCACAGGCTGCTTTTGTGGTGACAGCCCATCTCTCCAGCCCCAGAGCCACCGGTGACCATTGTGGGCAACACGGGCACCGTGGTACATCGCTGCCTGGTGGCCGGGGAAGACCTGGTGCTGGCTTGTGAGCTCTCTCGGCCCGACGCCATCGTGCGCTGGCTGCGGAATGGCCAGGAGGTGCATCCGGGTGAACGGGTGCAGGTGGAAGCGCGTGGGGCGCTGCGACAGCTCACCATCAGTGGGGCACAGCCCAGCGACGCAGGGTGCTACATCTGTGATGCTGCCAGCGACCGCATGGTGACAAATGTGGAGGTGTTGGGTGAGCTGGCTCAGAACCCAGGGACCCCCAGAATGGTGGGGTCATGCTACAGACACAAGGGGAGGGGAAGCCTCTGTGACCCTGCTGATGCAGAGGCCGGGGTAGCAGCATGGCAGGGAAGGGTGGGAGCCCTGTCCCCAACCCTACAGGAGCCGTTGGTTAGAAAGAGACAAGTCAGGGTCGTGGTGAGACATATCCCTGCTGCCTCCCCCAGCCAGGGGCTGTTTAAATTTAGCCTTGGCTGGCTCCCAGGCGCCGCTCCTCCTGCTTCGGCTGCCAAAGGCTGAGCTCAGCCTGGACCCTTATCAGCTGGAGATGGAGGGCTGTGCAGGGTGGGAGGGGGGCTGTTGCAGGCAGGTGTCCAGGCTTCCCAGCAAGGTGTTCTGGATTGGGGGCGGTACAATGAAATTAATGGTCTCAACATGGCAGCTGTGCTGCCCGTACAGGGAGTGATACGGAAGCGATGGGCTCTGCTGCTGTCCCTTGCCTGAGTGAACCCTGAGCTGCCAGACCTCTCCATCCTGCATGCCTGCCCCTTGGGACCCCTGTCTAGTCCCACTATCACCCCCAGCCAGTCCCACAGCCCTTCTGCCCCATGGTGACTCACTGAGGGATCACCTCTCCGCTTGAAGCAGTCCTATCCCGGCACTGCTCCACACTGGGGGGATATCCCTGAACCCTGCCTTGTCCTCTGTGCCCCTCAGCCCGGCCTGTGTGCATTGTCAACAAGGAGGAGGCACAGAGTCCACTGGAGGTGCAGGAGGGGGACAGTGTAACACTGGTGGCTCGTCTGTCCCCGGAGACAGCGGCAGTGCAGTGGCAGAAGGATGGACAGACTCTGTGCTCAGGTGGGCGGCTGCTGGTGTGCAGCGAGGGCCCCACACGCAGCCTCACCATCAAGCAAGCGGAGCTGGGTGACGGTGGCATCTTCCTCTGCGACGCTGGTGATGATGAGGTGCATTTCACACTACATGTGAAAGGTGAGCCTGGAGGTGTCCCTCGCCCATGACAGGGGCAGGAGCAGTCTCATCCTGCCTCACGGGGATGCTTGGCACCCCTATGCCGTGCTGGTGCCACTGGCAGGGCCACAGCTGAGCCCAGTGCTCCTCCGGCAGAGGCACCCGTGCTGTTCGTCAACAAACGAGAGGAGCAGGAGAAGCTGCTGGTGCTGGAGGGCGGCAGTGCCGTGCTCTCTGCCATCACCTCCACGGAGCGATCCGATGTCACCTGGCTGGGCCCGCAGCAGGCGGCAGTGGCCGGCGAGCGCTGCGAGCTGCGTCGGGACGGCCGCGTGCACAGCCTCATCCTCCACAATGTGGCCATGGAGGACGCTGGCACCTACACCTGCCTCTCACCCCACGACCAGATGCAGTTCGACGTGAACGTCCGAGGTGGGCGGCAGGGGGGCAGCGGGGGTGCCCGGGGATGCCCCTGCAGCGGCAGCGGGTGCTGATATCGGGGGGTTTGACTGTGCAGAGCTGCGGGTGAAGTTCCTGCGCGGGCTGTCGGACGTGCGAGCGCGGCAGGGTGAGCGGGTGGTGCTGTGGTGCGAGCTTTGCAAGGCGCGGGGCGACGTGGTGTGGCGGAAGGACGGGCGGGTGCTGGCGCCTGGCCCCCGCCGGCAGATGACAGCGGAGGGACGGGAGCGGTCGCTGGTGCTGACCCGCGTGGAGCCCCGGGATGCCGGCGAGTACTGCTGCGAGTCCAACGACGACCAGACCCTGGCGACGCTGACGGTGCAGGGTGAGCCCAAGACTTCCCCACCACCTGGGGGATTCCTATTCCATGGGGGTGGCAGGGATGCTGGCACAGTGATATCAGGATTGCAGGAATGCTCGGCGTCTCTACATGACAGGGGGTCCCTTAGGCTGTGTCCTGACAACCTGGCTGTAGTCCCCAGGGTGGTGGAGATCATCATGGAGCTGCAGAACCTGACAGTGCTGGAGGGGGAGGATGCCACCTTCAAGTGCCTGGTATCCCCCGAAGATGTGGCTGTGACGTGGCAGCTGAATGGCCAGCCCGTGGTCCCCAGTGAGCGTCTGCTGGTGACAAGGAGTGGGCTGTGCCACAGCCTCACCCTCCGGCAGTGTCAGACAGGTGATGCAGGCACTGTGACCGCCAATGCTGAGGGGCTGGTGACCACAGCTCGGCTGAGTGTACAAGGTGAGGGGGAAGGAAAAAGCTGGGGCTCAGCCAAAGACACAGCCCTGGGGCTGGCTGCTGACCCAGCACACGGGCCATGCAGAGGCACAGGTGCTGTTTGTGCGGAAGCTGCAGGATGTGGTGGCAGAGGAGCAGGGGGACGTGTGCCTGGAGGTGGAAGTGAGCCACGAGGCTGCCGAGGTGCAGTGGCTGAAGCAGGGCATCCTCCTTCAGCCGGGCAGCAAGTACCTGCTGCAGGAGTCGGGGTGCCGGCGCACCCTCACCATCTGCTGCCTTGGCCCTGCTGACCGCGGCACGTACCGCTGCGAGAGCCTGCATGACCGCACGCAGGCCAAGCTCCACGTGGAGCGTGAGTACCAGGCTGGGGATGGGGATGAAAGGCGGCGGGGCTGGGGATGGGGACAGGGAGGGCATCCAACTGCTGCAGTGAGAGCATGTGGGCAGAGCTGGTACTTGACTGGAAGGTGTACTCAGAGAGGTGGGTGCGTGGGCAGGGTGGTAGTCCGGTACAAACAACTGGATTTAGACGATCACTCCAGCAAGCACAGCCTGGGAAGCTGGGGCTCTGTGGTGGAGCAGACACCTACTCACAGACGTGGGTCCCTCACAGCCCGGAAGGTGTCGATCCGGACACCACTGACAGATGTGGAGACCTTTGAGAAGGAGACAGCCACCTTTCATCTGGAACTGTCCCACCCCGGCGTGACCGGGGTGTGGACACGGGACGGCATCCGGGTGAAGCCCAGCAGTACGTGCCGGATCAGCGCCACAGGCTGCGGGCACAGCCTGACACTGGAGAGGCTTTCACTGGAAGACTCAGGCACCGTCACCTTCACTGCTGACACTCTGCGCTGCAGCGCCCACCTGCGTGTGCGGGGTACGGTCCCTGGGGCAGGCTGGGGGGTGTGTGGCACTGGCACTGTCTGACCTGCAGCTGTTCTGTACTGGGAGACACTGAGGCTGAGCTGGGCCACCCTGGGCACATGAGTCCACCGGTTCTGGATGGGTTGATAGAGTGCTGGCAAGTGTCCCCCTGTCCTCAGGGAGGAGATGTGAGCTGAGCAGTGGGGACACCCAGCCAGCGTCTGGGTCCAGAGCCAGCTGGAACACCACTGATGAGTGCTTGCCCATGGGTGGTGCCACTCTCAGCCCACGCTGAAATGCCCCAGCAGCAGCTACTGTTCCCTGCAGCCCCAAGTCTATGCCTTTGTCCTATCAAGCCTTCCTGTCCTGTGTCCTGCCTCCTCAGAGCCTCCAGTCACAATGGTGAGGGTCCCACGAGACCTGGGGGTCCCAGAGACGGGGGTCGCCAGCTTTGAGTGTGAGCTGTCTCGCCCCAATGCAGAGGTGAAATGGTTCAAGGTGAGAGCTCACGCTAAACCCCTCCAGCAGCACCTGGCTTCCTCCTTGTTTTGTGCCCTGGCCGCGACTCTCCCTGCCAGGGCTGCAGACAGAGCAGAGGGGCCAAAGCAGCGGGGTGCTGCCTGTTTGCTTCCATGCAGGATGGGCAGGAGCTGCGGCCAGGGCCCAACTGCCGCATCTACTCAGCGGGGCGGCGCCGCATCCTGCAGCTGAGCCGCTGCGAGCTGACCGACACGGGCAACTACACCTGCGATGCAGGTGACTGCCGGGCCTCCGCCGTGCTGCACGTCCAGGGTACGGTCACCCAGCTCCCAGCAGTGTGTACACCCCCAACCCTACGCTGCCTGCTCCCCTCATCCTTGGCTGCCCTGGCTCTCTTTCTACTACCTGCAGAGCGCCAGGTCCACGTTGTGCAGGAGCTGCAGGACGTCCAGGTCCGGGAGGGTGACAATGCCGTCTTCACCTGCGAGGTGTCACACGGGGATGTGAAGGGCGAGTGGTTTCGGGACGGGGAGAAAATCAAGGTCTCCAGCACAGTGAAGATACGGCAAGAAGGTGGGGACGCAGGTGATTCCACACCTGGTTTGGGGCTGGGATAGGGCAAATTCAAGCAAGGGAAGTTTGTGTAGACAAAGCGGGGGGTCCTCCCTGCCCCCCAGCTTACTATGGGTGTGCATTGCTGTCACCTTGAGCCAGCCTCTCCCTCCCCAGGGACCCGGCACTTCCTGCTGTTCTGTGGTGTGCGCCCTGAGGACAAGGGACTCATCCGCTTCACAGCCAGGACAGTCACCTCAGAGGCCAGTCTGCAGGTGGAAGGTACCAGTGCGGGCTGCGAGGTCTGGCTGGGCTCCAGCACCAGGGTTGGGGTGTACCAGGTCAGCTTGCGGTGTCCCCATGGAAACCTGCTCGCCCCATGATGCTGACAACCTGCCCCCACCTACCAGCACTGCCAATCCGGATTGTGAAGCCACTGCGGGACAAGACGGTGCTGGCGAGGCACAAGGCGACACTGGAGTGCACCGTGTCCCATGCCCGGGGCCGGGTGCGCTGGCTCCGTGGAGACACCGAGATCTTTGCTGGTGACAAGTATGAGATCTGCAACCTGGACTGCTACCGCACACTCATCATTCACCGCGTGGGCCCTGAGGATGAGGACTCGTACACCTGTGACGCCTTTGATGACCGCTCCACTGCCCGGCTCCTCGTAGAGGGTGAGTGGGCACCTAGAGGGGCACCACTGGCAGCTGCCAGCACTGCTGTGCCCTGCAGTAAAGGGACACCTGTCCCCCATTGCTTGCAAGAGTCTGAGTGCTGGGATGGAGGGAGCAGGTTGGGTACAGGGCCAGGGGTCTGTTCCTCCTTGTCTGGGACACACATTTTGGGTGGCCCAGCTGCTCTGGCAATGCCCTAGCTCACTCTGACTCCCGTTGTTCCCACAGGGAGCTAGAAGCCAGGATGCAGTTCTCAGGGCCTGCATGCAGATTGACAGATGCCAGTGCTGAGAGATGGGGTCATGCTCCCCCTGGCACAGACAGACACATGGACACCATCCCCAGCCTGCTCCAGCCTCAGGGCTCTGCATTAAACAACCTTTTTTTCTGACATGGCTTCTTCCACACCAGCGAGCTGGGGTCTCATTAAGAGAAAAGGTGGTGGCACCACTCTACACCCTGCTCAGTATCTCTGGAAGCCCGGCCCTCTGGGCCCCCCTCACCCCTGCCCCCCCACAGTCCTTGGCTTTGCACGCCAGACTCCGAAAGGCTCTTTACTGTGTGGCCGAGGCCTCAACAGCATTTGGCACATTTACAAAAAAGACTGAAAAGGGGGATGGCAGCACAATGCTGCGGGAAGGGGGTGCCTGGCAGAAACATGCAGTTCCTGGGGCAGCGGGGCCAGCTGGGCTGCGCTGGGGGGGCTCCCAAAGCAGAGGGCTCCCCGGTCCAGTCTCACCACCATCCTGCCTGCCTGGCCATGGGGAATCCTGGCTCACTCCGTAATAAGTTAATACAAATCACAGCAAGAGAAATATATACAAGGCGTGAGCCTCTGCCCGCAGCAGTGCTCTGGGCAGGGGCTGCTGCCCTGCCCTGCCCCAGGGTCCCCCGGCCACTATAAAAATCCAGTCGCCAGCAAAACAGCGACGGTCTCTGATGCTGCAGGGGTCCCCGCATCCCTGAGGCAGCCCAGCCTTTGCCCAAAGGCTGGAGCCAATGTCCTGTCTCCCATCAAAACATTTTGTGGGGGATGCACCCTGCCAGCGCAGCTCCTGCCGGACAGGCACCGATTGCCAGCATCACCTTGGGAACCCCCTGGCCGTGGCAGTCTCTGCCCCAGGACCACCCCGATCCAGCTTGGGAAAAAGGAGTGGCAAGCCGCTCTGGGGTGTAGGGAGGGTGGCTAGGGCAGGAGAATCTTCTGAGGAGGCAGGTTTTGGGAAGCACTGCCTGGGAGCTGCTCTTGGGGACAGGGTAGGACAGGGCTCACATGCTCAGGGGATTCCCTGCTGGGAAAAGGGCCATGGGACCTGCTCTTTGAGGAAGGGACATAGGGGACAGGCACTTGGGGAGTTGCTGGGGGTGCAATGGGGTGGGGAGCTGCTCCTGGGAAGGGGAGGACTCAAATATGGGGAAACGTTAAGATGCAGGATGAGCGTGCCTGGGCCATAGGGTAATGCACAGCAGTGGGGGCTCGGGGACCCACCACCCCAGCAGAGCCACTCGCACTGCACGTCCATGGGTTCTGGTCCTTTGGCTGAGTCCCTGCCAAAGGGCTTCCCCAGCACCTTTGGGCCCCACTGGCAGCTGGGGCTTCTCCAGACAAGTCCCATGTGTCTCCAAGAAGGGTTTCCATCTGCAGCCCCAAGCTGCATGTGGCCACCTGGGGCCAAGGACAAAGCCCTGCCTGTCTCAGGGGTTCTGTCAGAGCAGGCTGGGGTGCTGGTGTTGCTCGAGGTCACTGGGTTGGCTTATACCCTCACAGCAGGGCCAGAGCCTGAGGTGAGGGGCACGGTGGAGCTGCAGTCATAGTCCAGGTCCACCACGGCATGGGAGCTGGCGATGAGGCTGTTCAGCGACGGTCCTGTCTGCCGCTCTCGGAAACTCTGGATGTAGCTCTGCAAGAGAGGAGCAGAAAGTGAGGGGGGCTCTGCTCCTGGACCACTCCACCCCACCCTAAATGCTGCTGCAGCCCCTCCCTGTCCACCCCCCCAAAAACAGTGAAATCGCCAGCACTCGGGCCCTCCAGTGGCTGGCCACAGCAGGGAGCACAGCCTTATCCCTCCCCTGGGCATTTTGCACCTTGCCTACTGCTTATTTCTGCTATGCCAACAGTGCTCTGGGCCAGCAGTTTTCATTTGCTTGCAAAGGCTGAAATGCTCCATGGTAGGAATGGCCCATTCCAACTTGAGCTGCTCAGTCCCTGGGACACCCTAGTCTCATCCCTCGAGGAGCTCGGATGTTAGCTGGTGCCTGGGCACCTCTCCATCCCCAGCCCCCCAACATGGAGAAGAAATGACTGTGGAGACTGGGGGAGATCTCTACCCTGGCTGCGGGACTCACGGGGGAGAGCACGTCCCCATCAAAGCGGCGCACAGGGTTGGGCTTGCGGCGGTAAGCAGGCTCGGGGGGGTGGGCTTTGTGCTGGTGGGGTGGTGGGTGGTGGGGTCTCCGCTTCTTCTTCTTCTCCTTTCGGTCTTCCCGCTGCTTGATGCGCATCAGCTGCACGCGGCGCTGCTGCCGGCTGATGATCACTGCGGAGCAAAGCGGCCTGTGAGCACTGGGAAGCACATCCAAACGATCCCCGCAGCCAAACCAGCCCCAGCTTTGAGCAACCAGCTCTCCCTTGGGTGGTGTGCTGCCACAGAGTCCTGAGCCCCGTATCTGATCTTGTGAACCCCATGCTGGAAACATCCATCCCAGTTCCCAGGCTTCCAGTTCCTACACTCGCCCTGTGCCATGCCCATCTGCCCCACTCCCCACGCACCTTCTGTATGGGAGTAGCCCTCGGCTGTGACCTTCCACTGGACCAGGACACCCAGTGTGGTGAGGAGCGGCCAGATGCCCAGGATGACCCAGCTGTACCAGCACACGGGGCGAGCAGGGGCCACCTTGATGCGCTCATAGATGTACTGCACCAGGAGGAAGAGCTCGATGAAGTAGTCGACAGTGACGGTCATGATGGCGCTGCCGAAGACGGCGGTGGAGAGGGTGGTGAAGAAGCGCTGCCACTGCAGTGTGAGGACAGCGAAGAGCATCCCCACACCCAAGAGCAGCGCGATGGGGATCCACACCGTTGGTGGGTGGTAGAATTGCTCCATCACCACCAGCGTGGCCACCGCCAGCAGCAGCCCCAGGAGCAGCCCCACCATGAAGAGGCCAACGCTGCGCACCAGCATGGTGACCAGCCCACACAAGACTCCAATGCCCAACCCAATGCCCACTGAGGCCTCCACGCTCAGCTGTGTGTCCAGCACCCGCTCCTTGTAGCACAGCATGAAGATGATGATAGAGCCGAACATCAGCCCCGTCAGGAACATGACAGCCTTGAAGCAGCGGTAGCCTGTGGAGAGACCACCATAGTCAGGGAGTGGATGGCCAGCACCCCCCAGCTCCCCTTTGCCCTCCTCCCCACATGCCCCACCAGCAGTCGGGCTGGCCTGGCTCACCGAAGAAGCAGTAGATGATGCCAAAAAGGCAGCACATGGCGCACACCACTGAGGGCACCACCTGGTAGCGACGCTCAATTTCCTGCTGGCAGCTGTGCCCCCACTCCTGGCCCGGCTCGTGCGGCAGCAGCTTGAACCGCAGCGTCTGCACAGTTGCAGTCATGGCTCTAGGGACTCCTGGGAGAGGCATCAAAATCTCCACTCCTGCCTCATAGCCCGCCGGCAGAACTGTGTCCCGGCACCCGCCCCACCTGGCGGGAGAGAGACAAGGAGAATGGAGGAACTGGTGGCACACGCCCGGCATCGATCCTACCACTCAGCACCTGGCTACCAGAAATCCTGCTCTGTCCCCCCCTGCCTGGGTAGGAATGGAGGGAATTGGGGAACAGCCTCATCAGTGGGGAACAGTGGGGGTGCAGACTGTCACCCAACCTGTGGCTGAAGGGATGAGCTGTCCCCAGAGAGTCTGCCTGTATCCCTGGGAGCTTCGTGTTGCTTAATAATTTGTCTGTGGATTCAATTTCCCGCCCATGCCTCTCCGGCACCCTTTCCCTGTTCGATTAACAGGAAACTTCCACAACTTGGTATTTTCTGCCTGTGAAGTAATTATGCTCAGTAATTAAGTCACCCCTCAGTCTTCTATTTTTATAGGCTAAACAGATTGAGCTCTTTAAGCTTGTACTCCAAGGCATTTTCTCCAATCCTCTAATCATATTTCTGGCTATTTTTCATCTCTGCTCCAGCTCCCACTGTCCTTGTAAAAACAAATTGGGCCTTCACACTAGATCCAGCCCTCCCATGCCAATCCATGGGGCTGGAAGGGCACCAGCTGTAGCTGGCACTGCCCCTTACCCAAGGGCTCACCCATAGTGCTGTGGCTATGGCGGGATGCTGAGCAAACAGTTACCGGGCCCCCTGCAGCGCCTACACAGATGGAGGGGTCATAATCCCCTGCAAAGACTGATCCAGCTTCAGTTTAAACCTAATTACAGCATCCGTCTGCCTGCTCCCACCTGGAGCCAGTTCCATCACCCCTTCTCTCCCCCAGTCCCTTTATAGGCTCAGTTGGTTTAGAATGGGTTTATTGTCACAAATTGTCCCCACGCCAGCAGCACTCCTTCCAAGTGCCAAGTTTATGCGGCCAGTTCAGGACAACTCACAAAAACAGCGCTCTGGAAAGGAGCTGGGAAGAGGGCAAAGGCTGCAGGCATGGCTTCCTGTTGCCCAGCATCTTGCTGCTGCCCAGACGGGCTCCACGGGCATCTCATCCCTTGCCGACAACCTCCTTCCTCCCTTCGGCTGGGGAAGGCAACCCCAGCCTCGGCAAATCCCCGTGGGGAAGCAGAGCACAGAGCCTAATCCCAAGGAAGCAGGCGGGTAGGGAGTGGGCAGCCAAGCGCCGGGCCCCTACTCGAGCCCCCGGGGGGACGCTAAGCAGGATTGGACTTTACCCGCAGAGCCCAGGAGCGCCGCTCCGGCCCCGGTGGGGATGGGCGACGCTGTGGGGAATGAGAGCAGGGCTCCGCCGGCCCAGGGGACCGGGGATGCGGCACGGAACGGCCGGCCGGCCGGCGTGGGGACGGCACGGGATGCCGGGCAGGGCTGCGGGCAGCGGCGCGGGCGGCTGGCGGCGCCCATTGGCGCGGGCACTGTTGCTAGGGGAGCCCGGCGCCTGCTCATTGGCGCCGGGACTTACCCACCTGCTGCCGCCCGCCCCGGGCCCCCGAACCCCCTCCCTTCCCCGCAGGCCACAGCGCGGCGGGGGCCGGGAGCAGCGCCCGGGGCAGAGCCCCGCCGCGGCGCCCCCGCCGCCGCCCCCCGGCCGGGCCCCGCTGCACCCGCCGGGCTGCCGGGCCCCGGGCCGCCGGGGCGGGCGCGGCGTTGCCGAGCGACGGCCGCAAAGGCCGCCGGGGCGCGGGGCCGCTCCGCCCCTCTCTTTGTTCGGGGCGGGGGTCCCGGGGGCGCTCCGCCGGGTTCCCCCCACGCCCATCCCGGGCTCCGCGCTCGCTCCGCCGGACGACGGAAGGATCGGGAACCGGGTGCCCCAGCCGTTCCCCCGAGGGGTCCGGCGCGTCACCCGCCTGCCGGATCCCCTCGCGCTGCCCCCCCTCTGCCGCTCCGCCCGCTCCCACCTGCGCTCCCGGCGCGGCAGCGGCGGCGGCCCCGCGGCGCCCGGCGCTCCCGGCGCTCCCGGCGCTCCCGGCCGCGGTCCCCGCGCATGGTGGCGGCGCGGCCGCCGCGCGGTGCTGAGCGGACAGCTCCGCTGACGTCACCGCGCCGTCACCGCGCGCCGGGGGCGGGGCCTCGCGGGGCGGGGCGGGGCCTCTGCAGGGGGCGGGGCTGAGGTGGGGTAAATTGGGGGGGCATGGGGGGCGCAGTGGGATGTGAAGCGGGGATGCACATTGGGGTGCACTCGGGTGCCCAATGAGTGTAAAGTAGGGTGTGAATTGGGGGCCGCACTGGCGTGTGCATCGAGGTGCACTGCCCTGTGCCGTGTGCCAGGGACGCAGCCCAAGGCTGTGTGTGCAGCGTGGCGCAGCGCACCCCCGGCTGGGCCATGTGCGCCATGTGCTCGGCGTGCAGCAGCTGCGAGGGCTGCAAGCCCCTCGGCACAGTGTGCGGGGACACAGCAGCTCAGGGTGCAGGGCTGTGGATGGGGGAATTACAGGGAAATCTTGTGTCAGGTGGAGCCTGACAGTGCAGTGTGCAAGGGGCTCTGCCAGTGCCCGCGTTTAGGACGGGCAAATGCACATGTCAGGGGCATCTAGAGCAGCTGCCCACCTGTCTGCCATGAGTGGATGGGAGATACGGCCATGGCAAGCAGGTGGGGGGACACGGTTCTCGGCAGAGGCAGAGCTCTCTGGAGCTGGCACCTCCTGGCTGTAGCACCTAGGGACCCCTGGGAAATTCTGGCACACAGAAGACTCTTGGCAGCAACTGCCGTTCCCTCTGGCAGCCCCTTCCCAGCCCCATGCCAACACCGGGGAGACAAAGGCGGGAGCTGCAGCTGGCAGGGGGCTGAGAAGGGGCTGCTGGAGGAACGGCACTGCTGCCTTCCTGCTGCTTCCCTACAGAATCTTCCAAGGCCGCCAGGCATGGGGGCCCTGGGCTCAGCCACTGCCTGGCAAGCCCTGGGGACGTGTGTGCTCTGCCCTCAGCTTCCCATGCATGTTTTCTGAGCTCACACTCTGGAAACGTCATTACTTTTTCTGATCTGCACCTATATCTGAATATAAGTTCAGATCAACAGGTCATTTCAGAATGAAACCCCTCATCACTCACATAAAATGATCTGGGTTTGTGTAAGGTGGCTAAAGGTAAATATTCCAACCGATAAAAGAAATCAAATACATCTATTTCTAATGCATTTTACTATGTACAGAAAACAGGATACTTTGTTTTTTCTATCATCACGGCTTTTTTTTTGACCTCTGTGCGTGGAAGATCTCTGTTCCTTTCTTAGTTCTGCCCCTTTTTTTCCTTGTGGTATCTCCTCATCCCATTGCATTCTCTCTGATTCTACTTTTTATATGTTCTTCATTAAACTGCCATCCACGTGACTGCTTTTGCCTATTGCTTGTCTTGGTTTATTCAAGAGTAAAATGGCCTATGAAAAGCAGCCGGGCTTGGATGATGGTCTAGTATCTCAGGGAGGTGGGATGCTGCCAACTGCTTTCCGATGAAAACAGGCTGCTTTGTTTTAGAAAATGAAAGAGATCCTGGAGCTGAGTGGGCCCCCATGTGCCCTCAGTGCCCTGCAGTGCTCTATGGCTGCTGGTGCTCCCCAGGGCAAGTGGGCTGTGTTTCATGGGGAGAGTGGAATGGACTGCCCGCCCAGAGTAAATCCAGAGGCACTTGAGTCCCAACGGCTGCAAGGCTGTGGAAGTGAAGCCATGGGCTGGGAATGGGCGGAAAGGCTAGGTCCTCCTTCTTGTCCTTATTCAGCAATGCCTGGCACTGAGCAGCCATGTAGGGCTGCTTGCTTTGCGGCTTCTGGGCTGGATCATTCCTGTGCTGGAAGCTCCGTTTGTGCAGCAAATTCTACCCTGATACGGTCCTTTCAGCTCTGTCTGCCCCAGGGGCTCTTTCTGGCGGCCGGCGGATGGTGCATTTATGCTGCAAGACAGCTCAGAGTGGGATGGTGACCCGACCCCAGCTGGAGGAGCTCCCTTTGCTCCCGTTTGAAACACGTGATAAAAGCCCCTGCTGCTGGCATCTCCTGGTGTCTGCCTGCCCTCCTCCTGCCCCAGGATGGTTTGCTTCTGTGCATCCAAAGCTCTTCCAGCCGCCGTTTCTCTCCTGGTATGCCCGCTCCCCAGGCAAACGGCATGCCCAGCTGCCTCCTGCAGCCTGCAGCCCACACTGTGGTGCTTTGGCCACAAACACTCAGCCTCCACCAGTCCCCCCGACGACTCAGCCACCAGCCACACCGAGGGGACGACCCTCGGGCAGCGGTTTGTGGAACCGAGCGCCGTGGTTTGGGCTGTCCCGGGTAGGGGACACACGGCCCCGCGGAGGTCCTCGTGTCCCGGGCACAAAAGGCCGGGGAAATGCGCCCTAAAGCCCTCTCCGGTGCCGGTCCCCGGCGGATGCGCTCTCCGCTCCCTGAGCCAGCAGCCGGGGCCTGAGGCGCTGCCTTGCTGGCCCGCAGTGCCGGGGGCACTCACGGCGGCCCAGCCGGCTCCGCTGCGGGGCGCGGTGCGGGGGTGCGAGGTGCGGGTGTGGGGTGCGGGTTGTAGGGAGCGGGTTGTGGGGTGGGATGCCATGCGGAGTGCGGGCACGTGCGGGACACGGGGAGGGCACGGAGCGGGGCACGGAGCGGGCGCGGAGCGGGGCGGTGCGGGGCACGGAACGGGCGCGGTGCGGGGCGCGGGGCGGGTGCGGGGCGGGCGCGGTGCGGGGCACGGAGCGGGCGCGGTGCGGGGCACGGAGCGGGCGCGGGCGGGGCACGGAGCGGGCGCGGGGCGCGGAGCGGGCGCGCTGCGGGGCACGGAACGGGGCGGTGCGGGGCGCGGTGCGGGGCGGGGGCGCGGAGCGGGGCGCGGTGCGCGGTGCGGGGCACGGAGCAGCCCCGCCGCGCCGTCCCCGGCCCGGCCGCTGCCCCGCGGTCTCCCGGCAACCTGGCCCCGCCCCCACGCTTGCCCCCTCCCCCGATTGGCCGCCCCGCCCCGTGACGCGTCGGTCGCATCGCGGGCCATTGGTCGGGGCGGGTGACGCGCGAAGGGCGGGGCCCGCGGGTGACACGTCGGACGGCGGCGCCGCCAGCGGCAGCGGCAGC
Source organism: Motacilla alba alba (assembly GCF_015832195.1). Lineage (NCBI taxonomy): Eukaryota > Metazoa > Chordata > Aves > Passeriformes > Motacillidae > Motacilla > Motacilla alba. The sequence continues at coordinate 16,062,124 of NC_052022.1, read as the reverse complement.
CGGCCCCGGTCGCGGTCCCGTCCCGGCCATGCGGCTGTCGCTGGTGTTGTCGGTGCTGCGGCCCGCCGGGCCCGTCGCCATCGGCGTCTCGCTGGGCTTCACCCTCAGCCTGCTCAGCGTCACTTGGGTGGAGGAGCCGTGCGGGCCGCCGCCGCGCCCCGCCACCCGCCCGCACCCCGACGGCGGCCCCGCGCCGCCCCCCGGCCCCGCCAACGGCAACGCGGCGCGCAGGCCCAACGCCGTGCCCGCCGCGCTGGGCGCTGACAACTGGGAGCCCCGCGTCGTGCCCTACCGCCCGCCCAGCCCCGGCAGGGCCGCCAAGAAGGCCGTCAGGTGCGGGGGGGCCGGGCCGGGCTGGGGGACGGGGCCGCCGCTCACCGGGGTTTATCTGGGGGTAGCTGCGGGCGAGCTTCAGGTACCCGCCTTGGCGGGGCTGGGGGTCTTCAAAGGGGGGCATTACAGACAGCTTAGCGGTATGCTTTGCCCTCCTTTCAGCCACCTAGAGCTGCAGACGGGTTTTTCTCACTGAGAGTGCCTTTCCCAGCTGCTTCCTTTCCTCCCCCGTGCCCGATTTCACCTTAACCCCAGCCCGCAGCGAAGAGCGCCCTGCCCATGCCCGTGCCCGCTGTGCGAAGGTTGCCTGCTGCAGCACGTGCTGCCGGGCACCCTGCGACGGTCCCCTCCTGTCTGAGCAGGGACCCCTGCCGTGGTGGCACGTCCCCACCCAGTGCTGCAAACGCCAGCCTGCTCCGGAGTCGGCTGCGGCCCCATCCCAGCGTCCCCTGGATGACAGGGAACAGGCAGTGAAAGGGCCTCCTTGTGCTGGCGAGGTGGTGGGCGGATAAAGGGGGCTGAATGGGGCCACTGTGTACCAGGCGGCCGTGGGGGGACGTGGTGGGGGGGGTCGCTTCCTGCTACTGCGCCAGACTGGGAGAATTAAACCTGAAAGTCATTGTGAGTGCGGCAGCTGGGGGCCGTGCTGGGGAGGGGGACACAACCAGCCCCCATGCTGGCTTCAGCAACCTGTGTGGGGCCTGGCTTCCCCAGGGAGGGCAGAATGGGCTCTCCTGCCTGCCTGCTTTTGAGTAGTGTGACTGGCAGGGGTGGCAGGAAGGTGCTTCCCAGTTCAGACCTGGCTGGGGCTAGCCTCATGGTTGGGGTGTCTGGTGGGTCATGTTCCTGCTAGAGCTGGGTTGTGCAGCCCTGTTTCCTGCTTTTAGCTGTGCTCAGCCTTTTGACAGCATCTGTTTTGAGCTGAGCTGGCCAGCTTATGGGAAGGTAGGGTCCCCTTTGATGTCATGTTGGCGGCGGACCTCAGCAAAGTGCTCTGCAGTGCCTCTGAGACAGGTGTAGTGGCAGCTGGTGACACTGGGGTGATGTCTTTTGTGCGTGGCTGAAGCCTGGGAGCAGAGGAATTGAGGTTGGTGCCATTGGTTACAACAGGAAGGTGCTGGCTGCGGTGGGTTTCAGTGCCCTAGGGGCCACACATTGTCTTCCTCTTGCAGGACCCGGTACATTAGCACCGAGCTGGGCATGCGGCAGCGGCTCTTCGTGGGTGTGCTGACCTCCAAGAGCACGCTGAACACCCTGGGGGTGGCTGTCAACCGCACGCTGGCCCACCGCCTGGAGCGCCTGGTGTACTTCACCGGCACGCGGGGCCGCAAGGTGCCCCATGGCATGACGGTGGTGACGCACAGTGATGAGCGGCCCATCTGGAACATGTACCAGACCGTCAGGTACCTGCTGGACCACTACGTGAACGATTTCGACTGGTTCTTCCTGGTGCAGGATGATACCTACACGGAGGCGCACCGCATCAGCCGCCTGGTTGCCCACCTCAGCATTGACACCCACCTCTACCTGGGTCGTCCTGAGGAGTTCATTGGCGGGGACACTGAGGGACGTTATTGCTATGGAGGGTTTGGCTACTTGCTGTCCCGCAGCCTCCTCCTGCTCCTGCAGCAGCACCTGGAGAGCTGCCGCAATGACATCCTCAGTGCCCGGCCTGATGAGTGGCTGGGCCGCTGCATCATTGACTACACAGGTGTCAACTGTGCTGAGGAACACGAGGTAGGTCCTGCAGCAGAGATGGCTGGATCCTGGCCCTGTGTTTTCCCTCTTCCCTGTGGGCTCTCTCAACCCTGGGAGAACTAGCTGTTGCACCCTGACATCCCTTGAGCTTGCTGTGCTTGCGCTGGTGGTGTGGGAGTGCAGGTTGGGGCTGGCTGTGACCTATCTTTCCTGGCTGGCACAGGGTCTGCATTATCACTATTTTGAGCTGGGGAAGAACGCAGACCCCGAACGGGAGACCGACCTCCGTTTCCAGAACGCTTTCACTGTCCACCCTGTGCTGGATCCCCTCCAGATGTACCGGCTGCACAAGTACTTTGCACAGGTGGAGCTTGAGAGAACCTATCAGGAGATCCAGCAGCTCCAGGTGAGACCTGTCTTGGCTGGGAGGGTCTTGGTTCTGTTTGTCATCCCTGTGGGCTTTCTCGTTTCTCTGTGGGTTTCTCACCTGATCCTGCTGTTGGACAGGATCAGCTGAGCTCATGTGGCTACAGAGGCAGTGGTGCTGTCTGGAAAGCAGCTTTGGACCTAGATGGGTGCTGGTGATGCAGTGGTGGTTCAGGGTGGTGAAGACAGAAGGGTGCAGAGGTCTGTCTCAAAGGCCGAGTAGGGTGGGGGAGAAAACCTGAGGTGCTGGACAGGAGTCCAGTTGAGGACAGCTTTTTGAGCCAGCTCTGGCTAATCTCTGCGTATCAGAAATCAGCTTGAGTGCTGCCAGACCTGGAAGACCTGCTTGTGCCTGCCTTGGCTCTCACTCGTCCATCTCTTGTCTTGCAGATGGAGATCCAGAATGCCAGCAGCTTGTCTGCGGACGGGGACCACATCGCCACATGGCCCATTGGCATCCCGCCCCCATTCCAGCCCAAAACTCGCTTTGAGGTGCTGCGCTGGGACTACTTCACAGAGGAGCAGGTCTATGCCTGTGTGGATGGCTCCCCCAAGTGCGAGCTGCACGGTGCGGATCTGGCGGACGTGGCCGATGTGGTGGCCACGGCCATGGAGGAGCTGAACCGCAAGTACCAGCCAGTGCTCCACGTCCGCAAGCAGCAGCTGGTGAACGGCTACCGGCGCTTCGACCCCACGCGTGGCATGGAGTACACGCTGGACCTTCAGGTGGAGGTGGTCACCCAGAAGGGACACAGCCGCTCCGTCACTAAGCGAGTGCACCTCGTGCGGCCCCTCAGCGAGGTGGAGATCATTCCCATGCCCTATGTGACAGAAGCCAGTCGCATCAATGTCATCCTGCCGCTGACGGCCCATGACCGGGACTACGCCGCCCGCTTTCTGGAGGCTTATGCGGCAGCCGCTTTCGAGAGCAGTGAGAATGCAGTGCTCACCTTCCTCTTCATCTACGACCCCTTTGAGGCCCAGCAGGTCACCCAGAATGACATCTTTGCCTCTGTGAAGTCTCAGATCACCGAGTATGAGCGCAAGTATGCAGAGGTAAAGATCCCCTGGATCAGTGTTAAGACAGACGCGCCCTCCCAAATCAAGGTCATGGACATTATCTCCAAGAAGCATCCTGTGGACACCCTTTTCTTTGTGGCTGGCGTGGGGACAGAGGTCACCATTGACTTCCTTAACCGCTGCCGGATGAACACCATAAACAACTGGCAGGTTTTCTTCCCCATCCACTTCCAGGGCTACAACCCAGCCATTGCTTACCACAACCAGGTGCCACCCACCACACTGGACCTGCTGAGGGACATGGGGCGCTTTGACCGTGACGTCTTCCACGAAGCCTGCTTCTACAACGCTGACTACATGGCAGCACGCACCCGCATGGCGGGGGACGTGCAGGAGAATGAGGACATCCTGGAGACCCTGGACATCTACGACATGTTCATCAAGTACTCCAACCTCCACGTTTTCCGGGCTGTGGAGCCTGCCCTGCTGCAGCGCTACCGGCACCAGGCCTGCAACCCCCGGCTCAGCGAAGACATCTACCACCGCTGTGTGCAAAGCAGCCTGGAGGGCGTAGGCTCTCGCTCCCAGCTGGCCATGGTCCTCTTTGAGCAGGAGCAGGGGAACAGCACCTGAAACCCTGGATGGTGGAGGGGCTGGCCCTGCCATGTTATGCCTGCCTGCCCACTCCACTTCTTCTTCTGCCCTAATCTGTCTTCCTTCTGCAGTGACTGCAGAGATTGCTGGTGTCCAAGCTCGTGACTTGCCCCACTGGGGCTCCCCAGGCCGGGGTCTGCCAGCCCAGGGTGCCTGGGTCTTTCTCAAGCAGCCATGGCTGTGCAGACCCCAGGCAAGATGGGGTCAGAGTCACTGAGCTGCAAGCTGGAACACCTGGCTCCTCATTCGGAGCTAGTGGCTGCTGGCCCCATCCATCTGTCCTGGCCCTGCTGCTGAGCACTGGGGAGATGGGCTACTGTGTCTCTTGCTGTACCCCACTAACTGGGGGAATGTAGAGCCCAAAGTCCCCCTTCTGCAGGGCCGAGGCTGCCACAGGGCCTGGAGTGATCCCTTGTAGTTCTCCCAGTGTCCTGGTACGGGAATGTGCTCCTTGCTCCTTTGGAGCATTGGCCTGGTTGTACAGGGAGGATCATGTCCCTGTGCCTGCCACAAGCTTGGACAGTGGAATGGGGCACATCCCATCCCAAAAGAGCAATAAGGATGTTGGTTTTGGGGTTTTGCCACTTGGCAATGAGCTGGAGTGCTCCTGGCTGGTTGGGGTGTGAGGAACTTGGGCCCCTGAGGCCGGTGGGTGTAGGGGGTGCCAGAGGGGATCCTGCTGATTTCATGTACCGTGAGCTGCTCCCCATGGGAACCATGACCCAGGCCGCTTCGGCCTTCGCAGTATTGATAGGACGTCGGAGGTCACAGCCCTCAGACGAGAGCCTCCTGACAGAGGTGGGATCCCTCCCCACTGTGGGGCTGCCCTCAGGGTCGAGGGACGTTGTGCCTGACACTGATGGGCATGGCAGAGGGTTTGGCTGTGCATCTCCTAAGGAGAAAGCGACTGAGGAGCCGCTCACTGCTCCTGGTTTGTATTTAATAGGGGGGAAAGGAGGGGGGATGGAGTGCATTTACACTAATAAAATGGAGAGATGTACTTGTGGGTCTGGCTGATTCTCTCATGAGGCAACTGTGAGTGTTCTGCTGGGGGTCTTTGTGGTGGTAGGTGCTGACTGCTTGTATAAGTTCTGTCTGCAGCTGGCTGGACAGATTCCTTACAGAGATGCTTCTTTCCTCAAGCACCTGCAACATCCTTTACTTGAGCAGGGAGATGCCTGCTTCTTAAGGAGCTCTGGGAACCCATTGCCTTTTGGACAGGCTGGCAGATGTGCTTGCAGCTTGCAGCAGGAGTCCTGCACTTCCTCTGATGCTCACAGTCTCTGGGGCTGTCCTGCTGTAGCTGCCTGTTGCCGTCACTGGTGGTGTGGCAGGATGCTGAGCCCCTTGACGTGGGAAGTCCGGTGCAGCGTGCTGACTGCCCTGTCTTTCTTGTTGCTGTAAACTTGTGGTCCCACTGACCAGTCCTCTCAGCCCTGTCTGTGGGTGGAAAAGCACCATTAAAGGGCTGGTGGAGCTGTGTGTTCTCCCACATCTGCTATCTCTGTAACAACCTTTGTGGTCTGTATGTGAGTAATGGGGGACTCCTGGCCCATGTCAGAGCAGACACTGGCTGCTCAAGTGAGGTGAACTCTGCCCTCCAGGATCTGGGATCAGCTCTGAAGGAAGCTCCCAGGCCAGAAACTGGATCTGAGCACTGTGTTGGATCACTGGTGCTGGATCTGCTCTCTCTGCATTGCTCTCACTCTTTTTTGAGCTGTTTTACATCTCAGGGCTTCTCAGCACTTGTGTTTTCCAGTTCTTAGTTGGGTAGAGCACTCTGATCTTGTCCTGGACTGTTTCATCACCTACAACTCCTGTTTGCATTATGAGGTGTGGGGACTGTGTCCCCTGCCTGTGCTTCCTGCTCCAGGCATGATTTTCATAAGTCCATGTGCCCTTCCCACCAGCCCTTTACTCATCATGTTTTAGTGCTTCGTGAAACACAGGTATCAAAGAGACACCCCCAAGAAAATTAACTGAACCTACTCACTATTACTTATCAAGGCTGCTAGTGCTCAGCAGAACTCATGGAGGCCCCTGGGCTCTGTGGTATGCTTTTTCCAAGGATACCTCATTCATCTCTTCCTGCTCCAGTCTCTGTATCCATGGTGTGGGAGTGTATATGTTTAAATATAATTTTATTATATTTCAGACAGTAACTCCTAGCTTGTTCTGAGTATTTCTATTTTTGATCCTCCCTGAGCACATCCTTAATTCCCTTCAAGTGGAAATCTGGGGCAGAGGGAGCGAGGCAGATGCAGGTGTGTTACAGATACATTTATCCTCTGAAAAGTGGACCAAGTAGTAAGATGTGATTAGGCATTAGAAGAGTACCCAAATGGTAATAAAGCGGCTTCAAATCAAGTTGGCTGTGAAAAGAAACCCAGAATTGTCATTTAATTATCATGAGACTGTCAAGATAAAGTCGCTGTTGCCTCACTGCTGTTTGCCCAGACCGAGTTAGAGGTATTTGCATACTTAACGCTCTGCACTATCAATACCAGCAGAGGCTCCCTGCTCTGGCATATGTATGAGCAAAAGACTGCTTGAGGCACTCCCAGCACAGTTACTGCTCTCTTTTCAAGGTAGCTTGCAGGGTTTGAAGCTGTTTTAGTGTTTGCCAGGCTATCTGCAGCATCAAAACATGATGAAACCCCAAAGAAGGATGTGCAAAACTTTGGGAAGGGGGTTGGTGATGCAAGCCAGGTGAGATCTGGCTGTGAAGTGAGTGCTGGCTGCGCTCACTGGGATGTGGCAGAGACCTGTGACAACAGGGCCATGGGCACAGGTGCACTGCCCCTCTCCTGCCCTCATAGGGCTAGCAGGTGCAGGCAGGGCACCAGACCAGGACAGTGACACCTTTGAAAGGGGCAGGAGGAGCAGCTCTGGGTGTTGATGTGGGCAGATGAGAAAACAGACATTCTGTGATCCCTCTTCAGGCTTGACCTGTACTTTCATACAATGTGTGGATTTTTGCACTTATCCATTTGGAAAGGCAGGCAGTGAAATGTTAATTTTACAAACGAGGCAGGAGAAAACTTGTCTCCTGCATTGTAAACTTCTGCTTCCCTTGTGGAAATTTTCTAAGTGTTACTGGCTCACCACAGCAATCAAGAGAGACAGAGCAACGTTCTCTTGGGAACTTTTTCAGAAGAGAGACTGAAGAGGTGGTTCAGAGCACTCTGAAGCACGAGAGGGCATGTCTGAATACACTGGGCGTGGGTGGGCATCTGCCTTCCCTCCTGCCTCTTCTCATTTTTGCATTGTGGCAAGGAAAGACTCACAACTGGGGAAAACCCAAGCTACTGCTGTTCCCCCTCCCCCCGTGATTTGTTTTCCTGTGTATGCAAACACTACAGTGAGCCTGTGAGCAGGGAAGGCAAAACCTACTTCTCTAGCCTTGGGTCACTTCAGGCTGTGCTCGACTCTGGCAAAGCTACTTCAGCCCCAGCAATATTAATCAGTTTGATGGCTGACCTTTGGGAGGATATGGGAATTGCAGCCAGGCCACAAAAGGGCTGGAGGGCAAGGGGAAATGCAGTGCCCTTTATTCCCTGTGCTTTCTTTGGGAAGGGGCCAGGGGTGCCTGTCACACACAAGCAGCTCTACCGACCATGGGCCAGCACCCAATTCCAGCAAACATTTCCTCCTGTCTCTAAGTGAAGGCAGGAGAAGCTGGTCTGCTTGAGGAGGAGCAGACAGGGAGGTACCAAGCTGTGCCTGCATCCAATGCCTTGGATGTCCAACATAGTGCTTAGCTCCTCTGAAGGGTGTGAGGGGCTTTGGTTAGGGGTTTTTCTGGCCAAGCTCAGGGAAACCAGAGCATTTCAATGAAGAAGGAAAGCTGTAGGTGCAGGCAGAGCTGCTGTCAGTGTGTGCCTGCCTGCAAGGGTTTCCTTCCATGGGGTCTCGGCATATCTGGCCATGCCCAGGGATGTCCTCTCTGGGGCCACACCACCCCAGCATTGGCAGAATGCAAGACCCTGAAGCTCTGGCACTGGGGGAAGAGGCAGGCAGCTTGCTTGGAGTTTTATTTTAATTGCTTCCTTGGTTTTCACAGCCTCCTTGCCCACTGGCAGGGGCTGAGTGCTGGAAAGTGGATGCTGTGTGTCCCTTGTCTTGCCTGACTGATTGGCACCAGCAGTCCATTTTTCCAGCAAGGGGGTCACGGGCAAATGATCAAAGAGCAAAACAGTGAGCTTGGCATTTGCACGTCATACAGACATGCTGAGAGTCACTCCTTTCTCCAGGTGTTGCCTGTCACCATCAACATCTCCAGGCAGGAGATGCTTGGGGAGGAGGTGACAGCAGTGAGGCCACATGTCCCATTGCATTTCAGGGCTTACTTCCAAACCCTCTCCTCCCAAGCTGGATGCTTTTTTTTCTTTGAAATGCAGCTTTTCTATGAGAACAGCTGTAATTACTGTTCATGGCAGTGGAGGCATGTTGGAAAGTGCCCAGAGGAGATGCCTGCCCCATAGACAGAAGAGATCCTTGCTGCCTGCACCATCCTGGTGCCTACTCCCTACTGCCACTCCTGCTGTGTCTTCTGGGGTTGTCACCTCTACGGTGACAGAAGCTGTCGCCAGTACAGCCGGTCCTGCTGTGATCAGGTACTTGGCATTTGTCCAGAGCACTGTGCTCATTAAAATTAAGGGCCTGTTTCACTGTAGTGGATCCCTTCTAATTATGCCCCAGCTATTTCATGTGGTTCATTACAGGTGTTTCAAGCAGTGCTGTGCTCGGTGAGCCCCAGGTGGCAGCATCTCCGTCTCTAAGGGCTAAGCCCCTGGTGGCCCCTGAACAGGCACAGCATGGGAGGGGGCACCCAGGAGCCAAAGCACTGGGGTTTGTGGTTGACCCTGGGGTGCTAAACCTAGGTTGTCCCACTGGCCCTCCTCAGCCCAGTGCCATCTGTGCTGGGACATGAGGCATGTCACAGGCCGGGGATGGTGCTGAGGTCTTGTCGTCTGCCTGTCCTGTTTGGAGAAGTGGAAGTGACAGGAGCTGTCACTTCCAGATAGCACCTGGAAGTTGTCAAATTGAAGAATAGAGGTGCTGAGAGCAACAGAGAAAAATACATGTCAAATCTTCGTTAGGTCATCACTACAGGGCTCCTGGGAATGGTCCTGAGGCTGCTCTGTTGGCATAGAAGCTGGGATCGGCCACGCATGAAGCTCAGCCTTTCCTTCTGCCATGCTTCACTCCTGTGCATGGAGCTGGAGGAGCTGGAGGACATCGTGAGGAAGGACCTTGTGGGCCCACCACACAATCCTGCTCTCCTTACTCAGCTCCTGTGACACGACCTCACTGTAGAGCAGGAAGCACCATGAGCTCCCAGTTACTGTCTTGGTGCAGGTGAAATGATGGGGCATTGTGGAGGGGCAGATGGGCCAGAATCTGGTGGCAGGGACAGTCTCATCCCAAAGGGATCCAGTCTTCTTACTTGATGATAACAAGATGTAGAACATGTAGCTACTTCCCTGCTTTTCCCTTTAGCACCCAAGCTCAATGCTCTTCTCACGGGGCATGGTGTGATGTGTGGGATGTGGCCCTGTGTTCCAGCAGCACTCAGTTAACTCTGGCTTTTTCAGCCCTCACTGCTTTAGAGGGAAACCTGTGGTGCCTGGTGCTGGCAGCCTTCACCAAGAGGTCAGCTTATGTTTCCTACTGTGTCCCCTTTGTGCTGCAGGGTAGCTGGGGCAGATGGATAAATTTTTGGAGAAGGCAGGAACTAGAAGAACATTTCTGCTAGGGAAAGCCCCAGCAGGGTCCCCCTTCCCCTCCACCTCTGTCTCCCCTGTTTCAGTTTCACCCTGCACCCCTTGCATATGAGCACAAGGCTGTGAAGTGTTCCCTGGGTCCCACCACCCCCTCTCCTCTAGGGTGGTGTCTCACCCATCTCTCTGCCCCATCAGCCCTCGCAGGCATCTCTGGACCTACTTGTGCCTCTTTATTAGGGAGCATTTGTACATTTATAAAACAGTGACGCACATCTCTCACGTTCACCAGCATGAGGGCGGTTTGTGCTGGCCTTCCCACCATGGTGTCCGTGCCCACCCCTCTCAGGCCTGCTGCTCCGACTGGCAAGAAGGAGACACATCCTGTGCCCCCTCCTTGTCGCAGGAGACCTTGGTGTAAGGCTGGCTGGCATGGCCGTGGCACATTCCTGGGATAACATGTGGCACCCCTGTGGGAACCCTCCTGCTTGCAGGTTGGTGTATGGGGAGCCAGCATGGGGTGCTCTGGAGGGCTCCCTGGGGAGCACCAGTGTGGCTGGCCTGCTGGGAGGCTCGCTGTGTATCCCCCCCCACGGGACCGTGGAACACCACGCAGCTGGGTGCTTGCACCCACGGGGAACATGCTTACACGTGGGTGCATACTTCAGGGGAGCTGTTGGGCCATGCATACCCAGAGCCAGGGCTGCTGGTGCCCTGGTCCCTGCCCTGCGCCTCCCATGTGTGGGGCCTTGAGGGCTGCAGGGATGATGGCTCCTCCTGCGTCTATGGCTTTGGGCATGGCGCAACACGGCCATGATCCATCTGTGGGCACCAGGGATGGAGACCAAACCAGCAGGGCCAGAGGCTGCCTGGCTCAGCCCCAGCCTTCCCCAGAGGTCCCAAATTCCTGCCCTGGGGTCCCCCTCTGCCAAGTGTGTGTGTTGAGGGGGGCTTTGCCAGCTCGCCCCCCCTCCTGAGATATTTTGGGGCAGTTTGCCCTGCGCTGGTGTCTGCTACTACAGTGGAGGGGGTGGAGGCAATGTAGAACAGGACAGGGGGAGTGCTGTGGGTCCTGCCGTGGGTCCTGCCATGCATCCTGCCGTCTCAGGGCAGGCAGGAGGACTGTGGGTGCCAGTTTTGGCCAAGGCTCCGGCCAGTGGGCTGGACTGTGGCTGTCCGGGCAGGGCTGGGCACGGAGCACCCTCCTAACCATGTACAGTCTGGGTGAGGCACAGAGGGTGCTCAGCACCTGGGGCTGGGAGCATGGCAAGGGCTACGTGCACAAAGAGCAGCGACAGGCAGGGGAGCGAGGGCAGGACCCACCATCTGCCTGGGCTGTGCCAGGCAGCTACACCAAGGGATGAGCCACTCTGGGCAACAGCTGGGCAAGGAGAGGATGGGTTCACAACAGATTGGGGCAGGAGATGGGGGAGGCAGTAGGTTTGCAGTGCTGAAATGACTGGGGATTATTGGGGGCCAACACTGGAGTGGCAGGGGGAGTCACAGTGCAGGGGTCTGGCTGGGAACAGTGAAGGAGGGGCTGCAGCCCTGAGAGACTGCATGAGGTTGGGCAAGGGTAGGCGGATGTTTGGGGGCGTGTCACAGTGGTGGTGGTGGTGCCAGGGGTCAGGGTGGTGCCATGCAGGTGTGGCTGCAGTTGGGGTGTCCCTGGGCTGGCCACGGGGGCCATGCTGCTTAGAGGGGTGCCCTGCAATGCTGCCCTGCCCTGCAGCAGGAAGGGGAGGAGGTGGTTCCCAGGCAGAGGGAAGCTGTTCCAGGCATGTCTCTCTCTTAGGGAAAACCATGCAGGGCAGAGACCACCACCCAGGAGGGGTCAGCAAGGGAGGGCTTGGAGGGGCTCACAGGAACCTCAGCTTACCCCCTTCATACTCTGCAGCACCAAGGCCTCTTGGGCCCACACTTGCTGCTCCCCCAAAATCCCCTGGCACGCCCATCCCCCTCCACGCTGTGTGCTTGAAACTGGGTTGAGCCCACGTGCTAGGGGCAAGCAGAGGGGACAGGCAAAAGGGCCAGGGGGCTGCTCCAGTGCCGGTGCTGAGGCAGCTCCAGTGGCATCACTGGGGGCAAACAGTGTGGCTGGTCCTGGCAGTGGGGTGGGGGAGGCAGGGGCCTGTGCCCACCGCACCCAGTGCCGCGGTCCCTCTCCATGAGAACGCTGGGGAGGGGGGTGACAGGAGGCTGTCCCCCAAACCCAATCCTAGCAGGCGAAGTCCTCGAAGACTCCCTGGTGAGGGTAGTGGTGGCGGTGGTGGTTGGGCAGGATGCCTGCGTTGTAGGCACCCTCCACGTGCCGACCCAGTGTCTCACAGGGGCTCTGTGGGGAGGGATGGCAGTCAATAGAGTGGACACAGATTCCATGCATCCTGCCACCTCCCTAGTCCTCCCACCCATCACAGCCTGTCCGCAGGAGCTTCCCAGGGGGCACCCAGCTCCCTGCCTCCCTGGGACTGCCCTGACTCTGCAGCCAGAAGGCACCAAATGCAGAATCACACAGACCCTGGATCTTGGGATGATGTCTCCTCCCCATGGAGTGGGGGCAGACATATGGCCAGGCCCTGTCCTCACAGCCTTCAGGCAGCCCAGCCCCACAGGGGTACCTGGTCCTTCATCTCCTCCAATCCCAGTGTGGCGATGCTGCCTGAGGGCTTCTTCAGAGGTGGCTTGGAGCGGCGCAGGACCCGGCTCACCTTATCTCGGATCACCTGGGTGCAGATGGGGGGTCAGACCTAGACCTGCACACAGGTAGCACCCTGTGTGTGTACACCCCAGTCTACATGGAACTGCTCCCCTTCTCACCCAGGGATAGTGGGACAGTACCTTGGCCCACCCACACCATCCCTGTCCTCAGGTCACTGAGGAATGGGGGGGGATCCATTCTCCTCCCACTGCCTTCCTCTAGGTGTTCCCTAATTTGGGGACTGCTATAGCCCTCTGGGGTGGCCACATATTTTATGTCCTCCCCAGGAAGCCTGTCTCTGTACCCACTGCCTAAACACATCCCTGAAGGCTAAACACACCTCATAGATGTAGTCCAGGATCTCCAAGATGGTGAGGATGCTGGCACCAATGAACAGGCCCATCTGCCCCCCGATGTCCCCTGGGGAGGAGGAGGGGGAAGATGGTCACCAGGAGATGCTGTGCAGCCCACTGGAAGCAGGGCAGTGGGCCTGCCAAGGCTGCCAGTTGGTGGGGCACAGAGCATAGGGGCAGGGTCAGCAGGACCAAGGGCATGGGGGACATGCAGGATAGGGGACAGTCAGCAGCATTCAGCCAGCCTGTGGCTGGCTGCTGCTCTGTATGATCCCTTCCCCACCAGACCCTCATCTTCCCAGGGCTGGGACCCAGAGCTCCACGCCTTAGGGCCCCAGAGGAAGGTGAGGGGAGTCACCGAGAAGCCCAGCAAGGTCATAGGCTTTCTTCTGCTCAATGGCTTCATAGTTGAGCGCCTCAAAGAAGATGTCCAGCACCAGGAAGTTCTCCCTGTGGGGACACCATTGTGCTGAGCATAAAAGGCTGGCCATGGACCCTCTTGTAGCACTTTCCACAAACCTCCCGTGTCCCCCAGCCCTCCAGCTCTCAGGTGCTCCCAGATGCTCCCACGGCCCACGTGAATATTTGGGCTGGTGCAGTGGGGACGTGGATGGGGCATGTCCCAGGCCAGGAGAGACAGTGGGGTGGGCAGGTGCTGGCAGGAGGGCTGGGAAGATTGGACAAGTTGGGAAGAAGCTCTAGTGAAAACACCCCTGCACAGAGGATGCTGCAGAAACCAAGTATGCCAGGACCCTCTCTCTGCATGCTGCCAGGAGTGGAGTGGAAGTTCCCCAGGGCCCCAGCCCCCTGCCCACACCCTGGAATACCCCAGTGCTGGCAACTCACCGAATGTAGGTCTCATTCTTGTTGTACTTGCGGGCGAGGTAGCGCGCTGAGCCCTTGTTGGGGATGCGGACCATGGAGATCTCCTTGCCATAGCGTGTCAGGTTGCACGGTGTGGGGCAGCTGCAGCGCTCCTGGCTGTCCTCCACTGCTGCGTCTGGGGGCAGACACCCATTGGCACAGCCACAATCTCCAGCCCCTCCCTGGGGCACTCGGCCAGCCCCTAGATGCCCACCCACTGCCGCACCTACCCAGCGTGTGGTCAGCACACTCGATGTACACATTAGGGGAGCAGATGGACTCGTTGCCTGTGGAGAAGCAGGTAGTTGGGAGGGGGGAGTCTGGCCAGATTCTGCCTCCCACTCTTAACTCACTCCCTTGGAGGTAGTGCAGAGGGCAGGGTGCAGAGAGAATGGGGATGAGTGACCCTTGGGTGCAGGTTGGTTGGGGCAGGTGTGGCCCAGGTACAAGGCAAACAGGGAAGGTGCTGACCTGTGGTGTAAGGAGGGTAGGACAGGGGCTGACCCAGCATGTGGAGAGGATGGGGTGGTCCCTGGGTGGAGAGAGATGGGGCCAGGGGAATCCTTGGGTACAGAGTGTTGGGGCAGAGGTGATCTTTGGGTGCAGACTGCAGGGAGTTGGAGCAACCACAGCAGGACTGTTGGGGCCGTGGGGCACCCCTCACACCTTCATGCACACCCCTCACCTGGCATATGGACCATACGGCAGTGGCAGCTCTGCACCACGGCCTCCTTCTCACACTGGAGGCGGCAGGCAGCGATGCTGTAGGTGTCATAGCCAGGCAGCAGCTGCTCCCCCTGCATGCTGGCCCGGCAGTTCCCCCACGGCTGTGGCAGGTAGGTGAGCTGTTGGGGTGAGAAGGGCATTGCTACAGGGCTGTGCTGGGCTGAGTGCCAGCAGGCACTTCCCCGGGACTGTGGGGCATCCTGCCTTACCCGCTGCTCCTGGCAGGACACAAAGGTCTGGAAGCCAGGCGAGACACCAAAGCCCAGCTGATGGATATAGGGTGGCTCGTCCTGGCTGTGGATCTGGACCCGGATGCCAGCTTCAAATGATGTCTCATCTGTGGGAGTACAGAGGTGTTGCCTGCACCGACCCAGCACCTGCACCCCTCTGATGCCCTGCTTTATCCATTGTTCCCTCACAGGGTGCTCTGCTTGCCCCTTCATCCTAGCACCCATCACCTGTGCCCTGCCTGAGCCATAGCCCCACTTACTGGTCTCTCTCCAGATGGGCAGGTACTCTTCCTGCTGGATGTCCAGCATGATCTCCAGCCCGTTGCCCATGCCACCTTGGCGGGTCACACGTGGATTCCTCCGATCCCCATTGAAGGTGTAGCACTTCCCATAGCGTGTGTAGACCTGAGGATGGAGAGAGCAGTGGTAAGGGAGCAGGCAGTGATCTGGTCGAATATTCTGCAAGCAGGATGAGGTCCAGAAACTCCTTTCCGATTCCATGGAGGTGCTGGAAGGAAGGTACAGTCTTGCATGACCTTTGCAAAGGCTCATCTCAGCCTGACTCTCTACTCTGCTACCCCTCCACCCTTGCTGGGATGGAGGTGAAGCATCACTCCCAGCACCCATGGGGCAGCCCAGCTGTCCTGCACCTTTCAGGAGGGAACTCACGGGGGTGAAGTGCTGGGGGCCACAGCGCTCTCCCTGAAAGCGACACTCCACCAGCATGTCCTCGATCTGGTGGCCCAGGCGGTGGAAGAAGCTCTGCATGGTGCGCTCGGAGCGGCGGGGTGGCAAGAAGCGCGAGTAGTTGGCCAGACGCGTCAGCCAGGCGCGCTGCTCCTCCCCCAGCACGGCCAGCATCTCGGGCACCAGCGAGTGGTTCTCCCGGGCCAGCCCCAGCCACTCTCCCACCGAGTAGAGGTCGGGCTTGGTGAGGTGCAGGAAGCGTGCCCGGTTGGGGTTGCAGAGAGTGACAGCCGGGAAGCGGAGCTGGGGTGCCCAGGCGAGGCGTGCGCGGGTGTGCACGGGGCGCGACAGCAGGTGGTGCAGGCGGTCGGCGGTGCCGGTGGCCAGCAGCCCGGCGGAGGCCAGGAAGGCCAGGCTCCAGAGCAGGCGGCGCAGGCGGGACTGTGGCCGGGTACACATGTAGTGCAGCCCGGGGATCCGGGTGGCTCGCAGGATGCCGACAACGAGCTGGGGTGCGCTGCTGTCCTCGGGTCGTGTCAGAACTTCCCCGTCCTGGCAGCAGGCAAGGGGCAGCGTCATGGCTGCATTCAGGGTGGCTCCTCTGAAAAGTGGGCTGCAGGCTGCCCCTGAAGCTCCCAGGGATCTCTCCCTCCTGGGAGGCTTTTGCTCTGCACCTTCCTGGAGATGAACGAGGCAGGCGCCTTCCTGAGCTGCTTCGGTGATGGGTGAGGGGAGGGAGAGGAGGGGGTTGCTGCAAACACGCCTTTCCCCAACCTGCATTCGGGAATGGAAAATTCCTTCTTGAGCTGGGTTGGGACAGGGGTGTGTGTTGTCTCACCCCAGGCAAGCTGAACTGGCAGCTGCCAGTGTCCCAGCATGGTGGGCATCTGTGTCTGGATAGCGATGACCTGTCTCAGGTGCACTGTGTGAACCCTGTGCCTAGGAATGTCATGCTTCAGCTCTTCCTGCTTGTCCCTTGCCATGCATTTCACTGCAGTCACCACAAAATATTTCCTGGACCTCCAGGGTCCCTAGTTGTGTCTGCTTGGCAGCTGGGGACTCTGCCCCACAGAGGCAGGACAGTGACAGCACTGGGAGGCCATCACCTACTGCCGGTGCTGCTTGGGACCTTGTCTACCTTGTATCTTAGTGTCCCTGGAGCTGGGGACCTCGGTGCATCTGGGCCAGGTGGGGCAGAAGAAGTGAGACTGTGGGTCAGGAGGAGTGGAACCATGGGGTGGGAGGCTGCATGACAACCCACCTGCGCCTGGCGGGCGCTTTGAAGTGACGGCGAGGCTGTGATCAGAGCGCAGCAGTGGCGGGGGGGAGGGTGTCTGTACCCGGCTGTCAGCGTGGCTGGCAGCGCCTCGACAGCCTGTCAGGTGCCTTCAAAGCTCAGCACTGTACTCTCCTCAGCCTCTCATCTCCTGCTGCTGCTTCCAGGCACCTTCAGCGCTCACCCAGCGTGGGCTGGTGTTCGGAGGGGAGCGTCCCTCATCCTCCACAGCTCTGGGACAACTCAGGGCTACTGGGCCCAGTGAAGATAAGCATCCGTGAGCTCCATCGCATCAGGGCAGGAGAAGGCCAGTGGTGGCAGGAGGGACTGGAACACAGGGAACTCCTGTTGACCTCAGCAATGACTCCCCAGCACCATCCCGGCTGCAGGCCTTGATGCCTGAGCAACACGCAACTACAGCCACGATGGGGACACGACCAGGATCCCATCTGGCAGCTTGGTTACAGGTGCAGGGGGACTTCAGGCCGCTCAGAAGCAGGACAGGCCCCGAGGGGGGCGAGCGGAGGCAGCGGGCAACACCCGGGGCGGCAGGGCCGCGCACGCCGCCCCTCACAGGCCGTGCCCGCGGCGCCGGGTGCTTGGCGGGCGCTGCCCGGCAGGGGGCAGCAGCGCCCCGCGCTCGGCGGCCCCGCGCCCCCGCCGCCCCCGGGCCCCGCGCCCAGGGTAGCCCCCGAGCCGGACCGGGCGGCCCCCGAGCCGGACCGGGCGGCCCCTGAGCCGGACCGGGCGGCCCCCGAGCCGGACCGGGCGGCCCCCGAGCCGGAGCGGGCGGCCCCCGAGCCGGAGCGGGCGGCCCCTGAGCCGGACCGGGCAGCCCCTGAGCCGGACCGGGCAGCCCCTGAGCCGGACCGAGCGGCCCCTGAGCCGGACCGGGCGGCCGCCGAGCTCTCAGGCTCCTGCTGTACGCCCGCCGCCGCGTCCAGCGCCGGCACCATCCCCGCCGCGGACTCCCCGCTCCCTGCGTCCTCGGGACCCTGTGGGTTACCCCACGGTACCCGCCCTGAGCTGTCCCCTCCAGCGCTGTATCCCCGCAGCGCCGCCAGGACACGGCTCAGCCCCTCTCTGTGGGGCGCCTGGAGCCGGCTCGGCTCTTTGAGATTTATCGCGGCTGTGAGCGCCGGCGGCTGCCAGCCTGATACCATCAGCTACGGCACACCACGGCAGCTTCTATATTAGTTTTCTTTAAACGGAGGATAAGCTCCCCAGGCTGGAGAAAATGTCATTTCTGTGAACGCTTCCATCTCGTGTCAGTTCAGACATCTCCGGACAGCATGGCAATCGCCCTGGAGGGGGGTGAGGGATGGGATGCAGAGGCTGGGGCATATGGGGACAGATCTTAGGGACGGGGACCAGTGTTGGTCAAGATTGGAGGCACAGGTCCAGCTGTGGTGGTGGCCGTGTTCCAGGCAGGTGGGCACGGCTGTGGGGGAGTGTGGGGAGCAGGGGTGCCCATGGCGTCCAGCTGAGTTACTCACTTGTCAGCTACTGGGGTGCCAAGGCCAGCTGTGAAATCACACTGGCGAGAGCACAGCGCAGTCCTGAAGGGCTTTGCCTTTCCAGCATGACAAATCCAATTAGATAACAGGGAGCGCATGAGGAGGAGGAGGAGGAGGAAGAAGAAGAGCAGAGAGCCTGCCTGCACCAGGAACAGGATTTTCTCCCTGCAGCTGACCCAGAAAAATACCTTGCAGGACTGAAGCACACATGTCCAGCCAAGGATAGCAACTGAGATATGGGCCCTTGGGCGCCCGGCTCTGCCTGCTGGGCACCCATGCATGTTGCAGTGTTAGGGCCAGAGATGCAGCATTCCCGTGTTACATGCCGGACTCCTTGCTCAGCCAGTGCATGCCGGCATCCCCATGCCATGCTCGCATGCAGGGGAGACCCCATTAGGGAGGTAATTTCTTGACATGATTCCTCATTTTCCTCTCTCTCCCATGGAGACACGCTGACCTTGACAAAAATAGCTGCCTGTGCCTCAGCAGGCAGATCCCAGTCAGACACTGCTGGGGATCCTGGCATCTTCTTCCCCAACCCACACAGTTCTGGGGTCCCCCAAGTGCCCTCCATGCTCCCAAGACTTGCCTCACAGCCCCCCTGCTGTGGGGAGCCTTTTGGGAGCAAGATGCTGACCCCCAGCATCCTCATCCTGGCTCACACCAGCCCACCCCTGAGCACTGAGGGCATGAGGACCAACATCAGGCATTCCCAGTCCCCCATCCCCAGTGCTGCCAGCACATTGTGCCAGCCTCGGGCTGATCCCAGCTCATGCAGGTATTTCCACGGCTTACATGGCTCCCCACGGTATTTAGCCTCTGGAAGACGACGTTAAACATTGCAGGCAGTGACAAATCCTGATTGCTCTGAGGAGACAAGAGGCCGCACTAAGCTTCCAGCCAAATGTTTTCATGCAAGGGGAACGAGCTGCAACATGCGTGGTGCCAGCGGGTCCTGCTGCTGCGCGCCTGGGCCACCCAGCCCTGCTCCTACATCCTCACTGGGACAGCCGGCCCTGTTCCCACATACCTGCTGGGGCATCCAGCCCTGCTCCCACATCCCCACTGGGACATGCAGCTGATGGGCAGGCCCTGGGCATGGGCACACCACACAGGAGCCATCACCCCAGCGTAGAAGCACCCCTGAGAACAGTCATCATTGGGGCATGATGGGGATGGGGACAGGAATGGGAGGACACCAGAGTGCTGCCCACCTGGACTTGGTGGGGATGCCAGGGTAACCTTGAGGGTCATGTCCAGGTACCTAAGCCCAGAGAGCAAATTAGCATGGGCAAGGCTGTGGCACAAAGGAAAGCAGTCTCCAAAACCTGACGTGCTGTTTCCTGCATGAGTGCAGGCAGGGACGTTCCTGGACAGGAGACATGGCACAGGAGCTGGGGCCAGACTGGGATGACACTGGTAGAGCTGGGGCAATAGCACACCCACGCACCCTGCTTCCTGCTCCGCTCCTGCCCCACACTGTGGCCATCCCAGCTCTGCTGGAGCCCCTCACCATGCCAGAGGCCCCCCCGAGGCAGCCCCCCATCCCCAACAGCCCTCTCCCCCCGCACAGCACAGCCAGCCCTGCCTGGGTGCCCCGGGAGGGAAGCCGCAGCGCTGACGCCAGCATTACAACTGCCCGGGATATGAGATCCGCTTGGATTCAGCAATTTCAACTCATTTCAAGCCCGATTCTGCAGCAATTTTCTGAGCCAGTGGGATGTTTTTGCCACTGCAAGCGTCCCTTCTCATGCATGGTCGCACCATTTCCTTTCCCTGCTCCCAGGAGGATTTGGGGAACGGTGCCAGTTTGGCTCGACCCCAGCTCTGGCAGTAGCACAACCATCTCCTGCACTAGCAGCCCCTCAGTGCAGCCCCCTGCCTCACACAGAGCTGCTGGGATGCCTCCTGCAGGACACACAGCCCTGAATATGGGGTCTGGGGCTGCTGCCTCCATGGGGCACCAGGCTCTGCATCCTCAGCCCAAACAGAGCAGGGCGCCTTAGGCACAGCACACACAACTGATGGTTTAGGCTTATTGTTTCCCCCATCCTGTGTAGGACTGAGCTCTGGAATATCTCCTGCGGGTCCCCGATCTACCTCCAAAAGAAGAGGGAAAAGAGTGTGGGGCAAGGGGGCCAGAGGCTGCTGCAGGCATATCCCAGAACGGCCAGAACCCCTCCTGCCACTGCAGCTGTGCCTCTCTCTCCGCTACAGGACAGCCCTTGCCAGCTGAGTCCCCTTGGCTAGGCCTGAGCCAGCAGTGGAGATGTGGGCGTGTGGGGCTGGCAGAGCCCCTTTCATGCCAAGCAGGCTCGCTGCTGGAATACCAATTGCTCAGCTGTGCTGCAGGCTGTGCTGCTGGCCAGCCAGAGCGGGGGGGGACACCCGAGCCCCCCGGCACTGGGCAGGGCAAGCGTGTCACAACCAGGCTACTGCATTGGGGACAGTGTAACCCCTGTCGCCAGGAGCAGGTAGGATCTAGACCAGGGCTTCCTGCTCCTGGTGGCTCAGTTGCATAGGGATGCAATGCAAGGCAGAGGGGTGCACCGTGCACATGGGCAAGCCACCCTCCTGGCATATCTGCCCCGGTACTGCCAGTGGCTGTTAAAGCAGGGGGACATTGGCACCATCCATCTTTCAGGATCAGCATCTGTGACAGCATGCCCAAACTCGTGTGCCAGAGAAAGACATTTCCCTGCAAGCCATTGCCCCAGGAGTCCCGCACTGGCCAAGCCAGAAGCTGGAGAGAGCTGTGCTGTTCATGCCACATGGAGCCAGGGTGGCTGTGACACAGAGGGGAATAGCTGCGGACCCCAGCTCCTCACCTCTTGACTTCACTGCACAGGCATGGCAGCACACTGCACACACATGACAGCCTGTGATAGCAGAGAAAGTGCCATCATGTAGTTGTGCTTTCTACTCCTGTTGCTCCTGGGGGGAATTTGTCCCAGAATCTCACTCATTTCCAACCTAAATTTATTCACGGCCAGTTTTTACCATTTGTTCTCATGCCAGCATTGTCCCTTAGCTTAAATAGCTCTCTTTCCTCCCTTGTGTTTACTCCCTTGATGTATTTATAAACAGCAATCCTATCCCCTCGCAGTCTCCAGCCTGCCAGCCTTCACGTGCCAATCGCTTCTGGTTTCCTCTCCTGATTCAGCCTCTGCCTGCCTGCACAGCCCGGCTGCCCGGCACAGCATCAGCTCCAGCTCCTCAGCCCTGGCTGCCCAGGGCTCCACACAGCTCTGCCCCTATTCCACAGCAGCCATGGGGCAGCATCCCAAGCCGTTCGGGACCGCTGCCCCAGCCGGGGCTAAGCTGCTCCCTGCAGATCTCCTGGCAGCTTGTGCTTTCATACAGCTTGTTTCCATTTTCAAGAATCCACTAAAAGCGACACCTGGGCAGGTGAAGGAGCCAACACCAAGGGACTTGCAGAAGATGAAGTGCCAGTGGCAAAGGCATACTGCAGTGCAGGGGAGGGATACGAGGGGGAGGGCAGGCAGGAACTGTGAAATGAGGGGGCAGAGGCTGGGGAAGTCCACTTTATCCTGTTGGCAGCCAGAAAACCCCTCTGAGTTGCTGAGCATGCTGCCCACCTACCCTGGTCTCTCCCTTAGTACGAGTGGGGTGCTGGAGCTGCAGAAGGTTTCTGCCCCATGTTTCTGCCTCCTGCTTCAGGAGGTGCTCAGGATCCCCAAGGGAAAGACTGCACCAAATCTGCACCCCCAAAAATGCCACAATGAGTTTGTCGAGCTGCCAAGACACTCCCAAGCTTGGGTTGGGACTGTGCTGAGCAGCAATCCCACCATCACTCTGTGCACCCTCCGGCACTCTCCAGCCAGCTTCCTCAGACACCCCCGCGCCGGGCACGCAGCACAGCACGCTAGGGAAAAGCACTGCGATGGGCTGCAGTTCAGCCTTCCTGCTGCAAACCCAACAAAACACTCACAGACATGGACAGCAATAATGACGGGTTTGGGTAGCGGGCTCCCCTTGGCAGTTGGAGGAGATCCAGCACCATGCACGGCACTGTGCAGACACAGCTGGCCTGTGCCACTTGTCCTCAGGACCAGAGAAGGATCCCCAGACTTTCACAGAGATGTAGCACTGAGCCCACACGTCTCGCAGGCTGGAGGAAGCAGGGAACATCAAGGATACCCGAAAGCGGGGTATGCAATGTCCCCGGGGCTCCTTTGTGGAGCTTAGGCAGCCTCTGTTCTTTGGCTGTTGTCACCTCGCAGGAACCCCAGTACATCAGTGACTCTGCGTGGTGCTGGTTGGGCGCTGGTGGCTTTTGGCTGTAGATCCTGGGCACCCCCGGCCCCGTCTTGCTCTCCTTCGCATGCGGGGCCCTGCGGGGATGTGGCCCCGCATCCCCCCTTGGCTCCGCGGCAGCGCATCCCCCAGGGACCGCTTCTCTTTGAAAGCAGCCGTACAGGGAGCTCTGCCGCCAGTCCCCAAAGGGTTAACAAGCAATTTCCTTTGCTGACAGCTCGGAGACCGTTCTCTATCGACTGCGGGAGAATAAGAGGGGAGAAGCAGCGAGATAAAAAGGCAGCAGAGCTGGCACCGCCTGCTTAATCCCAGCGTTTAATCTGCTGGGGCAGCGCAGGCAGCCTTATCTCGCCGTCCTTCTGCTGCTCCATCTCATTACTGCTCCCACGGCTGCCGGGAGATGGGGGAGCTGAGCCGAGGAGCGGGGCCCGGGGCAGGGATGCCGCCTGCCGCCCCGCTCAGCAGCCCCCGCTCCTGGCACCACCGCACCCCTCGCTGCCCGGCCGGAGCGGGGGGAGCGCACTCGGGGATGGGCACACAGCCTGCACCCACCAAGCACGCTGGCTCGTGCCAGGCGCTGTCACACGTCCTCGGGGACACACGGCCAGTGTCACACACTCAGTCACACGTTTCCTGGTCACTGAGCTCCGGTGGTCCAGCTAGCACGATGCCCGAGCCCTCATGGGTTTATGAAGGATACGGGGCTCCATGGGACAGTGCGTGTAGAGCGCAGTAGAGTCAGGACAGCAGACAGGGCAAATGCCATCTTGTTCTGCATGTGCCCTTCCCTCCACCCTCAGCTATCCAGGTATCCCCCTGCCGTGTCCCAGACCAGGCCCGCTCTTCCCACCAGGCACACCATGGCCATTGTCCCTGGGACACACCGGCCTGGATCTGGCTGCTCCCACAGCCTCAGGGCAAGGTTAGGCAGGAGGGGAGGGGGTCCCTCCAGCCGTGGCATTTATCTGTAAATCCACAGCACTGACACGGTGAAGATGAAGCCTCTGCTCTTGTCGGGTTGTCACAGGGGCTATCCTCCTGCCTACGGATGGGTTTGCACTGATAAGATTTATTGTCACCCTGGCTGAGGTGCCAGCACCTCACTGCCTGCTGCTCTCACAAGGCTGTGCTGCCTGCCGGGGGGTGCTGTGAGGAGGATGAGCAGCATCCCAGTGAGCAGTTGCCAGTAGAATGGGTCCCCAAACAAAAGGACAGCCAGACGTGATCCTCTGCTCCCCGCTGCTGGGGCTGATGGGCTCCCTGCCCACCTGTTGCAAGGTGCCTCACACACTCTCTGACCATTTCAGCAGGATGCAGGGGG
Organism: Motacilla alba alba; assembly: GCF_015832195.1. Classification (NCBI taxonomy): domain Eukaryota; kingdom Metazoa; phylum Chordata; class Aves; order Passeriformes; family Motacillidae; genus Motacilla; species Motacilla alba. The sequence continues at coordinate 16,038,320 of NC_052022.1, read as the reverse complement.
ATACTGGTCCTTGAGCTGGACCATGCAGAGCAGAGCACACATCTGTGCTGCCCGATTTGCTGACAGAGCTGGCATTGCAGCTCCTGTCACAGCTCGGCAGCTTCGTGGCGCTCCTGCATAGTGTGGGGTGAGCGGGACTCGCGGGGCTGCAGGGGCAGCCATGTGTGCAGCCACCACAGGCAGTATGGCCTGGGTGGGGAGCAGGGGACAGACTGCATCCTGCAGCCTGAGCTCAGCACCATGCAGAAGCTGGCAGGGTGGCTATGGGAACCAGGGCTTCGTACAACCCCGTGCTCCAGGGTGACATGGGACAAGCAGGAATACCCTCAAAAGGGGAACTTGGCTCCAAAACACTCTGCTGTGCTGTGATCCCTCACCCGCTCCCTGCTGTCTGCCCCCAGGTCATGCTCCCCACCACTGATTTCCCTGGGGCCAGCAGGGATTGCCCTGCACCACCTGGTGCAACCGGGCAGGGGCTGAAGCAGGCTAAATCCCCGAGCAGCGGGAGGGGTAGCCGCCTGCCAGCATCCTCCCTGTCTCTGAAGGCACCACAAAAGCCCCACACAGCTCTCCCACCATCCTGCCCCATCCAAACTCCCACCTCTTCCCTTTCTCCTCCTCTCCAGCCGCTGACCCCCGACACTGCCGTGGGCTCCTCTCTCTCTGACAACACAAATTTGACTGCAACGTGTCAGAACTGAAGGAAGCAACATGAAAACAAACAGCCGGAGTGAGCCCTGGATGCACCCTCCTCCCCAGGGCCAGGGATGCACCCCCTCCTGGGGGCCAGGAGGCCAGTTGGGATGATGGTGCAAGCTGACAGCACACAGGGAGTCCTAGTGAAGTGGGGTGATCACAGCTCAGTGGGAAAGGGCTCCTTAATAGCTGAGCCCTTTTAGCAGAGATTAGGGAGCTGCACGGCTTTGATCTTTGATTGCCAATTTGCATCTTGAAGGCGCTGGGACCTCATCCAGCCTCAGCACAACCCTTTGTGGTTATCTCGTGGCTAATGGATTTGTTCTTAATGCTGGAGCGTGCAGGCTAAAGGCTGATTAAACCCTCTCCGCGGCGCTAAATCAATGGAACAAACATGATAGGGGTTGGCTTTCCCCAGCCTGGGTGCTCCCGGGCAGAGGGGCTGATTGAGAGAGCCCCTGCACCCTGGCACTGACAGGGGATCCCTCCTTGGGGCTGCTAGGAAGGGGAAGAGGAGCGGGTACTGGCAGGCAGGGACAGCCCTGCTGCCCATATCCTTCTGTTATCCCCATTATCTGCTCTCCATGGAGGTGATGGGCTGGGTGTCTCAGGACTCCCAAGGCGGCTGCTTCTCCTGTGTGTTTGGGCCACATTGCCCATGTGCTGGTCCTTGGCACCTGCAGGAGGTCCTCAGTTGTCCTCTTCAGCTCCTCCCAGCTCCCAGGGCTTGTGTGGGAGCAGGGACAGGAATGGGGTAAGGCAACCTGCCCCTGCAGCTGGGGACTTCCTTCTCCCCTCTTCATACCCCTTTTTCTCCCACACAAAGGGGAGCAGCACTGGCAGCTCCCACCTCCTCTCTTCAGACAATTTCCCCTTGCCCCTGCTTGGATCCAGTGCCTCATTCCCAGGACTGTATGCTGCTCCCAGCATTCCACACATCACATACTGGGAGCAGGTATATCTGTACACACTTTCAATAATGCCTGAGGTGTCCATTGTGTGGCCAGCTTCAGAAAAATACAATTCCCATTGTGTCTGCAGGCAGCACAAACAGAGGGGTCAAAATGCACCCTGCTCACTCATGCCCCAGGAACAGCTGGTCCTTCATCCTTATTGCTGCCTGGGCTGTGGGCCTGGGGATGGGAGCTGAGCACCTGAGACAGGCAGGACTAAAGTTCTGGGGACTAGGAGCTGTGGGGAATAGGAGTGAAGATGAGGGTTGTGTGGCTGCAAGCTGGGAGGAGACTGTCTGAGAGCATTTTGCAACTTTTGCTTTTTGCAGGGCTCATGGCATTGGCCTGACTGCTGCCAGGTCAAAGCTACCTGCAGGTAACAGGAGCCCTGATCAGGAACCTTACTCCAGAGCCCTGCTCCTGTGCTGAAGGATGATACATAACCTGCAACACAGGTAAGCTCAGAACAGCACTCTGCTGGGAACTAGTCCATGGGGAAAAGGTGTTGGAAGCCCCCCATGGGCCCCAGACTGTGCCCATGCCAGGCTCAGTCCCATTGAGCAGCTGCCTCAGAGGCTGCTGAGCTGCTGCACGGCATGGAGCTGGTGGGATCACGCACTGAGATTCCCATCGGCAAACCTCACTATTGAAACATCTTCTCTTTGCCAATATTTGTCAAGCACGGGAGATAAAGTGGCTACAAGTCATCAATGCCGGCATTTCAGTCCACTAAGGCTGGCAGTGGAGGGGCAGCCGGGCAGTCAGGCAGCTCCCAGGGGTGGGGGTTCCTGCCAGCTCAGCCTCTCAAGCCCCCTGCAGCAGTGCAAGGAGAGCCAGGATCCCTCCACGCTGGTGCACAGCACCTGTGGAACCTGGGATGGATGCTGCTGCCATGGGCACCACTGCCTCTGCCACCCTGCCCTGGGCATCAGCACAGCCTCCCCTCCTGCCAGAACCCCCACCTCTGCACCATGACAGCCATCTCCACCAGGGCAGCATCTCCCTGGAAGTCTCTCTGCAGCACCAATCCCCTGGCTCCTGCGCTGGGCCATCCACTCCATGTCATCCCAGTGACCCCAGTACCACTGCCCTGCCCTGCCTGCACCACATATCCCTTTCTCCCCCTTGCTCCAGGCTGCCTGTGCAGTGTCTGCAGTGGTCCATAAGAGGATGAGGCAGGACACAATGCTGAGATACAGCTCCTGGAGGAGAAGCCCAGAGCATTATCAGTACAGGGAGTTAATTAAGGTCATGTCAGGCGATAAGGAAACAGGATGTCAGAGCAGCAGCAGCAGCACAGGGGGGTCAGAGCCTGAAAAACTCCCTCTGAAAAGCAGCTCCACTGAGATGTGATCAGCCAGGTGCTCAGGGACAGAGCAGCTGTCATGGCCACACAGGCAGGGCTCCATGTATGGCACTGTACATGCTGTACCATGTCCAGTACGGGATAGAATGGGATGGGGTGGAGTGGGGTGGAATGGGATGGGGATGGGGATGGGCAGGAGGCCTGGTAATACACCATTTCCTGGGCCAGGAGAGCCTGCTGAACAGTCCTGGTTATTTCCTCCTGTCCTTATGAAGAAGCAATGCACCTTGGTGTGACCAGTGTCATGCCAGCAGGGCAGGAATTACTGTGAACTCCTGCCCATAATTAGCACATGTAATTGCAGACACTCTCTAATTAGCAGGATCTCAGAGCTGGGTATGGCAGACTGCTTGACAGCGCTTGCATTGCTCCTGCCTCAGACTGTTCACCCTCCTGTTCCGTGATGACTTCACCCCCGAGCCAGGCACTGCCATGGGGCTCGGAGAGCCAGGCTGACCTGGCATGGCACACCACAGTCACAGCAGGGTGGTGGGAGCAGGCTGTGGACAGGGGGACAGGCATAGGGGACACACTGCCAGTGCAAATCCATCTTTCCTGCACAAATTGCGGCACGACCTGTTGCCCTGCCTTGCTGGGCAAGAGCTGAGCTGATGGGACATAATTAATACTTGCATCAATCTCAGCTGGATTTGCATAGTGCCCTCAGTCCTGTGCTGCTCGGGAAGGCAGGCTGCTCCCAGCCTTTCCCAGGGGCGGCAGCACCAGATGCTGGGCTGGCCCTGCCTCCTCTGCAGGAGTCACAGCCCCAGCATGGCCCCCGACTTGCCCCCTCATGCACCCTAACCCTCCTTGCCCCACTGCAGTGGGGACACCGGCAGGCCCCTTCCCTGCCCTGCTCCAGCCACTGGAGCATTGAAGACAGATGGAGATGCTTCTCTCTGCTGTGGTCTCTCCCTCGCTCCTTGCACTGTGAAGAAATTGCAGAGATGGCAGCTTGGGAGTGAAGGACACAGTGAGTTTTGGAGGGCAAAGGGATAAGGCTGAGCTGCAAACACCCCCAGGCAGCTGGGAGGCACGGCAGTGCCCACCTCTGCATGCCTAGATGGAGTTTAAGGTCCTTGAGAGAAAGGCAGCATCCACAGACAGTGCCTCTTTCCTGGAACACTCAGCTCCCTCCCACCCCTGTGCTGCTCCCATGGCCCACGTGCATTCCCCCATCCCATTAGTAAAGGGGTCTGGGAGGAAGAAGAGCCAGGAGAGAAAAAAACCTGGGGCAGTGGCAGGAACACCAGGATGCAGGCAGGGACCAGAGCCCTCACCTTGCTGCCCTGTGGGTGCACATGCAGGTGGTAGAGGGACGGGGTGGTACAGGGATGTGCAGGGTGTCATTGACCCCAGGGATGACAGGCTGGTGACATATCCTCGTGCAGCCGAGCGCAGTGCCTCTCCGTGGCTGCTGACACCCCGACAGCTGCTCCCAGCCCTGTGACACCGCAGGGACCGCCACACTCCAGGCACAGCCGGACTATCGACGAATACAGGGGGAGACATGGGCACATCTCCAGCCCCTGGCCCTGCTCACAAGCTCTCTGTAGCCCGTGCCACCAATGTGTTTCACCCCTGCCTGACCAGAGAACCCACAGCATCTGCAGCACCTGCATCACCTGTAGTACCTGCATCACCTGCTATCCAGCCCACCCTGGACACAGGGGACGTGGCCACTGATTGCGACCGTGACCAGAGTTGGGGGGGTCACACTGATTGCAGCTGCCCAGATGAGTGCCTCCAGCTCAATCAGAGCTGCACAGCCCTCCTGCATGCCGGGCACTGGGAATTAAACTGCTAATGAGCTGCTGGCTGGAGGGCCGGCAGTTAGTGATTAATCAGAGGCTCTACTCTGACAAGGCTGTGCCTCCTCTCCCTTCCTGCCCTGCACATCCAAGAGCATGTGGCCAGCAGTGACCAGTGTGTCCCCCAGCTCCTGCTCCCTGCCTAACTCAGCTCTCCAACACAAAGAGGGGTCCTCAACCCCCGTGCCACTGGGACACAGTGCCCACAGGTCCTTCCAGCCACTGGCTTTCCTGTCCCCCAGCTCCTCCCACAATTACCTGCCCGAAGCTCCATGAGGTGAGAACCTTTTGTTCTGCTGGAAGAAAACCTGTTGAGCCCAGCTGAGCTCAGCTGATGCTCGTCATGTGCAGAGTGTGCTTGTGCTTCTGTCTGAGAGCCCAGAGATGGGCCAAGTGATCTGGAGGGCATCTGCAGAGGGGCTTCACGAGGGTGGCAGGGGAGGAGCAGCCATGGAGCAGCCAGGAGCAGCCAGTGACATCGCCTGGGGACAGAGCAGGCACGTGTAGGAGCCCCGAGTCCCAGTGCATCAGGGTGTAGGTCCAGTCCCCGGACCCAACCCAGCAGTGCCATTTGCCACCGTGACCTCCTGCCTTCTGCCGCCACAATGCTGGCATGGTGGGTGACGGGGCTGGCAGAGCCCTGCCTGTCCCTGGCACAGTGCAGTGGGGCATGGGGGAAGGCTTTGCAATGTGAGCAGGGGACAGCCATCCACAGAACAGTGCAGGGAGCTGCAGGGAAGCTACTTGACCTTGAGCCTGACTGCTCCCTGCTGGAGCCCTTCGTGGTCATGGCACACTCAGGACAGGGCAGGACATGGCAGAGGAGTCAGCACCCTCCTGTCCTTGCACCCGCCCTTGGCTGCATGTCAGGGCAGTGCCTGGGAGAAAAGGCCAGCGACCGGCAAGGAGCAGGTTAGAGATGCATGTTTTCCCCTATTGCACAATTAATCATGAGAAGATTTTCCTCCTTTCGCGCATGAAACAGAATTTGGCAGGGCGCTCTGACCACAGGGACTGGCTGCATGCTCTACAGTAAAAACCCAGCCACATCTGGCTAAGAAATAACCTCAGAGCATCCCTGTGTGTGCAGGTGGAGAGAGACAATGCTGGGCCAGGCAGAAAAATCCAGCGAGGTTTGGTTCACAGCCCTTCACGTAGTGAGCATCTTCAGCTCCTGGTGTTTGTCCCCCCTCCTCATCCCCCAGCACACACATGGCCATGTTGAGTTGTTGGTGCCTTCATCCCTGCCTGCAGGCCCTGTTATTCCAGTCGTGGACATAAAAATGCCTAGGCAGGGACACCCACACCCTGTGGCAGCATCCCCTGTCTGAGCTCTCATCCCACCCTATCTGCCTCCCCCTGCCCACTCCATCCACTAGCCTGACTGGATCCTCAGCCTATCCTTTCCCAGAGGGAAAGCAAGCTGAAGTCTCCCCAGCAGCGTTCCAGTTATTTGTTATTGGAAAAAGGGGGAAATACGTTTTTCGACAATTATTGTTTTTTCCACCTGACTGGCTGCAAACTTGTTAATTTTTTTCTTTAATGTGTGAACAGTGTCGACGGCAGCTGCATGTCAAATGACTCTACGCCCTATCTGCGGGTCCCTGGCTGGCTTTCAGCACTCACACCGCAAACATTGCCTTCTATAAATAAAGGCCTATATCTCATCAATGGCAGAACAGCAGAGCTTTATATAGTCGTCTTACATAAAACCGTCTCTCTTTATGGGCTTCAAACCATTTGCGTCACTTAGTGCAGCTCCGTAAACCTCCTTCTCCAGACACTCCCTCATGGAGGGAGACCCGGCATGGCTGCCCCATGCCCCAGTGAGGAGCTGGGATCCCCGCTCTGCCCGGGGCTGTCCCCCAGTGCCTTCGCAGCACCAGGTGGCAGCTGCGTCCTCGTTCCCCTGCCCCACAACGTTGGCATGTGCCTCCCTCCAGCCCAGCCGGCCTTGGCACCAAGTGCCAGGATGGCGGCCGGCACTGCCAGGCACTCCAGAGCTTGGGGATGGTTGGCCAAGGGCCAACAGCACTCACCCTGCCCCCGTGACCCTGTCCCTGACACCTGTCCTGGGGCAGCACCGTCATGGATGCTGGGAGGTGCTGCTCTGTCCTCTGTCACTTGGGAATCAGGGACCCGAGGGCGCAGGGTGACTGGGGACACGGTGCCAGGCTGGGGGGACGGATCAGCTCGCAGCAGCTCTAACTCCGACATGCAGAGGGCACAAGTCTGGCCAGTGGCTTTCAACCCCACTGCCCAGTGAGCGTCTGTAGTGGAGGACCCTGGGGGCTGCCCCCATGGCCACAGGTCCCAGCCGCAGCTCCTGCAGTCCCCAGGGCCGCTGGCTCCATATGGCAGAGCCTTCCCTCCGGCTCGCCGCAGGCACCCGCCGGCACGCAGTGATGGATGGGGGGGGGTGGCAAGGGGGGCGGGGGCGCGGCAGAGACTCTGGTACTGGGGCTGCAGCAATGCCAGCCTGCAGGAGGCAGCCCACACCCCTTCTGGGACTCCAGGAGCTCCGGAGGGACGGGGTGGGGGAGAGTGACAGAGCTGCAGAGACCTTGGCAACAAGCCTTCCTTTACCTCCATGACATCCCAGCTGACTACCCCAGGTAGCCGGAGCCAGGAGGAGACAGGGATCTAACAGCATCATGGCACTGGAACCTGTGGTGCACTGTGACCCATGGCTGTCCCCAGTGCTGTCCATGGAACCCCTGCCATGGCAGCTGGCACTGGCATGAAGGATGGTGCCACAGCAATGCCCTTCAGCAGTGGGGCCACATGGCATCCAACCATGCCACTGGCACAGGGCACCTGCACCCCAGCCAGCCCTGCCCCGTGCCCAGCCAGCCATGCAGCACCCATGAACCCCCCTGCCCCATCTGCCACCCTGCCCCCTGTCAGCCCCACTACCCTGTGCTCCCACTGCCCCACGGTCCCACAGCCCTGTGGCCCCAGGGACCAGCAAGCACCAGCTCCTGGAGCCAATCCCCTCTGTGTATCTCGTCCCCATTCCTCTCGCAGCCACCCGAGGTGCCCAGCCCCCTCTGCAGCCAGCAGTGCTGGAGGGGCACTGCCCCACAGTCACCCCACGGGTGCCCTGGCCCCAGGGGGCAGCAGTGTCCCCCTCCACTCAGCCTGGCACGTGGGCCCAGCCTCACGGCACGTCCCACATCCCTGGGGAGACACATCAGGCGCGGGCGTCCTGGCCGCTGGCTCCCCCCGTATCAGAGACAGGCTTATTAAGTGTGTGATATTAAATTACCCAGATAAGAGCATAAGAGCTTTTAAAGTCAATTCATTAAATATAATTATGAAGAGAGCTTTTTTATGCTCACGGTGATCCGATCTCAATCAGGGAGACGGTGGGAAAGCCGTCGGCTCCTCCAGCATCTCTGCTCCCCTGCTGCGTCGCCTCCGCACCCCCCTGCTCCCCCGCCTCGCCCCCCTCCTGCAGGGAGCTGGCACCCACCACCATGGCCCTTGATGCCTACCCCACTGCCCCAGCATCCTCTCTGCAGTGTTGCTACTGGTGTCAGTGCCACCCCACTTGGATGGAGGTGGCATGGGGGTCTGCTCAGCAAAGGGGTGGGGAAGGGGAGGCAATGGGTGCGAGATGGTTGGGGCAGTGGCATTGGGATGGAGGGCAGCAGGGTAGGAGATGCTCAAGTGCAAGAGGCAGGGGTCTGGGAACTCAGTGTAGGTTGTTCCCAGCCATGGATCCCCTTGTCCCCACGATCCAGCCCCCTCGCTGTCCCCTGCAGACCGGCCTCCTCAGAGACCTAATGATGCATCCCCACTCCCCAGGCGGGAGGGGTGCATGATTGGCTCCCATCCCACATTCATTAATGGCACTTTGTGACCAATTAATACCTGCCAAGCAGGTGGCAGCTGCCCTGCCCCATGGCTGGATCCCTCATGTGCAGCCCAGGTGGCTACACGCCAGGCCTTTGCACCAGGAACCCCTCTTGTTCCATGCACCCCCAGCCACAGCCCAGGGGGCAGTTGCACATGGGGCTGTTCCCAGATTTATTGGGGGGAATCCATGAGGACTCAGTGGTCCCAAGGCACCTCATAAACCCCACACCAAAAACATCTCCCCAACCATCTGAAAGAGAGTCAGATTGCCATGACACCTGCTTGTCCCCTTGTCACCCTGCCCCACTGTCATGAGGGACTTTGCGGTGACATCCCTAGGTGCAGCCAACCCCTTGTTCTCCCACCACAGTGTCCCAAAATCCCATTATCCCCAAGTCCACACACTTGCTGCCAGAGCCCGAGCACCTGGGACAAGGAGTGGCAGCATGGCTGGCAGGGAGCAAGGTGGGCTCCAGACTGGGGTCCCTGCAGAAGGCTTCGGTGGGGGCTGGTGGGAGCAGCTACCCGCTGCTGGAAGCTGCTGGACTGACATTTATTTTTAGACGTGAATTGTATAAATTAGCATTTCTCAGCGGATTAAGCAGCAGGAATTGTGTAAAATTAAATGGCAACGAATTGCATTAAAGTCCCCCGTTTTCTGGCACAAACAGCGCCTCGAGCCGTGCCCAGGCGGCTCATGTGTAACAGCGCCGGAGATGGCGCTGCCGCGGCTCCGGACAGGAGCACGGCCAGCCTGCGCCGTGCCTGCACCACCCGGGACATAGGCCTGGAAACGCACAAGCACAGCGGCCAGACTGCGAGGATGGGGGGCTCCAGATGGGCTGTGAGCCCCGGGGTAGCTGGCTCAGGAGCTGGGCTGGACTGCAGGATGTGGATGCAGCGAGTGGAGTGCTGTGACCCAGATGGGCACAGATGGGCTCAGCTGAGCACCTCACAGGCATGGGATCAGTGAGGGATGCTCCAGCCTCTCCTGGGCACTGACACCACCAGCCCCAGCCCAGCCAGTCCTTGCCAGGCATGGCAGGACACCCATCACAGTCACAGCCATGTCACCCTCCAAAGGAGATGATGCTGTGCTGGACCCGTATGGCACTGCCTGGCCCAAGAGCCACTCTGTGCCCCGGCCAGGGCAGGTTCTGCAGCACCTGGAGCCCACTGAGCAGCTGGGGAGAGGCCCAGCCCTGCACAGGAGTGCAGGGAAAATGGAGTGGCTGGATGCCAGGGGCTGAGCAGGCACCAGACAGGGCAGGGCAGGTGAAAAACAATCAGTCCATCTCTTTTACCCAGTAAAAACAGGTTGAAAATGTGACATTTATTAAGTACGATTCTGGTGGAAAGGTCAGAGAGTTCCCATGTCAGGAACAGTGGGAGAGCCTTGCTGGAAGGAGGCGACATCCTGCTGCCCCCGCCCACCCCCTGAACCAGGATCTCTGGAGAGCATGTGGAACGCAGCTGAGGATGTTGCCCATCTCAGCACAGGGCTTCCCCCTCTGGGGTCTGCATGGGGTGCTGGGGAGATCCCTCACACAGCCCAAATCCCAGGCAGGCAGGCAGGAGGCCTAGCCTGGAGAGCCGGGGCCGGCGCCAGCTCCGAGAGGCACTGCCAGCTCTCAGCAACCTCCCTGCTCCCCCCCAGCTTCCAGCCCCGGCACAACTGGCTTCGGCAGCCACACATCACAAACAAAAGGCTTTTGACAACGAATGAGGTTTTGAGAAAGGCACTGGGCTCCTTCCCGGCCGCGAGAGCGGAGGCTCTGCTGCAGCCACTGCCGGTGAACAGGCGGGATGCTGCTGCCAGTTGAGGGGGGCCCCTCCATGCACTTCTTCCCACAGCCCCCAAACTCCTGCACACCCCATCTGGCTGCACCCCCATCTCCAGAGCGCTGACGGGAAGGCTCCCTCTTGCCTCAGTGCCACCTGACGTGGCCAGGACTGGCCTCGGGTTGTGGCTGTACGGGGGTGCCAGGCAGGGAGCACTCCCCGCGGCGGCTCAGCCCCGGCTCCGTGGGGACACTTCCCAGCCTCCTGCTGAACGGCGTGTAGAGGGCACCATGGATTTCCTGCACCGGCACCCTCAGCTCTGCAGCTGCACTGGCCCAGCCAGGAGTGCTCCGTGCCCACCAAGGCACCCATCGGGCAGCGCCCCGAGCACTGCAGGGACTGGGGGGCTGTGCAGCACGGCGCAGCTCTGGGGGTCAGAAGAGGCTCTGCCAAGGCTCCGGCACGGCCCTCTAGCAGCCGGCACAGGGGCACATTTGTCAGCGGGGCTGCAGGGAGCCTCGCTGCGGCTCAGGGTTGTCCCTGCCGCTGGGGAGATTTACAGCCCAGCCGGGCTTTATTACATGGAAGATGCTTACGCTGGGAATTTTTTTTTTTCCCGATAGTTTCTTAATTTGCTGTCCCATAAAGAATGTGGATTTGTGACGTTGAATAGGGGAAGATCATTTACCACTCACGGCTCTTACTTAAAGGATCCGCACGAGTTATTTATTGCATGAGCACGGGCTGCAAGCAGCAGCGTGAGGGGACATGCTCCAGCCCTGGCTCTGCTCCTGCTCCTGGACAGCCAGTCAGCAGGAGCCCCACAGCTTGGCCACTCTCGTGCTGAAAAACTCCCAGCCTCTGGACTAAGTCCACCTCGTGCCCAGAGGGAAGGAAAGACTCCAGCACTCCTGCAAGCATGGCTGCAGAGAAAGCTCCTTCCCTTCTCCAGTATCACTGGGGGACAGCCTATGCTGCAGAGGCTGTTTGCTGTGGGCTTGGTGCCCTGGGACCCCAAGCCATTTGCCCTCCTGGGAGGTGCTGCAGTCTGGGAGCCCTCCATCACTGCTAGGACATGCTGTGACTCACACTCGCCCACAGCAAAGCAGGTACAAAAGCTTTCTGAACATGAAGGCTCACAAGGGGACCCAGAAATGGGACCAAGAAAGCTTGGAGCTCCCCAACACATGAGCAGCCTGGGTGCCCCTCACTGGGGCCACAGCTATGAGGCACAGGAGTGCCCAAGCCCACACAGCACAGCTGGGACTCAACCCGCCTCCCAAGAAGCCTGTGTTGTGTTTCAGTCACTCCCAGGAGGCACAAGGGACCGATTTGGCTTAGGGAACAGGAGCAGAAGGCTCCAGCTGCAAATGGTGTGATGCCTTGACAGGTCCCACTGCTGCCTGGCAAGGCTTTGGGACATGTTATGTGGCAGAGAGGTGTATCACATCTTCACCCATCCCTCCCCACACCCATCTCTGCAGCCTCTCCTGCCCCAGGTTCACCCCTTTGCTGCAGGCAAGTGAGAGGTAACAGGTACACCCTTTTCTGCTGACAGCCCCTGATGCCTCAAAGGCCTGAAAGGTTGAGCTGTGGACAGGGTGGGTGGAGGCTTTAGGAGCCCCGTACTCCCCTTCTTTGGCCATAAGCCCACGGGTCAGCTGGCAATAGCCATTCTCACACCTGAAACCTGCTCCAGTGCAGGGTGCCAGCACACCAGAGCCTGGCTGCCTGGGCATCCCCAGGGCATTCTCGTAAGCAGATGAGGTAGACAGGCCAGCTGGCCCTGCACGGCCACATGCTGAGAAACTGGGTCCCAGTGACTGTCCTGGTGGTCACCCTTCACTGCCACACAGCACAGCGCACGTCACGCACTCTGTGCATGCTGTGGGAAGCCTGTGCTGCTCCATCCACCTGAGCTCTGCCCTGCCAGCATCACAGTGCGGTTCAGCACACACCAAATCCCATTGCTACGCTGTGCCACTGCCCAGAACAAGGCTGGGCTCGCTGCCTCCCCCGCAAACCAAAGCTGTGCAGGATCCTCCAGGAGGATCCCAGGGCTGGAGTCAGCATGGCCAAGCCACGTGCAGGACTGTCCAGCACCAGAGCTTCCTGCTCCAAACCCTGCTGAGCCACACTGCTCCCCGGCAAACTCAAGCAGCTGGCGTAGAGCAGGCACAGAGCCCAGCAAATCCCCAGGAGGAGTGGGGCTGCCCGCCTGCTGTCCCCCGCTCCTTCTTCCCACTCCACTGCAGTGTCCCTTGCCACCACCAACCCCCTGCACAGGGCACCCCCCCTCACCCCCCACAAAATCTCTTTCACAGTGACAGCATCACTCTGCACATTGAGCAGGCATTGTACCGATGGGCACGAAGTGAAACGGAACATGCTGCATCAGCCATTTCCAGCCCCACGGAGCCTCCTCTTTTCCCCAGCATCCTGCACAGCCCATGGCATCACACCCCACTCCCCAGCACGAACGGGGTCCGGCTGGCAGCACGGCTCCTGGGAACGCGGGAGCCAGCTGAGCAGTAGCCCCTGGCAGCCGTAGGAGAGAGGCGGCTCATTTCCAGAGTCATTAAGGTCTGAAAAGGGTCCCATCAGGTATTCCGCCCGTTCAGCACATTTATTTTCCCAAACCACAGCGGGGATTTATGATTCCAGGCTCAATATTGGTGAGAGCTGCACACTGGCGGCGGTCGGCCAGGGGCTCCCTGCCTGGGCAGACTGGGCGCTGCTCGGAAGAGGCCCTGCTGCCAGTCCCGGGCAGTGAGTGGGCAGCCCCGGGCAGCCCCCCGCTCTCCCGGCTGTGGCCGTGCCTCCAGAGCGGAGCGGCTCGGCGTTTGTGCTCGCCATGTGCACACGTGCGTGTGCTATGCCTGCAGTCTCCACATTTACACACATCCCAGTGCTAATCCCACAAATGCAGGAAGGTTCCCCTGCAAAGGGTCTCTGCCTGCCCCCCTGTTCCAGCCCCTCTCGCTGAGTAAAGCACCCGGTGTCAGGGCACTTGGATCCGGGGGAAGAGCAGGCTGGAGCAGGACTCCGTGCCACAGCTTTCCCCCTGGCCGCCGCACACCCACCCTGGGGACGGCTGAACCCTGCTGCTCACCCACCGCGGCTCCTGCCCGTGAGCCCCTCAGTCACAGACCTGCGACAGCCCGGTCCTGTGGCGCAGAGCCCTGCTGAGAGCTCCCACGGAGGATCCTCTCCCTCTCTCCATGTGAAACTTGGAGGGAAACTCAAACAGAGAGAGATGCAAACTTCAGCAGCCGGAGTGAGCCAGCGAGCCCTGCTCCAGTGCGACGCGGACGGGTGGGTGCCCCCCGTGCCGGTAGGGGCCCCTAGGGAAGCTGAGCCAGGTGTGCACTCACCACAGTGAAATCGCGGGATGAGCAGTTCTCGCCGCTGAAGTTGCAGCTCTTGAGCATGTCGTCGAGTTGGTGGCCGGTACGGTTGACAATGTCAGCCATGTCGGGGTCAGGGTAGAGCAAGTCCGTGGCCTTGTGACCATCCCGGTCCTTGGGGGGCAGTCCGGTCATGTTGGCCAAGTGAAAGATGTCGGCGTCGGTGAGTGCCGAGTGGCGGTAGCGGTTGATGTTGCAGATGGTGATGGCCGGGAAGACCATCTCACGGATGGCCTCCTCGTCCAGGGCCATGACATGGGGGTGCTCCAGGTAGAGCAGCGCTGACTTGGCCGCCTGGTAGAGGAAGAAGGCGAGGGAGGCCAGGAAGGCAAATGCCCAGAGGGTCTGGCGCACGCCCAGCCGTCCCGACCGGCAGATGTGTCCCAAGCCGTGCAGCGTGCTGGTGCTGGCAAAGGTGGCCAGATCCCGGGAGCGGGGCCGGGCAGGCTCCTCGATCAGGCTCTCCTTGTCCCCTTCTTCTTTCTCCTTCTGCTTCTCATCCTCTTCAGCAAATTTGATTTTACACACGATCTCAATCGGCATCTGCCCCGTGCAGCTGGTGTGCCCAGCCAGCGAGCTGCCCCCTGGCACAGGCACTGGCCGAGAGCCCGGCCAGGCGCTGGGAGGGGGTTCGGGTCCCCCCCAAGCCCCAGCACGGCACCGGGAGGGCCGAGCCGTCTCGGGAGGGAAGCGCAGCCCCTCTCAGCAGCTCCGAGCCGCCGCTTCCCTCTTGTCTCACTAGTCGATCGTCTCCTTGTGCCTTCGCTTATCAGCACAAATACAGCTGTCAAAAACCCCTCTCTCTCCTCTCCCTCGCTCTGTCTCTCTGCCTCTCTCCTTCGCTCCTCTCTGGTTAAGACCCCAGCAGATACAGGCAGCATTTAGGCATCATGTGCTAATAAAATCCAGGGAATACTTAATAATTCAAGACATGTCAACATTATTTCATCGTCAAATAAAGAGCAAGCGTCAGAGAAAAGAGGCAGTGTGAAGGGCCCGGCGCCTCCGGGGCAGGGAGCCACGCTGCGCCCGCTCCCCAGCTCCGGCCCCGAAGTGCTGCCGGAGCCACTTGTTTGAATGGCTCGGGAGCTGCCGGAGCCGAGCCGTGCCGAGCGGAACCGAGCCGTTCCGTGCCGTGCCGCGCGATGCCGAGTCGTTCGTGCCGCGCCGCGCCGCGCCGTGCGATGCCGAGCCGTGCCGAGCCGTGCCGTGGCGGGCGGGGCACGAAGCCTGTCCCCCGCCGTCGCCGCTGCCGCCGCGCTCTCCGCCTGGCCCCGCCGTGCCCCGCCGGCCCGAGCGCCCCGGGGCAGAGCGCGGCGCGGCTCGGCGGGGGCGGGCAGCCTGCGGGCAGCTCGCCCGGCGGCCCCCTCCTGCTCGCCCGCCTGCGGACTCCTCCTGCCTCGGCGGCTCCCTGGCCGTTAACCGCCTCCCTGCCGCGGCCCGCCGCGACCCACGGCGGCCAGCGCCGAGTCACGGCCGTCCCGGCCCCGGCCCCGGCTGTCCCGGCGGGATCCGGCCGGCGAGACGCCGCCGGAGCGGGGCTGAGCACGGGGCGCCAGGGGTGCACTTTCCCGTGCCTCCCCCCGGCCCCGCCGTGCTCCTCGGTGCCCCGGAGCCAGGAGGGCGGCAGTATCGCCTCCCGCGCCCCGTGTCCGCCGCCCCCCTCTCCACTGCGCTCGCTGTGCACCCGGGATGGGCTCCTCCGGCTTCATTTCTGCCCCCCTTCCCTCCCTCCCTCCCTCCCTGTTCCTCATTGTTCCACGGCAGCGTGCAAGAAGTGGAGGGCACCACAAGCAGGGACCAACTCTGCTAGAAAGGCTGAGCCGGGGTAGCCCTCACCCCGTCCTGCCCTGCCGAGCCCTTGCTCCTCCCGGGGACGTCTGCTCCCTCCAGGGCACGCTACCGTCGACCCTCGCACAGCCCCAGGCAGCACCCAGCCCCGTGGCAGCACTGCCCTGACAAGCAGGGTGTCCTCCTGCCCTGTCCTGCGTCCTGCTGCAGCGGGGCTCTGGTAGCGTGGCTCAGTCATGAGGTGGTGGGTTCAACCTTGGGGCACCAACTACACGGCACCTGTGTCTGTCTCTTCCCAATGCACAACACCTCTGCCAGCAAGTTTTGATCTCTTCCAGTTTCCTGCCTTGGTTTCACCAGCTGGTGATGAGGGTTTGCTGAACCAACCTACTCACTCACAAGTCAAGCAACCCTCTGTGACACTGCCTGGCGGCACAGTGGTGGGGGAAACACCAGCTCCCTGTCCCCAGAACAAGCCCAGCGCTGGGTACCCCCCCCAGCAGACACGGCTCTGCTGAGAAGGTGCGTGCCTGGCAGGGAATCCAGGGTCTCCGGAGGACAAGTGATGAGACAGCCGCCCATGAGCGCGACAAGAGGCCTCGCCTCTCCTCAGGGACTGCGCCGCAGGTCAGCGTGACCTTCACTGTGCTGCCAATGCCAACGGCAAAGCTTCCCCCAGTCGTCCGGCAAGCGCACATGCATCTTCAATCTTCCCATCGATCTGTGCATGGCACACATGTTTCTGCCTCTCTGTGGGTCAATACAGCATGATAGGCTGCCTCCGGCAAGGAGCACGCACAGCCCCAGCCGCCTGTTTCTCCCTGCCCAAGGGATGCAGCATGCACATGCCAGCCCTGCACCTCCAGCTCCGAAGGACGTGGTAGGAGTAGGCTGGGCAGGTGACCCAAGTGCTGCTGCCACCACAGGTGCCCCAGCCACATAGCCACCAGACTCCAGTTGCTTCCACAGAGACCCTTGGCCCCCTGGGGGATGCTTGGCCCAGCAGGGACCATGGGTGGAAAGGGCCTGATCCTGTGGCAAGGAGTTTCCATAGGGCCAGCAATGGCCAGCCCTGGGTCTTTGGTCTGCAGAGCTGGATGTGTGGTCCCTGCCTGCACCTCTCAGGTGCTGTGGTGGTGAGGGACACGAGGGCATGGAGGGTCTGCCAGGCAGGTCACCCCATAAGCGCAGACCCTGAGGCACAGGGCAAACTGAGCTGTATGAGTGTGGGATCAGCTGGAGGCCAGTGTCCTGTGTGCTGGACAGTCATGGCACGGGAGCAGCCCTGTCCCTTGGCTTCCCACAGGACCCTGTTCCCCATACCAAGGGGATCACATACCCCTGCTTTCTCTGGGTGTCTTCAGCTCCTTTATCAACTGCCACCTGGACTGGGGACATGTTTCAGCACCATCCCCACAGCATGAACCCCTCCTGTGTGGCCAAAGAGGTAAGTCCTCTCCCGTCTCCTTTCCTGGCTCTCCTCTCCTGTTGTGCTCTGCTCCTGCCTGTCCACCCAGCAAGGGCAAAGGAGTGTCAGGGTCTCATCTCCTTGCAGGATTACCCAAGGCTGGAGTGCAGCCAGGGATCCCCAACCCTTGATTCCAGGGTTGGGATCAAGCTGTGCCCAAGTGAGTGGCACCCACAGCACAAGCCTCATGCCCATCTGCAGCTGCAGGCCTTTGACAAGCCATGGAGAGGGGAGGACTATGGCTTCACAGCCAGGGAGCTCTGGAAGAGAGAGCATGCTGGGAGAGACAGTGGGATGGAGGTGCAGGGAGTGGGGATGCAGCATGGCTTGGGAAGCTGGGCAGTGGGGCTTAGGGACTGCTTTCTACTCAGACTAGACAAGACAAAGAACAAAGCATGAGCTAGGAATGGCTGGTGCTGTCTGCAGCATGCCAGTGTTTGCAAACACGTCTGCAGGGCCCCAAGGTTCCACAGCGGAGCCTCTCACCTGTGGCTGAGTGCCCGCACACGGAGGCATGAGGCCACACAGGGGAACTCTGTGGTGTGTAGTGGGGCTCATCTGCCCCTTCACCTGGCCACATGCAGCTGCAGAGTCTGTTTGCCCCCTGATGGTCCCTTATTCAACCCTTGGATAGGATGCTAACAGTCAGGAGAAGCACAATGCCCTGGGCTCCTGTGCTGACCTCACTAGCCACCGTGCAAGCAAGCCAACAGGATGGGAGAGCCAGCCAAGGGCTTGCCAGCAGATTGGGAAAGTGGAGCCTCTCCTGCTTACCCCTGTGCCCCCCAGCCAGGGGAATGCTGATCGTCAGGGACTTGGCGCAAGGCCCATGTACTACACTCAGATGATGGGGGGAGGCTGCGGGTGCCAGGGAAGACAGGACTGGAATTCGAAATGATGTTGACAAATCGGAGAAATGGCCTGAAAACAATCAGATACAATTCAAAAGGACAAGAGCTGGGCTGGGGTGGGAAGCAAATCTGCCCGGAAAGCAGAGGGCGAGCGGCTGGAGGGCAGGGCTGCCAAGTGGGCAGGAGGGCAGGACAGAGCCCGGCTCAGCAGTGGGCAGCAACATCAGCTTGTCTGAGTTTAACACCAGACCCCAGCACAATCCCAGGTGGATAAAAAAGGCATGCAGAGGGGTGGAACCCTCAGGCAGGACATGTTCTGCAGGTGCAGTTATCTGTGTGAGTAGGAGCTGTTTCCAGATGCCCAGCAGCCAGACAGATGCTTGGAAAAGCAGCTGGGAGTTAGGAGAAAAAAGGAGAAACCTCCTACATTTGGGATATGGGATCTATCAGTTCAGTATGGGATCTCTGGCAGCCCTGCGACTGCACTGAACTCAGTGAAAAGGACAATGTTGCTCAGGGCTGCGTGAGAAGGAGAATCATCATGAGGCATTTGAAGTGTTTGCTGGCGGCAAGGCATTACTGGGAGCCCTGTGTCAGGTCCGGGGCACACATCAAGAAAAATCCAAAATAATTGTAAAGAGTTTAGAGGATGGCAGTAACAGAGAGCAGTGATGGAGACTGGCTGGACACACTGGAGGTTTGGGTGTGAGCAGAGGAGGTTAAGAGGCTGTATCCATGGACGAAATAACAGCACAGAAGGAGGGGGCTTTCTACAACATCAGGGCTCTGACACACCCACAGAACACAGCGGGAGACAGGTGAAGTCTACACATGGGAGAAGCTGGCCCCACGGTCTGTAGGGATGCTTGATGAACCTAACCCTGCTGTGGTGCCCTCCAGCACCCTCATGGTGATTCATCCCCTCCAAGACACAGGCTGTTTCTATTCTTAGCCCAGTCCAGGTAAGGGTTTGGATGTGATTTCCCTTTCTTGTCACCCAGCCAATGGATTGACTCTTCCATACCAAGACCCAAACTCCCACTGCACTCCAGCACTGGTGCTGTGCCACTGCAGTGAGCTCACCCTCCCAGCCAGCCTGCGGGACTGCAGCTCCTCAGGAGGGATGCAGGGGATCAGCTCGGGGGACCAAGAGTGACGTGGCAGGGGCAGCCCTGAAGGGTGTGGGACATTGGTGGTCAGCAGGCAGCTGTCCAATGGGAGACCCCCATCAGGGAGCTCCTACCTGATACTCTGCTGGCCAAACTGGCCAGGATGTGGATCCAGCCTGCTGAGTGCTTCTACTGCCAGCCCAAGTCTTTGAGCTGGCTGCTACATCTTTCTCGCCAGCTCCTCACACTCCAGAGTTGATGCTGGCCACAACCCCATGCCCAGAGGGAAGTGGATCTGGGGCAATCATTACTTTTGATCTAATTGAAGGGAACGTGACTGCGGAGCCCAGCTGGCCGCAGTACTCAGCTCTGCCTCATGCAAGTTGCATCCTCTGAGACCCTTGCAAACACGTTGGCTTAACAAGAACAGCCTCATTCCATGGCCTCCCCGGCATGCTGCCGGCGCCTGCCCAGCAGGTCAGCTCTGCAGCAAGGACGGCAAGTGCCTCGGCTGTGGGGAGATGTGGGATGACAAGATGTCCACTCCAATTACAGGAGAGCAGGGCTGGCGACAGTGTGATGAGCATGCCAGGCATCAGTGTCTGCTGTGGATCTGGCTGGGGGGGGGCACAGGAGCAGTAATGCTGCCTGCACCCCTCTTGCTGAAACCTCTGCAGCATCCTCCTGCACTCACTGGGAGTGGTGGGGCTGGGAATGGTGGGAGGGAGATGTACGCACCAGGGTAGGAGCGGAGCCATTGATTTGAGCACTGTTACCAGCTGCATCGCGTTGGGATGGGGAAGATGGCAGCATCAGTGCTGCACATGCACCTCACTGGTGGTCCTGGTCCCCAGTTTGGCCCACTGTGACAGATGAAGGGTCCGCCAGGGTCAGCAGACGCATGGGAGATGCAGCACCCCATTAACGCACTGACCCTATTTACGTAAACTACCCCCATTAAACACAATACCTTATTAAACGCTTTACCCCAATTAAGTGCAATACCTTAATTAATGCAACACCCCAATTAAAGACAACACTCCCATTCAATTTATTCCTTCATTAAGCACAAAACCTCAATTACAAAGTCTCTTTTGTAAGCTGTGTGCGTGAGCTCACACAAGGTGCCCTGGACACCTTTTGCGGCTGCCAAGAAAGCAGCGCTGAGTTTATGTGGCCTTTGAGGTCCTGCCTCCAGGAATTTAAGGAGTGAGTTTCAGTAGGACCTGGGTACAGGACCATCTGTTTGATGGCTGAGAGGACAATGCCTGCATCAGAGCTGGGTTAAATTCCATGGACACTCAATGGGATGATGGGTCCAATCCCTGCCTGATCATGGGAGAAAAAGGTTGAGCCCAGGCTGATTCCATGGTATTTAACCCTGGTGAGCAGTGACATCTCACTTGTCACCCTCCTGAATTCCCCTTCCCAGAAATGCTCACCCAGCTAGCTCTTGCTCCTGTGCCTGGGAAGAGGCAGCAGGCAGTGGACACTGTGGGGTTCCCACCCATGTGCAGCAGCTCCTGCTTCTGGTCTCTACCTGAGACACCCCACATGCCATGAACCTGCGCTGCCCTGGCTCTGCCAGGCTGAAAGCCAGCACCCCCTGTCCATGTTCTTCTTTGACCCTGTCAGTACAAACCACCCCCAAACTGAGCCAGCCACTTAATCGCACTGCACAAACATTCCCACAGAAAGAAAACAAACCTAAAAGCCTCCCAAATCTATGCAAATGAGCAAAACCGAGTGTTCTCCCCAGGAGGATGCCCAGATGTCAGCACAGAGGGTGTTCAGCTTCCCCAGGAGGATGCCCAACCCAGCACCCCTCTCCTGACTCCGGATCTGGCAATGCTCGCTGGCCCGCGACCAGCAGGAGGTCAGGCTCGGCTGACGTTGCCCTCCAATCCTGCGTGGGAGGAGTGGAGGAAATGGCCTCACCACCCTCAGAGCATCCCCCACGGCTGGAAAGGCTGTGGCAGACGTGACCAGGGAGCGGCTGCATGGCAGCAGGAGCCCTGGCTCTGTGCATGGGCAATGGGATGTGCACAGTCCCTCCTGCGCTCAGCACTGTTAGGAAGGGGAAGACACCCTGGGAGCCATCGCTGCAGCGAGCAGAGACAGTCATTTGGGTTTATAGCCTTTTATTGCTGCAGCTGCTTGGTCCTCCCTTCTCCCTGCCATCTTGAGGAGGGCAGCGGGGCAGGCTGGCACATGGCCACACTGTGCTGAGCAGCTCGGCAGTGGTGCACCCTCCTGGGGTGCCACTGGGCTTCCACTGCTAGCAAAAACACCAGCACAGCAGGGAAACAGGCTCAGCACCTTGCTGGGACAGTCCCCAGCACTGTTTCCCTCACAGCCCCTCTGTCCACAGCCTGAGACCCCCCACCTCCACCACTTGTCACCTGCCTGGTGGTTTATAAAATTTTAAAGTTAATGGTGTAATAAACTCCAATAATTGTATTGCAGCTGCAGCAGGGCATCCTGGGATGAATACATTACGGGAGCTGCAGCAGTTGGGCAGAGAGGACAGCACAGGGAGATGCTCCAGCCAGTGCAGCCAGAGAAGGACAAGCTTCACCCAGGTCCTGCTGTGAGTGGGGCAACCCCTTGCTTAACTCCCTCCCAAGTGGCAGCTGAGCAAAGGTGACTGGAGGGCAGAGTGGAAGGGTGATGAAGGCTGCAGGGCTGAAGGCCAACCCAGCAGTGTCAGGAAGCCCAGCACCAGGTTCTTCAGAGACCTCTGGAGAAGTGCAGCCTGCAAGTAGCCCCAGTGCAGGGCACAGCAAATGCTGGCACTCCGGGAGCACCCACACTGGGCAGCAGGGCTGCACCGCACTCCTCCATCCCATCTCTGGGCCTGAGGGATGGGAGAAGCTGGATGGGAGCGTGCCCAGCCAGCGGAGCATGCGGATCTGCCCCGAGAGACATCATTCAGCTGCTCCCTCATGCTCAGCTGTGCCCGCAGGCCCCATCCTGCCCCAACCCCTGCAGTCATTGGTACGCAGTGCTGGGCCGAGCACCCTGTGGCCCCTCCTGGCCCTGGACTGCTCCTCCTGTACCATCTGCTGTACTTCACCAAAGGCAGCTCCTGCTTCCCATTTGGCTTTCCTAAAAACAACAGAGTCATAAACTGCCAGCAGAGCTGCCTCAGCACAGCAATAGGGCTGAGGTTTTAAATGCACCCAAGTCAGGAGGCTGGGAGTTATGGATCCCCAGGCAGCCATAGCTCAGCTGCATGGTGCCCATGATGGTCCTGCGCGTGCACAGCCGTGCGCCACGGGCAAGGGGCAGAGTTAGTGTTACCATGGGAACCATCGCTCCCCATTTTCCAACATTTGTGTGATTAAAACCTCAACCTTAATGCCATAGCTCCACTGATGGCATATATGGTGGGGGCACCCTGCCTGCCCTCTCCAGGCTGCTGGGCAAAGGGGCTGGGAGCCCAGGAGTGCCCCTGCTCCCTGATGGCTGATGGAGATGTGGTGGACAGACTGGGTCTGCAAGGTGAGTGGGAAACCAGAGCCAGTCTGGGAAGGGGACCCTGGACTGAGTACAGCATAGGCACAGCACACGTGTGGCCACCAAGCACACTGCATGGGCCCCTACATTGGTCATGAGCGCTGACGGCAAGGCAAGTGCCCACCTGGCTGTAGAGCACATGGCAAACACAACACAGGTGCTGTGCCAGGGGTTGAGGAACTGGTGCCTTCATCACCCTGTGTGCTCCAAACCCCAGGCACGCTGCTGGCACCAAGTGCATGTTGCAAACTCCAAACATCTCATTGATCTTCATCTGCGGCATACTGCAAATAGGGAAAACATCTGCCTGCAGAGCATCCTGGAAACATCAACCTCAAAGGTGAGCTGGGCTATTGCAAACGTGTCACCATCAGGCACCAAGCACCATCTCTCCCTGCAGACTGGCAGCTGGCACTGAGCACAGAGGGCACTGCCGGTGCCACACATGCCACAGACACTGAAAACTGCACTGTGAGCATGAGACGCATGACGGACTGTGAGCTCTGAGTGCACTGGAGTGAGCCTCAGCACCGGGACAGCACAGGCTGGTGGCACTGCTAATGCAAGAGCTGGTGCTAGCAGTGCACACAGACTGTGCAGCTGCTCCAAAGCGGGCCAGTATCCAGCACCAAGCACAGGCTGGACAGCAGGAACACCACAAACACTGTGCAGCAAGCTCTGTAAATGGCAAAAGCACCAGGAACCTTGTGCTGACCACATCATGGGCTGCACTTCCAGAGCACGTTGCGAGTGAGCAGTACACTGGGCACTGGGGCAGGATGCAGGGCATGTGCTCACACCTGCGGGAGCGAGCGGGAGTGTGCGGGCAGCAGGAGCTTGCTGCGGGCACCCCACTGTGGGCACCAAGGCTGAGCCCACCGCGGGCACTGCACATGCATTGGTGCTGGGCAGCAAGCACGGCACCAGCGGTGTGCTGTGAACATTCATCACACCACAGGAACCAAAACACTGAGCACAGTGTGGAGAGCCGGCTGGTGCGAGCACGGGCTATGCCGCAAATGCCAAGTCGAACAGACGCAGGGCACACCTTGAATGGAGAGATTGCTGAGCACTTGGCAAACAAAAAACCACAGCTGACACCAGACACTGAAGGTGCTGCAAACATCATCGGCGGCGGGGTGCACACCCTGAGCACACTGAGTATGCCGAGTGCTGCTGACACTGAGCGTAAGGGCTGTGTAAATAACAACGATGCCACAGGTATTAAGTGCTGAGCACTCTGCAATTATCAAGCAAACTGTGGGCATCAAGCTCTGCACACACCATGACTGCAAACACACTGCAGGCACCAATTTGACAAATACTCTCCTGATAACAAGCATGTGGCTGGTGCTCTGGGCACCGAAAAGAGCGCGCCAGTGTGGGTACAGAGTGCCGCGGGCTATTGCAAACACCAAATCTGGCGCAGGCACTGAATGCTGCACACATCAGCTCGGGCATTGTGTGCATCGCACATACCCAATATAGCACGGGCGCTGAATGCCAACCAAATCCTTCACTGGTTCCCAGCTATGTGCTGTGCTATAAGAAACATGCCAAGTCACCACCCTCTAAATGCATTGCGAACACCAAGTGGATGCAGACACCACGCAGTCTCACGCTGACCATCAAGAACTGGTCGTGCTGCAGCCAGCCCCTTCCTGTGCCAGCCTCAATGCCCACTGAAAGGAGCGGCTTCTCCAGGTGCTGTGAACACCAGAGTTGGTGGCACCTAGTGCTGACACACCGCATGTCACAAACCCACCCCAGGTGAGCACCAGCAGCTGCGGTGAAGGCAGCTCAGCCCGGAGGCTGCCAGCCCTGTGGTTCCTCCACACCGGGGTGCGTGGGGTCCTGCCTGTCTCTTGGGGAGCGACAGCCATGCAGTAGTGCCAACAGTGTGGCGTGTGCCGGTGTGCTCAGGGCCTGTTATTTCATTTTCACTTGTCCCATCCCATTAGCACAGCTGTCTGCCACCAGAGAAGGGAAAATTGATGCTAAACGGGATATCAATTTATCATGGAGTGTGTCACCCGCCGCACGGCTCTGCCAGCCGAGCAGCAGAGACGCGCTGCACCAGCCAAGCAGCACCTGTAATTAACAGCTCGTCAGCCTCCCCCACACGCTGCAGCCTGGGCACCAGCTGGTGGGTGTGGTACGGGGAATCCCAGCTGCGATGCCACCCTCCACCCCTAGCTGGGACCCCAGCATCACTCCTCAGGGCCACGTGTGCCCACCTCCCAGGCAGGGACAGAGGCAGTCACCAGGTTGCGTGTGGGTGTACCGGGGATGCCAGCCTGAGGAGCGGCTTGGAGAGCCGGCTTAGAGAGGTTTGCCCCCTGCCCCAGCCCTGCCTCATCTGCTTTCAACCCTGCCCTGATCCCTCCCAGCTGAGGTGTCCCAGCACGAGGCAGAGCTGCAGCTCCTGTGGTGACAGTGCCCAGTGAGTAACGAGCTGGGAGCCCGGCTCCCGGGCATGAGTTACAGCCGCTGCCTGTGCTCAGTGAGACATCAATCCCCGTCGAGTGGCGGGGACAGAAATGTAGAGTTCAGTGTGCCGGGAAGGGGCAGCAGGATGGGCCATCAATCCTGGGCAGGAGGGTGGGATGCCAGCACAGGCAAGGTTGGAGGGCACCCACTGAAACAGCCCCTGCCCACATCCCCATGTTTACCCCTGGTGCCCCTGGGTGCCCCCAGCCCCAGGAGAATGCAGGCTCTTGTGCCCAGTCCACACTGCCCAGCTGAGGGGCCTCAGCAGGAGGGATGGGCCAGATGTGGCTGCCCCCAGCCCGAGGATGCCAGTGGCCATACTGGGGAACAGAAAGGAGGGAAGGGCCCACTGGGACAGCCTAGTGCAGAGCTAGGAATAGGGTCCCAACCTGGTGCCAGAAAAACCTCTAGGTGTTTTTGTATGAGCAAAAACATCTCCATCCCTGCTACTCCAGGCTGCTCAGCTGTGCTCCCACCTCCCCTCAATGGCCCTGCCATACACGGGTGCTGCAATCACACAGCCCCTTCCCCACTGGAGAAGGCAGGAGCAGGACCGAACCCCACTCATCCTCAGCTGGGCACTACCACCCCTGCCCTGCACCCCACGTGCCTGAGTGGTGCAGAGGTGGCCATGGCAGTGGCAGTGGCAGTGGCAGTGGCAGTGGCAGTGGCAGTGGCAGTGGCAGTGGCATGGCGGGAGGCAGCGGGCCAGCACGGAGGCCAGCTGAGCTGAGGCTGTTTGCAGCTTTGATGTTAAACACCCAGAGATGAAATGCATGGCCCGGGGCTGGGTCCCTTGCAGCCAGCCGCTGGCCAGCCTCTGGCTGCGGAGCCGCGCCAGCAGCGCTGGGGCCGATAATTGGATGCATGTTTCTTCCAATGAGTTTGTATCATTTTTATGTAAATTTGACATTTTCCTGATGTTCTGTAATGTGCACAAAGCAAGTGCCGCTCCTGCCGTCGGCAAAGCCTATTTCCTTCCTGTCTGAAGTGCTGTGTTGATTTAAGGGCCTGCTGATACGCACAGCCAGGGCCCCCCCGTGCACACACACGTGCTCACACGTGGCTCGCTGCCTCCGATCCGTCTCCACCAGTCTCACGTGCTGCTCCCAAGCACCTTACCCCATGTCCAGCCCAAGGCTGTCCTGCACTGGGACACTATGGACCTGGGCTCCCCAGGAAAGCAAAGCACCTTCTTTATCCTTCTCACGTGCCACCAAATGATGCCGCTTGGCTGCTCGGCTCATCCTGATGGAGGGGAAGAGGTTCCCCCATGCCCTGCAGGGAAGGAATGCCGCCAGCAGTCCCTCAGGGCTCTTCCATCTCCTATTGGAAAGTAGGAGGAGCTCAGAGCCCAGGAGCCAGAGCAGGAGGAAAGGAAACAGCGACCAGGAGTCACCTTTCTGGCAGCACAGGGAGGTGCTGCCAATTAACCACTTTCAGGGGACCGTGCAGTGGGAGCTTTGGACATTGCTGCCTGGGAGCTGACAGGGGGGCTGGGTGCATCTGCCCAGGCATCCCGTGGCACTGCTGGGCAGGGCTCCCATGTCTTGGTCATAGACCACCTGCTTACGGGCAGCAGCTGTGGCACTGGGGGTGCCTTCCTTGGGGTGGGGGCACCCCAGCTCCCCCATCCCCGGTTTCTCATGCCGCACACTTTTCCCGGGCTCTGTCTGTGGTGCAGGCGAGTGGGTTTCAAAGGCAGTGCTGCTATTTAAAGCCCTTATTGTTCGCGTCCTTGACACCGACAGCTACATCCTGCTGTCGTTCGATGTGAGCGCATCCTGGCCCGGCCAGCCAGAGGAAGGCAGCTAATGAAGAGCAAGTGCAAAGACGCCTCTTCTTTGTCCTGTTCACAAAGCAGCTTCCCAAACAGTCCCCCTCCGCCCTTCACTGAGCAGCTATTTATAGTTCCCTTCCCCAGCGCATGCTGGGAGTTTCCTCCAGACTGTGATGCCCTGGGATCCCTTCAATGGGCCTCAGGGATGAAGGCTTTGTGACCCCTCAGCCCTGAGAGCTGATAGCAAATCCCATCCCATCCTTGCATGCTCCCCTTCCAGAGGTAGCCATGAGGACAGCTGGGTCAGCCAGGGCCGGGGAGAGGGCTTCCCACAGGGTCATCTCCCTACCCAGCCCTGGCAGCCAGTGGTCCTGGGGGAGCTTCTCCATCTGGGCAGCATAGCTGCCTCTCTCCTCTTCATTCCTGTAGGCAAGCACACATCTGCTGCTGCTGCTCCCCTGCCTGCCTCAGGCACGGGGCTGTGCAGCTGTGGGACACAGCGGAGGGCTGAGTGCCCCATCTGAACCCTCCGTGCCCGGGGCAGCCTGTCTCCTGGCCCCCCGTCACAGCGGGCATCTGCTGTACCCCCGTGCCAGGTGCTGCTCTCTCCAGCGAGAGGCTTTGACAGGAAATTAAAGATTGATGTTCCCCGCGGCACCTGTGCCAGCAGCGCCCACGGTGCTGAGGACGTGCCCAGAATGGCAACCTGAGGGTGGGGAGGGCAGTGGGCAGGCAGGGGTGCCTGGGGCATTTGACTAGAGAGCAGAGGGGCTATGCAGGGGACAGAGGTGGCATGAGGAGGGAAAGGATGTATCCCCTGTGCCCTGGCACTGCATCGGGTGTCCAGAGCCAGGCAGGGAAATGCCCCTTTGCAGACAGGGCAGCGTAGGGGTTGAAGGGGCTGCAGAGGCAGCAGCAGAGGATCATAGAAGTTCTAGATCATCTAGAAGTTCTGTGCAGAGCCCTCAGCCCCTTCCCTACCTCCTTCAGGGTGGGCAGCCACCAGTCCCTTAAGGGGACACCTCAGGGCAGGCCAGGGGATCCAGCATGTGGCTAACTGGCCACCTGGCACAGTGAGCGGGCCATGCAGCTGAGCAGGCAGCATGATGCCAGGAGCATTTCCTCCCTCCTACTGGGAGGGGATTAAGCTCAGCCAAGCTCTGGCTGGCAGTGGCCATGCCCACACAGCTGCATGTGTGGCTGCAGCTGCCTCCTCCACTCCCAGTGCAGCCGGGTATTGCATCCTGCTGCACCCACCGCCTGCTCCAGGGGCGAGTCCCCCCTGCTCCCAAGGCACAGGTCTGTGCCAGATCCCATTGCATCCTGTACCAACTCCCACGGGCACGTACTGAGGCCCACAAGGGTGGTGGCACCTGTTCCCCCACTGCCTGCCCTGGACACGCACCCACCACGACCGTGGGTCTCTCCCCACAAACACCGGGCACCTTGGTGTGTAGGGCTATGGTTTTGTGAAATATGGCCCCTATAAATCCCGTCGTGTGCGTGCCATAATTCTCAATATATTTTCAAATATAGTTCAATTATTTTTCCCATATATCATGGGGAAATTGCATTGGCGAGTGGCGGCACTAAGCAGGGAGCGCGTGGCGGGGCGGCATTAATAGGATTGTGCATGGTATTATGCATGAGGTCGTTCAGGACACAGTGGGGAACCTCCCGTGCTCCAGAGAGACGGGAAGGAATAAATCAGGCTATTAGCCCAGCACCTTGCTCAGGTCTGCAGGGGATTAATCTCTACAGCGTGTAGAGATCCCAGCTGGGCTGTCTCCCTGGGAAGTCTCCCTGGGCTGTTTTCAGAAGCTCTGTCCCACTCTCTGCCCATGTCTGCCCAAAGCACCAGGGAGCAGAGGCAGTGCTGAATGTGCCAGAATCACCAAAGTGGATGTGACATCTCTCTGGGGAGCCGTTTACCATGACGGCACGCAGGGCAGTCCCTGGGCTGTGTGTAGAGACTGGTGCGACACTGGGAAAACCCTGGGTATCTTGGGACTTTTCTGGAAAAGCCTCATCCTTGGCTCAAGCTTGCAGTCCTCGTTCCAGCCCTGTGTGAGGCCCTGGCAGCTTGGTGGCCCACGCTGCAGGCGGGCAGCATGGGCACCCTTGCCGTATCTCGCCGTAAGACAGCAGCTCGGCCAGCAGCACCCGGGGAGAAGCACAGCCTTCAGGACAGGAGCATATAATCAGCCAGGACAGTCACATTTCCCTCAGTTCTCCATGAATATTTATGCAATTTGTGCAGAGCTGCCGGAGCCGATCTACTGAGCCAGAGGGGAGATGGCAGCCTGGGCCCCCAGCTTCCCCTGGGTCCCATGGGAGCTCCCTGGGGCTGGTCCCTCTTGTCTAGGCTGCTGCACACACCTCCAGGACACCACTGCCAGCAGTGAGATGGGAAATGAGGGTCCTGGGAGCAGTGACCTTGGGAATGTATGTAAGAGACCTCAGTGTCCAAGGTGGGGCTGTCCAAGGTGGAGGGAACGTTTGAACTAGCCACTAACTCCATGAACAGCACCAAAAGCAGGTCCTGGAAACTGGGTTTGTGGACTACTTACCTCCTGCCTGTTCACCTGGGAGAGCCTGGAAGCATTAGCACCACATGAGCTGCTGCCAGCTGAGGGGAGCCCAGCATGCAAGCAGCAGGAGAGCTTGGTTGTGTCTCTCCAGGGCGTCTCTGTGTGAGGGCAACTGGAATTACTACAGAGGCCAGACATCCAGGGCTGCCTGTACTCTGGTAGCACGCAGGATATTCGTTCCTGTGCATAGGGCTTGGCCCACCAAGAGCAATAAAGAGGTTCCTGGTGCTCGGCAGATGCCACCCTGGCTGGGTCCATGGGCATGCCTGGCCCTGCAGTGGGTGCCCCAGAGCAGGCAGGGAGGTGAAGGACATGCAGGGCCAGGGCATGGGTGCTTCCCAGCAGCGACAGAGCTGGCAGTGCCACAGCAAGCAGCGAGTGCAGGTGAGGTTTACAGTAAAGGGAAAAACAAATTATTAATCATGAGAGCAGCCCCAGCCGGGCTGTCAGGGCCGCATGGGCTCATGAATATTCAGCATCGGGCTGAGCACTAAATCTCATTTAAATGTCAGGGACCATTAGGCAGACAGTGAGGGGGCTGGGATGGCAGCTCCCCACTCTGTGCCAAGCCCTGCATCAGACAGAGGGGCTGGGACTGGGGTGCTGGCACCCTGCTGGCATGGCTCACGCTAGTGCTCTCTATGTCCTTAGTCCAGCACCTGGGTGCTCCCTGGGGGTGTCTGAGACCCCCTGACACCTCTGTTGACCCCAAATATCTTCTGATTTCTGATGGGGCTGAAAACCCACACCAAACACCCTACAGATGCAGATGCTGTGAACTGCATGCTCTGCTCCCTTCTGGCAGAGGAGCAAACTCTAAAGGATCACCAACCCGGTCAGGGTCAGCCTGGCAGGACAGTTTCCTGGCCCCTGGCATCCCAGCCAATCCTCCTTACTCCTCAAAGCACACGCAGGAGCAGCTCCATGTTCTTTCCTGAACACAGAGCTGGTGGGTGCTGGAGGGATGCCAGAGGGGCATCCAGAGGCATGCCTGGGAGGAGTGAGGTCATGCCAGGGAGGTGCAGGCAGCACACTCAGGGCTCTGCACTCTTGAAGTTCTCCTTTGGAGCCCATTCTTTGTCAGTGCCTGGGCACCATCTCTCTCAAGCCACCTGCCATCCATACTTAGGGTGGTTGGTGGCTCTCAGTGGTGCCCGCAGTGGTGGCACTGGCAGGAGGCAGCAGCAGGAAGGAGCAAGCACGCCTGGGCACTGCCTCCCTATGCTGGCACTCACACTCTCTCCAGCTCAGCAGGGGCCTGGCAATTACACGGATATGTTTAAGCTCTTAATCCTACTGAAGATTATTCCAAGGTCGGGGCACCAGACAGGTCCCCATGCACTGTCAGGCTGCAACGCATCCTTGCTGCCATCTGCCGGGATGGCCCAGCTCAGGGAATGCTGCCACCCTGGCACACAGCAGCTCTTCCCATGCCTGGGCCACCAACCTCCCTCCATCCATGGAACCGGCCAAAGCCTTGAGCCTGCTGGCATCTCCTGAAGGCTGGTGTGGGAATCCTGCAATCCCTGCTTGCAGGCTCTCCCAGGTACCAGGTGCCAGCCACTGGTACCTCCCCCGGCTCTCCAGCCTCCCACCTCCATCAGCTCCCTGATTTTGTCTCATGGTGCTCCATGGGAAACATGGGTGGCCTGAAGAAGAGATCTCTCCAGCAGGGCACAGGAAACATCTTGGACTTGCCATGGGTGTGGCTGGGGATCCAGAGCTGCTGTGTGCCCATCCAGGGTAACACTGAAGCTCAGAGCCGCAGAGCAGTGCCTTAGCCTGGGTCTGAAGAACCTCGGCAGCCAAAGAGATGGCTCACAAGTTCTAAAACTTTTATAATTGCTGGCATTGGCAGGTGATGATCTGAGAGCAACAAGTGGCTCGAAGATGATGCAAACCAGCCTGGGAGCAGATCTGAAGCCCACTGCAGAGCAGGACCATTAACTGCAGCAGCTCATCCCCTGGGCCATGCTGGCATCTCCCCCAGACCCCTCCAGATGAGCAGGTTTGCTTTATGGGGCCATGGCCCCAGCCCGAGGCGGGTAGTGTGATTATAACTAAAAGGAGGGAACGTGCCCAAGACAGGGAATAGGTACTCAGCCTGGGCAGTGGCACATGGGATTCCCCCTCCTGCCCTCTGCATTGCTCATTGGAAATCAGCACCCACTCCTCAGCACGGCCTCGGTTCCTCCCTGCCCGCAGCTGACAGCTGATGGAGCCCTGCAGGACCTGGCATTTCCTCCCTGGGAAGATGTGTAAATGCTGCAATCCATCACTGTCCCATCTCCTGTGGCAGGCCAGCTGGCCAAGGACGGGGCTCTGGGATGGGTGTGGTGTCTGGCATTACCAGCTGGAGACAGTGGGACTCCCAGGAGAGAGGGAGAGAATGATGCATGCTGAATGATGTGTTTGGGTGCTGTGTGCGACCACACCGTACCATTTGGATCCACAGCTGACATCAGGCTCACCCTGCTGGGCAGGGGCAGAGCCCAGAGCAGCATTTTGGCAGATCATCACCTCCAGAATCCCAAAATCCCCTCAGCAAGATGCTTCTCCAGCTTGGCACCCGGTCCCTCCCGCTGCAGGATGTGCTGGTGGCCAGTGCTGGGCTGCCCTGCTTTCCCCTGCCAGCAGCACAGCCATCCCACACACTGCACACAGACACAGCACGGCACGCACACTGCACCCCCTCCTCTCACACCCCCAGCCCCTGCAGCTGCTGCGCCCCAAACCCCTGCATCTCCTCCTACTACTGCTTGGGAAGGTAAAAGAAAATATTAATGATTATTAGGAAGAGCTAAAGCAGAATTGCAAATGTTATTTCTCTGGTAGATGGATGATAGCAGGATGGATGATAGATAGCTGGATGGATGGATCTCTTTCCCTCCAAGCTGTAACCCCCTTCCAATCGCTCCCTCCGGAGCGCTGCTGTCACCTTGTCTCTGCTCAGAAGGGCTTTTACTGGCTCACTGGGGGATGCACGAGAACAGGTTATTAATACATGGAGAGGGGGATGGAATCCATTTGACTTGAAAATAGCTGAGAAACTGAACGGCACTTCTAAAATCTGCTTTTAATCAGAAGGAAAAGAAGAGAAGTTTGAACAATTAGGGAGTAATGAAGAGCTTTGGAAAAAAAAAAAAGCTCTCTGAAGATTAGCTAAGATTTTTACAGCACTTCAAGCATTTAAAGAGCTATGCTGGTATTGAGCAAAACGATGCAAATATTCCCTGTGAAAATCAGAGGTGGTGGGATTGACAGTGAGTGCCAGAGCGTGGATGTCCACAGGCAGGCACAGCACTGGTTTGCTGCAAGCAGCGATGCTGTGCTGTCTGCAGGGCACCCAGGGCAGGCCAGCAGGCGACAGCAGCAGGGCTCACCTGTGCCACTGCCCCTGAGAGGAAATGGGAGCGTGGCCAGGAGGCAGCCCCAGCTTGGCCATGGATAGAGAGCCATGGTGGAGTCTCAAGCAGAAGTGCAGCCACCATGGCAAGGCTGGATCCATCCCAAGCCCTTGGCAAGAGAAGGAGGGTTGATCCCCCTATGGGTTTGGCTTTTGTGGGTCCAAGGATGCCCAGCAGATGGTCATGGGCAGGGACTGCTGACAGCACATCCCTGAAGGAGCGCACATGGAGAAGCTTCCTCAGGTACTCCCCGAGGCTCAGAGAGAGGATGGGCAGCCGTGACAGCGGCATTCCCTGCCCTGAGCCAAGCCCTGGCCTCCGCCAGGCGGGGAAGCCGCCAGGCAGCCCGTCCGTCCCGGCCGAGCTGGCGGCTGCTCCTTCCCAGTACCTGCCAAGGGCCCGTCACCAGGAGGTGAGCGCGGGGGCTGCACAGCCGTGCACAGCAGCAGCTGGGTAATTTTCATGCTAAGTGAAAAGTAAAGTGCACAGACTCTTTATTAGAGCGAGCACGGTGCGGGGAACAATGAAGGCAGTGATGATCGTTAACTTTCTAATCGGAGGAGAAAAGTCCTCAATGCAATTTTTATGGTAATAACATCGACACTAAAGATAATTGCTCCCCGCGTCGCGCTTAGCGCCAGGAAACTGTTTGGGAAAAAAACATTAATTTGCAGGAACTGAGCCAAAGTTTCCTTAAGGCAGCTGTTCCCTGTGCCACCCTGTCCCCAGCCTATGCCGACACTGGCCGCTGGCCGACCCCTAGCCCTTCCAGCTCTGCCCGCGGTGACACCCCTCATCCCTTGTGCCAGCCAGGCTGGGTTTGCATCGTGCCGGGGCTGCCTTTCACAGCGTCGCTTCCCGGGGCTCGGCTCAGCAGGAAATGCTGGAGACGGTGCAGCCCACCTCTGCGGTGGTGGAAGAGGGCCAGAAACATTTTGGGTGATGTGATCGAGCAGCGCTCATGCTGCAGTGAAGGGGACGGGCAGCGCTGCCCCGTGTGCCGGGACCACCGCGAGCAGGGAGGAATGGGAGCTCGCGCTCCCCGGGGAATAATAAACACAGGAGAAATTACAGCCAGGTGACATTTTAACGAGCTGGCGTCCTGTGTGGCATTAATATTCCAGGGGCTGCAATTCCCTCGTGGGTGTTTGAGAGATGAAAAAAAATCCCAGCCCAGTAAAATCAAATAAATAAATCTCTGCCTAAGCGTGGCGTCTCCCCCGCCCCCGGCACGGAGCGGGTGGCACGCGGTGTGATTTCCCCTGTGATCCCCTGCCGCCGAGCAAGCAATCGTCTCATCTTTGAGCGTGGCGGCAGGATGATTTATCCTGGCTCCCGGCGCCCCGGCTGGGGCGAGAGCGCGGGGCCGGGGATGATGCATTGGGCAGGAGCAGAGGTGGCAGCAGGGGGAAGGCAGGAGAGCAGGGTGCGCACACGGGCCACCGCTCAATTCTAAATTAATTTTAATATTTGACAAATCAAATCTACTTAGGTGAGCCATGGGCCATGCAAAGGAGATTTATGAGGGTTTGGGGCTGTCGGTCGCACGTGCAGCCCTTATTCGCCGCTGCCTGGTGGGGTTCCAGCACTCACAGCATCACTAACTCCCCCTCCCCAGGAGCAGGGATGCACACAGTGAAACAGTGTAGCAGTGGCAAGAAAAATGTCCCAGAATCTAAATCCTGGCTCATTAAGCTGGCAAGAGTGACAGACCCTTTGCCTGCCCCAGCTGTAAGCCCACTGGCAGAGCTGGCAGCCGGGGCACAGTCCTGGCTATAGCTGGATGTGGTACCTGATGCCCAGGATGTCCCTGGGAGCCCCAGCTAGAGAAGAGCAGCCAGTTCCAGCCTGCTGGGGATGAAGCTGGAGCAGTTTCCCATGGGTTGGGGGGATTATAGGCCTGTGGAGAGAAGAGCCATGCGGGGAGCAGGTGGTGGTGTGCCGGGTGTGCTGAGCCATTCGCCTGCAGGACCATTTCAGTCCCAGCTACATCAGGCCCACAGATTCATGGGCCCTGGGAGGTGACAGGAAACCTGATAGGTTTTAAGACAGCAACATGCCCTGAATCTGCAAGGTGCCTGAGCAGGCGAGGCAGGGAATCCAAAATGTTTACAGCCTCAAGGGACTGCGGAGCAGTGAAGGCAGGCTGGGCTGCCTGGGATGAGATTTCCATGCTGGGGACAGACTGCTGCCATCCCTAATGTGCTGTTGGAAATCTCTCCCTCAGCATGGGCAACCCTTCAGCAGCTCTGCAGCACTGGTACCTGATGTGAGACCAGGGGAGACTCAGGGAAGCCCGCTGCCCCTGAGCTGAACCCATTCCTGTGGCAAAGCCCCAGCATGGGGGCTCCCCTGGATTGCAGAGGTCTTTCACAGTGGCGCTGGAGAGGGGTCTTTAGTGCCTTCTGCCCCAGAGCCCCTCATACCTGCCTGTGGGTGAGGACCAGCCTGTACTTGTTTCTTCTTGCTGATTACTTGGCACGGTTGGGCAGCCATGCCCCAGCGCTCAGGCAGGGAGACCAGGGCTGCCCTCCACCAGCCCTCTCCTGCAGGATGCTGTTACAGAGATGCAGCACTGGGCTCTGCGCTGCAGACCAGCCCCATGTCTGGCTGCAGCCTCAAGCTGGAGTATCTCAAGGGACCTACAGCATATCCCTGTATTGAGGGACATACAGTGGCCCACAGCCCATGGCAGGGCAGGCAGCCTTTCCATCTCCTCCAGCAGCAAAGAGGCAAGTGGTGCACAAAGCTCAGGCCAGCCCTGAACCCCGGGTGGCTCCATTTCCTGTTCTGCCTGAGCCTCCCCCAACTCCCACTTTAACAATGGCAGAGCCCCCACCTGCCCCAGGTCTGCCAGAGAACAGCCAAGGGCCAGGGCAGGGATGTGAGGTAAAACAGAGACAGCCTGTATGCAGGGATGACATCTACACCTACACCTTGCAAGTCTTACAGTATAAAACAGAGATCACAAAGGTCTCAGAGGACTTTAAGAAATTTCTGCAAGTTGCCTGGGCTAGTTGGGACCAGCTTTAAGAGGTGATGGAAGTAAGAATAAGGCAGTTTCCAGCCCCTGCCTGGCCATGTGCTTGGTCAGGCTCCCAGCTGGGCATGGGTGGCAGCTGCTGCATCCCAGCATATCCCTGCACAGTGGGATGAAGAAGGGTGGATGGAGGACTATGTCTCCGGGGCTGTGAGCTTACAGTGAGCTTCATCCCCACAATGGCCCACAGTTCCTGATGGTCCTCTCCAGCCCACCTCCAGCCCTACGGTTGCCCCATCCACAGCAGAGGCAAGCAGTGCCAGCCCTGGTGATGCACTGCCTGTGGGAAAGCGGGCACTGTGTTACAGCTCCAGCTCTTAGCAGAAGCGTATGTTCCCATAAAATATCTACATTTGGATGCAGAGATTTTCAGGGATCCGAGAACGCTGTGCTGATAATTAAACATCTGCTCTGCATTTGTCTGTCTTCCTGCCATGATGTCGCTCCAGCCCTTATTCTTCCCTCGCTGTCCTCTGGCAATCAGTCTGGACAGCATTCCCTGCTCAGTGCTCCGTCCTGGCCCTGAGCCACAGCATCCTGGGCCATGGGTGCTGGAAAAGAGATGGCAGCTCTGGGCACCCTCGAAGCAAACAGCAACTTCACTGCCAGCACCCACAGTCTTTGAGAGGCTGCAGAGCCAACAGCCTTCTCTGTGGCTTGCACCAGTCCAAACAGTTTCTCCGAGCCCCGCCGAGCATTGCCAGCCAGTGCTTGTCCATGCACAGTTCCCCTGGGCTGAGCAGGCAGCTGCCACCGCCATGCTGCAACAGGAGAGCATCAAAACAACCTCCAAATTGATCCCAGAGACTCTCCTGCAAGCCCCAGTCATGTCCTGCTAGGAGCGAGCGTCTGCTTTAGTTACTGTCTCCTAGGAGAGCACTGAGGGCTTCAGGCTGTCACAGGAGGAGCAGACCCAAACATGACATCTCCATGGAGCCCAGGCTATGGCAGGCAGGGCCGCAGCACCGCTGAGCAGATGGCACCACGACCTGGATCGATGGGAGCTGCCTGGGTCCCGTGAGGGCTCTACCAGCTCCTACAAGGCTGGGCTGGCGATGGGATGAGCTCGGCAAAGGGCTGGGTTCCTTTCCTAGCTGTGGCAGCCTGACCCCAGCTGTGCCCCTGCCTCTGGCCAAATACCCAGCAGGGCTGAGCTGGGGACGCTGTCCCTGCCCGCACTGCTGGCCCCAGGAGCTGCACCCTGCCTGCCCTGACTGTACTCCCTGCCTGACCACGGTGGCGAGCTGGGGCACCTGCAGCGCTGTGCCACATGGGCACTGCCAGCAGCCACGCCACCACCTCTGCCCTGGCACCCACAGCCCATCGGGGTGCCAGCATCCGTGGGGACAGCACCCTGCTCAGAGTGGGGTTCCAGAGCCGAGGCGGGCACAAGGATGGGGGAGGCTGTGTGCGCTGCAGAGCACCTGGTGCAGCACTCCAGAATGTGCCAGCAACGTGCCCTCCTTCACCAGGGCTGCCCTTCCTGCCATCCCTTGTCCCCTGCCTGCTCCCTGCCCTGCCTCCCGGCCCACACACTGTTTGTCACACTTGTCACCATGGCAAGAGAGAGATTAGCCGTAGACCCTCCGCTCCTGCCCCAAGCCACTGATTCATATTCATGAGACTTCAAAGCATCTCTCCGGCTCTCCTGCACCAAACCTAATCCTCTACTGCAGCACTGTGCCAGCAGCCCCAGCCCTCACTCTCAGCTCCAGGCTGGGAGCTGGCAGCCCCACAGCCCTCCTGCCCTGGCTGGCCATGGCCATGTAGCCACACACCCACCAGCCCACAGTCACGGGGGAATGCTCTGCACCATGGGGTTGCAGTCGAGGGAGCCACAAAAAACAGGGGCTGGGAGCACAGAGACGATGTCTTTTGTGTCCTCACCTGCACCAGCCCATCCCTCCACCCCTCAGGGCTGTCCCTGCAGTACCCTGGCTGGACTGCCAGCCCAGCAGCGTCCCTGCATGGATTGCAGTCACACCTACAGTCCTCTGGAGGGGATGGCTGATACAGGTGCTCCACAGCCCCCTACAAACCTGCCACAATCAGCAACCAGAGGCCTCGGAGGGGCACTGC
Organism: Motacilla alba alba; assembly: GCF_015832195.1. Taxonomy (NCBI): domain Eukaryota; kingdom Metazoa; phylum Chordata; class Aves; order Passeriformes; family Motacillidae; genus Motacilla; species Motacilla alba. The sequence continues at coordinate 16,000,319 of NC_052022.1, read as the reverse complement.
TGAGGGGCAGCTGGGTATGAGCACAACGTTGCTGGACAGTCTTCCTACACCACCTGTGACAAATCCTGCAGCACGATACCAGCAGAGAGGTGGCAGGGAGCATGCTGGAAGCATTTGGAGGTGCAGGCAGGACCACAGTGAGTACCTACTCCCAGCCTGCCTCAGTAGAGTTGTGGGGCAGAGGATGGGAGGAAAAAGCACCCAGGAGGGCTCTCCCCCAACCCCGCTGCAGTGTGGGTGCAAGCAGGGCTGCGGGGCCACCCTAGGGCTAGCTGGGGGTTACAGGTACAGGTCATCTGCTCCACAGATCAGGCAGCAAACACGGGTCAAACACGGGCAGCCCCACACAGAGAGCCAGTGGTATCATGCCACCTGCAGGTGCTGGCAGCCCCATGCCAGCACTGGTGGCGGTGCTGGGAAGGTTCTGGTTCCGCACGCAGGTCCTGGCTGTGGGCGGGCAGCGGGCGGCAGGTCCCCCACGGAGCCATCTCCTCCAGATGGTGAAGGCCATTAGAGCCGCTCTCATGCGCATGGAGCCATAAAGTTTATGGGGCTCATCATTTAGCTGTAATGGAAATAGTTAAATCTGTCTCTGTTTAAGCAAACTCTGCCCTCGTGGGAGCGCTCGGCGCAGGCAGGCAGAAGCCTCCAGTGGCCGGCGGGTGCCTCCGCTCGCCATCCATCACCCACGCACCTGGGACATCAACCCTGGCACTCCCACCTGGCACCTGGGACATCCCTGCCGTGTCAGGATGGGGATGGGCAGTGATCCCTGCACTACCAGCCCCGGTGCCTCAGTTTCTCCTCAGTGCAGACAATGCTAGAACCAAATTTGGGGCCGCCAGGCAAGATTTGGGACTGCATAAATTCCCTGAGAGCAAGGCTGAGAGGTAATGTGCAGACAGGCAGGCAGAGAGGGCAGGGAGCTGCTAGAAGGATGATGCCTGTCTGCCTCAGGCAGGGCACCTGCAGCTGTGTAGGGGTGAGGTGGATTTGGCCAATGCAGAGCTTCCCAGCAGGGCTTTGGCCCAGCAGCCCCCAGCAGGACCCAGCCTGGAGCCTGCCAGAGCACACTGCATGGGGCAGAAGAGCAGGTGACACACCAAAAGCCACTTTTCGTTCCTCACAGGCACCTGCAGAGCTGGGCAAGGAGATATGATCCCAGCACAGCCCAGGCTGTGAGCCTCGAAGCAAGATCTGGTCAGGGAGAAGGGTGAGAGCAGCCCCTCAGTGTGCCTCACAGCACCCCTCAGCCCTGGCCTGGGGAGGTGGGGCTGGTAATGGTAAGCTGCCAGTGTGTTTATGGAGGGCCAGTTTCCCCCATGGGATGGGTGAGGGTGCTGACCTGGGATTGGGGTAGACCCTGGGGCTGCTGCCACTGCTGGAGCCAGCCATACTTAGCCAAGCTGGTGCTAGGAGCTGCCCCCCCAGCATGCAAAGCATGATTAATTACAGAGTAAGTCATTAATATTCACAGCTAATTAAAGATCCTTATCATGAATAATGGAAATCACTCTCCAAATTATGGGACAAAGATGGAGAAGAGGAAAAAAAGCCCTTTGAGAGGGGTCTACAGAGGGGCAAAACTCTTGGGCAGGGGCATATAGGGTAGGGGTCATACCCTCCTTGTGAGATGGGTGGGTCTGGCAGTGCCCTGGTTGGGATGCAGTGGTGGGCAGAAGCCAAGGCAGTGCGCATTGGAGCTGGCAGAGGATTCAGCCACACTGGAACAGGGCCCAGGAGGCGCCAGGGGGCACCAGGCAACCCTGCCTGTGGGTCTCTAACCTGCCACCCCATCGTGTGCAGGACCCAGTCTTGCCCACTTTGTGCTAGCCCAGTGTTGCACATCTCCTCCTGGAGCAGGGATTCTCCTGATCCTGTGTCATACAGTCTCCAAGCCAGCCGGCCCCAGCAGCCTCCCAGAGTGAAGCTGGAATGGGGCTGCCTGGTTCTTGAGGGGCAGGTGGGAAGGGAGGGCACCAGCACTTTGCCTGAGCTCTTGTTATACAAATGAAAGGTTTTTAGTGGGAAAGTCTCTGGGAGAGTAATACATCTCCCATATTGATCGCAGGCCAGGGACCAAGGCACGGCTTAAACAGTAATTGATTTCTAGCCGCCGAGATGTGTTGGGGAGCATTGATTTAACAGCACTGCAGACACACTGCTACTAATCTGATTAAAGTATTTAGCAGAAATGTTATTCTTTTAAAAAAAACAGAGGGAGGTGACGGCGCTGCCTGGGGCTGAGGCAGGCCTGTGCAGCAGGGACAGCCTAGCACCCTGCCAGCGGGGACCTGGGGACAGCTCTGTGTCTGCGCCCTGGTGGGGTGGCACTGCCTAGGCACACATCGCCAGCCAGTTGTGCTTGCAGCCATTCCTGACGGAGCTGCCAAGGATTCCTGTGAGCCTGGCAGGATGCAGGCAAGGCAGAGCCAAGGATGTGCGCTGGGAGTGTGGACAACACGTGGACGAGCGCCAAGGCAGTGACCCTGCCAGTGCAGCCACCAGCTGAGCTGGGGACAGGGCAGCAGGGGGAGGAAGTAGAGGCAGCCTGCAGAGGTAGCCCTGGGTGGAGGCATGCTTGACTGGTGGAGCAAACATGGGCCACACCAGAGCTGCAGCAGCCAGGAAGGCCCAGAAGCCAAGGTCTAGCAGTGCCTGGGCTTGGAGGAAATGCTGAGCAAGAGGGACCATGCAGGGACCACGTGCCCTGCTGGCCTGCTGGCCATGCAGCACCCCCATGTTCAGCCTTTCCCCACACCGTGCCCTGCCACGGCTGGTCAGGCCATCACCAAGAGCTCTTGCATGCTGTCCCCTCCTCCCCCTGTCCTGCCCCACTGCTGAAGGCTGGGATGGGTGCTGGGCTACTGAGAATGGAACTCCCCCATGCCATTCCCAGCCCTTGTGGAAAGGTACCAAATGAGCAGGTGGAAGGGTTCCTGCCACTCCCCATCACACTCATCAGCCCAGTTAATTAACAGGCGATGTCAAACAAATAAATTATTCCTGCTTCCTATTGATTCTAATTTACTGGCCCCTGGAGAACCCAGGATCGTTTATCCCACCTGTCACCCCTGCACAGCAGCTGCACTAACATCTGCCCTGCTCCCTTCACCTCTCCTGCCCATCTACCTTCAGGGCAGAGCTGGGCACAGCCATGGGGCCCACAGTGCCCTACATCACTGCCTGTTGTACCCCAGAATGCAGCTGAAGCCAGGTCTGCTTCTTCTGCTGGGAATGGCAGATATGCTACTGCCAGCAGCACGGGAGAGAAACTGTCTGCCCATTGTTGTGGCACCCCTGCTTGCCTGGGGTTCAGCATCACCCAGTGGTTCCCTGACTCCTGCCAGCCCTTTCCCCTCCCCAGCAGCACCAGAAAAGGGGAGGGTGCGAGTTGTGGCTACCTGAGCATCCAGGCCCCCAGCCCAGGCCATGCCCACCAAGACAACAGCCGGATTTCCCCGTTGTCCCAGAGAGAGGCCCCTGCTGCCCACGCACCAGCCTTTGATGCCTGTCTCCTCTGCAGGAGGCTGATCAAAGCCAGAGCCCCTCCCAGCTGCCACCCCTATGGATGCTGGATCAATAAATCAATGCCAGCTCAGCTGCTGACTGTACAGGAAGCTGGATTGGGAGATCCTAGTGAGGAACCTCCTGGCATCCACCCCTGCCTGCTTCAGGGCCTCAGCTCATGACTGATGTCACACTGGGCTAGTGATGCACCACACCAATCCAGGCTCTCAGGCAGGACAGGGATGGCTGCCAGCCCTCGGCAGCCAGTCCTGACTCCTGCTGGGGTCTGGGCAGCACCCAGTGACACGTCCTGGTCCTGCCCTGGCCCGGGCACCACTGCCCAGGGCTGCCTGCAGCAGGAGGCTGCAGGAGCCCCTGGCTCACATGCACTGGTGCAGGTGACAGCATATATGCCCTTCTCTGCCACAGGGTCATCAGCTGGCTCAGCTGAGGGATGCTCTGGGCTGTAGCCTGCCAGCACGGAGCAGCCCTGGCCTCACCACAGTTCCCATAAATGACAGGCCATGCCGTACTGGGGCAGCTGGAGCCTGGCCAGGGTCATAGAATGGGGTTGTGGGTGCAGCCTGCCTACCTGCCCACCTGCCTGCCTGTTGATCCAGGCACTGGTGCTTTCCAGATCTGGATGAGCTGGATTTCCTTGGATTGGAGAGATTAAATTGATCCCGGCCAGATGCCAGCAGCAGGCTGCTTGCCACATGCCTATAGTCCCAGCCTTCCTGGAGCATTTGCTGCTTGGATGGGCGTCACCTGGCATCTGGCTTGGGAAGGGACACACAGGGCACTGGACTCCCTATTGGCAACCCTGCCGTGTGTCTGGTGCTGCCTGTTCTTCCACAAGCCCTTGGACATCTCCTCGCAGCTCTTCCCTTGCAGAAAGCGGAGCAGCAAGAGCCCTGCCACTGTGCCAAGGAGAGGGTGAGGAAGTGGAGTGGATGCTGCTGCCAGGCTCTGGTGCCAGTGTGGCCGAGGCCAGGGGGGCGGCAGGTGACTCGCTCACCCTGGGTGATTCATCTCAGGTGGCTGGCAGGAGCAGCCAGAGAGCCAGGGTGGCTTCAGCTGTTTCAGGGTGTCTGCCCAGAGCCAGTCCATCACCCTGGCCTCTAGCCCTTGTCTGAATCCACATGCCTGCTCCCACAAAGGTGCTCCTCATGGATGCAACCGGGCTGTACCAACCCTGGGAGGTGCCAGCCTCCCCACCCCTGACCCACCCGTGGCCCTGCGAGGACCGTGGGGTGCCTGGGGGGCCGGGGGCCGCAGCCCCTCGGCAGCGCCTGTCGGGGGAGCGGCTGGCAGCCCCGCGGCCAGGAGATAAGCTCCCTGCTCATCCTCATCGCATGTGATGGGAGGGAGATTTATGGCTCCAAGCCGCGATTTGTGCGCGGCTCCAACACACCGTATTGATCACTCCTGGTCGCTCCTGCTGCTCCCTCACCTCCCAGCCCCTGCCTGTTAACTCTTGCAGACCTGCGGACCCCCGGGGCCAGGCGCCCTTCTGTGCCGCAGCAGCTGGTGCAGCAAGGAGCACCCGGGTCCAGGCTGCCTGGGATGCCAGGGCCCATCTCCTGGGGGAAAAGCAGTTTTTCCTGGCTGGGGCTCAAAGCAGATCAGGCAGGGGGAGTCTGGCTGGGTTGGCAGCTAGGAGCACCCCTTGGAAAGGAGAAGGGCCAAGGGGGCAGAGAGGTGCTGGAGGAGCCAAGGGGACAAGGATGGCAGTCAGTGATAAGGGAGCAGTGTGGAGGGGATGAGGCATCGTGCCAAGGATTAGTGCTGAGCGTACCGGGACGGCATGCGGTGACAAAGAAACGGTTCCCAGGGGACAGCGTGCGACGGCCATGGGCAGTGCCAAGGGCACACGGACAGCAGTGCGCAGCAAGCGGTCCCAGGGCCAGCAGGGGGGCTGATGCCAAGGGGATGAGGATGGGGGCAGCCGGGGGGGGGACGGGGATGAGGCTGCAGGTGGCTCTGCAGCAGCAGCAGGAAATGATGTGTGAAATGAAGAGTTCCTGCCCAGTGCCCAGAGGGAGCGTGCGGCATACTGAGCAGGGCTGGGGCTGGGGAGGGGGCTGCAGGGGGGCGCACGGCTGAGGGGGTCCCCAGCCTTGTGTAGAGTCAGAGAGGGCTGACAGAGCGGGCTGCTCTGCAGCGCGGGGCTGCGTCCTTCCTGCAGGAGAAGTGGGAAGGGGGCTCTTGGCTTGGGACTGCTGAGGAGCTGCTGTGGGGCTGGAGACTGCGTGGGGCACAGCCTTGCTAGATCAAGCCCTCACTGCTGCCCTGCTGTGACGCCTCAGCCCCATGTACCCGCCACCCCCTCCCTGCTCGCTGGTTTCCCGCTGCTCCACGGAGATAATTAAATCCGCTATTTCGGCAGGTTCCGCATCCCCTGCCAGGCGGATCTGCAATCAGCCTCGAGAGGGCCAGGGGCCACCCACCTGCGCCCCTCCACCCTCACCGCCCCCACACTGGGGCACCTTGGCTGGCCCTGACACCCCTGCCTGCCTCGGATCCCTGTCGGCACCCTTGGGGACAATCCTGGGTGTTGTGGGAGGGGTAACACACTCCTCTCCTGAGTTGGTCATATCTCCTCTCCAGCTCCAGGGTCGCAGTCCCAGCCCTTGAGGTCGCAGCCGCTCTTGAGGGGTGAGTCCTGTCCCCAAGGCCAGCCTGGCTGCAGAGGGACACTTCCAGGGGTGCCACAGATGCTTCCAGACACTTCCAGGGGTGCCACAGACCCTAAGCACGGGCAGGAGCTGCTTCCCACCAGCTGCCCAATGTCTCCAGCTTCCCATTCTTCCCCAGTTCTGATGTTATCATCTTCCCGCAGCACCCGGAGAAGCTTTAAATAATTCACGGAGGTGAGCTGGGGCACAGGTGCTCCCGCAGGCAGCTGGTGCGAGCGGGCAGGCAGCGGCTGGGTGGCAGAGATAGCGATGCTGTCCCCGCCGGCTGCCCAGGGCCTGCTGCCACCTGCCAGCTGGGAAGGAAGAGCTTGGGCTGCTCACGGAGGAGAAGCACTGAGAACGTCATTCTGAGAGAGTTTAGCAGAGTTAGGAGGTGAGCAGGGCTCCCAGGCGGCCCCACACTGTGCTGCCCCCACGGCCAGCCCCACGCCATGCCCCCTGCCTGGCTAGCTGTCCCTTCTGCCTCCCTTCTGCCCCCAATCCACTCTGCAGGATGCCAGATTGATTCCTGAAGTTGGCAGCTCTGGCTGTAAATTCTGATCAATAATTTAAGGGGGTAAAACTATTAATAAAATATTAAACTATCTGCTCTTAGGTGATGCATGAAGGTGGGAGTCAAGCTGAGGCTACCTGGATGACCTGCGCAGCTACCTCCTGGTCCAGCCAAAAACCCCACCACTACCTTTCCAGCGCGGTGGGGAGAGTGGCAAGCTTTGCTGTTACTAATTGTGGGCTGTGCCAAGAGAGGGGAGGGCGGCATCCATCAGAGAGTGCAGTTATTGACGGGCTCCCAGGCTGCTATTACCTGCCAGCCCTGCTATTACACACACCATCGCTCAGAGCGGGGCTGCGGCCACCACGCCCGCCCCTTGGTGCTGCCTTGCACCGTGCTGGCCGGGAAAACCACTGGAGGCAGGTATGATTACACAGACAGTGCCCACCAGGAGTGTTTCAGCTGCAGCTCCACTACCTGTGCTGCTGGCTACACATTGCATTGATGCTGTTCAGAGCTGCCTGAGTTTTCCTCTAGGTCTTCTGTGTCCAGTCCCACAACAAACCAGCCCTGTGTAAATCCCGTGGCACATATCTGCCCCACCCCAGCACCTTCTTCACCTTTTGCAACCAGGTTGGCTCCACACAGCCTGGCTGAGCCACGGAAAGAAGGCAGCCCCTGCCATCCTGGAGTGGGGAGCTGGCCGTCACCAGCAGCAGGTGATCCCTTGGGAGCCACTGTGCTGCATGCTGAGAGCCCACCACAGCCTGACTCATTCTGGGAGGATTATCCCTGATCCCCCACTGCCCAGACCTGGGGAGGACAGCTCCAGGAAGCGAGGAAGTGAAATCAGGGAGATTAACCTTGTTCCCCAGTGGGATGGAAAATGGAGGCACATCTGCTCATCTGGATGGAAGGAACAGCCGCCCTATGGGGCAGCAGATAAAAATAGGCTGACATTTACCTGCCAGCCACAAGCAGGGCAGGTGCAGGGCACCATGACCAGCCTGTGTCCACAGAGGGATGCAGGCATCTGCTTGAGTGCCAGGCACTCGTCACCCTCTGTCCTGCTCAGGCTGCAGACAGCATGAGGCATTCAGCAGTGTGGCTGTGTGACAGCAGGACGGTGTCCTAGGGCAGCACCAGTGATGGGGAGTCCTGCCAAGGCAGGAGTGCCTTCGGGGCACATGGATGCTGGGGCAATGGCACAGCAGGTTGCGTGAAAGGGATTTGGGGTGTTCAGGGCTGCCTGTGCGTGCAGGTGGGCAGCAGGGTAGCTGGCAGTGAGGGGGGAAGCTGTGGCATGGGAAGGGCAGGGAGCTCAGGCTGGGCTGGGGCCTGAGCCTGGAGCCAGTTGGGTACTATTGCTCCCAGAGGGGTGGTGGTGAGAAGAGCAGGCAGAGCTGAGATCCACAGTAGAGGTGCCCAGGCAGATGCTCAAGGATGTCGAAAGAAACCTTTTACCTGGGCATCCTTCCCTACAACCAGCAGGAAGAAATCTTTTCACCTGTCCCAAGCCCTACAGTCTGGGCTGCCAAGAAGGGCTGATGGCACACTCTGCTCTCCTAAGCACCCAGGGGATGCTACAGCAGCTGTTAGCACCTCTGCACTTGCCTGTAGCAGCCTCGTGTTCCCATGCAGAGACCAGAGCTGGCATCCTTCTACAGTGGCTTTAACATTTCCCAGCGGTGCTGGAAGCATTTCCTTGGGATGACACTTGCCTCTTCACAGCCATCTCCAAACAGCAGGGCCCAGCCACCCTGCAGTCCTAGAGGTCAGGATGCCTCCTGCAGAATCGCCAGCTTGGCATCACACCTCTGACAGGGTTTACCTTGCTGTGTGCTCAGAGGCTGAGTGCCTGCCAAGCCAAGGCACTGCACCATCCGGCCCAGCCACGGTGAGTCCAAGCCGAGGCACCAAGAAGCCACTGCATGGGTGGGAAGGGTTAACTGCTGTGAGAGCAGAGCCTCCCCTTCCTCCCCCTGCACTGTGTTTTACAGGCCGCAGCTATTACCAGGAAATGTTCCCATCAGCACCATTGATCCCCTTGTTTACAGCCCAGTAATCCTCCGATGTTGACTCAGGAGCAAAAAGGAAAGAAGGGAAGGGATGGCTCCCACTTGGGCATTGCCTCTGCCCTGCCTGCATCCCACCCAAGCCCGCCTGACGCACGGGGCTGACCCAGCCACACCCGGCTGGGCGCTGGAGGCTCTGCAGACGGTGGGGAGGCTGTGGAGTGTGGCACAGTGGCAGGAGTCCGACTGTGAGAGCAGCCACGGCCCCCGTGGCTCTCACAGGCGGCTGCAGGTCCCCGTCACAGCATTGCCCTCCTGGCACACGGCCGTGTCCCCCGCTAGCTGCCTGACACCTGGTGGAGGGGCCCAGTGTGACGGCCCCGCTTTGTTCTCATTAGGGTGATGAGCAGAGCCCGCTTTGTTCTCATTAGGGTGATGAGCAGAGCCGTCATGCTGGATTAGAGACCCTCCCAACTCACAGCTCTGCGTATGCCAGGCTGGAGCAGCTGCCAGCTGGGAGAGCCAGTGGCAGTGGGCACTCAAGCGCTGCCGGGAGAGGCTGCAGCCCCCAAGGTGCCCAGCAGGCCGTGGGACGGCAGGGCTGGCAGGACTCTCGGGGCGGGCACTGGCCTTGCACAGTCCTGCCCACTACTCCCCCTGCGTGTCAGCTGTCCCCAGTCCAGGAGGGCTCGGAACCCTAGGCCAGGGCTGTAGCTCTCCCTCACCCTTGGCCCGACCAAGATCCCACAAACCTGTGGGATCTGTGCCAGAGCACTTGTGTGGTGTCCATCAGTGCAACTTCCATGAGCTTTTTACTTCTTCTGGCTCTGATAACACCAGGGGCTCAGCCACCTCCCTGTGTCCACATCCCAGGCACATCCCCATGCTGACTAGAAGGGCAGGATTGTGCCTTCCTCTGCTCACTTACACTACTGCCTGGATTCAGCCCTAGTACCTGCTCTGCCAGGAGGGGAAATGCTTTGTTCCCTTTTAAAACCCTCCAGGCCCGGATTTACCTTCCCTCCCTCTGCAAGCCCTCAGGAGGCTGGCTCTCCCCCAGAGCCCGTGGCAGAGGTAAGGAGCCAGGCTTGCCAGGCTGGCTGGTGAAGGCTGCGGGTCACAGCCTGCCTCTGCTGGGGCTGATCCAGTTTGTGCTAATCCTAAGGCTGGGCCCCCAGCCCACCCTTTCTCGGTGCCTCTCAGCCTGGCTTCCTCGCACAAGCACTGCCAGAGCCCCCCAGCCCAGCCCAGGGCACCCAGCTCTGCATGGGGCTCTGCCCCAGCCCCAGCAAACCCAAGGCCTTACAGCCCACCAAAACCGGTGCCTGACATCTTTCCCCTTCCCTGATCCCTGGTCACTGGGGGCTCCTTATCAGCACCACAGCAGTGCACTAGGGTGTGGGTGCCAGCCCAGGGGCCATGCCTAGCCCTCCCTGCCCCCTGGAATGTCCCACCACTGGCCACTCACTGTCTGGAAGTCGCTGCTGTTGCAGTCCTCCTTGGCGAATGTGCAGCGGACAAGCATCTCGCCCAGCTCCAGCTGGTGGCCCGCACGCTCATAAAGCTCCTCCAGGTGGAAGGGACGGCTCTTCTCCTCCTCGCTCATGGCCAGTGTCCCCAGCAGAGCCTCCAGCCTGCTCCTCTCAGGGCTTTCTGGCACTAGGGGCCGGCCAGCACCATCCAGGAGCCCCAGCATCTCCCCTGCCCAGTACAGGTCGTGGCTGGAGAGCTGCGAGAAGCGGGCAGGGTTGAGGTTGCAGATGGTAACGGCGGGGAAGATCTTGTTGTGTTCCGTCTCCTCCTCCAGCTGGGTGCTGTGGGGGTACTGGAAGTACAAGCCCACACACTTGGCGTAGGCATGAATAAGGAGGGCCAGCGAGCCCAGGAAGGCCAGCAGCCACAGCAAGTTGCGGACGGTGTAGCGGCGGTGCCGGAAGATGTGATGGATGCCGTGGAGGGTGGATCGGCTGGCAAACTCTTCCAGGCTGCACGGGGGCTGCCGCGGGGCTGGGACATTGCGTGCTGGGTGCCTGTCAGGGCAGTCCCCCGCGGGAAGGTCTGCAGAGGGCCAGGGGTGACCCCAGGTGCGTGGGGGAGGCTTCTGAGCTTCCTCCAGCCACATGCCGCCGGCCGGCTCTGCCTGTCCCCGCGGAGTCCAAGGTGCCGGACGCGGTTCCGGGGGGGTGACCGTCCCAGCCCCGGGCGGCCGGGCTGTGCGGCGAGTGCTGTGCGGCAGAGCCGGGGCGGGACCGGTGCGGGGTGGTGCCGCCCGCACCCTGCCCCGAGCGGGAAGCTCGCTGAGTGCCGAGATCACAGATGTACTTAGCGATCACCACATCCTGCAGGAACAGGAGCCAGAGGCTGAAACATCCTGGAAAGCTCAGGGCACTCTCACTGCCTGTCCCCCGGGGTTGTGGGCAATTACTTGGAGTCCTGCTCACTTCCACCCTCTCTGTGCACTTAGTGTGGGCTCCCTAGGGAAGGGGAAGACGGGCAAATTCCTCATTTTCCCCTGCCAGGACATGTAGATGCCACCTGGGCAGCACTGCATGGCCCTGGGCTCAAGAGAGATGCCTGGCCAGGCATGTGTTTGGGATCAGTCTGTCTTTGGCGGTGGAGATGTGGGAGAAGCCAAGCTCTGCACCAGCATTGCAGAAGCAGAGCTCTGAAGCACAGCTCGACAGGCTGGCAAAGGAGTCAAGATGTCGGGTGTGACAGCTCCTGTGCCCTTGGACTCAAACACCTCCTCTGGGATCCCCAAAAGCTGAAAGGGCCCAGCCTGCCATGAGCACAGGCAAGAGTGAGGGGTGGCAGAGCACATGGGAGCAATGACACAGGCCTCAGGGGAGTGCCAGGTGCTGGCACGACCTGCATGCCACCTCAGGGATGATGCCAGGCTCTCCAGTATGGTGCTACCTCGAGGCCAGGACATCTGACATGGTGGAGGGGCCAGCACCACTCAGCCTCCCTCACCTTCACAGTGCACAGGAAGATGCAAAATCTTTTGTGAGGCCAGCGTTGAAGCTGAAAGAAACAGTTGCTTGTGAGCGCTGAGAAGGACTTGTGTACTCAAAAGCTTGTGTCCCTTTCTGGACAATCTCAGTTGGTCTAGTAAAAGATGCTGCTTTCTCTTACTGGGCTCCCCACTCATGGACCTGTCTGAGCAGATCCCCCAGCCCCCGGCTGCTGACAGGAAGCAGAGCAGAGGCACGGAGCAGAGCTATGTCTGTGAGGCCTGGGAGGGCACACAAGCTGGGACAGCAGGCTGTGCTCTCCAGCCTCCCAGGAGAGATGGGGGGAAATCAGAGGTAAGGATGCTCAGGCACTGGGAAGAGGTCTTTCCCAGGCCCAGTGGGGCTGGAGGAGAGCAAGAGGACTGGGCTCTCTCCTGCAGATGTTTGGCCCTGCCTGGGCACCCGCAGAGCCTCAGAGTGCAGCAAAAGGCACTGCAGGACTCTGGCAATGTCTGTAGCCACGGGCTGGCGACACTGGCCCTGCCCAGCTGTGCTCCCCTGGCCTGTGCTCCCCAGCACAGCTTTAAATCCATTAGCTTTGCATAATTAGATTTTTCTCAATTACCAGATTATGATAATTAACAGCTCATTTGTAGGAGGCAGTGCCTAATCCCGGCATCATGCCTGGCTGCATGCCAGTCTGGCTCTTGGCTGCTGGTGCTGGGACAGTGGGCAGCAAAGCAAACAGCAGGACAGAGGAGCCTCAGGAATGCTCCCAGGATCCCCCAAAACCTCTCAACCACTGCTGACCTAGACCTCCCCTTCACTTTCTGGCCAGCACAGCCTGCATGGAGGGATTGGTCCCCAAAAACAAGGGGAACGAGAGCCCAGGCAGAAGCAGCATCCTCTGGCAAAGGGAGTCAGCAGGGTTTTAAAAATGGCTCAGTCACCCACATGGCTCCAAAGATGCAAAAAACATCTAGAAAACATCCTGCAATGACTCCTCCTACAAGCAGCCACCAAGGCAAAATGTGGGAGAGGTTAGCATTGTGGGCTGGGCTGGCACGGCTGCAGTCATTAGGAGTCTCATTAATGAACTTTCCTAGTCAATAATGTTGTGATGAAGGACAGGAGAGCAGGGAGGCAGCTGCTGGTAAGGTACCAATCTTCATCACGGGAAGGCAGGGCAGTTCAGGCAATTACTGCCCATCAACAGAGCTTCATCCCTGGTATCATAATAGAGCAAATATTAAGAGAAAAATGCTGTTGAGGACCTCGAGGGCAAGGGAACAGGGAGCAATAAAGATATGCTTGGAGCTCACACAGAATAAATCTACCCAGTCCATCTTCATAGCATTTTTTTTGGGTAAAATTGCTAAATAAATTGATAGTGAAGAGACAAGAGGTATGAAATATCAGGCTTTTATTGAAGCATTTGATATAGCATCTCAGGGAACTAATTCCAATTGGTGGGGACAGCCATTCCCCACTTGGGCTGGGAGCAGCTGAGGAGGCGAAGGAGATGGGGTGGCCCTGGGCACAAGGGAAGCATGATGGCATCCTGTGCCACCAGTGATTGCAGTGCCAGCAGGGCAGCCTCTCTTCTCCCACCCAGGTGAATGTGCTGCAGCTTCTGCTCCATGCTCTGCCTCCCGGGGTGACTGTGACAAGAGCGCCAGTGTTGCATCTGCATAATCTGGATACATCCCTAAGGGACAGTGCCCATAGCCGGGACAGTGCCCATTGCCAGCACAGTGCCCCCATTGCACTTGTTTGGGGCCACCATCTCCCCATGCCTGAGGCTGCTTCAGGGCTCGTCTGCCCCTGCCATGGGCTCTGCTTGCAGAGCTCTGGCTGGGAGGAGGCACTGAGCGTGGGTAGCAGTCATGCCCAGCCAGGCATGACTGGATGGGATGTCTCAAGCTGTTCCCATGTCTCTACTATGCGTGGCATTTCTGCTGTTCTGCAATGAGCCTCTCTAGGCGGGGGATCTGGTCCTGCCTCTCCCCCCAGCATGGACTGCAGTTTTGGCTCATGCAGGCAATAAATCAGCCTGCTTGCCCTGAGGTGGCTATGTGGCCCCTGCTGCTTCAGCTCACATTTCCCAGCCTCAAATTACCCCAGGCTCCCAGAGAGTCAGATGATTTTGTGCCGCTCCTTCAAACACCCCCTGCTCTGTTTTTGTTGCCAGATTTTGCCAAAGCCCCTCGAGTATCTGCATGTCCAGGCACAGCGTATTCCAGCACACGGTCCCAACTGGCAGCCCTCCTGGGGAGCAGAGCTGCACCAGCCCCGACTGCTCAACACCACGGGGAGCAAGATGAGCCTCGGCAAGGCAGCTTCATTCAACCACAACGGCATTTGCTTCTCGACTACATCAGGGTCAGAGGTCTCCTGCCAAATTTTGACATGTTTTTCTCAGTGGGGGAGCAGTCCAGAGCATGTTTTTTGCTGGAAACCACCTGGAGCTTTTCTTCTTTAAAACATTTTTTCTCAATGGGGTTCCTTTGATGCTCACACCGGGAGCACCACATGCAGCAGTTACACTCCCAGCTGGAGTCTTCTTTCCCCTCACTGACTATGGGAGGCGATGGCAAGCTCTCTGATGGAAAAAGCCCTGCCACGGGGCAGCAAGTGAGGGAATGCTTCTGCTGGTAGCACTCACAAAGTGTTGGGCATCAGGAGATGCTGGGGTAAGCTCATGGAGAAGGGGCTCATGACAGCACAACTCACCCCGGTGTCAGGCCAGCCAAGCTGCCCCATAGGAAAAGCACTAAATCCATGAGGCTAGTCAGACACCTCAAGTGGGTGTGATGAAAAAGCACAGTGATTCAGGGGCCAAGCAGAGAGAGGAGATCTGTGTTTGTGCAGCTTCAGCAGATTTCCTCACAGCCCCCATTTTTGGGGCAACAGAATAAGTTATTAAATGAGGCGAATCCACAGTGGTCCCAGCAGGATCCGCTCCCCTGCATGCTATCTCCTCTCTCTCTACAGCCTGGCTTCTTCCCACACCGGCCTCTTTCCAGCTCCTTGCACTGGTGCTAATCCCCTAATCTGTGCAAAGCAATAATTTTCTGCATGGCACAGTGGCTGCTTTTAGCTCTGCATTCCTCCTCCTCCAACAGCCAGCTCTCTTATCAGGAGCAGGTATCAGGTGAGCCAGGCACCATCTACTTCCGATAAACCCATGTTCTGTTTTGCCCTATTTCCATTTATCTCCAAGCCTGTAATTATCCCTCATCTCGCAGTGCGTTGTGCTGCCTTGCGTGCCGAGGCGCAGAGGCGACGCATGCTTTGCCGGGCAGCCCTGATCCAGAGCCTCCTGCCAGCGGGGTGCAAGGACCCGGTGGGATGATACAGGGGGCTGGGTCCTGCCCACCATGCTGGCTGCAGAGCTGTGCTTCCCTTTCTCCACAGCCGAGCTGCGTTCCCTTTAATCTCGCCCAGCGGTGGAGATGGATTTTCTCCCTGTGAGCCAGATGTGTTGCACGGAGCATAAACACCCGCGACAGTTGTTGTGCTCCTCGGTGCGAAGGCATCAGATGTCTGCATTAAAACAAAGCTCTCCACTTAATTACTCAGGCTGATAATTCAGCGCGTGGAGGCGGCTCTGGCTGAGAGCAGAGGGCTGGATCACAGCTGGGACTGGAGAGCCTTGGAGTGCACATTAATCCTGGCTCTTGCAGCCCTGATTAACGGTGCTGGAAACCTGCCCGCCCCATTCATTCCCAGGGGAAGGGTCTGTTACTGCCCCACCAAAGGGGGTCCAGAGTCGAGCCCAAGAGGCCCTGCTGACCCCTCGCTGGGCCAAGACACCGCCTTCACTGTGTCTTCAGGGTGAGGTGGCTGAGGATATGAGGCACCATTGCTCTGAGGGTACTGTGCTGCCCTGGAAACACCCACCCACTCCATCTGATGGCTGCAGGAGCTGGGTCCAGGACAGTGAAGTTCAGGCAGGACCCGAGGATCATCTTATGCAGGAACCTGCTGCCAGAGCACAGCTGGAGAGAGCTGGAGACGCACCATGGCTGGGTTTAGAGAAAGACCAGGCAGACCACACAAGGCTTTCTCTTTGTGGCCAAGACTGCTTGCTCCTGCTAACCTGAATTTCTCCTTCCAGGACCAGCAAACACCTCCTGCAAGTTATCTTTGCTCCTCTCAATAATCACCAGGGCCTAGGGGGACTCCTGGGGGAGTCCTTCACTCAGCCATGTGCCCTTGGCCCATGAGCACCCACCTGGCTCTGCCAGTCTGTCTGGATGTGATGCTCCCTTGGACGTCTCTCCCTCCTGCCTGATCCCCAACCCAGCCCCTCTCTCCTTCCCTCTCATTATCCCTCTCTCTCAGGGCCTGGGCATCCCTCTCCCAGCAGAGAGAGCCCCAGTCCCAGAGCACCCTGTGGATCTGCCTGTGGGGTCCTGCCTGTCCAGGGAGACTGATTTCTTCCAGCTCAGCTCCAGCCCTCTTATCTCTCTTCCCTGGTCTGCACACTTTGCTCTGTGGCTGGGCTGAGTGGCAGCCACAGACCGCATCCTGCCTGGGCTGAGCACCCATGCTGTGCTGGGCAGCAGGGCAGAGGGGCCCAAAGCAGGCAGCAGGCAGCTGCAGGCAGCACATCCCAGTGGGGCCCCAAGAGTTAAATTGTCATGTATTCAGGGCCACGCGCTGGCCAGGAATTACACTTTTATCGGCATGCGGTGCTGCCGCCACTTGAATTGGGACTGGGAACTCTATTTCCGAGCTCACCCAAATTATTCTCGAAGAGATAAAGTGCGGTGCAGAGCAGCGCCGGCGCTTCATTAACATTCCCCAACCCATTCAGCTTTAAACGAAGATTGCCTGCCTCGGAAAATGATAAAATTGAACATGTGAAGCAGGGCATTATGTTCCATCAGCCGATATTATTTCCCACGCAGGGGCCGAGTGGAGACACAAACAGCTATTTATGCAGTACCTGGCCAAGCCAGGGTGGCTTAGGAGGGGGTAGCAAGCAGTGACGGGGACACAGGATGGGTGGCAAGTGCCCTCCACCCATCCCTGGGCATAAGAGAGGATGCCTGCATGTTGCCAAGGCCACTCTGCCCTGCTGGGGGTTCCCAGGCTTGCTCCCCGGTGCAAGGTGGGTCCAGGACCACAGACCTGCTCTATGCATTCAATATGGAGAAGGGTTCGGGGGTGTGTGTGTGTTCCCATGGGCAGCACTGGCAAGGCTGGGGCATCTCCATCTGCTGCCCTGCTCCAGGAATGCATGTCCCTTGCTAGGGCTGAGCAGGTCAGGTGCTGGCTCCATATGCAGGATGGGGTCTTAACCCCCATGGCTTGGTGCTGGGCCAGTGGGATTGAGGAGCATCCACAGAGTGGGAGCAGATGGCTCCCCAGAGGCAGGCAGGGAGGGCTGAGTGGGCAGGAAGGGCTGAGCAGGCAGGCCCCGGGGCTGCAATTGGATTTTGCTCGGCCATGCTGAGCCTATCGATCCAGTAGTAATTAAAGTCGCTCCAAAACCTGACTCATATTCAACCTTGGGAGGAAGGAGCTTTGCTGAGAAGCACCCTCTGTTCCCCATGGTCTGGCACAGGATGGAGCAAAGCCTTGCCAGGGTGCTCCCAGCCTGTCACAGCCCCCAGTGGTCTCTGTCCCAGGAGGGGACTGTGCCTTGGCACTGTCTGGGGCCCAGGCAACAGCACCCATCCGGCTGTATCCTGGCCAATGTCCCCAGTACCACACAACCTCGGTCACAAATGCTGATTGGCTTCAGCCCTTGGAGTGACACGAGCCCTATAGTTATTTTACAGATCCCAGCTATTTTCTCACCGAGTACCTGAGACACATCCCTGGCATCTAATAGTACTCTCCCATACCCCCTTCTTGTCACTATTTAGGCTCTCATTGAGGGACTGGCAGAGAGAGGAGCCTGTTGAGCCTACAGCCACTCCCAAGAGTCACCCAGTTGTTGGGATGGACCTGGTGATGGGTGTTCACAGGGTGCAAAACCTCTTCTCCAGGTCAGTGTCAGCCGGGGAGGTGTGAAGGCCCGCGAGGATTCTGTGAGCCGTTCATATGTATTTGTGCGTGTCTGTGTGTCTGTGTCTGTGTGCACAGGGACTTGCACGCCCAGCCCTGCCGCCAGCTATTCCCGGTATTTGTAGCAGGTCGGGACAGGCACCGGGGAGGGGGAGCGGCCTTTCACCGGCGCCCCCCGCACCCTGCCCCGACCCTCCTGCGACAAAGCAGGGCCGCCAGGGCCCGGGGGCTGCGGCAGGGAAGGGGCACGGGGCCGGGGACAGCCCTGGGCACCCCCGGGCAAGGGACCCGGGGGCAGAGTACGGGCAACGCGCGCAGCGACGGGGCTTTGCGGCGGGGAGGTGGCTCCATCTGCAGGACAAGGACCGGGCCGGGAGACCCGGCGCGGGGGATCCCCGCCGCCCCCGTCCGCCGCTCGGTGTGCGGGACACGGCGCTGGGGGACGGCGGACAAGGACATCGGCTCCTCCGGCCATGCCCGCGCCGCTCCCGGGATGCGGGCGTGGGAAAGTGGTGCCCCCTCCAGCATCCCTGTACCCCCAGCGCCTCCCACGCCCGCTGGTCCCCCCGATGCCCCCCCCGATGCAGGCCCCGAGCAGCCCGCGCCCACTGCCCCTGCACCCCTTAAGTGCTCTCATCGGGTACACCCAGTGCCTGGGCATCCCCCGCCCCCAAAGGCAGCCCTCACCCCGCTCCGCAACCCTGCAGCCAGAGCTGCCACCTGCACCCCGGGCTATCCCACGCCCTAAGATCCCGGGAATGCTGCCCCGCGCCGGCAGCCCCCGGGGCGGCGGGTCGGAGCCCGGTGGCGGCGGGAGGCGGAGGCGGGGCCGGGACGGGCTCCACCCCGGCCCCCGGCCCACATAGGCCGGCCGGGAGGGGCCCTCGCCCCCGCCGTCCCGAGGCCCCACGGAGTATCCCGGCGGTCGGAGGAAAGCGTGGGGCAGGAGCTGCGGGTGGATACGTGGAAAGGGGGTGCCTGGCTGCGGGGGCCCGGCCCGGCCCCGTCCCGTCCCGGGCGGCGGGATGCTGCGGCAGCGTTGCGGGCGGCTCCTGGCCCGGCTGGAGCAGGGGCTGCAGCTCCTGGAGCTCGGCGGCAGCGTGGAGGAAGGTGGGTGTGTGTAACCCTTCGGCCCGGGGCACCCTCGTCTCTGCCGCCGGCGTGGTCTGGGGAAGCTGCGGGCTGGTCCCCCGTCCCGGCTGACCACCCACTGCTGTTGTCCCCAGACTACATCCGGATCGCTCGGAGCTTTGAGGCGACGCGCCAGAGATGCTGCCGGCTGGAGCAGGACGGGCGTCGTGCCCGCGAGCAGCTGGCCCGTGTGGAGGCCGAGCGGGCAGCGCTGGAGGTGAAGCTCAAGCACGCCCGAAACCAAGTGGAGGTGGAGATGAAGAAGCGGCACCGGGCGGAGGCTGAGCTGGAGAAGCAGGTCAGGGGGCTGGCTGCAGGGGTACCCTGCGGGGCTGGCTGCGGGGCCCTCAGCCTGCTCACCACCACCACCCTGTTTCACCTGCAGGAGCGAAAACTTCAGCTGGTCTTTGAGCTGCTGATGCGGGAACCATGGGGCAACGAGGCACTGAGCAGGGAGCAGTGCTCTGTTCTCAGTGCCCTGGCTGGCCGGCGCCTTGGGGCAGCCTTGGCACCCATCAGGAGGTGAGCAGGGGTGGCAGTCCTCACCCCAGCCCCTCGGGCAGCCCTGGGGTCGGCTGTGCCCCTCTCCCCCTCATTACTGCTGGGCTTGAGGGGCTGGCTGGGCAAGGAGGTGCCTGGGCTCTGCAGAGGCATCAGCTGTGGGCTCCCAGGAGTAGGTGCTGGCTGAGGAGGGAATTGCTCCAGCTGAGCTCACTCTGCAGGTCATCTGCAGTGGACGAGTCGTGCCAGTCCCTCCTGTCCCACTCGGATATCAGCTATGACCGCACTGAGGATGATGTGGTAAGAAGTGTTTGGCTGTAAGTCTCAGGGTTTGCCCCAATAGTGAGGGGGTCGTTTTGCCCCACTTCTGCAGTGGCACAGCCCCTTTGTATATCCATGGTTAGGGGTGGGCTGCTATCAGAGCTGGAGATGAATGCTGGGGATGCCCCTGGCCTGGTGCAGCCCCAGACTCCCTGCTGCCTTTCAGGATGTTGAGATGACGGTGGTGCAGACCCTGAAGCGCAAAGCTCCGGACAGGCAGGTATGAGGAAATGCTGGGATGTGGCAGTTTTGGGGGCTGGTGTTGAGGTGTTGTCTGTGCCTCTGTGTGAGTGAGGATCCCCCAGCTCTGATCACACTCCTTCAATGTGCCCTTTGGATCCCTCTGCCCACCCAGGTCCCAGTGTGCATCCTAGGCTGGGGTGCTGGCCCTGTGCCATGCAAGGTGAGGACACCCAGATACTTCTCCATCCCAGTACAGGAGGCTGCAAGGAGCCTGGCAGGGAATTTAATTTATTGATGCTGTGCTGGGAGCATCGTCTCTCGGCAAACCTCCCACGATCAATAGAAACTCCATTACGCTCCACCATAGCCCAGCTGGGCTCCTCAATAATTCATCACCATGTGCGGGCATCCCGCACCCCGTTCTGCTTGCACCTCTGCATTGCAGGCCTGACCTGGCTTCCCCCAGCCCCAGGGCTGGCTTTCACCTGGTGGGGAAGCCTCAGTCCCCGGGATGCTTGGTGTGGGGCAGGAAGTGCTTGGGGAGTAGGGTGAGACTGGGACTTTTTGTTGGGCTGAGGCCACTTGGCTTGCGTGCTCTGGGGAGTGAGTAAATGTCAGGGAGGGGAGGGTCTCTGCCTGCTCTTCACGCTGTCTTCTGCTTCCAGCGTGTGTCCCTGGCCCCTCAGGTTGGCCCTGTGGTGATGGCAAAGCGGCACCGCTCTTCTGTGGTACCCCATAATGCTGTAAGTAGAGACCCCCGGCGTGCCCTGGGCAGGGATGGGGTGCATGGCTTTCCCAGTGCCCCAGAAGGCAATGCTGCAGCCCTCAGTCCTCTGGATGCTGTGGGGACAGTGCTCAGCTGTCTCCTCTGGGTGCCTGTGTCCTTCAGCCTGTATCACCTTGGTCCCGGTGGGGACAGCATTCCTGGCTGTGCTGGACCACAGGGATGGGGATCACGTGGATCAAAGATCATGTGGGAGATGTTGGAGGACTGTGAGGCTGCAGTCACGTATCTTATTGGTCTTCCATTTTGACAGATGAGTGTCCCCTCTATGCCCCCTCCTGCTGAGGTCCCAGGCCCTGCTGACAGCCTCCTGCCTGCTGTTCTGGTGCCTCAACGCCGCTCTCGCCAGGGACATCGTGTCTCCACACATGCAGGTCACAGGAAGGACTGAGAAGGGGTTTGATGGGTGGTATGGGACCAGCCTCAAGGTGCTGCTGTCACAGGGGAAGGAGGGGATCTGTTGGGGGATGCTTGTCCCCACCCTGGAGGTACTGGGGACATGCCAAATGCCACTATCTTGTGCAGAGACTCCCTGAGAGGTGGGAAGCCTCCTCACATCCTAGCTGGTAGATAGAGATGGTGTGTCTTGCCTTTCAGGTCTCCCTCCACGGCCTCCTCCATCTGCAGAGCTGACCACAGTTTGGGGCACCAGTGAAGACCTGGGCTGCCATGCTGTGGGGCAGGAGAGCCACACTGAGGGCAGCTCAGCGGGACAGCCAGCACCAGTCCCCTTCTCACCTCCACGGAGTCTCCCCCCAGTCCAGCACAAGTTCACCTCCAAAACGGTGCGGGACCCAGCCTCTCTCTCCTCTGGGGAGATGGGCAAGGGAGAGAGTTATGGGGTGGGAGCAAGGCTGTCCTTCCTTCCCCAACCCCTTAGCTCTGCCTGCAAGGAGAATGGATGGAGACAGTGGGACCTGGCTGGGAGAAGATAAAGGAGTGTTACTGGGTATCTGCAAGAAGGGGAGCCCCTGATCCTGTTCCCTCTCTCCAGGTGATCCGCCCTGAGCCGTGTGGTGTCTGTGGTTCCCGCATCCGCTTTGGGAAGACTGCCATCAAGTGCTGCCAGTGCCAGCTGCTGCTGCACACCAAGTGTCAGGAGCAGTGCCCCAGCCTCTGCATACCCAGGCCTCACCAGCACGCCTGGCCCCGGGAGGTGAGGGGGCACGGCAGCGCCTGGGGGGCCTCTCCATGTCCTCACGAGTCTTTAGGGCTACTGGCCCTAGGATGCTGAGCCTCTGCCCACCCCGGCTACAGGGCTGGGTGGCGGGCACAGCGCAGGTTGGCATTGTTCTCCCCAGGGTGTGCTGGCTGACTTCGCGCCCTCCACGCCGCCCCTGGTGCCCGCGCTGGTGGTGCAGTGTGTGACCGAGGTGGAGAAACGAGGCTTGACAGAGGTAGGGGCCAGGACGGCGAAGGTGGCGATGCTTTGGTTCCCAGGGGCTGAGCCCTTTTTCCTGTGCCCCAGACAGGGCTGTACCGGGTGCCAGGCGCGGAGCAGCTGGTGCGGGAGTGGAAGCGGAAGCTGCTGCGGGCTGGGGGTGCACTGCCTGCCCTCAGCAGTGTGACTGACATCCATGTGGTGTGCGGGGTGCTCAAGGATTTTCTGCGGGGACTCAAGGAACCATTGGTCACCTTCAGCCTCCATCCTGCCTTCCTGAGGGCTGCTGGTGAGCAGGGGTTGCCGGTGAGGGAGGGGGAAGGGACTGCTTCTGCCCTAACACTGCTCCCTGGCGCTGCCACAGACATCCCCGATGATGCTGCCGGTGACACGGCCCTGCGCCATGTGGTAAGCAAGCTGCCCCCAGCCAACAGGGATACCCTGGCCTTCCTCATGCTGCACCTGCTCAGGTGCGTGGCTCATCCTGGCACGGGTCTGTCCCCATGTCCCCATCTCTCTGCCCCTCACCCAGGCTTTGCGCCCTAGAGCGGGGAAGCTGTGGATGAGGAGCCCCTGGGCTGGGCAGCATGCTCACATCCTCTGTTCCCTCTCACAGGGTCTCACACAGCCCTGACTGCAAGATGGATGTGCTCAACCTGTCCCGTGTGTTTGGCCCTACGCTGGTGGGACACAGCTCAGGCAACCCCACACCGCTCGCCATCATGGAGGACACGCCTCGGCAGTGCAAGGTGAGGGGTCCCTGAGGTGTGGGGTGTACCCTGGGCACTGCCAGTGTCCCCATCCTACACCTCTCTCTGCCCAGGTGGTGGCTCGACTCCTTTCATTGCCACCCAGCTTCTGGAGAGGCTTTGTGGAGACAGAGCAGGAGAACCTGGTGCCAATGCCAGCCCTGGGAGGCGAATGTGGTGAGCAGAGGAGCCCCAGCCCTCACCCACCATGGCCTTCGGCTTCCTTGAAGGGTCCTGGTTGTTCATGGCTGGGATGAGATAGCTGTCCCCAATCTGTCCTGCAGAACCCTTCTTCCAGCCCACTGCCTCTCCGGAGCCCAAGTTAGGCCAGCTGAGCCCAGCTGGTGCCTGCTGCCTCCCCAGCACCCTGAGGAGCTGCGTGGGCAAGGCCAGCCGGCCCCCGTGAGTGCTGTCGGGCGTGGGTGGGGGCCCAGGGGAGCTCGCTTTGTACCCCTGACTCATCTCTCCCCACGCAGGCAGGGGCCAACCCCGAGGAAGGTGGGCCGGTTCTTCCCTTCTCCTGTGTAGCCTGCAGCAGTGGCTCCCTCGGGACGGGAGCTGGCACTGGAGGAGGAGCAAAGACTGCAGGACCAGGCAGCTGCCTGTGGGGTGACAGTGCCGAGCTCAAAGCTCTGCTCTGCTTCCCTGGGGACTGGGGAGCAGAGCTGGCTCTGTCCAGCTGTGGTGGCAGGGACACTACACTAGTGCTTGTACTTTGAATCAGGTTTGTATTAAATGTTTGCAGCAAAACACACCTGGCTGTGGCTGCTGTCTGTCCTGCCCTGCTGCTGCCACGGGCTGGGGCTCACTGGAGCTTGGCTGTGCAGCAGACAAGAGCTGAGCAATGCTCCCCAGAACCTCTGCTTTGGGAGGGCAGGCAGAGCCCCCTCCCACCCGAGCTGAAGCCCTGTTCTTCAGCTCTGACGTCCTGGATGTGGGAGGCCCCTCTCTGAACCCAGATGTTGGCCTCAAGTAATTGGAGCTGTTACTGCTAAGGGCAGGACAACCTTAAAGTGTTTCCAGACTTCCTGGCACCTCAGTGGAGGCCTCTTTAACTCCTTCCTCCCCTTCAGCTCAGGCAGTGCTAGAGGTGCACAAGGCCCAAGCAGGGCTGGGATGTACAGCTCTTTCCCTCCGAGAGGGGGAAGCAGGATCATGCTGTGATAGCAATGTCCCAGGAAAGGCTTGTTCCCCAGATAACTCTGCAGAAGGGGCAACCAGTGCAGAGGGCATTTAGGGAAAAGAGGCATTACACAACGGGGATAAGAACGGCCCCTGTGCCACATCAAGCAGCCAATAAACCTTTGTCCCTATTAAAAGCCAGACCAGATGGGGCACATGAGGGAAAATTCATGTGCAACCCTGAAAGCAAGTACTTTGGTTCAGTTTTCTCCAGCACAGGAGTGTACACCAGAGGGCAAGGAAATTAACACATCCAAGGCAGAGGCAAAACTGAAAGAGTTTAATGTGCTTAAAGCTAGGGAACAGCTAATCCCTGCCCAGGACCACAAGAGAACTGGCACAGGAAGGCACAGGGCTAGGAGCAAGGATTTACTCCAAATCCATTGAACTGGGATGGTACTGGATGGATGGAGAATACCTAATACAGTGCCTTGCTGAAAATGAGAGGCATGATGGGACCCTTGGTGGAGTGCAGGGCTTTAGCACAGAGTTCAAAACCAGGGAGGTAAAAGGATCAAGGGCAGCATTGGTTACTGCAGACAATCTATGCCAGGCTCAGGAGGAAACTGCCTTCCATAAAATCAGGTTTTTGAAGCAAAGTGAGGTGCTAAATCTCTGCCACTTGCACACACATAAGTTGATTGCTCTGGTGCCCAGTGGATGTGGCTAGTGACAAGGAAAGATATCCAGTGAGCCCCCCAAGCTTCAGCCGTGCTGGTGTGAAGGAGGATGGTGGCCCACCAGGGTAGCAGGAGCTTGCAGGAGCTTGCTGCCTTCACTCTGAGCCCTGCCTAGGCAGCAGGCACAGGTCTCAGCCTGACAAGAGCAGGCTGGGTAGGGCTGGCAGCTCTCCTGGCACGCACCGAGCCCAGGGGGCAGAGGTGGTACTGGGGGAAGGGGTGTTCTTGCAGCTCCCTCCAGGGCCAGCAGGCCGCTAGTCTGACCCACCCCTCATGTGTGTGCCAGTGCCCTGAGGACAGCCTGGCACTGCTGTTTTCCCAGCACTAGGCAGAAGCCCAGCTCAGGCTGCTGCAATCATGCTGAAATCAAGAGCCTCAATCTGTTCTTGTGGGTAAGCTGCCTACACATGACAGGCACATTCAAATCTCCCAGGTCTTAGAGATGGGCCAAGACCTTCCAGGGAGTTGCAGACAGCAAATAGTGCAGAGATAGCCTGGTGAGGAGTGGCAAGGTGGTGCTGGTAGTGCCCTTTGGTGGAGAAACACACAAAGTTGGACCCAAGACACTGCAGGCAGCAAGTGCTCCCTGCAGATGCACACAGGCTTCTACCACGGTCACGTACTGTCCCCAAAGCCTTCACCCTGGCCCAGGGCTAGTCCCTAGGCTGCAAGAGAAGCAGCATGCAAGGCTGATGCTCATCAGCTTTAATGTCTGTCTGGAGCAGTAGTCAGGCACTTGCAGGGCTCCTGGCCTGCACCTACCCCTCTGGGGGTGCTGAGAACCTCCCAGGATGTGAGGGCTCAGCGCAGGCTCTTGTTGTGGGGCACAGCAGGGAGCAGGGGGCTGGTGCTGCCCATGACTCACAGGATGATCTGGTTTTTGTAGCTTCGGCTCAGCTCCTTGTGAGGAAGGACAATGGAGTTGAGAATAACGACCTCAGCCGGAATGGTGACGCTGCAGCCTGGGAGGGGAACACAAAGGCTTTAGCAGGAGGGGAGAAGCTGCCTCGGTGGGCAGGCCCAGGGTGCTGCCATACAGCAGCAACATACCCAGGATTGTAATGGACGGCGTGAGGCGCCCGTCCCGGAACAGGGTCTCGCTGTCAATCTTGGCATAGGGATCATTGGGGTTGGGGTCGCTGGGCGTTCCTTCAACCCGGGCCCAGCGCCCAATCGTGCTGTCCCAGCCCACGATGGTATTCAGGACACAGGTGTGATCCTGGGGTGAAGGAAAGGGGAATGCAGGGTGCTGCTGCCTCCCTGCACAGGGTGGCAGTCGACACCTACTCCCTCAGGCAAACCCCACTTACATGGAGTGAGGCGCCATGCAGGACGATGGACTCTCGCACGCGCACACCAGCGCCCACTGTCACACCCTCCCCAATGGAGACGTTGGGGCCCAACTGTGAGGACAGAGGCAGGTGATGAGGACAAGGACAGCGATGCCCTCGGCACCCCTGAGCACATCCCTGCCCCAGGGCCCCCCCAGCCTGCGCTCACCACTGCAGTGCTGTCGATGGAGGCTGTCGGGTGGATGTACACATTCCCTGCAACGCAAGGCAGTAGATTCAGGGGAGGCAGCCCACAGGAGCACCTGCCTCTCAGGTGAAGGGAGGGCCCACTGCCTCCCCAGGCAGCCCCAAAAGCGTTAGTGTGTCAGAATGGTACCTCGGATGATAGGGCCTCCAGGCTTGTTCTGGGCCAGTCTCTCTGGGTGGCTTTTGCTGTACTGGTTCAGGTAAAGGCGGCTGGCATAGATAGCAGAGCTGGAGGAGGAAAAGCAGAAGATTGTTATTGTCACTCTGGCACTACCAGGGGAGAGGTGGATCCAAAATCAGCACCACCCACCCACCCCCATGGTTCTGCCTGAGCACCCTGCACTCCCAGCCGTGATACTGATACTCCCATCCCTGGTACAAATCACTTGATGCTCTTGCTACACCAGCTCCAGCACTTACCCAGCTGACTTGATCTGGCTCCAAAAGCCATCAGTTTTGTAGACGTAGAGTTTGCCACTCCCGGCCAGGGCCGTGAAAACATCCTGCTCTAGCCGGATCACTTCTGCACGCTGCCAGCCATTGGAACTCTCCTCTCTGGAAGCAAGAGTTCTGTTAGATACCCACCCCAGTCATGGCCTCATCCAAGGACCCCAGCAGACCTACCCTCGCCAAATTCAGGGACTCTGACAATCCCAGATTCCTACCTAGCCATCGCTTCTCCCCAAAAGTGGGGAGAGGGCCAGCTGCAGGCTAGGTTGGGACAGCCCCACTGAGCCCCAGGGCAGCAGAGGGACAGCCAAAATAAGCTCTGAGCCAGAAGCTGATGGTGCAAGAGCCCCACCTAGTCCAGGTGGGTGTATGATCCTGTCCCCAGTCCAGAGCCTGCACAGCTGGATTTTAACTTGGGTGGTGGCAGAGAGGTGAGGTGACAGGCTGGCTGGTGCAAAGAGCTGGAGAGGGGAGGAGAGCATTCCCAGGTGAAAGGCTTGCTCAGCCTCTTGTCCAGAGCTGAATGACAATGGGGTGGGAAGAGAGGAAGGGAGAGGGAAAGTCTCAAGCTGACCAGGAGCAGAGCAGAGGAAACAGCAGCCTGGAGAAGGGAGGGAAAGCATGCATTACCACTAGGATAATCCAGCCCAGAGAGCAGCGAGTGCAGACACAGAGGGAGACTTACCCAAG